>NC_136059.1:1199783896-1201097896 GCF_964261635.1 Lissotriton helveticus
TTTTATTGCATGAATCCCTCTCATATTCTCTTTCCTCCTGCTCACATGGGATTGGAGCCTCTTTACATTGACTCCATGTTCTTGGTATGTGCTTTTGGTAATGTGTAGCAAATAGTGCATCTTTTTAGGTGTGCTTTTCACCTCTTGTATCTGTCTCCATGGTCTGTAGTGCCTCTTCTTTTCAAACTGTTTGATTTTCATGTATAATATATCTAAATTATCCTTCTGTTCCCTTTTCTTCTGGAAATAATGTGCTACATATACTCCTCTACAAATAATCTTTATCCCTATGATGAAATGTCTTTCACACACCTCTAGAGCTAGCTCCAGCCCCATGCACTTGAGTGCTTCCCTATTCATTGAACGCTTGTTATTGGTAGTATTAACCTGTCTAGCAATGTGCCCCATGCTTTATTAAACTCCCTGCACAGTAGAAGTCAATGCCCTCCTGAGTATACATTTATGGTTCCTTCTCCGCTTGGCCTATATACTGAGATGTTCTATTACTTACCGGTAATCTTCATTACTCCAGGTCCCGTTGCCCTCGTCCCATTCATTAACTAATTGGAGATAACCATCTACCGACAGAAAAAAAGAGCAGAGGCATGCTGGCACCCTAACACTGCCCCTCCCACATGGGAGTACATTAGCAGTACTTACCCAGCATCCCATCTGTACAACCAAGCCCAGACAGGAAGGCCGGCCGCCCGGCAGGGAGGGAGGGGCGTATGAATGGGACGAGGACAACGGGACCTGGAGTAATGAAGATTACTGGTAAGTAATAGAACATTACCCCAGGTCCCTTATGTCCTCGTCCCATTCATTAACTAATTGGAGAATACCAAAGCAGAAAACTGACCTTCCGAAACCACAAGCAAACCCAGGCAACCAGACCAAACGCAGCTGCCAAAGGAAGCGCCGAGACGGAGGCAAGAGGGGACCGCAGGAAGCAACCGGCCAGCAACCCTAAACAGGAAAGCAGGGCCTAAACAAGGACCGGAGAAAACCAAAGAAAACAGAGCAACCAGGCCAGAAGGACACGGACAAGGCCAGACAAGCCCGCCCAGCCCAGAACCACCAGGAAGGCACACAGCTCCCGGCAGCTGCCCAGACACCGAGCAAACCCCAACCGCCTGGGAGAAGGCCAAAGAAAAAAAGAAGCCCAGCCCAGGCAACATGGCGCAGGCACAAGCACCCAGCCCGCAGAGAGCCAGAGGAGGACCAGGCCCCAGGAAAGGAAAGGCAGCACCACCAGCGCCACCAAACCTCAGGAGCAGAACAGGAGCCAGACCCCAACCAAACTGAAAGGACAGAGAAGGAGACCGCGACCCAAAATCCCAGGAGGCCATAAAAACCCACTGGCACAGAGACCGACAACCGAACCAGGTAGACCCAAAACCCAGAACAGCAAGGGCAGACAAGGCAAAAGACCGCAGGTCAGGGATTCACCCATAAAGAACCAGCCAACAGCCGACCACACAACAGAGATGCCAGCAAACCAGACCAAACCGGTACAGCAAGGGTGAGAATCACAGAAGGCAGCAAAAAACAGGCTCCACCCAAGCGGAGCACCGCCACAACCCAGAAACAAGCAGGCACTCAACCACCCAACAGGACAGAGCACCGGAACGTCCATAACACCAACACGAACACCGCCACCAGGCCACCATGAGCAGTGACACTAAGCAGCCAACGGGAAGGCAAACCCGAGCTGAAAACCCAGGACCGTGTGCAGGAGACAGCCCCAGTGCAAGACAGAGAGCAAAGCAACTCTCCAACATGGAAAGGAGGGGAGCGCAACCCAGGAGCAGGACAAAAAAATCGAAGAGAATGTACATGCGAGATGACGATCCACTTATGGCAAAAAGCATCCGCTGCAAAGCCATGTACGGTAAAGGCCGAAATGGGAAAGCCATGCGTGGGAGGAACTCCAAGACACCCGCAAACACAAAGCCAGCCAAGATGTCCGCAAAAATCTATACAAAAACGGAAAATCCAGGAGTAGAACCCTTGGCCACACACAGGTAAGCATGTGCCCTACCACTGAGCCCCAATCCCACCGGTGGAAGGCAAGACAAGCCCAAAATGCAGAGGAGCCGCCGGGACACAACCCAGCCCCCTAGCACCAACAGCGGCAGCCTGCAGATTTACAGTACAAAAAGCAAATAATGGGAAAAAGAGACCGCTATGCAGGACTCACCCGGGAGGGAGGCCGAGACACGAACAAGGGCCCTCCCCACCAGCCCAAGGCGCACCACAGGAACCACGCCAGGGCCGACCAGGCAGCCAGAGGCAATCGCAGCACGTCTTCCCCGCAGCCAGGATCCAGGAAGATGCGCCCCCTGACCCGGAAGAGACACGGAGGCTGGCGCACAAGCCGCAAAGGGCCAGCCCGCACCCAAAAGTATAAGGCCACAAAGAAACCAGCCTCCCAGCAAGCCCGGCAAGCCAGGAGGCAGGACAGCGGACACCCCGACAGCACAGCCAGGCAGCCGGACGGGGAGATCCAAGTAAGGAAAGCCACTCAAGCCCAGCAGGAGCAGCACCAACAACCACAGCAAACTTCTGTCGACAGACAGAAAAAAAGATAGATGGGATGCTGGGTAAGTACTGCTTATGTACTCCCGGTGGGAGGGGCAGTGTTAGGGTCCCAGCATGCCTCTGCTCTTTTTTCCTGTCGGGAGATGGTTATCTCCAATTAGTTAATGAATGGGACGAGGACATAAGGGACCTGGGGGTAACTCAAGTTACTCTCCCCTACTTGCTACGGCTATCATAACTATCCGCCTGGGCAGTCAGAACTGCACTGACTCTGCCACAAAGACTGCAACTTCATGTTTGTTTGAGGAGAGGGACATCTCTGATTTCACTCTCTGAAACTTTTCAGTATTTAATGAGGTCCTCAACTGTCAGTTGCAATTGCGCTACTTAATATCTCCATGAAGATTAATGACAGGAAAAATATCGACATGCAAGAATGCCGAGGGCAGAATGTCAAGGGACAAAATGTCAAAAGGTAAGAGCATATGGGAAGTATACATTTACTATTCCTAACTCTACATCTCTGGACCTTGAGGATATATGCAACACTTGTACATATAGGTGGAGATAGATATAGAAAATCTAGAATTACTCACTTACGATATTGATTTTCTATATTTTGTCCTCAATATTTAGTACCATTGATATTCACCTTCAATATTTAGTATGCACACTGTTAGCTGTGTCTTTGCCAATAAAGTCAAAGCAATCTTGTGTTTATTTAAGAATATGAAGACCTTCTTTTTTTTTATTGGCGTAGTAGTGCCAGGCATGCTCCAAGACAGAACCTTGATTGGTTCACTTTGTCTTGTGCATAACCATTTCTAAATATACCTCCTGCGTCTGATATATCATGCTATTCCCCTTGACATGGTGCCACTCATGTATACTTAGAATATAGCTTGGGGTTTCTATCACCACCATTCTAATCATATGAAAGTCGTTTATTTATCAGTGTCTTTCTCCTACTTTGCATTCCCCCATTCTACTTCATCTTTCACATACACTTTTAAACCTTAAAAATGCTAGTCACTGTATTACATGTGCATTATATCAAATGGCACTTGTAATCAGGCTGACTGAAAATTCATCACATTTGTCACCGAGTAACCCATTTGCCAAACCCTTAATTGTTTATCTGAGCATTTACTGTCAGAATTCACAAAGACCAATTCTATTTACATCAGATTCCTCTTTTCTTCCTATCACCTACCCTTTAAATGTAATTCTCTTCATAGCTTTTCATCTCACGCTCGGTCAATTCTCTCTTACTTTACAGTCTTAGTCCTCCCAAGAACTGCATCTCCCTTTGTCCCTACACACTCTCTTGCTCTAGTCGTTGTTGAGCCAGAGTCCCCAATAGTGACCTGCAGCCTCCTCGTAAACTTTCCCAATCTCTTGTGTACTGTTAAGTTTGCCCCTTTATATCTTCTAATTTGCACACAGAAGAACAGAGCCAAAACCCAACAAGTACATCTTTGTGTCAGCTGCCAGCGAGTATCCTTTAATTCCACATTTTTTAGCCAAATGCTCTGGAGAAGTCCTGGTTTAAATGAATCTCACAATACTTCCACATTATGGGGTCGATTAGGATGGCGGTTTTTCCGCATCCTCCGGGCCGGCGGAAGTGTCCGCCGGCCTGGAGGATGCGGAAAAACCGCGGCGGAGACTCCAAAGACCCACCGCCAAATTAGGATGGCTGGTGGGTCTGATAATCTGTCCGCCGCTTTTCCGCCGCGGTCGGAAGGCGACCGCGGCGGAAAAGCACTAACATGTCTGGCGGTGTCTATCAGACACCGCCAGGCATATTAGGATGTCTGAAAATATATGCTTTTCCGCGGCGACTTTACCGCCGTGGAAAAGCATACGGACCTTCACTTCGGGGGCCCGTTGCGGGCCCCCTGGGTGAAGGTGGGGTGGGGGGTGCACATGGGGGGTACCTATGGTACCCCCCTGCATTTGCGTGCACAATGCAGCAGGCACCGCGCGGTGCCTGCCGCTTTGTGCACGCAAATGCTGTGCATGGATTTTTTACATTGCGGCGGATGCAGCTTGAAGCTGCACCCGCCGCAATGTTAGAGATGGAGGATGTGACCGCCACACTGGCGGTCACATCCTAATTTGATCGGAGGGAACGCCGCAGCCCATGCGGACGTTCCCTCCTCCTCAGGGGTCGCGGACGGACTCAAGTCCGTCCGCGATCCTAATCGACCCCTATGTTTGGCTTGTTTGCTAGGAAAAGTTTCGCCACTACCCCTTAATTCATAAAGTAGGTCCAGGATGCTACTGGAGCCTGACTTGCTATTGTCCCAGGATTTGGTGTGCATAGTCTATCTCATACTCTCTCATCCATCTAGAGGATCAGCCATAGGAACGTTTTAAATTAAGATTCTGGGAGGAAAGACCTGTGCCAGTGAAGGTAAAGTTATCCTGTCCTTCCCTCAGACATGCCCTTTTTCATTTTCCCCAAGTGGGCTTTTCAAGAATGCAAGCTCACTGAAGATTCTCCTGTTTTACACGATGCGTGATACAACAGCAAGGCTCTGATGTTGAGCAGGACACCCTAAGTGTACTTCTCTAATCGAAAAAGACTACTTTTACCCCTGCCCAGACAGTGAGAAGCAGACTGTGCTGGCAGCCATAAAAAAGTCACACGCACAGGCCTTTTTACCTACACATCAATGGAGAGAAGGCCTACTGGCCCATGTACTATTGTACGATCTGTCCCACCAGAACCCATTTGCATCTATCATCTCTGATACGTGTGTATGTGCATGGGTGCATGTGTGTGGTTTCCAACGTGCCTGGCATTGTAAATAGTAGAGCTCATTCAAGTATGTATGAGCTGACAAGAGGGTGAAGGGCTTTCTGTAAGACTGCCCAGGGCCCATCTCGGAATTGAGAGCCTGTGCCTTTAAAATCTCTTGTTCATCCTCCCCAAGGCCAGCTGTTTCTGTTGGTGCTACAGCAGCCTACCAAATTCTCTGATGTAGCCACAGTAGCCCTTGCCACATAGAAACTACTTCTCTCACCTTTCTTTCAAGATCTACTTCCCTAAAGACTCTGGCCTCCTGTCTAAGACCAAAACACATTTCACCAGGACCAGTTCAAAACAGCCCAGGAGGAGCATCCGTGCTTCATGACCCCAGAACAAGTTGATCATGCTGGAGACTTAGGGCCAGATGTATCAAAGGGTTTTACCTATTCTGTGTCTATGGGAAAATGTGTTCAAACATATGGCCCTTACACCTCTAGGTTTTGAGGGATGCTCACAATACAAATAGAGTGAAGAATTCCACTTGGTCCTTCATTTCGATTGGGTAAGCTAAAAATTCTTCCCTGCCCTAAGTTAATTGCGACGTTACCTTTGGTCGCAATTTGAGTGCAACAGGCTGACGTATATATTTACTTCATTTCAGGGCTTACACTACTCTTTTGGTTGCCCAATGTTTCAGTCCTGATGAAGACTCGCATGGCCACGGTCCAACTCACCTTTATGCTTTAAGACGAGTCGAAACTTCGACGCTCTTTTCTTTGATTTCTTGTGCAATATAATTTTGGAAGCGATGTCTCCAATTAATGAAAATAGTGTATAGAATTTATATCACAGCCCAGGTTACTGAAAATGATGTATTGTGTTGATCGATTTATTGTGAATTTGTAAATACATTTGTATGTCTTTCTTCCTTCCTTTTCTTAAACACTTGACATTTCTTTATCTTATGCACGCTCGCTTTGGGCAACCTTAAACTCTCTTATATTGAGATAGTTATGAATGTAATGAATTAAAAAGGCTCCTGAATGTGTAATTATTGCCGTTGCACTTTTTGTTCTTGATTCCGGATGAGTTAAAATACATTGAATGTACAGGATTGATCTGTGAGACATATCCCGTGACTAAGTGGAAATATTTAATATGTATTGATCTGTTCAATTATTTATTATTATTTTATTATTTTATTTATTTATAGAGCACACTGTCACCTTGCAGGCATCCTGGCGCTAACTGACTCACGGGCAAACAAGTATCATGCAGGGCAAAACCACACAATAGGAAATTTAGGAAACAACCAGGTTTTAATCTTTCTCCTAAATGGGAAAAGTTCCGTGGTTTGCCTAATCTCAGGTGGGAGCAGATTCCATAGTTTAGCGGCGGCCACCTCGAAGGATCTGCCACCTGCTCTGACCTTCTTAAATCTAGGTATTTTCACCAGCCTGGCCGCAGAAGACCGAAGAGGCCTGGCTGGTTTGTACCAGGTAAATTTCAATTGCAGGGAGGCAGGTCCAATTCCATGAAGAGCCCTGAACACCAGACAAAGGGCTTTAAATTGTATCCTCTGTCGCAGAGGTAGCCAGTGCAGCTTCGTAAGGGCAGACGGCCCATGTGCTCTTCTAGGAAGCCCCAGAGCCAGCCTAGCAGCTGCTGATTGCAACCTTTGAAGCCTGTCCAACAGAAACTCAGGAGAGCCCAGCAGAAGGGCGATGCAATAATCCAATCTACTGAGGATTGTGCACCTTGAAACTTGAGCACGTGCCTGGAATGGTAAAAGTGGCAAAAATTTCCTCAGAGATCGAAAAATAGCAAAGCAGCAGGCGGTCGTTTTTTTTACATGAGTCTCCATACTAAGCTTTTGATCAAGCATAACCCCTAAATTACGGACTGAAGCCACAGGCCGTACTTTAGTCACTGTTTCAGGAGGCCACAAGTTTTCTGGAAACGGGCGGGAGATCGTATTCCCGGCGCTAAAAAGCACCTCCGTCTTACCAGCATTAAACTGAAGAGAGTTTTCCTTTAGCCACCGTGACGTATCACGCAGACAATTGTGGAAAACATCCACAGATGTTGAGTCCTCTTCCTCAAAGGAGAGGATCATCTGCGTGCCGTCAGCGTAGTTCACAGTCTTGATGTTATAAGTTTTAATTAGCGAGATCAAAGGTTTTAGATAAAGATTAAAAAGTATGGGACTTACTGCTGAGCCCTGTGGGACTCCGTGAGGCACCTGATTGAACGCCAATTGAAAAGTGGGCAGAGACACCACCTGCTGCCTTTCCTGTAAAAAAGATCGAAACCACGCCAGGGCACTACCTCTCACCCCAGCATCAAATAGACGGTTCAGCAGAATCTTATGGTTGACCGTATCAAAGGCGGCAGACATATCTAACAGGATCAGGAACGCTGTCTGTCCCCTGTCTGCACGTCTCTGAAGCTCATCCACGGCAGTCACTAGAGCCGTTTTGGTCCCGTGAGCTGGCCGGAAACCAAATTGATCATTCTCTAATAGATGATGCTGTTCCAGATGTTTAGAGAGGGTAGCACTGACCAGGCGCTCAACCACCTTAGCTGGAAAAGGCAGCAGGGAAATGGGCCTGTAATTTTTAGAACACTCCGGGTCTAAAGAGGGTTTTTTCAGCAGTGGGGAGATCACCGCCTGTTTCCACTGAGCTGGGACAGTACCAGTCGCGAGGGATTGGTTGCAAATTAGGCGGAGTGTGGGAAACAATTCCTCCTCGTACTCCTTCCAAATTTTGCATGGCACAGGGTCCAGAGGAGATCCGGAAGAGATCCCCATGGCTAACCCACGAAATACATCTTCCGTGAGGAGTGGGAATTCAAGTAGTGGTTCCCCAACATCCAGGCCGAGTCATAATCCCTGCCTGCCATTGCCTCAACTTCGATGTCATTAGAGTGACAATTGTCGGGGGAGGCCTCCAAATCCTCAATAATGTGCTCAATTTTCTCCTTAAAGAATTTAGCCAGTTATCACAGAGTCCTTCAGACAGGACAATGGCATTCTTAGAGCATTCTGGGCTGGTCAGACTATTTAATATGTGGAAAATACTCCTAGAACTATTAGCAGCCGTGCAAATCACGGAGGAGTAATAATCCGCCTTGGATTTCTTAATCAAACGTTTATATTCCAAGACTTTACTTTTCCATAGCATCCTTGATGCTTCCCCATAATCCCGCCTCATCTTCTTTCTGCCTGTGTACAACCCTGCTTCAAATTCTTCAGCATGTCATTGAACCAAGGGGCAGAGACATTCCCCTTGAAACGACGTGTTCTTAAGGGAGCATGAGCATCCAACACCGCCGTAATCCCCAAGCAAAGTGAGGTATAATTCTCCTCAACTTGCTTATCCAAGGCAAAGGACTTACTCACATTGAATACACCATCCGAAGAATTCAGGCGAGCAAGCGCCTTCCAGTCTCTGCACCGAAATTCCTTGATATCCGGTGGAGCCCTGAATTCCAGTGAAAGTAATGGTTAGAGACCATTGTATTTGAATAGCACAATACAAAAGATGCAGAGGAATTTATTGGACAGGCCTTACAACCTAGGAAGGCTAACTCCTGACCATACTTTGTTCATCATTTTTTCTTTGACTCTGGGGCTGCCCAACAGTGCAGGTAGGAAGAATTGCGAGTCCTGAGTAGAAACCCACTTGGTTGCTATTCTCCCACTCTGTGCTCGGACAAATTCAAAGAACATGAATGAACGAGCTGTTGTTGCTAAGCTCTCAAGAGAGGAACTCCTGCCCACCTGTGCAAGTCACTGCACTTTATTTTTAAAAATAAAAGGAGCAGGTGCGTGGTCAAGATGGCGGCGCGGTAGGACGCTTATTCCGGAGCTCCTGCCTACCGCGCGCCTAGCTCAGCACAGCGCGGTTATCCCGGGGCTTGACTGGCGTGGAACCTGCCTTGGGGAATTGCTGGGAGCCTGGCGCCCCCTTTGCAGTTGCCGCACGGACCTTTGGAGGCGCCAGGCGGCCTCACCGACGCAGTGCCCTTGAGGTCACCGAGGCCTGCAGTCACCTTCCTGGCGGCCTCCCTGCCTCAGCCAGTTGGCTCCCTCCGTGCCTGATGGTGGGGGGGGGGGGGGGGGGGGGGGGTGAAGTTGCGGCCCCGGGTGTCCGAATTCGCAGCGCTGTTTGCCGCCGCGCGGAGAGGGGTGCGGCCTGGCCCCGGTAACCGGGCCTTTTGAAGCACCGGCCTCGCGTGCGCCCCAGCCGGCCCTGCAGGCAGTGTGAGCGGGTCTCGTCGGGGCACTTGGAGGGTGCTTGTGGCCACGGAGGGGCCCTGAAGTGTTGCGAACCTGTCGGCGCTGGAGCCCTCCCTCTGGATCCGTTCCCACTGCTTGGGCCTTCACCACTGGGACCTGGCTGGCGCCTAACAAGCCGCAATTGGAGAGCGGCTCGTCCACAGCTGACGAAAACCTTCAACCGCGGAGATCCCACTGCACAGAGGGCATCAATCAGAGTTTAAGGTGGCCTACACTTCAGGCCACCCCCTGCCGGGTCTGGGTTGAGTGCTGCGTGACAGACAGACACCACGAGGCGCGCAGATCCCCGACCTGGCGAGAGTGGTGGAGGAATCCCCTGTCATTGACTCTAACACAGCGACGCTGTAGGGGCGTCCGGCTACTTGGGGCTGCAGCGGTGTAGTTGGCCATAATCCGTGACAGGGGTGAGTAGTTCCGAGCTAGACCCCCTGATGTTGCAGACGGCTTAAGGAGGGTCCTACCGGAGGTCCCCCGAGCATGGGTTGAGTGCTGCGGGCGGCCGGCCCTTGGTGTTTGTGGGTCATGTCGCGCAGATCCCTGGCTGGGGGTGTGACGTCTTGTGTTGTACATCGTCTGTGGCCGTGGGACTGGACTGGGATCCTCGCCCTCGTGGCTGTCCTACCATTGGAGTCTGGCGAGTGTCCTCCTGGACCTGAGGCCCCAAGTCACACTTCGCTATCTGGGGCCCGGGCGCCTGCGGCCCCGTACATCCCGGGGGTGGTGCCCTGACAGAGGTCGCTTCTTGGACCTTCATTGCAGATAGCAAGACTCCGACACCCAGTCCTGGGGCGACTGTCTGGGGCCCGTGTCTGACGCTCCGCCACACATCCTATTGTGTCTCCCTGAGCCGCCACTGTCGTGGGAGCACTTCATCAGTGGGTGCCCCGTGGGTGTTCCTGGATCCACTTGAAGCTACGGTCCGTCTGCTCCGCTCTCGATAGCCATACAGGAGTATGTCTAAGGCCCGGAGCGGGAAGGTGAAGCCCTTGAAGGACATCTTTGGTCGCACCCAGTCCAACCCAGACATGGCGACGGCGGGCTCTGAAACAGTGACGGCCAGGCCCCCTGCCGGTGCCGCAGACAAACCTATTACGAAGGCCTTTTTGGAATCACTTTTCCTCACCCTGCGGGAAGATATCTAGTCGGTGAAAACCAAATTCGCCTCGGAGCTTAAGGACGTACGCCGTGATGTGGACTCTATTGGTGAACGGGTAGCCACTCTCGAGGAGAACAGCGACACCACGGTGGCGGACCTATCAGCTCTTCAGCAGGAGGTCACCCAGCTTCAAGACCAGAACATGGACATGCAGCTCCACCTGGAGGACATCGAAAATCAGTCCAGACGGCATAATATCCGCATTCGAGGGGTGAAGCTCACAGATAACACCAGGGGCCTATTCACTTTTACTACTAGCCTATTCCGGCACATCCTGGGTGACTCCCACACTGCGGAAACCGTCCTGGACTGGGCGCACAGGGTGGGCCCAGGGCCCACCCCGGGGCCCTCAGGCTCCACCGGCGGACATTTTGGTCTGCGTGCAGGACTTCAAGACAAAGGAACTCATTCTATCGAAAGCGAGAGCCTTGCACCCTGTCTCCTTTCAGGGCCACTCACCTGTATTATATCAGGACTTAGCATTAATCACGCTACAGCGGCGCAGGCAGTTCCGGCCGGCGACCGACCACCTGAGGAAGCAAGGGGTCGCATATTCCTGGGGGCACCCCTTTCGCCTTATCTTCCGGCTTAACAATAAGATCCATCAGCTTCGCTCTCTGGAAGACACCTGTCGCCTACTGGGCTTGACACCCCCGGAAGATGAAGAGGCAACTGAGAATACGAGCGTGAAACCCACGACATCCCCTTCAGGATGGCAGCGACAAACCAGGAGACGGCGTCACCGGAAACTACCTGCTTCCGAGATAGCACGGAGTCAGCAGGATGCCCTGGCGACTGCCTCTGTGGCCCTCGTGGACGAGATCCCGGAGGGCACTTGAGGGTCTGGAGGAGGGGCGCCTCTGGCGCCTTGTTGCAGCATCTTTGCTGGGCAGGGTGGGCGGGGGTGGTGGGGCAAGGTTCTTTGTTCCTTTCCTTTTTTCTTTTCTCACTGATTGACCATGTTTCCCACTTGGACGTATTTGCTGGACGCTCTCGGGCGACAGACTTTACCCTCGGACCTTCTTTGGCTTTGGGTGCGTGGGGTTAGGGTGGAGGGGAGCATGCCGCGCTTGGTGGTGGGACTTCCGTCCTCTTTGGCGCCGAGACCACGGACTCCTGGATTTGTTGTTTTTTTCGGGGGGGCGGTGGGGGGGGGGAAGCTGGGGGGGTTGGGGAGGGGTTGTTGTTCCCTTGTTCGATTTTTTCTGTTAATTCTTGGGGGGGGTGGGTTCCCCTGTCCACATTTTTCCTTTTTGTTAAAGCACGCTACCTTCAGACGCTGTCTGTACTTTCCCTTTCTGGCATTCGGCCTACAGATGGCACTCCACGCTTTCTCTTAGAACCACTGGTGGCCCTAAAGAGTTTCGCTTGATCTCTGTGTGCTCTTGCCACCAAACAATATTGATCACTGCAGGTGGGTCTTGAAATTTAGGTCACTAAACTGACCAACACAAAAAAAAGTGCCTTCTGAGTTAGTTAGAACCTTCAACTACTGCAGGCTTTTCGTAGTCAAGTAGTTCAAGGACTTTTGCACTCCAGTGGATTGTGTCCTCACACAAGATGATAGACACTGTACATCACTCACTGTACCAAACACCACTAACTTTACCCAAGGAAAATAATTTTATGGACCAAGCTTGTGGGTGCCAATTCATTCTTTGGGATGTGGGTCTTTGGGGAGCCAGAAGGGGATGGCTGAGGTTGTATAGCACTACATCTCAACATTCATGCACCAATCACCAAAACTAAATGTAGCACTAAAAACATCTGTCTTTGAAGTGTATCCTGGCAGTACTTCAATTTGGATACCTTATTGTGGTTAACTTAACACCGGGCGAGTAACTCACCTCCGTCTACAGAGTTTGCACATTTTTACCTACTCCACGCTCCATTCCAAATGCTGAGTTTAAGCAAAAACTCCCCTCCGTGGTGGATCGGAGTAGGCCAGCCCCTCCACTCTCCCAAATAAATAAAAATATAAAAAAGAAGGTACTTACCTGTGTGGCTGCCTCCTCCTCTGCTTGGCCGCTCTCCTTCCTGCTCCTCGCCATCCCCGTTCTCCTATAAAAAAACACTACATTGTGCGTCTTACGTGCAAGACGCACAACGTCGTGTTTTTTCATAGGTGAAGGGCAAGGACGGTGAGGAGCAGGCAGGAGAGTGGCTAGTCAGAGGAGGAGGCAGCCACACAGTTAAGTGCCTTCTTTTTTTTAAAATTAATTTGGGAGAGGGGAGGGAGGGAGCATAGCATTGCATAGCGTATTTCAACAGAGATTTTTTCAAACTCTGCGGAAATACGCATAGAGGCACTACGCCAGCTACACCCACCCTTAATTGTGGTGCATGCTCGTTTGTCAAGTGCCATTAGATTTGGCACTATGTTACCGCAGACACTTTCATTGGATAATATAAGCCATAGGGATTTTGATTTCAATTATCTCAGCACTACTGGCCTCTGTGCAGAACATGCAGAATACAAGGTAGTTCAATGGGAATATGCTTCAGCTACAGTAATGCAACTGCCCATGCAAAATAATATGCAGGTATTTCAGCCAAGTTTCAGCAAAAATCTTCAGTGAATAATGATAATTTTCCGCAATATGCAGTTAAACTCAGAGTTCCTCTGGGATCGAGTCAGTCACAATGGCGGTGCCTGAGGACAAGGAACTTTTGAGGACAATTGAATGGCCACCCGTATAATGTTTTAACTGATACAAGTGCTACCTGCTCCACCATTAGAACAGTGGAGGTTCCCAACCTCCCCTCTCAGGAACAAAGCACAAGTTGTAGGCATTTCAAATAAACTGGTGACTAATACATTGGCAGCTATTGTTCTGATGAAAATTGGTTCAACTATATGTGATCATGAAATCTTAATAAGTGAGACAAGTCCAGTTAATTTAATTGCAGGTCTCTTGTGTAAACCTTACTACGTAATGTTCTGCACACTGGATGGTATCAGTATTCAGACAAAGGCTAATTCTATTTTGGAATCTGAAGGCAAAAAGATACAGACTGCCCTCAAAAAGAGGAATTGAGAAGCATGCTTGACACAAGTTTACAACAGTAAACTACTCGGCCCTTGAAACAATATTACTGCAGTTTTTGGTACCACAGGACAACATGGGATCACTTATTATTAAAGGCTAAGAATTCTGTGTTTAAAATAAAATCACAAGAAACAAGAACTAAAATGTTCCCAGTTTTCACAGCAGAGGACTTACCTCCAGATTTAAGACATACTGTGAAAAAGGAAGTGAGGAATTTTTCAGGGAAAGATGGGTTGATCAGAAGTGCTAACCAGTGAAAAAGAGGAGAGGTTTCACCATTTATTGATAAAATGATTGAGCATTGTATTCTAAAAGAAGTCCTAGGGAGCCCATGTAACTCTATGATCATGGAAATAAAGAAACCCAGTGGAAAAGTGCAGGACCTACACAAAGTTAATAATAAGTGATCCCATGTTGTCCTGTGGTACCAAAAACTGCAGTAATATTGTTTCAAGGGCCGAGTAGTTTACTGTTGTAAACTTGTGTCAAGCATGCTTCTCAATTCCTCTTTTTGAGGGCAGTCTGTATCTTTTTGCCTTCAGATTCCAAAATAGAATCTTCCTTTGGTGTAGAATCCCAGAAGGGTACACAGAAAGTCCTTCAATCTTTCCCCGTATCCTGAAGAAGTGTTTTGAAAGTCTAAATGTGCATTGTGACTCAGTGCCAGTGTAATATATTGACGTCCTGTTGGTCCCAGCCAAAACGAAAGAGGCTTTAGAACTGACAAATTGCTTTATTACATCATTGGCCTGGAAATGGGCATATAGTATCTCTTGTAAAATTACAGTGCTGTGAGGGTGAATTATTAATTTGGGACAACTAATTGGGAAGAGAATAAGGAAGTTGTCCAAAGACGCCTTTCTGTGATTCTGAGAATGAACCCACCAACAACATGGAGAGAAGTAAGGATGTTTGTTGGGATGTATGGCTACTATCATCAATAGATTTTAAACTTTTCTGTGATTGAAAAGCTTTTAAAGAGGCTGATTCACAGTGATGTGAGGTTCCTGGTGCCTTGCAACATTGAATGCATGCAAGCCTTCCTTGAGCCCCACTTTAGGATTGGAAAATTACGAGAAATATGTTTTTTATTTATTTCGTCAAGAAAAAGAAGGGTGAGCACTTTCTGTTTTGCCACAGCAACATGGCCGAGAGAAAGGACCCATTTCATATTTTTGTGCTGCATTAGACCCAGTGGCTGCCACCCTTTCTAGTTGCATGAAGCATTGCTGTGACTTCTTTGGCAATTGTTTGAAGTGAAATGATTGTGATGGGGCAAACGCTTATTGTCATGGTTCCACATTCAGTTGATACATTGCTGACTTGTCGTCTTTTGTTTTTGGCATAAACAAGGGATTTAATATTTCCCAATCAGGGTTCAACTAGCAAACTCCCCTTTGCCTTTCTTTGTCCAGGGGTAATTTAAAAAGGAGTGTGAAATACCTTACCTGGGGTGCAGATTAAAATGGGCAAAAATGGTGGCAACTAAATTTTTGGGTAAACTGTTTCAGTAAGGTGCTCAGGACTTTTTTATTGTTTAAGTAATGATCTCCCACCCAGCAAGATCGTCGGGGGTTTTGCCTCGCTTTCCCAGAAAGCTTCTGAATTATTGATCTAGCGTGGCAATCATGCACATGCATCCAGTAGAAAGTGCTTCTATAGGAATTGTTTCAAATCACATAGAAATTTGATTAGTAGTTTAAAGGCTCAACCCAGAGATAGGGACATTGTTGCTAATTTCAATGCTACATATAAACAGGAATTAAAACTACGTAAAATATTCCTGAAGGAGGATGCTTGGTCACAGCTGCACAAAGCTAGCTGCTTGAGAGACAGATCAGGGTTTTGAAGGATCACCAATCAATCATTCTTTCCTCCTGATGACGGAGGGGGTATCAGTGCTCATATCTCTCCCGAAAGCTGGGTTCAACATTTTGACACAATTTATAATCAGCCTAGTTTGAAGAACAACAAAGATCTGTTAGGCTCATCTGTAGGAGTTTCAAATTTGACCATGACATGTGAAGAAGTTATGGAGGGCATACTTTGGATTGCTAATAAAAAAGCCAAGGGCCCTAACAGGGTACCTCCTGATCTCTATAACATGGAACCTGAGCATTTGACTCCTATTCTCTCACATGCTATTAATGCAGCCATAATTTGTGAGAGTGCCCTTATTTTGGTCATGCTTCTTTTTCATCGGGGAACATCCTTTACGACGCGGATGTTACCCCGCGCTACCATTACGACACGTCTCTTACAACGCAAGTTGTAACCACGACTTGCGCTGGAGGGCGCTCAAGGACAAGGAATAGTTAATTTACTATTCCAACACCTTCCCTACTATCCACGGGGACTTACTATTCCTAAGTCTGCACCCTACAGTTGTGGTAACGACTTGCGTTGTAAAACACGTGTTGTAACGGTACGCGTGGTAATAGCCCGCGTCGTACCGTCATTCATCCATCATCATCACCGTTTTTAAAAAGAGAGTCAGAGATAATCCATAATGCTGCAAGGGGGTCATGGCCTGACAAGATGACCAAGTAGACGATTCTACCGGCACTCCCGTTGCCACCAGAAGAGATCCAACATCATCTTGCACACCTCAATGGCAACTACCTTATAGAAAGCTCGGTGACTCACTGCTCTTTACCTGCAAATGGTGGGTGGTGGTGACGACTACCTGGGTGCGCACTGGGCATTGAGGTGGTGGCAGTCCAGCAAGGCATCGGTTCCAATCTCCCTTCGACCCAGAGAGCTGGATGGGGAGGCCCTGGGCGATGCATAGTTGCTAGTGCCTGGCACTGTGCTGCAGGCCTAGGAGATGACCCAATAGAGTGACTCAGAGCCATCAAGAAGGGCTGCCTGCCTGTATCCTGCACCCTCCAGGGAGATGCAACAAAATGGGGCACTGCCCAAGGGAGGCCCTACCTCATCTACAATAAGGTGTTGGCGGTAGAGCAGCAACGTTTTGAAGGGCTGCGTACAGAGGTGGTCCAGACATCGGTCAGGGGTGAGGGTCTTCCCCCCTTTCCCCTGTGGCTCCTCGATTCTTTACCAACGTGAAGGATGTCAGTATTGCCGATCTGGAGATTTTGAAGCGGCCAATTGGAGATGGAGTGCCTTCGCAGTGACCACAGAAAAGGGCCACTACGAGCTTTTGGTTAGCTGGGAGCTGGAGGCCCACGGCATGGCAGATTAGGGGATGCAGAGAGGATGTGGTCAAATGGCTAGAGCGGTCGACCTCCAATTTGGGGAACCGGGTTCGAGTCTTGGCAGGGGCGCTCAACATCCTGTGATTGTGGCCAAATCACGTAGTCAGCGTAATCTTCAAAAATGAATGTGTCCATCTGTAACGTATCTGGTGCTCATGTAAAGCACTCTGATACCTGTGGGTCAAGTTTGCGCTATATAAAACTCCCCCCCCCCAAAAAAGAACAGGGCCCATAAGAACTGAGTCTCGCCTGTGAGGCCGGTGAGGGAGGTGTGAAGCAAAGGACCTCATGACAGGTGAGGATTCCTGCAGGGGTCCTGCCGCAGTGTGTCGTGAAGTCCTGGATGGCGGGCGGTCAGTGGGTTGCCTGCGGTGGCCGCGGGGCCTGGACTGCAGCAGAACACTGCCTGCATAATTAGACCGGTTGGCCTGTAATATTGGCATCCATGGTGAATTGCTGGGCAGGGCAGGCACAGCAGCAGAAAAGCCCCAGGAGGAGTCTTGCTTGGGGGCTCTTGGTATATAGAATGTTATTGAGTGACTGAACTACCGTTGCTGGAGCTTATGAAGCACTCGCTCAAGTGGAATATGTGACATTACAACGCGATCAAAGTGATTGCGGAACTTTACATCGCAGTTTTTACAACGCAAGTCATTACAAAGTCTTGCGTTGGAGGGCGTTGGACTAAGGAATAGTATGATTTACTATTCCAACACCACTCTACGTACAGTAGGGAAGGTGTTGGAATAGTAAATCTATATATTCCTTAGGTTATAGCGCCATCCAGCGCAAGTCGTTGTAACGACTTGCATTGTAATACCCGCGATGTAAAGGCATTGCATCTGCGTGGTACTGGATGTTTCCCGCTCAAATGAGGCCTGACCAGGGATATGAGCACCCAGAGGTAGGGGACTATTGCTGGGAGAGGCAATTGTTCCCTGGAGCCAGAGCTGAACAGTGATCGACTCTCAAGGATAAAGTGTACAGTCCTGGGGGAGGACACTCCTGAGGTGATGGGGAGCCTAGACAGTGGAGCCGGGAGTCCGAGGGAACTACTTCTGGCAGGGGCATGATGGGGAACTCCAAGGGGGGACTTGGCGGAAACACATGGGTGCTCCCCTGGGACACCATACGGTGGACTCCTGAATTGGTGGCCCCCATATGAAAGACCAGAATGGTGAGGGACAAAGGGAGCCAAGCGCAACAGGTCAATAAGATCCTGAACTATGGGCAACCTCTCCCCCAGGGCCCTGAACCGCAGGAGAAAATAATGGCAAGCCATGGAGTGAAGCCAACATGAACTGCGGACTCGGCCCCCTCGTTGACAGATATACTGGCAGAGATCCAGACCACCGGGGGCAACATGGTGCACAAAATTGACTCTGTGGCCTT
Organism: Lissotriton helveticus; assembly: GCF_964261635.1. Taxonomy (NCBI): domain Eukaryota; kingdom Metazoa; phylum Chordata; class Amphibia; order Caudata; family Salamandridae; genus Lissotriton; species Lissotriton helveticus. Next base: position 1,199,802,315 of record NC_136059.1, read on the forward strand.
TGACGCCAACCTGTTGCGATGTGACCTGTACAAGGTATCTGAAAGAGTGAGCACCACAAAACAAAATGTGGACACGCTACAAACAGAGATCCACTCCCTCAGGGAGACTGTCATTGAGCTAAAAACAGGTAGTAAAGCTTGACGAACGAGCAGAGGATGCTGAGGGAAGGTTACGGAGGAACAACCTACATTTTGTGGGGTTCCCTAAGATGGCGGAGGGACCCTCCACCAAGCTGTTCTTAGAGGATTGGATTGTGACTGTCTTGGCACCCAAGAGACTCTTAAAGTTTTTTAATATCGATTGGCCACATACCATCCTGTACAAAAACAATCCCAGGAGGTACTTTCCTCTTTCTTTGTATGCTGCTCAATACAGCACAAATAGAAAGAGGAAAAAGCGAGGAGAAATAAAGATATTTCTCCTTGTTACACCTCACTTGGGGAGGCATAGCATTTTGACGCATTACTAGGTCTACCTCTAATAGTAAATCGGGGAATGCACTGAAATCTATGGGTGGATGCATGGGAACACCCAAGTTCCATCATATTTGAACGAGTTGCACTCCTTTCTTACGACAAGTTTCTTCAAATTTTCAAACTTCTACATTTCCTTGCATGAAGACCAAAATTATTTTAAGGGAAATATGGATTATCAATGGAGTGAAATAACATTTTGAATAATTGAAAAGAGGAATATGAGAAGAAAAATACATTGCAAATGCAATTTTGGCTGTGCCAATGGTTAGGGGCAGAAAGTTGTCCCAAATATGTTGTTGTTTAACACCCAAGTCCCATCCATAGAACGCCTCCCTGCCACAGAATAGCACAAGACAGTGATTTGCACTGCCTTGCGTTACTCTAGATTTATCGTGCCATGCACAGCTATGCAGGGTGGCCTTGCGTGCCTAGATAAGTCTCACTTAGGTTTTGCATTGCCCTTGTACCCACTTGCATGGCGCAAGGGCTATGCAAAACCTTGATAAATATGGCCGGATGAATTTTAAACAGGTTCATCCCGCTATGCTGTTTTTACAACTATTAAATAATGAGCTAGCCTACTATATGGTATATGCTTTTTACTTGATGTAATGGCTATTAGAAAGTCCCTCGACATTTTATTTTCTGAAAGTGTGTTAGCAGATAGCCATTGTATGGTTCTGAAATGTTTATGTAGCTATTTACATAGTTTTTATGTTTGCCATGTACTCATTTATAGTCCTTGGTAATGGGGGCGTTGAACATTGTGTTTTTAAGGTCTTGTTGAGCATGTTTAATATGCAGGCACTTAAAGTTGCAATGAATTGTCTTTTTATGTTGTTCTTTTACGGCGTGCTTGTTAATCTAAATAAAGATTTATGATGATTATGACTCATACACTTACTTAGTATAAAAAGAATATTCTAGCAGCAGATAACATATCAATGAAACGTTGCAATAACCTGACGCCTGAAACACTTTTAACTGGCAAAGAAGGAACTTTATGATGAAATAGATGAAAGCAACCATGATTGTATTGATGCGACAGAGTTGGGCACCAAATCAAGACTGAATATTCAAGCTATACCACTCTAATTGGCTGATTCTGTTTTATTTGTGGCTGGTTATAGCCTAAGATACCATTATTTAACTCCTTGAGGAACACATGCAGTTTGCACAATAGCATATATAGTGGGAGCATCATAAAATTGTAATGCAACTTTAGAAAAAGTAACAAAATGAAATCGCATTTAAGTGAGCAAGATAAATATTGAATACTTTTCTGATAGAGTCATGGAACTAAATTTTTGAATCTTTGAGAAGAAGAGTTTTGATTTTATCATAGTGCACCTGCAAAACTTTGTTAGATCAGAATGTTAGAGAGTTTTGTTTATCCACTCATTTTTTGTAGCAATGCCTGCTTTAGAAAAAGATCGATTTTAAACCTTTGGTTTTCCAGATGATGATAGTTTTGTGCCTGTACTGAAGTTTATGAATTGAACTGCTCAATTTTATGTCTGCAACTGAATGCATCAATTTTCTGTGGAAAATTGAAATAACGTACATCAAAATGCTAGCATGTTTGAAGAATTAGTTTAAAATGTTGTATCTTGCTTAGAGATAAAGGGCCTTATTCTCAAAGGTAAACTTACACTTTTGAAAAAGTTAATGCTTTTTTAGCATTCACAAACTACAAGTTAATAATAGGTTTATGACTGCGGAAACTCCACAGTCATGGTGGAGAAATCTGCACATAAAAAGATAGGCCTGTATCCTGACTGCGGATTCTCCATAATTGTAAACTTACTATTAACCCATAGTTTGTGAATACCAAAAAAACTTAAACTTACCTAAAAGTGTTGGTTTACCGTGCTGAATCAGGCGCCTGAATTGTTTTAACTTTGTTGACATGGAGATTTTATACAAAGAAGATGGCTACATGTAAAGAAAGATTTTGCTTCGCCCAAATAATAGTTTTTGTTACTTTCACTTTTCGGGTTATAATTGGCATATTTGTGAGTCTGTATTATCTGGTCGATGACCCGCAAGTTTTAGATTGATATTGCTGTTTTTAGACTTTGAAGGTGCATGGAGGACAGCTAAGCAGACCCCAGTGCCAGTGCTCTGACCCTTAATAGTTATATTTCTGATTGGTTCACCCACAATTGAAATGTAAACTTACGTATAGGTCCTTAGTAAATGGTACCAGGTGTGCCCAGGGCCTGTATGTTACAGTGTCTTTCAGGGGCTGCAGCACCTATTGTGCCACTTCGAGCTTTAGATGTCAAAGTATGTCCCCCAGGCAGTCATTGCTGGTGGGTAGAGTAGTTTTAAATTGCTAACTCAACTTTTTCAACTCAAGCAGTAGCAAAGCCCAAATCTTCTATTTTAATATTTAGAAGTCACCCCTAATGCAGGCCGTATGAGCCCTGAAGGCAGGGTGCGCTATGTTAAAAGGTTGGACATGTAGTTCTTAACTTTACATGTACTGACAGTAAAAATCGTACATTGTTGTTTTAACTGTGGAAAGGCTAGTAGTCCCATTGGCAAGTATAGGGTTACACACTAACAACTCAGCAGTGCTAACTTCTTAATGGAAAACCATTATAAAGTAATGGGGTAACCCAAAATTATCCACGGAAATGGGTAACGAACGATATAGCAAACAATTGGCCCTAGACCTATTTAAATCACAGTTTAGTTACAAAATCATTTAAAAAATTGTATTCGGAATGCATTCTGTTTGGCATATAGTCATTAATGTGGAGCAAATTCATCAACATATACGTAAGTACCTCCTCAAAAAACAGCACTCAGAGTAATTCAAATAGTGACTGTTTTTAATTCAGAAAAAGGGTTTGACAGATTACCATATTCATATTCAATATTAGAAAGGTTGCTCCACAGGGAGTGTGGAAAGGAAAACGTGCTTGTGTTGAAAGATAGAAAAGGGGAAGGATGGATCAAGATATATTCAACAGATAGTTCATTACAATTTCATGTTAAGCAAACTGGCTAGGAATTTACAATGATGCCAGTTAGGAACTGGGCCTGCCCCTCTTAGATTGTAGAAGATCTGAAATTTATACAGGTGCACAGTGAGCCATCTTCTGTGAATTGGACAGGGCAGGGGTGGAGTTAGGTACAGGCCCACTCAGGGAAAATGTCATTGTTTCGACCCTAACGCATGGAGGGTAATTTACATCCTCTGCTGGTGGGTCTTCCTCAGGACGGGGAGAAAGGGGCAACCTATGTAAAGGTTCAATGGTCGGATACAGCCCCTTGGTAAGTAGTCCACACGGTGAGTTGCTGTGTAGCTGAGAAATTCAATTCAATGTAGTTCCAAAGGAGCAAGATAATTAATTAATTAAATAGGTTGAGGGTGAATCAATCGCCCAACCGATCTTACTTTAAACAATAGGTTGCAGCCCAGGGGAATCCAACCGTGCTCCTCGAGTCAGAGTCTGACCCCTTTCTCCCCGTCCTGAGGAAGATCCACCAACAGAGGAGCCTGGGCCAAGGGCGTGCCTGTCCTTGCCAGTTATTGCCAGGAAGAGGCAGGGCAGGGCCACCCCCCTTGGTTTCTCTGACTCATCGTCGCCCTTAAGCTGGTACGACTTCTCTGGGACCTCTAATAAAAAAATTTCCACCCTGTATTCTCAGACCATTTTGCAGAATTGCCAGTATATTCCCCCTATTTACCTCTGGTTCCTGGTGGCGGAACCAGGGAACCTGCAACACAGTGACCCATAAGAACAATTTATAGAACTCGTCCAAGCTTCATATTATGTTGGTCATCAGCTGAGTCATTTCCTTCTTGTGTTTATTGACCCCTTGATATCCTCCTTCTCACATTTTTTAGTGTCTTTTGTTTAACTGCCCTACAAGATTGTATTTTACGTATCCCCATCTCTAATTGTAATTCAAGGCTTGCGCCCAAGTCTACTCTACTCCTTTTAGGCTTACATTGAGGGTGAGGTGGTTTTCTACCCTTCCTTGATTCGAACATGGGTAAGCGCATTTGTGCAGTAAAAAAACATCCCCAGATGCCTATTCCATCTCCTTTGCCCCAAACCTAAATAGACAGGATGCTCCAAAGGGCCATAGGGGTGCTATCGATCGAAATAGAGTTGACGGAGAGGAGCCTGTCTTTGACTCCAGACATATTCAGTCAGGGACCTGAGGCATTCATCTCTCAAACAATAATTCCTGGTTCTGCATCGGGGCTAACAGAATCCTTGTCTGGAACAATTGAGTCACTCCCACCATTACCGCAACAACTCCCAGTGAAGTTAGTAACTCGTAGAGGTGGCACCACCACCAGCTCATCTAAAATTGTTAGATGTAAAGCTGGAAATGGGGCAGGAACTAAGAGAAGGAAAAACCCAGAATTAATACGCAGCGAAGATGAACTAGCTAGCACTGGGAGAGTTACTGAACCTCTTCCTAACCCTCAATTAGCTTCTGACTGTCATTCTTGGGTGAGGAATTTGTTAGTGGAGTTAGAGACCCAGATGAGAGCTATCATAAAGGAAGAGCTTGCGCTCCTACTCAACCACTTAGGCACAGGTCAACTAACTGGGCAGAGCAGTAAGGCCAATCCCCCTGATAGCACTACCCATGTTTTAGGGAAGTGGAAAGATTGTAGCTCCCAGACGGATAGTGTAGGCCAATCCTCCCCAGGAAAGCGTAGACCTCCAAGGGCCATATCCTCTGCTGTCCAAATGAGTGCCGGCAGGGCAGAGGCTCTTAGTACAGTGCCAGCCTCCTATGTTATCGTACTAACAGGTGTACCCAAGATTAAAAATGACCAGAAAGAAACACAGCTGGATCTAAGGAACAAGTGCGTTTTTTGGTTAACCAGGTACAAGCAGTTCTCCTATGACAGGGCTGGAGAAATTGTACTGGTTCGAAGAGTTGGGTGGGTGGGTAAAAATCCAAAATCAATGCAAGGAGACTGCATAGTCATTAACTTTAGTAATCCTCTGACTGTACAAACCTTAGCAGGCCAGATTGCCCGTCCCCATGCACCGTGCCAGGGGTCTGAGCTCATACTCTAGATTTTTTTCTATTCTAACAATCACACCTTACCTTGGACTCCAATCCAAGCAGGACAACCCCCTAGACCTCTCTTTAACATCCCAGTAGCAAACAGATTTGGGGATTGACTCGCGCTGCAAGGTGGTCACACTCTCAGCTCCGGTATTTGGGGGGTCAAGAGGTAACCAGGAGTGAGCATTAGTGGGCTGCAGACTCAATATATCCTCAGTACCTATGGAGATGAACCAGGGGACCAACAACTCAAATCCCAATGGGGAGCCTCAGATTATGACAGGATTGGTGTAGATTTGCTTAATAACCCACCTCTAACTTCTCTAGACTTTTTAACTTCTAGTTCAGCTAGGACTACCCCTCTATTGGAAGCTGTCAAAGTAGTCCCCATGGCCCAGCCAGAGATCATCCAACGCCCTAGCCCTAACAGTCATAATGAACATGGTGGTAATCACTATCATCAAAGCTTTATTCTAAAAATTGTCATAAAGCAGAATCCAATACATAATGAATATCCAATGTTAAAAGACTGTTAAAATGGAAAATATCCCTCAAATATAAAAAGAATCCATTAAAAAAAGGCTATAAAAACAACAGTGTTAAAATTCATGTACACCTCACATAAACATAGCCCTCTATACAGGTAATAAGAGTTCAACAGACAATCTAAATTCATCAGGGTGCCGCAATCACATGAAATCTTAACTATATACATATATAAAAAGATTAGAAGATACAATACACAATATACAATGGTCATGGTACCGCAAACGCTTTAGATCTTATAATCCATGCCCAACTCAAAAATGTGGCTACAGTAATGAGAAGTGGTAACCATGTTTCGGTGCGAATTATTCTAAGTGCAACATCATATTTTCGAGTGCCCACGCCTCGACAAATAGGAGCTAACCAGGTGCGCCGTGGGACTGTATAGGCCGGGCACACACATAGCAAATGGGCCGGAATTGCTTGGCAACTGGGGCAGTAAGTGTCCTCTGCTGCCGCCCACCTTGCAGTGAAAGAGTTAACAGGCAGAGAGCCCACTGTCAATTAGAACAAAAGCTTCCTTTCATGAGGCTTCGTGATAGCGTCCCAATAAGCTTCAAGCTTTTGTGTTGCTTTAACCATAAGAAATTGGCCCCTCAGTGTCGAGGGATCACTATTCCTGAAAGTGTTGGCATCCACCCATCCCCAGTATCTTTCCTTCAGTTGCATTCTTGACGGGAACCGGGTGTTCTCAGGGTTCTCCCATAGGGCCACCATACCAATGTTTGCTAGTATGGATCTAACCTGCTGTAACCATGCAATTTTCTTAAAACAGTCAGCCCTTATTAGATCTTAAAGGCCCTCAGCATAGGGTGACAATTCAGGGGTTGTCCAGATTCTCCGCCAATACAACAAGGGGCGTAATCTGTCACTGTCAGACAAAACCTTCCTCCCTAGATCATAGAGTAATTGCTGTGCTGGGGTGCTTTGCGGAAGGTTAGTGATTTTCCGTAGGAAGCCATTTTCCGCTATGGTCAGTCTAGAAAGATTTTTGAAGCCCCAGAGCCCTGCCCCATATAAAAGTGTGCTGACAACTTTCATATTGTAAATGGTCAGAGCTGGACTAACGGATTTTGTGAAGGATACATTCAACTCGGCTAGTATGGTACCCGCTAACTGACGATGTTTCAATGTGGCCATATCCAGGTGCTTACCCCAGTTCACATTGCCCTGTATGATGACCCCTAGGTATGTGAAATCTTTTACCTGATCCAGCGGGCGCTTGTTCAGCAGCATCGCTCCTCTTGAGGATCTATGGGGATTAAATGTCATATATTTTGTTTTAGAGACATTTATCTCTAGACCCCGCAGAAGACAACCAATGGTGGTAATCTTATCCCCGGCCATAAACTGAGGGTTTTATCATGGAACATCGCTGGAATAATAAAAGTAAACTGCACTGCCCAGACTGGGGACAATTTGTAGGTAACCATGATGTGTGTATGTTTCAGGAGACATGGGCAAGGGAGGACATAGTGAGGGGGTTATGCAACTTTCAATGTGCTGGCTACGACAGGGGGATGAGGTAGACTTGGTTTGCTACTCACTTGGATTCTACCGTTAAGCAGTTGAACACCCCATCTGACAACATCCAGTATATTGTACTCACCTTTTCCTCCAGGATTAAATTAGTCTTCATTAATATTTATTCCCGTCCTGTAAGCATCGCACAGGAATCCCTGACCATAGATCTATTAAACACATTTATTGAATCAGCACCCTTGAATGCAAGGCTGCTTATGGGGGATATTTTAATTGTCAATATGAGCCCCTTGCTGCCCCCACTAATGCTCCACCTAGCAATGAGGATTGTCTTTGGCTAATTCCCGATCCTGAACTTCCACCAGTAAAGGCCTGGACCTCCCTGGTACTCCAGATAAATGCAGTAACACTAACCCATTCCCTGAGGGCGTGCAACAGCCGTACCAAGTCAGACCAGCCAGGGAAGCTAACCTTCAATAGAATAGGACAATCCTTTCTGCTGAATTATATTCTAGTGCAAACAAGCATATGGCAGTGGGTTGTCGACTTCGCTGTCATGCCGAGACTTGACAGTGATCACAACCCTTGTACCCCTGTAGCTATCAATTTAACACGTGCTTACAATAGAAGGAAAATCAGATGGGGAACACTTAAGCTGTCACCAGATAAGGCAACCACATTATATTCTCTAACTATTTTGCCCTTAATAGAAATGGAGGAGGCTGCCATGTCACTTAACTCTCCTCAAACCATCAGTAGACTTGAGGCTCTGCATGTAGAATTGTCAACTAGCCTGACCTATATTTTTTATCCTCTGACACATTCTAAGGTAAATAAGGGTGCCAAACGAACTTGATTCAACATTTCTTGTCGTAAGGCAAAGTGTGCCCTCATAGTTGCCATCAAAAGTAAGGATAGATCCTTAATCAAATTAAATAGGGCCCTTTATCGAGATAGTATCAAGTTAGCTAAGAAGAACTGGGAGTTTGAAAGATGGGATGCCATTAAAACAGAACTTTCTAATAGGGACATGAAGATGTTCTTGTCATTAGTGAGTGCAGACAGTCGTATAGAGAACTCAGCCTTAGAGACAAATATTGCTGCAGCCACATGGAAGTCTCACTTCCAAGATCTGTATTCCATCGAGGAAGCCACAGAACCCAAAGATGAAACATCTTTAGCAATCCAAGGGATTTTCCTTGAAGACCCCAAGGGTTTACTTTAACAGAGGTTTTAAATGCAATCAGGGAGCTTCCCCTTGGAAAGGCCCCCGGACTAGACAAGATCCCTGTGGACTTATTTCGGGAGGACCAAACATTTGGGGACCCTGTCTTTGGGAAATATTTAATGCCATTCTGAATGGCATGAAGAACCCGGACACCTGGTTAGGGGCTGACATTTTTCCAGTTTTTAAGAAGGGTTCACGTCTCCTGCCAAGCAACAATAGGCCGATCAGCCTGATAGACGTCACCCAGGAATTGTTCGCTAGGATTCTCCTCCAGCGTCTCCACTCTTGGATCGAAGAGCGTGAAATTCTAGGTGCGTATCAAGCTGGTTTTCAGAAGAATATCTCCACTATCGACCAAATCTTCAGGCTCCAATTATTATATTGGAAGACGGTGTCAATAGAGGGTGGCAGCCTTTATTTGATATTCGTTGATCTTAAATCGGCATTTGATTTGGTTCCCCGAGCCAAACTGTGGGAGGTTCTTGAACAATTGGGTAGCCCGCCCTACCTGTTGTCATTGATCATGCGACTGTATGCAGGTAATTTTGCCCAAGTAAGGTGGTGGAAATCCAGAGAATTGACCCCCCCGCTACCCAGTCAACAGAGGAGTAGGGCAGGGGTGTGTGCTGGCCCCTACCCTGTTTTGTCTCTTTATCAATACTTTGGTGGCTCAATTAAATGAGGTAGTGGACAACGACACCTCAAAGCTGGTGCATGGTAAGGTTCCAGCAATGATGTTTGCATATGACACCTTGTTGTTATCTAAGTCCCCTATGGGCCTCCAAAGGATTCCGGACAGTTTCTCTTTATTTTGTAAAAACAGGGGGCTGGAGATTAACACATCAAAGACCAAAGTTATGGTCTTTAACTCAGCCAAAACATCTCGTCTAAACCCTCCTTAAATGGCACCCTGTTCGAGAGGGTGACTGTCTTTGACTACCTTGCTGTTACGTTTTCTCAAACCTTTGAATGGGGCCCGCAACTAGACAAAGCAAGCTTGAAGCTAGCGCAGATGGTTGGGGGAATCGCTAAAACCTTTAGGAGCTCCTCATACAAACCACCTGGCCAGGGGGCTGAGATATATAAAGTACAAGATAGGAGTGCTGTAATGTATAGGGCCGACATATGGGGCCACCGTCCCTTTTGGTGAGCTGGCCTAAATAGAGAATCAATTTATGAGAAAGCTCTTGGGCCTACCGCCAAGCACTCTTTAGGAATTAAACCTATTGCGGAGGAGATTGGACTCAAACCCTTGACCATTTGATGTAGACGGTGGGTGACCCCTAAATTAGCAGTCTACCAGTCTGAACTTAAGGGGATTATAGGACTCACGGGGCGGGAAAATTACCATGATTTGCATATATAAAAGACGTATGCCTTAGACTAGGCATACCTACCTGTGGAGCAACCCTGAGGAAGTGTCCCCGACAATTCCACCACAATAACTAGTAAGAGCCTAATGATCGTTCAGATTAGCTGATATACAGGGGAACACTAAACTTGGGCACCTAACGGCTGACTACCTTAATATTAAACCTCAGTACCTCCTTGAGCCTTTTCTGGATGATATACAGCCTTCTATCGCAAGGAAGCTATATATCCAGTTTAGAATAGGGACCCTGCTGGTTCATGCATTCACAAACAAATGGTCAAAAGGTCCTTCCCTTGGGTGTCCTGCTTGCAATCGCCCTGACGTGTCCAACATTCATGTTCTTTTCTTTTGCCCTAGCTATAAAATAGCCAGACGGCGTTGGCTTGTACCGCTTTGTAGTGTTCGGAGGCGTATAAAATACTGAGATCTGACACTCACCCCCCACAGTTTTTGCCGTGTCCCGATTTTTCAATTCTATGTGGTATAGGCGTAGGGTCTTGTTAAATTCACCACAGCAACCATAAAAATTCCTCTTTGTACTTTATCTAATTTTAACCTTTTTTTAAAAAAAATTTAACTTGCTTTTAATTATCTTTATTCTCAACTGTTGTAATGATACTGGATTAAACTAAAAATGCATTGTGGCTATCATTTATTATCTGTTGTTGATGAACTTTTAATATTATTCAAATTTATCTATGTATGTATTTGTATCATCTACTTTTTATGGTCCACAATGACCGAAATAAAGTTTGTTGAATGGAATGGTACTTCTTAGTGCTTTAAACCTGTTCCTTTGATAAAGCCTGACTGCTACAGCTACTCAAGGTTGTGTTAAGGTTTTTGAATTGAGTATTACTAGACCCAGTACAGGTAGTGACATAATACAGTGAGGTTTCACAAGAACACCATATAATAAACAGGCTTCCTCACCCACCCACTATAAACTGCCATTGTGTACCGGTTCCTGTGAAGAGCTCAATTCACTCACAGTGAGATTGCACTGTTGGTTAGCATTGGTAGATCTCTTCACCACTTTTATGTTTTTGTGTTATGTTCTGATCCTCCCAGCTGTTTTCTTGGTCTTTTCTCAGTTTGAAGTGGGATAAAGGCAGGGGCGTAGTTTCTATTGGTGTGGCAGGTGCAGTGACACCAAAGCCCATAAGCCTGAGTGGCACAATAAACCTTAATGATTGGTCTATTTTATTATTCAAACAGCAGCTGGGGGGGGGGGCATTACCTTGTTTGCAATAGGGCCCATGACACATTGGTTGTACTATTGGACAGATGGGAGATGTAGTTCAATGGAATGGGCTGCTCCTTGTCTCCAGGCTAAGGGACAATTTTTCAGATACTAGCCATGCCTCCTTTCTCAATGGGACATTTGATTGGAACGCATACTGAAACTGACTTATGTTCATAAGTGCCCGAAGTTTTCGATCATAGAGAGCCTGGAGACATGAAACATACAGAAATTGCAAACAGCCTTGATATTATAAGTGCATGTTAGCTTTGTGCTATCTGGGATCTCTATGCATCAAATATGAATAATCACCCAGGATGATACTGTACCATCTTCCTCAGCTTGGATACCCGCAAATGACCACGCCGCACACAGAGATTAATATTCCATGTCTTTATTCTGCTGCGTGTAACTGCAAACTCATTATTCTAAACCTGCCATCATGCATTCCGTTTTAACACTTAAGTCACAGTTCTCCAGAGTCAATCAGGAGCCAAAAGGGTTCCGTCATTTCAAACTTGCAAAACACTACAATTCCCCCACTTTTAAATACCAAATTATTATTTTTTTGCAATATATATAGATAGACATATACAAATAAATCTCCTCAATCAATCTTTTTCGCGTTTTAAATGTTCGACCTGAACTTGCTCATGTAAACTGGGAACTGTCATCAACAATGTCCAGGATCCGCAACAATGGTGTAGAGGCAACAGCAGTCACTGATGTTTCAGTCTCAGTCCCTCCTTCAACAGTTAGGTCCAATAAATGATTAGTTAAGTACCTGATATGATAAGAGTCTCTGGTAATAGACTTCCCAGGGCACTAGACAGTCACAAGTGTCTTTTGGTTGACACCACATTAAAAGGTTCTCCATCAAATGGCGCTTCAGATTTTCTTCTTTGCATTTGTCCTGCATGCACTCAATATTCCTTTTTAAAGACTGTGTTTTCCACATGTCATCTTTTGTCAGCATGCACTTTGATCTTTTGTTTGTTAACCAAGTCCTTCTCCTGAATTGCTTTCTCATCTTTTTTCTCTGACTGGTCCATTGAGGCAACTTGATGTTCATTGCTCTCCTGAACATCAGTGTCGCAGGACTTTCACCTGTGGTTGAGTGGAGGTGTTTAACAATAAACTCTCAAGATAGAAATCAGCAGTTTCAAATAGAGCTTCTCAAGAGTAGTACCCTTCCTGCACTGCTTTCTTTAACGTACTTCTAAAACGCTCAACAAGTCCATTAGCCTGCGGCCTCAGAGGTGTGCTCTGCTGATGCTTTATTTTCAAATGCTCCAAGAAATCTTTGAACTCTACACTATTGAAAGGTGGGCCATTGTCAGACTTCACTATGGCTAGAACACCCTATGTTGCGAAGATGCCATCTAGTCTTTCAAAGCTCATTCTTGAGTGGTGACTAAAAGATCTTCAATTAATGGAAATCGTGAGTACTCATCTACAATCACCATCAGGTGATGTCCATTGTAGAGTGGACCAAAAAAGTCAATAGGCACTCTCTCCCATGCATGCTTCAGGACTTCTGGCATGTTCAAGGTGTGATGCGTAGTTTTTGTAGAAAGGCAGTTGCATAGATGACAGGCCGTTGACTCCTTTTCTTTTTTTTAAAAATCTTTTTATTTGCAAAAATCAAGCTCTAGTTACAACAAACACAGGTGTCACTTCCAGGGCATGCAGAGAACATACAGATACTTTAGAGAATTATCGGGGTTACAGCTTCATCAAGGTCACATTTAAAATTCAGGATCAATGTTATTTACCATGTTTACTAATCAGTCAGCTCTTCGTCACGCGCAATACAGGGAGGTTCACAGATATTCCCCCTATATTCATTCCATTCAGTCCATATCACCACCCATTTCCGCGTGCACCCCCGAGCCACATATACTGTCTTCTCCTGAATCATGCTCCAGTCTATATCCTTTTTCCAGGACTCCAGAGTAGGTGGTGCCTCCGCCCCCCACAGTCGCGCAGTATTTCGTTTAGCGATCGCTAAACCTGGTGTGACCCACAGTTTCCCTTTAGGTGAAATGTCCGAGGGCTCCCATATATTGAGGAGACACCTCTTCGCCTCAGTTCGCAGCTCCACTCCCCACACCTGATACAGTGCAACACCCGGGACCAGTAAGCCTGTATCTCCCGACATTCCCATATTATATGCAGGAAGGTGCCACCTTTGACTCCTTTTCAACTCTGTCATCAAGACAAGGCAACCAGATTCAATTTCAGAGAGTTTGTTTTGTGGCAACGATTCCACAATGTCCTTTATGGGCCACTTAAATTATTTTCTGTAGCAGACTCTCCAGAATAAGGATTCTTGACCCTTGTTGTATAACTTCTTCGTGAGTTATGGACAGTTCATCCATGACATTTTCGTATTTTTGATATTCACCATCACTGGTGAGCAGTCAAGTGTGTTGGTTCCATGACTGATGTGTAATTATATTCTTCAACTTTAACATGTCACTTTCTGGCTCATGGCAGTGATAATCTGGGCTTTTGACCATTTGTTTGTGAATGTATGAACCAGCAGGGTCCCTATTCTAAACTGGATATATAGCTTCCTTGCGATAGAAGGCTGTATATCATCCAGAAAAGGCTCAAGGAGGTACTGAGCTTTAATTTTAAGGAAGTCAGTCGTTAGGTGCCCAAGTTTATCTGGGCAGCTGGTGTCTTTGATCTTTCAATGAGTTTAATTTAGGACTCAGCAGTCTTGGATGGAGTATCATAACCTTGTATTGGCACTCTGGAAAAGAAGTCAGCAGGGTTTTGAATCTTCCCTAGACGATGCACAATGGTATAACTGTATTCTTGTAACCATAGTCCCCATCGTTCATTGCGAGGAGGAATTTTTGCCTTTGGATTGCCAAATATAGTCACTAAAGTTTGATGATCAGTTACCAGCAATACAGGTTCTCCGTACAGGAATATATGGAAATGTTCACAAGCCCATACCATTGCTAAGCTTTCTTTTTCATGTTGTGAGTGAGTACCTTCTGTGGAGGAGAAACTGCTACTTGCATATGCCACAATATGCCTCCAGCATTCGAGTGTCCCCTCTGCTATGTAAGGATAGCACCTACCCAAATTGGGCTAGTGTCTACAACAACCTCTGGATGATGCTGAGGTCTGAAGAATGCCATTTCAGTCGCATTCTCAAGAGCTTGTTTGATTTTCTTAAAACATTCCTCACATTCATGTGACCAATTAAATGAAACATTTTTTTTCATCAAGTCTCTCAATAATGGAGTGCTTAAAGTGGCAAATCTTGTATGTATCTGGGACAGTAACTGCCTATGCCAAGAAATGAACGCACTATAGAAACATCCTGTGAGGGATTAGCATTTGACAGCTCTTTTACTTTAGCTGGATTTGGTGTCATACCCCCATTAGAAAAGATAAGGCCAAGGAACTTTTTCTTTTTCTTATGGAACTCACACTTGTCTGCATTCAAAGTCAAATCTGCTTCAACAAGTAAACATACTTTTGTAAGAGCTTTATCAAGTTATTTTTCTGTAGCTCCAAAAACCAATATGTCATTGCTTTAATTGAATGCATTTATGACAGGCTGTATGATACATCGAATGACGTCTTGAAACAGTTCTGCAGGGCTGCGGCCTCAGAGGTGTGCTCTGCTGATGCTTTATTTTCAAATGCTCCAAGACATCTTTGAACTCCACACTATTGAAAGGTGGGCCATAGTCAGATTTCACTATAGCTAGAACACCCCATGTTGCAAAGATGCCATCTAGTCTTTCAAAGCTCATTCTTGAGTGGCGACTAAAAGATCTTCAATTAATGGAAATCGTGAGTACTCATCTACAATCACCATCAGGTGATGTCCATTGTAGAGTAGACCAAAAAAGTCAATAGGCACTCTCTCCCATGCATGCTTCAGGACTTCTGGCATGTTCAAGGTGTGATGAGTAGTTTTTGTAGAAAGACAGTTGCATAGATGACAGGCCTTTGACTCCTTTTCTTTTTTTTAAAAATCTTATTATTTGCAAAAATCAAGCTCTAGTTACAACAAACACAGGTGTCACTTCCAGGGCATGCAGAGAACATACAGATACTTTAGAGAATCATCGGGGTTACAGCTTCATCAAGGTCACATTTAAAATTCAGGATCAATGTTATTTACCATGTTTACTAATCAGTCAGCTCTTCGTCACGCGCAATGCAGGCAGGTTCACAGATATTCCCCCTATATTCATTCCATTTAGTCCATATCACCACCCATTTCCGCGTGCACCCCGAGCCACATATACTGTCTTCTCCTGAATCATGCTCCAGTCCATATCCTTTTTCCAGGACTCCAGAGTAGGTGGTGCCTCCGCCCCCCACAGTCGCGCAGTATTTCGTTTAGCGATCGCTAAACCAGGTGTGACCCACAGTTTCCCTTTAGGTGAAAGGTCCGAGGGCTCCCATATATTGAGGAGACACCTCTTCGCCTCAGGTCGCAGCTCCACTCCCCACACCTCACTGATACAGTGCAACACCCGGGACCAGTAAGCCTGTATCTTCCGACATTCCTATATTATATGCAGGAAGGTGCCACCTTTGACTCCTTTTCAACTCTGTCATCAAGACAAGGCAACCAGATTCAATTTCGGAGAGTTTGTTTTGTGGCAACGATTCCACAATGTCCTTTATGGGCCACTTAAATTATTTTCTGTAGCAGACTCTCCAGAATAAGGATTCTTGACCCTTGTTGTATAACTTCTTCGTGAGTTATGGACAGTTCATCCATGACAATTTCGTATTTTTGATATTCACCATCACTGGTGAGCAGTCAAGTGTGTTGGTACCATGACTGATGTGTAATTATATTCTTCAACTTTAACATGTCACTTTCTGGCTCATGGCAGTGATAATCTGGGCTTTTGACCATTTGTTTGTGAATGCATGAACCAACAGGGTCCCTATTCTAAACTGGATATATAGCTTCCTTGCGATAGAAGGCTGTATATCATCCAGAAAAGGCTCAAGGAGGTACTGAGCTTTAATATTAAGGAAGTCAGCCGTTAGGTGCCCAAGTTTATCTGAGCAGCTGGTGTCTTTGATCTTTCAATGAGTTTAATTTAGGACTCAGCAGTCTTGGATGGAGTATCATAACCTTGTATTGGCACTCTGGAAAAGAAGTCAGCAGTGTTTTGATTCTTCCCTAGACGATGCACAATGGTATAACTGTATTCTTGTAACCATAGTCCCCATCGTTCATTGTGAGGAGGAATTTTTGCCTTTGGATTGCCAAATATAGTCACTAAAGTTTGATGATCAGTTACCAGCAATACAGGTTCTCCGTACAGGAATATATGGAAATGTTCACAAGCCCATACCATTGCTAAGCTTTCTTTTTCATGTTGTGAGTGAGTACCTTCTGTGGAGGAGAAACTGCTACTTGCATATGCCACAATATGCCTCCAGCATTCGAGTGTCCCCTCTGCTATGTAAGGATAGCACCTACCCAAATTGGGCTAGTGTCAACAACAACCTCTGGATGATGCTGAGGTCTGAAGTATGCCATTTCAGTAGCATTCTCAAGAGCTTGTTTGATTTTCTTAAAACATTCCTCACATTCATGTGACCAATTAAATGAAACATTCTTTTTCATCAAGTCTCTCAATAATGGAGTGCTTAAAGTGGCAAATCTTGTATGTATCTGGGACAGTAACTGCCTATGCCAAGAAATGAACGCAATATAGAAACATCCTGTGAGGGATTAGCATTTGACAGCTCTTTTACTTTAGCTGGATTTGGTTTCATACCCCCATTAGAAAAGATAAGGCCAAGGAACTTTTGCTTTGTCTTATGGAACTCACACTTGTCTGCATTCAAAGTCAAACCTGCTTCAACAAGTAAACATACTTTTGTAAGAGCTTTATCAAGTTATTTTTCTGTAGCTCCAAAAACCAATATGTCATTGCTTTAATTGAATGCGTTTATGACAGGCTGTATGATACATCGAATGACGTCTTGAAACAGTTCTGCAGGGGATGACACACCAAAACGTAGTCCTTTGTATCGAAACAGACCAACATGTGCAGAAAAGGTTGTAATGTACCTGCAATCTTCTTCAAGTTCCAACTGATGATAACCTTTATTTAAATTGAGATGCAAGAAGACCTTGGCACCATTTAATTGCGTTATCATGTAAACAATGTTCAGATCTGGATGTTATTATCATTCAATTGTCTTGTTTGCCTGGCGCATGCCAACGCATATGCGTACAGCTCCTTCACTGTACTTTTTAGGCACAACTACTATGGGAGGAACTCATGGCGTTGGATGAGTGGAACTCTCAATATTATTATGCTTAAGTAATGATTCAAGTTCTTTTTTACCAGTTTCTTGCAAATAAAAAGCAATTTGTCAATGTCTTTTAGCAATAGGATGGATGTCCTCATTAATAAGTAACTTTACTTTCATAGTCTTGAGCTTTCCCAAACCATGAAATAATGAAGGGAACTGACTTACTATTTCTTGGTGAGCATTAATATTGTAATTCTCAGAAATCAGTCCCATATCAGTGGTTGTGCTGAAACTGAGTAGACAAGCACTTGACGCCATACCTTGAAGCACGTAGATGTGTGCTTGCACCTTCATTTTCTTTTGTTTCATTGTAGCCAGAAATGAACCATGACTTTTTAAGGGCACTGATGGAGCCCATATATACACTTTGGTTTTCAATGGTGTGCGTTGCAGCAATGGAGATAATTCATTGTATTTATCCTCAGGTATAATGTTTATTGATGCACCACTGTCAATAAAGAAAGATATCGAATAACCATTTACTCTCAGTGTAATCTTCAGACAATCTTTAAATGATTTTGGTGCTTTGGTAAGTCGATCTTTCTTAGACTGACATTTTTCTTCACAAGCAGCCAAACCAACATGCGCACAATTTTCTGAGGCAAACATTGACATGGCACCATTATTTTCTTCACTTTCACTTGATAATGATACAGAAGAACTGTTTGACAATGATTTAGATGATGATCGAATTCGTTCAGTGTTTCTTTGTCTTAACTGATGTCGCCACATGGCCTTGTGAGTGTGCATCGAATGTTACTTCTGGAACATTCTGGTGACCATTTTGTCTTCGCGCCATGATGCATTTACTTTTTCCTTAACTTGGCAAATGGTCACTTCTTGGTTCTCCTTCTCACAGCCTTTACATAACTGTCCAAGAGGGGGATATTTACTGCCGCGTGGAAACAAAAATCCATATCTAAAACACAAGTTCTTTTTACATGTAAACATCACTTTGTGTCTCTCAGTCTTTTGTTTTGGCTTACTTTTCACTTTCATGAAGGATTCATTCTGGGCCTCTCCGGCTTCCAGGTCAGCAGCTTGTCATTCAGCATGCTCTTCGGATCTGGCAGCCTTCAACACTTGCTCCAGACTAAGAGTTTCTCTCAGCATTCATCTTCTAAATGAATCGGACAAGCATCCGTCAATAACCCTAAGACGCAGCATTTCTTTATTATTACATTAATTGAACTTACAATGTTTGATGGGTATGTCGAGTCTCTCCACAAACTCATCAATGGTTTCACCAACGTTATGGCATTCTTGGTTGAAGATTTATAAGTCTTAAGCAAAATTTGGCATTGGATTAACCTTGAGATTCAACACTTCTTTAATCTGACGATATGTGACTTCTTCGTTAGTTTGCGGCATTTCGTTTATTACTTCTTTTACACCATTACTAGCAAGGTTTTTGAGATACTTGATCATCTTTTTGTGATAGGTATCTTCAAGTGTACAATGAAATCAAGAAATGTGTCCATCATGCAGTCCATCTATCACCAATATTTTGCTTTAAGGCTGTATCAAACGGGGTGGTGGCAGCGCTGAAGCCATTTATGGGAGTGGCTGACAGTGAAAGTGAAGCTCTCTGCAGCTCTCTTGTCTGTCTATCTTGAACCTGTTTGTGTGAGCCATCATGAGATGCACTGGCCTTTGGATGGATCATCCTTTATGACTTTTGGAAAGACAGCCTCTGTCATCGCCTCCATTAAAAAAGCAGTGTTTCACTATTCCAAAATGTCTGCTACCGTTCTGATTGTCGTCCACCACTATGTTCAAGTTCCGATCACCTTCACAGCCCTTCTGTTGGCTTGACAAGACTCATCAGGTTCGTAAGCAAAAGCCCTGTGCTCTTCCTGGGTTGCATTGCCCGGTGGTGAGGTCTCTTTATCTTCACCACTTTCTAATCAGAGATTTATCTTGCAATTTGTGATTATCAATAGCTGCTCTTTGAACACATGGTTATATTTGCCTTCAGAGTTAACGTTCCGTATTACGTATGGCTGTATGTTGCATAGCAGCACTGTACCTTTATGCACGCATTTACCAGCAGATATATTCCCTCCGATATGTACATTTCTGTTCAGTTCTTCCGTTGTTTTTAACTGCTTTCCAGCAGCTGGAGCTGCACTTTCACTCCGCATACAATAATCACCAGTTCTGTACTTTGACCACAACACACCTGGGACGCATGAGAAGTTTGCTTAGACCACAGCAAACTCTCTGGGAGAGAACTGTCATGCTTTGGGTTACCATGATGGAAAATGGAAAATGCCATGATCATTTGCCGTGATGTAATGCACCCTAAATAAATATCACAATAAAGTTTGTTAAAAAAAAAAAGCTTTGGGTTACTTATCCCCTAACTTGGCACCAGCTGTAGCATCTTCCCCAGCCTGCATACCCAAAAATGACTATGCCACACATGGACCTTAGTATTACATGTCTTAATTCTGCAGCGTTGCAAACTCAACATTCTAAACCAGCTTTCATTGTATTCCTCTCAACAAATTACATCACAGTTCTACAGAGTCCATCAGGAGCCAAAAGGGTTCCCTCATTTCTAACTCGCAAGTCACAACAGATACCACTGCATCACCCACTGGGAATAGTCACAGAAAAATTGGACTTCTGTTGCTAATCACCACATTATACATGGAAAAATGTCGGAGGAGCACATATATGGTCCATAATGTAAGAACTGTTCCTTGTACGGCTTCTCCTCGTTTAAAATCTTTTGGGTTCCTGATTAGCCTTGTGCTGTGGTCTTACCCACTACATTGTCCCTGTAAAATATAAAACAGCATTTTCCTTCACAACCAGTGCAGCACCTGCTACTGCAGTGCACTAGACTGGCACTGAAGTATGAAAACCATTAACAATATAACATTTTGTGGGGTGCGCATTCATTCATTTGTGCAAGTTATAGATTGTGATGATTAACATCAATATTCACAATTCAAAAAATATGTGTCTTGGAAAAGTATCTCTTGAATTTCGACGATATGAATAACTAGATTTTACAACATCATGTTTTTAAAGAAATGTTAAAACAATTGTGAATAGTATAAATCCATCGTGTTACATAAAGTGTTTGATTTCCTATTTAATTCTTGTTTATATTGTTGATGTTCATAGCATATGTATAGTTTATCTTTCATGAGATGTTTACATTTTTGAATGTCTATTCAAAATGATACATGCGAGATTCAGATTCTCTTCTATTGTATCAACAACCCTCAAAATACCTGTCCATATTTTTAAATTAGTTGAGTTGTGCCTTTGTCCCTCTTCTCAAGGTTATGATTGATATCTAAGTGGATGTTTACACTAAAACATTTTTTGTTCCTGGAATTCCTTTTATGTGAGAAGCAAATATTATTATTCTCTTTGGAGTAGTTTCTACTGTTTGCTCACGTTCATTGGCTACTAGAACCAACAACTTATTTTGTTCCGGCATCATTCCGGAATGTGGTTTAAGCATGTCAGCACTGGCCTGAAGTTTATTTACCTTGAGTTCTGCCTCTGAAAGCCTTCAGGCGTCTGTCAACTGCTTCTTTGCTTTAAAAATGAAGGTGCTGGTTTTGACTTAGGTAGGTTAAAACCATAAGATTGAAGACCGTTGCAGTTATTTATTCACAGGTACAGTCAGTAAATCTGGCTGACATTTGCCAGGTATAAATATAAATGAAGTTGTGTTATTTACACTTCTTATATTCTTTATGGTAGTTCATGGTAATTTATCAGACAGTCAAAGAGCCCCTTCTACGAAATAAGGTGAACTGCAATATTATTGTATGCCTTGTCATTTACAAGGTAAGGTTCTAATATTAAAATATTCATTTTTACAAAAGTTGCTCCACGCTTCTAATACGTTATTTGAAATAATTATTTTCAAATAAAAAAATGTCTTTTGAAATATGATTTGTTGTTAAGACAATAATTGATATTCCTTTTGGGTGATTTTTTTTCCATGCAACAGGGAATACGACCCGTAGCAATGGGAATTCTATGATATTGTATATTTTTTTGAACATTGATTTCACTTTTTTATGCGCATAATATCCGAAAAACCCAGGAAAAACAATATAAAATGGGTATTTAAAATGACAAAATTGAGGTGTGGCCAAGATTGCAGCAGGCTAGGACATGCATGGACGTTGCTTCATCCTCACCACCAGTAAAGCACTGTTTATAGCCCCCGCCCACCAAGATTTTTGGCATGCGACTGATACGGGGTTTGCGGACAGCAAGAGGCACCTGCAGCAGCAGCTCCGGTGTCCCTGCGGCCGCTCTATTGGCGGCGGGCCCGGGCAGGCTGTGGGACACGGGTGAAGGCCTTCAGGAGAGGGCCATGGCTGGCGGCCTGTGGTGCTACCAGGGCCGGCGGGCTTCTGATCAGGCACTGCTTGAAGTCGAGGCGAGGATGAAGAATCTGGCTCGGGGCTCTATATCACCCCAATGCAGTTTGCACTCAACTGCGGTGTGGGGACAGGTGAGCATCCTCTCCCCCCAAGTCCGGAGCTATTGGATTGCACCCCAACTCCACTGGCGGTACCCCTCCAAGCAAGGCCCAGCTAAAGTTGAGGTGAGGAGGTCTCCCCATCAGAGCCCTATTTGGAGCCGCTCCCTTTGCTTGAGCCCTGTGGATGGGTGTGATGGTGACCCACGGTTATTGCCTGCAACGCCAGTGGGAGTGCGAATGAGAAGTAAACAATATGCCTGCTCAGTGAAATCTATTACTACCGCCCCAACGCTGAAACAACAGATGCTGAGGCCTACCAGGCCTTTCATGCTTCTCTGTACTCCTCCATGGAGGGTCTAATCAATGACCCGTGGGCGTACCTTAGTGAAGCAACACTCACTCCCTTGTCTCCTGAGGAGGCTGCTGCTCTGGAACAACTAATCCACGTTGAAGAGGTGATCTCAGCAATTGCTCGCCTGAAGACTTTAAAATCCTCGGGACCAGGTGTCTTCAATGCTTCATTTAACAAGACCTTTTGTGAAGATCTGGCCCCTCTGCTTACACGTATTTAAATACATCACAGGGTGCACCACAAAGCACATATATGCTAGCATTTAGACGGCGTACAAGTTTGCTTCATATTGGTATTCTACCCCGATGCAGATACACACTTGAAATGCTCTGGGATTGTTGGAGGGGCTGGGGTCCTGCTCCATCTTTTATGGCATTGCCCCAAACTCACTAGGTACTGGAATCAGGTCTTAGACGATATAGATTTAGCCTTTGATATCCAGATCCCACGATTCAAGGCATACAATCACTTGGGACTCCCGAACCCATTGATGCTTCCTCTAATCTCCATTAAGGGGAGACAGATGGCTCTTGCACTGAACACAGCCCATCAAGTGATGCTCTTGCTCTGGGGTACAGATTAAATACTGGAGCATACTTCCTGGCTGTCCAAATCGTGGTTCCTCCTGGGAATGGAAAAGCTCTCCATGGCTGTTACCACAGGGCGCTCCTCTTACTCAGATCTGTGGGCCCCATTCATTCACACCCTTTCTTTAGAATTTAGGGAATTAAAACACCTGTCTTACCTTCAAATTCTCCACCTGACCCTAGAGGTCCCCGCTCAATTCTCAAAGGGCCTAATCATGAAGCTAACTGGGTCAAGCGATACTGTACCTGGTAATTGGATCATTACACTACTGACACTTTACATGTGCTTTATAAGAGGGGCAGAGGGAGGGGGAGTTATGGTTAGGTTTTCTTTTTCTCATCTTCTTTCTCCTTTTTTGTAAAACGTGGTCCTCATAATAGTGCCGGCCTCCGGGTTGTAAGCAGTGAAATTCAAATAAACTTGAATACTGCTGGCCTGGCAGGGTTGTAGGTGACTCGCTGTGTTATACTGTGTACGGGCTGTGCTAATAAACATAGTTGATCCTAAATCACAAAATATGTCTTTGATGAGTCATAAAACATTAAGGGCCAGATGTACATAGACTTCCGTTTGCGATTTGCTATCAGGAAATTGCAAACAGCTGTGTGCATCAGTGTGTTTGCATTGTTTGCGAGTCCTAATGGCTCACAAGGGACACAGCCGGGTGGAGAACAGCCCCAGGCACTGTCTAAGTGCCACACTAGGCCGCTCAGGTCAATCCCAGCGCGTCTCTCACGCTGGGTAATAGTATTCCCAGCAAGAGATTGGCATCTGGGAGCCTGCACAGTGTGCGCCAGCCCTGGACTGCTGGAGTCGAGGATCGAGAGAGGGAGCAAGGGGGCAGCCACCAGAGTGGCAGGTAAGTACAATTTTATATTTTTTTAATGATGTCTTCCTTTTTTTATTTGTATGCCCACCACTTCACCATACAAACAGCCGTCATTGCATTAGGCCCATAAGCCGGCACCCAACAGACAGGCCATATGGGCTCCCTTGCACTCTACATGGCGGACAGGTTGGAGGGACCATGGGGAGCACTGACTACTGCCGCTGGATATGGGGACGACCTCCCTGGCATGATGCACCAATAGGATTAAATCTCGCTGCCAGCCGATGCACTCAGACCCCCCTTTCTGCAGTTGGCCCTCATTGGCGAACACACACCGTATGCACCTTGCAGAATATGTGGATGTATTGTGTTGAAATTAGGTTTGTAAATTAGGGCACCCAACCGTCGAACCAACGCCCCCCACCGCCACGCTTCGCGCCTGGACCACGGTGACCACCGAAGACACAGCCCGCACGATGAACACCATCCACTCCGGATCACCGACCGACCCCTGCCCACACCACGTCTTCAACAAGGCCGACTCCACCATCGCACCCCAACTCCGGAACATCATCAACGCCTCCTTCAACACCGCCACCTTCCCGGAGAGCTGGAAGCACGCCGAGATCAGCGCCCTCCTGAAGAAACCTACAGCGGACCCCACCAATCTCAAAAACGTCCGCCCCATCTCGCTCCTCCCTTTTCCTGCTAAAGTCATTGAGAAGATCGTCAACAGACAGCTGACCGCCTTCCTCGAGACGAACGGATCCCTCGACCCCTCGCAGTCCGGCTTCAGAGCCAACCACAGCACCGAGACCGTCCTCATCGCAGCCACCGACGACATCCGGACCCTGCTCGACAAGGGGGAAACAGTGGCCCTCATCCTCCTGGACCTCTCCGCTGCGTTTGACACGGTCTGCCACGGCACCCTAGTTCAGCGCCTCAGCAACATCGGTATCCAAGAGAAGGCACTGGAGTGGATCATCTCGTTCCTTGCCGGAAGAACACAAAGAGTCCGCCTCCCCCCGTTTCGCTCCGAGGCCACCGAAGTCATCTGCGGCGTCCCGCAAGGATCTTCACTCAGCCCCACGCTCTTCAACATCTACATGAAACCTGTCGCAGCCATCCCACGCCAGCACAACCTCAACATCATCTCTTACGCCGACGACACCCAGCTGATCATCTCCCTCACCAGAGACCCCGACACCGCCAGAACCTGCCTACACGAAGGGATGAAAGACGTCGCCTAGTGGATGAAGGACAGCCGCCTGAAACTGAACTCGGACAAGACGGAAGTCCTCATCCTGGGATCTTCGCCCTCCGCCTGGGACGACTCCTGGTGGCCCCCAGCCCTGGGCACCGCACCCAAGCCAACCGACCACGCACGCAACCTGGGCTTCATCCTGGACCCCTCCCTCTCGATGACCAGACAAGTCAACGCCGTCTCCTCATCGTGCTTCAACACCCTGCGTATGCTTCGCAAGATCTTCCGCTGGATCCCGACCGAGACCAGGAAGACTGTCACCCAGGCACTCGTCACCAGCCGACTGGACTACAGAAACGCCCTCTACGCTGGAACCACAGCCAAGCTACAGAAAAGACTCCAGCGCATCCAGAACGCCTCCGCCCGACTCATCCTGGATGTCCCCCGACGCAGCCACATCTCCAGCCACCTGAGGAACCTGCACTGGCTCCCCGTCGACAAGAGGATCACGTTCCGGCTCCTCACCCACGCACACAAGTCTCTCCACGACCTGGGCCACCAAGTACCTCAACGACCGCCTGACCTTCTACACGCCACCCGCCAGCTACGGTACACCAGCCTCGCCCTCGCAGCCATACCACGCATCCGAAGAGCCACCGCCGGAGGAAGATCCTTCTCTTACCTGGCTGCCAAGACTTGGAACTCCCTCCCCATCCACCTTCGGCTGACCCAGGACCATCTCGCCTTCAGGAAACAACTCAAGACCTGGCTGTTCGAGCAGTAGCATACCCCTCCCCCCGAGCGCCTTGAGACCCTCCCGGGTGAGTAGTGCGCTATACAAATGGCATGATTGATTGATTGATTGATAGTATTCGAGAGCAGTGTACAGGTCTTTTTCTTTTTTTTTGCTCTCAGTGATGTCTGGAATGCCATTAAAAAAAGTATTAAAAAAGGCCCAATCACAAGAATGGGTTGACACAAACGTGCATGTATAAGTCAGTGAAAATGTGTAAATTACAAGCATGCAGGGAATGTTTAGCCTGTACGTATTATTGCTAAATAAAAAGTATTTATTTTAATTTAAGACAAAATCCTAATTTAAGACAAAATCCTAATTTAGGGCAAAATCCTAATTTAAGACAAAATCCTAATTTAAGACAAAATCCCAATTTAGGACAGAACCGTAATTTAAGACTACTAAATGCCTTCTGTGAATACCAAAAGTAGTAAGATTTAGGATTTTGTCGTAAATGAGTTATGTGAATCGGCCCCCATATTCGTGGTATACAAAAAACTGTAAGCAAAAAAGATTGATTCTAGCTGAAGTGATTAAAGATAAGAACCAGCCCTTATAAAAACTGCCAGGAAGTCCTATAAAATAGCCTTGCAGGAGGCAAAGTTAGCATGGGATGAAATGCACTGGCAGCAACTTAAGGAAGCATGTTCATCCAAGGATACTAATTTGTTTTTGGAACTTAGTCACTTGGGGGCGCAAATCGGGCCATGCCCACCTGCGAACCATATCATGGGCCAGGTATGGCATAATCACTTTAGAAAGATTTACTCAACGCCAGAGGTTACCCCACCTGCGGAGCCAGATGATTTAAACGGGTGCCTGTAGAAAATGAGTGTTTTGACTTAGCGGAGATAGAGGCTGCAATAAGAAAAATAGTGCCCTCCAAAGCAGCAGGACCAGATGGCCTGCCAGGAGATCTTTTTCTTGCCGATCCCTCTAATTGGGCTTGTTACATCTTATTCCTAGCAAACGAAATAGCTAGTGGAGCCCTGGGTCCTGGAGAGCCACTGAGGTGGTCCCTATTTATAACAAGCATTTGCAATGCAATAGGTCTCGCATTAGGAAAGTTTGAGCCATTGGTATTGTGAATTACATTTTTTTTATTTATGTGTTGGTTGTGAAAATAGCTATAGTAATAGCTAAAGTAATAGCTTTGTCATTTACAATGCCAATAGTTTTAACTTTCACAAATGTGACACCTATAGCATTTGTAATGCAATATGTGTTGTATTTTCAAGAAAATCCAAGAACAGAAGTGAAATGTTAACATTTTTTTGTGACATTTATAAGACAGACGTTATTGTTGTTCGAGTACTTTACGCTGGTGTTTGGATTCCTGTAAATCCCCAGTGTTGCAGGGTGCTTAAGAATTTTGTGATCACAGTGGTCAAGGTCAGGTACTCACGCTGGTCTATAAGGAAAACATTTACTAGAAACACAAGATATGAAGACAGTCCCAGACTAACACGTTTTCACAAAAACAAACACATAACAGAAATAGGTCAACACTTAATTGTTCTTATTAAAATCGTTTAAGTAAAGTGTTTACGTACACACAACTCACACAGAACTGCAATAGTAATGCCCTAGTTTATCAGGTGGCATTCAATTGAAAGCAGTACATGAAATAGCAAGATGATTTGCAGCCTCTGCTTTTAGAGAAAGACACAAAGAAGATGAGAGAAACAATACTGAACAATACTGCAGCTGTGTAGCCATTCAACATAAAGGGTTAGGGGTGATCTTAAACTGTTAGATAAAGCAGAACTATTAGTTCCAATAAAACTTGAACTATTACACTGTTAAAAAATAAACACACTAAAGTACTTCAACAGCAGCAATTTTTCACATTTCAGCATAATGATCTAATACAAATCTAAGCACACGTGCAGGCAGATTTCTCTGGGGATGAAACATTACTGACAGGATTTCTGGAAAAAATGATTGAACATGACACGTTTTTACATTTAAAAAGCGAAAGCACACACTAAATTGTAAAGAAAAAGGACAGTAAAACGAAAACATTCTTCACCTGATGCCCTCAATCAATCTGGCACAATCTGTTTTCCCCCCATGGCTGCCTATAAATCTAGAGCACGGATGTAAACACGCATACACTAGACTAAACAATGGCTATAAGCAGCCCCAGCTCACTCTCTCTCATGCACGTCCCGTGCAAGACTGTGGGAAAATCGCACCAATGACATGGAGGAACTCAAGTGACGTTTTCTGAAAACAACCGAGAGCTAACAAGTATGTAGAAGGGCCTGGAAGCTTTCAAGACAGAGTTTTTAACTAATACTTGGCACGAAGAAAAGATTTATGTGCCATCTTTGGCTAAAATACTCAAATTAATTACCCAAAGGGGCAAAGCACCAAAAGTGTAAAGTCCGCGCTATATAAAAATGCATAAATACATGAAGAAATAAATACCGCCTTCGGGTAAAGTCCGCGCTATATAAAAATGCATAAATATATGAATAAATAAATACCGCCTTCGGGTAAAGTCCGCGCTATATAAAAATGCATAAATACATAAATAAATAAATACCGCCTTCGGGTAAAGTCTGCGCTATATAAAAATGCATAATTAAATAAATAAATACATACCGCAAAACATCCTCGTTACTCTGCCGGCCTGCGACCAGGAAGTCAGGCAGGCCGGCGCGACAACAGGAAACAGGAAGTAGGAGGGCGGGAGCCTACCCCGCCTCCCACGGAAGAGCCGCGATTGGAGCCGTGTTTGGAGCACCGGAGCAGGCAGGAGCCTACCCTGCGCCCCGGTGCCGAAGGAGGGAAGAAGAGTCCTGCTGCCGGGCCTTGCAGCTGAGGAGAGGAAGCCGGTGAGTGCGTTGCTGAGCTGCTGCGGGCGGGGGGGGGGAGAAGCATGTACGCGCACGCGCGTGCGGGGGGGGCGGCCTGTGTATGTGTGTGTGTGCGTGCGTGTGTGTGTGTGTATGTGTCTTGGAGTGCGTGTGTGTGACTGTGGGGGAGGGGGGGTGTGTGTGTGAGCGAGTGTCTGTCTGCGATGTGTACGGCACGGGACGTGACGTGCGCGTTCGCGCACACGAATCCAGGAGAGAAAAAGCTTGTGCACCCTCTGGTCCGTCATTCCTCCCACAGTGATCGCTACTGGTCTCCAGCTGGATGCATCCTTACGGATGCATTTCCAGCGAGACCCAAAAAGGGAGCCAGAGACGACCCTTCCAATTGTAGACCCATTAGTTTGATTGATGCTTCTGCAGAAAGTCTTTGGCTGAGTCCTTCTCCAAAGGATACAGTCATGGACAGAGGATGAAGCCATCCTTTCCCAGTACCAGGCCGGTTTTGGACCAAAGACTGGAACGATGGACCAGGTGTTTAGATTTCTCCTCATTCATTGGAAGGTAGTGGTGATTGGCAGGAGCAGTCTTTTTCTCGCATTTATTGACTTGAAGACTGTCTTTGACCTGGTCCCTGGAAATAAGTTGTGGTCAAGGCTTAGAGAGATGGGCATTCCCCCTTTTATCCTTAGACTGCTAATCTGGCTACACAAGGGCGACTTTGCCCAGGTCAGATGGGGGCGCAAGAACAACTAACAGAACACATCCCTGTCAACAGAGGAGTTCAACAGGGCTGTGTTCTAGACCCCACCTTATTCTCCCGTTATATGAATGGGGTGGTCAGCTTTCTCCAAGAAGATCCAGCAGACTCGCCAACTCTGGGGGGAAATAAGGTACCAACTCTGTTGTTCGCTGACGACACCCTGCTGATATCTAAGACCCCAGCTGGACTACAGTGCCTAATTAAAGGTTCCAACTTTCTTGTGATAATTGGGGGTTGGTCATAAATAGCTCAAAAACCAAATTCATGGCCTTTAACTGCCACATGTCATACAGGATTAGCCCTTTGCTGGATGGGACATCCCTGGAAAGGGTAGACACCTTTGATTATTTAGGTGTCAGACTCTCCAGCAAAATGTCATGGAGACTCCACCTAGCAAAGATGCTGTTGGGGCACAAACGAGTGGCGTGTGTGTTGTGGAAAGAACATTGTTTCTCACATTCCAGGCCGGTAGCCCCTGCCCTCCAAGTCTATGACGCTAAAGCAGTTAGCGTTGATGATCTCTGCAGATCCGAGTATAAATTTCTTAGGAATCTGGTGATGCTACCCCAAACCGTCCCTCTCGCCCATTTCCTGCTGGATATGGGTAGGCAGTCCATCGGTGATGTAGCTAGGTTACGCCCATTGCTCTTCTGGGCTCACATTAGGTGGACCCCAGAGCTTTTTCTCTATGCTGAAGCTCTCACTGAGATCATCCGGCTAGATACTGGACGCAAAATTGGGTGGATTTCTAATGTTAGAAAAATGCTGACAGCTATAGGGCTTCGAGCCCACTGTGAAAGGCAGGAACCCCCAAGGAAAGACAAGCTTAAACGTTTGTACTGGGAATTGATGGACCAACGGGAACGCTGTAAACCTAATGTGGGCAGATTAACAACATAATTTTATCTACATGAACAAATTAGATATTTAGAGCCCTTTTTAGATATAATCCAGGTCCCTAAAGACAGGATGTTGTATATACATTTTAGGTTTGGGACTCTCCCTGTCCGTGAGGTGACCGCGAAATGGCACTCTTGCAATGAGACATTAAAAGATTGCCCGTGCTGCAGAGCCCTGTTAGAAAGAGTCACCCATGTTATGTTTGCCTTGCGGGCCAAGAGGCTAAAATCGATTTGTCAGCAACTGGGTACACAAGATTGTCAGGCAGCCTTGCGCTTCCTTAGGTCTGACCTCAGACCTCTTTTTGCTTGCTGCGTGGCAAAGTTTCTCGGCCAGGCATGGCCTATCAGATGGAAAGCCCTCTTAAGAGAGGCACAGCACCAGCTTGAAGGAGGATGTGACGAAACTATTGCACGACCCTAAGGTTGTTTGGACAAGCCATAAAATCAGACCCCATGCACAAGCACTTTATCTGTTAATTTCTGCTGCTATCTTAGGGTAACCCAAAATCCTTTAGTAAATATAACGGGTGCTCTTGCCCGAGCTCACTATTAAGATTTTCACTAAGATGTAATTTTATCCAGTTTTTATATTGGTTTTATTGTATACAATGTATATTTTTATGTGATGTACCAACTTTTAACTAATTGAACGTGACAATTGTATTATATGTTGAGGGTTCGATAGTCTACTCTATTGTACTGCCTGTTCAAGTTTATCCTGCTGTAGGTCATACTTACTCTGTTTGTATTTTTCTTTTGAAACTGTTTTTCTACAGCTTTTGACATTATTTGTCAAATAAAGCTTATACAACAACAACATATCATCTATGCAAGCATACAGTGAAACGTAAAATCCACTACAACTCTTGGTAAAAGTGTTTTTGGCAGGTGACTAATGTGAGAAAAATATTGAAAATGCATGTATATCATATAGTACAATACAATACTGTGATCTCCTAATATGGAGAAATGTAGAGGAGGTAGGGACAAATTTACGAGCCACTTCACCACCGGAGCATCATATTTTGTGATCACAAAATCATATCTATGAGGCCACGCAAAGGCACTATGAGTGGCTTTGAATGGTTCATAGATATGGAGTAAGGCAAGGCAGCTTAAATCGCTGTGTTGCCCTACTCTACACTTGGGAGGCGTTCCATGGACGTTGCAGTGGGTTTTCCCACACAAAATACATGAATTTTGACACTTCCCCAGATATACGAGAGCATGAAAACCTGGGGAAGCACCAAAACCTTACAACTCCTGAAGTGAGGCATAATGAGAAACAACGTTATTTCTCCTTGTTTTTTCTTCTTTCTAAGTGTGTCGCATTCTTCAGCACACACAGAAAGAGGAAACCCTTCTTAGGATTGTTTCTTTGCAGGAAAATGCCCTTCCTGCAAAAAAACATTCCTACCAACAACACAGGGACCCTTGCACGTGCAAGGGCACCTGTGTATGGCACTAGGCTGCCGAATAGCACCAGCGCAGGGTGAAAGTACAGGAATGCACGTACTGCATAAATACCAGTAGCCACCAGTAATTGTAAGAGGGAGGGGGTGGAAGGGACACACACATGTACACTCTCTCAACCATGCATTCACACACGCCACATGCACACACACACATCCATTCACAACACAAATTACTAAATATTTAAACACACATGCACGTACCAAACATTAATAAAAAAACAAAAAAATCACACACCTGCAGCTCTGCCTGGGAGGACTCAGGAGGCTTGGGAATGCTGCCTACCCTCATTGGCTGATCTAAGGTCAGCCAAAGAGTGAGTGGGTTGGAGTAAGTGAGACTGCTGACCCCACTCTGTGACAAAGTGTGATGCTACCCCTTGTCACTGGGGGGAGGGCCTCAAGGACCTTTTCTGAGCTGAAGAGGTCATGCCAACAGGAGCTGTGACATTCACAGCCCAGCAAAGTTCAGCTCAGGCAGCCAGGAGCCTGGAGCCTGCGCTGGGCAGAGCAACAAGCTGGGGTGCTGGACTGCCCAATGCCAAATCCCCATAAATGGGGGCCCTAGTGTCAAAGAAAATGCTCTATGACAATCCGCACAGAATGGGCGTTAAAACTGTAATAATATTCAAGAAGAAAATATGACCTGCGCAGCCTGTGTCACACCTCAGGAGTCCTTTTTGCGGAAAACTGTTTGGTAAACTGCTCTAGCTATGTACTGGGGATGGTGTGGTAGAATATTTTATAGTAAATATCAGTTACAAAAGATGGGCCCTATTTAGATTAGTAATATAAAATATACTCCCAAATGGACTACACTGTTTTAAACGATACTTAGGGCATGATATTTAAGTCATTTAATGTTTATGTCAATTTTTTTTAAATATTGGCCACCGAACATAAGTATTCAGTTCTGATTTGCAGCAGTAAACACTAACAGCTGCTGCTCTGAGCTGTCCACTTATGATTGCTCTCCGCTGAAAGTACATCGTCATAGATGGTGGTATTTCCGGTGGTGTGAAGTGACAGTATGTCGTCGACAAGCTTCAGGAGTTGACCTGCTTCTGCTCTTGGCCCTTAGTGTCAGTGGCAAGGTTTACCTTTAAGGCAAACA
Organism: Lissotriton helveticus; assembly: GCF_964261635.1. Lineage (NCBI taxonomy): Eukaryota > Metazoa > Chordata > Amphibia > Caudata > Salamandridae > Lissotriton > Lissotriton helveticus. Next base: position 1,199,835,349 of record NC_136059.1, read on the forward strand.
CCTGCCATTTGTTCTCTCCTTATTTTCGAACCTCACCAGCCTTGTACTTCACAAAGCTGTGACGTTTTAAAAAAGATCATATGAAGTTGCGTTCAAGAAAGTCTTAAAAAGTTTGAACAACCTTACTAAAAAAAGATTTCGTACAAACAAAATGTTTGATTGCAAACCTTTCGCAGCAGCTAACACTGAATGGATTAATTTCGATTTAAGTTCTTTCTCTTCACTAAATAGAGATTGTTATGGCATGGGCCACATGTACTAAGCCAATTTGCAGGCACATAATCTGCGATTCACAAAATTAGAGGGTTTACAGCCTCAAAATGGCTTTTAACCCCTTAGCTGTGGCGGCTATTACGCCGCAGCACTAAGGGGGAGGCGGGGCCGCGCGGCGCTCCCGTACTCATGACGGAACCGCTCCGTCACGGCCCTCGGGTGAGCTGTGCTTGTGACGGAACGGTTCCGTCACGGCACGCCTGCTCATCAGAACGCTCATCGCAGGCGCGGAATTCGCACCACGCAGGCGCAGCGAGCGGGCCATGACGGAACCGTTACGTCACCAGCACAGCCCACCCAAGGCTTGTGACGGAACGGTTCCGTCACAAGCACGCAACGGGTTAATATTCACTAAACCCATTTCACAATTTGGTAAAGGCTTACCAAATATCAATTTGGAAGGGGCATACTTAGGGCATTTAAAGTTGTGATTTGATATCAGATGTATCAATAGTTTGCAGCCGGAATTCTGTTCACAAACCACTAAAAAGTTATTGACACCTCAAAGGGAAGGGTTGGTCTTGTGACTGTTCCTCTTCGCAAATGTATGGAAAGTTTGTTGGAAGTAGGCACGCGCCAACAGGACCACTGCCAACTCTCAAACACATTTTTTATACTTTTTTATGTGCAGTTCCATTTTCTTTACGGGCAATGTGCTACATTAAAAAAAAGTTTACTTTATTTGAAGGAGATCACAAACATGGTGCTCTTCTGACCCAATTAGACCACCTTCTCAATTTGCAGTGACTAGAAATTTGAGGCCTACCTCATTATTATTCATGAGGGAGGTCGCATTGCAACTCTGTCTGAAGCAGATTTTTTCAACCCAGCCTAATGGAACATTGTTCAGCTCACCAAGTCAGAATTAATTCGCAAAAAATTGCTGCACAATTTGCAATTGCTTTGTGCAGATCCTGTCAGTGCAAAAGGCCTAATATTTAAGGGGAGCCCATGGAGCTCCTTCAGGTGTTTTGTGTTGTGAGTGCTGCGCGGAATGTTGAGAGTGATTCTAGTCACCATGGGCCAAATGTAGGACACCAATTACCGACCTGTATTTGGTTTGTGAGATGTAGGGGGCCCAAATGTTAACGATTCGGTAAATTTACCGGTTCAGTAAAATACCGAATCGGTAAATTTACCGAATCGGTAAATCAAGATGTAGGTGGCACTTAAAATAGTGCCACAGGCCCTTAAGAATTTGTTATTCACCATGACATACTATGTCATGGTAAATAACGAATTCCTGTGTACATGCACATCTGTGCATGTACACCTGTGTCATGTGGCACACATACATGCCCTGAGGGCATGTATGTGTGCCACATGGCACACAAGCCAGAATCAGGGGTGCAACAGGGTGTCAAAGTGACACCCTGTCCCCCTTGCAAATTCGGTAATTTTACCGAATAGGTAAATACCGATTCGGTAATTACCAAATCATACAGATTCGGCAAAAATTACCAAATTTTTTCCTACATCTGATTTACCGAATCTAGAATACCGAATCGGTAAAATTCGGTATTCTAGATTCGGTAAATCAGATTTACCTACATCGGGCCCCATGTTCTGAATGGTCTGCAGCCTTTTGGGTGAGTTTTTTGTTGACCTCAGCAAAGTGGGTGTTCCCGTAGTCGGCATGCAAGAGATGAGGGGGTATAGGATGGTTTTCTGGGTGCTGATTTAGAGCCATTTGAAAATCCTCCTCAGATTCTTCATGGTATGGAATCTTGGGTAGTGCCAGCGTTGACTTAGGCGGTCATGTCAGGTTTGCTGTCAATGACAGTCCCCAGGTTATAGGCATGGGTGTGGGGAAGGGGTTTGTCCCAGCTCTGTTGGCTACTGGGTGGAGGCCCACGATGAAGTGCTCTTCCAGAAGATCACAATTTCAGAATTGTCCATGTTCAGCTTCAGACAACTGGTCATCATTCAGTGGGCAATTTCAGACATAAAGGCATTGAACTTGATCAGATTCTGGGCATCTTGTACATGATGGAGAGAATGAGCTGTGTGTCGCTGGCATATGAGAGGATGGTGGTGTTGTGTGAGTGGATAATACTTACTAGAGGGACCATGTATATGTTGAAACTTCCGCCCCAAAAAAGTTCATCCACCTGAGCTCTTTCCTGGAAAGTTTTGGAATGATCTATCATGGAGGAGGACGAGAAAAAGAAGGAGCCCCAAACGCAATTTTCCCATACCATAACCTTAGGGATTTTTAAACAGAGTGATCACCAAAATAGCTCAACAGAATCACACCAAATTCGGAAGAATGCTTGATTGATAGCCAAATAGTGTTTTCTGTGACTTGATGTTTATCCGTTCAGTAGTTTTTGATAACGTAAGGTTCAAAATGTATAAATGTTCCAATGGTTGGGTACATGGGAGGCCTGTGGGAGTCCTACCAACCATGTTTTGCAGAGGGGGGCCACCCATAGGGGTTGAGTGCAGATCCTGGATGCAATTCAGCCCCTGTAGTCAACCATACGCCAAGCAGAGCAAGTGTCAGTTTCTTTTTTTTTGTTTACACTGTTTTGTTTTTTTTAAATTTTTATTTATTTCTTTACTGGTATTTTTAACATAGGACGTAACATTCTAAGTTAAAAAACACATTGAAATTCACCAGTGATGGTTAACTCAAGTAACTGTAACTCATGCCCTTGCCATGCACTGCTTATCACTTCACATATTACATCGCTCATGACATGTTCTATGACATCATTGATAACATCACTGATGACAACACTGTGACTGGTGGGGGGCACGTTATAGTCACTTCAATGAAATCTAACTGGTGAATTTCAGTATTTTCGTTTAGTTTAAATAAATGTTCACCTAACTATAAAGTAACTTCTACGTTTTTTTTGTAATTGTTGGACCTGGCCCTTTTGGCAGGTTCACCCCGAAACTTTTTTCTTTTTCCTAGCCTGTTTCTGTGACTTGGTGTTGGTGATTTTAGGCCTCTGCGCACTTTTTCACTGTGGTACAGTGTAAAGTGCATGAGCTCTCTGTGTATGTGTGGTGAGTGACCTGCCCTCCCATAGGAATGCATGGGGAATATGTGTGACCATGGTAGTTCCTGATGTGTGGGGAGTGCAGGGTCGAGTTTGGTATGTGCGAACTCGTGAGATTGAATGCTGCATAATGATGTATGCGGCATGAATGTGTCTAGTGTGGAAGTTTCACTTCTAGACATGGGTGTGCGTGTGTAGTGAGTGTGCTGGCACGTGATTGGCTGGAGCCTGGCTCCAGGAGTCTGGATGGGTCTGCCCAGTGGTGAGTGTTGAGATTAGCATGCTGATGTGAGGGGAGGGGTGCACCTGGGTCCTGAATAGGGCTGGGCTTTCCCCACACAATGCTGGCTCCGCCCCCTGTGGTGCGACTGATGACCCTAGCCTGACTGATGAATGGGAGGGGTGGCTGAGCTCATCAAGGGGGCTCCCAAACCAGCTGCGCCTGGTCTTTCCCCCACCCTGCACCTTTAGACAAAGGGATTTGCTGTATAAAAAGGGGCTGTGTCCCCTTACAAAATGTTCTTGTTTCTGACTTGAATCCTGCCAAGGGCGTGCTGCTGCTTGGGCCGAGGGGAAGGCTCGCCTCGCAGGGCCCTGCCCAGCCCGTGGATACTTGATGGACTTTTGCTGTTAGGACCTTTATTTGGACCTCGTTGCTGGGACCCTTCTTGCTATAGGGGTCATCTCTGGGGGCCTGTTGGTGCTAACTATGCCCCCAGCGCCATAAGAGCGCTTTATTTTCCTTACTGGGCAGAGCGCTGTCGTTTTCCCTTGGAGGGAAGCGATCCTGCCCCTTTAATGCTTATTTGCATATTTTTATGGACAGGTGCCACCCCGTTTATTTAATTATCTAGCGGGTGCTCACCCCGTTTCTACTTTTATTTAGTGCACCGAGGGTGCCCACCCCTCGGTGCAGCCCCGCAAAGAGAGCCGGCGTGGCAAAACCGGAAGTCCGGCCCGCGCCCGCCTGAATGTGGGCGGGGCCGGGAGGGACTCACTTCCGTGGCGTGGTTGCTGGTCTCCCGTAGGGAGAGGGAGACCGGAGATGCTGGCTGTCCCCGGCCGCGACGAGAGGAGGAGTGTTGTGGCTTGTTGCGGGGCTCCCCTGTGCCGAAGGAGCCCCGGGGTGTCCGGTGACGTCTGGACCGACGCGCACACGCCGAGAGAAAGGAGGCAGCGTGGAGCTGCTGCCCCGCCGCACGTCGGAAAGCCCGCATGGACGCCCGCCAGAGCAGCCGGTGAGTGAGACAGGCTGGGGCGGGCTCCGTAGGGGCTACTGCTGGTGCGGGGGACGGGCGCAGCGTGGTGGTGCATTTAGGGCGGCCCAGGATGGCAGTGGGTCGCCCCAACGTTGTCTAGAGCCCACGAGGCTCCCTTGGGGCATTTGTGTTTAGAGCCTCGAGGCTCCCACGACCACGGGGGCATTATTGTCTAAAGAGCCTGTGTGGCTATCCCCTGGCCTCATTTTAGGCGCTAGTGTTTGGGGGCATATTTCATTTTAAAGCGCTAATGCGCTCCTTGAGTGCACATGTTGTTCTAGAGCCTGTGGGGCTCCAACAGCGGGCGCAGATTTGTTCTAGGGGCTAGTGAGAGCCCCTGTCGCAGGTTTGTCTCCAGCTGCCCAGCAATCAGTGGGCAGCTGCACCATTTAGGCGCCAAGGGAGAGAGAGTCCCTGTGTGGGACAGAGATGGCACAGAGGTGCCAGGCCTTCTACGGCTGCGCAGCACTTAGTGCCAGCTGCAACGTTTAGGCCCTGTTGTTGTTCCCAGCTGCCCAGCAATTAGTGGGCAGCTGCAACGTTTAGGTTTGTGCCTGTGGCGCACCCCTGACTGGCGCTGCATTGGCAGCGCGCCCTGACATTCTAGAAACAGGGCTCTTGAGTCCCTTTATTAGATGGCCGCTTGGCCAGGGGGCTGGTAATGTGATTTTTGCGCAATGTGATTTTGCTATGTTTATGATAGTAATTCCCTAAGGTGATGTTTGCGCAATGTGACTATGAGGTTATTTTACCTATGCAGGTCTATGCTAGTGAGATGTTTTCACTATGTGAGTTACGCCCCTAAATATGATTTATTCTTAGGAGGCAGAGTCTAATGTGTTTAGACTAGTGAGGAGATTGCCTACTGTATTTTTACCGGTTAGGCCCAAATGTGAGTAGTGCGTAATGTGCTATGCCATTATGTCTGTGACACCTCTGAATGTTTTTATGCATCATGTGTTTTCCTGTGCTGCACCTCTGAATGTGTTTTGATGCATCATGTGCCTTGTTCTTACACCGCTGAATGTATGTTTATGCATCATGTGTTTTCCTTCCCTACACTTCTGAATGTTGTGATGCATCATGTGTAATGTGTTCTTGCCTATACCCCTAAATGTATGGTGATATTTAGGTGGTTGTTCTTTCTAGTACAGGTGTGCTAAAGTGATTATTATTCTATGATCTACAAAGTGCTATTTCTAACAGTATTTCTGCTAAGTGCTGATTCTGACAGTGGTCCTGGTGGCCCTGTCTTGTACATAATCCCTTGTGAATATTGCCCGTGCCGGTTGGCACAATGTACATGTGTGATTACTATCTGATGTGTTTTGACAATACAAAAGTTATTTTTATATAACCTTGCGTGGAGTTCCTTTTGTGGTGTGCCTAGGATGTTGTTGCTGTTGTGTGCGTGCGCCAATGCTTTACACATTGCCTCCGTGATAAGCCTCTCTGCTCGTGCCAAGCTACCAAGGGGGTGAGCAGGGGTTATCTTGGCGTGTGACCCCCTTGCCCTGACTAGAATGGTGGTTTCTGCCTGGCTTTGGCGTAAGCCTTAGCCAACCAGAAATCCCAGTTCTAACAGTAATGTAAAGTACTATAACTTCACATTAACGTTATATATATATATGAGACAGCGTGAGAGTGAGTGAGATGAACGAGCTGTATTTTGGGCAGAACACACTTCTTGGTTCAATCAATCAACATATTTGTAGAGCGCGCTACTCACCCGCTAGGGTCTCAAGGCGCTGGGAGGGGGGGCCTCTATTGCTCGAATAGCCAGGTCTTGAGTTGTTTCCTGAAGGAGAGATGGTCCTGGGTCAGCCGTAGGTGGGTGGGGAGGGAGTTCCACGTCTTGGCCGCCAGGTAGGAGAAGGATCTTCCTCCGGCAGCGGCTCTGCGAATTCGTGGGACGGTGGCGAGGGCGAGGCTGGCGGAACGGAGCTGGCGGGTGGGTGTGTAGAATGTGAGGCAGCTGTTGAGGTATTTGGGGCCCATGTCATGGAGAGCCTTGTGTGCGTGGGTGAGGAGTCTGAACGTGATCCTCTTGCTGATGGGGAGCCAGTGCAGATCTCTCAGATGGGCAGAGATGTGGCTGTGATGGGGGATGTCCAGGATGAGTCGTGCAGAAGCGTTCTGTATGCGCTGGAGTCTTTTCTGTAGTATGGCTGTGGTTCCAGCGTAGAGGGTGTTCCCGTAGTCCAGTCGGCTGGTGACGAGGGCCTGGGTGACCGTCTTCCTGGTTTTGGTGGTGATCCACTGGAAGATCTTTCGGAGCATGCGCAGGGTGTTGAAACAAGATGACGAGACGGCGTTGACTTGTTTGGTCATCGTGAGGGAGGAGTCCAGGATGAAGCCCAGGTTGCGTGCAGGGTCCGTGGGCTTGGGGGTGGTGCCCAGTGCAGGGGGCCACCAGGAGTCGTCCCAGGCAGAGGGGGATGGTCCCAGGATGAGGACTTCCGTCTTGTCTGAGTTCAGTTTCAGACGGCTGAGCTTCCTCCATTCCGCGATGTCTTTCATTCCATCCTAGAGGCTGGCTCTGGCGGTGGCGGGGTCATTGGTGAGGGAGAGGATCAGCTGGGTGTCGTCCGCGTAGGAGATGATGTTTAGGTTGTGTTGGCGTGCGATGGCTGTGAGGGGGCTTATGTAGACGTTGAAGAGGGTGGGGCTGAGCGAGGATCCTTGAGGAACGCCGCAGATGACTTCGGTGGCCGTGGATTGGAAGGGGGGAGGCGGACTCTCTGGGTTCTTCCGAAGAGGAACGAGATGATCCACTCCAGGGCCTTCCCTTGGATTCCGGTGTTGCTGAGGCGCTGTATTAGTGTGTGGTGGCATATGGTGTCGAAGGCTGCTGAGAGGTCCAGGAGGATGAGGGCAGCTGTTTCCCCGTTGTCGAGCAGGGACCTGATGCCGTCGGTGGCTGCGATGAGGGCAGTCTCAGTGCTGTGATTTGCTCGGAAACCGGACTGCGAGGGATCGAGGGATCCGTTTGTCTCGAGGAAGGCGGAGAGTTGTTTGTTGACGGTCTTCTCGATGGCTTTGGCAGGAAAAGGGAGGAGCGAGATGGGGCGGAAGTTCTTGAGGTCCGTGGGGTCCGCAGTGGGTTTCTTCAGGAGGGCCCTGAGCTCGGCATGTTTCCAGCTCTCTGGGAAGGTGGCGGATGCGAAGGAGCTGTTAATGATGTCCCGGAGGTGGGATACAATGATGGAGTCAGCTTTTTTAAAGATGTGGTGTGGACAGGAGTCGGTTGGGGAGCAGAAGTGGATGGTGTTCATCATGCGGGTGGTGCCTTCGGTGCTGACCGAGGTCCAGGTGCAGCGGGTGGTGGTGGGGGGCGCTGGTTCGGTGGTTGGGTGCGTGGTCTGTGCGCCGAAGCTGTTGTGTATGTTGGCGATCTTGCGGTGGAAGAACGAGGCGAGTGAGTCACAGAGGTCTTACGAGGGTTCGATATCGTTGTTGCAGGCGCTGGGGTTCGAGAGCTCTTTAAAGAAGCTGAAGAGTTCCTTGCTGTTGTGGGTATTGTTGTCTAGTCGTTCTCTGAATGTTGTCTTTTTGGTGGTTCGGATCAGCTGGTGGTGTTTGCGGATGGGGTTCTTGAGGGCTGTCATGTTTTCTGTTGACTGGTCGTGGCGTCAGGCTTTCTCGAGGGTACGGCAGGATTGCTTGGAGTTTTTGAGGTCGTTGGTGAACCATGAGGCTTTCTTGCTGCCGGGTCTGCTGGGAGGTTTCTTCAGCGGTGCAAGGTCATTGGCGCAGTTGGTGAGCCACTGTGCGAGGTTGCGGGCTGCTTCGTTGGGGTCCGTCGTGTTGGTGGGCGGGTTCTGGCTAAGGAAGGTGGTGAGCTGGTCGGCGGTTATCTTGCTCCAGCTTCTTCGGGGAGCCTGTTGCGGGTGGTGGTGGGTCTTGGTTCTCCTGAAGTTGAAATGGACGCAGCTGTGATCTGTCCAGTGTAGTCCGGTGGAGTGGCTGAAGGAGATGTGCTTGCTGGAGGAGAAGACGGGGTCAAGCGTGTGGCCGGTGTAGTTAACCATTCAATGCCAGACTAAGGCAGAACAGTATTCTGGTTCAAACTCATCAAATTGCCAATGTCCCTGATTACTCTCATCCCCATATAAATTATGCCATCTCTAGCACTTTCAAATTTCTGTCTTAACCCTGCCTCTGCCTTAACCTTGTTTCTGTCTTAACTCAGTTTATCTTTTTACCTCCCACCCTACCAAGGGCTAATATAGCCTCCAACCGAGGTTCCCAGCTCTTTCAGTATTCTTTATAAATAAGACCCTCACCTGCATTTGTACTATTGTCTAACGCTTTACTCTACTAACTATAAACCCTGTAATCTCCACTTTTAGTGTAACATAACTTGTCAGTGGTTCTAAAGCTAAATCACAAAGTAAAGGCAACGTCATACATCTTTACCCTGCTCAAACATCAAATTAAAGCTTTCAGAAATAACCCAAGATAGTATACCCCTGGCCCAAGCTACAGAGTTGTATGCCATTATTAGCTTATTAACAAACTCCATTTTTCTCCCTCGACAGTACATTATGAAAAGCTTTCTCTGAGTCCAGTGAAATTATAGCCATTCGTGCTGTTCTGCCTTATGCAGACTCACTTTGTCAATCAGCTGCCCAGTAATTCTCTCCGTTAATAAAATCCACTAGAGATAGACAAACTAGAGTGTAAAGAACCTCATTAAAGTTAACATAGAGCATTCTGGGTAAAAGAAAAGTGGAGGGATCGATGCGAGCTACATCCCCATGCAGTCCCCCAGCAGTTACGTTTTCAGAAATATCTCTGACAGATACACACATTAAAAAAATAAGTTTCGATAGCAAGCAATGTTCTCAGTGTTTTCTTTGTGCGCTTTTGGGTTATTCCTGTCCTGAACAATCGGTGCAATCCCACAAATTGTGTACCGTTTTTATTAGGAGTAGGCTTTAGTATTTATCTGAATAACTAACTACCTTCAGCAGGAAAACAGGTTGACAATTTGTACATTGATTTAGCTCTTTATTCCTCTTTGCAGTTATAGTAAATAAAGCTGTTTTCATAAATTCAGCTACATTCTTAATTCCGAAACAAGCAATATTAAAAAATTAACAGAAATTTGGTGCACATTCCTTTAAAAAATATCTTTCAAATGTGTGTTGTAAACAGATTAAAACTGGGCCTTTATCAGCTTTGATTCCATAAATTGCTTTCACCACCTCATCCATATGAATACCTCCTACAGTATAGCGACTTCACCTTGCCTCAAGCTTGCTAACGAATACTTAAACATCATTTTGCGTCACATTTTTAGTATGCACAACTATTTTGACCCCAAGCAGCCTTTCCCCAATTCTAATCACAAAGTGCTAACTTGTATCCCTTTTGGATACTCTGTAACCCAGCAGGTTTCTAAAAATTCAGCTTTTTCTCTCTGTTTGAGGACCTGGGTGTATCAGAACAGCCTTTGCATCCGCACTTACTTTTCAAAACAGTTTTTTATTTTTAGTTGGCAGCTGATCTTCGGTCCATCTATGAGCGTTTTAGTATATGTACTCATGCCAATAAAACACATGAAAGGCATTCAAGAATATGGATCTCGTGGGTGCCATGTCTAAGGATTTTTGACAAAAGGTACTACTTCAATATGACTACAGCCATCTTCAGCACGCCGGGTCTGTATCTTTATTAGGCAATTGTTGAGCAACTTTGGGTACGTTGCCCCGGCTCTCCTAGAAAAAGAATCCCATCATGAAGCAGCAACCTGAGCTACAAAAATATGGAAGCTGGTAGAAGGACATAATGGGAACATAATTCACACAATTTTGTGGCATTGATGGACAATACATCCAAGCAATGCAAATCATGAAAAACACATGAATGGCATGGCTGAAACGGACTGATTCAAAGCCTTAATCTGTCCTTCTTCTCATTGTACCTATTTAAAGACTTGATTACATGCATTTCTCCACATAGGTAGAGCTGTCTGAGGCAACACTGAATTACTCCCTGCCTTTCTTTAGGCTCTGCATTCCTGAGTGTCAGCCAGTGTCTCTACGGAGCTTCCCCTCTTAATTGAAGTGGTGAGAGGGAGAGGGAGAGAGAGATGTGTGTGAGTGTGTGTGTGTGTGTGTGTGTGTGTGTGTGTGTGTGCATGTCTAGGACGATGTCTCTCTCTTGTCTTGTCTTGTGTTGTGTTGTCCTGTGTCCCCTGATTAATGTGTGTGCATCTATCCAGGTCTCTCCTCTAGCTCAATTACGTCACTGGGTCTCCCATTAAATGTTCTACTCTTTTATTTTGTCCTACAATTCATTTGTCTGTCTCCTCTTTGCCCTCCGCCATTCATTTAGATATTATTGAATCAGTTGGTATTTCAATATCTCTTTGCTGGCTTCTTCTGAATTATGTTATGTTATGTTATTTCATGTCATGTCATGTTGTGTTATAGTATGTTTAGGCTGGGTTGAAAATGTCATTCCGCTCGCGTAATTGGCAGAATTTGGCGATTATACGTTACTGTTGTAACGCCTAGTTCTGGTAAAATTCCACCTGTCGCCACAGGGCAGAATTTTTTTCTCCAGTGAGGCTCCAGAAATGCGCGCACAAGGAAGATTTACCATTGATGAAGCAAAGCTTCGCATATTTTGCGACTTGCCGAATTCATGAACCTCGTTTATGTGTAACAAGGTAATAATTTGTACGTCTTACTAACGTTTATTTTATGTTTGAACGAGGTCCAGGAAGCTTGCCTATGTGTTTTACTAAAACGACTTATCTGAGTCAATAAAAATGGCCGCTGCTTTGAAATAAGTGTCTGCGCATGCGTCAGTCACACTCACGTGTCCTGATGTGTTCGCGGGTTTGGAGGGAAATAGTTGCGCATGCGTAATGCATAGCTTTGCCAGTAACGTGGTACTGCTCGTGCCACTGCTCTCGTACTCGTATATATGTAGCTAACATTTAGACTGCATAAGTATATTTCTTAGTGATAAGTTGAAAGTACAAACCCTGTGATGTGTTTTCATAACGTTATTTCTATGTATTAATTTGTTCTCGCTTACTTTTCATGTACCGCGGGGAATGGGGGTCTGACTGAGCCGAATGCCATCTTGAAGGTCCTTACTACGCATGACCGTCCGCCTGGGGAGAAGTCAACCTTGGCTGGTGGAACTCAGCCAGCTGGCAGGGATGGGCAAGATGCTCCTGAGAAGCTGACCTGCGAACTCAGCAGGACAGAGTCATGTGTCCCCATTTTGAAACAATGTACACTTGTCACTGTATTTCCCTGGACTTTTCTCGTGAGAACCCCAATCTCACTAGGCGGTACCCTGAGATGCAAAGTAGGCATCCTAATAGTGTGTTCTGATTGGTGTGTTACCCAAATCCTACCTTAGGACCAATCCAAATTGAGGGATTCTGACACTTTGCAACATTGGGGGGTGGTACACTGCCCCAAAACAGTATATCTACCCTGGGTTCACCTAGGGAAATTGTCCGACTTGTCTGGTTTAGCTGACCTGTCACTGACCCAACGCACTCAATAGGTGACTGAAGATACAGAGAGCTGCGGAGCACTCTGTCCGAAATTGACCATAGACTAAGGTTTTACTGAACCTTAAAGTGCTGGCGGAGCACTTTGCTGGGAGTTCGCTGACCCAATCGGGGTCTTGATCGATAGCTGCAGAGAGGGTGGAGCGCAGGCGTTGCTTCCAAACTGCGGGTGTGGTCCTGTCCTGAGCGGTCCTGTCCTGAGCGGTCCTGTCCTGAGGGTCCTGTCCTGATTCCTAATCTGAGGGTTTCCTGTCCTGTCCAGGGTGTCCATTCTGCACCTGCTGTCCTTTGAGGGGTATCCTTCCTTGAGGGTTTCCTGTCCTTAACTGACCCGTGGCCAGGGTTTGGTTTCCACACCAGTCTAGGTAAATATTGCTCTAAACTCTTTGAACTTGCACCTTTCTATTTTCCTGTCTTTTGCTTCAATAAAGACACACCTTTGCATATGTTGATTTTCCATGCTTTTGCCGCAATTATTGAAACGTAAAGTCATTTGCCTAGTTCATAAAATGTTCCCATGTTACCCTACCTTTTAGAAATCATATTTTGCATTGCAGTTTGTCATTTTCTGATATGGTCTAGAACGGCCTTGCTTAAATTGTCTAAAGAACTGTTGCCCTAAATGCATAGCATCTTCCCTTTGCATCTCATATTAGCATTTAAATGATTACCCTGACTTTGTTCCTCTATAGTTATGTACTTTTCATTATCTTGGTTATTGATTGCCTTATTCTTGTAAATCTCATGTTAGAAGAAAACGAACTTTAGATAAAGATTTTAAAACTTCCAGTTGTCCGTGGTCATTTTCAACAGCATTGAATGTCATTTTGAGTTTGTATTTTGCTGCCTTTCCTTTACAGCTAGCTCCCTGATCCGTTGTGGTCATAGGTACCCGTGTCGGTGGATGGTAAGTCGGGTACGCTGAGTGATAACAGTAGGGAATTCACACAAATTGGTAGCAGCCTGTGAAGTCACCCGGTCAATGTATATTGTGAATTGAAAGTATATGGGCCCGAAGCCGGAAACGGCGAAATTATTGGTTGGGTGACCTTGCGCGCTCTATCAGTTTTTCTGGCTAGCAGAGGATGGTTAGGGACTAGTTAAAGGTTAGGCAGGATTAGTTAGGCTAGTTAAGTCGGAAGCTGCTAGTATATTAATGCTGCTATAAGAGCGGCCGTTCCGAGAGACCTGATCATTCTCTTGTGAATACGCTGCTTTGAAATTCATGAATTGTTTTATCATTGTTATTCTTGTTCTTATATTGTTATATGTATTAATCCATGCGTTTGTAAACCGTCTCGTTTATTGTTGTCCGAACTCCCCGGGGAATTGAAAAGGCAAGTGGTGAATAGAATCCATTGCCTTGAGGTCGCAGGCTTAAGGAAAGTTAGGTGCAGGTTAGGATAACCGGGAAGCACTAACTAGGGTTTTTTCTGAATACATGTGTGAATAAATGTCAGTAACGAGGTTCATTGGCAAAATTCCCATAGTGGCGTAACCTAGTAAGGGTCACATCGGAAGAGTAGCAGGTTCCTCGGAGCTTGGGTGAAAGCAGAGGGGTCCGCTGGGAAACCTTAGACTCGGATATATCCCGGAGAAGTGGATGAGTTTAGGGGAATAACAGGTTCACCGATGCTAGAGTGAAGGGTAGGCGGAAGAGATCTACCCGCAGCGTGTGAAAAGTAAATGGAAGTAGTTTACTTGCAGTAAAAGAAATCTTTCCTGTCTAGACACTTGAGCACTGTGGCGAATGTGTATTCGTTGTTAAATAACCAAGCACTGAGCACTTTAGAAAGAAAGAAAGTTTCCGTTACCTTGTGAAGGGAGGGAGTCAGCCGCGAAGCGTCTCTGACGTCACTCCGTGCCGCGCTGGGATTGGTAGAAGCAGCGGGCGGGTAGCGGGGCTGGAATTGTAAAGGAGGGGTGAAGCGCCGGAGCGTGAGGACCGTCTCACGAAGGGGCCGCGCACCCATTGGCCGAAATTATTTGAACGCGTGCACCCCATTGGTCGCACAGAATTACATCACGCGTTCTGATTGGAGGTAACTTTGTAAACAAAGTTAAGCGTAGAAATCGTATGTGCCACTCGTATTGTCCAGAGACTAGACCCGATCCAAGAAACCAGGGGTTTGAAAGGGATCAGTGGAAAGCTAATAGATACGATATTATGTACGGAACAAAGAGAAAGATGTCCCTTGTAAATAGGGTAAAGAATTATTTCAAAACAGACAAACCGATTAAATCTAGAGAGGGCGTTATTGTCCCGCCACCGAATACTCCCGCCTCGTTCATGATGTTTGACCGAGGGTACAATACCTGTGTGTGGTTGGAAAACTGGGTGAAGTACACAAAAGATGACGGAATATTGGCTTTTCCGTTAGACGGTACTTTCAATGGCAGGATTTTATTTAATTTGAGAACCCGGATGAATGAATTGCATCCCAGACCGAGACTAACGCAGTATGAGGCATTAGAGGAATGGGAGATTGAGGCTTTTGAAAGAGAGAAACCCCGGTTGGACAAAGGTCTGACCAAGTGGTACCCAAGGCTAAAACAAGAAACCAGGGATAAAAAGATGAAACAGTGGAGACAGAGCATGATTGTTGAGGGTCTGTTTCCCATGATGCCGGCAGGTAACCCTTCAGCGGGAGAGAAAAAGACAGAAAAGTGTAAACATTGGGGGTCCCTTGGGGAGTCAGACGATGAATTGTTAGATGATATCTTTACGAGAAGTCCGCCCCCTTATAATGAGGGAGCCCGACCTTCCAGTGCAGGAGAAATTCCCCAACGTCCATCTATTAAGGAGGAGGACAGATCCCTAAGTAGGGGGGGAGGGGGGCAGGTACTGCCCTATTTTGAGAATCCCGGACCCGCGGAGGTACGAGATATATATCCTAGAATGCCCGTGAGCCCGGAGGAAAAATATTCCCGTGAAAGAACGTTTTTCCCCAGACCCCTTTATGAAAACGAAGAAAAACCATCAAGTTCAGGAATGCCCTTTTTACAGCCTCCATATGGGGAAGAGCGCAGGTTATTTGGCAAAGGAACTTTGTTCCCTAAACCAAATTATGGTGGAGGACCAAGTGAAACGCATCCTACTGCCCCGAGTTTTACGCCTCACCTGACCCCACAGATAATACCTGACCGAACCTTAGGAAGAGCACTAGATGAAAGGGAGCAAGAGGCCATAGCTAGACAGAGGACAGAAATAATCCAGACGATCTCCCAGTTAAATGCCAGTCCTGAAGCTTTGACTATTCCGGTAACAATCGGACCAGTAGTTCCGTTGTACGGGAATAATCAAGGAAGTCTAAACCCTCCAGTTATGAACCCAATAATGGCCCCGCCGAGGCAAGAGCCCCTACTGATAGACGATCAGTCCAGTGAGTGCGAGTCCGAAGTTGTGTTCCTGGACCTGCCAAATAAACAGACCGGGAAGGGAGTGCCGAAGCGGCAAAATCCTTTTAATACAAAAGAAATTAAATTAGAATCAACGTCAGGTACTAGGAGTGTCTCTCTGGTAACTCCGGAAGAAATTGAAAACTGGAGTCGTGAATTAGAAAAGCAGGCTCCGCAAACGAAACCTTTGGACCTCTACAAACTGAGGGTAGAAATAGAGGAATTAATGGCAGGAAATGTGGGATTAGACAGATTAAATACCTACTCTGAAGAAGAGTTGCTGTTTATGTGTAAAAGCCTTACCAGAAGTACCCGAGTGCTCCACGAAAAGTTAACAGACACCGCAGCTAGTATGGGGGTAGATATTTCAAGATCCAAACCCTTGCAAAAGCCTTACAGAGCCGAATTTTCAGACAAAGATATAGAGAACTTGAATGTGTCAGGGAAAAAGTTGCAGATTAAAGAGTTGTTAGCAATTTTGCAAAAATGGGGAGACGTGGAAAGGTGGAAAACAAGGTGGGCACGAAAGAAAGATGAGGCTCGATCCAGACAAGCGACCCCTGAATTCCCTTTGAGAGAAGTAGACAAACCAGAGCAGTTGTGCCCCATGCGGGAAGTACCAGGTGGGAGGTATGTGCACGTTTCGTGGTCCAGACAGGATATTGTGTCCTTTACTAACGATTTTCCGAAATTGCGTGAGAGGCCAGTTGACTGGTACCGACAGCTGGAAAGGTTCGTAAAGGTGCAAAAATGCCTGTGGAAAGACCTGATTGGTTTTTCGACATTGTGGTCCCGGTCGATCTATGGACCGAGTGTAAAATAGCCATAGGCTGGCCTAGTGAGGAGTACCCGAGGGACTCTAACACAGGGGAGCCGTCCATTGAAGTAATGAAAAAATATGAACAAGTAATTCTGCATTTGAAAAAGAAGGTGCCCGCAAAGGAAACAGATTGGACCAGGATAGATAGAACAACGCAGGAAAGAGACGAGACAGTGCATTCCTATTATGAAAGGCTGTTGCAGGTGTTTAAAACATACAGTGGTATAGATAACATCGAGATGAAGGATATGACGCATTTCATTTACAGGTTTGTAAACGGTTTAAGACCTGAAATTTCTCAGTGGATAAAAGATAACAAAATCTGTTGGCAGTCCAAAAAGATAGACGAGGTCCTGCGGTACGCAAAGTACTGCGAGGACGAGATGGCAGAAAAGAAAAAGGCTCTCAAGGAAAAGGTCATGTGGGCTCAAGTGAAGCTAGCAGAACAGCAGGAAAAGCAGTTGAGTAATATGGTTAAAAACCCTCAGAACCAAGGTCCTGGGGGTGGGGGAGGAGGTAAGCCCCGGCCCAAAATGAGCAGGGAAGAGGCTATGAAGAAATTTCCCTGCCATCAGTGCGGCGAAATTGGACACTGGCGAAACGAGTGTCCCTACTTGCCAGACGATAACACCAAAACACCTGATTTAACTCCACAGACGCAGAAAGAAAGACCAAGAAAGACTCAACCACAGGTAAAAACGATTCAGGTGCCCCGAGCACCAAAGCAAGTATACAAGGGAAAACAAGCAGAGGGTGATGAGGTAGAAGTCTGGGAAAGTCATGAGAACAGAAATGCAGCAACTTTGCAGTATTTGTTAAATGATACCTTTCTTTGTGATGACCAGTACTGACGGGGCCTGAGAGGGGAGGACGAGGAGTGCGTACTTGGCGCCTCCTTGCCGGTAGACCAGTCCGGACCATACATTGAAGGAAAGGTTGACGGAAAGGATGTCACTTTTCTGTTGGACACTGGCGCTACCCGTTCTACTGTGAGAACAGTGGACGTTCCAAACCTACCCCTCTCGGGAGAAGCCATCCAAGTAGTGGGTGTATCTAATCAATTGATTAGTACTCCTGTTACCAAGCCCATGGAGATCTCAATTGGAAACTTTAAGGAAATGCATAGATTTGTCGTTTGTGACACCAGTCCAGTGAACTTACTGGGACGTGATTTGCTGTGCAAAATGAACTGTACCATCTTTTGCACACCAAAGGGTGTTGAAATTCAGACCCCAGATGAAGACGGCATTTATAAATTAATGTTAATCAGACCTGACTCAGAAATTAAACGAATGACCATGCAGGATTTGCCCGAAGAACTCCAAGAAGCAGTAAAGCAAGAGGTATGGGACTTTACTGGGAAAGATGTAGGGTTAATGAAAAACGTGGACCCCATACAGATAGCCATCAAGGACAATGCAGTATACCCAAATACTAAACCCTACAGGATGAATGCAGAAGTGAGAGCAGGTGTCACTCTGGAAATACAGAAATTGCTAGAAGGAAACATCATACAGGAAGTAATGAGTAGCCCATGTAACTCACCGATTATGGGCATCAAGAAGCCTAGTGGCAAGTACAGAGTAGTGCAGGACCTACGAAAAGTCAACAAGATAGTAGTCCCCTGCTGCCCTATTGTCCCGAACCCAGCTGTGATTCTGTATCAGATTCCCTGGGATGCTGAGTGGTTCACTGTGATAGACCTATGTCATGCATTCTTTTCCATTCCCTTGCATCCAGATAGCAAATTTCTTTTCTCATTTGCCTTCAATGGTCACGTGTATGTCTGGAACCGGGTCCCTCAAGGGTACACAGAGAGCCCCTCTATCTTTAATCAGATCTTGAAAAAATGTTTGGAAACTTTGGTCTTACCTGGGAACTCTGTCCTAGTGCAATACATAGACGACCTCTTGGTGGCGTCTAAAAGTCATAGGGATTGCGTGATTGACACCATTGCCCTACTGAATCACCTGAGTGAGACGGGACATAAAGTGGCCCCTGACAAATTACAGTTCTGTGCAAAATCGGTGAAATATCTGGGGCACCAGATAGAGAAAGGTGTCAGGAAAGTAACATCCGAAAGAGTGAGAATAATTCAAAAGATGCAGTTACCTCGTACTCAGAAAGAGATCAGAATGTTCCTGGGAGTGATAGGATACTGCAGGCAGTGGATTCTGGGATTTGCAGTCCTAGCTAGGCCCTTGATAAAAATGACCAAGAGAGGGACACCAGATATTGTAGAATGGGATGATGAAAGCTTAACAGCCTTCACAAAACTACGGGATTGTCTGTGCACAGCCCCTGCGTTGGGAATGCCAGACTATTCCAAGGAATTTGCCCTATTCTGTGACACTCGCGATAATTGCGCGTTGTCAGTCCTGACACAAGATCATGGCACAACGAGAAGGCCTGTGGCATATTTTTCTGCCACCCTGGATCCAGTGGCTGCTGGATTACCAGGTTGTCTGAAAGCAGTAGCTGCTACCTGCGCAAGTTTAGAGCAGAGTGAGTCCATTGTCATGGGACATCCTGTAACTGTGTATGTTCCACATGGAGTGGTAATTTTACTGACCAGGACGAAGACCCAGTATCTCACCCCTAGTCGGCTGACTAAATACGAGAGGATTCTTGTGGGTGCTGCAAATGTAAACATTGTTAGGTGCAGTATTCTGAACCCCGCCACTTTGCTCCCCGACCCAATGGATATGGAAGGGGGGGTGGAAGATGAGCATGATTGCATTGACTTAACAGAATTCAACACCAAGCCACGCCCAGACATTAAAGAAACACCATTGCCTGTGCATGACAAGGAATTATTTGTGGATGGTTCATGTCTAAGGCATGAACAAGGAGGCCTGAGTGCTGCCTATGCGGTAGTCTCCTTAAATAAAATTGAAGAAGCAGGTTATCTATTTGATATAAAGTCTGCACAAGTAGCCGAATTAATCGCTATGATAAAAGCTTGCAAAATTGGGAAAAACCTACGCATAACAGTGTATACTGACAGTCAGTACTGTTATGGAGTTGTGCATGACTTTGGCCAGTTGTGGCTACAGAGGGAGTTCCTGACTTCATCAGGTACCCCTATTCGAAATGGAAAAGTTGTTCAAGACCTTCTAGAGGCAATCCAGTTACTAAAGGAACTGGCAGTGGTAAAGTGTGTTGCTCATAAGAAGGGCATTGACACTGTATCACTGGGAAATGATTTTGCTGATCGAGTGGCCCAATGGTGCGCCAGAGATCGGTATATCATAAATCCAAAACGAGGGGGGCCAGGAACCAGCTGCCAACTTCAAGTGTTTGAAGAAGTGCCTACATGGGATGAAGTGAAAGAGTGGCAGCAGGCGGCACCTTGGCAAGAAAGAGAGAAGTGGAAGGAAGATGGGTGTCGACCAAGACGTGTGGATGGTGTCATCTTGGGCCCAACTGGTATGCCTGTGTTACCTAGACACTTACTTAGCACAATGGCGAGATTGATACATGAAGGATCACACATTGGTAGGGACGCCATGATTCTAGTGTTCCAACAGACTTGGTACAGTAAAAAGTTCAGGAAAGTAGCAGAGTCCCTCTGCCAGAGGTGCCTGCCATGTCAAAGGATGAACGCAGGCAAGAAAACTGTGGTGGAACTGGGAAAAATTGGGAGGTCCGGGGTCCCTTTGTGAGAATACAGGTTGATTTCATCACCATGCCCCGTTGTGAAGGGAAGCGATATGTCCATGTCATGGTCTGTTTATTTTCGAAGTGGGTGGAAGCTTTCCCTACTCCCAAAAATGACGCAAAAACAGTAGCTAAGTGTTTACTGAAAGAACTGATACCTAGGTTCGGGGTTCCAGTCACTATTGAATCAGATCAAGGCTCACATTTTCAGAATGGGGTGATCGCCGAACTCTGTAAAGCCTTTGGAATTTCACAAAAGCTTCACTGTGCATACCGTCCAGAAGCTTCTGGAATAGTGGAACAAATAAATGGAACTATCAAAAACAGACTAGCAAAACTGTGTGATGCATCTGGCATGACCTGGGTGAAGGCCCTGCCCCTGGTCCTGATGGGACTCAGAAGTGTTCCTGACCGCAAGACAGGCCTAAGTCCCCATGAAATCATTATGGGAAGAGTGATGAGACAAGCATGGGTGCCAGGAAGCAAACTGTTGAGTATTACTGATGATTTGGTGCTTGAATACTGCAAGAGATTGGGTGACCAAGTGCGTTCTATCTCTCGCCAGATCGGAGAAGACGCCATCCTCAATCCAACGACTCCTCTCCACAAACTGGTCCCGGGGGACTGGGTCAAGATAAAGAAGCATACTCGGAAGAGCTGCCTGGAGCCAAGGTGGGGAGAGAAACGTCAGGTGATCCTGGTAACTACCACAGCAGTAAAGTGTGCAGGGGTTCCACGTTGGATACACGCCAGCCACACCCAGAAGGTATTACCAGACGAGGAGCCTGAAGCAGAAGGGCGTCCAGCAGAGGACTCTGC
Source organism: Lissotriton helveticus (assembly GCF_964261635.1). Lineage (NCBI taxonomy): Eukaryota > Metazoa > Chordata > Amphibia > Caudata > Salamandridae > Lissotriton > Lissotriton helveticus. The sequence goes on from NC_136059.1 coordinate 1,199,856,133, forward strand.
AGGAGCCAGACCGGAGGTAGCTGACGACGTACAGCCCAGTACCAGTCGAGCTGCAGAATCAGCAGACGTTGGCCCAAGCATAGTTGATAACGAACTACCAAGAGCCCAGCCTGCTGAAGGGGTCCAAGAAGCTGAGCCAGAAGTAGCTGAAGCCGAGCTGCCAAGCATATGGCCAGAGGAGTGGATTCCATTGATTGATCTCACTGAAGACCCCATTCGAACAAGTGAGAAACTTTGGGAAGGTAGAGAGTGGACTAGAGAGGAAAAGAAAGGCACAGGCGAAGAACCTCAGGAGCTTGAGATTAACATCAAAACTGAGGAAGGAGAAGGTCAGACAGGGACAGAACAAGTGAAGGATACAGAGCAAGTGATTGATACTCCTCCACTGACTCCTGATGTCGGGAAGGGACAGACTAGACATAGCATAATAGTTCGAGCAGAAGAAAGTCCAGAGATCGAAGTGCTTGAACAGGATCAGATAGGATTAGAAGAACGTGTTCAGGAAACAGAATCAGAGACATTTGGAAAACAAACACAAAACTGTCCTGATCAAGGCCAGATTAGTAACCAGGCAGAAGAAATAAATGCTAGCCCTGGAATTAGTCAGATAGAAGAGGAAGGAACTGAAGCAGAATTGCCACAAACGAAGGAAAGCAAGAGGGCAAGAGAAGAAAACGAAGTCCAAGTGCCAACTAAAAGACTTAAGAAAAGAAAGCACATTGAGCCTGGATTTGTCAAGAAATTGAGGCTAAGGATAAAAACGGTAGAAGAAAAACGTGCAGAAGAAAGGAGAAGTGCTCGTATAGCTAAACAACAAGAGGGTACCTCCGAAAGAAGGAGTGATCGAATAAAAAGACAAAACAAAAAGTACAAGTCACCTGAATGGACACTTGTGTTGGAAGATTTTGAAGATCTTGATATCACTGACGAAAGTGACGGAGAACCCGTCCCTGAGTACTCTGCCGAAGAAGAAGACGAGCCACCGTGAATTTGCACGAAGTAAGATACTTGTGTAAGGTCACAAAGAGGGGTCGAGAAACTTCTTCTGAAGCCAAAATGTCTGATTCAAGCGTGAGTGGTAGACCTAGTCGCAGCTGTTGTAAAACTTGCTGCAAGGTATGTGTATGTAGTATAGTTGTCCTGATATTAGTTTGGATAGGACTAACAATTTTTATTCCCTTTGCTGTGAGCAAAAATACTAATATTGTCCCTACTGAAATTGTAAATACTGACAGTGAGGAGCTGACAACACAGAGTGTAGCAAGACATGAGAGAGCACTGAGACAAACAAAACAAGACTTAGAAGCATCAGATGAAGGAGGACTACATTATCACGGAGTTAAGAACAAGACACACTTAAATGTTTTCGCAAACTTGTTAATACACTATGTAGAGACTATGGAAATTGAAGATTGCTATGTCTGCATGAAGCTACCTACCTCTGTAGCTGAAGGCGTGACATACCATCACCTGCCCTTGACATATGGAATCTCCTGTAGCATTTTAGCTAGTTTGTTTTACAAAAGAGGACCATTACAGTACTATTACTCTAACAATGACGTGATCTTTTCTGAACTTCCTATACGTGGGAACTTGAATCCTGTACATACCAAAAGTGACGTTACTCGCTATATGGGCGAATACTTTCTGACTATAGGTAATATCGACATAGGTGACGCACACAGAGATAACTTGACTTGTTCTTTGCGTGAGCAGGAAAAGATGTTCCTGAACATGGCAGAGAAAAGGAGAATTAAAATACAAAGAAAGGCAGATGACGAAAAATAGAAAAGACCAAGATGGGCAGAGAACATGGAAGGCACCTCAACTGGTGGGGCGGGTCCTGCTCTGTTGCTGGATTTTGAAAAGAAAGGCAAGCTATGTCTTCACCGCGAGAAGACTAGCTATTATAATAACATTTTCATTGGTTCCAGTGAATGCGAACATAATTACAAGGTAATTGGAGGTTGGGGTTTTAAAAATGGGTCAGAGCCTGTGTTTCCTGGAATTTATAATATTTGTGGGGACAAGGCTTATTTCAAATTGCCGGATCACTGGTATGGAAGCTGCTATTTTGGCATTGTCTTCCCGAAAATATACCATGTGAATGGAGTTGCTGGAAGCAGTGAAAATACTAATGGCTTAGTGCGTAGTAAAAGAGAAAGTGTAGGTGAAATAATGGGTAGTATTTTCAGTGCACTGATACCTGGAGTGGGAGTGGTTCTGAACACTCACAGAATTTGCAAATTGTCCACCATAGTAGATGTGTTGTCTACTGACACAGCTCATGGATTTCTGCTGGTCAATACCGAAATGGTTGCGATCAGATCAATGGTTTTGCAGAACAGACTTGCTCTTGACACCTTATTAGCGAAAGAGGGCGGAGTCTGCCGGATGTTGAAGGCGCAACATTGTTGCACTTCTATTCCGGACAAAAGTGTGCAGCTTAAAAGATATGTGAAAAACATTACTAATTTGGAAAAGGAACTCAAACCACTCGAGGTTGACAGTGCCTGGAAGAGACTGGTAGATGGTCTCTCAAATGTAGGTCATTGGCTTGCTAGCGTAGGTAGAGGCTTATTGTTCAAGGTACTGATGCCAATTGGAATTATAGGTCTCATCCTATTCTTCATATTTGTCTGTTACAAATGTCGTAAGCACACCAGAAAGCATCAAGTGAATGCAAGAGGAGTGAAACGAAGTGTGGATGAGCTTAAATTAGAGGAGATAAATAATCAGATCTACAAAAGGGTGAAGAATTCTCACCCTACAAAGGATGAGAAAGAGAAATTGAATCGCTTGCTGGAAGAGATAGAGTTGTATAGAGTGTAAGAAAGTTGGCATCTGGTTCCATTTATTTTGTGATGATAGTAAATATCATCAAAGAGGGGATTGATGAAGCAAAGCTTCGCATATTTTGCGACTTGCCGAATTCATGAACCTCGTTTATGTGTAACAAGGTAATAATTTGTACGTCTTACTAACGTTTATTTTATGTTTGAACGAGGTCCACGAACTTGCCTATGTGTTTTACCAAAACGACTTATCTGAGTCAATAAAAATGGCCGCTGCTTTGAAATAAGTGTCTGCGCATGCGTCAGTCACACTCACGTGTCCTGATGTGTTCGCGGGTTTGGAGGGAAATAGTTGCGCATGCGTAATGCATAGCTTTGCCAGTAACGTGGTACTGCTCATGCCACTGCTCTCGTACTCGTATATATGTAGCTAACATTTAGACTGCATAAGTATATTTCTTAGTGATAAGTTGAAAGTACAAACCCTGTGATGTGTTTTCATAACGTTATTTCTATGTATTAATTTGTTCTCGCTTACTTTTCATGTACCGCGGGGAATGGGGGTCTGACTGAGCCGAATGCCATCTTGAAGGTCCTTACTACGCATGACCGTCCGCCTGGGGAGAAGTCAACCTTCGCTGGTGGAACTCAGCCAGCTGGCAGGGATGGGCAAGATGCTCCTGAGAAGCTGACCTGCGAACTCAGCAGGACAGAGTCATGTGTCCCCATTTTGAAACAATGTACACTTGTCACTGTATATCCCTGGACTTTTCTCGTGAGAACCCCAATCTCACTAGGCGGTACCCTGAGATGCAAAGTAGGCATCCTAATAGTGTGTTCTGATTGGTGTGTTACCCAAATCCTACCTTAGGACCAATCCAAATTGAGGGATTCTGACACTTTGCAACATTGGGGGGTGGTACACTGCCCCAAAACAGTATATCTACCCTGGGTTCACCTAGGGAAATTGTCCGACTTGTCTGGTTTAGCTGACCTGTCACTGACCCAACGCACTCAATAGGTGACTGAAGATACAGAGAGCTGCGGAGCACTCTGTCCGAAATTGACCATAGACTAAGGTTTTACTGAACCTTAAAGTGCTGGCGGAGCACTTTGCTGGGAGTTCGCTGACCCAATCGGGGTCTTGATCGATAGCTGCAGAGAGGGTGGAGCGCAGGCGTTGCTTCCAAACTGCGGGTGTGGTCCTGTCCTGAGCGGTCCTGTCCTGAGCGGTCCTGTCCTGAGGGTCCTGTCCTGATTCCTAATCTGAGGATTTCCTGTCCTGTCCAGGGTGTCCATTCTGCACCTGCTGTCCTTTGAGGGGTATCCTTCCTTGAGGGTTTCCTGTCCTTAACTGACTCGTGGCCAGGGTTTGGTTTCCACACCAGTCTAGGTAAATATTGCTCTAAACTCTTTGAACTTGCACCTTTCTATTTTCCTGTCTTTTGCTTCAATAAAGACACACCTTTGCATATGTTGATTTTCCATGCTTTTGCCGCAATTATTGAAACGTAAAGTCATTTGCCTAGTTCATAAAATGTTCCCATGTTACCCTACCTTTTAGAAATCATATTTTGCATTGCAGTTTGTCATTTTCTGATATGGTCTAGAACGGTCTTGCTTAAATTGTCTAAAGAACTGTTGCCCTAAATGCATAGCATCTTCCCTTTGCATCTCATATTAGCATTTAAATGATTACCCTGACTTTGTTCCTCTATAGTTATGTACTTTTCATTATCTTGGTTATTGATTGCCTTATTCTTGTAAATCTCATGTTAGAAGAAAACGAACTTTAGATAAAGATTTTAAAACTTCCAGTTGTCCGTGGTCATTTTCAACAGCATTGAATGTCATTTTGAGTTTGTATTTTGCTGCCTTTCCTTTACAGCTAGCTCCCTGATCCGTTGTGGTCATAGGTACCCGTGTCGGTGGATGGTAAGTTGGGTACGCTGAGTAATAACAGTAGGGAATTCACACAAATTGGTAGCAGCCTGTGAAGTCACCCGGTCAATGTATATTGTGAATTGAAAGTATATGGGCCCGAAGCCGGAAACGGCGAAATTATTGGTTGGGTGACCTCGCGCGCTCTATCACCATCCCCTAGTGCGATATCTGCTTGCTAGGAGGACTTCCGACAAGATTTTCTAACGCAGAAAGTCGCATGGGGTCGCGGTCAGAGGGCTGCTTCTTGAATACAGGGGCATATTACCAATTAGCCATATTTATCGGTAACGAGGCTTAGCAACAAATTTTTTAACGCTAAGCATCGCCAGAAATTATTGCAGAGATAACTTGCTATTAGCAAGGTTTATCTCAGAAGTGATAAATGAGAGATTATCGCTGGAAAACCAACGATAATCTCTCGAAGTTTGGCGTTAGCTTGATGATAGGGGCTCACAAACTTAGCCATGATATCCACCTTCCATAGGATATCATGGCTAAGTCAGGAAAATACCAGGTGTAAAAAAAGCAGTGCTAACCGCGGTTAGCGCTGCTTTTTTTATTCACTAACAGGGTTAGCGAAATCCTTGATAATAGGAGAAATGTCGCTTAAGAACATTTCTTCTATTATTTTTCTCTGGAACGCCCCCTTTGCATCTCATTAGAGATGCAAGGGGAAGCGTACAGAAAAAGGGTGCTAACATGTGAATTTGCGTGTTAGCACCCTGTTGCTGATAGGGAGATAATTCTATCTCTGCTTTCTTGGCTTTTAAAGCCAAAAAAGCGGAGATAAATCCCTTGATAATATGCCACACAGTTTTTACTCAAGCAGCAGCAAAATCATCTCGAACTGCTCTGCGTTCTTGCACATCGGGTGGGGCTGTTCGCGCTCATTTTTCAATGCAGAAATCATTGCCAGTGATAAATTACAGCATGAGCAGCGAGACATACATATTTTCACCCGTTGATGAACTCCACAGAATCTCACAGTTTTTATGTAACACTACGAAATTCTGCGAAATGAAATTCCATGAGTTCCACCCACTCCAAGTTAGGTTATGTTAAGTTTTATGTTATGTTATGTTACGGGATGTATGACGTTACAACGCATGCTTTTACATCGCATGCCTTTACAACGCGGTTTTTACATCGCATACCATTACAACGCATAGCGCTTTTGGGTGTTGGATAGTGAATAGTTTAATTTACTATTCCAACTCCAGTCCCCGTGGACACTAGGGAAGGTTATTGGATAGTAAATTAACCTATTCCCTATCCTAGAGCGCCCCCAGCGCAATGCGTTGTAATGGTTTGCGTTGTAATGACCATGTTGTAATGGTAGTGCGTTGTAAAAGTTTCGTTGTAAGTGATGTTTCCCTATGTTACGTTACATTACGTTACGTTATGTTCGCCTATGCAAATTGTGGTACTTTTGATGCTGCTTACACTCGAGGCCTCCGCACAGTGAATTTCTGTGCACAGGGCCATGATTTACAATGCTTTTTAATATCTGTAATGATAACACAGTCACCTGCATTTATTTGAAATGCATACCTGAACGTGATCTCAATGAAATATGGAATGACCCACCAGTGCTTAATTTGAGACAATGTCTGCAAGTGGGCCCCACCAGCACACATTTTTAAGACCAGCGCTTATTTTTCCTCATCAGACTTGGAAGCACAACAAAGAAAAATACACAAGGAAGAAAGAAGGAGTAAGAGAAAGAATAAAAATCCGTGACAAAAGGAGAAAGAAGGATGAAAAACAAACCTGCAAGAGTGAGATAAAGGGCGGGTAGTGTCAGGTACTGGATTAAAGATGGATGAGGACGAAGCAAGACTATGCAGCATTGGTATGTGGCACGCCTTTCATCACTGGCACTGTTTTACAAATTAAGCACTGGACCCCACTTTTGGAATTGCTGAAGCTGTAAAGATGTAGATATAACCATCTAGCGTCCTGACTCTGTTGGAAGAGTGTAAACCTACGTCTCAAGTAGGAGTACTCCATCATACAGATCGGGCAAAGCACAGGAGAACCCTAGATATATATAATAAAGCATTTCTTAATAATAATAATAATCTACATTTGTTAAGCGCACAATCATCCGTAAGGGTCTCTAGGCGCTGGGGGCCGTCGGGAAGATTAAGCAAGCTATTGCCCAGCGTCACAAGGTGCTGGGCTAACCTGCCGCCGGTGCCGGGGATCGAACCGTGATCCCCAGATTCCAGCGTCAGTCGCCCTGGCCGCGGCGCCACACCTCTTCCCATCAATCAAATCCTTACTGTAGGAAGAGGGGCACAGCACAAAGATGGGGTAGTCAGAACACCGCTGATGATAGGGAATGGAACTGCAGTATATGTTAGTACATGGGGCGAGGAAACATTAGTTATGTGGGTGGAACTGCACACCTGAGTACGTGTGTTTTTAATACAGTATACTAAATGTTAATGAGTAAGTGTCTTCCTCTATAGGTGCGTGATATCTCGCTGAGAGGTTAAGCCCTGACCTCTGTGTGCTATTAACCTCAATAGAGGTTTGGGGACACCCCCAAGCCAGCGTGTTGCACAGCTGGTGACCTGCTGGTCTTATTAATGTTTGACCATTCCAATTCAAAATTATATTCAATGTACATTTGAATTACAACACAATTTTAAATCCGGTTATATTTTAATAACCTTGTAATCACATGGTTTTACAAACATAAACATGAAACTTTTATATTGCCACACCTCCGTGTAGCTGTATAACATTAATCTGTAACAGTTAATCCACTAATTACAATACTAAATGTGTTCCAAACTCTCAAAAAATGACCATTTTACTTAAACCAAATTTTGCTTCAATCCCAATGCATTTCGGGTTTTTTTAAACCCTTCCTCAGGGGCATTCTAAGAAATTCGTGATTGAAACTTGCCTCCAAATCAATGTGCGGAACTCCTCCGTATAGGAATGGTCAAACATTAATAAGACCAGCAGGTCACCAGCTGTGCATCACTTCGGCTTGGGGGTATCCCCAAACCTCTATTGCGAGGAAACATTAGACACAGAGAGGGTCTGTCTTCAGATATTTGAAAAGATGTCAGGGCCTTGAGTGTGATACAGGTGCCTGAGTAAAAATGCATAGATAAATGATGAGATAAAGACTGCACTGTTGAGCCTACAACTGGAAGAAAGTGAGCAAACAGAGAAAGTAAATAACACATTCTAAAAGTATTCCTGACAATATAGATACCCTGCTTTTGTAATATGAGAATGATGGCAATGTCGATGTGTTCAAATTTAAGTTACAATTTTTATTGCGGTGAGAATGTTATAAATACGCTCCTTCGTTCTTTTTGTTGGTTATCTTGAAAATTGGGTTTCCTGATATGCAGGATTAAATTAGAAAATCAATACAAAATGTTAAAGTCAAAAATTCCAGAAAGGTTTTTTTAAAGGGAGGGCTTTTCTGTCATAGGCTCTCTGTATCTTAACGATAATCTCACCGTGACCTGTCTGCTCCATCGACAGCTAAATGCAGCTATTGGAGGGTTGGGGACATGTGATCAAAGCTCCAACATCATAACTGTTGCGTTTTGTATTCATCTTCTTTGCCCATTCAGTTTTAGGTACTCAAGACAAACACCGTCAGCATGGACCAAGCGGGAACATGCACATTGAGCACTATCACTTGGTGTAGAATGACAGCATGGACAGAAATCCCCTGGGAATTTCAACTGGTAGAAAACATCGGGGCATATCAACAAGGCAGCGTTAAAAAATTATAGCTGCTTTTGCGGCCGTTTTTGGCCGAAAAGCAGCGATAATTTTATCGCCCTATTAGCAAGGACACGCTAACGCGTGAATCCATGCATCTTCACACTATCCCTCAACGCCCAGCTTAGCATCTCTAATGAGATGCAAAGTAGGCGTTCCTCCCCAGGATAACAGGAGAAATGTCGCTAAGTGACATTTCTCCTATTATCAAGCATCACGCAAAGCAGCATAGCGACAGGACAAGTAGCAAAAACCTCTGTTATCGCTACTTTCCTTACGCCTGCTTTGAAACCGACTTAGCCATGATATCCTACCAGAAGGTGGATATCATGGCTAAGTGTGTGTAGCCCTATCAGCAAGCTATCTCCTAAAGTTGAGCGATTATCACTAGTTTTCCAGCGATAATCACACACTTAGGCAGCTTGCGCTCTGAATTTTATCGCTGTGGAGATAAGCGATGCTGATAGCACGCTATCTCCGTGATAAAATTCAGAGTTGGGTGGCGATAATTATCCTAGCACAAAGTGCGCTTAGCGATAATGATCGCCCCCTCTTGATGATATGCCCCAACGTGGTGTGAGAGCTCAGACCTGCTGAGCGAGAGATGAATAAGTATCGCTAATTCTGATATTTAAAGTTATTGTTTAAGGGGCACTGGGTGCAAGCCAGTTGAAGATCAAATATTGTGGGTCAGATTGAATGTCAAAATCTCTTTTTTTATGAATGAGATCAGCGTTAGCATGTTCCTAAAGGAAAGAAACACTTTTTTTACATTATTATTCTATTCAGTGCCTACAGTATGTTTTACGGAGACATAATTGTTGATTAGGCCCTATGGTTTTCGAAAAGGTTCAATTGCATGAATCTGCCGCTGAATATCTTCTATGAAGAATCCCTATTTCATAAATGTTCTCTACCATTAAATAGAATCTGAACCAAAGATGTACCTAGGGCCATTCAATACCGGCAGTAATTCAAATTCATATCTATAAGTCGTGTTATATAGGGGCATATTATCAAGGGGCTTTTTTGGCTTTAAAAGCCAAGAAAGCGGAGATAAAATTATCTCCCTATTACCAAGTTGTTGCTAACACCAGTTAGCGAAAGCTAATAGGAGATAGTGACCATCTTGGGCCCCGCTTTGCATGTCAGTGATATTTATCACTAATGACATGCAAAGTGGGCGTGCCAAGATGTTAGCGACTGAAAACAGTCGCTAACATCGCTATCTCCTATTACCAACTTTTGCAGATATTCGCGCTAAGCGCGAATATCTCCAAAAGCTAACACTTGCCCAGGAGCAGTTCTTAGCCATGTTATCCAATGGGAGGTGGATAACATGGCTAAGAGCATTTGCTCGATAATGCATGAATATCGCTGACTTTTCAGCGATATTCATGCATTGCGGCCGTTTTTATCGCATTTGCGATAAACCTTGCTAATAGCAAGGTTTATCTGCGATAAAAATCGCCGATTTGCGGCGATAATTTTTGTCTCTAAATAAGTTAGAGACAAAAATTATCTCTATTGGTTGGTAATATGCCCCATAGTTCTTTACTTTCCAGAAAAAATGGCTGTAGAAAAGTGTGCGCAGCTGGGCCAGGCTCTATGGGGCTTATTTACAAGCCCCCTGCGTCGCCGGTAAGTCACTTTTTCCCACATTCACCTAGTCCAGGGCTGTTCTGACTTACAAATAGCGCCGCCCTCCAGCCACTGGGAGCTTTAATGCCCAGCCAGTTTAACTGAGACACTAAAAAGAGGGACAATGAAAGGGAGTGAGAGGAGAGAAAAAGACAGAAACATTTGACCGTATGCGGCTCTCAGGGGTTACTGAGCCTCAAACATTGGAGTGAGTTATTCAACTCAATAACTCTTAGTAAAGTATGTCCAGCGCAGCGTTCAACTTATGACAATAATAAGTACTTTAATATACCAATGACGCAATACAACACATAAAGAGTAGGTGCACCGAGCACAGGGTAATACTGTGGTGCTGCAGGAGAGGCATTTAAACAATTCACAGGTGGGAATACTCAAGTGCAGGTTCATAGTAGAGAATATGAGCAGGTTACTGTGTTTATAACCAGGCTCTAGTGCTTGTACCAACTTAGCTTGAAAATCCGATAAAATTGGTTGAGTGAAGTTAGAGTTAGTCAAATCTGGGAGGGTCTTCTTGGGACGTGGACCTTACATGGTACTGCACCAATAAGAACCTGCCCTGAGTGGCACCAGTGCAAGTCTCTACGGAATATGTTGAGATCTTTGGGGGGTGGCACGCGCAACAATCATACTTATGCACAGGTAGCCGGATTTAGTGAACCGCACTGAAGACCCAGAGCAGGGCTCTGCAGTTTGGAGGGGCGCAACACGTGTACTTTCAAAGGACACAGGAATACTGTCCTTGTGCTGCTTTCGATACATTTGCCAGTAGTGGCACCATATTATATTTCTGAACAATATATCCAGGACAGGCTTTTTCACAGTTTCCGGTACTGAGGAGTACCCCACTGCCCATGTTATGCAGCCGAATCCATTTATATATTCGGTGCGCATGACCATAACATATGCAAGATAATGTAATGTGATCCAGTGGATCATGTAGAGCCTAAGGGTATCTGTCAGTAAAATCTATTTTGGAATAACACTGACTAAATGCTGCACAGCATGGAGGTTGGAGGTATCCCACCAGGCTAGCTCTGTGTGTTGCAAGCATTTTCAAGGTTTTTGTGAGCTTGGATCCAGAGCAAGAGGGAGAAAGGCAGGGAAGGGATAGAAGAGAGGAAAGCTAGGAAAACAGTAAAAAAAAAACATAGGTTGAAAGCAGGGAAGAATCAGCAGCAGTTCGATAAAGAGAAGAGGAAACAAATGTGCGGTGGTGAAACAAAGAGGCACGAGGTGGAATCAAGACAAGGTAGCCTTACTGTTCGGCAACCCTGACATGTGGCAGTTCCAGTAAAGGACTCCTATGAAAAAATGCTGAGCCCCTGCATTCATGATTTTCAAAAATGAATCGTTGAAGGACAGAAACTGCTGAGAGAATGTGCACAATGTCAGAGCACTACAGGATACTACTAGAGAAACAGTATAGTGAAGGAGCCACATAATACAGTACATCACTGGAAAGAATGCACAATGATGGTAGGATTACCACCAAAGCACTCACACCGGTAATGTGTATACAATTCGCTCTCTCACCATTAACTCTCCCATCTTTCACACTCATGCCATCTAGAAACACACCATTACAATGTTGATATTTACACGTTCAATTGGCACTCACCCAATTTGCACAACAAACTCTTGCACTAATGCCAAACGCCATAAGCATAATGCACGCTCACACCATCCATATACTTCACTGGCACCATTCTTTCACTTGGTTTTGACACCATTCACAAACACAATATCCACAAACATATACAGTTACAAATTCCACATTCACACTCCAAAAATTCACATACATAAAATGTACCCAGACACTATTTGCACGCACCATTTACGAACAGACACTGAACATTCAGAGCGATGCATTACATACTCACTCAAAAACTATGTTAGTCATGCTTGAAAAGTGCTGAGTGGTCTCTCTTTGTTCAGTAATTTGGGCCTGATTCACAAATGTAACTTACACTATTGACTTTTTTACACGTTTGAGTAAGTTTACTCCTTATTGCTTATTCACAAAATCCGAGTGCAAGTTACTACTAAAAAACCCAGAAGTAAGTCCAGCACCACAAATAGCCAACCACTGGTACTGTAACACCCTCCCACAGAAATTGTAGAGGTCAATATTTTAATACCGCCTTTTGAATTTGAAAATCAATGTAACAATAATGTTTGTTAAAATATTGCTAAATTGGGATGGAGAGGAACATGGCGGCGGCAGGCTAGCGGCTGTCGCGGAGCTCTTCACCTGAGCGCATTGGATTGATGGATGTGATGTCCCGACAGAATCCTTTCGGTGAGAATTGGTAGCGCGAAGCTTGGGAGCTACTTTTAGGCAAAAAAACGAGGTTTTGTTTTTCCCTTTCATGTAACTAACGAGGAGAATCGAGGCGGCGGTAAGCAGAGAACAACGGGGAGCAGCGGTCGGCGGTCGGCGCTAGGACCTTGGACCTTGGGGGATGGTTGCAGCGGACGTGAGTCGGGAGGACGCGGAGGAAGGGCGGACGCAGGACACGAGAGGCGAGGCAGTGAGAACGGCGAAAGCAGACCCGGGAAACGCGGCGGAGGAATCTGTTACGAACGCGGGAGCTTCTCCAAGGCAGCCCCACATATCAAAGATAAGTTCTAATTTGAGACGCTGCGGTGAAACTCGGGAGGGGGTTATTTGGAAGTGGGATATCTGGCAGCACATGAGAAGTGTTTTTCCGCTGCAACATTACAGAGGACCTGTTTGCTGGGGTATTTTTCAATTAACAGGCACCTCTCCCCAGTTACTCCAGTTACCCCTGCTAAAGGTGGTGTTCGTTTGGAGGCAGCTTCATCTGCAGCAGCAGAAGTAGTAGTGCCAGTTCTGTTGAATCAGAGGGAAGGAAGCCCAGATACTGTGTCTGATACCGATACTCTCACGCCAGTAGACTTATATTCAGCTAAAGCTACTAGAGTCTCAGAGCATAAGGGGAAAGACCGGGCAAACAGTAAGCAGGCTAAGAGTCGAGGAGAGGTAGTTAAGAACAGATACCAGTTGAGGTCAAAACAAGAATTAAAGCAGCAGGGGGTTCTAGATTCAGTTGAACTCGGTGAGAAGGTGACACCAGTCCAGTGAACTTACTGGGACGTGATTTGCTGTGCAAAATGAACTGTACCATCTTTTGCACACCAAAGGGTGTTGAAATTCAGACCCCAGATGAAGACGGCATTTATAAATTAATGTTAATCAGACCTGACTCAGAAATTAAACGAATGACCATGCAGGATTTGCCCGAAGAACTCCAAGAAGCAGTAAAGCAAGAGGTATGGGACTTTACTGGGAAAGATGTAGGGTTAATGAAAAACGTGGACCCCATACAGATAGCCATCAAGGACAATGCAGTATACCCAAATACTAAACCCTACAGGATGAATGCAGAAGTGAGAGCAGGTGTCACTCTGGAAATACAGAAATTGCTAGAAGGAAACATCATACAGGAAGTAATGAGTAGCCCATGTAACTCACCGATTATGGGCATCAAGAAGCCTAGTGGCAAGTACAGAGTAGTGCAGGACCTACGAAAAGTCAACAAGATAGTAGTCCCCTGCTGCCCTATTGTCCCGAACCCAGCTGTGATTCTGTATCAGATTCCCTGGGATGCTGAGTGGTTCACTGTGATAGACCTATGTCATGCATTCTTTTCCATTCCCTTGCATCCAGATAGCAAATTTCTTTTCTCATTTGCCTTCAATGGTCACGTGTATGTCTGGAACCGGGTCCCTCAAGGGTACACAGAGAGCCCCTCTATCTTTAATCAGATCTTGAAAAAATGTTTGGAAACTTTGGTCTTACCTGGGAACTCTGTCCTAGTGCAATACATAGACGACCTCTTGGTGGCGTCTAAAAGTCATAGGGATTGCGTGATTGACACCATTGCCCTACTGAATCACCTGAGTGAGACGGGACATAAAGTGGCCCCTGACAAATTACAGTTCTGTGCAAAATCGGTGAAATATCTGGGGCACCAGATAGAGAAAGGTGTCAGGAAAGTAACATCCGAAAGAGTGAGAATAATTCAAAAGATGCAGTTACCTCGTACTCAGAAAGAGATCAGAATGTTCCTGGGAGTGATAGGATACTGCAGGCAGTGGATTCTGGGATTTGCAGTCCTAGCTAGGCCCTTGATAAAAATGACCAAGAGAGGGACACCAGATATTGTAGAATGGGATGATGAAAGCTTAACAGCCTTCACAAAACTACGGGATTGTCTGTGCACAGCCCCTGCGTTGGGAATGCCAGACTATTCCAAGGAATTTGCCCTATTCTGTGACACTCGCGATAATTGCGCGTTGTCAGTCCTGACACAAGATCATGGCACAACGAGAAGGCCTGTGGCATATTTTTCTGCCACCCTGGATCCAGTGGCTGCTGGATTACCAGGTTGTCTGAAAGCAGTAGCTGCTACCTGCGCAAGTTTAGAGCAGAGTGAGTCCATTGTCATGGGACATCCTGTAACTGTGTATGTTCCACATGGAGTGGTAATTTTACTGACCAGGACGAAGACCCAGTATCTCACCCCTAGTCGGCTGACTAAATACGAGAGGATTCTTGTGGGTGCTGCAAATGTAAACATTGTTAGGTGCAGTATTCTGAACCCCGCCACTTTGCTCCCCGACCCAATGGATATGGAAGGGGGGGTGGAAGATGAGCATGATTGCATTGACTTAACAGAATTCAACACCAAGCCACGCCCAGACATTAAAGAAACACCATTGCCTGTGCATGACAAGGAATTATTTGTGGATGGTTCATGTCTAAGGCATGAACAAGGAGGCCTGAGTGCTGCCTATGCGGTAGTCTCCTTAAATAAAATTGAAGAAGCAGGTTATCTATTTGATATAAAGTCTGCACAAGTAGCCGAATTAATCGCTATGATAAAAGCTTGCAAAATTGGGAAAAACCTACGCATAACAGTGTATACTGACAGTCAGTACTGTTATGGAGTTGTGCATGACTTTGGCCAGTTGTGGCTACAGAGGGAGTTCCTGACTTCATCAGGTACCCCTATTCGAAATGGAAAAGTTGTTCAAGACCTTCTAGAGGCAATCCAGTTACTAAAGGAACTGGCAGTGGTAAAGTGTGTTGCTCATAAGAAGGGCATTGACACTGTATCACTGGGAAATGATTTTGCTGATCGAGTGGCCCAATGGTGCGCCAGAGATCGGTATATCATAAATCCAAAACGAGGGGGGCCAGGAACCAGCTGCCAACTTCAAGTGTTTGAAGAAGTGCCTACATGGGATGAAGTGAAAGAGTGGCAGCAGGCGGCACCTTGGCAAGAAAGAGAGAAGTGGAAGGAAGATGGGTGTCGACCAAGACGTGTGGATGGTGTCATCTTGGGCCCAACTGGTATGCCTGTGTTACCTAGACACTTACTTAGCACAATGGCGAGATTGATACATGAAGGATCACACATTGGTAGGGACGCCATGATTCTAGTGTTCCAACAGACTTGGTACAGTAAAAAGTTCAGGAAAGTAGCAGAGTCCCTCTGCCAGAGGTGCCTGCCATGTCAAAGGATGAACGCAGGCAAGAAAACTGTGGTGGAACTGGGAAAAATTGGGAGGTCCGGGGTCCCTTTGTGAGAATACAGGTTGATTTCATCACCATGCCCCGTTGTGAAGGGAAGCGATATGTCCTTGTCATGGTCTGTTTATTTTCGAAGTGGGTGGAAGCTTTCCCTACTCCCCAAAATGACGCAAAAACAGTAGCTAAGTGTTTACTGAAAGAACTGATACCTAGGTTCGGGGTTCCAGTCACTATTGAATCAGATCAAGGCTCACATTTTCAGAATGAGGTGATCGCCGAACTCTGTAAAGCCTTTGGAATTTCACAAAAGCTTCACTGTGCATACCGTCCAGAAGCTTCTGGAATAGTGGAACAAATAAATGGAACTATCAAAAACAGACTAGCAAAACTGTGTGATGCATCTGGCATGACCTGGGTGAAGGCCCTGCCCCTGGTCCTGATGGGACTCAGAAGTGTTCCTGACCGCAAGACAGGCCTAAGTCCCCATGAAATCATTATGGGAAGAGTGATGAGACAAGCATGGGTGCCAGGAAGCAAACTGTTGAGTATTACTGATGATTTGGTGCTTGAATACTGCAAGAGATTGGGTGACCAAGTGCGTTCTATCTCTCGCCAGATCGGAGAAGACGCCATCCTCAATCCAACGACTCCTCTCCACAAACTGGTCCCGGGGGACTGGGTCAAGATAAAGAAGCATACTCGGAAGAGCTGCCTGGAGCCAAGGTGGGGAGAGAAACGTCAGGTGATCCTGGTAACTACCACAGCAGTAAAGTGTGCAGGGGTTCCACGTTGGATACACGCCAGCCACACCCAGAAGGTATTACCAGACGAGGAGCCTGAAGCAGAAGGGCGTCCAGCAGAGGACTCTGCAGGAGCCAGACCGGAGGTAGCTGACGACGTACAGCCCAGTACCAGTCGAGCTGCAGAATCAGCAGACGTTGGCCCAAGCATAGTTGATAACGAACTACCAAGAGCCCAGCCTGCTGAAGGGGTCCAAGAAGCTGAGCCAGAAGTAGCTGAAGCCGAGCTGCCGAGCATATGGCCAGAGGAGTGGATTCCATTGATTGATCTCACTGAAGACCCCATTCGAACAAGTGAGAAACTTTGGGAAGGTAGAGAGTGGACTAGAGAGGAAAAGAAAGGCACAGGCGAAGAACCTCAGGAGCTTGAGATTAACATCAAAACTGAGGAAGGAGAAGGTCAGACAGGGACAGAACAAGTGAAGGATACAGAGCAAGTGATTGATACTCCTCCACTGACTCCTGATGTCGGGAAGGGACAGACTAGACATAGCATAATAGTTCGAGCAGAAGAAAGTCCAGAGATCGAAGTGCTTGAACAGGATCAGATAGGATTAGAAGAACGTGTTCAGGAAACAGAATCAGAGACATTTGGAAAACAAACACAAAACTGTCCTGATCAAGGCCAGATTAGTAACCAGGCAGAAGAAATAAATGCTAGCCCTGGAATTAGTCAGATAGAAGAGGAAGGAACTGAAGCAGAATTGCCACAAACGAAGGAAAACAAGAGGGCAAGAGAAGAAAACGAAGTCCAAGTGCCAACTAAAAGACTTAAGAAAAGAAAGCACATTGAGCCTGGATTTGTCAAGAAATTGAGGCTAAGGATAAAAACGGTAGGGTGCAGAAGAAAGGAGAAGTGCTCGTATAGCTAAACAACAAGAGGGTACCTCCGAAAGAAGGAGTGATCGAATAAAAAGACAAAACAAAAAGTACAAGTCACCTGAATGGACACTTGTGTTGGAAGATTTTGAAGATCTTGATATCACTGACGAAAGTGACGGAGAACCCGTCCCTGAGTACTCTGCCGAAGAAGAAGACGAGCCACCGTGAATTTGCACGAAGTAAGATACTTGTGTAAGGTCACAAAGAGGGGTCGAGAAACTTCTTCTGAAGCCAAAATGTCTGATTCAAGCGTGAGTGGTAGACCTAGTCGCAGCTGTTGTAAAACTTGCTGCAAGGTATGTGTATGTAGTATAGTTGTCCTGATATTAGTTTGGATAGGACTAACAATTTTTATTCCCTTTGCTGTGAGCAAAAATACTAATATTGTCCCTACTGAAATTGTAAATACTGACAGTGAGGAGCTGACAACACAGAGTGTAGCAAGACATGAGAGAGCACTGAGACAAACAAAACAAGACTTAGAAGCATCAGATGAAGGAGGACTACATTATCACGGAGTTAAGAACAAGACACACTTAAATGTTTTCGCAAACTTGTTAATACACTATGTAGAGACTATGGAAATTGAAGATTGCTATGTCTGCATGAAGCTACCTACCTCTGTAGCTGAAGGCGTGACATACCATCACCTGCCCTTGACATATGGAATCTCCTGTAGCATTTTAGCTAGTTTGTTTTACAAAAGAGGACCATTACAGTACTATTACTCTAACAATGACGTGATCTTTTCTGAACTTCCTATACGTGGGAACTTGAATCCTGTACATACCAAAAGTGACGTTACTCGCTATATGGGCGAATACTTTCTGACTATAGGTAATATCGACATAGGTGACGCACACAGAGATAACTTGACTTGTTCTTTGCGTGAGCAGGAAAAGATGTTCCTGAACATGGCAGAGAAAAGGAGAATTAAAATACAAAGAAAGGCAGATGACGAAAAATAGAAAAGACCAAGATGGGCAGAGAACATGGAAGGCACCTCAACTGGTGGGGCGGGTCCTGCTCTGTTGCTGGATTTTGAAAAGAAAGGCAAGCTATGTCTTCACCGCGAGAAGACTAGCTATTATAATAACATTTTCATTGGTTCCAGTGAATGCGAACATAATTACAAGGTAATTGGAGGTTGGGGTTTTAAAAATGGGTCAGAGCCTGTGTTTCCTGGAATTTATAATATTTGTGGGGACAAGGCTTATTTCAAATTGCCGGATCACTGGTATGGAAGCTGCTATTTTGGCATTGTCTTCCCGAAAATATACCATGTGAATGGAGTTGCTGGAAGCAGTGAAAATACTAATGGCTTAGTGCGTAGTAAAAGAGAAAGTGTAGGTGAAATAATGGGTAGTATTTTCAGTGCACTGATACCTGGAGTGGGAGTGGTTCTGAACACTCACAGAATTTGCAAATTGTCCACCATAGTAGATGTGTTGTCTACTGACACAGCTCATGGATTTCTGCTGGTCAATACCGAAATGGTTGCGATCAGATCAATGGTTTTGCAGAACAGACTTGCTCTTGACACCTTATTAGCGAAAGAGGGCGGAGTCTGCCGGATGTTGAAGGCGCAACATTGTTGCACTTCTATTCCGGACAAAAGTGTGCAGCTTAAAAGATATGTGAAAAACATTACTAATTTGGAAAAGGAACTCAAACCACTCGAGGTTGACAGTGCCTGGAAGAGACTGGTAGATGGTCTCTCAAATGTAGGTCATTGGCTTGCTAGCGTAGGTAGAGGCTTATTGTTCAAGGTACTGATGCCAATTGGAATTATAGGTCTCATCCTATTCTTCATATTTGTCTGTTACAAATGTCGTAAGCACACCAGAAAGCATCAAGTGAATGCAAGAGGAGTGAAACGAAGTGTGGATGAGCTTGAATTAGAGGAGATAAATAATCAGATCTACAAAAGGGTGAAGAATTCTCACCCTACAAAGGATGAGAAAGAGAAATTGAATCGCTTGCTGGAAGAGATAGAGTTGTATAGAGTGTAAGAAAGTTGGCATCTGGTTCCATTTATTTTGTGATGATAGTAAATATCATCAAAGAGGGGATTGATGAAGCAAAGCTTCGCATATTTTGCGACTTGCCGAATTCATGAACCTCGTTTATGTGTAACAAGGTAATAATTTGTACGTCTTACTAACGTTTATTTTATGTTTGAACGAGGTCCACGAACTTGCCTATGTGTTTTACCAAAACGACTTATCTGAGTCAATAAAAATGGCCGCTGCTTTGAAATAAGTGTCTGCGCATGCGTCAGTCACACTCACGTGTCCTGATGTGTTCGCGGGTTTGGAGGGAAATAGTTGCGCATGCGTAATGCATAGCTTTGCCAGTAACGTGGTACTGCTCATGCCACTGCTCTCGTACTCGTATATATGTAGCTAACATTTAGACTGCATAAGTATATTTCTTAGTGATAAGTTGAAAGTACAAACCCTGTGATGTGTTTTCATAACGTTATTTCTATGTATTAATTTGTTCTCGCTTACTTTTCATGTACCGCGGGGAATGGGGGTCTGACTGAGCCGAATGCCATCTTGAAGGTCCTTACTACGCATGACCGTCCGCCTGGGGAGAAGTCAACCTTCGCTGGTGGAACTCAGCCAGCTGGCAGGGATGGGCAAGATGCTCCTGAGAAGCTGACCTGCGAACTCAGCAGGACAGAGTCATGTGTCCCCATTTTGAAACAATGTACACTTGTCACTGTATATCCCTGGACTTTTCTCGTGAGAACCCCAATCTCACTAGGCGGTACCCTGAGATGCAAAGTAGGCATCCTAATAGTGTGTTCTGATTGGTGTGTTACCCAAATCCTACCTTAGGACCAATCCAAATTGAGGGATTCTGACACTTTGCAACATTGGGGGGTGGTACACTGCCCCAAAACAGTATATCTACCCTGGGTTCACCTAGGGAAATTGTCCGACTTGTCTGGTTTAGCTGACCTGTCACTGACCCAACGCACTCAATAGGTGACTGAAGATACAGAGAGCTGCGGAGCACTCTGTCCGAAATTGACCATAGACTAAGGTTTTACTGAACCTTAAAGTGCTGGCGGAGCACTTTGCTGGGAGTTCGCTGACCCAATCGGGGTCTTGATCGATAGCTGCAGAGAGGGTGGAGCGCAGGCGTTGCTTCCAAACTGCGGGTGTGGTCCTGTCCTGAGCGGTCCTGTCCTGAGCGGTCCTGTCCTGAGGGTCCTGTCCTGATTCCTAATCTGAGGATTTCCTGTCCTGTCCAGGGTGTCCATTCTGCACCTGCTGTCCTTTGAGGGGTATCCTTCCTTGAGGGTTTCCTGTCCTTAACTGACTCGTGGCCAGGGTTTGGTTTCCACACCAGTCTAGGTAAATATTGCTCTAAACTCTTTGAACTTGCACCTTTCTATTTTCCTGTCTTTTGCTTCAATAAAGACACACCTTTGCATATGTTGATTTTCCATGCTTTTGCCGCAATTATTGAAACGTAAAGTCATTTGCCTAGTTCATAAAATGTTCCCATGTTACCCTACCTTTTAGAAATCATATTTTGCATTGCAGTTTGTCATTTTCTGATATGGTCTAGAACGGTCTTGCTTAAATTGTCTAAAGAACTGTTGCCCTAAATGCATAGCATCTTCCCTTTGCATCTCATATTAGCATTTAAATGATTACCCTGACTTTGTTCCTCTATAGTTATGTACTTTTCATTATCTTGGTTATTGATTGCCTTATTCTTGTAAATCTCATGTTAGAAGAAAACGAACTTTAGATAAAGATTTTAAAACTTCCAGTTGTCCGTGGTCATTTTCAACAGCATTGAATGTCATTTTGAGTTTGTATTTTGCTGCCTTTCCTTTACAGCTAGCTCCCTGATCCGTTGTGGTCATAGGTACCCGTGTCGGTGGATGGTAAGTTGGGTACGCTGAGTAATAACAGTAGGGAATTCACACAAATTGGTAGCAGCCTGTGAAGTCACCCGGTCAATGTATATTGTGAATTGAAAGTATATGGGCCCGAAGCCGGAAACGGCGAAATTATTGGTTGGGTGACCTCGCGCGCTCTATCACCATCCCCTAGTGCGATATCTGCTTGCTAGGAGGACTTCCGACAAGATTTTCTAACGCAGAAAGTCGCATGGGGTCGCGGTCAGAGGGCTGCTTCTTGAATACAGGGGCATATTACCAATTAGCCATATTTATCGGTAACGAGGCTTAGCAACAAATTTTTTAACGCTAAGCATCGCCAGAAATTATTGCAGAGATAACTTGCTATTAGCAAGGTTTATCTCAGAAGTGATAAATGAGAGATTATCGCTGGAAAACCAACGATAATCTCTCGAAGTTTGGCGTTAGCTTGATGATAGGGGCTCACAAACTTAGCCATGATATCCACCTTCCATAGGATATCATGGCTAAGTCAGGAAAATACCAGGTGTAAAAAAAGCAGTGCTAACCGCGGTTAGCGCTGCTTTTTTTATTCACTAACAGGGTTAGCGAAATCCTTGATAATAGGAGAAATGTCGCTTAAGAACATTTCTTCTATTATTTTTCTCTGGAACGCCCCCTTTGCATCTCATTAGAGATGCAAGGGGAAGCGTACAGAAAAAGGGTGCTAACATGTGAATTTGCGTGTTAGCACCCTGTTGCTGATAGGGAGATAATTCTATCTCTGCTTTCTTGGCTTTTAAAGCCAAAAAAGCGGAGATAAATCCCTTGATAATATGCCACACAGTTTTTACTCAAGCAGCAGCAAAATCATCTCGAACTGCTCTGCGTTCTTGCACATCGGGTGGGGCTGTTCGCGCTCATTTTTCAATGCAGAAATCATTGCCAGTGATAAATTACAGCATGAGCAGCGAGACATACATATTTTCACCCGTTGATGAACTCCACAGAATCTCACAGTTTTTATGTAACACTACGAAATTCTGCGGAATGAAATTCCATGAGTTCCACCCACTCCAAGTTAGGTTATGTTAAGTTTTATGTTATGTTATGTTACGGGATGTATGACGTTACAACGCATGCTTTTACATCGCATGCCTTTACAACGCGGTTTTTACATCGCATACCATTACAACGCATAGCGCTTTTGGGTGTTGGATAGTGAATAGTTTAATTTACTATTCCAACTCCAGTCCCCGTGGACACTAGGGAAGGTTATTGGATAGTAAATTAACCTATTCCCTATCCTAGAGCGCCCCCAGCGCAATGCGTTGTAATGGTTTGCGTTGTAATGACCATGTTGTAATGGTAGTGCGTTGTAAAAGTTTCGTTGTAAGTGATGTTTCCCTATGTTACGTTACATTACGTTACGTTATGTTCGCCTATGCAAATTGTGGTACTTTTGATGCTGCTTACACTCGAGGCCTCCGCACAGTGAATTTCTGTGCACAGGGCCATGATTTACAATGCTTTTTAATATCTGTAATGATAACACAGTCACCTGCATTTATTTGAAATGCATACCTGAACGTGATCTCAATGAAATATGGAATGACCCACCAGTGCTTAATTTGAGACAATGTCTGCAAGTGGGCCCCACCAGCACACATTTTTAAGACCAGCGCTTATTTTTCCTCATCAGACTTGGAAGCACAACAAAGAAAAATACACAAGGAAGAAAGAAGGAGTAAGAGAAAGAATAAAAATCCGTGACAAAAGGAGAAAGAAGGATGAAAAACAAACCTGCAAGAGTGAGATAAAGGGCGGGTAGTGTCAGGTACTGGATTAAAGATGGATGAGGACGAAGCAAGACTATGCAGCATTGGTATGTGGCACGCCTTTCATCACTGGCACTGTTTTACAAATTAAGCACTGGACCCCACTTTTGGAATTGCTGAAGCTGTATAGATGTAGATATAACCATCTAGCGTCCTGACTCTGTTGGAAGAGTGTAAACCTACGTCTCAAGTAGGAGTACTCCATCATACAGATCGGGCAAAGCACAGGAGAACCCTAGATATATATAATAAAGCATTTCTTAATAATAATAATAATCTACATTTGTTAAGCGCACAATCACCCGTAAGGGTCTCTAGGCGCTGGGGGCCGTCGGGAAGATTAAGCAAGCTATTGCCCAGCGTCACAAGGTGCTGGGCTAACCTGCCGCCGGTGCCGGGGATCGAACCGTGATCCCCAGATTCCAGCGTCAGTCGCCCTGGCCGCGGCGCCACACCTCTTCCCATCAATCAAATCCTTACTGTAGGAAGAGGGGCACAGCACAAAGATGGGGTAGTCAGAACACCGCTGATGATAGGGAATGGAACTGCAGTATATGTTAGTACATGGGGCGAGGAAACATTAGTTATGTGGGTGGAACTGCACACCTGAGTACGTGTGTTTTTAATACAGTATACTAAATGTTAATGAGTAAGTGTCTTCCTCTATAGGTGCGTGATATCTCGCTGAGAGGTTAAGCCCTGACCTCTGTGTGCTATTAACCTCAATAGAGGTTTGGGGACACCCCCAAGCCAGCGTGTTGCACAGCTGGTGACCTGCTGGTCTTATTAATGTTTGACCATTCCAATTCAAAATTATATTCAATGTACATTTGAATTACAACACAATTTTAAATCCGGTTATATTTTAATAACCTTGTAATCACATGGTTTTACAAACATAAACATGAAACTTTTATATTGCCACACCTCCGTGTAGCTGTATAACATTAATCTGTAACAGTTATTCCACTAATTACAATACTAAATGTGTTCCAAACTCTCAAAAAATGACCATTTTACTTAAACCAAATTTTGCTTCAATCCCAATGCATTTCGGTTTTTTTTAAACCCTTCCTCAGGGGCATTCTAAGAAATTCGTGATTGAAACTTGCCTCCAAATCAATGTGCGGAACTCCTCCGTATAGGAATGGTCAAACATTAATAAGACCAGCAGGTCACCAGCTGTGCATCACTCAGGCTTGGGGGTATCCCCAAACCTCTATTGCGAGGAAACATTAGACACAGAGAGGGTCTGTCTTCAGATATTTGAAAAGATGTCAGGGCCTTGAGTGTGATACAGGTGCCTGAGTAAAAATGCATAGATAAATGATGAGATAAAGACTGCACTGTTGAGCCTACAACTGGAAGAAAGTGAGCAAACAGAGAAAGTAAATAACACATTCTAAAAGTATTCCTGACAATATAGATACCCTGCTTTTGTAATATGAGAATGATGGCAATGTCGATGTGTTCAAATTTAAGTTACAATTTTTATTGCGGTGAGAATGTTATAAATACGCTCCTTCGTTCTTTTTGTTGGTTATCTTGAAAATTGGGTTTCCTGATATGCAGGATTAAATTAGAAAATCAATACAAAATGTTAAAGTCAAAAATTCCAGAAAGGTTTTTTTAAAGGGAGGGCTTTTCTGTCATAGGCTCTCTGTATCTTAACGATAATCTCACCGTGACCTGTCTGCTCCATCGACAGCTAAATGCAGCTATTGGAGGGTTGGGGACATGTGATCAAAGCTCCAACATCATAACTGTTGCGTTTTGTATTCATCTTCTTTGCCCATTCAGTTTTAGGTACTCAAGACAAACACCGTCAGCATGGACCAAGCGGGAACATGCACATTGAGCACTATCACTTGGTGTAGAATGACAGCATGGACAGAAATCCCCTGGGAATTTCAACTGGTAGAAAACATCGGGGCATATCAACAAGGCAGCGTTAAAAAATTATAGCTGCTTTTGCGGCCGTTTTTGGCCGAAAAGCAGCGATAATTTTATCGCCCTATTAGCAAGGACACGCTAACGCGTGAATCCATGCATCTTCACACTATCCCTCAACGCCCAGCTTAGCATCTCTAATGAGATGCAAAGTAGGCGTTCCTCCCCAGGATAACAGGAGAAATGTCGCTAAGTGACATTTCTCCTATTATCAAGCATCACGCAAAGCAGCATAGCGACAGGACAAGTAGCAAAAACCTCTGTTATCGCTACTTTCCTTACGCCTGCTTTGAAACCGACTTAGCCATGATATCCTACCAGAAGGTGGATATCATGGCTAAGTGTGTGTAGCCCTATCAGCAAGCTATCTCCTAAAGTTGAGCGATTATCACTAGTTTTCCAGCGATAATCACACACTTAGGCAGCTTGCGCTCTGAATTTTATCGCTGTGGAGATAAGCGATGCTGATAGCACGCTATCTCCGTGATAAAATTCAGAGTTGGGTGGCGATAATTATCCTAGCACAAAGTGCGCTTAGCGATAATGATCGCCCCCTCTTGATGATATGCCCCAACGTGGTGTGAGAGCTCAGACCTGCTGAGCGAGAGATGAATAAGTATCGCTAATTCTGATATTTAAAGTTATTGTTTAAGGGGCACTGGGTGCAAGCCAGTTGAAGATCAAATATTGTGGGTCAGATTGAATGTCAAAATCTCTTTTTTTATGAATGAGATCAGCGTTAGCATGTTCCTAAAGGAAAGAAACACTTTTTTTACATTATTATTCTATTCAGTGCCTACAGTATGTTTTACGGAGACATAATTGTTGATTAGGCCCTATGGTTTTCGAAAAGGTTCAATTGCATGAATCTGCCGCTGAATATCTTCTATGAAGAATCCCTATTTCATAAATGTTCTCTACCATTAAATAGAATCTGAACCAAAGATGTACCTAGGGCCATTCAATACCGGCAGTAATTCAAATTCATATCTATAAGTCGTGTTATATAGGGGCATATTATCAAGGGGCTTTTTTGGCTTTAAAAGCCAAGAAAGCGGAGATAAAATTATCTCCCTATTACCAAGTTGTTGCTAACACCAGTTAGCGAAAGCTAATAGGAGATAGTGACCATCTTGGGCCCCGCTTTGCATGTCAGTGATATTTATCACTAATGACATGCAAAGTGGGCGTGCCAAGATGTTAGCGACTGAAAACAGTCGCTAACATCGCTATCTCCTATTACCAACTTTTGCAGATATTCGCGCTAAGCGCGAATATCTCCAAAAGCTAACACTTGCCCAGGAGCAGTTCTTAGCCATGTTATCCAATGGGAGGTGGATAACATGGCTAAGAGCATTTGCTCGATAATGCATGAATATCGCGGACTTTTCAGCGATATTCATGCATTGCGGCCGTTTTTTATCGCATTTGCGATAAACCTTGCTAATAGCAAGGTTTATCTGCGATAAAAATCGCCGATTTGCGGCGATAATTTTTGTCTCTAAATAAGTTAGAGACAAAAATTATCTCTATTGGTTGGTAATATGCCCCATAGTTCTTTACTTTCCAGAAAAAATGGCTGTAGAAAAGTGTGCGCAGCTGGGCCAGGCTCTATGGGGCTTATTTACAAGCCCCCTGCGTCGCCGGTAAGTCACTTTTTCCCACATTCACCTAGTCCAGGGCTGTTCTGACTTACAAATAGCGCCGCCCTCCAGCCACTGGGAGCTTTAATGCCCAGCCAGTTTAACTGAGACACTAAAAAGAGGGACAATGAAAGGGAGTGAGAGGAGAGAAAAAGACAGAAACATTTGACCGTTTGCGGCTCTCAGGGGTTACTGAGCCTCAAACATTGGAGTGAGTTATTCAACTCAATAACTCTTAGTAAAGTATGTCCAGCGCAGCGTTCAACTTATGACAATAATAAGTACTTTAATATACCAATGACGCAATACAACACATAAAGAGTAGGTGCACCGAGCACAGGGTAATACTGTGGTGCTGCAGGAGAGGCATTTAAACAATTCACAGGTGGGAATACTCAAGTGCAGGTTCATAGTAGAGAATATGAGCAGGTTACTGTGTTTATAACCAGGCTCTAGTGCTTGTACCAACTTAGCTTGAAAATCCGATAAAATTGGTTGAGTGAAGTTAGAGTTAGTCAAATCTGGGAGGGTCTTCTTGGGACGTGGACCTTACATGGTACTGCACCAATAAGAACCTGCCCTGAGTGGCACCAGTGCAAGTCTCTACGGAATATGTTGAGATCTTTGGGGGGTGGCACGCGCAACAATCATACTTATGCACAGGTAGCCGGATTTAGTGAACCGCACTGAAGACCCAGAGCAGGGCTCTGCAGTTTGGAGGGGCGCAACACGTGTACTTTCAAAGGACACAGGAATACTGTCCTTGTGCTGCTTTCGATACATTTGCCAGTAGTGGCACCATATTATATTTCTGAACAATATATCCAGGACAGGCTTTTTCACAGTTTCCGGTACTGAGGAGTACCCCACTGCCCATGTTATGCAGCCGAATCCATTTATATATTCGGTGCGCATGACCATAACATATGCAAGATAATGTAATGTGATCCAGTGGATCATGTAGAGCCTAAGGGTATCTGTCAGTAAAATCTATTTTGGAATAACACTGACTAAATGCTGCACAGCATGGAGGTTGGAGGTATCCCACCAGGCTAGCTCTGTGTGTTGCAAGCATTTTCAAGGTTTTTGTGAGCTTGGATCCAGAGCAAGAGGGAGAAAGGCAGGGAAGGGATAGAAGAGAGGAAAGCTAGGAAAACAGTAAAAAAAAAAACATAGGTTGAAAGCAGGGAAGAATCAGCAGCAGTTCGATAAAGAGAAGAGGAAACAAATGTGCGGTGGTGAAACAAAGAGGCACGAGGTGGAATCAAGACAAGGTAGCCTTACTGTTCGGCAACCCTGACATGTGGCAGTTCCAGTAAAGGACTCCTATGAAAAAATGCTGAGCCCCTGCATTCATGATTTTCAAAAATGAATCGTTGAAGGACAGAAACTGCTGAGAGAATGTGCACAATGTCAGAGCACTACAGGATACTACTAGAGAAACAGTATAGTGAAGGAGCCACATAATACAGTACATCACTGGAAAGAATGCACAATGATGGTAGGATTACCACCAAAGCACTCACACCGGTAATGTGTATACAATTCGCTCTCTCACCATTAACTCTCCCATCTTTCACACTCATGCCATCTAGAAACACACCATTACAATGTTGATATTTACACGTTCAATTGGCACTCACCCAATTTGCACAACAAACTCTTGCACTAATGCCAAACGCCATAAGCATAATGCACGCTCACACCATCCATATACTTCACTGGCACCATTCTTTCACTTGGTTTTGACACCATTCACAAACACAATATCCACAAACATATACAGTTACAAATTCCACATTCACACTCCAAAAATTCACATACATAAAATGTACCCAGACACTATTTGCACGCACCATTTACGAACAGACACTGAACATTCAGAGCGATGCATTACATACTCACTCAAAAACTATGTTAGTCATGCTTGAAAAGTGCTGAGTGGTCTCTCTTTGTTCAGTAATTTGGGCCTGATTCACAAATGTAACTTACACTATTGACTTTTTTACACGTTTGAGTAAGTTTACTCCTTATTGCTTATTCACAAAATCCGAGTGCAAGTTACTACTAAAAAACCCAGAAGTAAGTCCAGCACCACAAATAGCCAACCACTGGTACTGTAACACCCTCCCACAGAAATTGTAGAGGTCAATATTTTAATACCGCCTTTTGAATTTGAAAATCAATGTAACAATAATGTTTGTTAAAATATTGCTAAATTGGGATGGAGAGGAACATGGCGGCGGCAGGCTAGCGGCTGTCGCGGAGCTCTTCACCTGAGCGCATTGGATTGATGGATGTGATGTCCCGACAGAATCCTTTCGGTGAGAATTGGTAGCGCGAAGCTTGGGAGCTACTTTTAGGCAAAAAAACGAGGTTTTGTTTTTCCCTTTCATGTAACTAACGAGGAGAATCGAGGCGGCGGTAAGCAGAGAACAACGGGGAGCAGCGGTCGGCGGTCGGCGCTAGGACCTTGGACCTTGGGGGATGGTTGCAGCGGACGTGAGTCGGGAGGACGCGGAGGAAGGGCGGACGCAGGACACGAGAGGCGAGGCAGTGAGAACGGCGAAAGCAGACCCGGGAAACGCGGCGGAGGAATCTGTTACGAACGCGGGAGCTTCTCCAAGGCAGCCCCACATATCAAAGATAAGTTCTAATTTGAGACGCTGCGGTGAAACTCGGGAGGGGGTTATTTGGAAGTGGGATATCTGGCAGCACATGAGAAGTGTTTTTCCGCTGCAACATTACAGAGGACCTGTTTGCTGGGGTATTTTTCAATTAACAGGCACCTCTCCCCAGTTACTCCAGTTACCCCTGCTAAAGGTGGTGTTCGTTTGGAGGCAGCTTCATCTGCAGCAGCAGAAGTAGTAGTGCCAGTTCTGTTGAATCAGAGGGAAGGAAGCCCAGATACTGTGTCTGATACCGATACTCTCACGCCAGTAGACTTATATTCAGCTAAAGCTACTAGAGTCTCAGAGCATAAGGGGAAAGACCGGGCAAACAGTAAGCAGGCTAAGAGTCGAGGAGAGGTAGTTAAGAACAGATACCAGTTGAGGTCAAAACAAGAATTAAAGCAGCAGGGGGTTCTAGATTCAGTTGAACTCGGTGAGAAGGTGAGACCCTCACCTCTAATTCCACATAAAAGTAAGAGGAAAACGAGTTCTAAGAAAACTATTAGTAGTAAACCTCCCAGATTTCAACGCTAAAAAGCACTCCCTCTCTTAAAAGCTACTTCAAGGTGTTAGAGAGAATGAATTCTTTAAAAGAAGGAGCTAATATGGAAAAGGCCCAGCGGTCCATCCAGAATATGGTGCCCCTCTCCTTATCTGGTTCAGCCTTGGTTAACAGTTATTCCCCATTAGCTGAAATTTAAACTGAGGAAATTTTACAAGACTCGGAGAGTCCAGTCAATACAGATAATGACATACCAATAAGTTGTAACAATACCAATAGTCCCTCCGAGAATCCTCCTTCTCATCAAGACTCCTTGAATTTACAGACATCAGAGACAGCGGGATGTAGTCATATTGAGTCTGTGGAAAACCTCAAAAGTGCATCCACCTTAGCTCCTAAAACTCATGTTACGTTAGAAAAAGTCACAGAAAAAGACACAGGTTTGATCTCTACTCCCCCCCAAGAGTTTGATAAGATTGGCCTTCTGCTTCATTCTTTAAGAAGCGACCTGTTGGAGAAGTTCGAAATTTCTGAGACAAATCAAAAAAGACTACACGACAGGTTTGATTTATTAGAAACCAGATTAGAAGGAGTAGAAGCACGAACAGTTACCTTGGAGAAAAAGGTCTCTACCCTTTCAGTTTCCACAACAGAAAATAGTGAGGAACTAAGTGCCTTAAAGAAACAGAATAAGGCTTTAATGATGGATATGGAAAGACTGGAGACTCACTCGAGACGGAACAACCTCCGCATTTTAAAGATTCCTGAAGGAGAGGAAGTAGGGGACATAAAAGCTTTTGTCTGCAGACTCCTAAGAGAGGGGGTATTGAAAGATCGTCCGGATATAGACCTTGAAGCGGAGATTCAGAGAGTTCATAGAGACCCTTTTAGAATACACCAAGATCGTAAAGGGCCCAGGAAAATATTGGTCTATTTCCAGACCTATACTGTTAAAGAGCTGATATTGAGTAGAGCTCTAGCAATTGCCTCTCTCCATTATCGGGCCAACCCATATCAGATCAGGTCTGATATAGGAGGCAGAACGGCTCAGAGACAATGGGAACTGAGATCAAGAATGCCGGAGCTGAGATCACTGAGAGCAAAAGTGCAGATGAAGTTTCCAGCCCTGCTTAAGGTTATGTGGAATAATAAAACTTATACCTGTAATCAGCCGGAGGAGGTAGATGAATTGTTACAGAAAATGAGGGAGTAGGTTAGGCAAGATATAATTTAGTGATTCAGGATAAATACAAAAACTATACATTAAACTGCAAGATGTATATAAAAGGAAAAAAAAAAAGAAACACATAAAAAAAAAAACACACACAATAACGGGGTTCGCACATCACATTTGACTAAATTAACTAAAAAAAATAAAATAAGGGGGGAGAAAGTAGGTAGGGAAAGGGAAAAAGGGAAGTACTAAAACTACACCAATTTACACTAACCCACTTTGACAATAGCAGATGTAGCTAACGGGGCAAGGGATAAGATAGATAGATAGGGCGCGGTAAGGTGGAGAGCTCCACAGGGGCAGGACAAACGCCCAAGATGAAGGGAGGGTTCCTTGGGGGAGGGAGCGGGGGGGAGGGGAGGGGGGAACAAGAAAAAAGTCCTCATTCATGTACAGAAACTCTAAAACTTACATCCATATACATAGACAAATACAGACATATAAACACTTATATAGACATCTAGACAATACCCTAGAGATTAACTGGGAGAGTAAAATTTGGCCATGGCAGTAAATCCCCATACAAGCAGTAAGATTATCTCCTGGACTCTTAATGGAATAGGAAGCTTCAAGAAACAACAGAGAATATGTGATTTTTTAAAGAATCTCGAAGCTAGTATATATTTACTTCAGGAGACCCATCTCGAAGAAAAAGAGTGCAAGAAGGTTTTTGAGAAAAGGCATTGGTTACAGGACATTTTATGCTCAAGGCAAAAGGGAATATCCAGAGGAGTTGCAATAATTATTAGAGCAAATAAGGGTATTAAAGTACAGAGATGGGATACAGATAAGACCGGGAGGTGGTTGGTAGCTGAGCTCTTAATTGCTGGCTCACCATATACTCTTGCAGTGTTTTATGGCCCGAATGAGGATAATGAAACTTTCCTGGGTAAACTTGAGAGGGTCTTAATCCCTAGTAGGGCACCTCTGATTCTTGGGGGGGACTTTAATCTTATTCTAGATATTCAACTGGATCGCACCTCTGGAGCAAAATACATTCTGCTTAAGAAATCCCTCTCTGTTCTTAAAAATATAATGAAAGAACATAACTTGCTGGATGCTTGGAGAACCAAGAACGGCAACCTTAGAGAATATTCCTTTTATAGTAAAAGATACAAACAATTTTCGAGAATTGACTTATTCTTGGTAGATCATTCTTTGGAATCAGTCTTGGTATCTGTCACTCATATTCCAATGGGCCTTTCTGATCACTCAGTAGTACAACGTAACATTAACTTTGCAAATATTGCTACAGAACGAAGATGGACCTTAGATAGAACTATTCTCTTAGATGATAATATTGGAGTCAAAATTAGAAATAGTATAAGGGAATATTTTTCATTTAATGTGGGCTCAGCACTAGAACAGATTGTTTGGGAATCATTTAAGGCCTTCCTTAGAAGTTTATTGGGATATCACATGAGACTAAAAAGAAAAGAGATAAAAGATATAGAAACTAAAGAACTGGATTCTATTAAAAAGAAAGAGCAGGAGCTTCAGCATGCAGCCTCGGAGGAAAGGGAGAAGATTCCAGAATTAGAAAAGGAGCTTCAAGCTTTACAGTTGAGTCTTAAAGCTAGAGCTGACAAACAGATTCATGACAGATAGGAAATTAGTAAATTAAAAAACATTGAATATGGAGAGAGGTGCGGGGCACTTTTGGCGTGGAAGGCCAGAGCTGATAGGACCAGAAATAACATCGACACTTTGAACCAAAGGACTTCTGGAGATCAGCTAAATAAGGAAGAAGAGATCAGGGATGAAGCCAGAGGATTCATGGAAGAGTTATATCGGGAAAATATCAAGGTTGGAATAGAAGACTTGGAGAAGTGGTAGTACCAAAGGGCTCTACCCCAATTTAACGAAGAAGACAAAAAGACCTTGTCGAGAGACATTACTGAGGGGGAAATTAGAGCTCAGTTAAAAAAGATGAGTAGGAATAAAGCCCCAGGCCCAGATGGCCTGCCAACGGAGATCTACAAAGATAATGAGGATGTGATTATTCCACACTTACTGTCCCTTTTCAACAATATTTATCACCAAAGAGGAGATATTCCATCCTCCTGGTTCAAGGCCACCATCACTTTAATAACAAAACCAAACAAGGACCCAAAGAATATAGAGTCATACAGACCTATATCTCTTTTAAATTCGGACCTTAAAATATTTTCGGGGATTTTGGCCGAGAGACTATACAAAGTTATTAAAACTGTCATTCACCCTGACCAAAGGGGTTTTATTCCAGGACGACAACTGAACGAGTTGACCTTTCATGTCATCGGTGCAAGCGATTATGCCGAAGTAAAGGGATTGCCACTTACCATCGTGGCAATAGATGCCGCGAAGGCTTTTGATCAAGTTAACTGGGTGTTTCTGTGGGACACCCTAACAAGGTTTGGCTTTCCACCACCCTTTATTCAGGCTGTTAAAAATTTATACGGGCGTCCACGAGCTAAGGTTTTAATTAACGGGGCCCTGTCAGATTGGTTTGAGATATCAAATGGGATGAGGCAGGGTTGCCCCCTGTCTCCTCTCCTTTTTGACTTATATATTGAGCCTTTTGTGACAGTGATACGATCTGACCCAACAATTTCTCCCTTTAATATGGGTAGGCTGGAGTTAAAGACCGCATTGTATGCTGACGATCTGTTGCTATATACTATTAACCCTTTAGATGCTATCCCGAAGCTATTTAATCTAGCAGAGGAATTTGGAGCAGTCTCAGGTTATGGTATTAACAAAAACAAAACAGATATAATGAGTTGGAATAGTCCTGTTCCCATACCAGATACAAAAACAAAGATCAGATACCTAGGTATACACATCACTCAAAAACTACAAGATACACCCAAAGTATCCTGGCAGATCGTGGTAAAAGAGATAACTAAACTTCTTCAAAGATGGTCCAATCTTCCTCTCAGTATCTACGGAAGAGTTAATTTAATTAAAATGGTAGTATTACCTAAAGTGACTTTCCTATTCAATCGCATTCCACTGACATTTCCTAATAAAGACATTTCAAACCTTCAGGGAATAATTAGCTCATTTATTTGGGCATCCAAGTCACCAAGAATTGCTTGGAAGAAGCTGAGGAGGGGGCTAAAAATAGGAGGATTAGCTCTCCCAGATTTGCTATTCTACTGTTACGCATTTCAGTTGAAAAATTTTAGACTCCTGGCCAATAAGTTAGACTCATTGTCACATGGTCGTTTGTTTCAAGCTTTGTTATCCGACCTTCCTAAGGGTCTTGAATTGTTTTTGTTTAAATTTGGCATCCAAAATTTTACAAAAAAGTCTGCCTTAAAATTCTACTAACAGCCTTAAAACTATGGCAAACAGCCTGCAAAATTTGGAAAATCCCCTACTATAACTTTTTGGCACCAATTTGGGACTCCCCCGGAACACCGGAATGTCTACTAGATCGACTCTCCCTTCCCTTGAGAGAGGCCGGTTTAAAACGATGGGGAGATGTCCAGGTAAATCAAGAAATATTAGATTGGACATCTATATCTAATCTGACAGGAGGGTCCCTCGCGAGGTTTAAATACTATCAACTATCATCATGGTGGTGAAGTCAAAAATGGGTGTCAGAAACAGCGGGCTGCGAATTCTTAGATCTAGTTAACAGACAAGAAGGGTGGAAGGGTGAGGTCTCAGCATGGTATAACATATTAATTGGGGCAAAGGACAGGCAGGAGGAAGAGATCTCGAAACTCTGGGGGGATATAATAGGAGATGACCCGGAGAAACAATCGGAGGTTTGGTTAGACTCATTTGTAATATCTCAAAAATCAGTAAAACCTGCCAACCTCAGAAGAAACCATCTTTACACGGCACATAGGGTCTATTGGACTCCCTCCAAGCTCTCAAAAATATCGGGAACACCACACTTCTGTCCCAGATGCAAAAATAGAGAGGCAGACGATTTACATATTTTTGCAGACTGCATAAAGATTAAAAACTACTGGTCATCGGTCTGCATCCTTTTAGAGGAGGTACTGTCTAGATCAGTCACGTGTAGCCCCAGACTGATCTTTATGGGTTTGCTAGAGGAATACGATACAAGAGACAGCATCACCCAGTTTATATTCTATGTGATTGTTATTGCCAGGAGGGAGATCTGCAGAGAATGTAAATCTTCAACCCCCCTAGGTTTGCAGACTGCCTAAAAAACATCATGGCTATTAGTAAAATAGACCTCTTGTGTGGAGGAGAGGAGGCGGCAAAGATTTGGGCTCCGTTGATAAAATGGTCGGATAGTTAGACAACAAACGTCTAATGATTATGCCAGGGGTTTGCGGTCTGGTCCTCCCCAAGACAAGGTATAGAGACATCGATCAGGGGAGTTGGACTGGTAGAAAACCTACCTCTGGGAGATTTCTCGAAAGCTAAACATAAAATAAAGTATTCCAGGGCGCACAGTTAGGCATTATGTTGGCAGAATTGAGAGTTTCCATCTAGAGTCATTCCATCTGGTGGCAAATATGAGGACAAAAAAAAATCTAAAAAAAAAAATATTGCTAAATTAATTCTATACATCCCTTTTATGAATTAATAAGGCACAATAAAAAATATCTTTTTTCTTCAGGTTGGACCTTATTTTTTAATTTAAACTTTGTCTGTTTATGATTGGCTCCCTTCAATTATCAAGTATCACTCAGTACTTGAGTGAACAGTTGGCCCGATGCCAATTGTCATACGAGGCAGTGCTCAGGATCATCATATCAGTTGACCTTTGACTTTGGGAAATCTGTCTGCACTAGCATATACGAAATATTGCACTAGTCGCTCCATGACTGAAGAAAAAGCCTGCTGTTGCTTCATGTGAAGAGGTAGACTGCTATAAGTGCAGAGAACCAGGGGGTATATTATCAAGGGGTTTATCTCCGCTTTTTTGGCTTTAAAAGCCAAGAAAGCGGAGATAAAATTATCTCCCTATTACCAAGCTGCCGCTAACACCAGTTAGTGACAGCTAATAGGAGATAGCGACCATCTTGGGCCCCGCTTTGCATGTCAGTGATATTTATCACTAATGACATGCAAAGTGGGCGTGCCAAGATGTTAGCGACTGGAAACAGTCGCTAACATCGCTATCTCCTATTACCAACTTTTGGAGATATTCGCGCTAAGCGCGAATATCTCCAAAAGCTAACACCTGCCCTGAGCAGTTCTTCACCATGTTATCCAATGGGAGGTGGATAACATGGCTAAGAGCATTTGCTCGATAATGCATGAATATCGCTGACTTTTCAGCGATATTCATGCATTGCGGCCGTTTTTTATCGCATTTGCGATAAACCTTGCTAATAGCAAGGTTTATCTGCGATAAAAATCGCCGATGTGCGGCGATAATTTTTGTCTCTAAACAAGTTAGAGACAAAAATTATCGCTAGTTGTTGGTAATATGCCCCCAGGTCTTCTGTTGCTCTGACCTGAGAAGACACTGAGGCCCAGATTTACTAAGATATTGCATAGAGTTGAATCACTTTTTTGACACAGCCAGACACAAAATAAATGTTGGCATTTACTAAGCCATGCAAAGTCCAATTTGTGTGGCTTTGCAGAGCTTTGTAAAAAAAAAAAAACTCAAGGCAGCGCATTGCATTGGCTAGCGGTATCTTGCGTCCGATAGGCTTTAGATAGGTGGAGCATGGGCTTTTCTTGGCATCCACCCATGTATATTTCCATAAACCCATATATTTGCTAAATACTAGTAAAGACGGGTTTGTTCCAAAATGATGCGCCTACCCAAGGAGAGCATAATGAGGAAAAATATCTTTATTTCTCTT
Source organism: Lissotriton helveticus (assembly GCF_964261635.1). Taxonomy (NCBI): domain Eukaryota; kingdom Metazoa; phylum Chordata; class Amphibia; order Caudata; family Salamandridae; genus Lissotriton; species Lissotriton helveticus. The sequence continues at coordinate 1,199,893,049 of NC_136059.1, forward strand.
TGTTACTTCCTGCACAAAAACTGGTCCGACCTTAATGCATGTACCAATGCGATATGACACAAAGGTGTCTGCATTGGCACTAGGCAGCAATAAGTCCCAAAGTGCTGGGGAGAGAGCAAAACTGTGCCATATCTTTGTAAATAGTGTACAAATTTGCTCTCTCCCGTTCATGCAGTGCAGCCTATTTCCCCTTCAGCTAGTCCCTGCTATTTGCCCATTATTTTATGTATTTAGCTTCGTATGGCAAATTTCCCTCGGAATAAAAAACAGCACTAGCTATTTCCATTAAAAAAAAGCTTAATTTGCCTTTTATGGATCTTAAATTGCTGGAGAGTCAAATCAATATCCAACTTATGGAACACCTGGGAACAACTATGTAGTTGGACCCGCCCCAATCTGGTTTTAGACATTCCCACAGCTTTGAGACCACTTTGGTAACAGTGACTGACCATACTAGATGTTCCCTTGACAATAACATTCCCTCACTAGAAGTGCTGTTGGACCTCTCCAAAGCATTCAGTACTGTTTCCCATTCTAGAATGCTGTTATGATTGCAGGAGGCAGGTATCCATGAGATGGCATTATCATGGTTCAAGGACTTTCTAACTGACCGCGCCCAAACTATTACTTTAGGATCTTATAAATCAGGAACATTGAAACTTGATAAAGTGGTGCCACAGGGCTCTTGCTTGAGCCCTACGCTGTTCAACATCTATGTGGCCCCACTTGCTAACCCTACCAGAAAGTTTGGCTTTCTTCCTCTGTCATATGCTGACGACAATCAGCTAATATTTACTCTTGATCAAGATTTAGATAATGCCAAATCTCGTTTCTCAGCAGGTATGTTAGCCATCGCATCTTGGATGAGAGAGAATTGTCTCCAACTGAATGCAAATAAAGCCGAAATCATGGTCTCTGGTAAGGCCCAGACGGTTTGGACATCTGAATGGTGGCCTTCTGAACTTGGTCTAGCTCCAAATCCCAAACTGGCTGTAAAGAATGTAGGCATCTGCCTTGACCAAGCTCTTACCATGAAAGAACAGGTTGCTGCCACCACTGGCTAATTTTTTCACGTGATACGGCTACTACGGAGATCAAAGCAACAAAGTAAAATCATATCAACAAGAATAACTTCGTTAGTGAGAGAACCCTGCACCTCCCTACTCATATTGTAGTTTTTATGCCACATATCTATCCAGCAGCTCTGAAACAGACAATCTAACAGCTGCTGAAAACTAGATTAACAATCAAATGTAGTTGAATATAAATGGTTTGCTGATTATGTGTTAAAAAGTGACCGCTTTCTGATATTTTAAATTGGTTTTAAAAATATTTAAAAAAACTGTGACTTATTTTTACAGATGGACTATGACGATATTCATATACTTAAAGTAACAATTGGGTATACATATGGCAACAATCTAACAGAGAGTTTCGGCACTAAAAGAAGCACTGTAGAACTTGCTTTCTGGGTTACAAACACAGTGGGAGATTGCGCTTGGGGGAGAAATCTCATCAAGAATATTTGCAGAAGCACCTAAGAATATATGGCCAATGTCTTGAGAAAAGCAGGTTTAGGCTAATTCTGTTAATTTTTTTTACATAGGACATACCTTACACCACTAAGAGTGAAACGAATCTTTGAATCAGAACAGAATTGCTGCAACAATGGCACTCAAATGAGGCCAGTATGATCATATTGTCTAGTAGTGTCCCAATATACAGGTTTACTGCCACACCAAGGTGAGCTATGTTAATAGCGTGCTGAATACTACAATAGACACTACACAAGACTTCAATTTGTTGAAGGCTTATTTACACTCAGTCAATAAGAAATAATTGATTGATTTAATTGTTAAACTTGTCAATTGCAAATTGACTATGAGTTGGTTACTGACCGAAGCTCTGTTAAACTATGGAAAGAGGGTGTACAAAGGTGGACTTTGGCAGACATATTAATTCTCTAATCGATAACAGCAAGACTGCCAAACATTCTTGGCTGGTCGCCTCAAAGAGCCCGTTAGAGGCTTTCTTTGGGAATGACAATGGAAGACCCTCTGGAGACGCGGATAGAGACTTTAAAATGCAAAATAGCTGGCATCAAATTGAAGAATGAGAAATGTGTTACATTTTGTGGCAAGTGTAATGAGGTCACTTAACTTTGTACCTTAGGTCGCTTTGAAATAACCATACAACTTGTGAACACATAGCTTTCCGTCTTTCTAAACTTGCCACTCGTGCAGTTAAACCAGAGATACATCGATGATGAGATAAGGACTGCAAACTTGTTAAAGTTTTCCTCTTAGGAGGCTACAAAGAGGGAAATCCCAAACAATAATTAAAGCATGTAGAAGACAATACAAAACTAACCTGTCTGAGTTAATGGGAGAGTGGAAAAATTCTAGGTGGATACACTTACTCAAGGCAAGAGATGTGAGTCTATTCTGGCATTGAGTAATAAATGGAAGCAAAATCCACATTGTTCAGCCTGAAACTCATACATTTCTCATCCCTGTATTAGAAGGCTGCGTTCAGACCAGAAAAAGCTTCAATGCCGACAATTGCTATCAGGAATCCTTTACCTTATATCAGTTTCTATTAGCAATGAGCAGGAAAAAAGGGGAAGTCCCAGGGCCTAGATAACATTCTGACTGATGTATACAAATCTGAGTACCAGTGCTATAAGGTAGTGACTCTACATGAAAAAGCCCATAGAAATGACCCTATATATTAACATCCAATGCGCTTACTAGGCAATTACCAAACAATGTTGTCATGGGTTCTGCTAGCTTGGCTAGAATCCTGGGATAAATTAAATATTCACAGATAATGGCCTACCGGCCCACAGATGCAAAGAGACTTGCAGAATCTATTAGATAAATGTTATGAATTGTGCAGATTAAAAGGATTAGGCGTCAGAACTTCTAAAGCCCAGCCAATTACTCTCATATCCATAGGACTTCAGGAACACCTTCAGGTTGATCAGCTCACCTCTTGAGTAGGCCTCAGTGAAATTTAAATTATGCCAGTGTTATTTGCGTAATTGCAGGAATGTTCTCATTGCTCTTGTTATGCAAAATTCTTAAGATTAAACCATTATGCCAATCGGTGTAATTTAGTGCCATTCATAATAAAAATGTACAGTGAATATGTCATAAACATTTACAGCGAATGCATGGGAACACCAGAATGCAAGAAGCTGTTGTTCAAGGTTCTTTTATTTCTTGCACTTCTCTTAGATCAAAATACAGCCTTCAGGCAAATGTTGCCTTTTTTTCAACATATTTTGATTGAAGTTTTATCTTAAAACACAACATGAAAAATGATACATCCCCCCAACCAACCTTCTCCCCTGGTGCCGCACACGTATATACCATCAATCCTCAAAGAGACAGTTTCTGAATAGAACAGCTTGTGACCAACGGAGAGGAACAAACAGTCCACAAAGTCAATGGGGTCTTCAACACACCCTCCCAGTACCACTGCAGCCTCTGGACTCATTTCCCGCCCACTAAATCAGTTTCTCTACCTGTCTGCACCACTCCATATTGTCCACCCATGCCTGCAACGTCGACTGCATCACACATCCCCAGCACTGCATCACATCTCTAGCCAGGGCCAGTGCCTCATGCCCAATTCAGAAGTGTGTATCTATCCAGCGTCACCTCACCTCATATACCCAGGCAAACCAACCTCGGAGTGAGCACCTAGGCCCCTTCTAATGCCATTGAAAGTCTTTCCTGAACCCCATCCTAGAATGGTCTCAACCACAGGCACTCCCATAGGGTTTGCATCAGAGTACCCTGTTGTCCACACTCCCTCATTCAGCGATCTGAATCACACCGCCCTATCGCTCTAAGTCTTATAAGACAGAACCCTGCCCACTCATCATCCCCCATGCACCTCAAATCCTCCTCCCAACAATCAGGTAACAGGACCTGTGTGTTGCTAAGCCATGTAGAAAAAAGCTGTGAGGCCTCATGCCGGTGAAGTGGAGCCACCAATGCTCAATATTCTAGCAGGTTCTCGTCCTCCAGGTCTCACGGAGAGGGGATCAACCGTTGCAAAATCGCCCTAACCTGTAAATGGCAAAGAAACTGGCCCACTCATACTGGCCTTGCAGGTCCACAAAGGCCAGCAAACGCTCACCACCCCAAAGGTCCTCCACCTTTGATATGCCAATCAAGTCCCAGTCCCTATATCCAGACCCCTTGCAGAGCCTCGCCAGTGCCCCCGAGTCCCACCACAGTGTTTCCAGCATCACACTTCCCACCCAGCCCATCCATTGCGTGGCTCTCCGCTAGACATGCACCACCTTGGCCATCGGCATTCGAAGGGTCAGAACCTTCCCCTCCCAATAGAGCCACCATGCAAAGCCAAACAGTTCCAAAGCCCTCTGGTCCGCCTTCAGGGCCAGCTCACCCAGATCTGCAAATGACCAATCATTGACCTGATGGGCCATCCAATATTACAGCTGCAGATCTGGGAGGGCAATGTCTCCATCCTCCAGGTGGTACGTTCCAATTGCAGTCCTCGTGGCACCACCGTCCCAGAGAAGACTCCACACTTCAGCCTCAACCACATGAAAAAGTGGTCCAGAATCTCAAACAATAAGTTATGCACAACATTTAGAAACTTGGGGAGATAAACCATTTTGTAAAAAGATCTTAGCAAGCAATTGGTCTCCATCTTAAAAAGTGAAATCGGCCGGTATGAGGCACAGTCCTCCGGAGGCTTCCCTGGTTTGTGAATCAGTACGACTTGTGCCTGCCGGAGATCACTCATCACCATCCCATCCGTCCCGGCAACACCAAATAGGGTGAGCAAGGGCTACCAAACCTTACTCTTCACACACTAAAAGAACTCCGGGGAAAACTATTGGAACCCGGTGCCTTCCCACCTCAAATCTGGGTCAGAGCTACTGCAGCTCCCTCTCTGTTAGCTCAGCCTCAAGTGATTCCCGGGCATGCTTACCCAAACAGGACACCAGGAGATGCTACACGAACCCCTGCATGCACTCAATTACCTCTGACAAAAGCCGGGAGGTGTAAATCTCACAAAGGTACCCTTGCAAATGCTCGGGCAATCTCGGTGGGTATCTCCGCCGTTTCCCCACCATGCATACATATTTTTGGAGCCCATTGCTGTCCCTCCTCTCACTTGGTCAACCAAGCCAGCATCCTCCCAGCCATGCCCCCACCTCGCACAATCTACTATTTCATGCCCAGTAGAGCACCTGCACCTCATTCTAAACATACCCCATATACTCCTCCCGCAGCTGAGCCAAACATTTAACCTGTTCCGGGTCCCGGTGCTCCACATGTGCTTCCCCCCCAAAAGCTCCCTTTCCATCTCCAACATCACACAATGCCTCTCACTGATCTTGCCGTGACTCACGCAATTAGTTGGTCCTGAACCACTGCCTTAAATGCCTTCCAGAATACTAACCCCGAGGTCACGATCCATAATTTTTCCAAATGTAATAGCCGGATAACTCTGAAATGTGATGGCAGGTATTCCAGTCTGATAGCTCCCATGGATCCAGTCACCAGCCCAATCCAGGACCTGGTCCAGACACCCATAATTCTTTAACCATCAGGGTACCATCCAAAATACCTCTAGTCAAGTAGATATTGTTCCTATAGCTAAAACACTGTGACCCCGGCACAAGAAATGAGTCTAGGCATGCAGTGAATGAGATGCATTAGCTTTATGTGGAAACTGCTGCTCCCCCGATGTGTCACCCTCCACAAATCCTTCAACTTCCCCAGAAAGGAATGGAGTATTGGGACCTCTCTGGGTGCCTGCCCGATCTGCACCTATGATCTGCAGCCCCGTACAGGGTTAGATTGAGGCCCTGCTCCAATGGCATCACCTCTGGGCAACCAGCAATCCACTATTCAAGGCCAGGCCCATGCAGGCTGAGGTGGCAATATCATGAAGCTACTATCAAATGCTCTCCTTCCCACATTCCGCCTACCACCGCCCATCAACCCAAAGGATCAGCCCACATAGCGTTACCTAGGAAGGCATAGGCCTATGGGCCGGAATACAGTCCCGAGCCCTCGCCGTGTAGACCACTTGTACCAGCGGAAGAGACCTACCTATCCCCAGAAAAATGCAGTGGGAGCCCTTCAAATGTTCTCCTCTAGGACTGAGGCCTGCCATGCCGAGTAACGCTGCATCAACCCCTACTTCAGCTTGTTGCCAAGCCTGTTTACGTTCTATGAAATGATTCTTAGGGAAATATCCTCTGCTAAGTGTGGAGAACCCATCCATGCCAATGCCTGTACTTGTCACATGCCAATCTCTTGCTTCTCCACCAGATCCCATTACAAGGACCCCTGCCGCCAGACCCAGAAACTGAGCCCCTCTCCCTCTGCCCTGCCTCCTGGCTTGGTAGTTGTAGAATGACCTGCCACCACAATGTGTACTGCTTACCACCTTGTCATCCAAGGTCCTTCAGGGCAATGTGTCTAACCCTACTGGCCCAAGGTCCTTTAAAGAAGCCTCCCACGCATACTCCCCCCAGAAAAGGCCCTCAGGTGACCTCATCTGAAATCATGGGGGTGACCCTCAGAAGGTTCAACACCTCCTTCTCCACTCCAGAGGCCATCAAACCATACTCTGAGGGCTCCAACTGGAGTGCCAGCGTCCCCCATTGATTCACCGTGGCCCAAAGGAGTCCACACTGCATCTCCGCCACCACCTTGTCCTGTTCTGTACCCGCCTTCTCGCTGCTGTGTGTCGGCCTTTGCCGCCTATGTGGACACCTCCACTGCCTCTGAGTCTGTCATTCGAAGGGTCTGTCTGCCGTCCGGTCTTGCAGCATTGTATGCCCCTGCCGCTCCAGCCAGTCCCACACCTCCTTCGCCTCCATGAAGAGCTACACCGTAGAACCCACCACCACTCAGAGTCTAGTCAGAAATAGCAGGGCATACTTGAAATTAAGGTGCCGCAGGTGTCTCTTGACCCCGCTTGCATTGGAATAGAGTCATATATTCAGAGTATATGCTCACCGGGCTGTTTTCAATCTGCCAAGGAACCTGCACCTGGGCCAACTGAAGAATGTGAAACGAGCCCCGAAGTTCAGTAAGAGGGCCACTATGGGGCAAGGCTGGCTCGAACCAGGACTCTATGCGTCCTATCCACTGAGAACAGTGGTGTCATCTTGCCCCCTAGCACCTCTGAGACCATCTAGTGCTCAATGAACACTCCATCAAGGGACGCTCCACCTATTCCAGGACCCCCACCAAGCAGAAATTTTTCCGGCGGGAGCGCTCCTCAGGGTACTTCACCCTTACCAAAAAGGCCTTCACTCCTTTCTGCAACTGGAGTAGACGTTCTTCATGATCGATCAGCAAGGGGTTCAGCCACACTGTTGTCAATTACACTTCCATGACCCTCTTGACCAGTTTGGAGGAGTCTGCTCACTGGAGGCCCACATCAACCACCAGCTCCTCGATCTTATGTTCCAGGGCATCTTTCATGTTATGAATAGCTTCTAGTATCATGAACGTGTTTGACTCCAGGCCCATTTCCGAGCAGGTCGGCACACTGACCTCTGCCCCTATTGCCCCCTTCACCAATGCATGGCTTCTTGGATTAATGAGTACCAATTTCAGGAGCCGCAAGGTCAAGCTCTGGTTTATTCACCTGTCGGGCCCCAGTCAACCCCTCAGCCACCAGTAACTCTGGATGGGGGCTCCCACCTTTCAGGTCCTGCAGAAAACACTCACAATTTTCCAATGTAAGTTCCTGCCCATATGTCAAAGCGGAACCCTTCAACCATGAAAGACCCAGGGCCTAGGGGGCAGAGGTTTGTAAGGCTAAGCTCCCTCCACACAGGAGGTCTCTTTAGGCACCTTTTCAGGAGATAACCAAAGCATGGTCAGAAGGGCTATCCTAGCGCCTCACCTCCAAAGAGGATGCTCCTCATTTTCAGAACACCCAGGAGCCTCAGGAGGCCCCACCAGTCCCAGTCTGGCCCTGCAATGGAGTCTTCTCATCTCTCCACTGGGCTGGTATCCATCAGGCCAACACTGTAGTTCACTGCCCACCCAACTGTCCAAGATCTTTCAGGGGAGCAGGGCTTACACCCCTCCACCATGTTTAGGGCACACACTTGTCCACCGGGCAGCTCCAGAAACCTCAAAAATCCAACAGGGCCACCCCGCTGGCAGGGAGAAGCCTTTACTGCCCCTAGGGGGACGACTGCAACACTGCCCATCGCTTCACTGCAGTTCCACAAAATTGTGGCTGCTTACTGCAGGCCCCAGACGTGACTCCTCTCCGGCCACCCTCACAGTTCTCCTGAGGCTCCGGTGCTGCCACAGAATGGGTCCTGGCCTCTTCAGCCATTTGAACTTTCTCCGGGCCCCCAGTCAAGTTGGTGGGGCAATAACCAGTCCAGTGCAGCTTCAGGATAAGATAGGGGCCACCTCCGACATATGGGCCTGACACCACCCAGCCTCCGTGCAGTCAGTCACTAGTGCTGCAAGGTGCCACCCCGCCCTTCCCTGGTGGCCCCACCACGCCCCGCTGGGCCCCTCCTCTGGAGTGCAAATGCCTCCCACCGACAAGGAGCCCCGACGCGACAGCCTCAGCAAACTCTGTGTGGGGGGGTTCTTGTTCTTTTTCGGGTCCACGGTGTCCCCCAGGAGCCTAATAGTGGCTGGGGGAGACTGAGCAGAGATTGATGACCCAGGCAGCCTTTTCCAGCGGGCTGGAAGTGACGGAGGAATGGTTTAGGCATCCGTCGCTATTGCCACCATGGCCACACCCTGTATATGCAGTCTTAAGCAGTCATGCATTATGAAAAAAAGTGAGCAAAGGGCTCAGTGCAGTAAGAAGACATGCAAACACAAACCACCTGCATTACATGTAAGTGTCCCACAATAATATACAGAACAGCCTTAGACCAATAAGGATAATCCAAACATAAGGATAATCCAAACTGCTTGGTTGCGAATTATTCACCAGTGAAATGCATATTGGATCAATAATTTTAGTTGTGGTGGCTGGAGTAGACAAATATGTTTCGACAAATGCATAAATCATGGTCATCATTAGGATTAAACAAGAGTAACACAAGACAATAGAGGACCCTCCCGAGCTTCGCTTTCATTGTCTATTTGATGACACCTTGAACCATCATTGAAAAGCATCCCCGTAATTAACTGCTGCCCATCTATAATTCTATACAGGTAATACATGGAGGCTTGGACTCCCTCTTTATCAGCCTATCGATAATTCCCATACTAGAGGAAACTTTTGACGTCTCTAGTCACCGGTAAAAAAGATGGCAGCTGAAATGTAATTACTTAATACAGTTGAGTTCTGACATCACAATGCCTGCTGCCAACAGCTGTGGCACAAGGCACATCACCGAGCATAATTGCAGCTGTAGTTTAAATAAGGTAAAGGGGAACTATCTTTTCCTTCTTCAGAATACTTTTCTAAGAAAAAAAGATATCAGCACTTTTATATTTATGGCAACATTTTCATTTATTTTTCAAGCTATAGAAAAATCTATGCATGTTTCTATAAAAACTGAGCAACATCATTTTTCAACCTGACATATTAATCTGCATTTTGGTGTGTTTAACAGTCTTAGCCTTTCCATTGGAGCTGAGGGGCCACGCCACCCCCACCTTTTGCTTTTCACAAACAGTGTTTGTCTGGCTGAACAAAAGTCAGCCTGACAGACATTGTTCATTTTCAGGTCAGGCAGTCAGAAACCAGACATGCGCTAAATGCGCAGGCTCCTGGCTGCCTGAGTTGAACTTTGCTTGCCTGAGGAAGTCACAGATCCTGTGGGCATGACCTCCTCAGCTCAGTAAAGGTCCCTGAGGCCCTCCCCTAAGCGACGAGGGGTAGCATCACTGGTTGCCTCGCACCTGGGTGCTTCAGTTTTAAGCCCTGAAGCGCCCAGGGTCGAGGGTCAATCAGTGATACCTCATCACAGAGTGGAGAGGGGCGGGGTCAGCAGTCTTAGTGATGACTTTGGGGCTGTTGCCTTCCCTCATTTGCTTGCCTTACATCAGCCAATGAGGGAAGGCAGCAGGCCCATGCAGTTTTAAGCCTTCTGGGTCCTCCTGGGCAGAGCTGCAGGTAAGTGTGTGTGTGTTTTTTAATTATTGTTTGGTGCGTACGTGTGTGTATGTATGAATGTTTGGATAATGGGTATTGCTAATGGATGTGTTTGTGTGTGTGTGAATGTATGGCTATCAGTGTGTATGTGTATGTGTGCTTGTGTGTCCAATCCACTCCAATCCCGCCTAAACATACCGCCTGCCACTGGTGCTTAGTTTCACTGAACAGATTTTGCTTTTACTCTTCTTGTCTGCAATGAAAATAAAAAAGCAAGACATCAAGGATTTAAGCAGTTTGTGGGAAGGTGATGATGTGACCATGTATTATAAGGAATAAAATAACCTCTGAGGGACACTGAAAGTATAGTGGAGTAAGTCACTTTAGAGTTCCATGATCTTATAAAGGAACTCCGTCTTTCACCTCGCTCCTCTCTATGGTTATGCAACTCCCCAGTGAGTTGCAACATCCTTATAATAAACAGCAGGAGGTTCTTCATCCTGTAAATGAGGGTGAATGATTCTGGTAAATAACGTATTTATGTTTATTGAATCGGTAATATATTAATTATTGACTGACTTATATTTTTGTGTCCCAAAATGTTTCCGTCTTACAAACTGTAAGAAGCATGAATGGGTATTCAGTATAAGTAAGGCATCTGCTATGGGGGAAGTGTTAGATTCTGGTACCAGTGGGCAGTGTAAGAATGAGACGCGGGCATTGTGAGGAGAGGACACTGGTGGGGAAAGTGTTGAAATGGTACTGCTGGGCAGAATAAGGAGAAGGCAATGGTAGCAGTGCAAATTGACACTGGTGGTAAGCATGTGTGAGTGGTCATAGTGAACTACGAGAGAAACATGCACTGGTGGACAGTGTGGGAAACAGCCACTGGTGAGCAGTGTGAGATGTTAGCTCGGGCGAGCAGAATAAGTGGATGGCACTGGTCAGCAGTTTGGGTCGTGTGAGGTGGAGGGTCTGGTGGGCAGAGTGTGAGCATGGTACTGTCAGCCATGTTCAAAGCTCACAATGATAAGCAGTGTGGGGAGCTAGTGGGCAATACAAGAAGGTTGTACTGGTGAGCAGTTAGAGGAGCAGGCACTTGTGAGAATAGCGTGCAGCATTAACTTGTGGGTATCACGAGAAACCTGCACTGGTGGGCAGTATGAGAAGTTCATATTGTTGGATACTATGAAAAGCTAGTATTATAGGCAAAGTAAGAAATTAGATTGGTTCGTAATGTGAATAGCTGGCTCTAATGAGTGGTACGAGAAGCCGGCCGCAGCAGCCAACCAGATAGTTTGCCATTAATGGAAAACCATGGAAAATGGCACTCGAAGGCAATGTGGGAGATGACACTGGTGGGCAGTGGTACAGGCTGGGAGAAGCAGTGTGTTTTATGGAATTGGATAGGAGTTTGAGGAGACTGCACTGGAAGGCTGTGTGAAAAATGAACTTCAGCTGTGTGTAAGGCTGGCACATTGGGGGCATTGTGAGGAACTGGTAATGGAAAGAGATACAAGGAGTAGGCATTGGTGAGCAGAGCCAGAGCTGGCACTAATAGGCAGTGTGAGGAGACGACACTGGTGGACGATATGATGGATTCACACTGGTGTAAAATACTTCAAGCCACAGCAGTCCCAAATTGGCACAGTTCAGTAATGATTTCTCTATGCATATCGATCACTTATTTAGCGTAAGGGGTTTAACTAATAAAATGTAGCACTCAGGCAGGAGTGAAAAACACACATGTACGAAGGGACCCCCTCAAAAAGTTAAATTTGGCCCAGGAACAGAGGGGAGCATGAACACTGCAATGTGAAGACGTTCCTGCAATGGCCTTATATTTTAATTATACAATTCCATCTATACATTTTCTGATTGGGTGATAAATACAAATAACATGCTAAGTAAGTTCCAAACATTACAAAATTTATTTTTTCAGTTTTTCAGTTCATTTAAATACTATTTTTCATCCAAAAAATCACAAAGGAAAGAATTTCAATTCATATCAAAAAACCTTGACAAAAGACAGAAGAATCATAAATATATACAACACAAATAATATGTAAAAATTACAACCCCTTGGTGACAAACGTATCTCTCAACATACTCACATACTAACAATCATACAACACTCAACCTCATACTCAAATGGAGAAGGAACTGAATAAACAGTGAGCAGAATAACAATGCTAAAATATTGGCCACCAGATGTGTTATTAGGCCATCGCAGCAGGTCTACGCGCGTTTCGGCAGCACTCGGCCGCCTTCATCAGGACCTTTTCCTCGTGATACAGTAAATACCAAGGGATCAATTGGCACCAACAGCAGTAGAGTCAAGGAGAACCGGCTCTCGTGATTGTCATAGGACGGGATATCCTGTTTGTCCTTAAGGTGGCTTTAATGGTAGTTGGAGAGACCCGGTATGGCAGTCGGTTCCTAGGTGTTCGAAGTCATGGAGTGGTTTGAGACATAGACGGTCAGCGGGAAATCAATTAAAATCCTACCATAATTTCAGTTTAATTCGAGAAACACATTCATGAGGAAGGCACACTCGTGGGTAAGGTTGCTCCGTAGTCTGCGTCCCTTACATTCATATTTATAGCATCGTGTCTCCGCACCGTCTGTCTCCACTGCCAGCAAACCAACAGAAAAACACTACAGTATCCATCACCAAATGTAAATTTCAGCAAGAGCACAACATTTCAGGCCTCACAGTCAACCATAAGCTGCACAGAAGACCAATTTGTGACACACCCAGTAGGGGAAAAAGGGTAATGGAAGAGTAAGAGACAAAAACCCCATGTCACTTTCTCAAATGGATAGCTGCATAGGGAGATGGTTGCAGAACGTGTGGCATAGTGGAAATCCGGGGAATGGGCAATTGAATGGTAGAGCACCTTGGACCTGATGTAAAGCACAGTCAGACCAAGTGTGTACACGAGCCAATTAAGGCAATGGGAAAGAAGGCCACTTGTGATTGCTTACCAGTGTACAGAATCAACTGGGCTGCACCTAGCCTCCAGGCTACCTGTAGTCAATCTGAAAACCAAATTCAAGCATCTATTCCTCCATTCGGTACACCATAGCTCAGGCAGTTGTTTTGGAAACTTCAGCTGGAGGTCAGAAAAGTGGGACACCGGAGAGGCCCTGTACTACTTCTGTGGACAAGTGCCCTGAGCTTCACTAGGTATGATACTCTCTGAAGTAGAATCCTTTTGAGGGATTCCAGAGATGGGATCTGATATGTGTATCCATCATGGGGGACATATTGGATGGAACACAGATGGTTTCCTTTAAACCCTTACAGACCTCCTTCGGTATGCATGAACAACAAGTCTTCGCAACCTTCAACTCCGTCACACCCTGCACCCTTACACTAGAAATCTAACCGACCTCCCCGAACACAGCCCCCTAGTAGGGCCACTACTCACCAGAGAAACTAAGCACAAGCACGTTTCTTTAATTTATGACTGACTGACTGACTGAAATATTTTCAAAGCGCTCTATTGCCGAGGCGTCTTGGCACTATAGCACAGAAGAACAGGATAGAGCAAGTTAGGGCATGGAGAAGAGCCAGGTTTTTAGTGCCTTCCTAAAGCTCAGTTTAGACTTGTCAGATCACAGCGCAGAAGGCAGCGAGTTCCATAATTTGGAGGCTTGATAGGAGAAGGATTTCCCGCCCCACCGGGCTCTCCGAATTCTGAGCTGGCACACCAGATCTTGGCTAGCTGATCTTAATGTGCGCTGTGGAGTGTAACAAGGGAAGAGTTTAGAGAGTTCATCTGGTCCTTTCCCATACTGGGATTTATGGACCAGGCAGAGGACCTTGAATTGAATTCTACGCCTAACTGGGAGCCAGTGAAGTTCGCGTATGGCTTTGGATGTGGGATGACGTTTTGGCAGATTCAGTAGGACTCTAGCTGCCGCGTTTTGGATAGCCTGTAGCTTTGTCAATTGTTTTTCTCCAGCGTCCAAATAGAGTGAGTTACAATAGTCCACTCGAGACATTATAAGGGCTCCCATCACTGTCTTCCTTAAAGTAAGCGGGACGAGCGGTAGAATTTTTCTGAGCACCTTAATGGTATAGAAACAGGCCGAGGTTACCTGGTTAATTTGCGCCGTACAGGAAAGGTCTTTATCAAGTAGAAATCTAAGATTCCTGACCTTATCCCCTGGCTCAGGACAGGAACCTGCCTCCGGAGGCCACCAAAGGTGGCTCCAGATGGATGGCTTCTGGCCGAACTCTATTACTTCAGTCTTTTCAGTGTTCAATTTTAAAAAGTTATGGCTCATCCAGCGTTTCACATCTAGGAGGCAGTTCCTGAAACGTTCTGCTGTGGCTTCCACTGACTGGGAAAGAGACACCAATACACATCCATGTCGTAGTTTTAACGGCGTTACTCAATTCTTGATCTGTAGACAAAAACTGGGTACACTGAAGGTGTTTCCAGGAGAACTCGAACCTTTAGAGATTCATCAAAATTGTCTCAGTCTAACGCCTTTATAAAATATAGCCCCTCTCTGATCCATCTACATTAACACAGCACATGACCCACACACATTTAACACACATAAAAAATGTGGGGGAAGCAAGATGGCACCTCACGGGCGCACCACGAATGGGACCCCTGGTTGGTACTCACCAGGATGGCCCTGTTCTCATCATTGGTGCCATCAAGCCTTAACGAAAACGTGCCTAAACCCAGGGTGGGGAGACAGTGAATGGTGCAATGGACACAACTTATATGTGACAAAACTTACAACATTGGACATATGACATACAACATATAAGATACTGTGCAAAATAGAACCAAAAACCTTTTATTCATGTTCTAATCTTCGTTGCAACAGTGTACACTTAAATGTAAAAAAGAAGAGGAATGTGAATACTACCCATCGATTCACATCCTACTTACAGCCGACATGTTTCATTGCCTTGGTTTTTATCAGGCAATTTCCTCAGGGCAAAACCATTAAATGCCACCGCACAAGCCACTGGCCGAAATGTGCTGTAAATAAACCAAAATATACATATAGCTGAGGTTACCTGTTGTCTGCGTCTCAATTATTTAAAAGAGAGTTGTTTAACACTGTCAAACACGCCCATACTGTTGTAGAGAATAATTACCCTTTAGTTGGCTGTGACTTTCATACCAACCACGAGGAATATAAAAACAGAGGTGCAGCTCCCATGGGTGAGCATGCTCCAATCTCCCTTTCGATTTTTTACTGCAATCAAGTACCAGAGAGAACTATATTAGTTATTCAGAAGTATTCCTTGTACCTTACTTGATATTTCTGCAAAAAATGCCCCTTATCGATTTACCAGTGGAGAATATATGTCCGGCGTCTTCTCAACACTCGAACGCCGAATTACTGCGAGGCTACTCTATTTACTTTCTTGTTTGCCGGTTTTCGGGCTCTCCCATTGGACAGAGAGGTCACATGGCAACCACGGCTGTTTGTAAATGGTCATATTGTTAAATGGTGTATTCGATTACCGGAATCAGCTCTTTCTGGTAATAGCTTTCGAAATATACTGCAATTCCCTACCTCTTATAAGAGACACGACAATTTGTGTGTTGTCGGCATAGGACACTAGATGCAGGCCATGAGATTTTATTAAAACAGCTAAAGGCGTGACATACAGGTTGAACAGTGTCGGCGATAAGGCCGATCCTTGGGATACACCTCCTGGGAGGGAGAATTCATCAGATTAAAGACCGCCCCAGTGTACTTGTTGAATTCGAGCATCAAGAAAAGACGTTAGGAGGGCTAAGGCAGTGCCTGTAATTCCCAAAGCTCTCAATCTGTTCAATAGGACCATATGGTTCACGGTATCGAACGCCGCTGTTAAGTCCAATAGGACCAGGGCCGTTCTGCCGCCTTCATCCATTGTCTTGCGGATGTCCTCCGTTGCCACGATTAGAGCAGATTCCGTTGAGTGACAAGGCCGGAACCCATGTTGTGAGGGGTCTAATAAATTATTCTGGTCTATGTACCTCATTAGCTCTTGATTCATGGCTTTTTCCAGAATCTTAGCTGGTAGAGGCAGGCAGGATATCGGCCGATAGTGTTTTGGTTCCCTGGGATCCAAGGTATCTTTTTTGAGGATAGGTCTGATACAGGCTTTCTTCCAGCTACAGGGGAATTCACCTGATCTAATAACCTCGTTTAGCAGAGGAGTCAGAACAGCTGTTATTGTCCTGGAATCATATGCAGTACATGTGGAGGGCAAGGGTCCAGAGGAGACCCTGATTTCATCTGAGTAAGTAAGTTGCCGACCTGTGTCTCCTCTAAGAGTGGAAAGTGAGAGTAATTGGTGGCAACCGGGCTTATGTGCTCACAATGAGCAGCAGATATGCCTGCTGCTAAGGTGTGAAGATCGTCATAGACTGCCTGCACCTTTTGTTGAAAAAAAGTAGCTATACTCTCAACAAAGTTTTGGTCAGGTACAAAGACTGCATCACGAGGATTCTTTGCCAGGTAGGTGATTGTTTTAAATAGTTCCCTGGGGATGTTAGAAGCTTCTTGGATCTTTTTTGTAAAAAAGGCTGATTTTACAAGGGCTATCATTGTCTTATATTCATGTAAGACTTTGGTGTATTCTAACCTGTTATGCTGACTATAGTCCGTGCGCCAGATTCGCTCCTGGCGCCGGCATTTAAGTTTTATTAGTTTTATGTCTGCGTGTACCATTTATCAAACCTTCATTAACAACTCACCTGACACTTTTGACCTCTTGCAGATGGCTTGGGAAATGCACCTCACCACCTCTCAGGGGAGGAGTTGCGCAATGCAAGAATGGCACCGAGAGTAACAGCCATAGCCATGCAGTTCCGAGCAATCCAGCTATGAATACTAAACAGAATGTACATCACCCGTTCTAGATGATGACGCTTTTGGGGGGTCTCCTTTAGATGATGGTCGCCTTAGTGAAATCTCCTCCTCACTCTTTGATCCTGACCTCCAATTCAACAATTTTGGTGCGGGTTGATGAGGACAATGGAAAAGGTTCTAGGTCGACCATTACAGCCCAAACCTAAAATCACATGGCTAAATCTCACTGATGAGCTAGACCTTAGCAGATACTAGTTAGCTTTTCTTCACATGACCTATTGTTTGGAAGAGGGACATTGTGGGGGGAATGGGGACCGCCTCAAGCCCGTCGCTTGAGAGGTGGGCTAAGGAACTAGACCAGTTTATGATACTAGAATTACCAGTGTATGAATCTAGGGGCTGTCCCCAGAACATGCCCAGATTTGGTATGGTTGGCAGGAACACAGGGGGCTCATCTTTGTGGGAGGGGACAAAATTTGAGAATTTGAGAGGGGATGATCCGCTGACATGAAATATGTTTGCGTAACCATTGGAGAGTACATTACTGAACCATTGTACTCATTGTAAATGGATTGCTTTGTTGCAAGCGATGGATGCAAACTATATCAGGCGATTGTTCGATTGTTTGTTCCGCAAAAATCAATGAAATATGTTGTAAAAAACTATCTCTTAATTCAATAACTAATATGTATTGTTTTAGAAAGCAAAGCCCCTAGCCTTGTATTTATAACAATTAAATATATTGTTCTTTTTACTACAAACAATATAGTACAATAGTTGGCTTAGCTCTTTCTTATGAGTGCAGATGCACCTAATAAATAACAATACTACCGATAACAATAGCATCTATTACAAATTTATGAGGAATAACATACAGATTTTGGTGTTTATGGGCCATATGTATCAAGCTAATTAGCATTCGCAAATGCCAAAATTCTGCGAATTTCGGCCTTTGCGAATGCTAATTAGACAAATGGTATGTATCAAACATGTTTGATGCAAAATAAGGAATAGCAAAATTTGCTATTCCTTATTTTGCGATTGCACTTAAGGAATCGCAAATTTTGCGATTCCTTAAATGCAATTTATCAAACAAAAAATATTCAAAAAATGCCATTAAGGATTCGCAAATTACCACCAACTTCTAGTTGGTGGTAATTTGCGAATTCTTTTCAAAAAGCTTTTTTCCAAAAAACAAAAGGTGCCATATGACGCCCATACATGCCCTTAGGGCATGTATGTGCGCCATATGCCCCCAAATGTCTTTTTCAGGGGTGCAGCAGGGTGTTCTTGAGACACCCCTGCACCCTTGAAAAAATTCCTAATTTGCGATTAGCAAATTTCTAATCGCAAATTGCACTTTCATTCCTATGGGCCTCCTGGCCCATGGAAATGAATGGGTAATTTGCGATTAGCAATTTGCTAATCGCAAATTAGGAATGCTAAGGAATCGCTATTGAAAAGCGATTTTGTACATACATACCGATTTGCGAATTTCAAATAGCGATTCCTTAAAATTCGCTATTTGGAATTCGCTAAACGGAAGTATGAAACATGTTATGTTATGTTATTTATTTTTATATCGCGCACAGCTGCCCCAGCGAAGGGGCGTCCTGGCGCGTGAACAGGTACTGAACATAACAGAATAGAAAGGAAGGAGTCCTAGTCGAGGGCAGGGAACAGGAAAGTTTTAATCATACGTCTGAAAACAGTAAGATTATTCAGTGCACGATGTGCACTGGTAGAGCATTCCACAGGCCAGCGGCCAGTACTCGGTAAGATCGACCACCCATCCTACTGAGCTTAAAACGAGGACAAAGCGCCAGATGAAGCGCCTCCGATCTTAGAGACCTCAATGGTAGATACGGAGTTAGCAGATTCGCTAATGCCGGCGGCGAGGAAAGCTTCAGAATTTTGAAGGCCAAACAGAGTGACTTAAACTGAATTCTTTGCCTAACCGGTAGCCAATGAAGAGCGGAGATCGTGCTGGACACAGAGCAATATTTAGGAAGACCAACTATCGCCCTTGCCGCGGCGTTCTGCACCCTTTGGAGTCTAGATGCTTCGGCCTGATTGACCCCCAACAACAGCACACTGCCGTAGTCCAGCCGCGATAGAACCGTGGCTTGAACCACGATTTGCCGAGTGGAAGAGTCGAAGAACTTAAGGATGGGTCTGAGGCCCCGCAAAATGCCATAGCAGGTGGCTGCAACCTTCTTCGTGTGACTCGAGAAGGATAGGGCAGAGTCCATCCAGGCTCCTAGGTTCTTTACCTCGGAGACAGGGACGGGAGTAACGCCCAATTCTGGCGGCCACCACTGATCACCCCAGAGCTCTGCGTGTTTCCCCAACACCATAACTTCCGGTTTTTTGGCGTTAAGTTGTAGGCAGTTAGATCTTAACCAATCTGCCACGGCCAGAAGTCCTGCTCGGAATCTGGGGGCATCTATCTCAGGGTCACTGCTCAGAGTCACTGCCAGCTGCGTATCGTCAGCATATGAGGTCATAGTCAGACCCCACTGATTGACGATCACAGCTAGCGGTTGTACATATAGGTTGAACAATGTAGGGCTCAACGAGGAACCCTGAGGAACCCCCATATCCAACGAGTGAAAGGTGGACTGGCCAGGTGGTATAGCCACTTTAAAGGACCTGCCGGAGAGGAAAGAGCAGAACCACTGAAGGGCGGTCCCCGAAATACCAGCCTCCTGCAGACGCAGGGCCAGAATGCGGTGAGACACAGTGTTGAACGCGGCGCTCAGATCTAATAGGAGGAGCGCCGCCGTTCGCCCCGCATCGAGTACTCCACGTAAGTGCTCAGTCATGTAGAGCAGCGCGGTCTCGGTACTGTGTCCCGCCCGAAAGCCATTCTGGCTCGGATCTAAGATGTTATTGCGAGCAAGGTGTTCAGTCAGGGTGGAATTTACGTGTGCCTCAGTGATTTTGGCTATCCAAGGAAGAAGGGATATAGGGCGGTAGTTTTCCGGTAGAGCTGGATCCAAGGTGGCCTTCTTTAAAACAGAAGTAACTACCGCCTGCTTCCATGAGGAAGGAACCGTTCCTGAGGTTAACGACAGATTAATCAAAGACAACATCGAGGCCCGGCACGAAAGGGGAAGAATCCTGATATGATCAGGCTTCAGCAGATCTAACGGAGATCCAGATTTAATCCTCAAACCCAGTGTGTCAAAGGTTTCCATGGATAATGCCGGTAGACAGGACAAAGTCTCCACCTCCGACGAGTGAAGGCTCCCAAACTCTGAGTCATGCAGTGAACAGTTAAATCCTCGATAAATAGTCTGCACTTTTTCCAAAAAGAAGGATGCCAACCCCTCACAGTGAGCATCAGTGCAGATAGCAGTCGAGGTGGCCCTTTTATTTAGAAGATCCTTGATGACCTTAAAGATTAGTTTGGAGGGATTAGAGCTGGTTTGGAAATCCTGGGCATAGAATGTGGCGCGGGTTCTGCAGATCGCTCTGTGATAGTTCTTGAGTTTAGCAAAATAAATGGACTTCAGGTTAGGATCATAAGTCTTCCTCCACTCCCTCTCAGCTTTCCGGCAAGTTCTTTTTAGCTCGGCAAGCGAGTCATTATACCATGGGCTGGATACTTTAGAATGGCATTTTGACCAGCGCATTGGTATAAGGGAGTCGAGGGCATCCGAAATCCATTTACAGAACGATTCATACCCTTGTTCCACATTCTGAATAAGGCCCAGGGGGTCCTTCTCCAGCAACCCAAAAAACTCCTCCAATTTCAGCTTGTGCCACTGTCTCTTAAAAACCAATCTTTCAGCCGCTTTAAATGGCGGATCATCAATGGGACAGAGGACTTCCACCAACAGGTGGTCGGTCCAGCCCACCGGAATAGGATTGGTCACCTTCACCCTGTCAAGAGTAGTACAGAAAGGGTCCAAGATATGGCCCCCAGAGTGGGTGGACATGGTAACTAGTTGAACCAGTTGTAGGGCTTCAAGGTCCATAAGCAAAGAATCTATGGCCGTGGACGCCCTACAATCGAAGTGAATGTTAAGGTCACCTGTGATGTTAAAATTTGCACAACTAGGTGCAAGAGAGCTTACCATATCTGCTAAAGCGGCCTTAAAGACTGTATCATTGCCTGGTGGACGGTAGATGAGGATACCGCTAAAAGTGAAATGATGACTAAGAGTCACTTTAAAGAGGGCGCTCTCACAGGCTGACAGAACCAAAGGTTTCCAAACCGAAGGGAAACAAGATTTTACAGCCATAGCGATGCCCCCCCCCTCGTAGGACGGTTCGAAGTAAAAACCGTATACTCAGATGGAAAGGTGAGGTTGAGGATGGCGGTATCAGAGTCCTGTAGCCATGTTTCGGTAAGGAAGAGTATGTCGGGCGAATCCTTAACTAAAAGGTCGTGTACATGTTGATGGTGCTTAACCAGCGACCTTACGTTCAGATTCCAGATACGTAATACACGTCCCGCGATGTTCTTATGTACGATCTTAACACTCTCTTCCAATGACCGTATCATAGCCGGTTTTTCTAAAGACCAGATATTACAGGCACATACAAATGGGCCAGATAAAGGGTGTACCGAGTCATGGCGACAGGCACTAGATCTACCATTCATAGATATAAGCTCGTCTCGGGTATAGCCAAGTGTCAGGGGTGCAGACATGATATGGCCACATATGGGAACATATGGCCCTAAGTGACTACAATTTGCATAATATGGTAAATACCATACGTTTTTCCCCTGTTAAGTTTCGGCAGGTATGGCCTGCTGCAATTTAAGGAGCATTGGGGTATTTAATGCATCCGTTAGCTAACGGATGGGTTTAATAAAACAAAACTTTTAATCCTAGCTGGTGCATACACAGGTTTACGCACAGGTTGGAATTAACCGACCCACTGGTAATCAGGCCCATACTGTTTTAACTTTCCATGCACCCAAAAAAATGTCATGAAAATACATAATACTTGGTAATGTATGTACTATGTTCTTGTAGAGAGACGGAGAGATAGAGAGATTGTGTGTGTGTGTGGGTGCATGTGCGCGTGTGCGTGTGTGTGGATGTGTGTGTGCGTGCGTGTGTGTGTTTGAGCAAATGTCGCTTCTGCAACTATGTAGCTATGGTTCAATGAGACTTTCATAGGAAAATAATGTTGCTTTATATATGTAACTTCTTATTACACAAAGAAACGAAGCGGTAACCTTTTTTTTTTGGCCACTAGATACCCATCGGCAAATGTCTATTATGATTGATGTCCCTGAGCGGTAAGTATTGTGTACAGAATAATAACAGCATGTTACCTGCTGCTGCAAGAAAGACTGTAATGCACCACTGCACCCGCTTCCACTTGAAAACAGGTAATAAGAAAACATTAGGAATTCGGGTTGTCTGAGCAAAAATAATAAAATAGTTTGTGAATGAACGATAAATGTGCAGTGTACATATAAGAGTAAATACACGCGTGTCTATTTACGTGTCAGAGAGACACAAAAAGCAAGGGTAATGGCGCTCTTCTTTGTATTTGAGCAGTCTCAGCGCTAACAAGGAATGTTTTTCCCCTGTGTCCGCTTTCTATTTTATTAGATTGGAGTTCTTTGCTGCTCATTAAAGTGTATCCTAATTTTCACTAAGGTGCTAAAAGGGACATCTACAGGGCATAGCAATAAAGAAAAGATACATTGGATGGAATATTCACAAACCTAGGTTGGCTAGTACAGAATACAATGGAGACAAAACAATGATGTGAGGTGTTCTCGAATTTCAAGGGCAGAGACGGCTACTTATTTGGTCCCATTAGCCTAAGTGTGCGAGGCCCATTGCACCCCAATATTAATGACAGTATTTTACTACTGAAACATTAGATCAGGCCTATTCTCCTTAATTGCATTAGTGCTCATTGCACCTTGTCTCCCCCACCGGGACATTGGATCAAGCCTATTCTCCTTACTTGCATTAGTGCTTTTGCACCTTGGCCATTGGATCAGGCCTATTCTCCTTACTTGCATTAGTGCTTTTGCACCTAGGCCATTGGATCAGGCCTATTCTCCTTACTTGCATTAGTGCTCATTGCACCTTGGCCATTGGATCAGGCCTATTCTCCTTACTTGCATTAGTGCTTTTGCACCTTGGCCATTGGATCAGGCCTATTCTCCTTACTTACATTAGTGCTTTTGCACCTTGGCCATTGGATCAGGCCTATTCTCCTTACTTGCATTAGTGCTTTTGCACCTTGGCCATTAGATCAGGCCTATTCTCCTTACTTGCATTAGTGCTTTTGCACCTTGGCCATTGGATCAGGCCTATTCTCCTTACTTGCATTAGCGCTCATTGCACCTTGGCCATTGGATCAGGCCTATTCTCCTTACTTGCATTAGTGCTCATTGCACCTTGGCCATTGGATCAGGCCTATTCTCCTTACTTTCATTAGTGCTCATTGCACCTTGGCCATTGGATCAGGCCTATTCTCCTTACTTGCATTAGCGCTCATTGCACCTTGGCCATTGGATCAGGCCTATTCTCCTTACTTGCATTAGCGCTCATTGCACCTTGGCCATTAGATCAGGCCTATTCTCCTTACTTGCATTAGTGCTTTTGCACCTTGGCCATTGGATCAGGCCTATTCTCCTTACTTGCATTAGCGCTCATTGCACCTTGGCCATTGGATCAGGCCTATTCTCCTTACTTGCATTAGTGCTCATTGCACCTTAGGCCATTGGATCAGGCCTATTCTCCTTACTTGCATTAGCGCTTATTGCACCTTGGCCATTGGATCAGGCCTATTCTCCTTACTTGCATTAGCGCTTATTGCACCATGGCCATTGGATCAGGCCTATTCTCCTTACTTGGTGGTAATTGCACCTTGGCTCCGGCACCACTTAGGCTTTATTCCAGGTCGGGTTCCCCAGTAATCCTGATTTGTTAGTACCAGGAGTTACCTTCCCCCATCAGGAGTATTTCTTCAAGCAAACATTTTCGGATATCGAGGCAGAAGCACTAATTCCTGTGTATTATTCCCCAAAATTCCATAATCCGCTGTATTTCTACCCACAAGTTTACCAATAACACTAGTAACACAGTAAATCGGTTGCAGCAGCAGAAAATCAGCGCATTTGAAACGCGATCCTCGCTGGCCACTGTTGGGCATTGTTGGACTTGGCCTTTTCCCCCAAATTTTTCGCTTTTGACCCCCTTATCTAGATTGTCTCCCCCATGGGATTAAACCTGTATAGGCCATGAGTGGTGTGAGACCCCTGGTGAAAAATGTAATTACCTGAAATAATGTGAGCACTTGTAAATTCCCCCATTTTAAAACTGCACCTGACTGAAATGTATTGTTTTTAAAATGGATGCCATGGCCCTGGGTTTTGCCACTGGACTGACATAGGTCAGCGGACTAGATATTACCCAGCTACCCCTAGCTTTTGGAGGGAAAGCCTGGCACCCAGGGTGCTCACCCCCTCCCCTAGAACCAGTTTAGGCTAGATGTGCCAACATTCTAGAAGGTCCTGGCACTGCCTGGGAGGAGGGTATAAATAGGGTGAAGTGTCACCAGAGAGTCAGTCAGCGCTGGGACAAAGAAGAGAGGGGACCTGCTGTGAGGTGCTACTGCCACATGGGCCTGTGAGCTGGGCCCTGCACCCCTATAAACCCCCCCCCCTCTGCTGTCCACATGGGCCCCTGACAAGGGTGGGCCCCTATCCAGGTCACTGACGCTATTTGACCGGGTACCACGCCAGCGCTGTGTGAAGAAGCGCCCAGGAGGTGAGGAGTGTGCCCCTGAGGAATTGCTGTGGGACTGTCTGCCCCGCTGAAGCACCCTGGGGAAGATTGTGCCCCCAAAGGAATTGTTGCTGGCTGAGGTGGTGTGAGGCCTGTGGAAGCGCTGGGCCCCTGGGACTGTTGTGGCCCCCTAGTGTTGAAAAGCCCGCCTGTCCAGCGCTGTGTGGTGAAGCGCTAAATTCCTGCCCCCTCAGCGTGGTCAAAGGAAGGAGCTGAGGTTGTGGGCAGAGGGAGGCGCCATGCGTTATGAATAGCGCTGTTTTATGAGGAGACTGTGGCAGCCTGCGATTACCCTCGTTGGTGGAGGTGCGCTTTTGCCGAGGAGAATAATTAATTCAAAGGGAGCCTACCCCTTATTATTGCCATCGTCACCGCCGCAGCCCAGCGCCGCCAAAGAGACCCCCGCCGTGTTCGGCGTCGTTGCGGCGGCCCCCGGTACCAGGAGAGGGCCGCCGAAGTGAGGAAGGGGCCGCGCTAGGCCCTGAGGCCGCGGCACTCGCATCACGTGACGGGGGCGCCCGGCCGCGTCATCGGCCCGCCCCCGCCAACGCCGCGTAGGGATTGGTTGCCGGCCCGGGCGGCCGGGAAGGCAGGAAGAAGCGGAGTCTAAGCCCCGGGTCCCCGTGAGGTAGGAGGGGGACCCGGGTGAAGCTTCGTTGCGGGGCCCCCATGCCAAGGAGGGGGCCCCGAGAGGAGCAACCGGAGCGGGAGGCCACCCCGCCGGTCTGTGTCCCCACGCGAGGGGCCGGTGAGGTAGGCGGGGCCGGGGCACACTGTCGGTGCCCGCCCCACCTCCTGGCCTGAGGCGCCCGGAATAGAGCAGCTGCGAGGCTCCCGTGAAGTCGAGGGAGCCCCGATTGAGCCGCCCAGACCCCCGGTGAGGAGAAGGAGCCGGGTGACTCCCCCGGAGGGGAGTAAAGTTCCCCTTTGCGTGTGCTACGCCAGGGGGCCTCGAGGCACATTGCCGGTGCCTGCCCCCACCGCAAAGGAGGCCCTGGACAGCCCGGTGAGTGTGGGCAGCAATGTACAGTGTGGGGGGTGGAGAGGGCAACGGGACACAGGGTCGGTGTCCGCCCCTTCCCTGCCTCTGTTGACTATGTGGGGCCCAAGTGCCCAGAAACCAAGTAAAGCCTACTGGTGACTGCTCAGAGCCCCGGGATACCTGAACTGCCTACGGAAGCCCCTATTCACCCTAAAAGTCACAGGGAAAGAGGTAGAATGTTGTTGTGGCCCCCAGGAAAAGTTTGGACATGCCTAGCCCAGCGAGGGGTTCATTGAAATGCACCTTTTTGCCTGTTGCCTAATTTTCCCTGAAGCGTCCCACCTATATATGTAGGCCCCGAAGAGGGTTTGCCCTAGGTTGAGGATCTTAGGCCCAGAGACTGGCCCCCATTAGGTTCAAGGTAATACGGGCCTAGGGGTTAGGTGACTGCTAACTGCCTGTTCTCCCTAGTTAGGGCTGGGCCTTATGCTAAAGTAGAGTGCCTAGCGTACTGCGTCCCCGATCTGGGATTGGGACGTCAGGGGCCTAATAAGGGTGGGCTGTTGTGTACACCCTGATGTTGATACCCCGAGGTTGTTGGTTGAGGGAGCCTAGCTATTCCCTTACAGGTGTTCCTGATCTATAAGGAGGGCTCCTACCTGATATCTATGCTGGGCAATGTATGTTCCGCCTAGGTTGGTCAATGGGTTGGCCTGATGTTATTCCAGGCCCTTGTTATGTACCAGATTGATGGGCCAGATAGGCTGATTTATTGCAGGTGTTCCTGCCCATGTTATGCCGTGATGCCCTAATGTTTTCTTTCCCTAACAGGGGTTGGGTTGGTGTTAATGTGCATGATGGTTAACTATGCTAATGTAGAACTTTTGCATTTACAGCCTTCCCTGTAGGATGAGAGTCTGAGTTGGCCCCGCCAGATTGGGCTCCAGATCTAATGACATTTTGAATCCATCCTTTTTCCCTTTCAGCATGGACTACTTCCTATGTACATAATTTTCCCCCTTTATTTACTTGGCTCTGGCGCCATTGGGCGTCTTGTGTGACACTACTGTTTTGCATTCTTTTGCCTTGCAGGTTGGAAACCCTACTAAACGACGTATCTTTTTCCAACTCAAACTGGTGTCCTGCCTCTTTTGTGGTGTGCCTGGTGTGTTGACTGTGGGTACTGCGTGAATGCTTCACATGTCCTCGAAGTTTGGCCTGCCCGCTTGATGCCATGCTACCCCCTTGGAGATTTGGGCAACCCCCATTTCCAACAGGCATTAATCCAAAAATTAGAACTCAACAAACTAGGGAATCAGAGGGTGACCGACGTTCGCTGATATGTGGACAGAATGACAAGGTGGAAGTAGAATGGATGTAATAGGTCGACAGGAAGTAAGAGAGGGTACTTTCATTTGTCTTGTTTTTTCTGTGTATCCTTAGTTGCATTGGAGAACCTTCAGGTTGAGTTCCATTGCATTTTTGGGATTGTTTATCTGTGTAGGTATCTAGTGGTTTCATTTGGTAGTTTTGGTTAACCAGAATAACTTTCCATGTTTTAATGCTGGAACTAAAGAGTGCAATACAATGTAATTTGATCCAGTAGAAACCATTTTTAACTGGTCAACTGTAATTTTCAATGCTGATAGTTTGTGCCAGATGCAAGTGTGGAATTATAGTCCTAGCCCTTGCCTCAGTTGCAAAATGGCAACTCCCTAGACTTTCTTAAGATGTCGTATAGCTGGACTACTGCGAAACTTTGAAGTATTTCCTCCTGTTTTGGTTTGACTGGGACACGTTTGGTTTCCTACTTCCTGCCAAAAGGTAAGAGGCAGACAGGCTGCAATTTTCTTGCTTCTGGGTGTTTACTTCAGTCAATGCATATCACTTAAGTACTGAAAAGGGACTTTTTTCCAATTGGCAACTATAAATGCCAACTTAAGAAAACTGTTTTAAAATAAGCAAGAGGCATTATCTTCAATAACTTCTCTGAGCCAGTCCTCTGCTACTGCCCTTTTATGTTTTCTGACGCACGGCAGCACAGCAGGAAGACTTGCTGCGCTGCTGTGGTCAAAATATTATAAATGAGGCCCATAGCGGCTTATTTACAAGCCCCTTGCACCGCCTGTGCGTTGCTTTTTCGCATATTAAATGTGACGCACTGGCAGCGCAAGGGGCTTCTAAATAACAAGCAACATATTTAGACTGCAAAAAAGATGCAATGTGAACAGGAAGACAAAATGTATTTTCTAGCAGACAGTGTTCACATTTATCAAAGGACTTTGAACCAACCGAAATATCTTACTAGAAAATATTTTCCATGTTCATTTTCCACTGTTTCAAGTTTTTTTTAAATATACATCCTTTTGAATAGTTATCGTGTGGTTATTTTGTGATAGAAAATACCCATTGATATTTGTCACAGTTATCACTACTATAGTAGTGGTTTGTAAGTTACTAGTGAACATGTGTACGGATGGGAGGGGTGAAGCATGCCATTGGCTGGGAAGTCTCTCACTGGTCAAATCATGTAATTATTGATGTGGAATTATTTTGAAGTTTATATCTTTTGTGCACTACTAATAATGTATAATATACACTTTTACATGTGATCTTGCATATATATATATATTTTTTTTTTGTAGGTTTTAGATAGCGCGGACAAGACCCTTGCGGGTATCAGAGCACTTCACAAGCAAATATAGGAAACAAAACAGGTATTGCGAGATATAATTATGTTCCGTGCATACCAACAATAGTATTACAAGTTATAAACATAGTTCATGTGAATTTAGAGAAGATAATAGATATCACTTCTTTTTTGAAAGATACAATAGAGGGATTCAGTCTGGTTTCTGGGTGCAGTCCATTCCAAATCCTGGGAGCAATCCCTGAGAAGGCCCGGTTGTATGTTTTCTTTATGGAAAATCATTGTGGTTTCAGTAGAAGGTTACTGGCACTCCTGAAGGATCTGTTTCCACAAGAAAGTATCAATTTCTGTGCCAGATAACTCAGAGTATTGGGATGTATGTCCTTGTGCGTAGACATGCGATTTTTAGTTTAACCCTGGCTAAGAAAGGTAGCCAGTTGAGGGCTCCAAGGTCAGGGGAGATGTGACAGTTTCTTTTGGAGCCTGTGATAAGTCTATCTGCTGAGTTGATTGAGGCTCTTAGGGGAGGGGGGTGTTGTCAATCTGGGAAGCCCGCAAAGAGAGGCAATCCGATATTCAACTCTTGGGATTACAGTTTGAAGTCATTTGTGGAGAGGAAGGGTTTTCGCCTTCTCAGAGTGTTCATCTGAAAATGTGCTTCTTTTGTTGCGGTGCTAACGTGTTTCTGCATATTTAGATTTTAATCGAGAGTTACTCCCAGTGATTTAGCTGAATTGATAATAAGAGTTTGGCAGTTGAGTACTGTTAGGTGTTTCAGCCAATCATGAATGATGGTTGATTGGTTGAGGGGAGCGATAAGGAGGAATTCAGTTTTGAGGGTGTTTAGTTTCAGATGGTTTTCGGCCAGCCAGGTCTGGGTCTTTTGTAGTGTTACGTTGAGAGGTTTTATGTCCTCTAGTGAATAGATTTTTAAGTATAGTTGTGTATTGTCTGCGTACATGTGATATTGGACATTAGAGGAACTGAGGATTTCGGTGAGCGGTGCCATGAATAGGTTGAAAAGTTTAGGAGAGTGGGAAGATCCTTGCAGGCCTCCTATAGTGACTGAGATGGGATTGGACAAGGATTGATTAACCTTGAATCTTTGTGATCTATTTTGAAGGAATGAGGAGAACCAATTTAGAACTGATCCAGATAATCACATTCTGTACTTCAGGAGATCTAGCAAGTTGTAGTGTTTGACAGTGTTAAAGGCTGACAATTGGTCAAGCAAGATTAGCAAACAGGCTTCGTTTTGATCAAGGGTTTTTAGAGCGTCAGCTATTATGTGGGTCATGGCTGTTTCAGTACTGTGCCCTGTACAGAAACCTAATTGGTATTGATTGGGCATGTTGAAATGATCAATGTGGTTGCTAAGCTGCGTGTATATTGAATATTGGACAGTCGTTATTTAAGTCCAATGGGTCGGACGTTGGCTTCTTTAAGATGGGGGATACCTGCCCAGATTTAAGGATATCTGGGATGATTCCTTGCAGGAGAAAGGTATTTATAATCTTGTTCCATAGAGGCAGTAACAGTGGAATGAAGTATTTTATGTAGTTTGCGGGAAGGGGGTATGTGAAGTGGTTGGAAGGCTTCAGAGACGTGAGTATTTTTGATATAGCTTCTTCACTATATGTATTGAAGGAGGACCATGAGGCATTAGTTTTTAGCTTAATCTTAGGTGAGCATATAGGTTGGGCTCATGGAGGGAGAGGTGAAGTGTTCATGTGAATGTCAGAATGGGTTATTAAGTTGTTGAGCAGGTCCGACTTTATGCTTTCTGTCTTCAACATGAAGAAGGAGGACAATTCTTCACAATTGGGTAGTGAACCTGGGTTAGTTTGAGGGGGGTAAGGTATGCCATTAGATTGTGATTTGATTAGTTCAAGTAGTTTTTTTGCGGCTGTTCTTGGCTTGGTCTAATTGATTACTGAAAAAGATTGGTTTTGATCGTCTGATCTATCTGTAGTAGGAATTTCTCATGGTTCTTATTAATGAGCCCATTAATAAATATAAAAATGCCCGGGAGATTTTTAAATCAATATTACCCAGAAATGGGGGCATTCTGAAATGCATTATGTTTAATGCTAGATCTCTTGTCAAGCACAGCGTGGAATGCGCCCTCTTGATGGGGGAGCAAGAAATCAAACTTGCTTTTATCACTGAATCTTGGACAGATAACAGTTCTGGTCCCGATCTGGTGAAAGCTACACCGACGGGCTTTCACTGCCACACTCTGGATCGGTCCAATAAGAAGGGGGGTGGTCTCTCCATCATCTACCATGAATCACTCTCCCCCAAGTTTGCATCAGCAACCAGCCTGAATTGTGAGGCCCTTGCTTTTGACATCTATTCCGAAGGGTCACAAACCGTTTAAAGGGATGTTGATATATCGGCCCCCGGGACCCAAAGGCAGGTTTTTGGAATATTTAGACTCCCTGCTGTAGAAGGGTCTGTGCTTGGAATCCTTCTCAGTAATGGGGGATTTCAACTTTTACCTCGAGGACTCTGAAGACGCTGAAACATCTAGGCTGAATCAAATTTTGGGTAGTGGTGGCTTGGAACAAATGGTGAAGGGGCCAACTCACGAAAAGGGCCATACTTTGGATGGTATCTACACCAACAATAAAGACCTGACTGGGACAACAATCCTCCTGATTCCTTGGTCTGACCATTCAGCGATCAAATTTGGAATCAAGCCATGGTTGGCCCGGCCCTTAGGTCTGAAACTGAATCTTGAGATAGGTACCAGATCCTGGGGTAAGCTAGATGTGGAACAACTGGGAAATGTCCTGGGGAATTCCAGGTTCCGGCTTCCAATGGATGCGGATAAAGCTACATTGACCTATGGTACCTGGCTCACCAAGGCTTGTGACCAGCTAGTCCCTATTAAAAAATGGGTCCCCAAACGGGTTTGGCCCACTGCATCCTGGTACTCGGACGAGCTCAGGGCAAAAAAACTAGTTTGTAAATCGGCAGAGAGGGATTGGCGGAAATCGTACTCTGCAGGGATGAAAAAAAAAGTATAAATCTTGTATTTCTAACTACAAGTCAGCTCTTTTTGAAGCTAAGAAAGAGTACTTCTCACTGCAAATAACTAGGGCGGAATCAAATTCCAAAGAACTGTTCAAAACGATTTGTAAACCAGCCAAACCCACTACCCCTAATAAGCAGGGCACGGTCGAATTCTGTAATAAAATGGCGGACCATTTTAAAACCAAAGTCGAAATTATCTATTTCTCCCTGGTGGGCCAGATCACTGGTGAACAGATTGACTCAGGTCCTAGGGCATCAGGGTGCCCAATTACCATCGAGGGCGTCCTGGATCACTTTACTCCCATTAAGAAGACTGACCTGATCAAATTGCTGTTCACCATAAAATGAGGTGCTCCCAGCGACCCCTGCCCCCCCCCCCCAGAATTCTTAAATCAATTCCTGACAGTATTGGAGAAGCTCTGACCCCCCCTATTAAACTTGGTTCTTTGGACCGGGACATTTCCCAGAGACTGGAATAAGGCCTCCGTGCTCCCCAAACAACTATCGCCCGATTTCTAGACTTCCTCTGCCAGCGAAACTACTGGAGAAAGAAATGAATAGATAACTCAGTAACTTCATTTTGGCTAACAACTCTTTAGATCCCTCGCAGTTTGGGTTTAGAGCCTATCACAGTACAAAGCTGGCCTTAATTAAATCTACAGAGGAAATCAGAGAGGCAGTGGATAGGGGAGGAAATGCCATCTTAATCCTATTAGACCTATCCACGGCCTTTGATACAGTCCATCATGGGGTCCTGCTGAACCGGCTCTCGGATATCGGAGTCAAGGGCTTAGCATGAAAATTGCTTCACTCTTTTCTGGCTGATAGGTCCCATACGGTGGACGTAGATGGGAATGTTTCTGATCCCTTCTCGGTCCCCTGCGGGGTCCCACAGGGCTCTTCTTTGAGCCCCACGCTCTTTAATATCTATGTGGCCCCCCTGGCCAACATCATCCGGTCCTTTGGATTCCAGCTCACCTCCTACGCGGACGACACTCAGATTGTGTTGTCACTGACGGAGGGAGCGGAAAGAGAAGCAGGGGACAGTTCCAGAAATGCATGAGCTCCATTTCCATCTGGATGTCATCCAATTGCTTAAGGCTTAATTCAGCAAAAACTGAGGTGTTAAAGTTTGGCAACAATCCCCGGGTATGGACACTGGATTGGTGGCCTGAAGGTTTGGGAGCCTGTCCTATACCCTCTAGGAAAGCTAAGAATCTGGGAATCCTGGTGGATAATAAACTCACCATGGGGGACCAAGTGAATCAGGTAACCTCTGCCTGTTTAATGGTCCTCAGGATGAATAAAAAAATCAAGCTCTTCCTCTTAGATAGCAACCTTAGGACGGTTGTCACGGCTTTAATTCTATCCCACCTGGACTATTGCAACAGCCTTTATCTTAATGTACAAAAACAACACTTGTACAAGTTGCAACTGGTCCAGAATGCGGCAGTCAGACTACTGTCGGACACTGCTAGGTTTGCTTCGGTTAGAGGAGAGCTGAGGAAATTACATTGGCTCCCAATCCCACTTAGATCACAGTTTAAGGCTCTCTGTGTGGTCTTTAAGGCAGTGAACGGGATTGGGCTGGAGTTTCTTAGACATGGGCTCAGCTGGTATGTCCCCGGCAGAACCCTGCGCTCCTCCGGGTCTAAGCTAGTTCAAACTCCCATGTTTAAGAAAACTAACTGGGGAGGCCGAAGTTTCTTTCACTGTGCCTCCAAAGCTTGGAACGAGCTTCCGCTCTATCTCAGAAATGCCCCAGATCTTACTTCCTTTCGGAAGGGTTTGAAAACCTGGCTTTTCTCCAAATAATCAGTTCACTGTCTTCCCCAGGTAACTAGGACTCAGCGCCAGGACACCCCAAGGTAGCAGTGCGCTTTATAAGTTCTAATAACATAACATAACATAACATAACATTTGGAGTGGGTACTGTTGATGTTAGTCTTAGATTCTTGTTCAAATAGTTTGCTCTTGGGTTGAAGAATAATCAGGTCACGTATAGTTTTAAAGTCCTCTTTGACTTTTTGAAGTGATAATAATATCTCATCAAGTCTGGGGTCTGGAGTGGGTGGTAATGTGCTTAATGATTGGACTGTGGGTAAGGAAGATGTGCTTAAGTCATGCATGAGGTTTGAAGGGAAATTGTGAGCTGGGTCGTTGTGTTGCAGACTGCCTGGATGGTTATCATGGGAGGGGGCGGTGTAATGGGGGTAGGTGAAATGGTGTGAAACGGATGGCGGTGAGGTGTGGGTGGGAACATGGGGATGTTAGAGGTGCTAGGTATAGAGTTGGAATTAGGGGAATGTGTGTCATCTCCAGGGATGTCTGTTGGCTCTGGGGTGGGTGTATATGTAGGTTGGGTCATAAGATGAGAATGTCTTGAGGGGGAAACAGGCGGGGAGTTAGGAAGCGTACTGAGATTGGGATCAATTGGGGAAGGGGATGGGGTCTTACAACATTTTCCTTGATGAGAGAAAAGATGTTATCTAGTAGGTTTAAGCTACGGTCCGAAGATTGAATGAGGGTGATCCCATTATGATAGATGGTGATTGTTGCTGTGGCTTTGTAGATAGGGGGGGATGATAGAGATCGTGAGGCCATGTGTTGTTTTCCTGGTGGAGGAGATCGAGAGCAGGGTGAGAAATGCTTTCCCCAATTGGGCTCTTCGCTTAGTATAAAAGATTATGTTGTTGGTTATGTATGCTATGTTTGTTGAGAAGTAGGGATCGGAGATTAGTGTTTCGGGGTGTGATTTTAACAGATTATGTTTAAAGCATTTGGCTGCTTTTTTTGTAAGGTTGGGTGGTATTTAATGGTATAGGTGTGTAGTCCTGTCCGTTCCATAATGTAGTTGGTGCTTGTTACTGGGGGTGGAGAATGGTATGGGGAATGAGTGAGGTAATGTGATATAAGGTGAGGGAGTGAGGGGGTGGGGAGGGGGACACTATGGGAGAAGGATGAGGTTAGGTGATGGTCAGGTTGGGGAGGACTATGTGGTCATGGGTTTTGGCCTTTAATAGGGGAACAGTCTGTGTAGGTGTGGATGGGAATGGATAGGTTGATGTAAAGCCTGAGATGGGGAGGTACAGAGGCAGGGGAGATGTGGGCATCAGGTCAAGGGATTAGAGGAGGGAGAGGGGGGTGGAATATGACTGTCTCAAGTATGCATAGAAAGCACCAAGATAGAACGATGTGCTTGAGGTAAAACTTGGTAGGAGGGGGAAATCACACCTGTGCATTTGTACAGAGAAGAACTAAGGGATGGGGTATGGATGCTCTAGGGACCAACCCATATATAGGAAGTCAGGCTGAGATAGCCACGTAGTTTACTCCAGGTGACTGATGATGCTGCATATATCCTAACATTAGATGACCCATATAAACTATTGAATATACATGCACTGTAAAACCGTGTTTAATGTCTTGCCCTAAATGTTATGTTCAGGAGCTGCATAATATTCCCAGTAATAGGTTCATGATGAATCTTATAACATGTGCAACTTATTAGTAGTGATTTAGTGCACTAACTGTTATGCTCATGACACTTGCCTAGTAGGCAAATTAATGGTGATTTATTTGATTGTGGTCTATGTCTTTTATATATAGGCTGCCCGGTTTTAGGTTTAAACCTATATTAACTGATAAAAACCCACTGAAAGAGAAATAGCCCACACCAGTGAAAACATATAACACTGAAAAACACCTGCACAGCCACAAACTAAATGCCATTCAAAGAAAGGAAAAAGAGAGTGAAAGAGTCATTTTTTTCTTCCTGAAGGGGCCAATACAATGTAACTTTGTTATACAAGCTAGCATTAAGAAAGTCTGGGCTAACATTACTCTGCTTGAGCTTTGTTGTTTAGGGATGCCACTAAAATAATTGTCTTTCCTTCCTTTTATTTTTTTCAGTTTTGTGGTCTTTTGTCTAAAGATGCAGGGTTTAGAAGCATGTTTTAGGTCTTGTTTAATTATATGATAAACTGTAGAGAATCAGGTACCATCTAAATCATAATTGATATTTTGGCTGCTTTTGATTCTTTCACTGATAGGTAAAATGGCTGGTTTCATAAGAATCTTTCCCAATATGTGTCATCACATTTGCCCACAGAGAATGGATAAAAACCCTTAATACATCAGCCCCCAGTCTCTAGTGAGTCAGTATTGATGGTAGGCGAATTGCCAACACCTCAGGCATGAATCATTCAATGCAAGGTATAGTGACAAGTATATGTGAAAAAGCGCTATCACCAAGCATCTGGGATAGTGGTTAAAACATGACACCACACTTTTGGAAAACATGGAACGCAGTGTCACTTGGAATTCTCTGCAAAAAAGGTTCTTTCCAAGTTCAACAAAGATTGGAGTGATATTGTTTGTATTTGTAGTGATTCAGCTTCGTATATGAAACAGTTGTGTGATGAGCTGTCAGAATTGATACCTGAGCTGAAGTGCTTCCCTGTAAAGATCCTTGACACTTGTTAGATGGTATGCTGAAAGCATCTTTACAATCTTCAGAGTTAATGAGGAATGCTATTGACTTTTTAGTCCATTCTGGTGAACTATTTTCCTATGCACAGGAACTAAAAACCAAATATTGATCATTTTGTGCTTTGTGTGGCATCAAAGAAAGAGTCATCCCAACTGTGTCCCCTAGCTGATGGTTCTCAGTCCAAGGGGCTATGAATGCTATATTATCCATGTGGCAAAAGTTTACATAATGTTTGCTGAGTGGTGATGCCAAAGGCAAGAAATGTGAGGATCTTTGGTCATATATTGATACTGATGTGAAAAAAGTACACTCTATTGCATTCTTAGATTTTTACAGGAAAACATAACTGCTGTTGTGGACATAATAAAAAAAACCTAGAGCCTTAAAACACCCTTATCTGCCAAGTGTTCAGCATAATTGGTGTAGATGTGAAACATCTCCTTTAGATTAGGCCGGGTGACACCTTTAGTAACTTTGACACTGCAACATGTTCAGTGTTAGGGTGCTTGCCACTTGGTGAGCAAAGCAAAGGTGAAGAGCAATTCAGGAACTTTTATTTTACAATGTATGAGAAAAGGCTTGCAATGATGCATAGAAATGTCCCTTTACCAGCAATGGCATTTGAAGTCTATTAAACCTCACTGTGGTACTCTGTTCTAGATGCCTTCCATAAAGGGGAAGTTCCTCTGTAGTTTCAAAAGTGCTGCTTTATTTTTGACTGCTTCAATAACTCTGAGGGCATAAGTGCCCAGATCAGCACAAATGTTGCAGAACCTGCCCTGAGAATCGCAGTCTTCAAGTGAACCAGTATTGGCATCGAAAGCGATGTCAATGTCCAGAGTTAACTCATTGTGTACTGGCTGTTTTGGCATTGCCCATCTCAAGTGCCAATGTTGAGATTGCCTTTTCACAGAAGTTTACATGGGAAGGAAAGAGCGAGCACACATGATCAAAGACTCACTGAAGAAGTATTGTATAGTGTACTACAATAAGTGTAATTTGTAAAAAAATCTATTTGGACCTCATATACACTATACTTAAGCTGTCTATATACCATGTTCTATCAGTGCAGAAAGCAAGTAATAATAAAAGCAAAACATTCCATAGACACCGGAAAACACGGTTTCTGTAGTTTTTAATGGCGCAAAAATGTGTAACCACTGATAAGCACTGTTTTTTTAAGGTATTGAAATCACTTGAAAACACTGAAAAAAACACCAGAATTTAACAAAAATAGAAACTGAAATCAGGAAAGCCTTTTCATATATAAAGGATATTGTTTTATAACCTTGTGTGGAGTCTCTTTTGTGGTTTGCCTAGTGTGTCACTGGTGTATGTTGTGCAAACACTTTACACATTGACTCTGGTATTATCCTAACTGCTCTGCCAAGCTACCAAGGGGGTGAGCGGGGGTTATCTTGCTGTGTGTAACTCCCTTATCCTGACCAGAGTGGTGGGTTCTGCCTACTGAGGTGTATGTTGTGCAAACACTTTACACATTGACTCTGGTATTATCCTAACTGCTCTGCCAAGTTACCAAGGGGGTGAGCGGGGGTTATCTTGCTGTGTGTAACTCCCTTATCCTGACCAGAGTGGTGGGTTCTGCCTACTGAGGTGCATACTCTAGCAAGCCAGAAACACACTTTCTAGCATTGCTTGTCAGCGGTGAGGATAGGATTTGCGTGTGAGCAGTACCACAGTGGGTCACTGTTGCACTACAAATTATTCACTTAGACCTAAGTGGCCAAATGCTGATTTTTGCATTTGATTGTTGTGACCCCTTTTAGTTATGTCTCACTGGGGTGACCCAGCAGACATAGCAGATACTGCATTTGATTTTGTAAATTTGTATTCCTGCACTTTAAGTGATTTGAAGCAGTTATGTAAGGATCTTGATCTTCATGTGAGGAGTAACGCCCAGAAGGGGGAACTGCAGGATGCATTGTCAGTTTTTTGGAAAGCCAAACACACTGGGGAGGGTGATGAGGATGATGTGGAGCTGGGAGATGAAGACCAGCTAGGGGGTTTTGGAGCTCAGGGTATGCCTATGGGGAGAGGTACCCCCGGTCCTGTCAGCAATGTATCCTCTAGAAGTGTGTCCCCAGAGGAGTTGGCGGACAGGCAGAGGGCCAGGGATCATGTTTTGGAGCTAGAGAAGCTCAGAATACTTCATCAGGGTAAAGATTGTGAGTTAGAAAAACAGTAAATTGCTATGGAAGAGAAGAGAGTGCTGTTAGAGCATGAGAGAGAATTAAGTGAACTGGACATCAAGGCCAAGCAGGTATGCCAGTTCAAATGGTGGCAGCGTACAGCCAGTGCAGCCTTTGGGGGAAGGTATACATTCCTAAGGACCCGGTACAGAATTTTCAGAAGGGGGAGGACATTTATGCTTGGTTTGCAAGTTATGAGACAGCACTTCTCATGAATAAGGTCCCAGAGAGGCATTGGAGGCAGGCTTGTGGAAACATTTTGAGGCCAATGGGAGGAACACATTGACACCCCTGGAGGAGGAGGGTACCCTGCCATAGCCCCACATGAAGGAGGCTTAATGCCTCAAGTATGGGCTCACACCTGAGCAGTATAGGGATAAGTTCAGATCCTTTAAGAAACTTGAGTCCAGCACTTGGGTGGAATGTGTGAGTCTTTTTTGCAGGTCACAGGATGGTTGGTTAAAGGGCAGTAAAGTCACTGATCATCAGGGACTATATGATTTAATTGCATGGGACCATGTGTTTTGTCTTTGTGTTCTTTGTGCTCCAGAGCTTCTCCAGCATCTGATGGATAGTAAGCTGACTGACCCCAGGAGGCTTGATCAGGAGGCAGATCTCTGTAAAAAAAAGGACCAGGGTCCACAAGGTGTGTGTGAGAAAGCCACACAAAGGTGGGCAGGGTCCCCAGCAGAAGAGTGGGGGGGGGAGAAGGGTAACCAGAAGTTCCCAGGGTAAGGATTACCAGGCCCCAGTGTGAAGAAACCATGGACCTCTAAGAGGAATCCTGTAGAAAGAGGCCCTCATAAGTGCTTTAACTATGACCAGTAGGGTCACCTGAAGGGGGCCCCAAGTGTCCCAAGTACACACCAGCACCCACTGGTGCACCGTCATGTGGGTTGGTTTGTGTAGTGCTGGGGTAGGAGTTGCTGTCAAGGGAAGGGTGGGAGTCAGCTGAGATGACCTCTGTCTCATTAGGGATCAGTGATATGATAGAGAGGACCCTTCTGCCTGATAATACCAAAATATACAGGCAGTGGGTGACCATTAATGGACAGAGGATGGAGGCTCTGAGAAGCACAGGAGCCAGTGTGACATCTGTCAGGTGTTAGCTGGTTTTTAGTAGCAAATATCCCCCAATGTGCTTCACCCAGAAGTTGTTGCAGTAAGGTGTAAGGTGGCACAGGTTCCCTTTGAGTGGGGTGGTGTCCTGTACCTTGAGAATAGTTGTGAGTTTCACCATGCCTTTTGACTGCTTGGCAAAGACCTGGAGAGTTCCCCTTGGGAGAAGGTGAAACCTCACGCCCATCTGGAGATGTTGTATCTGCCTTAGTGTGCGTGTGTGACCACTCGGTCAATGGCAGCCAGTAAGCATCATCAAGAGGACCTGGGGGCCTGAAAGAGTGGCCCAGGTGCCTGCCAGAAAGAGGAGGGGTGGGGGGCAGGCAACCCACTCCAGAAGTTCCCCCGATCCAGGAAGAGGCAGACCTTTAGGGGGATGCCCTGGATCCTACAGGGAGGGCAAGTGGCCAAACTGGGAGACCTACTATAGCTGACCCATTAACAGAATGAGGAGGTCCCACCAGGGAGTAAATCTGCAAGGAGCAGATGGAATGCCCTGCTCTATTCGGTCTGTGCAAGTAGGTGTCAGACCAGGCAGCTGGTCATCAGTCTGGATCACACTGGATTTACCGGGAGGATGGCCCCCTGTATAGCGAGCCTAAGGTTGCTGAGCCTGGGTCACCCCGTGTGCTGGTGGTACCCTAGCGCTTCAGAGGCTTAATACTGGTTCTGGCTCATGATGTGCCTTTAGCAGGACATTTGGTACAGGGCAAGACCTTTGACAGGCTTGTCATCCATTTCTTTTGGCCCCAAATGAGAAGGCGCTCTGATGTGCATTGGAGGACATGCCAGACTTGCCAGGCAAGTAGTACGAATGGGAGGAAAGCTAAGCTTTCCTCCCTTTTCCACCCTTTTCCTGTGGTGAGTTCCCCTTTTGAACAGGTAGGGATTGATATTGTAGGGCCCCTGGATCTCAAGACAGGCTCAGGCAGCAGATACATTTTGTTCTTGGTGGGCCATGGTACCTGGTATCCAAAAGCTATCCCTGACAGGACAATCACAGCCCCTGTGGTGGGCCATACATTGATGGGGATCTTTTCCCAAATGGGTTTACCCAGAGAGGTGGTATCTGACCCGGGTACCAACTTAAGAAAAAA
Organism: Lissotriton helveticus; assembly: GCF_964261635.1. Classification (NCBI taxonomy): domain Eukaryota; kingdom Metazoa; phylum Chordata; class Amphibia; order Caudata; family Salamandridae; genus Lissotriton; species Lissotriton helveticus. The sequence continues at coordinate 1,199,933,348 of NC_136059.1, forward strand.
AAACGTTATTTACCATTTTAAGTAATCGTTCACAGCATATACAATATGTACTCATTGTAGTGAGATAATAATTACATTCAGACTTGATAGTATATTGGTCAAACAGCAGTTAAGAGCACAGATGTAAAGACAAAACAGCCAATGAAACCTTGAGCAAAGGGGTCATCAGTGATATATGATTTCGTAACATGCATAAATATTCTCATAGCTCTAAGTGTCCAATATAATACCACAATAACTTAACCTACTCCGGTAGGGACAATTCCATTATGTGGCTGTGAGGTGTCGGCTTGGTTCTTCGCAAGCATATCGTTTTTTAGTGGGCCTCATATATCCTTTGGCCTGGCCTTTGGGTCCAATGTAGAGGCATATAAATCAAAGTTGGTATTACAATGTATAAAACTATTCAGCCAAGCGTTAGTTGTTGGGCTCATTCTGCTATCCCAATGTAATGCCAGTTCTCTTTTGGCCAACAGCAAGGCGATGGTCACAAACCTACGGACTTTTTTAGGAATATTCTGAGCATATCCCATCAGCGCCACCTCCAGAAAGGGGACAAGCTCGAGAGCGACCATATTTGACAATGTTGCATTCACCAATTGCCAGTAATCTCCCAGTTTGACACATGTCCAGTCATGTGAGCGAAGTCTGCATGTTGTCCTCTGCATTTTGGACAGGTGTGTGGATGTGTGGGATCAATCAAATGGATCTTAGCTGAGACCTGTACGCCCGCCATAAAATATTTAAATGTAGGAGTTTGTGTTTACTATTTATAGACACTGCTTTAGTCTGAGTGCAACAATAAGCCCAGTGATCGTCGTCTATTTTGTGACCTATATCATGTTCCCAGACCTTGTGTACCCTACGGTCTCTGCTTGGGATCAGTGCCATAGTGGCTCTATACAACTTGGATATGAGGTGAGCGCCATCATCATTGCTAATTAAGAGGGCCGAAGGTGGGAAGGGGGTAGGCTCCAACAGGAAATCTGGGCTCTGTGCCCTAAGAGCACAGCAGATTCTATTGAGGACGAAGTAGTCCAGAAAGGACACTTCACCAAATCGATCTTCTTCAGATGTTGAAAAGACGTGGCCTCCCGGAAACAGGTCCCCAGTTGTGCTTAGTGAAAATGCAGACAGTGTCCGTTGTACAAGTTTTTCGGCCGTGATGGGCAGCCATAAGCTATTAATTGCGGGGAGATTCGAGGCGTATGGGGAGCGATGTCCGGTGATCCTAACCAATTAGTGGTGGAGACTGTTTGTATATCGCGGGGGTCTCTGGGGTATCCTGTCGGGAAAATCATCTTGAGTGAAGTAGGAAGTTCCAGGTCAGCTTCCGGTCTGGCGTACGGTATACTGGCATCTGGATGGTACCAGGGGTGCGCAAAACTGCACTGTGCTACCAAATAATAAATATGCAAGTTAGGGTCTCTCAGGCCTCCTCGCTCATATGGGAGGGTTAAAGTATCCCAATTTACCCTAGCTCTGCGCCCTCCCCATGCCAATCTAATCAAATGGGACCGCAGGTTGAAAAAAACCTGTTGGGGAGTGGGATAGGGATATTGTCGAACAAGTACAGGAATTTGGGAAGAACTTCCATTTTAATGAGTGCTGCCCTATCAGCTAATGACAGTGGCAATTTTATTCAGCGCTCAACCTGTTGTTCAAAGGTATTGAGTGTGGGGCAGTAATTTAGCAATATAATCTGATCTTTTTCTCGGTGTAACTGTATGCCCAGATGTCTGGTGAGTCCTCGCACCATGTCACGGAGAAGGGGCAGTCCCACCTACAGTAGCTAGAGTCAATGGAAATTTTCCTGATTTGCCCCTAGGCACGAGAGGCCCCCAAAGCATAGCACCGCCTTGATTAGCGGTTCTAGATTCTCCTGCGGGTGTTGAACATATAATACCACGTCATCTGCGTATAGGGAGACAAGTAACAGGCCCGTGATGAATTGGAGTCCCCTGTGTAAGTGTTTTCCTGCAAATGATGAACTAATAGGACTAATGCAATGATGAAGAGAAGTGGGGATAAGGGACCACCCTGCCTGGTGCCACGAGAGAGCCAGAGCTGCGCAGATAGGGTACCATTTAGTCGGAGCCTGGCTGTTGGTGAGGTACATAGTAGTGCAATGAGACTTAAAACGTCTTTTGGCATGCCAATCCATTGCATTACTTCAAGAAAAAAAGGCCACTCCAAGGAATCAAATGCTTTTTCAGCATCCAGCAGTATGGCTGCTGCCGGAACATCACGGCATATTCTGTGTAGCACTGAAAATATCATACGTAAATGTAATGCCATGGACCTATGGGGGCGAACCCGATTGCGCAGAGGAAATGATCTTGTCCATTAAAAGTGCCAGTCTTAGAGCATTCATTTTTGACAGAATTTTATAATCTAAATTCAGCAAAGAAAGTGGCCTATATGAGCCACATAATAGTGGATCTTTGCCGGGTTTAAGGAGCAGAATAATGAGGGCTTCACGTAACGTGGGTGGCAGTATTTGCCGTTCCAGGGCCTCATTGTATTCTTCCAGCAAATGGGGTGCAAGGGTGCCTTATAAAAGGCCCCAGTGAATCCGTCTAATCCAGGGGCAGTTGACCCATTTACAGCGTCAATGGCACTTGCGATTTTTTCAGCGGAGAAGGGCTCCGCTAGAAACTGTTGGTAGGATTTGTCTAGACACACCAAGGCTATTTCGTCCAAATACGCCATTTGATTCTCAGTGCTGTGCCCTGCTCGCAATGTGTATAGGGTCCTGTAGTAATCTAGAAATAAGTTGCACATATCAATAGTGCCATGAACTACCTTGCCCTGCTCCTTACTGAGTCTAGTGATATACTCACTCCTTGTAGGTGGCTTCAGGAGGTGCACCAACGTGTGCCCCGGTCTGTCACCTTCACCATACTGCCGTGCCACAGTATATTTACTTAAGTAGTGGGCCTCCCTGGAAGCAGTCTCCTGGAACTCTGCCAATAGTGCCATGTGGCGGGCCTCTGTAGGTGGTTCTAGATTGCTAGCCTGGTCTTGGTCAAGTGTAGATACCTGTTGTTCTATATTGGTAAGGGTGCGCCGTAGGTCTCTCAATATCCCCGCGTGTCTTGAAATGCACCCTCACCCCTGTATAGGCCTTGAAGGCCACCCATAACATGGACCAAGTTTGGACTGAGCCATTGTTCAATTTAAAATAGTCCTCTATTGCCTCTTGTAACTCAGCTCTAAAGGCTTCGTCCTGTATCGCTTGATTAGGGAAGCCCCATTGCCGTTTGCATCCCTACGGTCCAGGGACTTTAAGTGTCATGATTACTGGGGAGTGATCAAATAAAGTTCTGGGCATGTGTTGAGTGTCGTCATACCAGGCGACTAGATTAGGGGATACCAGCCAAAAGTCCAACCTCGTCAGAGTATTGTGCTGTGTAAGCATGGGCGGATCTAGCGGATCTCGCGTACGCGAAATTGCGGATTTACGGATTCGCAATCCGCGAAGATACGCGAACTCTAGCGGATTTGCGGATTTTCCCGTTTTTTGTGTTGGCGCGCGTTCGCGCCGATTTTGGGACAAGTTCGCAATTGCGAACTTACTTTTCGGCTCGCAACGGCCGCGACTATGTTGTTTCTACGTCTGGTTTATCATCACAGGTTCACAGCACCCTCTGTTTCACCACTGCCACCCTCTGGGACACCCATGCCACCCTCTGGTACATCCTCACTGCCACCCATTAGGTTTATTTATCACTGTAGATTATGGTGGTTGAAAAAAGCAAGCACACCTGCCCTTCTTCAACTGCCATCAATTAATTTGTGGGTCATTAATGTGTCAGTAATTTTGAAAGTTCCAGTCTGGCTGGCACCTGCTTCCTTCCTTATCTGTAATTTGCTTTTTGTTGCAGTGAATTTTTTTTTCACAGGACCTTTATGGTCTACTTGTAGCTATTCTATGAGCCTGCTGTTTGGGTCATAGCAGGGTCATAGAATAGTTGCAAACTCTGGAGGGGCCCCTCAGGAAGCACTACCTTGAATGTTACTAATGTTAAGTTTGAACTTTTGCACCTGCTCATTGCTTTCAGTTTAGCTAAAATCGTTTTTTCTGCAATTTCGCGCGTTTTTTGGGGCGCGAATCCGTGCGAGATCGATTTCGGAAGCCGCGAATACGTGTGAATACAAAATTGTTTTTTTTGCGACGTGTATGTTCGCGTGATCTTGCGCGTGTTCGCGAGGCGCTTCTAGCTATACGTTTGCCAAGTTACCCTATCGGTCGTACACGGGCGCGGCCATCTTGTTTGCGTGACGTAATTCCGTTTCCGGCCGCTATGTGTAATCTCGCAAAGTGTGCTGCTCGCTAGTACAATTTCGCGCGTGCTCGCGAGGAAAATCTCGCGCGAACTTACCCACGCGGTCGTGAACGGGCGCGGCCATCTTGTTTCTCATTCATTGCTATGGTTCTGGGCATGCTTTCTCTATCCTCTCTCAATCTCTGCCATCCTTTGCTTGTTTGAAGTTTATTTGATCTAATTTTACTTATTATCTATCCCTCTATTTTTCTAGCTCTATATTTTTGTGTTTTCTGCTGCTTTTAGTTACTTTTAAACTACTTTTTTTAAACTCTTTTCTTTTCTTCTTCACTATTCTATTTCTTGTTTATCATTTAACTGTATTTCTGCCCAGACCATGGTAAAGGGAGCCGGGAAGCACCCTGAGAAGGGGAAGGGTCCCGCACCCCGTGCCCGGCTCCCATGCGGGCGTTTGAGGGGGGAGCAAGTGGTCCCGCGGGAGATCTTCAGCGCGGAGGAAGTGGCGGCACTCATCTTCCACGTCCAGCGCCGCCTCCCCAAGACGATCCTGGGAGGCGGCAAGATCGCGACTGGCTATGGCATCCGGGAGCGCCGCAAGCGGTGGGAGAAGGTGTGCCGGGCCATGTATAAGCTCTCTGGGGTCCGGCGCACATATAACCAGGCCACCCACCGCTGGACCGATGTCATGGACCGGGAGCGGGACTTGCTGGACGCGCTCGGCGTAGAGGTCCCCGGGCTTGGTGAGTAGTAGTAGCTATTCATTTACTACTCTGTTTTATCCGGCTCTGTTATTTTCAAATCTTTGTTCTTTACCAAGAGCAATAATGCTGCCGATTACATTGAGGTAAATTATATTTCAAAATCTTCTATGCATTTCAGGTGCACTGCTCTCCTTCTCAGTAGCCTTGCTTGCTACTATGCTTCTTTGTTTTGTATGTTGTGTTCAGAAGCATTTCATTGGCCTGAGAAATTATGTATGAGTGTAGTGTAAAGATAAGAACTGCGTAATGCTAGACACTAAGGGTCATATTTTCAATTACCGGCGCATCCCTGCAAAGTAGCAGGGATGCGGCAGTAATTGTGTGCCATGCCACCACCACCCATTGGCCCAAAACGTCACAGAAGCCTTACGCATCTGTGCCGTAAAGGCAGCGCATTGCTGGAGTTGCGTGCCAACGATGGCGCAGCTCCAGCAATGCTCTGGGGTACCCTATCTCCCCAATGCTGCATCAAGCCGTACGTCGGCTTCAAGCGCGCAGGGTTTGAGTCATGCATCATTGTCCTAAAAGTGACTGATTGACATCTTGTAGATTTCCCTCAGCCACTTTTAGGATTCGTTCCTGCGCAGGTACGCCCTCCCTTGCGCCGGAACGCCCCCTGATGGCGCAGGGCTTTACAACGTGATGCATCGCCCATATGCCCATATGTGTTTTTTTTAATATATACGCCGCACCAACACCATGGCGAGTCTTTTGTTCTGCCGCTGCGTCACAAAAGGCACGCAACAATGGAGGAAAATGAGCCGCAAGGGACTTCTAAATCAGCCCCAACAGACTGAAGTCCAGTCCTTCCTTTAGACACATGGCTATAAGAAGAAATAGTGGCGGTGGTGGGTGGATTGATAGTTTGAGTATTCACTGATCTGCAAGCAGGATGGACTTTGTCTGTCACTTCGCGTGCTGCGGACTGCTGCCTGCAGTGCCAGGCCTAGGCAAACCTCTTTAGTAGTCTGTTTATTGAGTTACATAGGAACTTTCTAAGTCAACGTTCCGCAAATCAGGCAATACGAATAACGTAGTATACCACATGAGATAGATCCCGTGGAATAGTTGTCTATCTATTTGCTATTTCTCCAAAATATTTTGTTATTGTTCTTTTGAAATGTTTGATTTGGTTGAAAAATCTCATCCATGTTTTCTGTTTTTTCTTTCTTTCATGTTGTACATCAGCTCCCCCCAAGGGCAAGAGGACACAGGAGGAGGGTGCTGAGGATGCAGGCCAGGATCGGGCAGGCGAGGGCTCCTTTGCTGGCCCCAGTAAGTTTACATTTTAATAAACAGTACCTATTTTTTCCTAGCGTTCCTCATTCGATTTTTTCTAAATCATCTTTGATCTTCTTGTAGACTGGATATAAATTCTTATCCTGCCTCGAATATGACTCCCTGTGGTATTACTAGACTATTCTTATTAGTCTGTCTGTGTAGCTAACTAAGATTGGACATTTGGCAATTCCATTGGACTCCCATTCTATTCAGCAATAGCTCTATGCACTGTCTCCTTACTGACTAGATAGTGTGGCAGAGTCATTCAGCTCCCGAAGTCACCGATTATTGATCCCCAATGATCTCTAGATTATCGTACGCAGGACAAGAGAGTACGGAGTCACAGCACAGTCAAGAAGTGTCAGAGGCACTCATGCTTGCAAAAATTCCAAAACCTTTAGCTCATCCACTCTAGTCTGGAGGAACAAAAACCACAGAGTCTATTTAAGTTTAAAAGCTTTATTAAAAGTAAACACATTTATTAAAATCTACTTTGTCATAAAACTATTTAACTGAAAACGGAAAAGTGGTTAGTGCTGATGATTAATTGGACACATTTCTTGTGGTCGAGCCGAGCTCTCACCTGGTTTGAACTTGATCCTGGTCGTGTTCTTAGGAGTCAAGCTTCTGTCTGTTAGGAGAAAAAGTGGTGCGTGTTAAAAATCAAAAGCAAGCATTCATCAGTTGTGCATAAAAGTGCAGCAAGACAACAGCCTTCCCTGGAAAATGGGACATTTTTACTTTGGAGTAGACAGTCACAAATTATTACATTGTATTCAGTTTTTTTAACATTTCTCCTAGACCAAATATTATATAGTAGTGAGTGGTGTATTCTAACATTCTTAAATGTACTTTGTAGGTGTAACATCTGGTGACGGGGCCAGCGCGGAGGTGGCTGTGTTGGGCGAGGACTCGGCGGACTCTGGGGAGGAGGCGGTGCAAGAGCCGGCGGACGGTCCTGTGGGGGTTCAAACGGTGGTGGCGGAAACAGGTAAGCTATATATTCCTTACTTATTGAGATTGAAGACTGCATAGTGTGCTTTCTGCACGGGTGTATTACAAATCAACCAGGTAGTAGCCTCCTCGAAATGTACTTCGACTTAGCTGTGAAGTTTTTGGTGAGAAGAATCCCAATAAGTTCTTAGACGAACGTGATGGATGGGATGAACGAAAAGCGAAAGAAGGGTGTAAGTAAGTGGGACGCGAACTTGTATGATGGCTGGCAAAGAAGAACGATATGTGTTTGCTTGGCCCCCGAGGTGGCTGGGAAGGAAAGAATATGGTATGGTGCATGGCTGGGTCAATGATGAAGCAAGGATGGGTGGAAGGACAGCAGCCTGGGTGGGTGAAACAGAAACTGTATGTGTGCGTATACTTTGACTGAATGGATGCCTGGAGCATGGTATTCTCTGACTCTTAGATAGCACATGTGTATCTAGAGAGAGTAGATGGTCGCCAGATGAAGTAAGTGTTACCTTGAAGAGCATGTACCACCGCACCCGCACGTCCGTTCCAGTGCAGGGAAGGCAAGGAAAAGAAATTGTAAATGTGTCCAATACTACCATGAATAGTAGCAGTACTTTGTATTGCGTCTGCAATCACAGCATATATCTGGTTATTACGGTGGACACTCCGTACCTCTCTTAATAACTTTAGTTTACTTGTAGTATGTCATTCATGTGTGGGTGTATCACTGTTCACTCAATATTAAGCAAAGCACCTAAAGTCATCCCATATGTCATCAAATACGTCCCATGTGAAGTGATAGATAATCAAATTAGTTAGCTTCTTCATTTTCCTTTTCTAGTACTCATTTGCACTGTAGGGTGAAAGGTAAATTAATTAAGCAGTAGCCCTTGTAACAGAGTATTCTCAGTGCCACCCGTAATAGAAAAGTAATAGCTTCACCACCTGCATGTACTGGACCGGTACAGTAACGCAAGTCTGTCTCACTCATCATGGTGTGCAACTTTTTTTCTCGGGTGCAAGTTCACTGTGCTGTCCATGTCATTCTGCCGGCTTGCATAAGATAACGTACCAATTTCCCTAAACAAGAGAGAAGAAGAAGAATAAGACTGGTGTACTGTCATAGTCGACTGTAATGGAAGTCCATAGTGGTCGTAGAATTTGTTCATTAAACTACCACTAATGTTAGAGCAAGGATGCAGAAGTGGGAGGTTACATAGATACTGTCCTCAATAGTTATGTACTGTGCTTTCAATTTGCTACTTGTACTGTGACCCAACTTTCGGCTCAATCACTTTGTGTTATTAATGCTAAGGAGCATTGGTTACAGACTATGTCTTTCTTTCTTCATATAGTTGCTCCTTCCAAATCAACAACACGGAGGGAGCAGGCTAGAATGGCCCAGCAACGGAGGCTGGAGGCCACTGTCGCCGAATATCGGCGGCTGGTGGCCCTGGAGGAGGAGGAGGACACGCAGTCGAGCGGGGCAACAACAACATCCTCGACTGTGACCACTGCATCCTCCTCCGTGACTAAGCCAGCGGGACCGAGCCGGGCTAACAAAGACAACCGCCACCGCCAAGCAACAGAAATACCAGCTGCCCCCCACAGGAGCTGCAAGGAACGCCAACGCCGCCTACGAGTCCGAATGTCCAACCTGGAGCAGGAGGTCCTGAAGTATAAGAACTTGGTTAAGGGCCTCCGCTCCGAGCTTGCCACCCTCCGCAAGGAGTATGATGCCCATGCCGCAAAATGCACCAGCACCAGCACCCTCCAGTAGTGGAGTGTCCCTTGCCCTTTTTTTATAGACTTTTGGGGGGTGGGATTTGGGAGTTGGGATCGTTTTGGGACGTTTCAAAGACAATCGTTGGGGTTAGGGTGGGTGAGGGAGATTATTTTGTTAGGGCTACATAAATATATTTTTAAACTTTATCTGACCATACCTGTTTTTTACTGCTTTTCAGTCTGGTGGGTGGGGGGCGGGGGTGTAACAGTAACTTTGTTTTCCTGAACAGTCGTAGGACTTTAGTAGTACAACCGTCAATCTCTTGTCTACTCCGAAATAATACTCCATTATACTACCTCCCACCAAACGCTTATCTTACCTGTAATTTGTGTTAGAAATTAGGGCTAGGCCCAGGGCTGGCTCCACGTGAAATGGGGATTAACGTTGTCAATCCTGGGCGGGTGACATTTCCTCATTGCGGTGGTACTAGTGGTGTGACACAGTGGCAGTTGCATGCCTATGGAAAAAAAGAAAACGAAACCTTGTTTGTCCTTACTGTAGCATTACAACGGTTACGGTACGATCGAGAATATAGCAGGTGACAGACAGAACAGTGCCATAATGTAGCCTAACAAATGGTAAAGTATTTGCTTGCAAGTATAACTAGTACTTGCGTTGAATTTATTTGACATTGGCTACTACTACTAGAAGATATAGTACTGAAGCTGAGTAAGTCTAGAAGATATCCTCGTATTCCTTCACCAGCCTGTTGCTATGACCTTATCCTCCCCAGCAAGTGTGTGGAATTATTGATGTCATTTTAGTCAGACATCAAGCAAAACAACACAGCCCGGGGGAAGAGGGTTAGGGTTTGTAAAATGGATGGGAATGGGGGTTTCTTTTTGGGTAGGTTTTGTTGAGAGAAGAAAAAAAAAGCAGAGCATGGACAAACAATAATTGAAGATAAAGACAATCTTTGGTTACAAAGTAAAGCTAAGCACATGCAGTCACACTCATAGAATAAAACAATGGATACTGTATCTGTATTGCGTATGTTGTTGGAGTTGTCCTTGAATTTGGTAAGTAAGTTGCATGCAGCAAACAATTCCTCTTATTGGCGGCACTCCTCCATTCCAGCTGACGCTTCGTCCATCAATGTTGGTGACCACTGACAGAAGACACCCTGTCCACTGCCTGCCTGGCGGATGTTGACTGAAACCCGGCCTGTAATTATTGAACGGAAAACAGGAAGTGCTATTACAATACCACTGATAAATAAATAAAAGGTATGTACGCTGTGTGGTTCAAAATGTGACACTTTGATTTCCCTAATAGACAGTACAATATTTTTGAAATTGCGTGCTCTGTCTGAGTCACCTTTTTAAGGATGAATAAGTATGGCCAAAATATTATAGCGGATCTTTCCCCTCAAGGTAGGTGTACTGTAAACTGTGTTTTAGAACAAAATTTGACCTTCCCAGCAATGCTCCCACCAAGACCCTTACTAAAGCCAGTCGCAAAAATGTAGAAGAACCCCAATCAGATCTCCAAAAACGATGCCTAGCAGAAAAATGGTTACAAAACGTACTTTGAAAGTAACAGTAGGCCCAAATACAGACCGTGGATTGTATTCAAACCACTTGCAAGCAAGCAAAAGTATCCATAGCCAGCATCGCTCCAACAGTGCTCTACAACACCAGAACTGCGTTGCAATAGAACCCCCCGAAACACAAGCAATCCTGCTGCTAGGGCTAACCCTAACGAACCCTAACTTACAAAAAGTGCCAAAACTGGTGTTTCCTTCAGGATTTTGTCCAAAACACTTCTATCCGGTATTAGACCTTCCCAGGAATGCCCCAGGCAAGACCCGCCAACCCACCCGGAAAAAACCACCCGACAACACCCCCAAACAGCGAAAAAGCTAAATCTCATACTTACAATATCTCTCGGCCTTCGGTCCAAACGCGGCGCTGTGCAGCTAGGTCATCATCATCATCAATCATCATAACTCCTGTTTTCCACCACGGATTTCCTGAAAAGCAAATGCAATCAAGATTAGATTGTCTCAGCAGTGCTTCGACAGAGACCCCGGCCGCAACCCACCCACGAACAGCAGGAAGCCCCCCAAAACGCTACATTGAGCAAGATGACAGAAGAAATAGCAAAAAAAAGGCTGTTCCTTCAGGATTTTGTCCAAAACACTTCTATCCGGTATTAGACCTTCCCAGGAATGCCCCAGGCAAGACCCGCCAACCCACCCGGAAAAAACCACCTGACAACACCCCCAAACAGCGAAAAAGCTAAATCTCATACTTACAATATCTCTCGGCCTTCGGTCCAAACGCGGCGCTGTGCAGCTAGGTCATCATCATCATCAATCATCATAACTCCTGTTTTCCACCACGGATTTCCTGAAAAGCAAATGCAATCAAGATTAGATTGTCGCAGAAGTGCTCCCAGACACCAAAAATTACCCACAAACACCCGGAACCCCGCCAAAGAGCACCTCAAAGGCAAGCAAGTCAGCAAAAACGGCAAGAAATTTCCACCTCATATTTGGTCCAAAACACTTTTGTCCATTATTAGAGCTTCACAGCAATGGGCCCAAATCCGTCAACTCACCCGCAAAGAAGTACAACACCTCCACAAGTGCTGAGTCTTTCTTCATTGGGCGTAATCCAGCACTCTGCTTTGAGGGAAATCGCAGTCTGGAGGAGGAGGATAGAGGAGCATGTTCTTCAGAACTTGTGAACCTGAGGAATGTAGACTGCGGCACCTTCAAATCAATAAGCAAACAAGTGAAGACAGTTCTGATGATGGTCTTGTTTTTGGGATTAGGTGATTAAAGTTTGAATTAAATTAACTGTGCAAAACAAAGAAAGAGAGACACAAAGCACGCAGGAATAAAAGTGAATAAGGACGAAAAAGAAAGTTCTTGATTGATTGTCTCATTTTCAGGGCTCGGTGTCAGGGAATAAGAACAAGATTTCGTCATCATACTCAGCGAATTCAGGCTGGATGAGGTCAGTGCCACCGAACAGAGAACAAATCCCCTCATCTACGTTGCCGTCCTCCTCGTCTTCATGCGGCGTGCTTTCTCGTACTTTGTAATCTGGTGGTATGAGGTGCTGATTCATCTTGATCATTGTCAGCCGCTCCACATTTTTGGGCGAGAGGCGGCTCCGTTTGGGAGTTACAATGCCACCAGCAGCACTGAAAACACGTTCAGAAGACACACTTGCGAGTGGGCAGGACAAATAGTTTATAGCCAGGTTGAAGAGCTGTGGCCACAATTGTTTTTTGCCATGCCAATACTGCAATGGCTCATCATTAAGAAAGACCTCTGTTGAGTCATTCAGATAGTCCTGCACCATCGACTCAAGGTCATCAACTGTTCCTCCACTTTGCTTACTTTTTGCTGTGCCTGTGACATTTTTTCGAGAACCATACCCCATCAAACTTAGCCAATCCTCCTCCGCAGCCACTGTTAGTGTTGTCATTGTGTGTGGTGCAGATGATCCAGTTGCCGGTGTCTTTAACGGCTGAGAGGTCACTTGTGCCCCAGCCACAGGTGCAGAAGTGGATTCTTGTGACTGGGGATGGCCTGCTGATGCTGATGCTGATGTACTGGCTTCTCCTTCAATAACCTGCCGTTCTTTTTCAAACCTCTTGGCTGACCAGGCTAACCAATGTTTGTACTTTTGAACATCTGCATCAGCAAAAGGAAAGAATGCTTCGCCTGCCAGCGCCTTTTTGTAGCGTGGATCCAGAATAGTAGCACAAATGTAATGCTGTTCTGAGTTGATCATTTTAAGACGTTCATCACCACGTAGGCGCTCTAATAATTTCTCAGACAAAATAAAATGGTCTTTTTTTTTTCCATCTTTTTCAAACTCAGAAGACACCGCCATCAGTTGGTGCTCCAGCATGCACAACAATGGGATAGCTTTTCCCAAATTACAGTCCTCCTGGCTGACTGCACGCGTGAAGAACTCAAAAGGACGAAGCATGTCTGTCAGGCTTTTAACTATGTCCCATTGCGCCGCACCCATCCGCATGTCCTCCTTCTGAGATGTAGCCTCTGTGAAGAAATAGTGATCGAGTACCGTATACTGCTCATACAGACGCTCAAGCATGTAGAAGGTTGAGTTCCAACGTGTTGCCACCTCCTGGATGAGTGCTTTCACTGGCATTCCACGTTGAAGTAGCAGTCTCCGCAGATGCTTCCGGGCCTTAAAAGAATGGCTGAAATGGTTGCACATTTTGCGGCAGGTGGCCATTACCCCGAACGCTGGACTCTGTTTATCACTCAAGAATTTTTGAACTACCAGGTTGATACAGTGCGCCAAACACGGCACTCTAAAATGGTCACCCTTCAACATGGCCTTAACTACATTGGCGCCATTATCCGTGGAAACATAACCAATCTTGCGTTTTAGGGGGGATAGAATTTGCAAGACCTTTTTGTTCAACTCTTCCAAAAGGTTTTCTGCTGTGTGACTTTTCTCCAAGCCAAACATGGCTAGTGTTGCATGTTTCCGAGCAGCTTTGAAAACTTTGTCCGGGTCAACACCTGCGTTTAGCTTTGCTTTAACACCTGAAAAAGAGACCCAGTGTGCAGTGATGCACATGTAATCAGCGCCTGCGCCACTGGTCCACATGTCTGTTGTCAGATGTATTGTGTGAACAGCACTCTTCTGCAAAGCTGCCCCAATCGCCTCCAGCACATCTTCATGTAGTGCTGGAACCGCAACTCTGGCGAAATAGAACCGGCTCGGAACCTTCCATTTAGGGCAGAGCGTTGCCACTAATTCAAGAAAACCTACCGCTTCTACAAAAGAAAAAGGTAGAAGGTCCACAGCTAGCATTTTAGCCAGCTTAGTGTTATACAGACGCGTCAGTGGGTGGTTGCGTTCATATGGCACGTCTGAAGTAAGCATTGTTCTAATGTTGCCCTGGACCAAGCATTTACGGGCTGATAATGACTTTGTTGACCCAATTTTGCTCGCTGGTGAACTTTTGTGCGTTGGTGTCTCACTCGCTCCAACACTCTTAGTGTGCCTCACATTGGGTGTGCTGCTGACAGGGGTACTGGGTGTAAGGGAAGTGTTTGACACGTCTTCTTCCTGCTCGTCATCATCAGATGAAACATCAACGTTTCCTTGAATTTGGCCTTTCTTGATCGCATCTAGGTGCGCAAACCATTTGACAGTGTGCTTTCTCTCAAGATGACCTCTCTGGCCGCCGGTACCATAGTTGGTACCTGACTTACCACGACTAACTGCAAGCTTACAAAGGGTACAAATGGCAAACTTTGGATTTTTGGGACAAACAGTAAAGAAGTCCCAAACTGGGGACTTGAAGTGTCTGTGGGACCTGGAGGAGGCGGCGATACTGGTGGTGGTGGTCATGAAGCTAATGCCAGATGAAGTGGAGGATCTGGATTGCCCAACTTTTGTACGTTTTGCACTTTCACCGCCACTAATTAAGGTCGAGGTTGACGGAGGTCTCTTCTTGCCAGAAAGAAATATGGAAGCGGGACGAGTTGGTGTACTACTTAACTCCAATGATTGTGGTGTTTCCACTGCCTCCTCATCGACAACATCATCATCATCATCATCACGCTCAGCAGCTCTTCGGGCTAGGGTCAAAATGTCTGTTTGCTGCATGCCCCCTGGGGCTGCAGTGACCTTTATGATGACTGGGTCGTCGTTGGCAGAGTCTTCATCAGCAGCAGTATCCGCCACTTCTTGTTGAGCCTCATCACACTCCATAACTCTGAGACTTTGGACGAGCTTCCTTTTACGCTTAACTACCTTTGTTGGATCATGGTGTGCCTCACTCTCAGACGGCTGTGGTGCTGGTTCCCAAGTTTGATCCGTATCATCAGAAGGAGGTGTGCTTTAAGAGGATGTAGACACCACCCTTGATCTCTTCCTTGCTAGGGGTGTGGAAGACAATGAAGGATCATCAGGAGGAGTGGCTTCCTCAAATGATACCTCGCCTTGATTGTCGATTTCCTGATGTGCCCCTACTTCGGGAGGAACAACTATTGTGGGCACTTGTGACCCTCCAGGCACTTCTGCTTGCGCATCTCCTTGCGCTGCCTCTCCTTCCACATGTACTTGGGCTTGTACTTGCACATGTGATTGTTGTTGCGGCTGTGGTTGTTCAACACTCGTCAGATGAGCTACAACAACCTGTGTTGATTGAGGGACATTGCTGCTGCTTTCTTGCGATGAGCCAACATCACTGGTCGATGGTGATTGAAGAACTATACTGGCTGCCTCTGCAGCACTCAAGGGCTTGGACTTAAGTTGGCGTGGTGGTGGTGGTGGCACTGAGCCCAATGGAGCGGGGGTGCTGCTGCCAGCTTGGTCCCCAGCAGATCCCGCTGCTGCTGCTGCAGGCATACTTTTTTTTTTACTCCCAAAAAAAGGGGCGGGCGGCACACCAGTGTCCTTGATAACTTGCTTCTTCTGCTCCTTACTGGCACCTTTCTTGCTAGAGGAGCTACGGGTTACTTTTTTTGGGGCCATCTTCTTCAGAGCAGGTCAGCAGGCAGCAGTTGCACGAGTTGCAGAGGGTTCTGTGTCCAGACGTGACGTCGCGTGACGTTATGCTGCACACACACACCGCTGCAGGACTTCTTCCTGGCACTGGTGGTTCTCTTGAGTCTTCTTGTGCACCTAAAAGCAATGGAAGACAGAGGAACATCAGTTCAGTTATACACCCCAAAAAATCGACAAAACACAGAAAAATGAGCACAATCCCATGCCATCCATGATGTTTACATTGAAGACACCCCACAGAAAGACTAGGGACATGCAAGTATGCAACACTCACTACCCCTGGGCATAATGGATGAAAAGTAGGCAAAATAACTGCATGCCTCAGACACTGCCTCTCTTCAAAATGGCCCCTTACACCCCAAGCACATGTTGCCTGTACCAGCCAGCACTCAAGATGGCCACCACCACCACCCACATGGCCAGTCCACATCAACAGTACACCCCCAAAAAACAGAAAAACAGCCAGAAATCACCACAATCCAATGCCATCCATGATGTTTACATTAAAGAGAGTGAGACCACACCACAGGCACACTCAGTCCATGCACCACCACCCCTGGGGAAAAGGCCACACCAGCAGCCCCCCAAAAACGACAAAAAACAATAAAATAAGCACAATCCCAGCCCATCCATGGCCTCAATTATGTTTAAATTCAAGAAGACACCCCACAGAAAGACTAGGCCCATGCAACACTCACCACCCCTGGGCAAAGGGCCCCACCAGCAGGCCCAAAAAAACGACAAAAAACAATAAAATCAGCACAATCCCAGCCCATCCATGGCCTCAATGGTGTTTAAATTCAAGAAGACACCCCTCAGAAACACTAGGCCCATGCAACACTCACTACCCCTGGGCATAATGGATGAAAAGTAGGCAAAATAAGTGCATGCCTCAGACACTGCCTCTCTTCAAAATGGCCCCTTACACCCCAAGCACATGTTGCCTGTACCAGCCAGCACTCAAGATGGCCACCACCACCACCCACATGGCCAGTCCACATCAACAGTACACCCCCAAAAAACAGAAAAACAGCCAGAAATCACCACAATCCAATGCCATCCATGATGTTTACATTAAAGAGAGTGAGACCACACCACAGGCACACTCAGTCCATGCACCACCACCCCTGGGCAAAAGGCCACACCAGCAGCCCCCCAAAAACGACAAAAAACAATAAAATAAGCACAATCCCAGCCCATCCATGGCCTCAATTATGTTTAAATTCAAGAAGACACCCCACAGAAAGACTAGACCCATGCAACACTCACCACCCCTGGGCAAAGGGCCCCACCAGCAGGCCCAAAAAAACGACAAAAAACAATAAAATCAGCACAATCCCAGCCCATCCATGGCCTCAATGGTGTTTAAATTCAAGAAGACACCCCTCAGAAACACTAGGCCCATGCAACACTTACTACCCCTGGGCATAATGGATGAAAAGTAGGCAAAATAAGTGCATGCCTCAGACACTGCCTCTCTTCAAAATGGCCCCTTACACCCCAAGCACATGTTGCCTGTACCAGCCAGCACTCAAGATGGCCACCACCACCACCCACATGGCCAGTCCACATCAACAGTACACCCCCAAAAAACAGAAAAACAGCCAGAAATCACCACAATCCAATGCCATCCATGATGTTTACATTAAAGAGAGTGAGACCACACCACAGGCACACTCAGTCCATGCACCACCACCCCTGGGCAAAAGGCCACACCAGCAGCCCCCCAAAAACGACAAAAAACAATAAAATAAGCACAATCCCAGCCCATCCATGGCCTCAATTATGTTTAAATTCAAGAAGACACCCCACAGAAAGACTAGGCCCATGCAACACTCACCACCCCTGGGCAAAGGGCCCCACCAGCAGGCCCAAAAAAACTTCTTTCCTCCCCCCCCCCCCCAAAATGGACTCCTTGCAAAAAAAAAGGCCATGCAAATGTCAACCTGAGGAGTGATTCTGATAAAAATCATAATTTTCTGAAGGTTTATCCTGTTTGCTGGTGATTTTCTTGTGCGAAATTGCAAAATCTCTATTTCGCAAGTGCGAGATTGTTCCTTTCCGCCGCAACTACGTGTTCGCAATTGCGAACTCTCGCGAGGTGTGCTGTGCAAGGTGGCAAGCCGCGATTACGTATTCGCGGGCGCCAAACTCCCGCGGGAACACGCAGCAAGATCTAAAATGGCGCGTCACTCGCAAAGAAAAACAACTCGGCAAACGCTAAATGACGGAAAGTGAACGCCGTGCACCACGCCGCGCGCCGCAACCAAGCAAAAAATCCGCCGCGAGCGGATTCACGGATTTTTGACAAATTCGCGAGCGTTCGCGGATTGCGAATTTGCCGAAAATCCGAAAAATCCGCGAGCGGAGCGGATTTTACGCCCATGCTTAGTGCTGTGTCGAGTGGTGTGTGTTCGCGCGGCCATAGGAATTGCAGTGTCTCCACACATCAACTAGCCCCATTTCCTCACACATGGACAGAAGAACTCGCCGAGCTCAAGATTTTGTGACAGGAGAAGTTGATGTACCGTCTTGTGTGGGCATCAGTAACAGGTTAACATCCTCACCCATGGAAATATAGTCTGCCTCTATCCTCAGAAGTTCTGTCTGTAAATCATGGAAAAAATTTGGGTCATCTACATTGGGTGCATGGCTGTCTGCCTCCCAATGAGGTGCTCCCTCCACTATCGTATATCTACCTTCACCATCCTAACGGGACCGAATGATCTGGAAGGGCAAGCATTTGTGAATTAAAATGGCCGTGCCTCTGGCATATGTACGCTAACTGACAAAATATCTGTGCGGACCCCAGGACCTGGCAAAGTGTATCGACGTGGCCTTAGGCAAGTGAGTTTCCTGCACAAACACCATGTCTGTGTGATGACGCTTTAGGTAGTTAAGAACTTGTCTACATTTATTTGTGTTATTTAGCCCTCTAACGTTCCAGGTGCCCATGACTAATCTGGAATGAAAAGCAATATTACCCTCTGTCGACAAATATAGCCGAGTCCAAATAAGAGCTTGCTCTGCTTCCTGCAATTTCTACATAGCTGCTACAACGAGTAAATGTGACTAAAGCGTGGTAAGCATTAAACACAAAGAACCAAAACCCCTCCCACCCACCACCCATCCCCATCAATAAACAATGGGGGGAATAACCCATCACAAATGGCGTTGATGCAAAATTTGACCAAACAACATTTACATTCCCATGAACCTGAGTAGATTGACACATGCACAACTGCACTAGAGGGTAGCAAAACCCAGTCTCTGCCCCTACTTTTGTCACCAAGTGCCTGTATTGTGACCGCTCAGCCCTCCACAGGGCTTGGTCGCCCCACTCACTGCTGCCGCTCCTGCCTGCCTTTGCCGCCTCCTGCCTGCAGATTCCTTCGCTCGCTGCCCGCTGCTCCTGGGAATTTCCCGCTGCTCCTGGGAATTTCCCGCTGCCCGCTGCTTCTTGGAATTTCCCGCCGCTGCCTCCCTGCGGCCCCGCCCCCCTGTGATTCCATTCGCCGCCCCGCTCCCGCCACCCAGCTGCTCCTCCCTCCCGGCTCCTTACTTATGACGCCCCCAGAGCGACCGCGCAGCGGACGCGCGCAGCGGGAGCACCGATTGAGCGCCGAAGGTGCGCCAAAGGTAAGCCCGTCTGCGCCCGTCCACGCCTGGACCGCGCCCAGCGCCAGGACCCCTGGCCCTCCCGCCCGAGGCAAGACGGCCTACGACGCCGCCACTCTCAACGCACTCAATGCCGGCCGGACCCACACCTGCTGCCGA
The DNA here is from genome assembly GCF_964261635.1 of Lissotriton helveticus. Taxonomy (NCBI): domain Eukaryota; kingdom Metazoa; phylum Chordata; class Amphibia; order Caudata; family Salamandridae; genus Lissotriton; species Lissotriton helveticus. The sequence continues at coordinate 1,199,952,720 of NC_136059.1, forward strand.
GCCACCCCGAGACGCACCCACGGACCCTTCACCTGCTGCACCTGCAAGTTCACCTGCCTCCGAACCTGCCCCGCACCCGCCAAGACAAACACCAGCAGCAACCACCTCAAGTGCATCCTGATCAACACCCGCTCCGTCCACAGACACGCCGTGGAACTCTGGAACCTCCTCGACGCTACATCACCGGACGTCGCCTTCCTCACGGAAACGTGGATGCACCCGACATCGCCATCGCCATCCCGGACGGGTACAAGATCATCAGGAGAGACCGTATCAACCAGACCGGAGGTGGCATCGCCATCGTCCACAGGAACACCATACGCATCACGACCGACGCCAACGACTCCTTCGCCGCAGCCGAACATCTCCACTTCCAGATTCACACCGACCCTAAGACGACCCTCAGAGGCACCCTCGTCTACAGACCCCCGGGACCACGCACACAATTCAGCGAAGACATCACAGACTTCATCAGCCCGCATGCCCTCCCCTCCACTGACTACATCCTCCTCGGGGACCTCAACTTCCACCTGGAGAACAACAAGGACCGCAACACCACCGCCCTGCTGGAAAACCTCGCCAACCTCGGACTCAAGCAACTGGTCAACACCCCCACCCACTACGCCGGCCACACGCTTGATCCCGTCTTCTCTTCCAGCAAGTACATCACCTTCAGCCACGCCACCGGACTCCACTGGACCGACCACAGCTGCGTCCACTTCAGCTTCAAAAGATCCACGACCCACCACCACCCGCAACAGGTACCTCACAGGAATTGGAGCAAGATCACCGCAGACCAGCTCACCACCTCCCTCAGCCAGAGCCCACCCGCCAACACAACGGACCCCAACGAAGCAGCCCGCAACTTCACAAAGTGGCTGACCGCCTGCGCCGACGACCTCGCGCCACTAAAGAACCCTCCCAGCAGACCCAGAAGCAAGAAGGCATCCTGGTTCACCGACAACCTCAAGGACTCCAAGAAGACCTGCCGCACCCTCGAGAAAGCCTGGCTCCTCGACCGGACCACCGACAACATGACCGCCCTCAAACACGCTACCCGCAAGCACCACCAGCTCATCCGCACCACCAAGAAGAAATCCCTGAAGGAACGATTGGACAACAACGCCCACGACAGCAAAGAGCTCTTCACTATTGTCAAGGAGTTCTCCAACCCCAGCACCGGCACCAACGACATCACTCGGTCACAAGACCTCTGCGACTCCCTCGCCTCGTTCTTCCACCGCAAGATCGCCGACATCCACAACAGCTTCGGCGCCCCACCCACGCACCCAACCGTCGAACCAACGCCCCCCACCGCCACCCTTCGCACCTGGACCACGGTGACCACCGAAGACACAGCCTGCACGATGAACACCATCCACTCCGGATCACCGACCGACCCCTGCCCACACCACGTCTTCAACAAGGCCGACTCCACCATCGCACCCCAACTCCGGAACATCATCAACGCCTCCTTCAACACCGCCACCTTCCCGGAGAGCTGGAAGCACGCCGAGATCAGCGCCCTCCTGAAGAAACCTACAGCGGACCCCACCGATCTCAAAAACTTCCGCCCCATCTCGCTCCTCCCTTTTCCTGCTAAAGTCATTGAGAAGATCGTCAACAGACAGCTGACCGCCTTCCTCGAGACGAACGGATCCCTCGACCCCTCGCAGTCCGGCTTCAGAGCCAACCACAGCACCGAGACCGCCCTCATCGCAGCCACCGACGACATCCGGACCCTGCTCGATAAGGGGGAAACAGTGGCCCTCATCCTCCTGGACCTCTCCGCTGCGTTCGACACGGTCTGCCACCGCACCCTAGTCCAGCGCCTCAGCAACATCGGTATCCAAGAGAAGGCACGGGAGTGGATCATCTCGTTCCTCGCCGGAAGAACACAAAGAGTCCGCCTCCCCCCGTTTCGCTCCGAGGCCACTGAAGTCATCTGCGGCGTCCCACAAGGATCTTCACTCAGCCCCACCCTCTTCAACATCTACATGAAACCTCTCGAAGCCATCGCACGCCAGCACAACCTCAACATCATCTCTTACGCCGACGACACCCAGTTGATCCTCTCCCTCACAAGAGACCCCGACACCGCCAGAACCTGCCTACACGAAGGGATGAAAGACGTCGCCGAGTGGATGAAGGACAGCCGCCTGAAACTGAACTCAGACAAGACGGAAGTCCTCATCCTGGGATCTTCGCCCTCCGCCTGGGACGACTCCTGGTGGCCCCCAGCCCTGGGCACCGCACCCAAGCCAACCGACCACGCACGCAACCTGGGCTTCATCCTGGACCCCTCCCTCTCGATGACCAGACAAGTCAACGCCGTCTCCTCATCGTGCTTCAACACCCTGCGTATGCTTGGCAAGATCTTCCGCTGGATCCCGACCGAGACCAGGAAGACTGTCACCCAGGCACTCGTCACCAGCCGACTGGACTACGGAAACGCCCTCTACGCCGGAACCACAGCCAAGCTACAGAAAAGACTCCAGCGCATCCAGAACGCCTCCGCCCGACTCATCCTGGATGTGCCCCGACGCAGCCACATCTCCAGCCACCTGAGGAACCTGCACTGGCTCCCCGTCGACAAGAGGATCACGTTCCGGCTCCTCACCCACGGACACAAGTCTCTCCACGACCTCGGCCCCAAGTACCTCAACGACCGCCTGACCTTCTACATGCCCACCCGCCAGCTACGGTCCACCAGCCTCGCCCTCGCAGCCGTACCACGCATCCGAAGAGCCACCGCCGGAGGAAGATCCTTCACTTACCTGGCTGCCAAGACTTGGAACTCCCTCCCCATCCACCTTCGGCTGACCCAGGACGATCTCGCCTTCAGGAAACAACTCAAGACCTGGCTGTTCGAGCAGTAGCATACCCCTCCCCCCAAGCGCCTTGAGACCCTCCCGGGTGAGTAGTGCGCTATACAAATGGCATGATTGATTGATTGATGGTTATTGTTAGAAAAAATTTCATCTATGGCGACCAGCAATTGAGTCACTTTCAGCAGTTGACGTTACTACAGTTCAAGTGAGACCCAATGGTACCCCAGTGAGTCAATAATGAAAAGAGGGAGGCCAAATCACTATGAAGCGAAGAAGAGGTCTGCACTCGTGCCGGAGCTCGATATGTCCTGTGTGTGCAACGGGGAAGTTGTGCCCTTCTTTTTAACAGAGTACCTTTGGCAAAACTCTTGAGCGTCTTGTGGCAAATCAAAAAGGTGTAACCAGCCATCAATGTTTACCTTCAGCCATGCTGGGTAGAGCATACCATAACGCAGACCCATCTTTCGTAAGGACGCCTTCACCCCAGCAAATTTCCTATGTGCGTCTTGGACCATAACAGTGAAGTCCAGGTATAGTGAGATGCTTGAACCTTGCCAGTCAAGTTGGCCCCTCTCCCGCCCCAGTCATAGGGCAGTGTCCCTGTCTCTAAAATTCAATTGAAGGGCTATGATCGGCCTTGGAGGACACACCGGGTTGGGTCGAGGGCTCAGGATATGATGTGCGCGTTCCTCTACAAATGTGGGAGTAAAGGCCTCGCTTCCGAACGTGTCTGTGAGGAGGGATTCCACAAATGTATCCAAGCGCCCTGTGTTGGTGGACTCCAGCACAACCATTGTGTGAATGTTGTTTCTTTGTCCCGTACTTCCAAGTCTTCATTCTTGATGGCGATAGACTTAAGAATCTTCTCCAGCCTCTTGTATTTCTTCGCTGTCTGGCCTGTGCGGATTCTGCCTTCCACCACCGTGAGGCACCCCTCATGTTCATCAATCCTGGCCCCAATGGAGTCCAGTCTTCTATCCAGGGCGTTGAACCGGGTGTCCAAGGCTTTAAAGCCCACCCGAAGCTCCGCTAGCACATTTTCGGGGACAACTGCCTCGGGAGATAGCACATGGTAGGCTGGTGAGTATTGGAACTTGCGCCGGTTGCTTTAAAGGGGAGTGTGCTTTGCCGAGGGTCCTTGCGCCCCATGCCCCAACTTGGCGCTCAGGTGAAGTCGTGCGAGCGCATATCTCCACCGACCAGTGATAGTGCTGGCAGCGGTAGAGAGTTCTGGAGCAAATATGAGATTATGCTCCCAGTCCATCACTGATCGGGTTCAACCCCTATGTACTAGCAGAGAAGACAAGGAAGTATATGGGCCAGACAATGTGAGGTTGTGGCCCACTCAAAGCCATAAGCCGTTGAAATCACCCATGGTCTCACCCAGGTCACAAGCTGGAGGATGCAGTTTTTATACAGCCAGTGCAGACCGCCAACAATGCCCCGACAGGATCAGTCAGCCTTGGGTGGTTCCGGAGCACGAAACAGGGCCCAGCTTGTATGCAGCCTGTTGATTTAGGCCCCCGCCGCTGCCCCCATGGACTGCCTCATTGTCGTGTCCACCCTTGGCTTCCTTTAGTGGTATCTCGCCTCACATCAGGGCACAGTTGGGGCCCCGGCTCTCCCCGCAGGGTCAGTACGGGAGCCAGGCCACAGGAAGGAAGGGTGGGGGGTAATTGCGCCCGCAGGGGGGAGCGCTCACAGCAGCACAGCGCGACCGGGCGGCTGATCCCCAAGCCCGCCCATGGCCCCTGTCGCTGCAGGGCTTCCAGGGAGAGACTGTGTCCCGCATATCTTAAAAAGGTTGTTCACCGCTCCCCCATGACCACTCACCCCCACCCGCGCACCCAGCGAGCGCAGTTCCCTCGTTGGCCAAAATTGTAACTGCTCTCTTGGGGGGCCTGAAAGCAAGCCCCCAGCTTTACTCGCGGCAGTAGGCTCCGCCACCGCTGTCCAGGATAGTCCTTTGTATCTTCCTCCTACTGTGTACCATCAAGCCACTTCTGGCATAAACCGACATCTCATCGATTCCAGCATCGGGAATTGTGTCCAGGATCGCTCAATGCAATGCTCAGCAACCATGAAGGGCTCGTGTAAGGGAGTCAGAGATGGAGCTCCCAGCCTACGCAGTCAACACAGTCGCCGGCTAGGCCATGCCCCCAACCCGGGTACCAACTTCATATATAAGTTTATGGTCTCCCTATGGAAGGAGTGTGGTGCAAATTACTAATTCATCACTCCTAACCATCCCAAAAGAAATGGGTTTGTTGAGAGATTCAGCTGAACCCTCAAAGCCATGATTACAGTTCTAGGAGAACCCATGATGCGTAAGTGAGGCGTCCTCTTGCCTTGACTTTTGTTTGCTTACAGAAAAGTACAGCAGAAGTCCTTAGGGTTCTGTCACTTTGAATTACTGTATGGAAATCCTGCAAGAGTACATCTCAGTCTGGTGAAGGAAGACTGGGAAAAAGCTCCCCGGAAACCTCCCCAGGATGTATTTAGTTTGTTGTTGTGCAGGTGGTTTTTCAGTGTTTATATGTTTTCACTGGTGAGGGCTATTTCTCTTTCAGTGGGGTTTTATCAGTTATTATAGGTTTAAACCTAAATCCCCACAGCCTAATCATGTTCCTGTTGATAGACGAGGCCATAATAGGGAATTACGCCTGCGTCAATTAGAGGCTACTTGGATATGCAAATTAAGAGATAACACTGTCGGTTTGAATTCCGATAATGAAATGCATCACTTTCTGTAATCTGTTGGACCAGTCTTTCTGAAACAAGGTTTGCAATGTATTCCTATAACATCGCCAACCTATGTGTATTGAAAATGTGTGTTGGTATTGTACTTATAATGATAGTTGATATATTCTACTTTCCCCTGTTAGTACCCCTTTCCTTTTATCTTACTTTATTGTATTTTAATTTCGCTGTTTTGTTTACTTTACTAGTAGTTCAAGTTTATTTCACGTTTATTTGGACCGTTGGTCCACAAACAATACATATCGATAAAAAAATTCATCCAAAGAGTTAAATAAAACATTTCATTAACACACATAGACACCCTAAAACATATTTTAAAAATACTAATTATTAAAACTCGTTTAAAAGATATAAAAATACCTTCACTTTTTGTATATATTTGCCCATTGCCACAGCAATATCTAAGTGGGACATTTCTGTCATCAATGTTACAGTCTGGGTCCTAGTTTTAATCTCATTTTTCATAAGAATCGGTTTTAAACGTTTGATACGCAAGTCCAAAAACTTCAAACAATCCAATAGGATATGCAGCATATCACATTTGGACCCTAAAGAGCAAGTACAGCTTCCCTCCTCATTGATCATGGCCCGCTTTACCGAGTTGTTCATATAACAAGGGTTAACCCCAATTTATAACATGGGTTAACCCCAATTCTTTACTAGTATAAACATAGATTTTGTGGAATTGTCACATTTTTGTTCTTTTGACATCTCCAGAAATGTACATATAAATTCTTTGATTTCTTTCTTGCCTGTGAATATATGAAAAAATGCTCTTGTTAAACCATTTAATTCTCCTCTCTCTTTTGAACATATGTAAACATTCTCTTGCCACATTGGCTGGACTTAATGTAGTGAGACATCGGTGGAACTATCACATTTATATGTAATATAAATATATATGGTTACATGACAATTGCCCAAACACTGATAATATGAAGTACTGGTTATTCCATTATGAGTTATGCCGTCATGTATTGTGCTTTAATCAATGGATGATCTATTATGATCTTTTTTCTGTTTTCATCTATATTGGTGGCGGGTATTTGGTCCTTTCTATATGCTGACCACCATTTTTCTCTTAAGTAATGGATAATATCCTTTTAACTATGGGCTGAGTCCTGTAAAATGTGGTTGCTCTTATATACCCATGATACGAGCTACAGGATCGTGGATATTTACATTGTGTATAGTTGTTTGGGGCAATGTTTAAATATAACTCAGAAGGATGCTTTTCTCAAGTCCTCAGTGGTGGCGTGAGGCACTCAGTTGAGTGTCCCCACCATATAACTCTCTGTGAGTTCGAGTATGCTATGCGCTGGTCAATATTGGTGCTGATATGAGTCTCTTTTTATTTTTGTGTGCCCACACATGTGAGTGGGTCACTTTTAACATTTTGTGCTTCCCGTGCACTCAATTAAATTAAGGTGTCTTTGGCCGAATAGACTTGTACGGGGTATCGTTTAAACAACTAACAGCGAATACTGCAAATAATGTTATTATGTGTAAAATCCAGTGAACAAAATGTGGGTTATGTTATAGATGCGGCTGTGTGCTAATAAAGCATTGCTGTATTCAAAATTTCAAAAAACGTTAGTACTAAGACATATAGGGCGTTTTTACGTACAAGGTCCACATACTTGTTGGCCAATTGGAGTATAAATAGGTCATACGATACGCGCCCGGTTTTTCGCGCGGTTTCCAAATTTTGGCCGTCGGCGGGATGAGAGACCTGATGTTTGATGTGGGACGTGGTTAGAGACGTAATCCGTAAGTATCCCCACAGATGCCTGTACCGATGCGGTTCCGTAATTTTGTTCTGGGTTACCATTATGCATGATTATTTGCCGTAAACACGATATTTTCTCTCGATGCCAAGAGGAGCAATACGGGGACTTAAGCTTTGGCTCCGTTTATAACGCACATGTAGTGTGGTTGTCTTATCTCGCTGTTTGTTTGCTGTGATTTCAACACATATTGTTAACATTTCGACAATATGTTTAGACTTAAGCCACATTATTTATTTATTTATTTATTTATACAATTTCTAAAGCACACTACCACCTGACAGGCATCTTGGCGCTAGTAACTCAGAGACCATGTCAACACAGGAAGGGGCTAAAGCACAGGCCTAGTTCTTAGGGAATAGCCAAGTTTTAAGCCAAATATATCAATGAATCTCTTTTGAGTGACTTTTACTGTGATTTTGACATATATTGTTAATATTCCGACAATATGCTTATACTTAAGTCGCATGCGCTAAATACACCAACTAATCTTTCTTGAGTGCAATTTGAAGAGTATCTGCGCCGTGACTCAGGGACCTCGAATCTAGGCCTATTTAATTAAGATTGTCTCGTTTTGTTTGTTCTCGACTCATCTCTTAGATTTTTTATTACATTTTATCTGACCAATTTCACAAGTAATATAGAGCAATCTTATAAAATAATATGCTTGATAAATGATGTTGTTAATATTTGACTGCATTCTGACTGTGGTGTGGTCCCATGCATGCCAAAACCTTACACTTTTTTAAATGAATTTTTCTAATTAATTTCAGCATATTGCTAGTGACACATATCATAGTGTACACTGTCATCTCAAGTTGAATCGAGTCACCCAGAAGACTATAAACCTTTGAAAGGTAATATACTTTGAACAATCTGGGTTTGTAGCAGCGTTTGTTTGGTGTTGTTTTTTGTTCTTTAAATATATCTTAAAAGTGATCTGATTTAACTTTGATATTTTGTTCTAGGTACTTTGTGCTGACTGTTGTGATTATTTAAATATTTCTTGTCCACATAACGTTCTTCAATCTGAAATGCTGGAGTCCTTTATTTTTGCAAGGTACCTAGGCCTAGATGTAGGTAATTTTATTTTACCACTTCTTAAATACCGAATTTTACCGATTCGGTATTTAAGAAGTGGTAAAATAGAGGGGGGGGGGGTGTAGGTATTACAGATTCGGTAAATACCGAATCGTTAAGATTCGGTATTTACAGATTCTGTAAATACCGATTCGGTAATGCCCATTGATTCCTATGGGCTTCAATGCCCATAGGAATCAACGGGCATTACCGAATCGGTATTTACAGATTTGGTAAATACCGATTCCAGCAAGGGTGCAGGGGGTGTCACTTTGACACCCTCTAGCACCCCAAATACAGGCATGTGTTCCATGTGGCACACAGACATGCCCTAAGGGCATGTCTGTCTGTCACATGGCATAGGTGTGCATGCACACATGTGCAAGCACACCTGGATTCGGTATTTTACCACCCAATTGGATTGGGTGGTAAAATACCGAATCTGAAAGGCCTTTGGGACTCAGAAGAGTCCCACCTACATCTAGAAGTTACCAAGTCGGTAAAAATACCGAATCGGTATTTTACCGATTCGGTAAATTTACCGATTCGGCAAATTTACCGAATCGGTAAAATTGGCCCCCTACATCCCAAAAACCCATTTACCGGTCAGTAACGGACGAAATCGGCCGTTACCGGCCGGTAAATGGCCACCTACATCTGGCCCCTAGGTCTTTAAATTTGGTTATGATGTTGTAGTGTTATAGAGATACAGCCGGAATATTAACATAGTAAAATTGGCTGTTATGTTTCTCTTCTTTATTATTTTTTTCCTTTTCAGCTTTTCAGATTGCTGTTGAATTTCAGACTTAACGCTGCTAGACTAATGCATTCTGAGCATCCGGTGAGGACTGTATTGTCTGTTTTTATAAATTATGTCGATTTGGGCGTGGTGTCTGCTTGGAGTAGTGTGTGACATTTGTTCCTTCTGTGCTTTGGTTGTACATATAGTTTGGTGTCTCTTTTGTCTTTGTGGATTATTTAGTTATTCCGGTTCGATCTCGGAGTTTTTTTTATGTAGAACCTCAAATACATTATATATGGTTGATTCCCATTCCATCTAGTTAGGTGTTTTCTCCCTTTCCTCTGTCCTGGATTCATGCATCATTTTTCCTTCTTTACTTTTCTTCACCATGTTGTTTTTCATTGGCACTTGCTTGTTTTGTTCCTACTTGGCACGCACAATGGGATGGGTGTTGTTTTTCTTCTCTTCTCTATGTTTTTCTCATTTTTTCGCATTTTTGTTATTGCTTACTTTTGGATTTGGTTGTTCTGGGTGAGCACCCTGAGTGGTTGTCCTTCATAGATGTTTATGTACTGAAGCATATTGAATGAAGAGTTCTGGTTGCGAACAAATTTGTAATTGATTGTTATATATTTTTGGAAGTTATGGAAATGTGTATCCTGGTTATATTATTGTTACATTCACAGCCCTGAGGAAGCCGAACTTGGGCGAAACGCGTTGGCTGTTTGTCTAACCATTTTGTATCAAGAATATGTCCGAGGATGAAATAAAAGTGAATTGTGCATATCATTGAAGGACCATTATTCATTTTGCGAAAAAAACTGTAAAAGCATTCGTTTTTGTTGCCTCTCTAGTCTCTTATTGCTTGTATGTTTATTTTTTTTTTTTTTTTTTTTTTTTTTTTTTTTTTTATGGTTCCTGGGTGGTGGACCTAAGAGGTGGGCAACATTTGTTAAAACAATTTGTATTGACTTTGGAGTATAAAGCGGTTGTGCAACTAGGAATTCCTTACTGCCTTTTTGCTGTTTTTTGCCATGTGGAAAAGCAATCTGGTTTGAATTTTGGAAGAGAGAGCAGATTTCCTGCTCTCTCTTCCAAAATCCAAACCCCAGTTTGCTATGGCAGGGCGGGAGCCGCGAGGCAAACATCAGTATCTTGGGGGTGGGCACCCCGGGACACTGCAGGTGCCGGTCCTGGGGGGTGGCGGTTCCCAGGGCCATCACAGGCTCCAGGAGGGGGGCCGTGCCGCCCCACTCTCAACATCTGAACAGCCCCGGGGAGGTGGTGGTCCGTTACAGACCCCCAAATTTAAATATTAGTGCCCCGGGGAGGTGGCGGTCCCCAAGGCATGTGGGGGGCAGTGTGCCCCCGTGATAATAATTATTAGAGAGAGCCAGGGGTGGCGGTCCCCAGGGCTTGGGGGGCCTTGGAGGCCAACCAACTTTAAAAAAACAAGCCCTGGGAGGTGGCGGTCGCCGGGGCTGCGGGGGGCCGTGTGCCCCTGCAAATATTAATGCAAAGCCCCGGGGTGGTGGTCCCCGGGGCAGTGTGGGGGGGGATTGGAGCCCCCCACACATTTATTTACTGCCCCCCGGACCTGGCCCAACCGGGGGCTTCAATTAAACGAAGCGCGGGAGCCCGCACTTTGTTTTTAAAAAAAATTCTCGGCAAATGATTTCATTAGCAAACTTGAAAACAATGATCTGAACTTGGGTTTCACTAGTCTAATCAGTGAAAATACGATTTATTTTTTGGATGTGGAAATTTATATTGCAAATGACAAACTGGGAACCAGACTGTTTCGGAAGCCTACAGCCGCCAATGCCGTGCTACACCCATGGAGTATTCCATATGGAGAAATGCTCCGTATTAGACGGATCTGCAGTACTGACCTAGACTGTAGAGTAGCACAGAATGAATGCAGGGCTAGATTTTTGAGACGGGGATACCAATCGAATATTCTGGATAAGGCTATGGGCAGAGCTAATGCTTTGAGTAGACAACAACTGTTGACAGGTAGCCAACGTCAGCTCAAGAATATGGAAGGCGAAACTAGGCTGATCCTTACATACAGAAGCCAACATCTAGCTATTCGCAAAATTGTCAAAAAGAATTGGGCATTGATTGCCAGCGATCCAATATTGGGGCAAGACTTAACACGCTCTCCCAATATCACTTACAAGAAAGCTAGATCTATGAGCAACTGTCTGGTATCCAGTAGTCCAGAGATCAGGTCATCAAGTTCATGGCTAACCAGTAGCAAAGGGTTTTTGAAATGCTCGGTATGCAAAGCTTGTAAAAATGGAATCAGCAAAACCGAGTACTACACTCCCTTCACTGATAGACCTGTTCGCATCCTCAAGAAACTGACTTGCAAGACTGAGCACGTGGTGTATGTGCTGGAGTGTCCGTGTGGCCTGCGCTATGTTGGTAGCACGAAACTGCAGGCACACAAGAGGATACTCCAGCACCTTCGAGCCATTACCAACAGCGACACCGCGTAACCAATCGCGCTGCATTTTGAGGAAAGCCACAACAAGAATCCTGCTGACCTCAAATACTTTGTAATCGATTCTGTTCCTCCACTTAGGAGAGGGGGTGACCATGAGGCACTCCTCCTCAGACTAGAGACAAGACATATAATTTTACTCGATTGAAAGGTACCGAATGGATTAAATGCCAGTGATGACTGTTTTACTTATCTTTAAATACTTTTCTGAATACGTATAATTGCTGCTAGCTGCTTTTCTGACCTAGTACGGTCTTTTAATTTTTCTACTTTTTCACTGTGATATTTATATTTGTAACACTTGGTTTGCACAGCATGCTAAGAGATCATTAATTTATTTGCGGGATGTTGCACATATTTATAAAATTAATTTATGTGAATGCCAAATATTGGCCCACTTGGGCTATATCCAGACTGTCTTCAATATATTGCTCCAATGAATAGGGAATATTAAGATATGCAATCCCATATCAAATAGCAAGGAACAGAATATCAAAGAGCAACTATATTTTTAACAGCATTAAGGTGTTTATTTACTGAATTTTAAAGTCTATATATTTATCTATGGTCTTTTTATTCTATATGCTGCTAGTATGATAATACCATGTGTGTTTACATAATGCTCTGATAACGTATTTTACAGTTATTTATTCTGTTTTAATATTGATTGACGTCTGTCTGCCCGTACCCTAGAAAGACAACAGTATGTCTTCTATGTTTGTTACCAATTAATGTTTTTTTTAGCACGCGTCTACTTTAAATTTGCACTCCTTCTTCTCAGAAGTGTCATTTGATCAAGGCCCTTTTCGGGCTGAAACGCGTAATGGCGGTGTTTGGTGTTGCGCATCAATAAACAAGAAAATTGCACCAATTGTGGGTTTGCCTCGTCTTGTTTCAAGGGGCTAAGAAGACGTTCTGTACCCTATTCATATATATTTATATACATATATCTATATACACTGACTGAATTATTATAATTGTGCGTGAAACGAATTGTATATGTTGCATTGAAGGGAATTACTTATGTGTTTTAATTATTCGCCATGTATACATTTCCATTTTGAACAAGGTGGATGCCTGGGTAAAGTACCACTATGGAGTACATTCTATGACATTATTATCCCATTGTTTTGACATTGAAACGCACATTGATATAAGAGATTTCCCCACGCTCTGCAAAATGCTATGCTTTTAAGAAAGGCAAATATTTACATTCATCAGACCCTTTTGAAAATGTTATTAACCGAAAAATAATGTTTTTTTTTCTTGTATAAAAGCATAAGAACACAATTTTAAAAGCACTTTTCCTTCTAAGTAACAGAAAAGTGTGTTTGTGTAAAATGCAATTTTGCAACTAGAGGGAATAAGCCTGGATATGCACACTTATGTTTTTTTAAAGGTGTTCCTCTTTTCTTCTGTGCATCACAGGTATGTTTAAGAACAAGGTCTTCCGTTTTGGTGTTACTCCCATGTTCGGGAGTAACACCAAAAAGCAAAACCAATCTCGCAGAATATTAGCTTACTTTGCGTGTATACAATATATGTGTCTCGCTGAGAATCATGGAAAGATTCAGTGCATCAGAACTTAAAAACTATTATTCTATATTCTCAGTACCATCTTGAAATAAATGCTGGTTATAGAGCAGTATCTCTAAAGTAACTTGAATTTGCACAGACAAAGGAGCAGCAGACGCATGGCAATGATTATTTCTCCTGTGGATTTACCTATAATTATGTCAGAATTTCTTTTGCAGCAGACACACTCTCCACAGTCCATCAATTGGGGACATTAATAGTGGCTGTGCAAAGCTTTCATGTCATTAGTATTACATAAAACCTGAATACAGCAATCAAAAACTAAAGCGTGGAGATTAGCATTTGTAAAATGTCTGCCACTGTAAGCAACAACACATGCTGCACATTTTGTTACTGTCAGCTGATTTCTTTGAACTAGAAACATTTTTGTATCAAAATCAATAAATGATGTCACTGAGGGTTGAATATGCGTCAAGTGCAGTGAATGCACTTTTACAGGAAATCTGTGTTGGACTGGGTAGTGAGCGTGATAATGAAAGGTATATGGTTTACATCTTGTAAAATAAATGCACTGTATTGGACATATTACAGCCCTTAGCCGCTCAGGATATGGTAAAACCCCCTTCAATTCACTTGCCCTAAAATGAGCACTGTATTTCGAGGGGAATAAATATTTATGTATGTAACTAAAATAATGATGTTTATGTCAGGTGCAAGGGGACCTGGACGCCGAGACATTCTTTGATTTCCATAGATTAAATATGAAGGCACTTTTTGATCCTCACGCTTAGGCTATAAGAAAAGGTGCCAAATGAAACACTGAATTTTATTTTGAGGCCATAGCACAGGAAAAAGTGTACATGTACTTAAGGGATAGAATAATGTTAAAGGCCATTTGAAACCAAAATATTAGTAAAAGAGAGTAAGCCTCTATTGTATACATGTATATGCACTTCCTTATTTGTTTTAATAGTGTGTTAAGACGCATATAAAGAGGAAAGTAGGGAACACCTTACTCAACCTAATAAGTTGTATCCTGAGTCTTGAGCACTGGACCATATTGAATGTACTATGAATGAGGGTCACTTTCCTGCCACAAAATGGGACGTGACTAATACGATGTTTTTCCATAACACCTGAAATGGATATAGAATGGTTGGGTAGAGGATGTGGCCTAACGGCTAAGGTCGTCCATCTCAAATCCGTGGACCCGGGTTCGTCTCCGCAAAGCCGCTAAACATCCTGTGATTCTGGGCAAATCACTTAATCTCCCTGTGCCTAACAAACACCAATGTGTCCTTGTGTAAAGGCAACTGGTGCTCATGTAAAGAGCTCGGATACCTTCCGATTTGTTACAATCAATATTATTAAATTGATTCGAGTTTTCCATTAAACGGGGTGTGTAGAACACTCATACTTGGCATAGGGTGAGAAATTGGACTCGTTTTATTCATTTTTGTGGGGTTGGGGGGCAGTTGATTTAAGAGATGGTGAAGGGCCATTCACTGAATGGGCCTAGTATATTGGTCATCATATGGAAAAAGAGATGGTTTCCATGAACAGAAACATATATGCCTTCATTAAGGATAGACAAAGCACTGTATAAACACATTTTTTCAAATTTTTCGCTGAGTTTTGAGCCCCCACTGCTCTGTCTGTTGTATGTGGGGTGTTCACTTCATGTATTGATAACTGCCTTTGCTTTACCTTCATCTCTGCCTCGGGGTCCTGGATTATCTAAAATTGTTATTTGTTATGCATTATATTTATTTTACATTGGTGTCACTACCTTGCAATTTTATTGTGTGAATTATTTGAATATGTACACAAACCGCTTTATTACCCAACAGACGCATACTTCTGCCCCAAACATTCCCGTGAACTATTCTTCCCCAAATTCATCATTGCTCACTTTGTCACTGGATTCAAGCCAGCCTGGCTGATGAGGGGTGTTACCCCAAAATCTGTCACAGGATGCTTGTTTCCGGTCGAGGGAAGACTTGGCTTGACAGTTCAGGCTGGACTGTTCCCATGAGGAACAGTGTCAAGACTGATTTGCAAGTAGCTGAGTCTGAACTGGGGTGGCACAGTAAAGCTAAAAAACGATGATGGATTCAACCCAGATCTGTGACTGGGGGTGAGTGTCTTGAAAGTTTCAGTTCTCCGTCCATCATCTCCTTGTGCTTGCCAAATTCATGTTTTTGTTGCCACATACTGATATACAAAAGGCCACATTAAAAGTGCATTTAATGGAGAAAAAAAAATAAGAAGAGAAACCAATTCTAGCCCATCTGAAAGGTTACCTATGTGCCTCTTCAGACATAATAAAAAAAAATGAGTAGTAATGAAGGAATGCCCTCCACTTTCACAAAGCCCAACATCACCCTTTGCACCACCTCTTGGTGCCTGTGCCCAATAAGTTGGTCAGACCCAATGACCTTATCAGTAAGCACGGTAAATGTGTTCAGTTGGTCATGTTCTCGTGCATAATATAGTGTTTTGTGAAAGTAACAGAGCTGGATTATGTGACCTTTGTCAACACCAGTCTAAGGGCCTGATTTAGACTTTGGCCGGCTGTATTTCATCCGTCAAGGTGGCTGAGGACATTACATTCACCACCCTAAGGGAATGCTGTCTGTCAAATTTAGAAATGACTGACGGGCCAGCAGTTATTTCTGTACATTGAAAGGAGCTGCCATCACAGGAGTTCTCTTCCAGGTACAAAATGTTCGGTAGACAGCCACTGAAGGGTCTGACGACCACCCACCAAACTTTTAACATTATTTCTTTTTCAAAAACAAACTCCCAAAGTGGAGTTTGTTTATGAAAAACAAAATACTATTAAATTCAACAGTCTGTTAGCCTACTCCCAGGATGTGGGGGGGTCATTATTTAATTTCTGCCCCCCACCATCAGTTTTTTTACTGATGGTAACAGATGTAAAAATTTACATCCCACCGTCCACCCTACATTTTGCAGGTGGTGTAATGCCCTTGCTCTCATAGCCATAAGCTTTCTGCCAATGGTGCCAACAGCAGCTCCATCGACGAAAAGCTTACCTGTCTCTAAATGAGATGGGCAGCCTGAGAGTTTGACATACAGGTCACTCTGTCATATTTTCAATGTTATTCCCTGTCCACCAAACTAAATCAAGCCGTTAGTGGTACCATGTGATAGTGTGCTCTATCTGTCTGCGTTTCTCTATAATGTAACCCTTTAGCGGGATATGTCTAGGTACTTTCTCTAACACAAGTGCCTGCATGGACCTAGCTTTTTTAGCTCCGTTAGTCGCTTAAGCTTCTGTCTGTGTGATGTAGGTTATGATCAATGCATAGGTCTGTATACTGTGAGCATCTCTCTGTCTCAATCGTTGTGTTTATATCTCCTCGGCTCAGTGCCTGTGTCTGCCCTCTCCATGTGTGTCTGGGTCCCATCTGACTCATGTTTTTGTCTTCATCTTCCCGTTCCAGTTTCTGAGTCTGTGTCTTCCTAATCCAGTGTCTGACTTCTTGCCTCCCAGCATCAATGTTGATGGCCAAATCCCTGTGTCTCCCAACCCCCATCCCAGTTTCTTTGCCACTCTATCATCATGTCACCCTGTTGTAGTGTCTGTTTCCTTGTCCGTGTGTTCTTAAATCCATGACCTAATATTCTTGCTTCCCAGTCAAAAAGTCTGGGTATTGCTCTGTCAGTGTCCCTCTATTCATGACTCCCTGTTCCAATGTCCACGTCTCCTTGCGCTGGTGTCTGAGTCTTGCTGTAACATATCCTTAGGTTTGAGCCTTTTCTAACATGTTACTATGTATTATAGAGGCGATGTTGCAACTGAGGAAATATGTGCTGAGGCCTATCCACTTTACCAATGCTTGTGTAGGTTTGTGTATGCCCTCCACCCAAAATCTGTCTCTTTTTTCAGGTCTCCAGCTTGCACTAATGTTATTTATAAATTGCCTTTGCTATTTTAGGATCTGTTTCTTTGATACCCTTTCAAGATGGCCAACATGGTTTTGCACTGGTCTGGAATTGCCCAGAAGGCGGGCCAAACATTCATGCGCACTTAGCATGTTCTCCATCCAGCCTGCATTTCAGCCTGGGTGGAGAACATGCCCAGGTTTCCATTCCCTGTCTGAACACCGAGCCATGGCGTACAGACCAATCACTACATTGCCACAAAGAGAAAGGAAGAGAGGCGGCGGCCGGCCAGCCAGCCAGCCGGCCGACCGACAGGTAAGTGATTTTTTTTCTCCCCCTACTAGTCATTCGCGGGACCAGCCACGACTATAGCCACCAGCCACCTAGTGCACTTGCAATAAAGCCTAAGGGCAGGAGACGCAGATCAGCTGAGGTAGGGAGATGAGGTAGAGATCTGCTTCACTAAATAATCATTTTTTGTACAGCTGCTTTAGCATTCTTGTAAGTTTCTTTATTGTTTAATATGGGATCTATTTGAGGATGTCAAATGTTGATTTAACATTGAACGATATTTGCGTTTACACTAATTAAAGTCAGAATTGTAAACATCCAATAATATGGGACCATTCATACTGTGATACTGGGTGAACACAATGTACCATATCTGCCTGAACTTAGTTGCCTTCTACCACCAAGTGTGATAGTCTGTACCATTCTCTGACACTTCGCCCTGATACATTCTTAAGTGCTACAACTAACTGATCATCAGAGCCACTGGCTTCATTCCGAATGGAGGGGCATGCACTCACATGGAGCCCTTAAAGTAAGAGAAAAAAATAGTCCCTGTAATGCAAAGTCAGCAGTGGAATGCAAGTCAACAATCAGAACACCCGTGAGAACAAATGGCTCCTGGATAGGACAAACACATGAACAGGTAGGAACTCTATCAAATCAAGAGGAGATAACTAAGATAGACAACAAGCCATCTAAGTCAGGTCAGGTCAAGAAGCCTTTAGTCAGTAATAAAACCATAAAAGATGCACATAACAGCATCTTAACAATAAGATTAAAAAAACATATATACAAAATGAATAGGTTTCTGACATGGATCAATTACATTGAGTTCTGTATTCTAAGAGACTGCTGTGAAAAAAACTGACCACCATGAAACAGATATGCTCAGATAAACGTTTTTGCAAATTAGGATAGCAGACCTTAAATTTTAATGACTGTAATAACTGTAGTAATGACTGTTTCCTGAGTGATATAAAAATGACAGAACATCATTAAATGTAGTGTTGACTGAGCAGAAGGAATATCATACGGACATGGGGTCAAGTCATCCCTCTATAAACCTTTCTTCAAAATCTCTGCTCAGTATCATCAATAAATGTGGCTCAATATTACTATCCGTAGAGGTCAGACTATAAGCACATATGGATGATTTATTCAGCTTGTTTAAAATCCTCTCCTCCATGTTTCTTTAAAAAAATAAAGATTTCATCATATAATTCGTAGAGAAGTTTATAAATTCAGGATAAAAAAATACATAAATCCTCATAGGCCCATGGCATAATTCACTATGGAGATGCACTTGCTTTTATAAATTGATGGCATTTCATTCAGTGGCTTGGAGCCTAATTTAAGGCAAGATTTATATCTTGGAAGTAATGATACGCCATTCTGACAGAGTATCCTTACAGCCAAAGTAATAATGATATTCCTGTCCGATTGACATGTGGGTGGCCCATTGGTGTGACTATGGCGGAGACCACTCCATCTCCGCCATGTTTACATCCCTCCCACGGCTGGTTGGAGTAAGAGCTGTCAGAGGCTGACCTTAATGTCGCCACCTAATTTAGATGGGCGAACATACCGGTCATCTTTCACTGCCCATCACCACCAGTAAAACCCTGGCAGGAGGAGGGAGTAAAAACAGTGTAATGCCTCCCTCACCATGGAAGAAAACTCCCATGGGGAGGGGGGCATGATTTTTGTTTTCAAAAAGAAAATCCTGTTTCGGAATTTTCTTTTTGTAAAAAAATAAATAAATAAGTTTGACAGACGGCTCCATCATATTTGCGGAACTGTACGTCAAAAGTTAAAAAAACATTGACAGGAACCACCATGGCAGCTGTTCCTGATAATGCTTTTAAAATGACCGCAAGCTTGGCAGTCATTTCTCAATTTGGTGGGCAGATTAGTCTCGGCCTGGCAATTGTTAGGTGCTCTGCCACGGCAGCTAAGAATACTCCATCCACCAAAATGTAAATGTGGACTTTAGTGACAAACCTGAAGACCGCTTAAAATCGAACTTTCAAATTGCTGTATTTGAACAGTTTGAAGGTGATCCCATTTCATTGCAGAATCCAGGGGAATTCCCAAATACTGGAAAGTACTTGCTTTATGTACATGTGTAGCACCCACTACTGGGAGTGAGTCTTCACTGATCAACGACCACAAACCATAATAAATGATTTTGCCTGGTTCATTTGCAGTTCTAGGTGCTCCATAAAGTATTCAAAAGAATCCAAGTGCCTTTTAAGCCCATTTGCTGTTCTGTCCATCACAATGGCATTGTTGGCATAGAGGAGCACAGAGAGTAGATGAAAGCAAAGCAAAAAGAACTGGGACCAGGCAACAACTCAGTCAAACTTTCCTGCCAATCTTAAAAGAGTTAATACATTCTCTGCAGGAAATATATTTGACACAGGTGGTACTGTCCAAATGGAGCTGTTTCAGAAAGTGGAGAACAGAAACATTTAACGCCCGTGGATATCAATATTGACCAGAGGTTCGATTGATTAACTCAGTTGAAAGCGCCGGCGAAATCCATAAATGGCAAATGCATACTAACTTGTTTGTCAAGTGTGTATTTAGATGTTAACAAACACAAAATGAGGCATTGGTTAATGGGGCCTAGTCCTTGTCGAAAACCATATTGGATGTCGGAAAAAACAGAATTCTCCTTGACCAACATTTCCAACGTAAAAACAGCAGAACTCTACCAGCAACATTAACTATAGAGGTCAATAAAATTTTGCCCTATAAAAAATAGTCAGTTTGTCCTCTTTCTTAAACACGAGGCCAATAATAGATCATGACCAAGATCGTGACAGTTTACTCTCTGCAGCGGCCCTTAAAACATTGGTATCAAGAAAGGTCGCTAGGTCAATATTATTTTTATTCATGTCCATGTGTAGCCCATCGGGACCACAGGCCTTCCCTTTTAAGCTTTTAGATGACTAGGGGCCAGATGTAGGTAGCCCAATACCGGTCGGTAACGGCCGAAATGACTGAGGGCCAACTGTAGCTCGGCAATTACCGGTCGGTAACGGCCTATTTCGGCCATTACCGACCGGTATTTGGGATTTGTAATGTAGGGGGCCATTGATTTACAGAATCGGTAATTGTACCGATTCAGTAAATATACAGAGTCGGTAAAATACAGAATCGGTAAATTTACCGATTCTGTAAATCAATATGTAGGTGGCACTGTAATCAGTGCCACAGGCCCTTACCGAATCGTTATTTACCATGGAATACTATTCCATGGTAAATAACGAATTCCTGTGTACATGCACATCTGTGCATGTACACCTGTGCCATGTGGCACACAGACATGCCCTAAGGGCATGTATGTGTGTCACATGGCACACAAGCCAGTAACAGGGGTGCAACAGGGTGTCAAAGTGACACCCTGTCCCCCTTGTAAATTCGGTATTTTTACCGATTCGGTAATTACCGAATCGGTATCTGCCATTGAATCCTATGGGCTTCAAGGCCCATAGGAATCAATGGCAGATACAGATTCTGTAATTACAGAATCGGTAAATACCGAATCATACCGATTCGGTATTTGTTACCGAATTTCTACCTACATTTGAAATACCGAATCGGTAAAATTCGGTATTTATGAATCGGTAATTCACATTTACCTACATCTAGGCCCTAATTTCGGCCGTTACCGACCGGTATTAGGCTATTGAGATGTAGGTGGCTACATTTCAGATTCGGTAATTTACCAAACAGGTAATTACAATACCGAATCAGTAAATTACAGAATCTGAACTGTAGGGAGCACTGAAATGAGTGCATTGCATGGTTAAGGATTCAGTATTTACCACCAAATAAAAGTTGGTGGTAAATATCAAAAACCTTTGGAAAAGTAAATTTGTGCTTTTTCAAAAGTGCCATGTGGCAGACAAACATGCCCTTAGGGCATGTATGTCTGCCACATGTTATGTTATGTTATTTAATATTTATTAAGCGCGCATACGCCCAGAGGCTTCTTGGCGCTGGAAAGAGATAAAAAAACATAACAAGGGTGGATCAAACGAAAGTCTCTATTTCAAATATGCCTGTGTGAATAAGTGCGTTTTAAATGCCTTTCTGAAGGCAAGAAGATCCTTGCACTGTCTAAGAGCTGACGGCAAAGAATTCCACAGGGTTGCTGCTAAAAAATGAAAGCTGCTGCCTCCCTGTCGTTTCTTCTTAAAGCGAGGTACCTCAAGTAGGTCTTTGTGGGCTGATCTCAAGCTGCGTGAAGGAACGTATCTACCAATCAGCTGTTTGATAAAGAAAGGGCCCTTACCTTGCAAAGCCTTAAAAATAATGCAGCCGGATTTAAATTCGGCTCTTTGAGCCACAGGAAGCCAATGCAAGGTCTCTAAACCAGATTTGATCGAGACCCATTTGGGAACGTTACAGATCAGTCTGGCGGCTTGGTTCTGTAGGTACTGCAGTCTTCTAAGTTGGCCTATGGGTAAGCCTAGATAGAGACTGTTGGAAAAATCAATGTGGGAGAGGATTAGGGCCATGACCACCTGGATTAGGGCAGTGTGGGTGAGGAGGTGTGTGATTTTCCTTATCTTTCTCAATTGGAAAAAACCAGAAGAGACCACAGTACCAATCTGAGATTTTAAGGTGAGGTCCTCATTAATGGTTACCCCCAAGCTCTTTACTGTTTGTGATTTCTTAGGGGGGAGGCCCATGTCCATGGGCCAGAAATTAGGACTCCAACCGATTTCGCTCTTACCGGGCAAAATCAGCTCGGTTTTCCCCGGGTTTAATTTAAGATGATTTAAAGACATCCAGTTCTGGATTAGGGTCATGGTTGCTTGAAAATCCTCCACAGCATTTGGGGAATTGAGTGTAAAGACTAACTGCAAGTCGTCTGCATAATTATATACAGTGACTTTGTGTTTACTTAAAGCAAAAAGGAGGGGCCGCATATACAAATTAAATAATAAGGGGGACAAGTAAGAGCCTTGAGGGACCCCACAGAAGGAATTGATTTTAGGAGCTGAGAAAGATCCTAGGCAAACAGACTGGGTGCGTTCAAGTAAGAACGATTTCAACCAAGCCAAGGCAGAGTCTCTGAGGCCTGCCTGTTCGACACGGTTGACCAGAATGGAGTAGTCAACCGTGTCGAATGCCGCAGACAGGTCAAGGAGCACCAGGGCTTGGTGAAAATTTTTGTCAGCATTGGACCTCAAGGTATTCTGGACAGCCAATATAACTGCCTCAGTAGAATGGCCAGGCCGAAATCCTGCTTGGTTAGGTTGCAAATAGCCCGATTCCTCCACAAAGTTTGAGAGGCAGTTGGTAACATGGGCCTCCAACATTTTGGACAAAAAGGGCAGCAGGGATATGGGCCGATAATTCGTAAGGTCCGATGGATCAATACCAGGTTTCTTCATAAGGGGTATCAGTAAGGCCTGCTTAAAGCTACTAGGGACCGTCCCTAAAGTAAGCGAGTTGTTAAGCAGGGACATCATGCTGTTGGGAATGGCACGACCAATTTCCTTCATAATTTGAGGGGGACAGACATCCATAGGGGAGCAGGATTTGACTCTGGCTAGTAACTCTGAGAAGACTTTCGAATCAATAAGGGGAAAAGAATGTAAGGTTAGGGGGTTAAAAAAGATATCGTCCACAGGGGCACACATTGGAAGTGTGGAGATGTGCTGTTTGATCAATAAAATCTTTTCGTTAAAGAAATCATTCAGGGAGTTGCATAGTGCTTGTGTAGGAACAACCGGAGGAGAGGTTCTATCATCGTTGCAAAGGTCGTTCACTATCCTGAAGATTTCTTTCGACTTATTAGTGGAGTTTAAAATTTTGGATGAAAAATAGGCGGTCTTATGGTTGTGTAGTATTTTTTGGTATGCCTTTCTCGCTAGGCAGTAAGTAGCCCTAGCTAGAGGGCAGTACTGAGAGCGCCAAGCCCTTTCCTGTTGCCTCACTTCCAGTTTTAATTTTTTGAGCTCAGGAGTGAACCATTTATGTGCATCCACACTCCTAGAGCTACAGAGGCGTGTGGGTGGAGCGTAGATATTGATCGCAGAAATAAGCCATTCTTTGAATCTAAGGTCAGCCTCCTCCACGTTAGTACTCTCTAAGGGAAGGGAAGTATTTAGGAAGTTTAAGAACGCGGACATATCCATGGAAGTCCATTTCCTAATAGTCCTACAGGTTTGTAGCTTAAATTGGATATTCTTGTCTAACTGGAAAGAAAAACTTATACTGTGGTGATCAGACCAGCTGCAAGGTTTTATGTCTATTAAGGAAATTGGTAGGTTCAAAGACCAAATTTGGTCGAGGCTATGACCTTTCTGATGAGTCTCAGTGTGAATAAATTGTATCAGGTTAAGATCATCAAGAAGTTCTTTCATCTCTGCAGCTTGGGGGTCTAGCGCTGTATTGTCAAACCAGAGATTTAAGTCCCCAACCAAAAGAAGTTTAGAATGGTTGGTGACCAAAGGGGCCAGTGACTCAGCTAGGGTAGAAGGAAATGTGGCCATAGATTGAGGTGGACGGTACAGTAGCACCAGTACAAGTGTTCCATTGGGGGTGTCCAATTTAGCAACTAAGTTTTCTGTGTTGAGCAGAGGCAGAGATGACAGTTGTCTAAGTTGGTGTTTTTTATTAACAATAATGGCTACTCCTCCCCCAGCTTTCCCTCCTGGACGAATTACAGACAGAATATAATATTCTGCTGGTAGGGCAGCTAAAATGTCCGGCAGAGAATCCAGGGTGAGCCAGGTTTCGGTCAATAGCAACATATCAGGTTGTATGTCCGTTAATAGCAGAAAAATGTCCGTTTGATGTTTAATCATAGAACGGGTGTTTAAGTAAATGCACCTAAATGTACAGGTAGTGCTAGGTGTGGTAGTGAGCATCGTATACTTAGGAGCGGAGTCGGCTGTAGGAATGGCAGTGTTGCTTATGCCTAAATGGGCAATCCGTTTAGCCGTGTTGTGAGGAACGGGAAAACACATCAATCTGGTTGGACGTAGCGCATGTGCACCCATGCACTATTCAGGGGTGCAACAGGGTGTCAATGTGACACCCTGCCACCCTTGAATGTGTTCCCTCATTACAGATTCGGTATTTACCGAATCGGTAATTACCGAATATTACCGATTCTGTAAACTTTATCAAATACTTACCTACATACCACTTACCGATTCTGAAATACAGAATCGGTAACATTTCGGGCCAGATGTAGGTAAATCTGATTTACCGACTCTAGAATACCGAATTTTACCGATTCGGTATTCTAGATTCAGTAAATCAGATGTAGGTAAAAATTCGGTAATTTTTACCAAATCTGTATGATTCTGTAATTACCGAATCAGTATTTACCGATTTAGTAATTACCATTGATTCCTATGGGCCTACAGGCCCATAGGAATCAATGTCAACTACTGAATCGGTAAATACCGTTTCTGTAAAAATACCGAATATGCAAGGGTGACAGGGTGTCACTTTGACACCCTGTTGCACCCCTGATTTTGGCTTGTGTGCCATGTGACACACATACATGCCCTTAGGGAATTTATGTGTGCCACATGGCACAGGTGTACATGCACAGATGTGCATGTACACAGGTATTTGTTATTTACCATGCAATAGTATTACATGGTAAATAATGAATCGGTAATGGCCTGTGGCACTGTTTGAAGTGCCACCTACATCTGGATTTACCGATTCGGTATATTTACCGATTCGGTATTTTATAGAATCGGTAAATTTACCGAATCAGTAAATTTACAGATTCTGTAAATTTAAAGGCCCCTACATCTCCATTTGCAAATACCGGTCGGTAACGGCCGAAATCGGCCGTTACCGACCAGTATTTGCCGACCTACATCTGGCCCTTGGTATTTTAGAATCGGTAAATGGAACTTACCGACATCTGGCCCAATATGTTTCTAAAATGCTCTTCCCATTTATGTGCTGGTAATGCAACGGATAAAATAGGAAAGTGCACAGCCTTAAAATAAGGTGCATTAATCAATTTCCAAAATATGTTGTTGTCATGTATAGCACTAACCATTGGCAATGAGGTCCAAGCCCCCTTCCTAATACTTCTGTTCCTAGCATTTTAGACACTTTTATATTCTCTTCTACAGGTCGGCATCTTAATAGGGGTTGTCAGTATGTAATGTAATGTAATGGCCGTTTCTAAACTGCACAGCTACCTCTGAGGAGGTGTCCAGGAGCTAGCGGAAGGCTCCAGTGAGGGTTCATTTGGCAATTATGTCTGATTTAAGAGGCAGGTTTTTAGCGCTTTCCTGAATTATAATTCTGATTCCATCCATCGAAGGTAGACCTGCAAAGAGTTACATTATTTTACTGTTTTTACTGCAGAAGACCAGCCCCCTTTCAGGGTTTTGCAGAATCTCGGAACCTGTAAGAGGCGCAAGTGGCTGGATCGCCTAATTCCCAAGTTTCTGACAGATTCTGATGGGATTGGCAGTGGATTCGTCTTTGGCGGCCACTAAAGATTAGACGGAGGGGGATGAGCCTGACTAAAGAACAGAACATCCGTCTTATCAGCATTCAATTTTAGGCAGTTCTCATTCATCCATTCCAAGTTTTTTTTAACATTCCTTAAAATTTCGAAAGGCTGCCACCAGGTGTTCTTTAAAAGAGAACATTAGCTGTGTATCATCCGCATAAGAAGCTACCTTTGCACTTCAAGATTCAATAAGGGTGGCCAATGGGGCAAGGTAGATGTTAAAGAGCAGAGGGCTTAATGCCAATAACTGCGGTACACTGCACACCTAAGGTTTCTGGGCAGATAGAAAAGGGCAAAGAAACACCTGTTGAGTTCGATTATCCAGGAATGATTATCCAGGCCAGTACTGTTCGACACACACCCACCTGATTCAACCTCCTGAGCAGATGGGATGTGCTACATTATCGAATGCTGCTGATAAGTCTAGAAGCACCAGCATGACAAAAGCCCCCTGGTCCACAGACTCTCGAACAGATTGCAGAAACTTCCAAGAGAACAGTTTCTGTACTATAACCAGCTCTGAAGCCACATTGGGAATCATGTAGGAGTCCATTCGTTTCAATAAAGCCAGCCAGTTACTCATGGACCACATTCTCTAAGATTTCGGCTGGGGCTGACAGCACAGAGATTGGTCTAAACTGCTTAGCGCTCCAGGGTCGGCCTCAGGTTTCTTTAATAAAGGAAACAGGAACACTTGCTTCTATACCTCGGGATAAATGCCTGCTTTCAAGGAGGCATTCCCGATCTGATATAAAGGAGGATTTAGCCAGTGCGCCAGCATACTAAAAAAGCAGGCTGCTCTAGGATCACCCAGGGAGCCCAATTACATTTCAGAAGTTCCTGCAATGACTCCTCCATTGACAGAGGGGAAAATTCTGATAATAATATGTGTAAGTCTGGGGTCTTAATACAATTGGCAAAATATTCTCTCATCTTGCATCGCTTCAGCCTATGGAATTTTTTCAAGGCTTCTTTGTAGAGGTCTTTGTCTTCAAAATTGTAGAACTTTCTCCAGGTCCGTACCAGCTTCTCACAGTGACTCTTTGCTGTTCTTTGTTCCTCAGAAAACCAAGGGGCAAAAGGCTTAGATCTTTTCGAAGTGGCTGGCAAGAGGGGCAACTATATCTAGGGTGGTCGTGACCCTTGCATTAAAGCAAGTTGAGTCTTTTTTAAAGCTGTCACTAATTTCTTATGTATATCTGCAAAGGCTGTCACACCTGCTAAATAATTTAGGTATGCCAGAGCATCACATGCAGACATGATTACAACAGGAGACAATTTCTCATCTAGACATGACATAGGGCTTAATTTTGATCTTGCCAGTATTATTGCAGTTCCACCACAGCAGAGGTTCCTTGTATTCCCCCGAGTCAACGGCCTTTCGCTCATCGTATTTAGACACATGCAGGCTGACTCACAGTCCGCATTGACAAATTGTTTCATGCTGCACACTGCCGCCGGTGCAATGGACTCCAATGCTGGTGAATACTAAATCTTAGCGGTCAGGGCGGTGGGTTCCCACTGAGCCTATTTACACAGTTTTTCACAGTTGTGCTGGCGGTCGACTAGCGGCGGTTCACAGAGGGAGGAAGTCCATCGTGGTACGCACTCAACAATGCACCATCACTGTTGGCACTGGATGGATGCTAGCAGAACACACCTGATGTCAATTGGCCGAATGGAAACACCTATATACCACACTATAAAATAAACTCTATTTCAAATCATGATCCTTTGCCATTCCAGCTTCACCATGATTGTTGATCACAGAGGCTCTGCCAGTGAACTGAGGTTTTATTTTTTCATTCTCTCTGTCTCCTGTCCCTTTATACCCTTTATTTTAGTACCCTGCTGTTAATAGTTTGCTTGATTTTCAATATGTGCACAATACCATGCCCCATAAATCCACATTTAACTGAGGGAGAATTGTCAGTCATGGTGGATGAAATCCTAAGAGTAAAGCCACAATTGTTTGGAGTTGAAGACCAAAATCCACCCCTATCACAGAAAAGGCAAATGTGGTCAGAATAGTTGACAGAGTGCATGCTGTCGCTAACAACCTGCACACACAGGAAAAAATTAGGAAGAGGTGGAACAACCTATGGGGGAGGGTGTGTTTCCTGGCCTCCAAGCGTCAGATGGAGGCCAACAGGACTCGTGATGGTTCTCCCAGGTCCCCAATACCATTCATGCCTTGGTAGGAGAAGGTCTTACAGATGCCTATGTACTGAAGGCTTGACAGGAATACCTTGTTGAGTGGAGTCTGGTAAGTGACGCTTTGCAAAGTCACAATAAACCTCAATGTCCTGTTTGTTCTCAAATCAGCTGTTGACAATGTGTCCTACACATATTTTCATAACATGCAAACCTCAACATATCAATATCAAATAACTTTTATTGTTTGTGTGAATGTATTTTGTTGCATCTAAGATTAAAGGTGTCAATCTCGATTACATGTTACATGATGGCATGGTGCCTTTAAGTGTTACAACACCAAATAACCCATTTCCCATATGTGTGTCAAAATGTAAGTGGCTGGCGTTTTTCCACTGCATATTTTCCACCGGTACGTTCCAGTAACCATTTTACAAGTGCTAGGAAGTTGTCTTTGAAATGACTACAACAACCATGATGTCCTATTTCTGGTCCTCTAAAGAATATTGCTATATCTTGTTGCTCATTCTCTTGTTCCAAACAGATTTCAGCACATGGCAAAGTGTCATGTAATGATCAATCCCTTTTCAATGCTCTCAAATTAAAATTGTCTGTGTTGTTTTCTGAAAGTTCTCCTGTTCCACTCAGCCAATTGTATTGATGTCATGAGTTCCACTAATGAAACTGTGTTGACACAAAATCTGTCATGTATGCAAATGACTAATTTGAATATATGTGGTACTGGCAAATATTGACATTGCACCGTTCACATGATGACTAATGATAAACATCCATCCAAGTAGCGGAAATGTCTGTTTTTAGTCAGCTAAGCCTTGGAATTTTCAATTGCACATTCATCTCTCCACTGTGTTGGGATGAATGGTTGGGAGACGTCAGGTATACTCCCTAATCGCTTCATGAACATTTCAGGATATCTTATTACCTGCTGATTTGGCTTTCTACTGTATGAAATTGAAAAATGTTTGGGTAATAAGTTCAATACCACTGGAAGATATCATCACATTACTCTCACCTATTTTGTCATCTAGGTATCTGCATTTTTTGCCTCAAAAGATTTCAATGTACAATGCACACTTTTTTTATTGAGAATATTCGCAATTTCTCAATAGGTCAAACTGCCGAGCACGTGAGCACTCCAGTCCAGGATCAAGCCTTCAGTAAGGACAACACTCCTGGTGATATAGAGGAGCTTGAAGAGCATGGTACATCTGGTCAATCTGGGCAGACGGCTCTAGTTACACTCCCACTCCAGCTGTGACATCTCAGTAACATGAGGACTCCACTTCCTGTGTCCCTCCCACTGCGACACCAATCGTGTGCCCCCAGTCCCAGGTGATGTTGATACCACAGCACCTCAAGCTCACCCAGGACCCAGTCAGATGGGGCACAGTGGGTCAAGGGCACAGGGTAGTGGGGTTAGGGGTTGTGAGAAGGTGTTTGTGGGCTAGAGTACTGAGTCCATTGGGGTCACTGACACCCAGACATCCATCGGTCAAGTCTTGGGAGCCTACCATCAGTCTCAAGACATGATCGGCCAGGAACTCACTGAGCTCCTGTAGATGAAGCATCTACAGAGAGAGTATGACCGCCAGATGGAGGCCCATAATTCATTCTAATATGGGCTCCCTGATTAGGCTGCAGCAGGACATTAACACCCACATGTGTAGGCTTACCCACCACCATCTACCCCTTCCTGTAGTCCTGCTACATCAAAGCCAGCTGCATAAGCCACAGCCACAGAAAGGGAGGCTCTGCCAGCAAAAGAACCACCTGTAACCCCCATAGCCCTTTCAGCTGGGGATCCCACCCCCCAGCGCCAGGGAATGTCCATGCAGATTATCAGGAAGTGTCAATGGCAAGGACTCAAAGCTAATTTCCTCCAGGTGTGCCTACCATTCACTCTGTGGACTATTTCTTGACACATTTGTCTTTCAGATGCCAGTAGTATTTTGGACAATGGTCTTCAAACAATGTTGGATCTACAACTAGGGTTGCATTCACCATGACTTACTTCTTCATTTTTTGATTTGCTTTCGTTATGTTCATCCTCTATATTTTCATCACATTTGGTACAATACATTTGCAAGTCAAAAATATACTGGCACTGTATAACACTATCAATGCATGTGTTCAATTCCATCATAACTTGACAATAACAGAACATCAAAAGATTGTGTCAACGTAGTAAAATTGCAATTAGGTATTTTTTTTATTTCAAATTCCCTAACATGAATCCCAAAATATGTCATACCAGACAATCATGATCTACTATGTTTATCCCATGTGACCAAAACTTGTCTGTCACATTTCCAGTTCCAGACTTTTCCAACATGGAAGAAGGGGATAAGTCTAAACGAAGAAGAAGAATAGGCAAATTTACAATGATTCATGTCATCAACTGGAGCCAGATCTTTCGGCTCACATAAGGAATCCCACATCAATAACATCATTTGACAAAACCATGGCAGCAGTAGTTTTTGTAGACAGTCACACAGGGCCACTACCAAACACGGTTCCAGTATCTGGTAGAATGTCACAATCAAGTTTCAGCAGTGTGCCATAAGAAGTATGTTCTACAATGATGAGACACATCAACAGCTACATACACTCTACATACAATGAGATTTTGCCAATATGAAGGGTGATTAGCAAACGTTGGCTCCATTACCACATGTTTTGAGCATATGATGGCACACATATAGATTTAGTGCAAATATAAGACAGAGAACAAGTCCAATGCAATTTTCAAAGCTCTCATCCAATCACAATGCAAGTTGCCTTGATACAAGATTTGCACACCCAAAGTCTGTGTCTGTCTTTCCCAGGTTCAATTCAGGTTCCCTTTGTACTTGGAAACAGGACCATATAGCTGCAAGTGTCACAACTCTGAAATGTCCAAATGAAGATGACATGGCAAAGAAACCTAAAATAGATTAAAAAAAAAAAAGAATTACCAATCACATAGAACATGTTGGCCACATTACAAAGTCAACTTTTGGAGGACACAGTTTCACAATAAATAAGGAATAACCAATACAACTTAACACAGTAGTTAATGTGTCCATACTTTGATCTACAAACACCTTTGACCTGACTGTCCATGACTTGGCCTTCCCAATAAAGTACCACCACACACTCCTCTCATCACCACGTCAATAGTTTGTGTAACAGTGAAAGACAAGACATGTAAAGATATACTTCCACTCATGGGAAGAACTTGTCAAGGAAATCTAGACGTAAGTCAACTCCTTCCTCTTCACCATTATCATCTTCATTTGGCATATCAGGATCCTCACCTGGATCCTCTTCATGGTCTCCATCCTCTGGGATGTAAGTGATGTTCCGCCATAGGGCAATGTTGTGGAGCATGCAGCAGGCCACGGTAATTTAGCACACCTTAGTGGGTGAGTAGAGGAAGGCTCCACCAGTTTTGTCCAGACATTTAAATCTGCCTTTAGGAGCCTGCTCCACTGGCCACCGTCTTTGTCCATGGGTCTCAGTGAAGTGGACTTGGTTGTTGGATTCCTCAGCAGTTCCAACAACCATGTTATTTGAGATAAGTTGAGTCTCCAAGATGGATAACAAAATAGGCCCATAATTATGCAACACAACTTCTGATCATGCAACTAGCAATACCCCAAACAATATTATGAATGATTGAACTGACCAACAAGCCAGGTATCTCTCACGTCCAAGTTGAAACATTTGCTGGGGCAGGGGCCTGTTCCGTAGTCCAAAGGAATCAAGGGCAGAGCCGGGGATACGGGCACAGACACTTCTGATGTACAAATCTGGTAAGCGGACAACTTGCATGTTTATTGAATGTAAGTTCTTTCGATTCCAATACACCTATTCTCTGCCGTGTGGTGGCACTAAGTCAATATGTGTGCTGCCAAGTATTCCTACCACTTGTGGTCGGCAACCTAAACCGTAGAAGTTACCCTTCACATTGGCTAAATCCTGCTGGCTTGGAAACTGCATGAAGCTGTTGATGTGTCTCATCATTGAAGAAAGAACTTTGTGTAACCACCACTCAAAGTTAGTTGTGACATACCACCAGATACTGTGGCTGTGTGTTAGAAGATCCTGTGGCCCTAAAATGAAGTACAGCCATAATTTTGACAATTGGTGTAATAGATGTGGGATTTCTGTTGCGAGGCTGGAGATCTGGCTCCAGCTGCTGATGACATACATCCAGTACTGTTTGGCTATTTATCATGAACTTCTTGATAATATCCCTTTCTTTCATGGTGGCAAGGTCTGGAAATATGGGATACACTGGAGGCTGTCATCTGCTCAGACTCCCAGGTTTCATATGTCTGCATTGAAGAAACATGTGAACATTTAATACATGATCCACAGCTACATATGTGATGAGTAACACAAATGTCACCTATTTTTAAACATGTATATGGGTTAATACATATTTAGATGCTACATTTGCTTCTTGTCCTTTAACCATCACAAATTACATTTATGGCTTTGATATGAATCTGAGAAATAAATGTGTACATAATCCTTTTAAAATGTATTATATACACGATTTCTGATATTTTCACTTATTTCCTCCAAAAAACACCATCAACAGAGGTGTACACTACACCAGGCTAATATCGCTTTCAGAACAGTAGAGCACTACACATAAATGTTTACTGTCAAAATATAAGTATCCTTAGAACAATTATTATTTGAACAAAGTAGCCCCCTTTTGGAGTGGTGGTGACACACTTAACAATCACTAACAAACTAGTTTGAAGTCCTAAAATAGCAGATGCCTGACCTCGCCGATAGGACATTTGGAATCAGACAGCAGTCGACCGCGCAGTGGATGGTAAACTACACGATGGATACAGTCATAGACTAACGTTGGTAAGTGCACTGGTAGAAGGTCAATGGCTGTGTCCATCTCCGCTGTTGATGGCATACTTTGCGTACATGGGCGCAGCGGTTGGAAAAAAGCTAACTTGCCTCCTATCACTCCTGCTATCAAGACCCCTCCACTCCTCCTGCTGTTTCTGAACTCTGGAAGCAACCATCCCAGGTCCCACAACTGAGAGGGATGCTGCCTTCATGCCAGAGGAGCTGGAGTTGCTGGCAAAAGAGGTTCTCTCCCCGTATGGCCATCTCTATGGCTCACCTGAGGAACAGGTACATGTCTGGCATACATATGTGATTCTGTCTAACTGGCTCGTTTCCATTTCGGCAGGCTACAATATCCCTTTGTGTTCCAGAGTGAAGTGTAGGGATTGATGTTAAGTAAAAATACTAAAGTGCCTCTAGTTAGACCTATATATTTTTTCTAATGATTACTTCACAACATATTATACAAAGGATGCAGTGTATAAAAAATACATTAGATTTATTCAGACATGTTATTTATATTTTTATTCTTCATTTGTTCTGTTTTTTCATATTAAGTACATATCAAATTATTTATATAAAAAGATTTTATCAACACTTTCTATAAACCATTTTGGTGAGTTTTAATAAGACAAAAAACTTTTCAAAGTGCAGTACCCCAAAAAAAACGAACTCATTCTAGATTCATACCATTCATTCTATCATACATACTGCTACAGTCACTACGCTGTCTAAAAGAGACTAAACTAACATGTAAGCAATAAACATGCAACAAATGTAAGACATGACAATAAACGTTTTTGAGAAACCCCTATAGATTTTTTTACAACAAATATTCAGACATTTCTTTCATTTTTTCGTTTATACATTTTCCATTTTCTACAGATCTTATCCGTCTTTCTCTTTTTGTATGTATCTTGATTATCTCTGGGGGGGTCTCAAATGCGTACGGCCTACGTACGTTTCGGTGATTAATGAGATTTGATTCACCTTCTTCAGGGCCAAAAGAAAACAAACAACAAACAAGTGTATATATATTCTCTCTGCTAAAATCTGGGGGTTCTTGAATCTCTGAAAAGAGAACACGTTATAATCATAATTAGTTTCATTCCTTTCGTTGCATCCATATAACAAATTATGCTATTTCTAATTGTTTGCATGCTATAGTCTTAAGGGCACGCTAAAAGCCTAGAAAGGGACCCATTGTAGCTAGCCCGTGGTGAGAGTTTAGAGCACCCAGTGTCATCTAAGATGTCATAAATGTGATATGATAGACAAGAGGGAAAATAAAGTAAAGCTTTCTTCCCAGATGATGAGATTGTAGACATGGAAGTTTAAAACATCACCCATTCACCGTGTGTTCAGCATTCTAATGTAAGTGTGTTGTTTAAAATAGATAATAACTAGATATTAAGGAATTACCTATTAGTTTAGTTCAGCGGAAGATCAGTCCACCAACTGATTTACATGTTGGTAGACTTTTATATTTTCCACTGATCAATTAGGTATTCTGGTAATAAACAAAAGACAAACATAAGAGATTGTCTACATTCCCAGTGATGTTGGTACGTAGCGCATATGGGAGTATTACCTGTGTAAAAGGTAGCTCTTAAGTGGAACTGTTTGTCACGTAAACACGAGGCAAGCTATTCCGATTTTTTTGAATATTTCTTATTTCCCCATAGATCCGTATGGATGACCTAAGGACCTGCAATAGATATTGTGTCTTAAGAGCATGTATTATGGGGATTGAAAGTTCGTAAAAAAAGCTAGAGGGTTGTAATATTACCTGTTTACTTGTTCACGTATCAAAGGAAGAGTGGATTGAAGCCGGTACAGGATGCTGTATTTCGTCTTATTTAGTATACCAGAATCGTTACTTCACAAAGAAATCTATAGAATCAAAATTGAACCAGATGTTCTATATATGATCGGAAATAGCTTTCATACAATCAGATCATTAGTGCATGGTGAGGACTCCCCAAAGTGAAAGTGGCTGATTAAAGTTAAATCGTATATATATTTCAATTTCCTTGTCGCCTATTTGACGACCAAATATATTTGTCTCACTATACGTTTTAATCTTAGATATATAGGGAGACACGATCTCTGTCTACTTAAATATCACAGATACGTGTAAGATGGCTGGATGGGGTGTTAAGACGAGAACTGTTTAACATCTTGTTCGGCAAAGCGCAGTTCGCATATATGAGGCGACCGGCCTGGGTGGTTTGTAACAACGTGAAAAGACGCAGATGGTATTAGGTTTATATATTACTAGGAATTTTTAAACAACACATAGATGCACAAAAATGAACAAGCCAGGACGCTTGTTTCTTAAGAGACATACAATTGGTCTGCTGATCTTCAACAAGATATACTCGATAGCTTTTGCGATGAATGCGTGCTCGGATTCCTACTTTTTCTATTTTAAATAAATGCGAGTATTCTGGCCCAAAAGTTTGTACATTTGTTTAGGAGTCTTACCTGGCCTCGCTTATGGTTGCACGTCTCAGGGGAGTCCTCCGGTGGGTATTCTGCCTCCGTATTGTCGGTCTCCAAAAGAGGGTTGTATTTAAAGCATTAACGACTCTGAGACGCCGCGGCACAGCTGATGGTGATGGGCGTTCCCGATTTTGATGGATGACCAACATTGTGGTAGGACTACTAAAAATTTGCTCGTGTGAGTTTTTATTAGAAATAAAGGTAGGACTACCTCTTGGATATTGAACAAGTATACTCAAGATGGCCTCCGGGGAAGCGTACCGGGCAAACATCTGAATTGTTTTATTCAGATCTAGTCAAAAGAGAAAATATGTTACTAAGTAAGGGAATACGATGGTCATGAATACAGGTTGTCCTAGGTATTTTCTCTGAGACTTATGCCTCTGAGACCAGTAGATGTAATAAAGAATTATAAGAGTCACAAGGATTTATCATTGGACAGGCGGGAGATTGTGCACATAAGAAATGATAATACACCTATCTTATGTGTCACAATATTGTTCTAAGACATACTGTGTTCCTTATTAGTATATGACATTAAGCAGTCACTATCCACAAAATGTCTTCATTGTGGCCAAACCGTACAGTATCAAGATTGTAGATCCAGTAGGTGTCACGTTGTTTCCTCAGTTTGGTTAGATCTCTACCTGGGATGGCGTGAATACGTTCCAGAATGAGCCAACGCATATCTTTTTCTGTGTGTCCATATTGGATGTAATGTGACACCATGGGGGCATTCACCTTTCCTGTTCTAACAGCTGACTTATGCTCAGAGAATCTGGTTCGTAATTCTCTTGCCGTTTCTCCTACATAGCCAATGTTGCAAGGGCACATTATAAGATATACTATGTTGGCGGTCTTGTAATTCGTCATTTCTTTCAATGGACCAGATTTTTTGCCATATGTCCATGTGTCTCCTAAGATGATTTGGTCACACGCATGGCAGTTGCCACATTTATGGTTTCCTCTGGGGAGTGGTTTCCCATCTATGGTTAGCTGACGGGATGTCTCAGGGTTTTTCCACCTACTATGGACTAATTTGTCTCTGAGATTCTGATTCCGCCTGAAGGCTACTAAGGGTTTACTAAGTTCTTCAGTGTGCTCATTGGTATTAAGAATCTTCCAATTTTTATTTATTGTTTGTCTGATCTTATTGTTCAGGGTTGAATGGTTTAAAACACAGACCAGCTTTTGACTGGTGGTTTTCACAGTTGGATGAAGTAACGCCTCTCTATGACATCTTAGATGACACTGGGTGCTCTAAACTCTCACCACGGGCAAGCTACAATGGATCCCTTTCTAGGCTTTTAGCCTGCCCTTAAGACTATAGCATGCAAACAATTAGAAATAGTATAATTTGTTATATGGATGCAACGAAAGGAATGAAACTAATTATGATTATAACGTGTTCTCTTTTCAGAGATTCAAGAACCCCCAGATTTTAGCAGAGAGAATATATATACACTTGTTTGTTGTTTGTTTTCTTTTGGCCCTGAAGAAGGTGAATCAAATCTCATTAATCACCGAAACGTACGTAGGCCGTACGCATTTGAGACCCCCCAGAGATAATCAAGATACATACAAAAAGAGAAAGACGGATAAGATCTGTAGAAAATGGAAAATGTATAAACGAAAAAATGAAAGAAATGTCTGAATATTTGTTGTAAAAAAATCTATAGGGGTTTCTCAAAAACGTTTATGGTCATGTCTTACATTTGTTGCATGTTTATTGCTTACATGTTAGTTTAGTCTCTTTAAGACAGGGTAGTGACTGTAGCAGTATGTATGATAGAATGAATGGTATGAATCTAGAATGAGTTCGTTTTTTGGGGTTCTGCACTTTGAAAAGTTTTTTGTCTTATTAAAACTCACCAAAATGGTTTATAGAAAGTGTTGATAAAATCTTTTTATATAAATAATTTGATATGTACCTAATATGAAAAAACAGAACAAATGAAGAATAAAAATATAAATAACATGTCTGAATAAATCTAATGTCTTTTTTATACACTGCATCCTTTGTATAATATGTGGTGAAG
This sequence comes from Lissotriton helveticus, assembly GCF_964261635.1. NCBI lineage: Eukaryota > Metazoa > Chordata > Amphibia > Caudata > Salamandridae > Lissotriton > Lissotriton helveticus. The sequence continues at coordinate 1,199,990,265 of NC_136059.1, forward strand.
TAATCATTAGAAAAAATATATAGGTCTAACTAGAGGTACTTTAGTATTATTGGTTTTTCTCTCTCCCTCCTCTGGACCTCAAATTACATTTGGGAGGACTCTTGTCAATTAAGGGATTGATGTTAAGTGTCATATAATGTGGTCCTTACAGAGGACAATGATGTTAGAAAATTGTAGGCTCTCTCCAATGTCAAATGTACAACACCATCAATATGTGTTGTGTTTTACAAGCCAAAGATTCACATTGGTGTGTATGTAGAGATCTATGTATGTATATGTTGGATGTACTTGTTTTAAGTTGCCAAATAACATCATGGCAAATGGTAAATATATCATAAGTTCTTAACACCGCTCCCCGTGCCTTTGGACAAGGCCTGGATACCCTCATGGGTGATAAGCAGCACTCTTCAAATCCTAGTATTTATTTTATTTATTTATTTATTTCCACCTGGAAATGTGTATGCATTGTGTCCCACCAAATTGAAAATGATGTTAGCTATGTGTATAGTCCAACAAATCAATCAGCCTACAACAGGGCTCTACAAAATATAGCTTGGGAGCTACCAGTAGCTCCCAGGCTTCTTCACAGCCTTGATGTGACTTATTGCATGAGCAGCAGCTGACCTTTGTAATGTAAAAGTTGAGGAAACACTGTGTTAATGTGACATCTTGTAGTAACCTAAGAGAGTCCGTCCATTTGATTCAACTAATTTGACTATCTTTCCACTCTTTATGGTCAATAGAAGACAGAAAGCTTTCTTAAAATAACCCTCATCCGCCCGGGTTTCCCTCGGTGGCATGCTTCATCATAGGGTTCTTCCCGTCCCGCTGCGGAACGGGGCATGCTACGACAGACGAATACGTGGGAGTACATTCACCATATACTATGAAGTATGAAGAGCTATAAGAGGTTTTATCTAGCGAGAAAAAAGGGGTTAAAAATACCTGGCTTAGTAGGGAAAATTATTTATTCTTACCTCTAGCTGGTATGGTTAAAACAAGGGAAAAGGGGGGCGTGGCAAGTAGACAACCAAGATGGCCATAGCCTAACGGAGCTCCGAGGCTAGAAACTTCTCCCCCAGTAATCCGTGCATTCATCCAAAATAATATTGTGCCCAGAGCACGCGCATAGGTGAAAGAACAGAAGCGGTGCACGTACGTCTAGCGCTGGGTGAAATCAAGCGACCCTGGACAGCGCTGCGGCGGCGAGGAAATTGTGGCCTGCCCGACTCTTGGAGGCCGGGGACAAAATTTTGGTGATACCCCCTGGCGACTACGGCGAGGCAGCAGAAAGTGGCGAAATCCACCGGCGGGGGCAAGGCGGAGGACTGAGGCTCTGATACCGGTGCCAAGACCCGACAACGGCACAATAAATAAACAGCAGGAGGGAGCACTGCGGGGACGGAGATCTCGACCGGCCCGTTGCACTGAAATAACGCGCCCGACTGCACGGGCGGCCCCGCGAGTGACCCGCGAGTGCCCGGTGGATCGATGTGGGAGCCCAACCTCCAAAAACTCAGGCAGCTTAAAAAGAATAGACTTACTGAGATCGGAGGCATGTGGAGACGCATATAGACCTGAAACTGTACGATCTACACAGCGACTCTACTTTCCCCTCCCCCCCTTCCTTCCCCCCTCCCCAACCTGCAGGGCCAAGATTGCTGAAACTTGAGATTGGCCAGAAGATTTGCCAGGCAGGGTGCAACAGCGGCAGTGGGAGCAGGAAACTGATTGCACCAGACTGCATTAATAAGCGTCATCCAGGTACAGACTGCCCCACGCCAGCAGGGAGAAACAAAAGCAAATAAAGTGGGGGGAACGCGGATTGCTGCCCGGTTTTAAAGACGCACAGAGGAGGCCGTGTTCTCCACCCCCCCTCTTTTCTAAAACACAAGGGTGACCAGCTATAGAGGGGGTCAAACATCTGCTGATGAAACCTACGAACAACAAACATACTGCACTACAGACATAAGCGATGGCCCCCACGGATCATTAGACTCGTCTCAGCGCCCCAGGCTCGTTGCTCAGAAGTTGTGGGACTAAGGGAAGTCAGTCAGCCTCATCCTGGCTAGAGATATATTGGCGTAGCGGAACAAGGAGGACGCGACCTATGGCTGGATCCCCGGCTGCAGTGAATTGCTGTGAACGAATGGTGCGCTGGACAGCGGTTACGCGCTGACCCGCGTTGAAGCTCTGCCGTGAGCGACGGACTAGCGACCCACGGATTGTCCAGTGAAATTCCCCTTGCACGTGGTGGGACGACCCAGATACACGCACTATGAGTGGCAGAGGGACACGTACGACCCAACAGGGTAAACTGGATAAGTTTGCGTACACCAAAGACTTCCCTCCGTTGCCGGAAAGCAAGGAACAGGTGACCGGGCCCAAAGAAGATAACGGTACTCCCAAAGTAACACTGGAAGACATCATGGAAGCTCTTCATAACGTACAAACAACGGTGGGTTCCATATCAACGGATGTCACATTCCTAAGAGCGGATTTCCAAAAAATGTCGGCCAGAGTGACGGAGGTGGAACACGTGACGACCACCCTCTCCAAAGACACTACCATCCTGAATAAAAAGGTGTCACAGCTGGAGGCCGAAAACAGGCGTATATTGGAGAAGCTGGACGAACAAGAAGGGCGCTCCCGGCGAAACAATATTCGACTCACGGGAATTCCGGAATCAGAAGGAGGCCCCGCCATGGACCTCTACATAGAAGAGCTCATAAAAACACGCCTGCAGCCGAAGGGACTTTCCACCTTCTTTTCGGTGGAGTGGGCTCATAGAGTCCCAGGAGGTAAACCAAGACCCGGGGCCCCACCGCGTCCGGTGTTGGCCCGCATCTTTAACTTTCGGGATAGGGACGCCATCTTGCAAATGGCCAGAGTAGTGCCACCTGTCCGTATACAGAACTCCACAATCTCCTTCTTCCTGAACTATACGACTGCAGTCTCAGCGAGACGCAGAACCTTCCTGGAGGTCAAAAAGACGTTAAGAGCCCGGGAATTGCCATACTCCATGATCTTCCCGGCGCGACTCCGGGTTGTCGCGGAAGGTAAAACCTGTTTTTTTTATACGCCTGAGGAGGCCTCAGACTGGCTGGAAGGATGGCGAACTAATGGGAAACCTGGGAGACCACCAAGGGACAGGAGACGTCAGAGACAAACCGAAGAGCCGGAGAGTGAATTGCAGGAAGCGGCAGACAACGAGCATCGCCAGGGAGAGGCTGGGGAATGAGAGCTGAGGCAGCGTCCGCTGTTAAAATGGAGTATGTCCGCCATCGAAGCACCTGGCAATGGAACCACCTTGACTTTATGGTGGACAAAGACTCACTGTACATTCAGGACTCTGGGACATGGGGATTGAGATGTCTTCCTCGGACTTCCCACCCCGGTGCATGCAAGTAATGTTAATTTTTTGGGGTTCCAAGCACTCTGCTCAGTTGGGGAGGCGGGCAGTTCGGGATCCGCAAAACAGGGAGGCAGGGATGGGGGTTGGGGGGGCGATTTGTTGTGTGGTTCTTATATTTAGTATATCTTGAGGCTCAGACTGAGGCAGGTTATGTATCGCTCACCAGATCACAGACACACTCCGATGGTATTTCATCACACGCCACGTATATCCCTAAATTACTAGATCATGACAATGGAGGACCGTATAAAGACTAACTCTATAGGAGACACCAACACCATGATATCGCCCCTCTCTATCCTTACCTGGAATGTGCGGGGACTGGGGGACAAAATCAAGCGGGCTTAGTTTTACAGAGTGTTAGGAGGGAAAACCCAGCAGTGGTACTCCTGCAAGAAACACATCTCACAGGCACATCCACCAAAGCGCTAGACAGAGGGGGTTATAAGATGGTAGTACACTCCGAATTTACGTCTAACTCCAGGGGAGTAGGTATATTGATAAAAAAACAATTCCCCCTGATCATCAAGGAAGTTAGGTCGGATGGGTCAGGGCGATTTGCCGCCATACACGCACAATGGGAGGGTAGACCCCTTAACATAGTCTCAGTATATATTCCACCAGCGCTACATGCAGTGGCCTTCACAGAGCTCAGCACATTTTTGCTGAGGCTCCCGGAGGGGGAAATGCTCATCGGTGGAGATTTTAATGCGATCATCCAGGACTCAATAGATAGATTTCCCAATAGGATGAACCCTGTTGCCCCATCCCGACTTGCCAGTTTTCTGGAAGCAATAGGAATGGTTGATATATGGAGAAGACACCACCCTGTAGAACGTCAATACACGTACTATTCTAATGTACATAATACTCTTACAAGAATAGACTATTTCATAGGCTCGCTGGATAGCCTCCAACAGGTCGACGCAGTGGAAATTAGACCGAGAGGTATCTCAGACCACTCCCCTATATTGCTCAGGTATGATTGTCACCAACATACGCGGCGACGAATATACCCGATACGCCCCGGTTATCTTCAAATCCGAAAGATCGGACGAGAACTCCACAAGACCACAAAACAATATTTCCAGGAGAATTTAAGCTCGGTTGATTCACCAGTCACTCTCTGGGAAGCATTTAAGACAGTCCTTAGGGGACAAGCTATAGCTACCATCACCGCTCATAAACGTGCAGGGCAGCTGGAATTACAGACATTGGAGAAGGCGTTAGTAGCCCCTGACAATACACGAAAATTGCATGAAGCACAACAGCAACTCAAAGCATACTTGACAGAACTTACTAGACAACAGCTGTTACACACGCGACACAAAATATACGATATTGGCGACAAGGCAGGAAAATTGTTGGCATGGCTAGACAAAAAGGAAAGACAGGATAGATGGATAGCAAAAATTACAACTAGGGAGGGGCAATCCTTGACTGACCCCTGCGATATAGTGCAGGAGCTGGCACACCACTTCCGGGCTGTATATTCGTTGAACTCTGAAATGGATGTCGATGAAGCGTTAACATACATCAAAGACCTGGATATGCCTTCATTGACGCATGAGGAAACAACGGGACTAGAGGCGGATCTCACGGAAGAGGAGGTGAAGGCAGCCATTGGGGCGCTTCAGTCGGGGAAGGCGATGGCTCCCAATGGTATCCCTATTGAACTTTATAAAAAGATGTCTGATACTGTGACGCCATATCTGTTACAGATGTACACTGACAGTCTGCAGAAGAGAGAACTTCCACTGGACCAACGAACTGCCACCATAGTGGCAATCAGAAAGCCAGGAAAGTCTGCGGATGACTGCACCTCGTATAGGCCTATTTCCCTCATAAATGCAGAGGCTAAAATCCTTGCGAAGGCGCTAGCACTCAGACTCTCGCCACATCTCACAAAGCTAATACTCCCGGACCAGTCGGGCTTTATGCCTGGCAAGAGTACGGCGCTCAAACTACGCAGGTTACACGGGGTAATTGCATGTTCGGTATATGTACAGGAGCCAGCAGTGGTACTATCTTTGGATGCACATATGGCATTCGACATGATACATTGGCCGTTTCTTTTTGCGGTACTCCGTCGCCTGGGTTTTGGGCAGAAGTTCTGTTCCTGGGTTCAATTGCTCTATACCAAACCGGTGGCGCATGTCATTGCGAATGGTCACATCTTTGAAGATTTCCCCCTGGCAAGAGGTACGCGTCAAGGCTGCCCTTGTCGCCCTTACTATTTGCACTGGTACTGGAACCCCTGGCTACGCGTCAAGGCTGCCCTTTGTCGCCCTTACTATTTGCACTGGTACTGGAACCCCTGGCAGTATGGATACGGTGGGACCCGGTGATAAGAGGTCTTAGATGGACAGATACATGGGAAGACAGTATCTCCCTCTATGCAGACGATATTTTGTTATATTTGTCCCGACCCAGACGTTCCATAATTAGCCTGTTGGACATCTGTACAGCATATGGTCGGGCATCCGGTTACACTCTCAACTGGTCCAAGTCTCTTTTGTACACACTACACGGCCCACCACTGGGGCTACCAGAAAATTGCCAGCTTAAAATAGTCGACAACACGTTTAAGTATTTAGGAGTCCACATTACGGCATACCCGCGGGAATTCCACACTATGAATTTACAACCCTCACTAGACCGTCTCAAGAGGGATATACACCACTGGGAAACACTACCGCTGATTCTGTTGGGGAAAGCAGCCCTTTTTAAAATGATGGCCCTACCCAGATTCCTTTACATTTTGGAAAAAACCCCATATATGGTGACGCCCTCCTATTTCAAAGCCATTGCTGCTCAGGTATCCAGTCTCCTATGGGGCAATAAACCGGCACGTATTGCACAAACCAAACTGGTGCGTAGCTGGTATGATGGTGGGATAGCACTTCCAGATGTCCAACTTTATTACTGGGCCGCCCAATTAAAAGTGGTGAATCAATGGATACACCTCCCACAGACAGACCCGGCATTACAGGCAGGTAGGTCTCAATTGGGAGTGCAGGCCGTGTTGGCTCCCCTATACGACAAAAAATTAGTGCAGACAAAGTTTGGCCCGCTGCGTAACACCCTGGAATTATGGCATGCAGCACAGACAAGATTAGGATGGCAGGGAGTGATAACCCGACTTACTCCATTGTGGGACCTAAGAAGGTTGGGAAGCCTCAGGCACAGTAAAGGATTTGACCGTTGGGATGACATTGGGATATCGGCGGTCAGAGATATGTGGCAAAAGGGAGAGGTGGTCTCCTTTGACAGCTTACAACGACAGTACGCACTAGCCTCTACCGAATTGTTTAGATACACGCAGATACGGCACGCCCTGGTGTGGGCCTTGTCGACCAATGCCAGTGTCCCGGAGGCATCCACAATGGAGGATAGACTACTGACAGAATATATGCCGAGGAGGGCCACCTCGAACACTTATCGTAAACTTGTAAATAACCTCCCTGATCCAACTGGAACGCTAAGGGAGAAATGGGTGTGCGACCTGGCTGACATAGATGACTCGGACTGGCAGGAGGCACTGGCATCTCCATGGGAGGTGGGTATTCCCTCACGACTCCGACTTGTGCAATTACGTATTTTACACCGCTCCTATTACACCAGACACACCCTACATAAGATAGGAAAAATTGCACATCCCTATTGCCTAAGAGGCTGTGGAGAGGAGGGGACCTTTTTTCACACCATGGGGGACTGTCCTGTGCTCATGGACTACTGGATGCAAGTGATGAGGACAATTTCCCAGGTGGAGGGGGTGTCACTGATACCTGAGCCCAGAAGGTGCCTTCTGACCATATGGGAGCCTAACAACCTTACACGTATGGGACAGTGCTGGGCTACCCTGGGCATGATGGTGGCAAAAAGAAATATAGCGCAGAAATGGGGAGCCGCTGAAGTACCGACCCTACCACAATGGAGTAGGTATATGGATGCAGCCATGGTGACTGAGAGGGCAGTATACCGTACTAGAAGATGCCACAAAAAGTGGAAAAAAGTATGGGGTGCATGGAACACGTACAGGGGTGAAATTTGTGGCCCTCCCTCGGACTCTGAAGATAGTGACACTGACTCAGAGGGGGATTGATAATCCAGGGAAACGTCTCAATGGTGGGAATTCAGGCGTTATAACACAAGAAGTTTAAATGTGTGATTGTGGAACTGCGATACCTGCTATTGACTTTAAATACGAAATATTGCAATATGAGCTCTCGATGTATTCTAGGATGTTTTCTTTTGTTTGTTCTGCAAAAGTCAATAAAAAATTTTTATAAAAAAAAACAGGGGAAAAGATGAAAAACATGCAGTCATGTGCATGTATTTCATAGGTCTACATGTTTCAAGCCATACCCCAAGACTTTTCATCAGGACCACGTGATGATCCCTTTTGCCACTGCTATCGTGAATCTACTCTGATGTGAGTGTTCTTTAGTTTTGTCAATGAATAAAAACATATACAATCCTCAATTGGTAATGTTTCTTTTTAGATCAGAAAAGATGTTAGAGAAAGGATGAGTTCATTATACATTTGACTGTTATACATTGTGGAACATATCACCATTGTGGAACACGTGATATATCTTCCTTTCAATCTTGGTGGTGAAAAATATTGTTTGGGTATCAATTGTTTAGCTATCAAAAATGACTTATTTGCTGAAATGCGTGATAATTAACAACGTTGACACAGACAGAGAATGACACATACACACACATCTCGTATCTAAATGATTGCCAGTATCAATATTCTTTAGAAGGTCTAATTTGTGACTAGAAGGAGATAAAAGTCAAGGTTGGAGCATGAATGTAGTCAGCCAAACTTTGGCCAAACAACCAATTTGGTCCTTTATTAGGGACACGCCACGGCCCACAAAAGGGAAAAACATTGAAAATAACCCAAGTGCACTGGGCCTCAGATCAGTAGCAGAGCAGGGTAACCACAAGGAGCATAGCGAGCTCACACAACAACTCACACAACAACCAGCCAGGCACGAGCAGGCGCCCAGCCTAGTGGTAAACCTCACTGACCGTCCCTTCCTGGTCCCTCAGATAGAAATATTGGAAAAGGGCTTATCTCTACTGAAAAACTGGACACATTTAAACTAAGCTGTGAGATCCATGATATCATCAGAAAACTTACACTAAAGGCATTCGTTTCTAACAAACCGATTGAAATTGACACCCAAGATAACACCTGACTAAGGGTTAAATCCACCATCACCCCTCCTAGTACATCTATTCCATTGTAACTATTGGCCTTTGAGAAAGCTGTACTTAATAAAATAGGTGAGATTGGCCCAGGCCAAATCAAAGTATATCACAACACTATGAAAGAACAAAAATTGGCAATAAAAGACTAGCTGAAGTACAGGTTTCATGTATCAATGTCGACACTTGAAAAATATACTTTACTGACTTGATGTGTTGCCATCCTGAAATGTCCAAACAATGGTAACTTGCTTTCAGTTGATGCTAATATTGCTACAACATTGCAGAATATGTTGACAAACATTGAGTCATATTTCACTTATTGATGAAGATACTTATGCAGATTTTGGGGCCCAGTGAACACACAGTATAAAGGCATTGTTGGTGTATATGGTTTTTGGTGACATCAGTTCACTAACCTGTACAATAAAGGCCAACCATTCTGAGGTATGCAACAGTGCCTGAAGAGACATAATAATGGATAAGAGACAAGATCATACATGATATAGGAGCTATCGCTGGAAATGGCATCACTGTGACCAAGTGTCTTCTTAAAATGTTGCCTATGCATGTGCTTATGCAGAACCAACGTTTTAGAGGCTAGAAGCAGGTCAAATATGACCTCTTGGTAACTGTTTCGTGGTGAATGTTACTGATCTGTTCTATTTACGCAGATACAATAACACCATTGTATCTGCCATTACAGCATCAACTGGGGCAGGTGAAGCAGAAGGTGACAATGTAGGCGTGAAAGCATCTGACCACAGCATTTCCGGTCTCAACATCTAGGGCCACAGTGGCCCGAAGGGTGAGGGAAGTGCAACAAAGCCACCAGTGACACTACATCTTTTTCGGAGGCCTCTACCAGCGAGCACTCCCTGTTGGTGATGAACCCTACTTCTCATGTTACACCTGCTTCCTTGTCCACCACCCAAAGTAACATCTCCACGCTCCCTCTTGGTCCCCCAAGTTGGCCCCCCAAGCTCGGCTAAAAAGACCTGTGATCCCCTTTACTGGAGGCACCTAGGCCCCTGTCCCAGTCTCCCCAGCTGCACTGAATGGGGAGGCTTTTGCTCTCCATCGGAGTGTCAAGTGTCCCGTGCAGGCTCATTGTCATTTTCCCTTGTTTGGCATGATCGCGTTGCAGACTGCCCTATGCTTTGCGCACATTACTACACAAATGTATTTTGCTTTGTGATACACTGTACTATTACACAGGACCTGCTGTTGTTTTTACATTCTGTTCTTTTCTGGGATTTAGTATGCCCCTTGGTATTCTGTTCTGGTCAGGACCTGGCACCTAGACAAAACATGCAAATGCAGCTGTTGTTTGGGAACAAGTACTTTTGTCATATAGGTATGCACCGACAGGCAACAACACACTTGGAGAGAGATCTTTCCAGGGAAAATATTGCGATTGCGCCTGAGATGTAGAACCTTCTTCTGCACATGCTAAGGTAAGGGGTCCGCTGCAAACACCCAGAGCTCTTCTAATATATATTCACTGTGCTTTCATAGAAGGGATGGGGGGGTAAAGTGCCTGGATTGCTGAGATAAATCCCTTTCCTATACCTGCCCATTCCATGGCTTCCCATAAATAAGCCCACGAGACCCTGTCAAAGGCCTCCTCGGCGTCCAGAAAAATCGCCGCGACAGGGTCCCCAGAAGCCTCCGCTGCATCTAAAATAGTGATCATCTGCTTAGTATGATGGGTAGTCCCTTTACCGGGTATAAATCCATGTTGTGCCGGGGATACCACGCTCTCTATAACCTTGCTCAGCCTATTCGCTAGTGCTTTTGAATATATCTTAGCGTCGGCATTTAACAAAGTAATTGGCCTATATGAGCCTGGTTCTGTTGGAGGTTTATCTTTTTTTAGGATCACTATAATGTCCGCGTTGGCCCATGAATGTGGGACTATTCTACCCCCCTGTGCCAGGCAGCAAATTGCCCACAGATCCTTACCTAGCACCTCCCAAAAGGTTTTGTAGAACTCTGCCGGAATCTGGTCTTGTCCTGTTGCTTTACCCGATGGTAAATTAAATGCTGCATCTCTTATCTCCTGGATCGTTAACTGCACATCTAACTTATCCCTCTCCTCTGTGCTTAGCCCAACCTGTGGCCTTTGTGAAAGATATTCCCTGCTTTCTTCTTCTAGATTTCCAGTGCTTGTATCTTGTTCATATAAGACCTCATAAAACCTCCTAAACACCTCCTGTACCTCCTCCACCTTATTTACAGTTGTCCCAGTACTATCCCTGACTTCTTTTATCTCCCCTGCTGCTAAAGTCTGTCTGGTTCTAATTGCCAGAAGATGGCCAACACTCTCATTAAATTCGTAGCACTTCTCTTTTTTTGCAAGATAGTTCCTTGCAGTCTTCTGCGCCAATGTGGTTCCTATTTCTGCTTTCTGTGTTTCCAAAGCCAGTAAAATCTGTTCAAAAGGTTCTTGCCTACTTACTGCATCCACTAGAGCCTCTTCTAGAGCCACCAAGGTTCTTATCTCCATTTCCGTTTTCTCCTTTCCCCTTTTGCTTCTTGCTATTGTGTAACTTAATGTCTCCCCTCTAATACCTGCCTTAAAGCTATCCCATACCACATCCGCTGAGGTCGAGTACCTATTCAAATCCCAGAATTGTGTTATCCAAACTTTCATTCTTGTAATGTACTCCTTCTCTTTCAGCAGCCCTCGTTCGAATGTCCATGTGGATCTTGGTATTTCTTTGTTTTGGGGAACTAAAATACTTAAGACCAGCGGATTGTGGTCTGACACTATTCTAGGGAGCCGTTCTATTCTGGATCTGCCTACAAGTGAGCTAGAAATAAAAAAGTAATCCAACCTGGCTATGGTTTTGTGTGGAGCAGAATAGAAAGTGCTGCCTGTACCCACTGGGTTTGCTTCCGCCCACATGTCCACCAACGCGTTATGGCGAACAAAATTTTGTACAGCTCTGCATACCTTTTTTTTCCTTCCAAGGTACCTACTCCCCTTCTTATCGGTTAGGCCATCCAAGCCATTAATGTTGAAGTCCCCACAGCATATCACAGGTTCTGGCCATAATGCTAATTCCCCATCCAAAAATTCAATTAATTCCGGTTCATCATCATTTGGACCATACAGTGAAATAAGTGTACATCTCCCTTCAGTAGTTTCCATATCGAGCATTACCCATCTCCCATCACAATCCTCCTTTCTCTTCTTAACTTTCGCAGTGCCTTTTCTAGCCAATACTGCCACTCCCTTGCTTCTCCCTTCCTGTCCTGTATAAGCAAGAACCTCAAAGCCCATTTGATCCAGCATAAACTTGTCCTTGACAGCTACATGTGTTTCCTGTAAACAAATTATATCAATTTTCCAGAAACGTAGTAAAGCAGCCAGCTTTTGTCTTTTCTCCCCGTTATTTAGACCACAGATATTAATCGAAATTATCCTGATTGCCATGACACATATTTTGCTTTTACCATCACTTCAGCTGCCCTCTCACCACCGATCACACATTTTCTCTCTTCCTTATAACATTTGCAACTCTGTACTGTATTACTACAACCGCCATCACCCGTGCTCCAACCCCCCCGCCTCCCCCCCTTTTGTAGCCCCCCTCCCCCACTGCTGTCCCACCCCCCCTGCAACAGGCAAATAGGTCACTCCTGACCTATGCGTGTCCACTGAGCTTTGTAGCGTCGCCCCCCTCTCCTCCCCACTACAAACCTTCTCCCCAAGAAAGTTCCTACCGCCAGGCAATTGAATATCTTCCCTCCTTACTCTTTATCTTTTCATCACTTTTTACCTTTCCCCTCCTTTCTATATAAACTCTCGTTTACTTCCTTCTGGCTCCCCCTTGTTCTTTTAGCTCTTCTAAAAATTCCCCTGCCTTAATCTCTGAGAAGAACATTCTAGTTCTACCACCTGAAATAACTTTTAGCTTTGCAGGGAACATCAAGTATGCTTCTGCGCCAAGACTCTGAAATTCTGCGATCAATTGTCTAAGTCTCCACCGCCTCTACACAGTTACATGACAAAAGTCCGGTCTAGCAAAGAATGTTATTCCTTCAACCGTCTTCCAAGAATCCGGTCTGGCTTTCTCCATCAGTTCTTGTCTTGCTAAAAAGTTTCCAAAGAATACTAAAATATCCCTTGGCAATATACCTGTACCCTCATCTCTTCTTTTCTTTACAGTGAACGGGAACCTGTGGGCTCTCTGTACTTCTTGCTCCCAAAGCCATGGTACCTCCGGGAAGGCTCCTTTTAGCAACTTAATGACGAAACCTCTGGGGTCTTGCCCCTTCCTCAACTCCAAGGAGTCTAGCGTTATTGCGCCTCTGGCGATTCTCCAAATCCTCCACCTTCCATTGTAAATCCTCGACAATCTTCGTCTGCTCTTCTCTAGTTGTCTGCCAGTCTGTAACTTTATCCTCTAGTCTGCCCGTTCTCTCTTCAACACCTATGACTCTCTCCTCCACTTCCTCAAACTTTTTGTTTATTTTCCTGATCGATGCTTGAATTTTTTTGGTGTCGTGCCTAGCCCTCCGACTTTCAGCTCTGGCTTCTGTTTGCATTTGCTTTAATGTAGCATACATTATATCCAGCTTCCCACCTTCGCTTTGCACATCTTGCCCGTCTTCTTTGTATATATTGGAGGTAGCCGAATAGTCCCATAGCAGTTTTTTATGAGTACTCTTAAAAGAGCTCAGAGGGGAGCCTGTTTTCCTAGATGTCAGCTTGCGCCTTTTTTGCGTACCTTTCCCCTTGGAACCACCAGTTTCGCCGGAGCTTGAGCATGAGTCTGATGAAGCTCTTTGCTCTTCGCTGCTTGTCATCGTGGATTCTGACTCTTCGGGTACAGAGAAAAACCCGTCCCCATCAGTTCCCTCTGTAAAGTCAGGGTCTGCCTGCTCGTTTTGCCCTTTCTGTGGTCTGGGGCTCATAGCGCTGTCTCTCTGTGCATCTCTCATGAGTTGGGCTTGCTCCTCTAATATCTCAGCCTCCACCTCCTGAAGAGCTTCTAACATTTGCCCAGTGCACAAAGCCTCCGTCATTCCAGCCCCGCCAGCGGTCTCTCTCACCTCTTTTCCTGCATCAGAGCGCTCTTCGTGGCTCCCCTGTCCCCCCTGCTCCGAGTCTCTCTCAGTGGCATTCGAACAGCTTGCCGACGGGTGCTCCGCGAGCAGCGTTAGAACTGATTGGCCTGGTTGCCTGGCAACGCCACCGCTTGCGTCCTCGAGGACGCTTCTGCCGGCACCGTCGGGTGGAGGGGTTGCTGTGTTTTTCGGAATTGCCGCACCAGCTCCTAAAGCCCCCGGGGATGCCTTGGTGCTGAAGACTTCTGACACTGAGGGCTGTCGATAAGTGAGGTCGTTTTTCTTTCTGTCTGGCAAGTCTCTTCCAGCTTGGTTATTGTTGCCGCTACCATTGACTTTGCTCAGCTTGAGCTCTTTGTCTTTCTCGCCGGCTTTCTCAATTTTCCGCTGCTGGGCTTTAGACGCCGTAGAGATTGTAGGTGTTGAACGTTTACCGGGGGGTGGCATTTTTATTTTCGGAATTGTACCGGTCCTCCCCGAATCCTTCTGGCATGTTTCTTTCGTTAATCCGGTGGGCATAGGCTGTTTATCCTTCCCGCGGGTTGCCATCTCTGCCTCAATCACCTTTAGAGCTGTGGCGATCAGAGACTTCACTTTTGCAAAAACGCGTTTAAAGGTGTAGAGACCACCGCTTTGTTTCTTCGATCCCAGCCTATTAACGCGCTCAAGTTGGCTCCAGAGACTCAGCAGCATACTGTCTTCAGAAGCCAATCAGGTGCCTGGTACTCCCCATGGGTTGGAGAGGGGTCAAAATGCGACTAGCACCTACAACGCTTCAGCGGCCATCTTGCCTCCTCAATGGATTTATCTCAGCAATCCAGGCACTTTATAAACATCCCACTGCTAGGATAAGAATTAATAAATCCTACTCAAAGACGGTACAGATTGGGCGCGGGACCAGACAGGGATGCCCAGCCTCGCCTCTGCTATTTGCCATATATCTGGATCCGTTTTTAAGAAGACTCACAGATAACATCAGGATCCCCCCTGTTACATTGCATGAGAAAGACTACAAACTATTTGCTTATGCAGATGATGTGGCTATCACAACACCAGCACCGGAGGGGGCGCTGATAGAAATCGAGCAGGAGGCGAGAAATTTTGGCACGTTCTCAGGGTATCTCATAAACAGAGGGAAGACACAAGTAGTACAGAATAGATACTCAACATTTGTAGATACAAGGGTAGTCCCGGAAGCAACGTACTTAGGAGTCAGGGTGACTGCGGAGTTAGGGAAACTGGTAGAGATTAACATGGAACCACTATTAGGGAAGGTTAAAAGAAATATGGAGAGGGTTAATAATTTACATCTGACATTAATGGGTCGTATTAATTATATTAAAATGGTCACTTTCCCAAAATTTTTATACTTATTTAGAGCAATTCCCTTATTCTTTGATGGCATATGGTTTAATAGAATAGAATCAACAGTGAATAGATTAATTTGGGCACAGGGGAAGACACGGAGGGCGTATAGATTTCTGACATTATCAAGGGAGAAGGGTGGTTGGGGGGCACCGGACTTTAGATTTTACTATTGGGCGGCAGTTCTGCAATACTCAAAGGGGCTTTTAGGAGGAAGTGATCAGCAGGATGAGGGAGCATGCCCAGAGAACGTTTACGAAGCATTGCTGGGAAAAATGGCAGAGAATGCCTTGGTAACAACAGTGGATTTCGCCTATTTTAAACATACAAGGTTCAAAACTTTGAGTGCAGTATACAAAATCTGGAGGGCAATCAAGAAGAAGTTAGGTTTGGGAAGGTATAATAGATACTTGAGGTTATACACGAATAGCGAGCTCCCGGCAGAGATCTTTAGGGACGTCGTCATGAAAGAGTGGGATGGCAGAGGAATCAAGAAACTAGGAGACATGCTGGATGCGAAAGGAGGGTTCTTACTATTCCAAGATATCCAACATAGATTTAAAATACCGGGGAACAATTTCTTTAAATATTTACAAGTAAGAAGCTACTTTCATACAAAACAGGGGGGATCAGTAGGAATGACAAGTTGCAGGATAATGGATTATCTGGGGAGCAGTTTACAGTGCTCAATTAGACAATTGTATGCAGAATTACAGCTATACAAAACAGACGATAGGGAGAAATATAGCAATAAATGGGAGGAACAAGTAAGGGCCCATCCTGAAGCTCTTCAAGCCTCATTGGATCTAGGTAGAACTGTGTTATGTTCAGCAACATTACAAACCCAACATTACAAGACTGTATACTTGCTATATCATACACCAGCTAGAATTGCACAATGGGGGGGGTAACACCGGAATAACTTGCCCGCGCTGCAACTGAACGAGCGCTAACATCACTCACATGTTTTCACAATGCCCACAGCTTTATACTTTAAAACTGGGAATAGAGGAATTTTTGGAGAATTCTCTGGGGTTAAAAGTTAAGTTAACGGACGAATTGATAATATTAGGCATCAGTATAGGTGATAATAATTTACATCCAGAATTCCTGTTCTTGGTCACAGCTGTTTTTAGACTTATTATTGCGAAAGCCTGGAAAGATAAATCGGCACCGACGTTTCAGATGTGGGTAGCAAAGATACTATATATATATAATCTGGAGAAAGCTATCTACGATAGGAAAGGCAGAAGGGCAAGAATATTGGGGGTTAAGATTTGGCTCCCCATTGAGCAGTGGAAAAGCAGAAAGAACTAAAAATCAGGGGAGTTGGCATATTTCTCTGTTTTCTTGTCTCTGGTTCCTTACGGGATATATCAGATTCTGTTTTGCCTTGCTTTTTCATTTCTCTGTGTTCTCTCTTCTTTTGTTTGCGTTTTTTTTTTCCTTTTTCAGGCATGAAGATGGTTGTATTATATATGTATTACTGTCTGAAATCAAAACTCTGCACTGTAAAAAATTGTATTGGATTTAACAGAAAATGGGGGGGGGAAGTCTAAATAAAAATATAAAAAAAAAATTAAAAAAAAGAAGGGATGGGGGGGTTAGGCTACCCCGTGGTATGACAGCTCTTTTTACCACCTATGGATTACTTAGTATGCTGACCGTATTTGTGTTTGGCATCTTCTTACCTATTGTGGCACGTATACTGCATACTAGAGCATGATAGTTGAAAATAAACATTTTAAACTTTATTTGAGTCTCTGTCAGTTCTTCTTGTGGACTTGTATCACTGGGAGAACAAAAGGGTATGTCCTGTTACCGCGATTGCTGAGAGAATCTGGAGTGTCATGTTCTGGGGTGTCTAATCACTTGTTCCTCTGTGAGTGGGTAGGAGGGCAAGCGAGACACTATAGCTAGTCAATCCCGGGTTTGTGGATACTAAGGTGGTAGGATGACTCAGTCCCTGCCTATAAAGTTCTATGATCCGAAGCATAGTTCTGTGCATATGCCGAATCCCTGCAACAGGAGCATCGCTGTAGGCCAGACTGCCCTGCTGAATGCCATCCAGGGGCTTAGCTGCGATGTGCAAGAATGGTAGCTTACCTGAAAGGCATTCACAGTGTTATGTGTATCCTACAGCTGTCATATCAAGCTCTGGCTTCCTTATTCAAAGCAGTCTCCCAGCCATCCCAACCTTCTGCCCCACCTCCACTTCTTTCCCATCCCAATTCCCTATTCTGAGCGATGTCCAAAGCACACTCACACGTTTTCAAGCTCCCACTCAAACAGACACAGGCAGGAGGACACACACAGACACACAAACAGAAACACCACAAAAAGAAACTCAAGAAGCGCTAATCCAAATATACAAACAGCAGATCCAACACCACACATACATGCACCACACCCACCACCAGCACACCGACAAAAAGCACACCCCCACCAGCCCAGCAACAGAAAGCACACCGCCACCACACACACATGCACCACAACCACCACCGGCACACAGACAGACAGAAAGTACTCCCACCATTCACACACACATGCACCACACCCTTAACATGAACTATTATCACACCTAGCACCTCCATAGCAAACCCACATACACATACACAGACACAAGTTGCTTAGAATACACACTCAAAAAACTCAGACGCAGACACACCCAAACAAGCACATGCACCAGACCCATAGGCACCTGCACCCTAAACACACACATGAACATCATAGACTGCCACTCCCTCTACTTCCGAAACCCCAATCCCGACCCAACAACCTACCAAATTTCCATGGAAGACCTGATTTTTTTCCTTGCCCTAACCCCTCCCACACCATTGTGAAGGCCATCAACGTCTAAGTCTCCGAGTTCATCGAAGTGAACCACATCCTGAACATCTCCCAATCTGGATTCCGAAGCAACCACAACACCAAAACTGCACTCCTGGCCCACCTTCGATACCATCTTCCACCGCACCCTAATCACTAGACTCCATGACACCTGCATCCCTGTGGATGCAGGTGTCATGGATGCAATGAGGATTTATTTATTTATTTATTAAGAGTATTGTATAGCGCAGACAAGACCCTTGGGTATCAGAGCGCTTCACATTGCATGAGGTAGTTACATTCTTACATTGTCAACGTAGTTTTCACATTATTATGAGGTAGGTACATAACTTATACAGGCGACAGTATCCATAAAATTTCTACAAGAGTAATAGCATATATTAAGACAAAACTTTCAGTAAATAGTGGCATATAAGTGTAAAAGAGTCAGTCAGTTCTGATGGATTATTTCTTGTGTGTGTTTCAGCTCCAGTCCTTAAGCAAGATTTCTGACTTCCCGTGCCTCATCTATGGAAGGAATTTACTCATTAGGAAGATCTTAGTTTCCCTCTTAAAGGTTGCTGTATCTTCAATCTTTCTGATGTTTGAAGGAAGTGAGTTCCATATTCTAGGGGCTGCTCCTGAAAAAGCTCTGTCGTAAGTCTTCTTCTTCCGGAAGATGGCGGGTCTCAGCATTAGCTCATTTGTGCTCCTGGTTGGTCTGTTACCTCCAGAAAGCTTAATTTTCTGAGCTAGGTATTTGGGTGTATTGTGGTGGAGCGCCTTATGTGTTATGCATGCCATTTTTAGCTGGATTCTTGCTTCGAACGGTAGCCAGTTTAATGTCTTCAAGTGTGGCGATGTATGGTAAAATTTCCTTGATCCCGTGATCATTCGTGCGGCTGCATTGAGACAGGCTTTCAGCGGCGCTGTTGACATTTTTGGTAGACCTGCTAGCGTAGTGCATCCATATTCAATCCTAGCTATAACTAGTGACTGAACTGCCAGTTTGAGGTCTGCTTTGGATATGAATGGTTTCACTTTTCTGATGTAATTTAGATGGTAGCGGGCGCTTTTTGCCATTGCGTTAATATGTGCTTTCATGTTTAGTTTCTCATCTAGAGTGATTCCTAGAGATTTTGCTGAGTCAACTAGAGTAGGGGTGCAGTTTAGTGCTGTTATCATCCTGGACCATTCCTTCACTTCTGTTTGTTTCTTTGCTGGAGATATTAGCAAGAATTCCGTTTTTTGTGCGTTTAGTTTCAAATGGTTGATCGATAGCCATTGCAAAGTCAGTTTTAAGGTCTCATTCATTCTCATAATGTCTTCCCTGGATGTGATCTTGATGTAAATCTGGGTATCGTCGGCGTACATGTGGTAGGAAATATTAGATTTTCGAAGGATTTCAGTGAGAGGTTCAATGTAAAGGTTGAACAGTGATGGTGATAAAGTAGAGCCTTGAGGGACTCCAATTGAATTAGGGCATGCTGGTGAGAGTGTTTGATTGACCAGGAATCTTTGCGTTCTATTCTGCAGGAAAGATTCAAACCATTTTAGGATGTTTCCAGTTATTCCCATCCTATCATGAAGCCTGATTAGTAATTTTTCATGATTGACCGTGTCGAATGCTGATGATAGGTCCAGGAGGATAAGTAGACATGTTTGATTGCTGTCTAGTGCCTGTAGTGCATCATCGACAATATGTAGGATCGCTGTTTCTGTGCTATGACCTGTCCTGAATCCTGATTGGCAGTCGTCTAGTAGTGAGAACTTCGTGCTGTGTTGACTTAGTTGATTATGGACGCATTTCTCTATTAGTTTGGCCAGCATAGGGATGTTGGTCACAGGGCGAAAGTTATTTGGATCTGCTGGGTCCGCCGTTGTTTTTTTGATGATAGGGACGACTTGACCTGTTTTTAGGCAATCTGGAAGTATCCCTTGTGATAGGGAGGCGTTTATTATTTTTGTCCAAATGGGAATCACAATATGATTTATGTCTCTGATGCATTTAGCAGGTAGAGAATCACTGTAGTGGTTGTTAGGTTTGATGTCTGATAGTGTTTTGGTTACGGTATTTTGATCCAGTAGTTCGAAGTTAACCCATTGAGCCTGGTTTTTTGTCCTATTGTGGTCGTTTTCTATGGTGCTGTTGAGGTTTTGTCTGACCATATTACCAGTGTTATCAGCCTCTTTCCCGAGCTCTCTTTCTAGTTTGTTTGCCTTGTCTGTGAAGAATGTTGCGAATTCTTCACTACTTATTTGTGTTGTTGTGGTTTCTTGGTCGGTTTTAGCTAATTTATTGGATTGCTGTTTCAGGATCTCAAATAATTTCCGTGGTCTATTTTTGGCGTTATCTAGCTCAGATCTGATAAATTCTTTTTTGGAGTGTAGTATTTTTTTGTTATATTCGCTTCTAATTCTTCTAAGTGATTTCAGTTCTGGCGATGCTGGGTGTTGTCTCCATCTTCTTTCTGCTAGTCTTAGTTTCCTCCTTTCTTCATTTAGAGTCTCACTGAACCATGGGTTTTTTATCTTCTCTGTGACTCTTTTCAGTTTCAGAGGCATCGTACTGTTGACTATATTCGTTATTGTTTCAGTGTAGTGATCTGTAAGTTCTTCCACACTTTGGAAGTTGTTTGGTGGAGTCAGTTTTTCCTCACAGCTTTCCACTAATAATGATATATTCGGATTTCTAGTATCTCGCAGCCATTTCTTGTATCTCTTAGGTTGTATCGTTTTGTTCTTATTCATATTGTTTATCAGGAAAGTTATGGCATGGTGATCTGACCAGTCGCATGGTTCAATTGCTATAATTGAGGTATTGTTAGTTTTAGATATTATCCAATCCAGCGTGGCTCCTTTTTCATGTGTTGGCTCAGTGCAAACTTGGTTAAGATTTAACTCCGTTAGGAGGTCTTTCAGAGCGTTGACTTGTTTGTCTTGGTTGTCATTCCAGTGTAAGTTGAAGTCTCCCAGGATAATGTTGTTATTTTCAGAGTCGGAGTCGGTGGTGATGATTTCCATTAAATTGTCTATGAAGGTTGAATTATTGCCTGGCGGGTGGTAAAGTGCATGTAGATTGCACGTTTGATTATCTGCTGATCTAATCTTGAGATTTAGGTGTTCACAGAATTCGTGATGTTCTGATGGCACATGTTTGACTTCTAATTCCGATCGGTAAATGCAGGCAACCCCACCCCCTGTCTTTTTTTGTCTGTCGAGTCTCACAATACTATACTGTGGGGGTACTAGTAGGTCCATACTAGGAGACGAGGATTCCGATAGCCATGTTTCCGTCAGGATTGACACATCTATTTCTTTGTTTAATATGAGATCAGCTATGTCAGATGCATGTTTTGTAGCCGACCGACAGTTAAGGAGTAGGCATTTTAAAGGTTTCCCTGCTAACCTTGTGTTCATGACGTGTGGTTCCGTGATTAGTTGTACTTGTTTTAAGTTGTTATGATTTGTTTTCCTTTCGTTTCATTTTGAAGTTCTGTTAGCATCGATCTGGACTGTTCTGATTTTGTCGCCTTCAGTAGGGTCAGTAGACTCATAATCTTGAAGAAATGATAGCGTTTCTTCTTCCGTAAGATGGTAGAGGTTCCTGTCTGGGCGAATTTGTCTGTTTGATAATGGTAATGCCATCTTATTTCCTTCTTTTTGACATTTAATAAGAACTTTTAATAAGAACTCCTTCCTCACCAGCCGAACACAGCGAGTGAGACTACCTCTGTTCTTCTCACAGAGATCAGCTGCGGGGTGCCACAAGGCTCCTCCCTGAGCCCCCCCTCTTCAATGTCTACATGGCCCCCCTTGCTGCCATCATCAGGAACCACAGACTCAACAGCGTCTCTTACGCTGATGACACCCAGCTGATCCTCTCCCTCACTAACAAACCCACAAATAAACTTCCACAGCAGGATGAAGGATTTTGCCACCTGGATCAAAGACAGTTGCCTCAAACTCAACTCGAACAAGACCGAAGTACTCATCTTGGGACCCACCCCCTCAGCTTGTGATAACTCCTGGTGGCCCACTACACTGGGGACCCCCTCCCCTACCGAACACACACATAACCTCAGCACCATACTGGACTCTTCGCTCACAGTGATCCGCCAGACCAATGCCATATCCTCATCAGAAATTCAGATGGATCCACGCAGAATCCAGAAAGATGGTCACCTACGCACTCATCACCAGCAGACTCGACTACAGCAAAGGACTCTATGCCGGCGTCACCCAGAAACACCTCAGGAAACTACAGAACATTCAAATCGCCACAGTCAGACATGTCCTCAATATCCCCCACTGCAGCCACACCCCCAATCACCTTTGAAAACACCACTGGCTCCGAATAAACAATCACCTTCAAGCTCCTCACACTTGTCTTCAAAGCCCTCCATGACGCAGGACCAGCATATCTGAACCACAGCTGTCAGTACCACGCACCTGAAAACTCGGTTTCCACAGGAACAGAAGAACTTTCCTCAATCCCAGACTCCACTACAAGTAAATTAGATAATCCGCTCACAGTGAAGAGGGGGAAAGGGGATTGGGAAGAAAAGAGAGACTGCCACTGCTGTGCCTCGTCCACTTAGGGTTTCTGGAGAATGGTCTTCTGGCACCTGTAACACACAACACAAACAACAACTTCTTTAATAGACTCCCATCTACTCTCCACACTCTCTCTAACTGCTGCCCATTACCTGTTATGCTCAGTTGAATTGCTGCTCTCTTATTATGATAAAAATCTGTCTTTTGTGTAGATAATACTTTTAATTGTTCATTCTTGTTTTGCAGGTAGATTGCTGAGTAGATACTTGAAGGTAAGTACAATTATATATATACAGATATATATCTATATCTATATCCTTTAATGTACGATACTTTATTTATAGTTCAAATCCAGAGAAGTATAAGTACTAGAGGAGAATTCAAATTATCTGGCTAGTGCTTCAGGAAACCAAGGAGCAAAGAGCACGTTGTTCACTCAAAATTAAAGAACTATTTAACAACATAAATACCACTAGGCTGCTCACGAAGACATTTCCATACAGGAATCTCAGAAGGCTGGTCATGATGAAATTTCCATACTGGAATCTCAGGAGGCTGGTCACGAAGAGATATGAGTGGAGTAGTCAGGCGGAGCGCAAAATCGGGACAAAGCACTGCTCCCCTGAGATAATTTCAGTCACAAGCATGCATGAAGGCAAAATGCTGCTTCACACTCAGAAACGACGGTTGAAGTGCGCTTAGAGCATTGTGCACGAGTGCGATGACAGGAACACTTTGGTTGAAGACTAGAACGAGCACTGTTCCCAATTTATCAACAGCCGCCATCTTGGAAATCCGGACATGGACGGCTTTGCATCAGTTTGAGAAGCACCCCTACGAGCATCAGGGAAATTGTTCGACACCGCTTTCCCATTAGGTAAATTGGCAAACTTTTGAATTTTAACCTACCTAGGAAGTGGGTTACAGCAGATTTGATCAGGATTGGATCAGCCCGGACTACAGCCTCACACTGCACGTACCCGTGAGACACTTTTTCTCCACCCAACTGGCCCTGGCCACAATCCAACGGATCCACTAGACCAGAGCCAGTGGAAGATCCTTCTCCTACCTCGCCGACAAGACGTGCCCTGCCTCGCCACCTCAGGCAATCCCTGTCGCTAACCCAATTCAGGAAGGATCTCAAAACCTGGCTCTTCGACTGATCCCAGCAACCAGATAGAGACCGCCACGGGTGAAAATCCATGCTCTAAAACCCCCAGATTGACCCTTAACCATCCCTTCCAATCCCAGTCTACCTGGCCAAACAGTCATTCGCCCCTTCTAAATCCCAACCCACCCCCTAAAAAACCGAGAAGCACCCTTTCCAAAACCACAGTCCCCCATCGCAAACCAAAACACACTCCTTCCAAACCAAAGGGCACCCCTCACAAACCCAAGGACACGCCTTCAAAACTCAAGGATATCCCTCCTACATTATAACCACCCCCCCATGTAAGATCATGACGGTGCCTGCTCTGCCCACTAGATTCCCCTTGCTGTGGAGGGCTCCTTTGGCAGTTATGTAGGAGGCAAGCTGAGTGCCAGAGCACAATAGTGCCCATGATTTATGACATCAAGAATGGACTGCCATTTAAATTGCTTAAAAACTTATGAG
Source organism: Lissotriton helveticus (assembly GCF_964261635.1). NCBI lineage: Eukaryota > Metazoa > Chordata > Amphibia > Caudata > Salamandridae > Lissotriton > Lissotriton helveticus. Next base: position 1,200,014,348 of record NC_136059.1, read on the forward strand.
ACTAATTGGTTTGAATGAATACCTATTTTTTGGTTCACCAAGTTTGTAGGAATTCTTGTGTTTTCAAATAAGCGTAAAAAGCGTATTCAACGTCTGTTGCAGCAAGAGAGTTAACCCAATGTATCCATCTTGGATGTATAGCCTTTGCATTTGGAATGCTTGCTTTTGTCACGGCCTCTAAGGCAGGTACAGGAGTAACGACCAATATGCGTTTACCCTGTGCGAGAGCTCTCTCTTTTGCTACTGCAGTTTGAACCGCTGTCAGGATTTTTTCTGTTGAAGTGAATTTCATTTCAGCTTGTGTGTACAAGTGTGATTTGTAAGCAATTTGTACTTTTTCTCCTTCATTAAAGGTTAAGTACATAAATCCGCATCTTCCTGGGATGATTCTGATTACAAGATTTACGCGTGTCTGTAAATGTGTTTTTGCTAACATGTCTGTTTGCACTGAACGCAAAATTTCTGTGTGTTTTTGAGTCCAATTAGTGGTTTTGAAATCAGGTTTGATTAATTTGTAGAGAGGTTTAACCCTTTCTGCGTAATTTAGAATGTATGTTCTTCCGAAAACCTAGGAAAACTAGAATTGACTGTAAGTTTTTCAGTGTTTTTGGAGGTTGGAGCAGAGCACACTTTCCTAAAAAGTTGGCTGCCAGGCTTTTGCCTTCACTTGATAACTCGTATCCCAGAAAAAGGACGTTGAGGTGGGCAATTCTTGATTTTTTAAAGTTGAATTTGTACCCTTCAGTGGCAAATCCAAGTATAAAGGTATTCACTCTGTTCAAGTGCCTATCCAAGTCATCGTCTGTTAGATAGATGTCAGCAACATAAGATAATGCCTCATCATCATACGTTGTAGTAACTCTGTTACTCTGCCTGAAAAGAACCCGGAACTATTCTTGAATCCCTGGGGGAGACGCAGAAGTGACATACAGTCATATGCATCAACAATCGGTAATACATGTCGGTAATAGCGAAAAATAACGAATCGCTATTAAGGACATGCAAACCGCGATGCATCAAAATAATCGTTAAAAATTACCGATTCGGTAAAAATCGCTATTAAATACCAAAAGTACGACAGCGAGAGTAGCAAATACCGAGTTAGCTAATACCGAATCGGTATTAGTGAATCCGGTATTAGCAAATTTGGTAATAGCGAAAACGGTAAATTTATGCGACGCCTCGGAAGCAGGCCGATGACATCACAACCAGGAAGTAGGACAGCCACGCTGCATTCAGTGTTCGGAGTAGCACAGAGGAGGAGGCAGAGCACAGGAGTTGAGGACCCTGACAGAACCAGTAGCAACCAGGACAAGGCAAGCAGGACAAGATGGAGAAGGAGGCCCCCAGCAGGGAAAGGACACACCCCGAAAGCGAAAACGCAAGTTTTCTGATAAGGAGCTGGAAATCCTAATAGAGTGTGTGACCAGCAACAATGACCGACTGTTTGGGAAGTTGTCGCTGAAGGTGCCAGAGGCAGAAAAACAAAAGATGTGGCTGCGCATCAAGGACAAGGTAAATGCCTGCGGAGTCACCCACCGCAGCATCGACGACCTAAAAAAATGCTGGTATGACCTGCGTAAGAGGGCCAAGGAGAGGATAGCGCAGAGGGTCAGGGATGCTGCTGGCACAGGAGGGGGCACATCCAATGTGACGCCTAACACAGCCCTGGAGGATCTAGTGGAGTCCACCATAGAACCGGAAGCTGTTGTGGGGGTCACACGTCTGGACACCTCAGGTGCTGTGGAAGGAGGACAAGGTAAGAAGCATGGCAGCGTAACAATGCAGCGCGTACTAAGTCCCTGCCCAATCCCCCATGCCTGACCCAGTGCACATGTAGCGTTGCCCTAAACACATACCCTCACCACTGTGTTGCACCATGGGAGTTGGAGTCAATACATGAATGGGTGCATGCCAGAGCCCAGAGATGAATACAGCAGCAAAGGGCCAAATGTCAGTCAGAAAAAGTAATTTATTGTGAGATGCCACAGCTATTGTCACATACTATACCATGATAATAACTATGCACTGTTTCACACACAGATGCATCCCCCATCGATTCTGACGACAGTGCCCGCCTCGTCATCTCAGAGACGCCAGTGTTGTCAGATGCGGAGTGCTCACAGGGAGCTGTAGCCATGTCATCCCCTTCACCACCACGGCGGACAACACCTCCACCATCCCTGCGGTCCAAGCCACCACCACCACCACCACCACCCTCGCGGTCCAAGACACCACCACCACCACCACCACCACCACCCTCGCGGTCCAAGACACCACCACCACCACCACCACCAGTGCGGGCCACTCCGCAGAGCCGCAGAGCAGATGTTCCCTCCCTGCCCGTGATGGAGTCGGATCACAGTTCAGCACACCCAAATGTTCCACGCCAGGCTGTCGTCACTCCAACCAGCCAAACTGCAGCACGACAGCGCATCAGGCAGAGGGCTGTGCCCCCGGGTCGGGCTGCTGCAAGACCAGTCGATCTGTCCGAAGGGTACGGAGTTGTGGAGACCCGGATGCTGCATGTCCAGCGCCTGCATGGGAGAAACATGGGTGCCATGAAACTCTCCATGACCAAACTTTGCAACAAACTAGGCAACATGACTGACGCTGTGCGTGAGCACACCACTGCCGTAGCTGCCGGCAACAATGAAATCAAGCTGTGCCTGCAAGAACTGACACGTGCCGTGGTCGCAGGCCAACGGAGTGAGCGCCTGCGCCACAGGCAGATCATGCTGGCAGTGAATACAACAAACAAGGCCATTAATAAGCTGTGCAACAGCACGGCTGTGCTGTCCCGCAGGTCCGTGTCCCTGCAAGTGGACCTAGGTCATTATTGTGGGGATGTGGCAAAGGCCCTTGAGAGGGTGACCACTGCAGTGGAGCAACTGCAGCCTGGATCAGTCAGTGTCAGCAGTCTGGGAGCGGAAGAGGGGAGTGAGGGAGCCTCCAGTGTTAGCAGCGTCTCCCTGTCGGAGTCCAGCGGGAGCAGGCGCAGTGGCCGCAATGCAACTGCCACTGACTCCCATCGTGTAGAAGCCGAGGAGTCACAGGACAAGAGACTGGGGGTACGCGGCAAACGGAAGTGAACATGTGGCAAAGTCACACTGTCCTTGGTGACGTAACCAGGGTCAGACTGAGATGCCGCACGCATCACCCGTTCTGAGAAGGGACAATTTTAGTTTGACTTTAACTGCAGCAGCATCATGTTTGTGTTACGTATTTCTGCACCAGTCAGGTGTCCATGCCCATTAAACCCTTGCAAAACTGATCCTGTTGTCAAGTCACTCTCTTACCTGTCTCAGAAATGATTCCGTGTGATGTATGTCCGCCTCCTTTGCCCTTCAGCTGTGTTGGGCACATGCGCCTGTCGGTGTTGGGGGGGGGTTGCTGTGCACGTAGTTCATCCTCTCCGTCCACCTCTATGGGTATCCCCCTGCGTGTGGCGATGTTGTGCAGGATGGCACACACAGCAATGATCTGGCAGCAGGTCACTGGGTCGTACTGCAAGGCACCTCCAGTCTTGTGCAGTATTCGGAAGCGGCTCTTGAGGATGCCAAATGTCCGCTCAACCACATTCCTGGTGCTGATGTGTGCTCTGTTGTAGCGCTGCTCTTGCGGTGTTGCTGGGTTGAGATAGGGAGTGAGGAGATATTCACGCAATGCATATGCGCGGTCACCTGCAGGAGGGAGAGAGAATGGTAATCAGCATGAATGAAAATATAAATGTGGGGATGGAGTGGTTGGAGAGTACGATGATGCATCTATATGTACCTAGTAGGTGTCCCTCTGCAAAATCACCGTTGATCAGGCGCCTGTGGAGGCCACAGTGACGGAATATGTAGGCGTTGTGTGTGCTCCCGGGGAATTGGGCTACAAGGTCCGTAATTATGTACTTGGCATTGCACACCACCTGCACATTGATAGAATGGTATGACTTCCGGTTGCGGAATATGTATTCGGTGGCTGATGGAGGACAGATGGCGACATGCGTGCAGTCAACACACCCGATGACATGGGGGAATTGTGCCACCTGGTAGAATTCCCGTTTGGTGCGTGTCAGCTGCTGGGAGGTTGTGGGGAAGGTAATGTGGCGATTTATTAATGTCAGCATGGGCTCTAGGAACCGGTGGAAGAATCGTGATAAAGCACTTTGCGACATGCCTCCAGTCTCAGCTATTACCCCCTGGAAGCTTCCAGACGCAAGCAGGTGCAGGCAGCATAGGACCTGCACATGGGCTGGTATGGCGTTGGTCCTACGGGTCTCGTGCTGCAGTAATGGTTCCAGGTCTGCTATTAGGCGCATTATCATGGCACGGTTGAGTCTATACTTGTCGTACACCTGTTCCTCGGTCTGCCACAGCAAAGTTATGCGCACCCTGAAGATCCTGTCCTGTATCATCCTCCTGCGCTGGGCCTGGGCATTGATCCTCCTCCTCCTAGCAAGCACGTACAGGGCAGCCATTTTGGTTGACATGTGGGGTTTCCAAGGGCATTTATGAAGGGTTACTGATTGTCAGCACCTGCTGATGGGGTTGGAATTTTTTTTTCTGTCCTTCAGTAAACTTTACCTCCTGATTGTGATTCCCCTTATTTTGCTCATGCTAAATAGCGATTTTAGGGATTTTCGGTATTAGCGACTTTTCATGCATACCATTGCGGTTCGTTAATAGCGATTCGGTATTTCCGAGGTCTGCTTTGGGGTTCGGTAATTCCGATTGTCTGTTTAGTGATTCGGTAATTTACCGCGTGGGGTTTTAGCAATTCTTTATTTTTTTCCGATTTATTGTTTGATGCATAGCATTTTCTGGTTTTGCGTTCGGTATCGGCCTGTTTTACCGATTCGGTGTTTTACCGGGAGGTATTTTCGTTGATGCATCTGCCAGTATGTGTCCCCATAATTGAGAAAGCGGTCAAGTTCCTGCTTTCAGGGGCAATGTTTTGACAGAAGAAACTGTAAGAAATATCTAATGTGGTTTTATAATTCTTTAAGCACAATGTTATTCATTAGTGCTGCACTGTGTGCATTTTGTACTGCAAAGGTTTTGCAACAAGAGTTTAAATGTCTGTAGTCCAAAACTAGACGATATGTATTGTCTGGTTTGGAGGCAGGAAACAAAGGATTGTTCATTGACGAGGTGCATGTTTCAATCACCCCTTGGTATTCAAGTTGATCTAAGATCTCCCTGACCTGTTTTTTAGCTTCTTGCTTAACTGGAAACTGCCTCTGTGCAGTTGGTTGAGTTTTTAACTGGATTTTATGGTGAGGGGAATCCTCATCCCACCCCACATGATTTTTATATAATGCTGGAGCTGGGCTACGGCCTGTTTTTCTGGCATAGGTGTATTTTAAGTGAATTGGAATATGATTGGAGAAGGCTGGCATAATGATGTCTTCGCCATGTGAGCACTCCCTTACAAATTTTGGAGCCCAGTCTTTTTCAGCTAGAAGAATGTCATAACCCAGAGAGAGCTTCTCCCAAAAGAGTGCTCTTATTTTTCCTAGTTATGTCCCCCTCCATCCGGAGCGTTACTTCATATCACTTATGGAGTACACTAATCCTGGTATCAGCTGTTTCAACTTGAATGTACTCATTCAAGTCCACTGTCTCCAGATGATCCTTCAAGATCCTGCGAACTATGGTGACTTCTGCTGCACTGTCCAGCATTGTCTGGGTCCACTCCCGTTCTTGTTGTGTCCTCAAGATCCTCGGCATGTCTGATTTTTAGACCTGCTACCTTCTTTTTGGTGAATTGGGGTTTCTTATTTTTTGGAACGTGTTGATCGTCTTTGGACTTCACGTGTTCTTCCTTGTGTTCTGACCATCCTCTTCTTTCCGATTTCTGTGAGGAAGTCTGAAAGGTACAAGAGGAACTTGTATCAGTATCTTGATATCTATCAGGTTTTCTCAAATTATCCCTGTTCCTGAGGTTATACCTCTTTTCAGAGGGCTCCTTTTGAGGAGACCTTCCTCGGGACTGAGAACGCTTCTCATTAGAAGTTTGTTTAGTATTTTCCCACTTCTTTTTAGGAGTAGTGAGAGTGTTTTTAATAAAGACCTTTTCAGGATTTTCTGTTAGTTGGGGCTTTACTAGTTTCCCACCCAAACTATCTCTACCTAGTTCTTCATAGGATTTTTCAATTATTCTAGCCAGTTCATATGGTTGCTCAGTTAAATCAATTTCTCTTATTTTTTGCCGAATCACCACGGATGCTGCTTCAACTTTAATATTAGCTAATATTATAGCTGAGACCTGTTTAAAATCTTTCAGTAATTTCATACCCAGATTTAAAGCAGGCTCTGCTCCGTATTCATTTTGAATCTGTTTCAGGACGTCTGGTATCACCGCCAGACGTCACACAAAAACACAATGTGTTTTTGTGTAGATTGCAGCAAAGACTGTACCCCAAGTGTTGCAGTCCTCCAGGTGTGGTGCGATCCCCATTGGTAAACAGATTGTTAAAATTCTGTGTTTCTCATGAGGTGTACTGTCAGGAAATACTGCCTCGATTTGAGTAATTGTTTGAGCTATCCAGAATGGAATTTGTTCCCTTTTTGCGGGTAAATTACCAATGACTGATTGTATAGTCTGTGGTGTTATTTTATTTGTGTTCCCCTTGTGGGGGGTTTGTTGTGGAATCCTTATAGGAGGTTGGACTGTCAGAGTCCGCATGACATATTGAACCAATTGTCTATGTATTTATATTAGTTGTTATAGTTGAACTAATAGTTCTTCACTTGACATTTCTTTAATGTCAGGATGTGGTGTGTAGCTGGCTAGTACCGGGCATGTTGCTCCTGGTCTACCTAGTGGACCGAGCCTGGTAATGTGATTTTGATGTTGTAGGGCACCTTTAAACCAGAGCGCATGCTCTTGGTAAGTTAGTGGAATTTCAAAATCCTCAAAAGGAGTGTATTCCGTTGGAGGTTCCTCTTCTTTGTAAAAGTGAAACACATGCGATACTGGATTTGCTTCAAGCAAGAAAATCCATGAGTAGAATACCTCTGTCTGCTGATATTCGTGTGCGTGCCTCTATGACAAAACTTACCCTACCACCTCTTGGTGATAGGCCATTTGTTGTAAGCTTTATAGTGATGGTTTTCCTTAGGTTTTCCGGGATGATTATCGCATACGGGTCGTCTTGTTGGAAACCTGTAACGTCTAAAACCCGGTAGGGCTGCAGTTCCTGCAGCTCCACCGTTCTCGGTCGCCTTATTCGACATTGTTTAATGAGAGTTTGCAGAGCAAGTTTCAAGGAAACAAAGATAAGGTGCACAATATTTTGGAACACTGTATCCTTCAACGTTGAATCTAACCAAAAACGAATACATAAGATTTTGGTCCTACTCAGTTATGGCGGATATTTTATCCTTTTACCCACTTCAGACATCTATTGGAGTATTTTAAGGGAAAAAGAGTTTCTGTGAAAAGCCCGACTGAGTTACTCTAGTATCTAGCGTTAAATTAGTGCCTTACCAAACGTTGGGCGCCATGTAGTGTAGTTCCTATATTCCCAATAGACTCCGTGCATTGGAATAATATATCCTATAGATTTGACGTAGGACTTGGGTCGACTGGGTTTCTATCGAATATATTAGACTTAATTGTGAGTGCCAGCTAGCTCAGAGGTCACTAGAAACTTTCTCCAATAAACAAAAAGGGATTCGTTTCTGACAACCGCATAAACATGACAACTTTGTTTCCCCAAGAATAAACGTATCTTCAGAATCATGGAAATAATAGATAGATATTTTACCCAGTCAATCGTGCATGCTTCGTTTCATCAGAGGTGCAGAAAAATAGAGAGGCGGGCGTTTTCAATAAAAGGATTTATTAAACAGTCTTCTTTCTCATGCAAGTAAAGTCAATTGCTACAATCGTAATACTTGTTGCAAAGTATAATGTGTACAGTAAGAAGAGTATTATAAAATAATACTGTAAAAGCATTGTATGGTTTCTAAACCATAGATAAATACATACATAAATAACAAAGGCTAAAAAGTACTCAACTGATGCTTCTAAAATATGCCTACCCCAAGGTACCTAACCTAAGTGTAGTACGAGGGAAGAAGTAAGTGTGGTGTAGCATAGGTTTAGTTTTTCTTTGCCAAGAATCTAACCAAGATTTCTCTTAGTTTCTAATCAGCTCTGTACCTTTGTTTTAGAATAAAGGAGGTCTGGTATCTCTGTCTTGGGACTCGATTTCCCAACACCCCGCGAGGGAAGCTTGGAAACACTGGAGCTGGATTCTCGCCGGGAGAAATGCAGCCTCTTGATCAGTGCGTCAGCTGGAGGGTCGGCTTCCTTCGGCACTTGCTGTAGCGAGCGGCGTTGGGCTAGGGCAAGTGTAGGCATATTTATACCTGGAAGGTGCCTAGTTTGACGTAAAGTCGGATATAATACACTTCATCAAAGAACCCCAAGGGAATGGTAGTTCTTTGAAAACTCCATGAATTCTTGGACAAATCAATATTCAAGCAAGGGGATGTCCCTGACTGCTGAAGCTGAGTTTTCCAAGAAATCGTTGTGGCTTTTTGGAATGAGTGGAAGTAGCCATGCCTGTATTTGGACTGCATGGGTTATCTCTAAATATGGTTATGATTTCTATGCCTATATAAGGGCAATGTAAATTGGACCTATATAAGGGCATGAATCGGTAAATTACACTAGGATCCTAAAACGCTATACAACAATGGGAGCCTGGGTGTGAGATGCTGGCCTGGTATATGATGTCCACTAATGTAAGTGGGCACCTTGCACCTGTCCAGACAACCCTTATGGGGATTTAAGAGGTCTAAGACAACTTTAGAAAGCTATTCAAGTGGTAGCTGTGGAGAGTAGCCTTTAGGCTTAGTCTTGAAGGAGTGTAATGCAGCTTGTTTTACCAGAATGCAATCTTAGTATAGATTAAATGAAAGAGAACCACACAAGGTATTTTTAAAAATAGCACTAATAGGCAGCGGGCTCCGGGGTGGGCTGAACCATATATTAAAAAAGGACCACGACTCGAGTCAAGACAATGTCGAGGGGACATAGAATTGCTGGGACCCCAAGGAACCACCCAAGGTGAGTAGATAGTGACCTCACAGAGAGTGTGAGCAGTGTGTCAACACAACCGTGTGCTCCGTACAGGTCTATGTGCAAGTCGCGGTTGGATTTTTAAAGATTAAGGCCCCTTCCCAGTGGAGCCTGAAGAAACCCCGTGAAAGACCAAAAGATTGGAAAGCCACCCCACCCGTGGATACCGTGGTACCCAATTTACCTATCCCAGGGAAGCTGGGTGTATAGGAGTGAAGTGGAATCAGCAATCGCCATCTAACCCAATGGAGGACTTCAGGAAAGTGCTGCTGCTGGAAGAGGAGAAAGTGTCCGTGGGAATCCAAATGTGGATTTTTGTTGAAGAGTACCTGAAAGCAGTGGGGACAGAGTCTGGATCACTTGAGAGTGACCAGGGGCTGAGTAGATTAATGCCCACCGATGTTGGGCGCTTCAGGAGAGATGGCGATGACCTTGACTCTGCAGCTGTGAAGACCAGGTGACACTGAGGATGACCAGGAGCTGCATACGAGCTATCCCACAAAAATGTCAGGTGCTGGGAGGTCGGTGTCTGGCGGGAGCACCAATAAGCCTTGGCAAAATCTACCCATGCAGGAAGTCAAGAAGGTGCAGGAAGAGAACCAGCAAGGTGCAAGAGACTCACCACAAGCAGGGGAGACAGGGCAAGCCCAGAGCATCAGGGGAGCCCAAAAAAGATGCATTTGACATTCTACAGGACCTACAGGTTGAAGGCACTGGAGTCACAGGAAGACCTCATGCAGCTTTTCAAAACAACAGGCCATGGAGCACACGGTGCGATGTGGGTGTAAATCTTTGCAGGAGCAGTTTCAAGAGGTTGGGGCTAATTGGAGCCCAGTGCACTTGCTGCAGAATTGCCAACAAGTATTTGCACTTGCAAAAGTACATGGTGCACAGGGGTTCGGGTATTGCAGCCCCCACAAGGGATTCTGACCTCAAACTGGGGGAGAGGGCAGCTTGGGCCTTGAGAGATGTAGAAATCCACCTCCTGTGTTGTTGAACCCTTCGGAGTCTGCAGGAGTTTGGGATTAGCAGACCAGTCAGCAGTGTTGCACTGCCTGTGTATGCAGGGGAGTGACTCCTTCACAACAAGGGAGATTATCTTAAGGTGTCTTGGATGCTCTACAGACCCTACATGGATCCTGTATGGTACACATGCACAGGTGAGGCATCAGACTGAGAGGGAGTTGAAGTCAGGCCCAAACGAAGTCCAGCAAAATCCAGAGTCCCCAGACGGTCAAAGTGCAGTGATTTCAGTTCTGTATCTTGTCCACTACAAATCTAGGGACACACACTCAGGTCATCTGTTAAGTACCCTAAGGAAAGGGTTGAGAAGATGCAGGGGACCATCCCGGGGGAGGGTCTGAACAGGGGGGAGGTTACTCCCATGTCCTTTGTCCAGTTTTGCGCCAGAGCGGGAGCCAACAGTTCCCAGGACTGGTTTGAACTGGACTAGGCACAAGGACACCAAATGTGATATTCAGGAACTGGCAAGCGCACCCACCCAGCCCTAATACACTAATTCCTGTCTGGGAGGTGGTCATACTTCCCTATGACAGGATGCTTATTGTCCTGCCTTCCCCAGTTCGAGCTTGGCTCAGGAGCAGGAGGGCAGAAATGTGTCTTTGGTCGGCAGCAACCATTTTGTGTTGTTCGGGAATAGATGGGTGGTATCAGAACACAGAGAGCCTAACAGAGGGATCTCCCAGTGGGTAGAATCATACCTGGTGTGGGGGTACGATTCCAACATGTTTGACACCAAATACAATAGGTTTTGTTGCATCCGTTTTTGAGATGGTCATCGCACGGTCATGTAATGCCTCTCTATATTAGTATATGGCTGCTTCACTGTCAAACCGGGAGAATGGATACTGTAGGCTGCAGGGGTGTCTTGCTCATGCAGGGGCACCCTCTCACTTAGAACCAAGCACCCTGCCCTGAGGATTGTAAAGGTCTGCTAAAGGGGTGACTTATAGGTTTTAAGTGCAGTGACTCTTAGATATAGTAAAATTATTTCTTAAGTAAGTCCTGTGTGCATCAACGTACACAGGCTGCAAAGGCAGGCCTATAGGTCCATTTTGGATGGTCTCTAATGGGTGGCACATTACATGCTGCAGCCCATGGGAGACTTCTGGGGTACCTATGCCCTGGGTACATGGGCACCTTATACTACGGTCAGACAAGGGTATCCCAGTATCCAATCTGGGGTGTACCTAGGTACATAGCATAACAGTTTAGGGAGAAACAAGATAGACTGGGGTCCTGGTTAGCAGGATCCCAGTTAGACTAGTCAAAAACAGCATACATCAGCAAAAAGTGGGGGCCACCATAAGAAGCAGATCCTACTTTCCTACACACACACCCACAACATAAGGAGATGAGACTAACCTTGCCCAGTTGAGTCTTCATTTTCTAAGTGGAAATATCTGGAAAGTCCATCTGCATTGGCATGGTTACTCCCAGGTATATGTTCCACTGCATAGTCCATCCCCTCTAGGGAAATGAACCACTTAAAAAACTTAGGGTTTTCACCCTTCATCTGATTTAGCAATAGGAGGGGCTTATGGTCTGTCTGAACAATAAAGTGAGTGCCAAGCAAGTATGGCCTCAGCTTTTTCATTGCCCAGACCACAGCAAAGGCTTCCCTCTCTATAGCTGACCAACGTTTTTCTCTGGGGGTCAGCCTTCTGCTAATAAAACTACTGGTTGATCCTGACACTCTGCATTAAGTTGTGACAACACAGCCCCTACTCCCAACTCAGATGCATCTGTTTGGACCCTAAATTGTTTAGAGTAGTCAGGACTGCAGAATGGAAGGAGTGCACATGGCCTGCTTGAGATTATCAAATGCCTTATGACAGCTAACTATCCGCTGAACTTTCTTGGGCATTTTCTTGGATGTGAGATCATTCAAGGGAGTCACTATAGACCCATATCTTTTTACAAATCTCCTGTAATACTCAGTCAGACCCAGGAAAGCTCTGACCTGAGTCTGGGAAGTTGGAGCAACCCAGTCCATTATGGTCTGGATTTTGCTCTGAAGTGGTTGAACCTGGCCTACACCCACCAGGTGGCCCAGGTACACAACCTTGCTCTTCCCTATCTGGCACTTAGTAGCCTTGATAGTGAGGCCTGCTTTCTGCAGAGCCTCCAAAACATTCTTCAGGTGGACCTCGTGATCCTCCCAGGTGAAGCTAAAGACAGCTATATCATCAAAATATCTGCACTATAGTCTTCCAGACCTGCGAGAACTTTATTCACCAGCCTTTGGAATGTGGCAGGTGCCTTCTTCAAACCAAAGGGCATCACAATAAATTGATAATGCCCACTATGGATTGAAAATCAGCTGGTATGATTTGCCAATAGCCAGCAGTAAGGTTAAATGTGCTTAAGAACTTGGCTGAGGCGTCAATAGGATCATCCTCCCTTGGAATTTGATGAGCATCAGTCCTAGTGACTGCATTAAGTCCCCTCTACTCAACACAAAACCTCATCTCTCTCACCACCCTGGGTGTGAGGTTTCGGTACCAAGACCACTGAACTAGCCTAAGGGCTTTTTGAGGGCTCAATTACTCCCAACTCTAGCTTCTTTTGGACCTCTGTCCTGATGCAATCTCTGACATGGTCAGGCTGCCTGTAAATCTTATTGTTAACAGGCAGACTCTCACCTGTCTCCACTTCATGGGTGCACCAGGTGGTTTGACTAGGAGTCAAAGAGAACATATGCCTGTATTACCTGAGAATCAATCTGCTGTTGGTCAGTGAGGCTGCCTGCCAAGGCTACACCATCAACTGACCCATCATCAGGGTTTTGTGAGAGGATATCAGGGAGAGGATCACTCTCTTCCTCCTGTCCCTCATCAGTTGCCATGAGCAAAACCATGTCAGCCCTCTCCACAAAAGCTTTGAGCCTGTTAACATGGAGCACCCTGTGGGGGTTCCTGGGAGTGCCAAGGTACACCAAGTAGGTGACATTACCTTTGTGCTCAATGATGGTGTGGGGTCCGCTCCATTCATCTTGAAGAACTGCTGGGGCCACAGGCTTAACCACCCACACCTTCTGGCCTGGCTGGTAAACAGACAGGACTGCATTTTGGGCATGCCAAGCTTTTTGCAATTCTTGACTGGCCTCCTGGTGTTTGCTTGCCTTCTTCATGTATTTAGCCATCTTGGAGCGGAGACCAAGCACATAGTCCACTATGTCTTGTTTGGAGGGGTTTGAAAGGTAACTCCCATCCCTCCTTCACCAAACATAGGGGACCCCTAACTGGATGCCCAAACAGAAGTTGAAAAGGGCTGTAGCCGACCACCTTCTGAGGGACCTCTCTTTAGACAAAGAGAAGGCAGGGCAGAAGAACATCCCATTTTCGCCTGAGCTTTTCTGGGAAGCCCATGATCATACCCTTGAGATTTTGTTGAATCTCACAACCAACCCATTACATTGTGGGTGATAGGGTGTGGTGAATTTGTAGTTCACTCCATACTTCTTCCACATTGCGGTGATGTAACTTGAGATAAGTTTGTACCTCTGTCAGTTAAAACCTCCTTAGGGAAACCCACTCTGGAAAAAAATCCCAGGAGGGCCCTGGCTACCACAGGAGCTGTGGTGGTTCTAAGGGGAATGGCTTCTGGGTACCTAGCATCATGGTCCACCACCACTAGAATGTAACTGTGCCCAGATGCTTTAGGAGGGTTCATGGGACCAATGATATCAATCCCAACCCTCTCGAAAGGGGACCTCCGCCACTGGAATTGGTATAAGGGGGGCCTTTGTAGTGCCACCTGCCTTACCACTGGCCTATCAAGTGGCACAGGAGCGACACAACTCCTTTGTGTCCTCAGACATGTGAGGCCAGTGTAAGTGAGGGACAAGCCTGTCACTAGTCTTACTTTGGCCTAAATGTACTGCCAGGGCAATGTCATGTGCAAGGGTGAGCAGGAAGCGCCTAAACCTCAGCGGTATGAAAAACCTCCTGGTAGCACCAGGCTTGCTGTCTCTACCCTCTGAATAAAGGAGTCCCTCATCCCAGTAGATCACAGCTTTCCAAACTGTGTGTCGCGACACGGCACTGTGTCGCCTCCTATGTGTGGGTGTGGCACGACGCAATGCAATGACGTCTGCGGGCCTGGCCGATATTAGGGGAATGTGAACTACCGTCCTAAGCTTGAGTAAGGACAAGGACGAGGTAGGCCCTGCAACGTGCGTGCAAGGCGGAGGAGCAGAGCAGAGCCTCGGCGGATCTACATGGTTCACAGCTCTATTCCGCAATACCGAGGCTCAGTGGGGCATTGTCCAAGGCTCAGCGGCAGACTGATGTGGGTCTGGATTTAACGAGCAAGAGGCCAGTGGGAGTATTGACCCCCCCCACTCCGGGAGTGTGCCGTGTGGCCTGCGGTGCTGCGGCGCTGCTCACGCCTCTGCCCTGAACCTGCCCTCACCGCTTCTGAGCGCAGGGCCTTGCTGCGAAGTAGTGGCCACGAAGCCGCCTCTGCCCCCAGCCCAGGCGCTCCATAAGTTATATTTGGACATTTAAAAACTCTCACGTAGTCTGGCACAGAGATGACTGGTGCCTAACCATGCGTGCCCTCTGTGTACCAACATTACCCCCACTCAAAGTCCCATTGCGACCGCCCCGAAATAATCCTTGTTATTTCCTCGCCCTGCAATTGTTAACAAGGTTCCAGGTAACTCCAGGGCCTGAGAAATGATAAGTCTTTGGGGAATAACATGTGAAAATCGGTGTTACTATGACAATTCTAATATAGTTTCCTCCCGTGTTTCAAAAGATTCCAGCTGCTTCTAGCAGCCTGCCAGATTTTGGTAGTGAAACACCAAAATGTATAATCCTGGTGAAGTCGGTACCTCGCTTCTCCTGCCCCTGAGGGCACTCCTAATGCAACTCCTCTTAGAAGTATTTAACTCTTAAAATCTGACATGAATATTGGCGACAGGGCAAATATGGTCTGTAGTTCTTTCTTGACAATATATCCAGCAGACAAAATAATGTGGCATGCCATTCACTGTAACAGATAAAAATACTTTCGGCACAGGAAATGCATGAAAAATCAAACAGAATTTATTAAAAGGTCCTCCTATTATTTTTAATGGACGTTGTTTGTGAAGACTAACCATGCCACAGTATTGTGCATCTGGAAAGATAAACAATGGCCCGTGCTCCAACAGAAAGTCTCTCAGACTTCAGGCAACAGCCAAAGATCAGCAGTCCTGCGCATGTGACCCCTTCGAGGAGGGAGGGGCAGACTGCGCTCTATCAGATCCTTATCTCTAAAAAGGCATTTGTGCGGGACTGTGTGAGCCATTTAGGCCATCTGACCCTCAGAATCTGCCTTTTGTACCTTCATATCTGGGGTTAAAGGGGCCTGCCTGGATGTGCATGCGTGACTTGATTTATCTGGAAAGCATCTCGAGAGCTGCTAACATGGGTCGTGGGTACAACTTGAGTTCTACACTCCAGCGCGTGCACAGATTTACTGCAAACATCACAGCTGCAGACCAGAACTAGGAACATCCGTCAACATGAATTCTGCGATCAAATTCAAAACAAGCAGGCGTACTTTGTGCATGGTTGGAAGGGTTGGTAGTGTGTGCACCCTCCCCGTTTGTGCAGTAAATGACTGGGGCATGTGTCAATGTGTGCATCATTATATTCTTGTTTCAGGCATAAACCTAACCTTGCTTAAACCCAGTTTTGCCAGTCACTGTCTTTGTTAGAACAGATTCACATTGCTTTATTCACCTTCCTGCTTTTTCAACTTTGCTTAAAAATGCACCATTTGAACCCCGGTTCAGGCTTGCTCACTTCGCTCGCTCGCATTGCCGTGTCACAAGATGAAGATTGTCTAAAAGGTGTGTCACCAACATCAAAAGTTTGGAAAGCTGTGCAGTAGATCCTGTGGGACCCACTGACATTCCTAGCAGCCTCAGCAGCAGCATGCTGTATGAGGAGTTCAATAGAGGGGCAGGTTTCCTTCCCCAAGCTCAAGTCTGCCCTGGAAGGGCCACCTGTCCCCAATACCTCAACCCGATCAAGCTCAAGCTCATCTGGGACAGTTCCTTCCCAGGGAATTAGATCATCTCCCTCAAGAGATTGATCCTCACTTTGAGTTTGAGGGGAAGACACAGTCTTACCCCTCCTGTTCCTACTCTCGGAAGGCTCCTGGTCCATTGTTCTAGGATCCAGGGCTTGTTCAGTGGATGTCAGTTTGGCCTGGAACCTAGTCACAGCAAACACATCTGCAGAGATGCCCAACATTGCTGCATGAGTCCTAAATTCCAAATCAGCCCAAGCTGAAGTCTCCAAATCATTGCCCAACAATCTACTGGTGGGTCTAAACTTACCACAACCTTTTTAGGGCCAGTTACCCCACCCCAGCTAAAATTACTAACTGCCAAGGAATGGTCATTCCTGACATTGTTTACATTGGTCAAGTGGTACATCTCACCATGTATGAGCTGTCCAGGAGACACGAGTTTCTCTGTTACCATGGTGACACTGGCCCCTGTGTCCCTGTAGGCCATTGCATCTGTTCCATTGATCAAAGGCTATTGTCTGTACTTGCCCAGGTTACTGGGACTGACAAGTAAGGTGGCAATAGCCATGCATCCATCACAGACTAGAATAGCCTGATCTGGAGTTCTGACTAAGATCCCAAGGTTAACCCCACACATCCCTTGTTTCCTGTACCACCACTTGTACTTGGGGAGCAGTTTCCTTAGGGCTAGTGGTGGTAGGAGTAGTCTCCTTGGTTTTTGAACATTCAGCATCCTTTGCTCAATGGGTGTTTACCTCACACAAGTAACACCAAGGTCAATGTTTGCCTTTTCCTTTGTTGGATTGTGTCCCCCCCCGATGCAGGTTTTTGGGGGCCTAATAAAGACTCTTTGTCTTTAATGTTGTCCCCACCCTTATCCTGAGCTTTTGAAAATCTTTCTTCTTCTGGTCACCACCATAGTTCTTATTCTTCTGCTTTACCCTGGTTCTGACCCACCTATCTGATTTGTTGTCCCCAATTCTTGGGAAGAAGTCAGATCTGAGTCCACCAGGTACTGATGCAACAGTTTATTCTGGTAATTATTAAGGATCTGCTCCCTCATAATCAAACTGTACAATCCATCAAAATCATGCGCTTTGATGACAAGCAACCAACCTTCCAGAGCCTTAATATAACTCTCCACAAAGTCTACCCAGTCCTGATTCTGTGTCTTCTGGGAGTCTCTGAACTTAATTCTGTATTGTTCAGTGCTTAAGCCAAACCAATCAATACCAGCACTCTTCAGATCTGAATAATTGTCAGCATTCTCTTCTCTAACAGTGAGGAGCTTATCTCTACCTTTGTCAACAAAGGAGAGCCACAAGATAGCTGCCCACTGCTCCTGAGAGACCCTCTGAACCTTACAGGCCCTCTCTAAGCGGTTATCCATTTATGGATGTCATCTCCAACATGGTAGGAAGGGACAACTTGCTCCGGTTCCTATTATCAAAGGATGTTTCCTTAACTCTAGGGACACTGTTGCTGCCACCATGGGACTCAAGTCCCAATTTCTTCGGAACCTTCTGGACCTGTAGGGACTCTCTGTCAAGGACCAACTGCTCTTTCCTGAGCCTAAGCCTAGCTTTCTCAAGTTCAAGCATTTAGTACTCCCTATCAAAAGAGTTCCCTCCCTTACTAGAAATGGAGGTCCCCACTGACTGTCTAGAAGTATTGGATTCTACAGAGGAGGATCTAGACCTCCTTGGTCTACTCTGCACCTTCCCAGGAAGTTCAAACGGGGCATCCTCTTGCCACTCTTTGTTCTCCTCTGGGAGGTCTGAATTGTCCAAGTGGGAGCCATCAGGCTCCACCTGGTCAGGGTTAGATTCTAGGCCAAAGCCCTATCTTCATACCCAGGCCCACCCACTCTGTCCTGTTCATCTAACCCAGGGGTTTTCCTCAAGTCATCTAACAGTAACACCTCTACCAGGTGTTGGCACTTCTCCCTGTCTTCAGCTACCTCGAGGCACTCAGTGCTTTCAGTTCTTGGAACGAACGTTCACTGTATCTAGAAGGCAGAGAGCCACTGGCAGCTCCTTTAGTAGACATACTAAGTGTGGTGGGGTGTTGCACCTACCTAACCTAGTGGGAACTAAACTCTCTTATGTTGGAGAAAGGGTGTGCTGGACCCTTAATTTACCCAACCCCAAGTTCAGTAGTACTTACTATTCTAAGCTTGTATTATATGTGCCTAGTACTAGTGGTTTTTCAGTTAATCAATATAAAGATTTATCTGGTGAAACAATGCAGGCTTGAATCCCAACCGCTGCACACCAATGTGAGAGGCTGGCCTGGTATATGATGTCCACTTATGTAAGTGGCCACCTTGCACCAGTCCAGACAACCCTTATGGTGATTTAATAGGTCTCAGACAACTTTACAATGCTATCCAAATGGGGCCGTGGAGAGCAGCCTTCAAGCTTAGTCTTTAAGGCGTGTAAAGCAGCTTGTTTGACCAAAATGCAATCTTGTACTATAGATTAAATGAAAGAGAACCACACAAGGTGTATTTATAAAAATATGTATTTATTATATAATACTTTCTAGTAGGTTCCAGTATCTCCCACACAGAGATATACACAAAGCACACAATACTATAACAAAGAAATCAAAGTAAATAGCACTAACACACTGCGGGCCCCAGGGGGAGTCCGAACCATATACTAAAAAAGTGGTATAAGAGCCACGACTTGATTCAGAACAATGTTGAGGGGATGTAGAACTGCTGGGACCACAAGGAACCACCCAAGGTGAGTAGATAGGGATCCCACAGAGAGCGTGTGCAGTGTGTGAACACGACCGCGTGTTCCATACAAGTCTGTGTAAGTCTCAGTTTAATTTTTAAAGATTAAGGACCCTTCCCAGTGGACCCTGAAGAAACCCCGTGGAAGACAGAAGTTTGGGAGAGCCACCCCACCCGTGGATACAGTGGTATCAAAGTTACCTATCCCAGGGAAGCCAGGTGCATTGGTGTAAAGTTGCGTCAGAAACTGCCATCTGACCCAATAGAGGACTTCAGGAAAGTGCCGCTGCTCGAAGAGGAGAAAGTGTCCGTGGGAATCGAAACATGGATTCTGGATGAAGAGTACCTGAAAGCAGAGGGGACAGAGTCTGGGTCACTTGAGAGTGACCAGGGGCTCGGTAGACGAATGCCCACTGATGTCAGTGCTTCAGGAGAGATGTCGATGACCTTGACTCTGCAGCTGTGGGGACCAGGTACTACTGAGGACAACCTGGAGCCGGATTCGAGCTGTTCCATGAAGGTTGTCGAGTGCTGAAGGGTCGGTGTCCGGCGGGAGCACCAACAAGTCTTGCAAAAGCAACTCAAGCAAGAAGTCAAGAAGTTTCAGAAAAAGAACCAGTCAGGTCCAGGAGACTCACCACAAGCAGGGGCGTCAGGGTAGGCCCAGAACAATCATGGTAGCCCAAAGAAGACATAGTTGACCCTCCACAGGACCCACAGGTTGAAGACACTGGAGTCGCAGAAGGACCTTGTACAGCTTTACAGAACAACAGGCCACTGAGCACAGAGGTGTGATGTGGGTGAAGATCTTTGTAGGAGAAGTTGCCAGAAGTTGGGGCTACTTGGAGCCCAATGCACTTGGTGCAGAATTGCAAAAGTACACGGTGCACAGGGGTTCGGGTATTGCAGCCCCCACAAGAGATTCTAATCTTAAACTGGGTGAGAGGACAGCTCGGGCCTCGAGGGATGTAGAAACCCACCTCCTGTGTTGTGTTGTTGAACCCTTTGAAGTCCGTGGGAGCTTGGGATCAGCGGACCAGTCAGTAGTTTTGCGATGCCTGCAAATGCAGGGGAGTGACTCCTTCACTCCAAGGGGGATTATCTTCAGGTGTCTTAGATGCTCCACAGGCCCTACATGGATCCTGTATGATGCACAGGTTCATACAAGGCAGCAGACTGAGAGGGAGTCGTAGTCAGGCCCAAACGAAGTCCAGCGTGCCCAGGCGGTCGAAGTGCAGTATTTCAGTTCTTAATCTTGTCCACGACGAATCAAGGGACCTACACTCAGGCAAACCCTTAAGTACCCTAAGGAAAAGGTTGGGAAGATTCAGGGACCCTCCCAGGGAAGGGTCTGGACAGGGGGAGGTTAATCTCATGTCATTTGTCCAGTTTTGCTCCAGAGCGGAAACAACAGCTCCCAGAACTGGTTTGAACTAGACTATGCACTGGGACACCAGATGTACCCCTCATGCAGACTTTCAGGCGCTGGCAAGCACACCCACCCAGCCCTAAGACACCTAGGGCCCGATGTAGGTGGCCATTTACCGGCTGGTAACTGCCGATTAGGCCGTTACCGACCGGTAAATGGGTTATTGGGATGTAGGGGGCCTATTTTACCGATTCAGTAACCTCCAGATGTAGGTGAGACTCTTCTGAGTCCCATAGGCCTTTCAGATTCGGTATTTTACCACCCAATCCAATTGGGTGGTAAAATACTGAATCCAGGTGTGCATGCAAATGTGTGCATGCACACCTATGCCATGTGACAGACAGACATGCCCTTAGGGCATGTCTGTGTGCGACATGGCACACATGCCTATATTCGGGGTGCTAGAGGGTGTCAAAGTGACACCCCCTGCACCCTTGCTGCAATCGGTATTAACCGAATCGGTAAATACCGATTCGGTAATGCCCATTGATTCCTATGGGCTTCAATGCCCATAGGAATCAATGGGCATTACCGAATCGGTATTTACAGAATCGGTAAATACCGAATCTCAACGATTCGGTACTTACCGATTCTGAAATACCTGCATCCCCCCCCTCCATTTTACCACTTCTTAAATACTGAATCGGTATGATTCGGTATTTAAGAAGTGGTAAAATTAAATTACCTACATCGGTCCCTAAATCCTGTCTGGGAGGTGGTCACACCTCCATGTGACAGGATGCCTATTGTCCTTCCTTCCTTCCCCTGCTCGAGCTTGACTCAGCAGCAGGAGGGCAGAAATGTGTCTCTGGTCGGCAGCAACCATTTTGTGCTGGTCATGACTAGAATGGTGGTACCAGGGCAGTTACCAGTGTGGGGGTATGATTCCAACATGTTTGACACCAAACACAATAGGATTCATTGCAGCCATTTTCATGATGGTCATCACGCGGTCACTTAATGCATCTCTATATTAGTATATGGCTGCTTCACTGACAACCCAGGAGAATGGACTCCAGAGGCTGCAGGGGTGTCCTGCTCATGCAAGGGCGCCCTCTCACTTAGAACCAAGCACCTTGCCCTCAGGATTGTAAAGGCCTGCTAGAGGAGTGACTTAAAGGTTTAAGTGCAGTGTCCCTTAGATATAGTGAACCTATATCTTAAGTAAGTGGTGCATGCACCAACTTACGCAGACTGCATTAACAGGCCTGTAGGTCCATTTTGAATGGTCTTTCATGAGTGGCACAATACATGTTGCAGCCCATGGGAGTCCTCTGGGGTACCTATGCCCTGGGTACATGGGTACCTTATACTAGGGTCTGACAAGGGTACTCCAGTATCCAATCTGAGGTGTACCTAGGTACATAGCATAACAGTTTAGGGAGAAAGCAGATAGACTGGGATCCTGATTAGCAGGATCCCAGTCAGACTAGTCAAAAAAAGCATTACATCCATCACAAAGTGGGGGTAACCATAAGAAGCAGATCCTACTTTCCTACAACGGGCTGTGGGAAACAACATGGGAGTGAGGGAAAGGTAGGACATGCAGGAGAACAATACAGGGCAGTGGAGAAGCACACAATCAAGAAACTAATACAGAGTTAAAGAGAGGCATGACCTTTAGCTGAGCAGAAGCATACTAGAGAAAGCTTGAAACATGAGGAAGGCATCAACATAGAACAGGAAGTAGAAGCTTGTGAGGGAGAAAGATGGAAACACAACCAGTCTCATGGAATACTCAAGCGCAAAGAAAAACAGAAGCTCCCTCAAAGTGAGGAGAGGAAAAATGGAAGCCAGCCAATCATAGGGATGGCAAAGAGGCCATCGTCCAGTGGTGGACAATCACAAGATGGAGTATCAGGGACAAGGAAAGAGAGTGAATAAGAAGCGATCAAATCAGTGACACTAAAGCCAATTAATGGTAAGCAATAGATGGGATCTGAGCCACTGTAATCTCTTGGCAAGCCCAAAATAGGTCTTTAGGCTCGACCTAAAAACAGTATCTGAAATGTGTAACGTTCCTAATGATTATTAGCCTGCCATTAGCCCATTCTAGTAAAAGTGAGTACCACCATAAGTTGGAGCTGTCATTTCATGAGACATACTTTACTGTGACATCACTAAGAACTGTGCACTCTTACTGAGATCCAATCTTGGTTCAACACTAATCACTTAAAGCTCAACCCAGATAAAACTGAACTAATCCTATTCTCTCCAAAAAGAACTTATCTATTGAGGCCCACAGCAAAAACTCTGCAAAAAGTGCTCTTTTCTCTCTAAAACACCTCAAGAAATGGAAACCTTTTCTTCCCCATGATGACCTCAAGACAGTAGTCCAATCCCTAGTTGTCACCAAAATCGACTACAGGAACGCCATCCTAACAGGGACTCCTAAAGCTCACCTTGCCCCTTTAAGGGCAGTGTTGAACATGGCCGCTCGACTCGTATCTGGAGTAAAAAGATTGGAACACATCACTCCAGCTCTCAACTCCCTCAACTGGCTTACCTTGGAAGGAAGGTGTATTTACAAGCTGGCCTGCATCACACACAAAACCCTTCTCTCTCCGGCCCCTAACTACTTGAACATCAAACTGATAAGGCCAGGTCAATCCAGAACTCTGAGAAGTTCTAACTCACTCCTTCTTATTCCTCCGAAACTAAAAAAGAAAACCACACAATACCGAGCGTTTTCTGGCAACGCTCCCAGGATGTGGAATGCTCTCCCTCGAGCTCTCAGATGCAACCCCTCCTTCTCCTGATTCAAAAGGGACATGAAACTCCATCTCCTTAACAAATACTTTCCTGACCAACGTCAACTAACCTAGGGGCATATTACCAAGGGCCTTATCGCCGCTTTAGCGGGAATTTTTCCCGCTAAAGCAGCGATAATTTTATCGCCCTATTACCTAGATGTCGCTAACACCAGTTAGCGACAGCTATTAGGAGATAGCGATCATCTTGGGGCCCTTTGCATGTCAGCGATATTTATCGCTAATGACATGCAAAGTGGGCATGCCAAGATGTTAGCAACTGGAAACAGTCGCTAACATCGCTATCTCCTATTACCTACTTTTGGAAATAATCGCGCTAAGCGCGATTATCTCCAAAAGCTAACGCCTGTCCAGAGCAGTTCTTAGCCATGTTATCCAATGGTAGGTGGATAACATGGCTAAGAGCATTTTCTCGCTAATGCATGAATATCGCTGACTTTTCAGCGATTTGCATTTCGGCCGATTTTTATCGCTTAGGAGATAAACCTTGATAATATCAAGGCTCCTAAGCGATAAAAATTGTCGGAGCGCGGCGATATTTAAATGCCCGCTAACCAAGCTTAGCGATAATTATCGCTTATTCTTGGTAATATGCCCCCTAGTCTTCTATATCCGAGTGTACTCCTCTCTCTTGACATACAAGGATAGATGGTGACCGGTCTGTGTTAACCACCAAAATATCCATGCTGTATTATTTTATCTTTGGTTTGCTTCCTTACTGCCTGCCTACTATGTAATGCAATTTCCGTATGTTCTTTTTACAGGGTGTATGTAAAGCGCTCTGATAACTACGGGTTAAGCTAGCGCTATATAAAACTTTCAAAATAACAAATAAATAAAAAAATACTAGAAGACCCCTTTATCATTTTTAGGACGTTTTCCTTAATTAATGCAAGCATCTCCTCTACGAACCAAACACCAAGTTGGAGAATAAATTCTGACTAAAGCATCAAAACCGCAGAATATATTTCATGAAAAAATATAATTTACAAGCAGAACATGCCAACAGGCCTCTCTCTCAATTCACGCGCAAGGGAGCATTGAGAAGAAAGTTACTTCCGCTTGTTGATGAACTATATTGTGTGGTACCTGGAAAAAAGGACCAGCACCCCTGCTTGATCAATATAATATTTGAAGACTTTTAACTTTTACCCACTTCCCGAAAGAGTTCGCCTACAGTAAACTCTCTGAGCCGGCCTGATGGGAAACAGAGATTGCCGCCCTTGAAATTGCTGGTGTCTAATCTGCTTGCAGCAGCTGCTTCCATCTTGCCTTTCATTAGAGTGGGGCGCTGCGGGCACAGAGTGCTCGCTATCAGCTCAAAGGGTGGGCACTGCCTGCTGATATCACCGTCTTTGATCCAGCCCTTTCTCTTTCAAGTTTTACACGTTTTCCATTCTTCATCTTCAGATTGTCAAAATAATTTCCATAGTTTCTTTTCAATTAGACTACCCTGAGGGCAGAAAGGGATGACGTGCAGCAGGCAAGAGCAGCGCCCATGACTGAAACTAGTACAGCAAAGAGTTTCTAGCTCACTGGCAAGACCCAAAGACTCTCTTCGGTATGTAGAGGGCAACATTCCACGCCTACCGGCAACCCAAGCCCGCCTTCTGTCTGACTATCATCATAGGTGATGGTAGGCATGCTGCAGCAGAAATGTGAGGGCAAGTTTAAAGAGGCAGAATTGAGGGACAGAAACTCTTGAGGGCAGTGTCATCTTAAGGATTTTGTGGGATCCAGGCAAGAAATATTTTGAGGTTCCTGCTTGTGGCAACTTTGAATTTTAGTACCCTTTCTTTGCTAATTCAAGCACTATATTACCAAACAATATTGAAATATATGCTATGGATTAGGATACAGAAATGCACAGAAGTGAGCTGGAGAGATAGTTCACTTTTCTAGGGGTCCTTTGGAAAATGGGGGCCCTATGTAATTACCCACTTTGCCCATTCCTTAAGAATACACTGATATGGCAGGATTCTAAAAGGGTCTCTGCACTAGTGGCAGAAGCCCCGCAGTTGTGGGGAAGTCTCAGGACTCAGGGTGGAATCTCCTCAATGAGAATACTCATTGCGGAGATAACCCCCAAGTGCGGAGACTCACCCACAACTGCATCCGCCATGAGTGTGGAGACCCTTTGTGAATCAGGCCCTAAATATATAAGAATGTGTTTACTCTCACAGTTAAATGCCAGTCTGCTCCGATAACATTCTGATTTCTGGGACATTCTAGATCCTTGGCTACAGAAAAATGGTTCTCTTTAAAGCTCTTTGAAGCTAGGAGGACCAGTACTTAATTTGAGCCGGTGGTTTCCGGTGCTCTCCGGTGCTCAGCACCAGCACTTAATCATCAACATCGGTGCAATCGTTTCATGAGCACCAATTAAGAACACACTCATTTTTGATAGGCATGGGAGATTAAGTGATTGGGGATGTTGTGCGGACTCTGAGAGTTGAACCTGGTTCAACAGCTCCAAAGTGGGCAGCTCTAGCCATTAAGCCACATCCTCTCCACACTTCATAGTTAGTAGTTGGTTCTATTTTAGTCGGCACTAAAACAAGAAATGGGCTGGTGCAAGCTGCCTGCTGTTGAGAGCCCTGGTACTTATTTTATTTTTTTACAAATTAAGTGCTGGCTGGAGGACCTTATTTGACATGGAGTAACAAGACAAGCTTAGGCAAAGTCTGTTATTGTGGTGATTATATCGTGAAAAGCTTATTGCAGGTGTCACTAGCTGCAAAGACTTGCATTGAGATATTTCAATGTGTGTGAAGGCCACAACACATTGATACACCCTGAGTATAGCTGTGTTTTACTGCTTGCCTTCGGGCTCATGGCGGTCTTGCTACACTACTGAACACATAACAGTTACAGTCAGGACTGTAATTCTAAAACATTTACTCTGGGAACCCATAAATTGTAAGTCAAGGTGTGGCAAAGGAAAGGGGGTGAAGGTATGAGTGGTTAAGCTTGATAAACAGAGTCTGACAGTTGACGTACACATTTATTTAATTTTTAAATCTGAAGCAAAGACATTGGCAAGAAGTCCCTTGCCAGCTTACTTAATTGGTCTCAAAGAAGTGGTATTTTGAAATATCTTACAGGGTTAAGAAACCTGCTGAAGAGATCATTGTGTGCCCAAGAATTTTGAAGGGATTATAATAGCAGGAAGATAACTCTACTGGCCAGCAAAGTACTGGGAGCTTCTGCGTTTTGTCCACTCACAGTTTTGACTCATAAAGTAGCATAGAGGATTCAGTAGCATAATGAAACTTGAGGGCCCCCCTGGGAAGTACCTGGATGGGCCCCTCCACGATCCGGACCCTTTCAGGAGCTCTTAGGCCAGGGACCGCCGCCTGTGGACAGTGTCAGAGGGGGCTCCCTGGGGATTGGAGCCCCCCATTCCCGCAGGGGCTGCAGGAGCTAATATTACATCACTGACAATGTCATGGTCACTCCTAAAGGTAATAAGGTATGCCTGTATATTTGTAGATGCCGTTGGGTACAGGACCTTCCACCTTTTGCACAGGTGAGTGTACATGTGTGTCTTAAGGGAGCCCTTAGCAGGAGAAATCTACAGCTTGGTGTGGAGTTGATGCTGACTGGCCTCTTCAAGACAGAAGAGTTTGAGTCTCTTGACAGTTTGCATTCAAGTACTTGTGTCTTCTTGAATGGGGCAATAGGAGGTAATCTGCTTCAACACCTTGTCTAGGGTAGTAGGTCCTACAGAAATGCAATTTTAATACAATTCAATACAGTCTAGCTAGTCATGTGGACTAAGGCACAGTCTTGCGGCGAGGATTCAATAGTGAGCAAGAAATGTGTCATTGAAGTCGATGTGAGAACGAAGATTAAATGTCTGCCGTTGAGGTGCATGTGTTACAGTGAGTGCAGGAAAGAGAGTGGTCTGAGAATAGCTGGGCTGGAGTTTCTTCAGGCTAATGTTAGAATTAACAGGACATTGAGAGGTGGTGCTGTGCAGTTCCAAGAATGATCTCCTTACTTCTAGAGGACCTTACATTGGGGTAACATGCAACTTGAGGTGTGACGACTGTTGTGTCCCCGACTGGAAGGCTTGGAGTCCAAG
Source organism: Lissotriton helveticus (assembly GCF_964261635.1). Lineage (NCBI taxonomy): Eukaryota > Metazoa > Chordata > Amphibia > Caudata > Salamandridae > Lissotriton > Lissotriton helveticus. The sequence goes on from NC_136059.1 coordinate 1,200,041,512, forward strand.
GGTAGGATAGGGATTGAGGTGAGGTACTTGTTGAGAAAGAGACTAACTGGGACACCTCTGGGAAGGCCTATGGCATGTTCGGTCTGGGTGGGGTGATGAGGTTGGCCCTGGAGTGATCGAATAAGCCGGTGACCATGATGAGAGAGTGCCGAAGGAGGACTATGAGTATAGTGGTGCGAGAAGGAACATTGGTGTTGATTCCCCGAGGTACAGCACTGGTACCAGACTCTTAGCTTTGGGGACAGTTGCAAGAGTTTATGGGGCCTATTTTCAAAGGCATTTTGGAATACATAAAGTAATCACTCTGTGGTGCTCTTTTACATACTTTTACATGCATTTGTCAATTGGCCCCAGGTCATACAATAAAAAGGTATTAAAATGAGAACACATAGAAAAAATAATGCCCTCTTTGCATTTTTAAATAGGGAGTTGGACGTTTCAGTGCAAATTCACAAAAACTTGCAAAAGAACATAAAAGAGTACCCCCTGTAGAACTACTTCCTATACTCAGGAATGCTTTTGTATACAGGCACAAACAGCTTAGTTATTAGTTACACCATAAAGAGTAATGTTTCGTGAAGATCCTGGATTTCAAATTATTATGAATACATGAAGTTTTAAAGTATTATGACTTTTTTTCACAAACACACTTTTGAACTTCATTTAATTACGGTATTTTCTACCACATATTGAAGTGGCACATAACGTGCTTTGCTCATGCGGTGCAATGTTGCTGTTACAGGGCTGGTGGAGGGGAGTGTCAATCCTTGCAGTCAAACCGGAGTCTAATGTTTTGTCAACGTGATGTGATAAAAGTGGAACAATTATGTTAACTGGTTGTCACACTTCCTGCTGGTGTAACGGGGGTGGACCCTAAACATAAACACCCTTGTGTAAGAGTGAAGATTAAAGACAGCGATGGAGGCTAGGTTCCACAGTGCTGCTGTTAATAAATGTTTCCATTAGAAATAGACTGACCCCTTCCTAAAATTAACCCCTTTGGACAGGTTAAGAAGAGAAAGTCAAGAGGGTAAGCATAAAAAGGGCTGTAGCAATATTTATAATTATATGGCTCACACACTTAAGTAACAGTCCACAAATCAGTGGTATAAGGCTGTTTTTACTCATAATGATAAAAGGCGGAGCCAATTTTGATGGAACACAGTCTGTGACCTGCAGGACGCACATGGATATCCATGTAAAAGCTTAAGCTATTGACACCAATATTACCATAGCTCAGCTTAGCATTGCTCAACCCACCGAGCTAGCTTACCAGACTACCCAGGGCTATACCACAGAAACGTTGCTCTGATGAAAAGGGAACATTAATACGTTCCTATCATCGTTTGCTTGGCGATACAGATTGGAACAATCAGATTTAATCCAGTCCGTATTACAGACTGATTTTTGCACCAGGCCAAAAATGTAGAAAACAGTTTGATTGTAAATCATTTGAGTCATCGTTATTTCAACAGTGAAATCCTACTCCACAAATAACTTTAAAACATAGGGTAAACTATGTTTCCTATTTTTTAAATAAAAAAGTGAATTCGCTTCAAAAGCTTGTGTTTTGCATTCCACTTTAAAATATGTAAACAGCAAAAATGGTATGGTGTAAATGTGCTCCACTGTGCAAATTAGTTCAATCATAAGAAGCAAAAATCGTACCTATGAAGTATTCTGTTTTTGCAGCAGGGCAAAGTTTCTTTAATAATGCCCCAAAGATAAAACAATCACTTTTCTAGTCGTAGGAGCTTCTTCGAAGGTTGATCACACCCAAACACCTTACAATCTGTGAAATGAGGACTCAGTCAAGAGCTCCCCCTGGAGCTCAAGCAACCTCCCCCCCCCCCATCGCAGGGCTGCAGTGGCTGAGTAGATTAAGGTGCCTGCACCTCTTGTATCATGCAGGTTACAGATTGGCAGTTAACTTAGAGAGGTAAGTAGGTTACTGCTTTTGATGCTGAGATAATGTGTTACTTTCGGTTTAAATGTTGCAAGCCTTCTAATATAGCCTTATATCCCACTGTAGCAGGCTATTCTGGTCATTAAAGGCCCACTGCAGCGTTACAGGCCAGAGCCGAAGGCGTAGCCCTTTAACAAGATAGCGGGACTTTAATGCTGATTTAGCCCATCTACGGAGGGCTATAAGGCTACTAGAACATTTCACCGCTAGAGGGCAGAATGTTTTAACAATTAAAACAAAGGCCTCACAGGCCTTGTGAGGCCATTGTTCAGAGCAACACCTGTTAAGGACAACATACCGGCCATTAGCAAACCAGAGCACTCCATTGTTTTCAATGGGGGTCCCAACATTCCAATGTTCTAATACAGCATAGTGATTTATTTATCTGCATCAAGCAACTGCAAGCAAACTGTAAGTCATTGGTTTGGATCCTTTTTGTTTTCTGTCAATATGTTACTATTCTAAGATTGCAAAGAAGGGTTCTTTCGGGAAGTGATAAAGTGTTGTTTGGACAAACAACTACAATCACTGCGTTATGTTTTATACCCTGACTTTGTGTTTTTTCCGACCATTCACTCTTAAAATATAATGCCTACAAGTATGATTGATATGCGATTCCTACACCTTATAACCTCTGTTGTATATTTATCCTACTTTTATTTCTATGGTTTCTCTGTATCTTACCTGTGTCATTGAGAAGTTTACTACAACCTTCATTTTCTTGTGTGACATTTCCTGTATTTTTTATTTACACACTTTAATGGTTTATTGTGCATCTACGTGTGACATAAAGTGTTCTGACACCCTACCCTGGGATGAGTAGCACTGTAAAGAATTAAATTAAAAAACATGATGGGTTCAATTTAAATCATGTAAATACTCACACAGACAGATGAATCGCGCATTCTTACAGTGCAATCACATCTGTTACACAAGGAGTTGAACAAAGTTAAAAACTTGGCTGATATCGATATTCGGGAGTTGATACCTATAGTTCAAAATTAAAAACCCCACAATAAGTTAAGGGAAAGAAAACAACAAGAGTGAAATTTCGACCAGACTCACAGTGAAGATGAGGGCGGGACAGGTCATTGTGCCACATTGGGATTTTCCCTGTGGGCTGCAGGCCAGGAACTGCATGGATAGCTGTGGGCCAACCATGATAGACCCTTTGTCCCATTCTAGTCGCAGTGTGAGGCTGGTTTGAAAATGTTTTCAAGGCTGGGTTGTGTTTCCCTGTTGAAAATGATGCTGATTCACGCATATCCCCCGACATGAACGTCAATTCACCAAAATGTCAGAGAAAGCGGAATGACATCACACTCCCTTTGACCTTCACTTTCACCAACACACATACTTTCACACACAGACAGACACACACACTCTCTCGTAAACACACACTCATTCGCAAGCACACACAACATACAAATTTAAAAGCATTTGTTTACCTCCCTCAGCTGCCAGGGAAGATCATATTCCAGCTAATTGTACTCCATTTGTAATTGCACTAATAGTGAATAATGTAACATTATTCACTATCAGGCACATGCATCAAAGGATTTTGCGATCGCAAACGGTGCGAATCGCAAAAAATCGGCCGTTTGCGATCGCAAAATCTGCTTTTGGAATGCATGAAGGGTCAAGGCCCTCGCAATTTAAGAATTCGCAAATATTTGCGAATTCTCAAATTGCGATTTCATTTAAGGAATCGCATTTTGCGATTCCTTAAATGCAATGCATGAAACTTAAAATAATTGCGATTTCGCAATTAAGGGGAGCAAATTACCATGAGGTTGAACCTCATGGTAATTTGCGAAAACTTTGAAAAAGGCACTTTTGTGCATTTTTCAGTTTCATGTTGTGCACACACATGCCCTAAGGGCATGTGTGTGCACAACATATGTGCACAGATTGATTTCAGGGGTGCAACAGGGTGTCCTTTGGACACCCCTGCACCCTTGAAATCGCATTCTCAATTTGCGATTCGCTAATTGCTAATCGCAAATTGAGAATGTCTTCCCATTCATTCCTATGGGCCTCTAGGCCCATAGGAATGAATGGGGAGGTATTCCTTAATTGCGAGTCGCAATTAAGGAATATTAAGAAATCGCAATTTATTTAGCGATTTCTTGATGCATTGCATTTTGCAATTCCTTAATTGCGATTCCTTATTTTTCGCAATTAAGGAATCGCAAAATGCAATATTGATGCATGTGCCTGTATTCGTATAATTTAAAAAGCTGACAGAAATCCTAACCAATGTCCAGAAGGACGAGCTGCCACTGTGTTCCTGGCTCTAATTTTGCCACCTCTGAGGCCAGCAGTAACAAAGGCAGTGCCAGGGGTTATAAGCGGCACACCAGGCTCACTGCTGTGATCCCTGGCGACCCCTAAATTACGTCCAAGGCCCCCGACGCACCAGGGCATGATTGGGCCAATGGCCTTCAAGAACTGAGAGGTTTACAGGTCTTTCCTGCTTTTCCAAAAATGTGTTTCAAGTCTGAGGTGGATGGGGATACCGCTCCAGAAGATTAGTGACAGTATCAGTGACAGCTGAAAACAACCACACAACTTATTTCGCTCTAAAAATTAGGAATGTTTATTTCCCAAGTTAAAAAATAAAATTGCCTCATACAAAAAAAAAAAAAATGTTTGGCTTTTTTATTAGCTACATAGAGAAGGTAAAATCACTCACTTATAAAGGTTCAGTGCCAACATCAATCAACATGTTCTTTTTTCTCGGCACTGCTCGTGCCCTTGAGACGCCTGTGAAAGTGTACAATTTGCACACAACGACCTTAATGACATCATGAAGAAAACCGTTTAAAGAACAGCAGTGGAGAAAAACAGGATCTTGCTGTGTAAACCTGACAAGAGCAGCTATGGTATAGTGGCTTAACCGCGCTAAAATCTGGGGTTGCCCACTTGTGCAAATTGCGTTATCTTGAGCAAATCCCTTTTTTTCACAGCACTTTAGGTTACTCATTAACTAAACTTGAGGTCACCTGGATGTGATTGAGTTTATACTTGGCTTTATATACAAAAAACACAAAGGGTCGATTCACAAATTGCATTGGTAGTTCGTTTTGTAGTACCACAATAGCCCTGATACAAAGAATAGGCTAAGAAATCTGAAGGTTCCCCAGGTTGATCTTGGAACAAGTACCAGTCAGTTACAACAACAAGAACACTTTACTAAAACGCGAGAACTTTTGGATCCGTTTCCTTTCCACGATGGTACCGAATGGGCTGAACGACCGAATTGAATTTTTGTGTTACTTATGATTCATTAAGAACTTTATGTCTATCCACATGGTTTATATAATGTACCTTTTGGCACTTATTTTTTGTTTTTACACCCGTTCTAAGATGGCGACTGATTTTCTCTGTTCAATGCCCTTCTTCACTGTTCACTAATTGCACATCTTGGGTCCTACCTTTATGTTTTACACACTATTTAAACACGCGTTTGAACCTCTTGCATTGGTATCATCACACCGCTGTTATGCCGCGAGGCACTTTACTAACAATTTCAAGTAAGTTCACTTGAGCGCTACCAAGCAGATTGATGTTTGTTTTCACCCGCTACAGGGTCTAGCAACTCTTACGTAACCTTTTGCTATCATTTCCGTTTCTCTTTCGTATGCACCTCTCGGGTTACCAGACTTCACTTGGCTTCTCCGGTGTATTTTTGAGTCACATTTCATTTTGAACCTTCGTCACTTGCTGTCTAGTCACCTTAAATCTGGCTTCAACACGCTGCCATTCGGTCGAATATTGAACCGCCTGCATATTATTAATTTTGGTTTAATTTGTTTCTTTTTTGTAGAGCATTTCCCTTGAGAAAGGGCGTCTGCCCGAAATGCATCGGGAATTTGTGTTTTGGATTATAATGGATTATAATGATTGAATTATGGATTACCCAGCAAATTGCTTTTGATGTATAATACACAGATGAATACTAACATACCATGTGAAGAATAAAACACTTGATAATCCAACAATCAGATTGTTTTTCATCAAAAACGTTTAGTGAATAAGACCAAGGTCTACATGCTGTGCATCGGTTTGTTCCCCTCCGAGTAGGGGAACCTTCAGATTTCTTAGCTCTTGTGCCTTCACTGTTTGGTACAGACAGTGTTCATCCGAGTGCACGCTACAATTCATTACAACCGTATCAACTTAAGTTTACCTACGCTGTGCGAGTGCCCACTTAAACAAAGAATAGGCTTACATATAGTATACAATTGCTCTTTACATAATAATATTGCTGCCCCTTCATTATAGTGCACAGCACACACCGCAAATCGTATTCTGGATTTATTCACTGCAATGTCAAGAGTGAGCATAGCTTCTGCACGTCGATTAAAAGTAATCCTGCCTCTGTCCTGCCCATTGCCACTATGCTACCTAACTCAAAACTGCCCAGGAACTCTTCTTTCAATTACTTACTTCTGTGCAATGTCATGACCATCATCGTCTTATTAGCACATTTAACTAATTGCTTTCTCCTGCTTCCTAAGGATTTCAAAATCAGGCTACAATTGAGCTGGACCATTTGAGCTGCAAACTTTGGAGCTGGAGAACCTGGGTCGAGTCTCACCTTACCTACAACACCCTGTGATTCTGGGCGAATCACTTAACCTCCCTGTGCCTACCTAGACAAGCATTGGAAATGCAATAGGTCTCCCCTTTGATTAAGTTAAAGCCAATTGCTTTGCTAATGGTGTTGTATAGCAAAGCAAATGGCTTTAACTTAATAAAAGGCGAGACCTGTTGCATTTTCAATGCTTGTTAACTAGTGCAGTGTGCGAGATATCAACAGAAATTGAGCTGGCAGAAATAAGGTTATCATTGCCTAGGGGTAGTTTTCCTCTGCCACACTGCTGTCGCCTCCCCCCCCCCCCAAAAAAAAAGGACACCCTACATTTCGTCATGTTCTGCAAGTATTTCAGCAGGCCTAGAAAGCTGTTAAGTTCCACTATCGAAAGCCCTGAATTTTATCCATACATAGCCGGCCCTTTTGCATTTGTAGATGATTTTTAATGAACATGTTTTATTTGCTGTGGTTAGCTTTTTACAAGCTGCCCTCACCTCCAGGCCATCGAGACCCGACTGACTGCTTTAATGCAACTGGTTCATGAGGCTAAAAGTTTCTTTTGATTAGGCAACATCACTGAAATATGGCCTTCATTGTCTAAAGCCCAAGCGCTGCAAGTGCTGCAGAGGATGCAGTTTTCGTCTTGAGTGACTAAAGCACATCATTTGCCCATCTCATCAATCTGTGCAGAAAGCTTCTTCGTTTGTGCTTTCTACGCTGGGGCGCAGGTACAATTGATTCTGCACTTCCGTTGTGTCTGCCTGCCATCAACAGCCAACCAATCTGCTGCTCAGTCAAAAGCATGGGATCTGTCAACCAAGCAACTGGACAAATGTGACAAGAGCTGGCAATCTGAATTGTATTGGTTACGACAGGTCTTTCTAAATGGTCACTACGTCTAGCTCCAGCATAGAGTGCGTTTCTAATCAGACTACACTTGTCTTCTACACAAATGAAGCTGGGGCTCCCCAATTCTGGGTTTGATCAACTATTACTTTAAGTTCACTAGCCTAAGTCTATGTATAATAGACTTTGAACAATGATTAATCTAATGATTATCATCAACATTAATATATGGAAACACTCGTTAGAAGAATTCACTATTTTTATTGTACCACTTTACATGAACTTTCATCTGTTTTTCGGAATGGTGATAAATCTAAGGATTATAATCTGCACTAATAGAAATTAGTTCTTCCGTGTATCATAAAACAGGAGGCCGGTTAGTCACTTAACCTGGTATAAGGTAGCCTTACAATTAATTGGGTGTGTGTTGGGAATTTTTATATTATTGGGTCTAACTGCCCTTGCTAGTAAACTCAACAATCCCCACAATTTCCTATCGATAAAATAAAAGCATTCTATCAATGCTTCGAAGCTTCCATATTTTACATAAACAATGGGTGCATAATGCATCAGCCTAAATTATTAACTCCAACCCTTCGCACAAAAACTATGCACAGGAGTTATTTAGCGAAACTAAAGCAAACAGATTAGCACCGTTCAGACATTTTTAAAGGGGGCGAGATACTTCACAGAAGTTTAACAGTTGCACGCCATTCAACACATGTTAGGTCACTGACAAATACTGAATTAGGGCACTTTATTTTGCGAAAAAGTATACTGATCTAACCTAAAGTCGATATGCAGCGTTTTGAAAATAGAAACTTGAACCAAAATGAGTGTAAGGTGCATCATGTATCAAATATTTGGTTCGAATTTAACATAATGCAAAAATAATGTAAACCCACTTGCTTTAATGTCAAACTACTCGACCTTTGAAAGCTGACATTACCATTGGTTAAGATTTTAAATTACTGGGACACATTTATTTTTCAAATAAGGATTAAGGTTCTTACTCTTCGAACTAATAATAATACACTGTTGACAGAGAACATAGAATGCACGTTTTGTTATTAGATGTGTGTTCTGTAGTTAAGTGTCGCCTCACAGCCATCTCTAAGCATTTGGAAAGAAATGTATGCATATCGGTGTATCTACCCCTCATGACCATACATGGTGTCAAGGGGGAGGGTCAGTATGCATACGGTACTAGCTTTAATATAGTAAATTCAGCTTCCATCTTGGTTGAGGATGGCATCGCTTTTCTGTGGACAGGAGTTAGACTGTAGAGGTAGGGCTCCCTCGAGCTGGGACCTGTGTAATGAGTGGTGGCAACTCAACCACCATCATTGTGGTGTTAAAAATCTCTGGGTCTCACGGACGGGCAAAATGCGGCATTTGAAAAAACTTTGAATAAGTCAACAGCTGGCGTGCCTGGATGACATCTGAAGAACTTTTGGGATTCATTTGGTCATCAGAAGAAGCCTATGCTGCCCTTCATAATACAAGTTTTGCAAAAAAAGCTAATCGCATTCCTACATCGCGCACATAATTACAATGCACACATAATAATCAGTAATAGGAACTAATCACACAGGAGTTTATGGTGTAAACACGCTTGACGTTTTCTGCCAGTTTTCTTTATTAGTTTACGGAGGCACTTAACGAAGCAGCACTTTCGAGCACTGTTTAAATCGCGCAGAACCTGAGTTCAGTGGAACAGATTGAGAGAGGAGCACAAACAATATTAAATGAGAAGATTCCCGTTAGCCTGGTGCTGACAGATGCTGGGAGGGTGAACAGGGCATCGAAAGGGCGCAGTGCTTGCATCCGTCTTGGATAGGCACCCGCTGCGCTAGTTTTGCACTCCGCCCCCGCTGGTCGGAGAGGAAGTGGCAGCACGTTCTAGTCTTAGTGTATACTTCATGAGCCTCGCTACTATTCACTCATTCATACAGTGGGGCAGGGTGAATACAAAATGAAACAAGCGCCCTCCCCTCCTTAGATGCTGACCGGGAAGGCAGTGTGCTGCCTACCCACGGTCCCCGCTTTTTCTATCCTTAGTGAAAGTACTTGGTCCCCGTGCTAATAAGTAACTGAACATTCTGGGAGGGGTGCAAAGAAGAACCACTGTCCGGGAACAGAAGTACGGAGCCGCACGAGGACTCCGGCAGATGAGGGTGGGTGGCATAAACGACGCCATGGTTCAAAGGTCTGCTGTCAGGGGAGGAGGGCTCTAGAGATGCGAGCCTCTCACTGAGCGGGGGCGTTGGGGTTAAGTTGGGAAGGTGGGGTGAGGGGAGTAGAAGGTGACCCCCCCTGTGTACTGGTTCAGGAAAGGAACCCCTCGCTATTGCCTTCGCCCACCCAATGCGTCAATACCTGCAACTATGGCCTACGAAACCTACTTCCCTCCGACTGTTCTAACTTTGACCCGAGACCAGCCAGTGAGGTGCCCTGGTCACGGCAGAGGGCTTCCCACAGAGAGTCAAGCCTGCCAGGGACAGGGTGATCCAGGCATGCATTCTCAGCAGAGGGGCTGCGGCAAGGCGTGCAAGACTGAGGCTGAGCCGGGACACTGAGGAGTGAGTGCGACTCCGAGGCAGCGGCTACCTCCGAAGATTAGGCGAGGGAACTATGAACATGCACCCTGGTGAAATCTTCCAGTGCATCTGCGGTGCAAAACAGGGAGCGCGGGGAAGAGAGAGCGCAAAAGGGACAAAAAGAAAATCAATAACTCCTCCACGGGAACCAAAAATAAGCAGGAGATCAGGACACAGGATGAAACAGCAGAGAAGCCTAGGTCTTCTTCTGCCCCAGTCGCTGCTGCTAATTTACAAACAAGTAAAACAAGCGCGGTACCGCAAAGGCAGCTGCGTGTTTATTTTCGCATCTCGCTTTAACTTTAAGTGAAAGCGCGATGCAAAAGTAAACACGCGGCTGACTTTTCCAAAGCCGACTGAGAAGAAAAAAGTGCGTAGGGCGTAATGAAGGAGAGAATGTCACGCCACCAGTAAACATTCAAATCCTGGTGGGTGGGGCTAAAAGGAGACAAGGCGGCAACAAGAAGTGACTAAGAAGCCTCCTTTTCAATTGTGAGCCTGCATTTTGCATGGAGAATGATGGCAGCCAATGAAGAAGATGGGCGGGGCTTCAACTCTGCCTCCAAGAGCTTTGGAATCTGTATTGATTCCAAGAAGCCCTCGTAGGACGAGTGCAGTGCATGCGCTGCTCACGTCAGGCCGAGACCTAAAAAGGAATGTGTCCTTATATAAAGTAACTGGTGCTCATGTAAATAGCATTAATACCTTCGGGTCGAGATTGCACTGTATCAAAAACTGCAACAACAACAAAAAATAACATCTAAGACTAAGGTCGAATTGGCCAAATCCTTTGGCTACCTGGTTTAAAAATAAAAAATTATCAATCAATTCCCATTGTAGCCGCAAATCACTATCTTAAAATTTTTCTTTATGAGGTATAGCTTTCCTGGGAAGATAATTATTGATTCCCATCAGCTGTTACCTCCAGGATAAAATTAATATAATTAGATATTGTAATTACTCTGAATGGTGTTCCAGTTAAGCCTCAAATGTTGATGCTAAATTCATGTTTATTGCATTGAATATCCTGGATCTAAGATCAAATATAGGCACCAGGGAGTGACTTGATTTACTACTGTGTCATAGTATTTCTAATTAAAAAGGTGTTATTGGCTTTGGATAGGAATCAGTCTATGTGTGTGGAATCTATGGCATCCAAGACAGTTTAAAATCTTGCTAGGGCACAGCATTTAATTGTTAGCATAACAATACCCAAAGATGCAGGGTTGTAACACAATCCCTGCAGCACCTTTGGTGGAAGGAGGCATCCAGCCCTACAGAGCTGCCATTCAATACAAGGCCAATGAATATCTGTGAGGTACATGAGACTGAGAGGACCATCACCATATTTTGCAGTGGTGGCTCATTATTTTGAATTTTGTCCCGTATGGATATGTGCTATACCATTGTTTAACTCACCAGACGGCAAGCTAAAGAGGTTAACATTGACTTCTTTCACTGTCATTTTTGCAGACGCACTGACGTCGGTCTACCTTAGAAACACCACACAAGTATGCTCAATTGCTGTAGGAACAGTACAGTGTTTATGGGAGCCATTGTGCATTAACTGAGCTTTTACTTTATATTTGTGTTTTCCACAACAAGCACAACTTTAATACTCTTGTTTATTCTATATTTCCTCTGTATTAGACTTGACATCCTTGGTATTGTTTCCCCTAACTTTTTGCCTGTATCTCCTGTAATTTTGATGGTATGCTGGATTTCCTTTTTGCTGGTTTAGATGCTTTGGGCACTTTGCCACTGCTGATCATCAAAGTGTAACTTCTCCCTATGGAAACTGTTATTCTGATTGGTTATCCATGATTCGAATATTTGATTTACTGGTAAGTCCCTAGTAAATTGCACTGAGTGTGCCAGGGCCTGTAAATCACATGCTACTAGTGGGCCTGCAGCACTGGTTGTGGCCCCCTCATGAGTAGCCCTGCAAATGTGTCTCAGACCTACCACTGTAGTGTCTGCATGCACAGTTTTTTTTTTTTTTTTAATTTTTTTTTTAAAACCTTTATTGAGACAAAAAATAGGAGATACATGCGCAGGCCCACAACCATCATGGCCGGCCGCAAAAATAGACGAGAATAATAGAGAACCACATATCAATATACAATCAGGATATTGAAAAGGACGCCATAAACGACAGTGGGGCGCGCAACTCAGGAGAGGAGGTTTTACATTTTTAAAGCAAAAGGGAGCGAGGGGGCTGCAACAGGAAGGAGTAGACACCGCACAGTTAGAGCCCCAAAAGAAACGCGGCAAGAGGGGCGTGCCCCATATATAAATAGTGGTGGGCTATACATGCAAAAACTATACAGGAGCAATAGGCAGCAATTCACACAATAACAGTGGGAAGCGTATACCCAGAAAGCCCATCCCAGGGACAAGAAGCAAAGATCCGATGAAACATAAGAGAACAAAGGTTGTAAGGACCCGAAACAGCCTACCCCACTAAGAGGAAAGAACCCTCCCAAAGCCGGAAAAGAGCGATAGGGACCATAGAACAAAACAAACTAAAAAAACAAACCCCCCCCACACCCACCACCCTGCACCCCTGTAATGGCTACGGCCAAACCCACTAACAGCGTGCCTGTCGCCCCGGAACTGCCCCACAGTAGGGAAATTTATATAAAAGATTATATAAAAGAATGGAGGAGGAGAGTAACGAACCCACTCTCAGAATTCAATACTCAGGCCGCCAACCCTAGACCCCATCATCAACACAAACAGAATGCATCACATCCCCGGCTATCAATCAACACCCCAGCGGCACGAGCAACAACAGTATAAGCACATGAGGAGACGCTGTTGTTGCGTGCGATGGCGGCCGCACCCGGAGAAGAAAGACCCGTCCACACCAGGCAGCGTCCGGGAGAAGGCGAGGGCGCCCAGCCGCTGTTGCCGCATGGAGCGACGGAAGAAACACACCAGCGGAGTCGGGGTCACCTCCCGCGCCCGAAAACAGCACGCAGGATCAGGACCAATGCCAGGATAGGTCGCGGGGCGGAAGGGAAGCGAGAAGGTCGGCGGAGCCGAAGGATTAGGCGGCCATCATGGCTGCAGGCTAGGCTCCTCCTCCTGCATGCACAGTTTTAAACTGCCATGTCGACCTGGTAAGTGCATCCACTTTCCAGGCCCCTACATTCCCTTTTCTTGCATGTAAGGCACCCCTCAGGTAGAAACAAGGTACCTCTATGGGTAGGGTGCAGTGTTTGTAAAAGATAGGACATGTCCTCGTGTGTTTTACATGTCCTCATAGTGAAATACTGCCAATTTCGTTTTTCACTATGGAAAGGCTATCGCTCTCATAGACTAACATGGGTGTTACTTTGTAACATCTAACATGTATAACTTTACATTGGGACCAGATGGAGATATTAAGTTTAGGCTCTCATTTGATATTTCCAGTTCCCAGCAGAGCAGGGTAAATCGTTTTTCGTCTCTCATTGAATCACTCATTTCAGAAAGTACAGACTGTCTGCACTACTGCATTCCTTGTTCTTTTTGAAAAGCAGAATGTTCTGACAGATGATACATTTAAAGCAAAACAGATTAAGATGGAAGCCTGAAAACAGCACACACGCCAGCACTACCGGCAATTTACACAGGAAACTGTTCCTTTATTGATTGCTTTGCTTGTGGAAGTACAATAAGAGATGAGTGGTGGGTGAATGGATGAATGGGTGGGCAGGTAAATGATTAGGCAGATGTGTAAGATAACAAGTGGATGGATAGGCAGGTGAGCGAATGAACTGGTGAGTAACTAGAGAGGAGAATCGATTTATGAGTAGGTGATTGCGCAAGTAAATCAATGTGTGAATGAAGGAAGACCAAGCATACAAAATATGATTGCAGAGGCCAGGTACAACTAAGCACTTATTTGTGGTGTATACCACATCTTTATCCTTATTTAGGAATGTCAGTTTGTTTCATACTGGGAAGATACTATGTTGTCTATCATTTTCCAGACTGTCCGATTGATTCCACAGAAGGCTAAAAAAGAATACAATTCACAGAATGAACTGAGTCATTTTGTAACTGAAATCGCATACCTTGAAAAGATAGGTCCTATCAATATCGAACAATCTGGTAAACAAATGCCTACCATTTCCAAATTGTGGCAAGTTTGTCACTTGGCATTGTCCATCAACATAAAATCAAAGTTATAGCACATGCTTGGCTATTTGCTCCTATAGCACATAAAATGGAATTGGAAATGTTAGGGTGATTATGTAGGCTGGTGCAAACTTCTGCACTGGGAAGTTAAGCTGGAGAAAGCTTGCCACTTGCCATCCCATGGAGCCTTCCCATCTCTCAAGTGATTTGTGATAAATAACTATTTATATGACACCCTCCATAACACAAAGGACTGCAACCATTTTAATGTGGGCTTGCAAGAGCAGCAACCAATGCTTATTCAGTCATTGTCCACCACGTGGGGCCTCATTCTTAGTGTCTTAGTAATCCAGTTTCAGGAGTGAACAGATGTTTTTACCCAAATCGGGGTTACATTTAGGGGGTTATTACAATGCCATTGTTGCCATTGTTGTGAAATTGGGACCAGATAGAGATATTATGTTTAGGCTCTCAAAACTCCGAATTTACGAACACATCTTGTTAGGAAGATGGTTTTTAAATTGTGTGTTTGAAAATGCCACTTTCAAAAACTGGGCATTGTCTTGTTTAACCATCCCGTGTGCCTCTGTTGGTTTGTGTATTGACTGTCTGGTTTTGAAGTGACATTAGCTGGGGATATGCATTCACTGTAGACAGCCACAAGGGGGGTTGAGATGTGTCCTATGTTTCCTGGGAGACTCATATCTGAGCTGAATAGACCTTGGCTGCATTTAGAGTGGTGGGAGGAGTTTCACTAGCACCTGAATAGGCCGTATCTCTTCTGCACAATGCTGTCTCCACTTCCTGCAGTGATGTTGCACCAAAGAGGACAGAATTGGTTTGGACTGGGCTCAGAGACCCTTGCCACAAAGAGAATAAAGAGAAAATGGGGTACAAATATTGGACCTTAAACCCCAGAGAGTCAGATCACTCCTGGACTCAGGAGGAATCTCTGCCAAGAGAAGAGCGGGAGAGCTGGCAGGAGGAGTACTGCCCCTTTGCTGTATGTGCTTTGCTGGGTTAGCCTGCAATTTCTGCTTCTGCCAAGGAGAGGACAAAGACTGGAACTTTGCTTTGAACCTGCTTGAAGAAGAATATCAAAGGGCCTGTGTGTGCTGGCCTGCTGTTCTGAAGTCTCAGGGCCACAAAGACTTCACCTGAAACCTAGTGACCAGCACCTGGACTCCTCTGTGAACTATTACATTCAAAAGGGCGCCAATTCCAGTTCCTGGGCCCTGAGAATTGTGTGGTTTGTGTTGCAAAGCAAGAAAAACAAATGCGATGCCGTCATCGATGCCGCCAGAGAAGCTGCAACTTGTGCCGAGGTCGATAGTACCACTCATGTAGTGCACGGCACACCGCCCCGGCTATACCCAAGCTTCCATGCCCTTAGTTATCGGCCTCCTGACCCAAGCGCTCGCACTGATGCTGTCACTGCCAGCGCCTGCATCCTGCTATCCTGGAGCCGATTACCGACGAGGGTGACTTCACTAACTCTTCGACTTCGCATCGCCTCAGTTGAACGGCGCCTTACCACTGGTGCTGCCAAAGTTCTCCTGTCCTGGATTTGATGCCTCAGCTCCTCACGGACTCCAAGCCTTGCCTCCCCCGTGGCGACCAGGGAACCGGCCTCAACCTTGGCACCAACGCCTCACCTCCATGACGCCGTGCATCATCCATAGACTCAGTTTTCCAAGGTACTGTTGTTTGGGGGTCTGTGTGACTCCGTGCCCAATGCAGCGCACCTCAAGGTTGGCACCGTATTTTGGATTTATGGCTGCCATGAAGTCGTGATAGCCCCAGTTGGAGCTAGTTTGTTTCTACATGTTCTATTTTTGAAATAACTGTTCTAAAGTCATAATTTGATACATGAATGTTGGATTTTTGTCGTTTTGGTCTTGTTTGGTTTAGATAAAAATACTTTCTTTTTCTAAACTGGTGTGGTGTTCATTTCTGGTATTTTCACTGTGTTACTGTGTATTTGGAGTGCACATACTTTACACATTGCCTTTGGGATACGCCTGTCTGCTTGTGCCAAACTACCAAGGGATTGTTCAGGGCTTATCTAAAGCATGTAACTCCCTTACTCAGACTAAAAGCAAGGTTCCCTACTTGGACAAAGGGGAATACCTCTGCCAATTAGAGACCCCCATTTCTAACACTCTGCTTATGGAATGCCTTGATTTTATCATCTTTGTGCGTCTTGTCTGTAATAAGAGTGACGTTGACCTTTTTTATGTGTCTGTCATTTACCTACTTTCACAATAGTATGCGCCACCATTTAGGCCAAACGCATTTGTACAGTCATAGTCTTAACAGTTGGAACGTTTGGTTTTACTTAATGGTTAATGAACATGGCTTTGTGGTGTCCCACCAGCCTTGACAGCAATGAGTTGTTTCCACATTGTGACCATCCCTAGCTATGCATTCAGAGTTTTGGTGGGGAACTTTGGACTCAATATCTGGTGAGTGTTGTCACGCCTTGAGGGTATCAAACACACATGTAAGTGAGTGCAGGAAATATAAGAAGCAGCTGTTCTGTGTAAAGGCATTTTCTTTTTAGATCTGTGTTTAAAGAATCTTTCAGAGAAAATACCCGCTAGCCAGTGGCCAATAACGACTTTTAACTAACTTCAAAATCAACCAGCCACCCCAGTGTGTAGCAGGTCAGTTTTTTCCATGTTCTAATAAGTCTACTATTTTTGAAAGCTGAATTTACCTTCCACCGCAGTTTATAGAGGTCATGGACTATGCGGATATTCTTGAATAACTAGTGTGTGGTCAGTTTGAGTGTTATGGATGTATTCTTGTATAACATATGTGTGTGTTATGGAGGTCTTTTTGGACAACGTGTGTGTGTGTGTGTTCACACGTGTATAAGTTGTGTGCGTGTGTGTGTGTGTGTGTCGCTTCTTGTTCCTTATTGGGTTAGTATCTCTTTGACAATTGATGTCATGTAACCCCTATTCAACACATGAGTACACCTGATTATACCTGACCCCGAGCCTGGAGTCTGAAAAAGGGTTCCATTGAGAGTTTTAATCCCGGTTAGTGTTACTCTTCCCCTTTGGCTTTATTGAGATTTAACCTACATCCCTACCTAGGCTCCATTCTGGTGCACTGCCTGATTCCAAACACTAAAAGCCCTGCAGCTAAGTGGGACTGTTGAGCTATCAGGATTGAACTTTAACCTTCTGTTGGTCCCATTTATATCCTTACTGGATAAGGAGAATTTGGAGCAACTTGTTCCCTTCTAGGTATCGCTGTACTCCTACCATATTCGGGTTGTGACAAATTGACTACAGATCCAAAGCTCAGTACAAATGGGGTTGGGCTGGTCACTCTTTATGCCGGCCCCTTTTAACGGATGTGGCGTGTATATGGATTGGAAGGCACAATGATGTCATTGCATGAGTGCCATCAGCGACAGGAGGTGGAA
Source organism: Lissotriton helveticus (assembly GCF_964261635.1). Lineage (NCBI taxonomy): Eukaryota > Metazoa > Chordata > Amphibia > Caudata > Salamandridae > Lissotriton > Lissotriton helveticus. The sequence goes on from NC_136059.1 coordinate 1,200,059,091, forward strand.
GTAGCTTGAGCAGCCGTTGCCACCATCTCCTACAAAGCTTCTCCTCAGCTCATGAGTTGTGACGATGCAGGCTAGTGTGGCTTGAGCTCCACTGCGGTTGGCCTTATCGCAGGGAGGGGAGGGGTGAGGCTGTAGCCCCCTGAGCAAGGTCTTAAGTAAAGCTTGCCCATTCCAAGAAAGGAGAAGTTGAAGGGGGCACTCAGGGCTATCAAGCTGTGGCCTCTACCAAAGTAGTTGGCCACCTTAGGCCCAACACAGCCTCGTGGATCCACCGCTGATCATCGTAGAAGTGCTCATAATAGGGTAGTCAGCTTTATTTTTAAACATAGTGACAAGTTCATGAACACTTTAAATGGCTACACGGGTTCAGTGCTGGCAAATCAAATGTACGATTTCGACGTCTACAATGGTTGACCATCTACAATTTATACGAATTATGATCCGTTATTGCCCTTTGTCTTTTCTTTGCAACCGGAAGGGGACGGTGCCTGCATGGTCTTGCCTTCCTGCACGTGCACACAGCAAAGCACTCCTGATAAGGAGTCCATGTTGCTTGCTTGCATAGTTTCCATGGGAAAAAACATGCATGGCATGAATATACTGGTTATTAAATATTTCTATTTACAGGTTACTATTTTTTTTATTATTATTACTGCAAATATCTGAACTTCTGATTATTAGGTGGCTATTTCTTTTGTTTGTCCGGAAAGATAAATTCGTTTATTTGTTCGTGTTGACTCAGTAAGTGAACAGTAGTGATATTTCCAGTTCCCGGCAGAGCAGGGTAAATCGCTTTTCGTCTCTCATTGAATCACTCATTTCAGAAAGTACAGACTGTCTGCACTACTGCATTCCTTGTTCTTTTTGAAAAGCGGAATGTTCTGACAGATGATACATTTAAAGCAAAACAGATTAGGATGGAAGCCTGAAAACAGCACACACACCAGCACTGCCGGCGTTTTACACGGGAAACTGCTCCTTTATTGATTGCTCTGCGTATGGAAGTACATTATAGATGAGTGGTGGGTGAATGGATGAATGGGTGGGCAGGTAAAGGAATAGGCAGATGTGTAAGATAACAAGTGGGTGGATCGGCGGGTGAGCGAATGAACTGGTGAGAAAGTAGCGAGGAGGATCGATTTATGGCTAGGTGAGTGCGCAAGTAAATCAATGTGTGAATGAAGGAAGTGTTTTTGCAGAGGCCAAGTACAACTAAGCACACCACATCCTGTTCCTAATTTAGGAATGTCAGTTTGTTTCATACAGGGAAGATACTATGTTGTCTATCATTTTCCAGACTGTCCAATTGATTACACAGAAGGCTAAAAAAGAATACAATTCACAGAATGAACGGAGTCTTTTTTGTAACTGAAAGCTCATAACTTGAAAAGATAGGTCCTATCAATATCGAACAATCTGGTAAACAAATGCCTACCATTTCCAAATTGTGGCACGTTTGTCAGTTGGCATTGTCCATCAACATGAAATCAAAGTTTAAGGCACATGCTTGGCTATTTGCTCCTATAGCACATAAAACGGAATTGGAAATGTTAGGGTGAGTATGTAGGCTGGTGCAAACTTCTGCCCTGGGAAGTTGAGCTGGAGAAAGCTTCCCACTTGCCACCCCATGGAGCTTTCCCATCTCTGAAGTGGTTTGTGATAAATAACTATTTATATGACACCCTCCATAACACAAAGGACAGCAACCATTTCTATGTGGGCTTGCAAGAGCAGCAACCAACGCTTATTCAGTCATTGGCCACCACGTGGGGCCTCATTCTTAGTGTCTTACTAATCCAGTTTCAGGAGTGAACAGACGTTTTTACCCAAATCGGGGTTACACTTAGGGGGTCATTACAATGCCATTGTTGCGAAATTGGGACCAGCCAACAAGTAGTCAGCAGTCCCACCCATCAGATTAGTATGTGCCCATAGTGTAGGCGGTCCGAGACATCCTTTTTCAATTGCTGCTTGTGCTGTGGCCTGGAAAAGGGCTGCAACACTAGCTGCAATTGAAAAAGGGATGTTTTTAAGCATCTATGCACTGTGTGCATGGATGTTTGGGGGGCACCACATGTGCCCCCTTGACCACATAGCAGAGGCCGAGAGGGGACGGGGGCCCTGCTAGAGGTCCCTAAAGTCCCTTTCTGGCTTCCTGTTCATGGCAGTGGGACCGCCATGAACAGGCAGTCAGAAAGGGATATCCTTATCCCTATGGCGGTGCCTGCGCACAAAAACCCCACAGTGATGATAATTCTCCATGCTGCATTGCCACATCATTTTACTTGCGCACTCAGAATGAGGTCCTAAATGATACAGGGGAGGTAACGACTCTGCTTTATGAACACCATACATTAAAAATAGCATATCATATGATCCTCTGAAACCTTGTGAAATGTTCAGGATCACAACATTAAAGGCCATACAATGATGCTCATTTAGAACACAGTGCTAAATTGGGTGGTAAAGACTAAGAGTGAAAATACGGTTTCTTCCTGTAGTCCGGCCCCTTGATATACCCCCATAAATACATTGTTGTCCTGAGATTTTCATTTTTGATTTATGTTTTTGCATCATTAGAGAAATAATTTAGCTTGGGTAGACATTGCCAATCCGGGCCGAATTTTTCTGGACAACATTTTTAAAAACGTTGGATGTGTTGCAATGAAAATGTAATATTTCGGGAACGATGAGACCTATATACTTTATTCTGGTGTCAGGTAGTTTTATAGAGACAGAAAATAACTCCTCAGAGCAACCGTTCTGCCATTTTCTAAAATGGCCGCTTTATAATGATGTGTTTTAGCCATCATGTTGGTAATTTATTTTAATATTATTTTTGTTTCAGGTTGTCCGTTGATTCAAATTCATAAACATGAGAAAAGCAGGTGGTAGCTGAGGGTCTTTACCTCCTGGCAGAGTGTTGCTAACAACAAAACCTGAGAACTCCTTCATCAAAGAAAAATGTGTTATATGACAAACTAATACGAAAGAAAAGCTAACAACAACTGCGGCTGGACAGAAGACAGTTTGAGATGCTACCGAAATACGGCAAGAGGAAGCTCACAAAAGATTGAAACTGATGGATGAAGAGTATCAAATATTTTATAATTGTAACAACAGGTGCTACAAGTCGTATACAATGGAAAAAAGCCTGGAATAAAAAAATACAAAAATAGCAGAAATCAATGAATCACAACAAGACTCTGAGTCTTCTGAGAAAGCGACAAAAACAAAACCCAGCGCCCATCCACTTAGAAGATGAATGGCTACCACTTGTCAACCTCCAACAACTGATCAAAAAGCAGAGGATCGTTAATGTGTTATCTGTGTGTTAGCCAGAACAAGGACCAAAAGGACTGACAAAAGAACAAAGTACAGAGTATGGGAGTCTCAAAGGGCAAACATGTTTTTGTCTGCAGCTAGTTTCTTCCAAGATGAAGTTTTCAGCCAAGTAACTGATCTAAACAGGGAGGGAAATGTATTTGCAGCGGATTTGTATGCCCACCCAAACTGCATGTGTGCATACATTCGAAAATTTGAATATACAATGAGCTCCCAGCGGCAATGTAACCTCCAGCCCTCAGTTAAGTTTGCATTCTTTGAAAAAGCAAATGAAGTTTTAAAGCCACTCAAGTGCTGGCTACGGGTTCACACTTAGTGAGATCAAAGAAATAATGGTCAACATTGATAAAACTGTATTGATCCATAATAATGAAATTACATTTTTTCTGGTGAGAATGTACAATGACAGAATTTATTTTTGTCCGTCTAACAAAACAAATTAACCAGATGATGTTGTCAGCTGATTTGACTCCTGAATTTCTTACTGACAAAATAAGATCACAGGATGCAGTAAACTTAGCAGGAATAATTTTAAGAAATGTCATGAAAGATTTAGATTTTGGACTTAATTACAAATTTTGTTATGCCCCAGAGCTCGGTAAATCATGGGAGTCAAAAGGAATGCCTGATGTTTTCTTAGCATTTTTTACATCATTGTTAAATATAGGCAAAGCAAAACTGTTACAAACTAAAGTTCTTGAGTTCGGGACAGAAGCCAACAACATTGATGATGGCTTTGAAGATATAAACGAAGAAGTGGAAGACAATCCCATGAACTGACAGGCTTATGCTGTACAAACATACCGTCTTTTCCAAATCATGTTTTATAAATTACATCACATTTATATAAGCAATCCAGTAGAATTTGATGCTCTATATCCAATGATGGGCGTTTTCCACCTGGCAAAAGTTGTGTTGCAGTGTGCAGGAAGTTATCTCAGTGGAAGTGGCATAGACGATGCACTTATTGTGGCTGAAATCTTTGGAAGCAAAACTTTCCAGTCAGTATTGAGGGTAACTCATCTTGTTTGTTGTTCGTTACAAGGTATGCTCATCATATCTGAGGCTAAGGAATCATTGTGTTGGAATGGTTTCTGGAACAAGAATGACAAATTTGGTTTTCTATACCTTAGTTCAGAAGTGAACAAGGCACAGGGTGCACGTCATTCAAAAGGCATAATGCAAAGCCAGGCAATGTTCAATACACTCAAGTTCAAAATCAGAAAACCAAGTTCATAGAGTTTGTCAAAGAATGTGAAGAGAAAGCAGAACTTTGCAAGTACTTGGGAAATGTTTTATACATGATAGCACTAGTGACAAACTTGGTACATGCTGTTCAAAAAGCTGTTTGGGAGCTGCATGTGAAGACTGTGGAATCACTGATTACTGTATTTCATGAATTCGATTGCATAAACCACCTCAGATATGGGTCCTGGCATTGCGAAAGAGTGAAGAAGTTTGAGGTGGAAAAGCCATATCTCTGCAGAAAATGAATCCAAAGATATTTTGTGGTAAAAGATAGAGAGGGAAGCTTCAATGCTGTTCCTCCAGATATGAAACTGGAACAGTTGATTCAGAGGACAAGGAAAAACTCCAAGGGAATTGTTGGTCAGACATGTAAAAGTGAATATGTCGATCAATGGCAGCTAGTTTACCATGAAGTCCTTTCTATATGCAATGTTTTCAGAGACATGACAAATTCAAAATCAAGGGACCATCGTGAAAATGTTACTCACTACAAACTTGTGGGAAAGAGAGGGGAACGTTTTAATAAACATATTGACAGTCTTCTTCATGTCAGCAGCAGCAAGGAAAGCCCTTTGAAATGACTGAGCCTGCCCCCCTGTTTGGAATGTTGACCTAATATAGGATGGGAGGATTCTTATGTAGAGTCTGAGCAGGAACATTTTAAACATTCTCATCAAGGTGTGATTTAAATATTCTTTCTTCAGAATATAATCTTATTAATCTTTTGCCCATTCATGAGTCGATGTTTTAGTTCAATTATCAGATATATTTATGTTTTGGCTTGTTTCCTATCACTTTTAAATAATTTCAGAACAGAATGGAGCATTCACAGTGAACATAACCTTCTTATGGCAGAATTTAGGTGGTATAATCTAGAGAGGGCGAAACTTGCGGTATATAAGGAATCGGTAATACTAAAGGACTGAAGGACCAAGTCCGCAGACTAAGTTGGGGAAAAATTATACCGGAGGTTTTCTTCAAAACATGTTGCAAGTGTGCAGCAGGGACTTTGAAATCTGACTACAATTTGACAATCCTGATCAAGATATTTTGGTCTCGTTTTTAACTATCTGTAAAGAAGTAAAATCAGCCCTAATGAAGAGAGGTAGAATGTTTGGCAGAGATTGTCATCAATGGTTTGATAAGAGTTGTACAAAGACCCTTAAAGATCTTAGTTTAGCCCTCCGTTGCGAACCGAGATCAAAAGAGGCTGTAAAGAAGGCTAGATCCCAGTATAATATGATGTCTAATGAGTGGAAAAGGGAGCTTAAAGGGGAAGCATGGGAACAGTTAGTAGTCACTTGTTAATCTAGAAACAGTGCAGATTAAGGGAAAGTAGTACATCATCCAATGCTCAATGAGGCAACAATTCCTAATGTGGTACAGGCTATCCCTGCACAGACATGGATAACACATTTTGAAGCCTATTATTCAAATGGTATTGAGTCTTAATGGGTGACCAATACAGTTCAAACTGGAGGGGAAGAGTTATATTTTAATATTAAGGAAGTAAGAGGTATAGAGGCTTTATCTTGGGGCTACGCACCTGGCCCAGATGGACTCCTAGGGGACCTTCTCAAGTGTTGTAGTGATCTAAGGGCTCCGGTAGTTGCCCAGCATTGCAATGCAGCAGTGAGAGGCCATTGTCCCTCGTCCTGGCCAAAATCTGTTATGGTGCCCATTTTTAAAAATAGAAGTCGAGCAGATCCAGCTTGTTATTGGCCCATTTCTTTAGAGGATGCTGAAGTGAAGGAACTTTGACAGGGGGCGTTGAATAGACTTATAGAATGGGCAGAGGAGAGGAAGATCTTATCACACATTCAATATGGTTTTAGGGCAGGTGGAGGACAATTGAGTAGAACTTGAACCTTTATCTACTGATTCCAAATATACAGTAGATAGGAAGGAGTTAATTAATTTGGCCTTCATGGACCTCAGCACAGCCTTTGATACAGTGGATATATCTAAACTGTGGGCTGTGCTGGGGGATATGGGGATCAAAACTCACATGTGTCATTTTTGGCCAAATTACATGATGGTTTGGAGGCCTCAGTATGATATAGTCTCTTGGGGGAATTCACTTTAATTTTGGGGCGAGGCATAAGCCAGAGATGTATTGTAGCCCCTTTGCTTTTTATTCTGTATTTCAATCAGCTGGAGCATTTTTTAGTGGAAAGTTGTAAGGATGTCCCAATGGGTAATAATAGGCCGGTGCCATCTTTATTGAATGCAGATAACACCATTCTTATTGCACATATAAACAATGGTTTGCAACTTTTGTTAGATTGTTTTTATGAATTTATGGGCATTTTGGGAATAAAAACTAATTTTGCAAAATCTTATAATATGTTCTGCCCATCAAATATTAAAACCAAAACATTTAGGATTGCTGAACATCTCATTGGCAATACTAATATGTTCTGCAACCTTGGCATTTGGCTGAATAGTAAAGTGAAGTGGGATCAGTTGATAAAAATGCATGTTCAATCCCTTAATAGAGCGACTTACAGTATTGATACCTTTGCAAGGCGCCTAGGCCGCACTCATGATAAATCCATATTGGAGCTCAATCGAGCAAAGTGTACAGTCTCCTTTGGGGGAGAAATATGGGGGTACAAGTCTTGCAATGCTATACAAGTAGCTGAAAACACTTTTTTTAGAAGGATTCTGAGATTACTGCAGAGTTTGCCAATGGAGATAGTGCATGCTGAAATGGGAGCAGAATTTATTTCAGATTATATTATAATACGACCATTATTACTCTGGTTTCAGTTTGGCTGAAAGCTGGCTTGGACCTTAACAGGAAGATCGTAAAAGATTGTTTGACTCTTGAATATAGTTACTGTATTCACTGGTTACATTATGTAAAGAGTGTTTTAAGTAATCTGGCAAACCAAACCCTTTTTCTCACACAGAGCTAATTACTAGGTCAGATGATGTGTGCGCCAAGGAAGCATTTAGAGCTAATGCAAATGAAATAAGAACTGAATGCATGTTCTCTAAAAAATCGGGTAATCATTATGTTATGATAAAACCGATAAGCAAACTAGAGTTGCATTTGACTTTGTTATGTTTCATACAGGTACCCCACTATAGGCTCAGGTAGTAACCAAACTTTTCACCTATATTTCCCCTGCCATTACACTACATAACGGTTCTTGGTACTGACCTTTCACCTAGTTAGGGTACTGCTTAAATGACGTGGGTAACCCTGGGTGTAGTTCGCGAAGTAGCGCTAAGCGTAGCTACGCAAAGTGCACTTCGACCTACGCGAGCTACATGTAGTGCACTGTGCAAGATGATGTTCGCACTGATTGCACAGTGCCGGATGCTTGTCCACACTGTGCAATCAGTGCAAACTGCATCTTGCACAGTGCAAGCGGTCGTTTTCTGCCGCTCGAGTAGATTTCCACGAGCGGCAGCTTCTCAACGCGGACTGGTCGTTTCTCATCGTGAGCGGTTGCAAGCATACGCGACCACTCACAATGAGAAACCTGACCTCCCCACGTTGAAAAGTTTGCCGGGCGGTTTATTTTCCACGCTCACGATCGGCAACTTTAGGTTGCTGATCGCAAACGAGGAAAAAATCTCGCCGGGATGTCATTTTGCTTGCTCGCGGTCGCCAACTTGACGTTGAGGACAGCTGGCAAGCAAAAAATGACCGCTGCACTATGCTACGCGTGTTTGCACTGTGCTACGTGCAATTCACGTAATGCGAAGTAGCACAAACTTAACAAACTACGCGAGCGTAGCATAGTGCTTTGCCCAGGCTTAGATGTGGGGTTTTCTACAAAAACTAGCCTCATTCATTATGCATGAGGATTCTTGGAATCTCAGCAGGACTGCCATCTCCTGCATAATAACTATGTATAAGGGTCATTCCTACTGTCATCCTAGTCTGACATGACACAGAGATCCCCTGAGGGTACCACTTTGGGTATATAGACGCCATATCTTTGCTGGGGCAGGGAGAGGAGAAAAAGGTCTTCCACACTGACACACTAATGCAAGATGCTAAGGTTCCTGCATGCTGACACTCCAGCTTGCAGTGGTCAGACATTCCTTGCGGGGTGTCCATCTCGAGACCAAGACGGGGTCCCACAGTCTCTCACTTCAGGTAATGGGGCTGGCTTTATCCTAGAGGAATTCCTGGCTCTACACCTACATACATGCTAGGTACACATAGATACATCTAGTTAGGGTTGCCTCATAGGAGTACGCCTTTATTACTGTCATGTATTTTTATACTTGCCTATATTCATTGTTTTAGCACTATAGTAGGAATCTACAACCCCTTTACTCAATTGGTACTTACAATCATTTATATTTGTTTCTGTCTTATGGTTGTATCAGCAGACCTATTTTACATTAGAATAACGCTGGTTCAATAAATGCTTATTGAAAAACATCCCCACCGTTTTTTCTGTGTATTTATCTGAGACGAAGAGAGCCCGAGTGACTGAGCAAAAAGTACTGTACTGTTTCCACGATTCTGAGGGATCAGGGTTGTTACATTCGATAATTGCCAGAAACTATTCACTCCTTGGTAAGAGGGGTGCATAGAGGGCATTGCGAGCTAGCAGGACTACAAACTAACCTATCCTGTGGGGGTATCTTGAATTAGTCTGGATCCAATCCCATAGTTTAAGTGGTCTAAACGTGCAGATCCTATATAGATTTATAGGAACTACACGACATGGCGCCACCAACGTTGGTTTGATACTTTTTTAATGGTCAAATCTGAGTAGTTCAGTCATGCTGTTCTCAGAGACACCTGCTCACACTTAATCCAGAGACATCTGGAATGGGAAAGGAACAATCCACCACAGCTGAGTAGGCATATCCTACGTATTGGATATAGGTTTATTCAAGCTTGAAGGACAAATAGTTCCCTGTTGTGCATAAAACCTTATCTGAGTTTCCTTGAAACTTTTCCTTGAAACCTTTTTCAATAATGGGTGACGAAGATGCCGCTATGCCAGCACAACTTGCGAACGCAGTAGAGGAAGAACAAGAAGGCAAAATTTCAGAACATTTCAGAACTGCCCTTACTTTAAAACTAGCAAACAATGGAGTCACAGCTATGTGTGGGACAGTAACTTTCGTGATTGAGGCACACGAGTCATAGAGAGCAGAGGTATTCTATTCATGGGTTAAATTTCCACAAGCAGATGCATGCACAAATACATTTCATTCTTACACTGAAGATAAAACACCAAATTAATACTGTCCGTATAAGGACACTGAAGTTCCGCTCACCCACCAGAAACACGTGAACTGGTTTAAAGGCGCTCTCCCACATACAAAAAAAAGTAAAACTCAGTCCGCTTGGAATAGATATAGCAACTTGGCCAGTCCCAGCGGGTAACACATCGCATCCAGACATTGGCACAATGCCAGTAGCAAAATTATGTCCACTTCATACAGAAATAATACAACTTTATAGGAACCTGACATAGTTCATGATGAAAACAAACACTCACACACTTCAGCCAACAAGTGCTACACCTACAGGACAAAATCAGGGATCTACAACTAAAATAACTCCACAAATTCTACACGCAGTTGTGGGTAAAGTGCCCACTAGACATGAGCAAATGCCATTCTGGCTAGCTCAGAAAATAACACTGTTAGAGGCAGTGTTTCCACACACAAGCCCTCAAGAAAAACACAGGATGTTAACAATCTGCTTGCCAATGGGGATAGCTCCCCAGATAGAGGATTGTACCTCTTGGGGTACAGTTTTCGCTGTCATATATACCAGAACTCATGGTATCCCTTCAATAGCAGTAATACCAGATGTATTAAGACAAATACCAAATGAGTATGGAGCAGAACCTTCTCTGAACAGAGAGATGAAATTATTAGGAAATTTGATCCAGGTGTCAAAAATTATATTAGCAAACATAAAAGGGAAGGCAGAAGCAGTGGCAATATGCCAACGCCTGAGGGATTACACTCCTTTACAACAGGAACGTGAATTACCTAAAATTATCGAAGATACCAATGCCGAATTAGGTAGAGATAGTTTGGGAGGAGCTAGAGCAAGAAAACCTCAACTCATGGGTGGTCCTGAAAAAGATAACACCAAGCACGCACCTCATTCTTCCAAGAAGAATTAGGATAGTAAAAAACTAAAAAATAGAGAAAATAGGTCACAATCCAGGGGTGGGTCTCCTAAACAGGAGCCCTCCAAAAGCAGGTACATCCTTAGGAATAGAGATAACATTAAAAAAACCTGAAAGGTATCAGGATACTGATACACATTCCTCTCGTTCCTTTCAGGGTTATTCAAAAAACTCAGAGAGGGAAAGGCGGTCAGAACACAGACAAGAAGAGCGTACAGAGTCCAGAGACCCGGAATGCGCTTCAGAATATACTTCCAAAAAAGAAGCGATACCAACATCAAAACCTCAATTTAAAAAGAAGTAGATAGCAGGTCTTATGGTTAGACATGCCCAGAATTCTGAGGACTCAACTTCTGAATGTGGAATGGGCTCTGATGATGCTTGACAGTGCAGCAGAAGTAACAATAGCTCTTCAGAACTTAATGGAATTTCTGATGACAGCAGAGTTGAATTAACATATCACGGTGGAGACACTGATACAAGGGTAATTGTCCCACATGGGTTATATGAAATAACACTCCAAATGGAGGGGGACAAACCCAGAAAAATTAAAGGTCTCTTTGGGGAAAACCTGACTTATGGAAATGACATCCTTTTAGCAGGAAAAGACTGGCCTCCTGAAATTGTTATGGAGTGCTCAAAGGGAAAAACTGTAATGTTACTGGCTTTTTTTGACCTCGTTCCAGTATACTTAAAACATTCATACGCGAAGGAGTGGGTGGTAACACTTGATCCATAATTATATCGCAACCATGTTGGGTGGGATGCTGAGTCACCTCACCATGTAATCCCAGTAAAAACTACTCCAACTCCAGAGAGACAATAGCCTATTAAACAAGAAGCAAAAAAGCAAGTCAGTGAGATCTTAGATCAACTCGAATATCAGGATGTAATTGAAACTTGCACCTCTTCAATGAATAATCCTTTGTTTCCTGTCATGAAACCCGATGACTCATACCATCTAGTTTTAGATTACAGACATCTGAATACATGCACTAAAACATTTGCAGTACAGAATACACACAGTCCGGCATTAATGAATAACATTGTGCGGAAAAAATACGAAACAACATTAGATATCTCAAATGGATATTTCCGCCCGAATATAGTGCCTAAAAGCAGATATTTGACAGCATTCTCAGCGCTCGGTTCTCAGCGTCAATCCTGTCATCTCCGTGTAGGCCTAGGTTGTTCTGAGCTAGGGTAACAGAGTTACTTCAGAATTTGGATGAAGAAGCATTGTCCTATGTAGATGATATTTATCTGATGGGTGATGATTTAATGGATCATTGGACCAGGGTGAGCAACGTAATTTTGGGGTTCACCTCTGAGGGCTACAAATTATATTTAAAAACATCTTGGGATATGAGCTTTCAAGTGAAGGAAAAAGCCAAGCAGCTTACTTTTTAGAAAAGTGTGCGCTGCTCCAACCTCCTAAATCATTGAAAAACTTACAATCCATTTTAGGATTCTCAGACTTTAGCAGAATTTACATTTTAGATTATGCAGAAAAAATTAAACCTTTCTATGACATATTAAGATCTGATTTTTCAGTTAGGCATTGGACACAGGAACACACAGATATCCTTTGTCCCTTACAAGCTGACATGATAGCTTCCAAACACCTACACACACGTGTAAACACCACAAATTTGGTGATCCGTGTTATAGTGGGTCAATCTGGGTACACTTACCTAACCTTCAATGAAGGCAAAACAGTACCTATAGCACATAAATCACACTTGTACACAAATGTGGAAATGCGTTTTGCTTCCACAGAAAAAATTCTGACAGCAGTACCGATTGCTGTAGTGAGAGAAAGAGCACTGGCTCTGGGGAAACGAATAATTGTCCAAGATGGATACAATGGACTAATTATCTCACTGCAACAGATGTAGATTACAAATTTGACTCTACACTTTAAACGCAAGCATTCCTGCAATATGAACAAGAATATTCTCTCCCAAATTAAAAAGTGGCTCTAGATCAGTATGAATATATTATTTACACTGATGGATCTGCTGAGCTGCCCATATGAAGTAAACAAAAATACAGCGCCGCGTGTGCGATTGTGAAGGGTCGTATGCAGGAAGGCAAGATCCATCCTGGCAGTACGAAGACACAGTCTCTAGGAGACTGCACAGCGCAGCTGGCAGAATTAAAAGGCCTGGCACTAATAAATATGGATCGAGAATTGCCCACACTTATTGTGGGTTACTGTGTCCAGTCATAAAATGAATATCTTCACTACTGGGGTCAGAATGGGTTGGAAGACTCAAAAGGTTGCGCAATTAAGCATACATTTTTTGTGGGAACTGGTAGCTGAGTTGAAAAATGAACTACCAAGGGCTCACATGATGGTGTTCACATTTAACAGAATTTGTTGGCTGATGAAGCCACGAAAGGGGCAGTTCGAACTGCTGCCGTAGCTGCAATCACTCATTCTAGCACGAGAATAGACAGAGAAATAATGGTAGCTGTCATAGCTTCACGCAAAAACAGCTCAGTCGTACCAAAGAAATTTCCACTCAAGTACTCCTACAAGTTAGATGCAAATAAGATTCCGTATGCTCAAATTCCAGAAGGGTGGGATAGAGTAATACCAAACATGGATCGCAGATTAGGTTTAATACTAGCGAGTGTCTGATATGCCAGTTTTGCACAGATGATTATTGTCCAACTTTCGATTGAATTTATTTTCACAATTGCTAGTTGGTTGGCACAGACCCTCAGTCCCTCCAAAATGCACATGTGAAATGATTGTGGCATTGGATACGTTGCATTTAGTTTTTATTTGTCCCAAATTTACAAATTTACGACATAAGTATATCCGCTCCTTATTACTGCATAGGGATTTTACGGCCAGCTTTGATATATTTGCAATTTTTAGCCAGTGTTAATGTGTGTTTTTATGTATCATGGTTTTTGGCAGAGGTGTTTCATTCTTATTTGTGAGATGAGTTTCTGTTTTAAAATGTTTTTATTTGACTACTGAATTTCATGATCATGTACTTTTATTATTTACTGTGACTACATCAAATAAAGTATTTGTGAGGATGATGAGGACTGAGACTGTGCGACTACACAACTTTGTGACCTAACAATATGTGGATAACAATAGAAAGACATGTCTACTAGGTGGAACATGGATCGTAACTATGCGCAGAACTGAACCAGGAGAGATTTGTATTAAAAGAGAAAAAGCTGTTTGACATAATCACTAAACCTAAACTTCCACTCTTTAATTGCCATAGTAAGAGTTTCATCCAACCAGCCACTACAAATCAGGTTACAAAAAAACAACTTTTGCAAGCACATAGAGAGATGGTGCCAGTAAAAGGGGGGAATTTATCAAGAACATTCTGTTGCATGATCCTCTTCCAACAAATGCATTATTTGATTAAGATTCTGCAACCAAGTCAGTGAAGCACAAAGTTGTACAAGAGCTGGAAAAAAACTTTCACCTGAAGACTTTCAAAATGAAAAGGTGTCCTCATTGAAAACTACTGTTGTTGTGGGCTATATGTCAAAATAGTGAATGTTCAAAATTTCATCCATGCAAAACTTTAGAGCGGTAGTTCAGACTGTTCTACAGGTATCAAAGTCAGTGTGCACCTTGCAAGAACTGCACATTGTCTTTGACAGTTTTCTTGAACTATCTGTCAAAGAATGTGAGAGAATCAGATGAAATTGACCTTGTCTGCATCAAATATTCAACACTATACCTGTGCAACTTGATAAATTCTAGTCATCAACATCGAACATGATGAACTTGGAGATGTTAACTCACAAAAACATTGCTGATGCTTCAGTGAACACTACATTTCTAATTATTGCAAGTGGAAAGATTGTTAAAGAGGAGTTGTTGCCTGCATAGATATATTAAGAAGGTATAGGCTATATTGTTCAAGAACGTAACAGCAAATTGGAGGAAGATGAACTTCATGTTGTGCCACATGTTGAGTAGGCTGTTCGAAATGGTTCCAATTGAGTCATTGTACTGTCAAATGACACAGATGTTATTATTGTGCTACTTAGAATTGTTGCAATGTTCATAAGTCAAGGATTATCAGAGTTACGGATACGTTATGGAACAGACGAGAAAACACACTTAATCCTGCTTCATATACTGCATAAGCTAAAGTGACTGGAGATGCACAGTGTTCTTATCAAGGTACATATTCTTAAAGGTGATGACACTATGAGCAAAATTGGAACAAAGATTGGAGCTTTAACTGCTGAACTTGTGAAGTTTCTAAAAGGAGTTGCTGAGACAGAAGAATGTGACTTTAAAGACATAGAAAAATACTTTTTGCATGTGTGGAAAACGAGTTCTGACTGTCACACATTTGACGATCTTCAGTACAGTGAGTTGAAGAGATCAGTCCCACTAAGTGATCTTCCACCAAAGTCATATTCTGAGCGTGGACACACTAGAAAAGCGTTGTACTTGATCAGAAGATGTATACAAGTTTTGGATCATGCATATGTAGAGAAAGATCCGTTTGAATTTGGTTGGGAAGATACTGATAGGGTGCTAAAACCTACTGAATTTCTAAAGCCTCTACCCACAGAACTTACACGTACATGTACTTGCAAAATCTGTGCTACAAAAAGATGTCCCAGTTGATATGCTCTTTTTAAATGTTGAACATTCTGCAAATGTACCACAGACGAAACAAATAGATAAAGTGAACTATGAAAATGTGTCTAAAACAGGAGTGGTAAACATTATTTTATTTTCATATTCAGATCATATAAATGTTTTGGTGTATACATAAAAGGATTTAACACCACTATTATATGTTTCATTGCTATACATGTCTCTTCCCTATTATAGATGCCATTTTGGAAAATGGCAGAAGGGTTGCTCTGAGGAGTTCTTTTCTGTCTCTGTAAGACTGATTGACCCCTAAAACCTTTGTTATGACACCAAAATGAAGTCTATAGGTCTCATGGCTCCTGAAATATCACATCATCACTGCAACACATCCGCCATTTTAAAAAATGTTGTCCCAAAAAATTCGGCCCAGATCAGCAACGCCTACTCAAGCAAAGTTACTTCTCTAATGATCCATAAACACAATCATTTTTTTACGGAGGTAAATCAGGGGTCCAGGATTAATGGTTCTACATTCAGATGCAGATGTGGCACACAGTAATTGCATCTGTTTGAACATTTTGGTTTGCACATTTACCACCAGCATTTTGCTGATGGTAATGGGCACATTTTTGTGCCTAAGACATGTGATATTACCTTGTGACTGATGATGTATGCACTTTGATCCTAACCTCCTAAATCTTGCAATTGATGAAATGTGCAAAAGTCATATATTCATGTGTGCTCACGTGGAAGATAAATCACATCATATGTCTATAGTATTGGGATTAGTTGTAATTTCATGAAATACAGCAATTTGAGGGTTTTGTAGTGTGTCATTATTTTTAAATTGTTAATGAAACCAGGACTGGTGACTTTAAGTGGAGAAATAATATATTAAATCAGCAATAATCTTGCAAAATAAATGTCTCATGGTTTGTATTGACAATTACATGTTTGCTCCTATACACTTACGGATATGGAAACAATGTGTATCATTGGTACTTCCCATGTTACATCAAATGTTAAAACACATCAAGTTCAGTTTGTATACCAAACCTGTCTCTGGGGTCACGTTACAAACAGCTAAATGCAACAAAACTGAGAGAAAGGAAAAGTAAACGTTATTTTAAAAGTATTTTCAGCAGTTGGTCAGGAGCACTTGTCTAACATTTCCCAGTTTGTTTTTTTGTTGCATTTGTTGTACAACATTTACTGTTTCAAGGGATTATTTTTACTTCAGACTCATACATTGCTAAGTGGGAGTGCTGCAGCACCGGTTGCACCCCTAGTTCCAGTTCCAAGTATCAGCTTTTTTGAGTGAATGTAATGTTTACAGTGTGTTAATAACATGTCTCCATGAGTTTTCTCTGTTACCTCAATAAGAAATTGATGTTTTGTGGTATTTAGAGAAAATATTGAGTTAGAAATGTCGACGTACACAAATATTGTGATGTAAATATCGTGACACAGAAATATCAACAGGAAGAATATTGTGGTCAAGAATTTCAATTTTAAGGTAAGAAATATCATTTTTTTAAATGAAGAAGTCATTAATATTGATAGCAAAAATCTAGTTGTTTAACCCCTTCGCTGCTAGGCCTTTTCCCCCCCTGTGCTAAGCCTTTTTTTGGCTATTTGAGGTAGTGTGCGCTTAGGCCCCTGTAACTTTTTGACCACATAAGGTATCCACGCCAATTTTGCGTCCTTTTCTTCCAACATGATGGGTATTCTAAAGGTACCCAGAGTTTGTGGATTCCCTTGGAGGGGTCCCAGAAATTAGCCAAAATACAGCAAATGTTTTTTTTTTCTGAAAAATGGGTCAAACGGGCTACAAATGAAAGCGTCTGGGGTTTTCCCTGCAAATGTTATTAAAAAAGGCTTTGTTGGGCAGAAATCACAATTTTCCCAGCTTTTAGGGAATGACAGACTTTTGTCAAAAAAACAACATTTTTGACACAGTTTTGGCATTTTTCTGGGTCATAGCCTATTTTTGCTATTTTTTCAACCTCCTTCCAGTTAATGGTAAACATGAGTGTGAAAGCAATAATGGATCCTGGAAAGCTATACATTTTAGAAAAGTAGAATTCAGCAAGGGGTCATTTGTGTAGATCCATCAAGGTTTCTTTATGGAAAGTAACAGTTAAATATTGGAAAAATTTAAAAATAGTTGAAAAAAACAGCCTTTTGTGTCAACGTTTTCACCTGTAACTTCTTGTATTTATGACAGCTATTTGAAAGCAATATACCGTTACATCCGCTGGACCTTCCTGGTTGTGAGGATATATAGGAGTTGTAGGTTCACCAAGTAGCAGACGAACCCAGAGTCAAAAACTGATTAGCAATTTGCAAAGGCTTTTTATTATGTACCGGGTATATAGCAATTATTGTGTGAAAATGTATACATGGAAAAATCGGTAAGAAAGACACCTATGTATTTCTGAAATGGGATCAAATTGTAGAGTTTAGAAATTGTACATATTTGCACATTTTCAAAATTGGGAATACTCATACTGGCATGAGAATTATTGGTCATTTTTCAAAATGACTTCTTTTTTACACAATGTCTTTCGAATGGAAGGCAGAAATCCATCAAAAATCAATAGGTAATAACAGTTGTTTTACAACGTGAATACACCACATTTTCACAATGAAAATTTACCCTTTTTTTGCGAAGTGTGTAGCTGTCGTTCTTTAACCCTAGCGCTGCCGGTACCTAGGGAAAAGTAGCAAACCTATACATGTTTGAAAATTAGACACCCAGGAAAATTCAGGATGGGGTGACTTGACTGCCTCCCACCAGGTTCTGTTACCCAGAATTCCTTGAAAACCTAAAAAACTGTCAAAAAAATACATTTTCCCCACATTTTTGTGGTGGAAAGGTCTGTAATCTGCGTGGATCTGCAAATTTAAACTCAACCCGCGTTTCCCAAAGTCTTACGAGAAAAATGTTACCTCACTTGTGTGGGTCGACCCAGTGCCTGCAACAGGAAACGGTGCAAAACGCAACGTGTTCACACCTCAATTTCGCAGTGAAAAATGACCCTTTTGTGGCAAAGTGCCTAGCTGTCGTTTTTGAACCATAGATCTGTTGGCACCTAGGGAAACCTACCAAAACTATACATTTTTAAAAAAAATAGACACCCAGAGAAATCCAGGATGGGGTGACTTGACTGCCTCTCACCAGGTTCTGTTACCCAGAATCCCTTGCAAACCTAAAAAATTGACACAAAAAATACATTTTCTCCACATTTCTGTGGTGGAAAGTTCTGGAATCTGTGTGGATCTACAAATTTCCACCCACCCCGCGTTCCCCAAAGTCTTATGAGAAAAATGGTACCTCACTTGTGTGGGTTGACCTTGTGCCTGCGACAGGAAATGGCGCAAAACGCAATGTGGTCACAACTCAATTTCGCAGTGAAAAATTACCTTTTTTTGGCAAAGTGCCTAGCTGTCGTTTTTGAACCCTAGCTCTGCTGGCACCTAGGAAAACCTACCAAACTTATACATTTTTGAAAACTAGACACCCAGGGGAATCCAGGATGGGGTGACTTGACTGCCTCCCACCAGGTTCTGTTACCCAGAATCCCTTGCAAACCTAAAAGTTTTGACCACAAAAAACACATTTCCCCATATTTCTGTGGTGGAAAGTTCTGGAATCTGCGTGGATCTACGAATTTCCGCCCATCCCGCGTCCCCCAAAGTATTACGAGAAAAATGGTACCTCACTTGTGTGGGTCGGCCTAGTGCCTGCAACAGGAAACGGTGCAAAACGCAACGTGTTCACACCTCAATTTCGCAGTGAAAAATGACCCTTTTTTGGCAAAGTGCCTAGCTGTCGTTATTGAACCATAGCTCTGTTGGCACCCAGGGAAGCCTGGCAAACATATATATTTTTGAAATGTAGACACCCAGGGAAATCCAGGATGGGGTGCCTTGACTGCCTACCACCAGGTTCTGTTACCCAGAATCCCTTGCAAACCTAAAACATTGACAAAAAAACAAAATGTCACCATATTTCTGTGGTGGAAAGTTCTGGAATCTGTGTGGATCTACGAATTTCCATGCACCCTGCGTTTCCCAAAGTATTATGAGAAAAATGGCACCTCACTTGTGTGGGTCGGCCTAGTGCCTGGGGCAGGAAACGGCGCAAAACGCAACGTGGTCACACCTCAATTTCGCAGTGAAAATGTACCCTTTTTTGGCAAAATGCCTAGCTGTTGTTTTTTAACCCTAGCTCTGCCGGCACCTAGGGAAACCTAGCAAACCTATACATTTTTTAAACGTAGACACCCAGGGGAATCCAGGATGGGGTAACTTGACTGCCTCCCACCAGGTTCTGTTACCCAGAATCCCTTGCAAACCTAAACGTTTTGACAAAAAAACACATTTTCCCATATTTCTGTGGTGGAAAGTTCTGGAATCTGCTTGGATCTACGAATTTCCGCCCATCCCGCGTCCCCCAAAGTATTACGAGAAAAATGGTACCTCACTTGTGTGGGTGGGCCTAGTGCCAGTGACAGGAAATGGTGCAAAATGGAACGTGGTTACACCTCAATTTCGCTGTGAAAAATGACTCTTTTTTGGCAAAGTGCCTAGCTGTCGTTTTTTGAACCATATCTCTGTTGGCACCTAGAAAAACCTAGCAACCCTGTACATTTTTAAAAAGTAGACTCCCAGAGAAATCCAGGATGGGGTGACTTGAGGGCCTCCCACCAGGTTCT
Organism: Lissotriton helveticus; assembly: GCF_964261635.1. Taxonomy (NCBI): domain Eukaryota; kingdom Metazoa; phylum Chordata; class Amphibia; order Caudata; family Salamandridae; genus Lissotriton; species Lissotriton helveticus. Next base: position 1,200,079,136 of record NC_136059.1, read on the forward strand.
GTTACCCAGAATCCCTTGCAAAGCTATAAAATTGACAAAAAAAACACACTTTCTCCGCATTTCTGTGGTGGAAAGTTCTGGAATCTGCGTGGATCTACACATTTCCAACCACCCGCGTTCCCCAAAGTCGTACGAGAAAAATGGTACCTCACTTGTGTGGGTCGGCCTAGTGCCTGCGACAGGAAATGGCGCAAAAGGCAACATGGGCACACCTCAATTTTGCAGTGAAAAATGACCCTTTTTTGGCAAAGTGCCTAGCTGTCGTTATTGAACCATGGCTCTTTTGGCACCTAGGGAAGCCTAGCAAACATATATATTTTTGAAATGTAGACACCCAGGGAAATCCAGGATGGGGTGACTTGACGGTCTCCCACCAGGTTCTGTTACCCAGAATCCCTTGCAAACCTAAAACACTGACAAAAAAAACAAAATTTCCCCATATTTCTGTGGTGGAAAGTTCTGGAATCTGCGTGGATCTACGAATTTCCATGCACCCCGCATTTCCCAAAGTATTATGAGAAAAATGGCACCTTACTTGTGTGGGTCGGCCTAGTGCCTGCGGCAGGAAACGGCGTAAAACGCAACGTGGTCACACCTCAATTTCGCAGTGAAAAATGACCCTTTTTTGGCAAAATGCCCAGCTGTTGTTTTTGAACCCTAGCTCTGCCGGCACCTAGGGAAACCTAGCAAACCTATACATTGTTGAAACGTAGACACCCAGGGGAATTCAGGATGGGGTGACTTGAGTGCCTCCCACCTGGTCTGTTACCCAGAATCAGTTGCAAACCTAAACATTTAATAAAAAAAACACATGTTCTGGAATCTGTGTGGGTCAACAAATTTCCACGCACCTCGTGTTCCCCAAAGTCTTACAAGAAAAATGGTACCTCACTTGTGTGGTTCAGCCTAGAGTCTGCGACAGGAAACGTCGCAAAACGCAATGTGGTCACCCCTCAATTTCGCTGTGAAAAATGACCTTTTGGCAAAGTGTCTAGCTGTTGTTTTTGAACCCTAGTTCTCCCAGCACCTAGGGAATTCTACCAAACACACACATTTCTGGAAACTAGACACATGGGGGCTTCCAGGGAGGTATGACTTGCGTGGATCCCCCAGCGTTTCCTTACCCAGAACCCCTTGCAAAGCTCGATTCTTGCTGAAAAAATCACTTTTCTCACACATTTTTGTGTGGGAAAGTCTGGCATCAACGGGCTCACACAAATTTCCTACCACCCAGTGTTCCCCCAGGGCTTCCAATAAAAATGGTGCCTCACATGTATGGGAGGCCCAAGTTCCCGCGACAGCCAAGGGCCCAAAACGTAGTGAGGCAACATTAAATTTGCCTATCTCTAAACTACCTGTTTTTGCAAGGGGGTCACCTGGGTTTTTGGCCCCCTGCTCGACGGCCATCTAGGGAAACCTACCTAACCCACACATTTACAAAAACTAGACACTCGGGGTCTTCCAGGGAGGTACGGCTTGCGTGGAACCCCCAGTGTTTCCCTAACCAGAATCTTTTCCAAACCTCGATTTAAGCTGAAAAAAACATTTTTTTCACACATTTTTGTGTGGGGAAGTGTGGCATCACTGGGCTCACACAAATTTCCTACCACCCAGCGTTTCCCCAGGTCTCCTGATAAAAATGGTGCCTCACGTGTGTGGGAGGCCTAAGTACCTGCGACAGCCAAGGGCCCAAAACATAGTGAGGCAGCATCAAATGTGCCTGTCTCCAAACCACCTGGTTTTGCGAGGGGGGTCACCTGGGTTTTTGGCCCCGTGCTTGGCGGTCATCTAGGGAAACCTATCAAACCCACACATTTCTGAAAACTAGATACATGGGGCCTTCCAGAGAGGAATAGCTTGTGTGGATCCCCCAGCGTTTCCTTACTCAGAATCCCTTGCAAAGCTCGATTTTTGCTGAAAAAATTACTTTTCTCACACATTTTTGTGTGGAAAAGTGTGGCATCACTGGGCTCACACAAATTTTCTACCACCCAGCGTTTTCCCAGGTCTCCCAATAAAAATGGTGCCTCACTTGTGTGGGAGGACCAAGTACCTGCGACAGCCAAGGGCCGAAAACGTAGTGAGGCGACATCAAATTTGGCTATCTCCAAACCACCTGGTTTTGCAAGGGAGATCACCCGGGTTTTTGGTCCCGTGCTCAGCGGCCATCGAGGGAAACCTACCAAACCCACACATTTCTGAAAACTAGACACCCGGGGGCTTCCAGGGAGGTATGGCTTGTGTGGATCCCTTAGCGTTTCCTTACCCAGAATCCCTTGCAAAGCTCGATTTCTACTGAAAAAATCACTTTTCTCACACATTTTTGTGTGGGAAAGTGTGGCATCACCGGGCTCACACAAATTTCCTACCACCCAGCATTTCTCCAGGACTCCTGATAAAAATGGTGCCACACTTGTATGGGAGGGGCAAAACACACAAGATGATGGAAAGAATGTTGCACAATGGCAAAACATTCACCCCCAGTCACAGATCTAGGTTTAATCCATCGTTATTTTGCTCACCAAGCCACCCCAGTTCAGACATGGCCATATGCAAATCAGTCTTGACCCTGTGCCTCATGGGAACAGTCCAGACCGAACTGCCAAGCCATGTCTTCCCTGGACCGGAATCAAGCATCCTGGGACCGGTTTCTGGCTATCAGCCTTCATCAGCAGGATAGCTTGACTCCAGTGGCGTAGTGAGCATGGAACCCACATCTGGGCATACCATTCCCACATAGGGTGAACAGCAAAACACACAAGATGATGGACGGAATGCTGCACAATGGCAAAACATTCACCCCCAGTCACAGATCTGGGTTTAATTCATCGTTATTTTGCTCAACAAGCCACCCCAGTTCAGACATGGCCATATGCAAATCAGTCTTGACCCTGTGCCTCATGGGAACAGTCCAGACCGAACTGCCAAGCCATGTCTTCCCATGCATTCTAGGACCGGTTTCTGGTACTTGGGCCTCCCACACAAGCTAGGCACCATTTCTATTGGGATACCTGGGGGAACGCTGGATGGTAGTAAATTTGGGTGAGCCCAGTGATGCCACACTTTCCGACACAAAAATGTGTGAAAACAATAATTATTTCAGCTAAAATCGAGGTTTGCAAGGGATTCTGGATAGGGAAACGCTGGGGGATCCATGCAAGGCATACCTCCCTGGAAGCCCCCGGGTGTCTAGTTTTTAGGAATGTGTGGGTTATGCAGGTTTCCCTAGATGACCCCCGAGCACGGGGCCAAAAACCCAGGTGACCCCCCTTGCAAAACCAAGTGCTTTGGAGATAGGCAAATTTGATGTCGCCTCACTACATTTTGGGCCCTTGGCTGTCGTAGGTACTTGGGCCTCCCACACATGTGAGGCACCATTTTTATCCGGAGACCTAGGGAAACGCTGGGTGGTAGGACATTCGTGTGAGCCCGGTGATGACACACTTTCCCACACAGAAATGTGTGAAAAAAGTGGTATTTTCAGCTAAAATGGAGGTTTGCAAGGGATTCTGGGTAAGGAAACGTTGGGGGATCCACACAAGCCATACCTCCTTGGGAGCCCCCGGGTATCTAGTGTTCAGAAATGTGTAGGTTTGGTAGGTTTCTCTACATGGCCACCGAGCACGGGGCCGAAAACCCAGGTGACTCCCCTCGCAAAACCAGGTGGTTTTAAGATAGGCAATTTTGATGACGCCTCACTACGTTTTGGGCCCTTGCCTGTCGCGAGTACTTAGGCCTCCCACACAAGTGAGGCACCATTTTTCTATGGAGAACTGGGTGAACACTGGGTGGTAGGAAGTTTGTGTGAACCCGGTGATGCCACACTTTCCCACACAAAAATGTGTGAAAAAAGTTTTTTTCAGCTGAAATGGAGGTTTGCAAGGGATTCTGGGTAAGGAAACGTTGGGGAATCCACGCAAGCCATACCTCCTTGGAAGCCCCCGGGAGTCTAGTTTCCACAAATGTGTGGGTTTGATAGGTTTCCCTAGATGGCTGCCGAGCACGGGGCCAAAAACTCAGGTGACCCCCCTTGCAAAACCAGGTGGTTGTGAGATAGGCAATTTTGATGTCGCCTCACTACGTTTTGGGCCCTTGCCTGTCGTGGGTACTTGGGTCTCCCACATAAGTGAGGCACCATTTTTATCAAGAGACCTGGGGGAACGCTGGATGGTAGGAAATTTGTGTGAGCCTGGTGATGCCACACTTTCCCTCACAAAAATGTATGAAATAAGTGATTTGTTCAGCTAAAATTGAGGTTTGCAAGGGATTCTGGTTAAGGAAACCTTGGGGGATCCACGCAAGCCATACCTCCTTGGAAGCCCCCGGGTGTCTATTTTTCGGAAATGTGTGGGTTTGATAGGTTTCCATAGATGGCCACCGAGCAAGGGGCCAAAAACTCAGGTGAACCCCCCCTTGCAAAACCAGGTGGTTGTGAGATAGGTAATTTTGATGTTGCCTTACTACGTTTTGGGCCCTTGCCTGTCGCAGTTACTTGGGCCTCCCACACAAGTGAGGCACCATGTTTATCGGGAGACCTGGGGGAATGCTGGGTGGTAGGAAATTTGTGTGAGCCTGGTGATGCCACACTTACCCTCACAAAAATGTCTGAAATAAGTGATTTTTTCAGCTAAAATTGAGGTTTACAGGGGATTCTGGGTAAGGAAACGTTGGGCGATCCACGCAAGCTATACCTCCTTGGAAGCCCCTGGGTGTCTAGTTTTCAGTAATGTGTGGGTTTGGTAGGTTTCCCTAAATGGCCGCCGACCACAGGGCCAAAAGCCCAGGTGACTCCCCTTGCAAAACCAGGTTGTATGGTGATAGGCAATTTTGATGTTGCCTCAATACGTTTTGGGCCCCTGCCTGTTGCGGGGACTTGGGCCTCCCACACGAGTGAGGCACCGTTTTATCGGAAGGCTTCGGGGAACGTGGGGAGAGTGGAATTTTGTGGATCCATGCAAATTCCAGAACTTTCCACCACAGAAATGTTAGGTTTGCAAGGGATTCTGGGTAACAGAACATCGTGAAAACCAGTCAAGTTACCGCATCCTGGATTCCCCTGGGTGTCTTGTTTGGAAAAATGTACAGGTTTTCAAGGTTTCCCTATGTGCTGGCTGCGCTATGGCCCAAAATCGACAGGTAGGCATAGTGCTAAAAAAAAATCAGTCCCTAGTCTGCTTTCTGCCACCCTGGGAGGATATCGGCGTGTGGGGTTGCCCTGATATGCCCCCAAGGGGGTCAGAAACACTGTGGATATTTGTTTGGGGGGTGGGGGCATTGGTATGCTCATTCTCGGCAGCCCCCACCCCCACATATAAAAAAGACATCATTGGCGTCGGGTGGGCTTTTTGCCCCCCGGGGGGGGGCAGATTGGGAGCAACTGCCCCATCTTCCACCCAGAGGGGGCATAAAGGCTGTAATTGTTGCAGGTGGGGGTGGGGGCATTGGCATGCCCATTTTGGGCAGCCCCTACCCTAATTAAAATTGCCCAAAAAAATTCCTGGCGTCTAGTGGGCCTTTAGCCCCCCCCCCCCTGGGGAGATTGGGGGCTACTGCCCCATATGCCCCCCAGGGGGAGAAGGAAGGCTGTAATTTTGTGGGGGAGGGATTGGGGCATGGGCATGCACTTTTTGGGCAGCCTCACTCTAATTCAAATTTGCCCCCAAAAAAACCCTGGCGTCTACTGAGCTTTTGCCCCCCCCCTGGTGGGGCACATTGGGGGCTAATGCCCCCATCTGCCCCCCAGGGGGCTGGAAGTCCACTAGACGCCAGGGAGTTTTTTTGGGCAAATTTTAATTAGGGTGGTGGTTGCCAAAAATGGGCATGCCAATGCCCCCACCCTAATTGAAATTTGCCCAAAAAATCCCTTGAGTCTAGTGGGCTTTTAGCCCCCCCGGAGGGGCAGATTGGGGGCTAATGCCACAATATGCCCCCCAGGGGTGGCAGAAAACCTACTAGACACCAAGGATTATTTGGGAACATTTTCATTAGGGCGGGGGCTGCCCAAAACGGGCATGCCAATGCCCCCACCCTAATTCAAATTTGCCTCAAAAAATCCCTGTCGTCTAGTGGGATTTTTGCCCCACTGGGGGGTAGATTGGGGGCTACTGCCCCATCTGCACCCCAGGGGGCAGGAAGGCTTTTATTCTTGCAGGGAAGGGGGTGGGGGCATGGGCATGCCCGTTTTGGGAGCCCCACCCTAATTCAAATTTGCCCCCAAAAAATCCCTGGTGTCAAGTGGGCTTTTTGCCCCCCTGAAATGCAGTCTGTACTGCTTCCAGAAGGAAGCAGTACAGGCTGCATTTCAGGGCTGCAGCCTGCACGGAGTTCATTTTCGACCACTTTAAAGCAGGGCAGCTACAGTACTAAGTACAGCGCATCGACCCACTTGGGATTTCATTTTATTTTTGTGAAAATCAAGGAGTGAACAGCACACCCACTTGGGTAATGGACTACAAACACCAAGAGGCAGTGTGAGCGCCACGCCCACAGAGGCAGGTGTTTTAAATTAAAACTGTTTAGCGCGATGTTTCATTCCTGCAAGTAGCCACTGAAGAAAGGATTGTTAATCCTGAAACGCGTCTGGCAGTGTCTCAAAGACTGGAAGCCTGTATCTTGGTGGTGACTGCTGGCAAGTGCTCGTCTTTCATTAAAAAGAACCTAATTAAGCTTCCTGTGGCCTCCCTCTTTGTGCTTCCTGAAGTTGGATATATATATATATATATACACATGTTTATTTGTTAAATTTTTATGTAATTTTAAATTTCTAAAATGAATTAAAATAATAGTTTTCTAATTGTTTTAAAGTAAATATATATTAATTATCATATATGTGTGTTTAACATTTTTATTCACGTTTATTTGTTATATTTGTTAAAATTTATATTAAATCTAATTTTTTTTAATTCATTTTATCATTCAATAATTAATATTTTATTTTATATATATATATTAACAATTATATTTTGTCCAACTATATTTGTACATCAATATTTTTTTCTATATTTTTGTACTTACCATTACAAATCTAGGATGTCAATATTTTGACATCGATATTTAAAACTCAATATTTTGGTATGGGGATATTTTAGGTGTTGATATTCTGTCAGTGAACCCATTTTGTGAATGAATACATGAATGTGACTGGAGAGTTTGTTTCTGTTTTGTATTTCACTCATTGTGGCGTGTTTTCATCTCTTTATCGCATGGAGTGGTTTGTGCGTTAGCGTACTCAGACTGTGAGCTCAATTTACTAAGCTACTTAAGTATGTAAATCTGGTTTATATGCACAAATGACTGGTTGTATGAGTGCAGGGCTATTTGCAAAAGAATATGCTGAATTTTAAAGCTTTTACTCACTCTAATACTATTCCACAATTGTGCAATTTTAGATTTGAGTAAATCCCACTTAAGTGGTGCAAGTTGCACGTTCTAGTGCGTGGTTTTCAAGGGTAAGTTTGGGAACACTCAAGTTTGTGGATACTTTCAAACTCCTCGCTTACCCTTTTCCACTCTGTGAATGTTTAGAACTCTAATTCTTCCAGGGGAGGAGCAAATCCCTTTACACAGTGCGAAGGGAATGTTGGTGAAGTACAGGACGAGGTCTCTCCACAGGGAAAATATGCTCTACATGGAAAAGGCAAATGTGCCTTTAATCCTCACCCATGCAAGGGTGTAACCCTTTGGTAGAAGATTTCTGATGTTTTGAAACTAGGGCCCTTTTGATCTTAGCCTTGTTTTTGACACAATTTGACCCGCCTAAAAACAAATGTCATGGCACTCGAAAGAGAAGCCGCTTTTCCTAGTCTCCAAGACAATTAGCTCATTCTGACCCTCACTTTGCAGCTTGAGAAAATGGCTTCCTTCTGGCTGAGGAATGCTTTGCTGTGCTCAGGACATTTTCAATGTTCTAGGTTAGCAGGCCACATAATAGACTCTGAGCTCTGCGGCTCTAATGAGACACTTTAGCGGAAGAGCATGGCATGAGACTATTCTGAGGAGAGAACTCCAGCACAAATTCCACCCCCAGATGTGAGGAAAGTGGTTTCAGCGTTAGGAACATTTCCAGAGAGTGAAAGAAAAGGGCTAGATTTCCAAGAAGAATTAAAGATTTAAATGCAACTGAAACAAAATATAACATTAACAAAGATAAGCACCAAGAGTCCATGTTCTGAGGCTGTGATGGTGAAAAGGAGAAAGAGAAAAAGGTAAACAGTTCATTAACCTACTAAGCGCTAAGGTTCAACCCCCCCCCACCCCCACCCCCCTTAGTTCCGTTCTAAGGCAATATTTGAAATTTGGGAGAGTTGATGCTTCAGTCTTTATAACTTTTTCCCCACAAATGATACTGGGGCTAAATTTGCATGCTGTTTCCCCATGTGCTGGGGACTTTAAAGATACCCAGTATTTGTAAATGACTCTGCAAAAGTGCAAGCTAACTGCCAAAATGTGGGTTTTGTGTTTCAAAAATGGAAAAGTGATGTGCAAGAGTTTTGTTTTCTATAAAAATAGCTTCAGCAGAAGGTTAGCTGCGCTAAAACTATCTTATTACATTCCTCTGAAACAGGTATAGAGGAAAACAAACTATATTTTCACCTCAACTGTTTTACTTTTTAATGTGGTTGTGAAAATATCCTATTTTTGTTTTCTTTTTTCTGGTTGCACTTTGTGAGAAAATAGGTTGTAAAGCTATAACATTCTGAAAACGAATCAAAATGCTCAACTCAACAAGGGCTCATCTGTAAAGACTAACGAAGGTAAATAGGGACAAAAGAGAAAAGGGGGGCCACGTTTACATCTGCAACTTTTTGAATTGTTGGATGGTCTACTAAAATATTATACCATCATATTACCCTGACTCCTCAGGTAGCATAATGTAAAGTGTTGCAGTTTTTTAAAAAGTTTTTTTTAATTTGTATTCGGTGGTAATTTAACAATATAATAACAAATGTATCACAAGGAGTGTCACAAAACAAGCCATATCCCCGCCCCCCCAAATAACAGGTTAGCCCGGTATCAAAAGACAACAGTCTTGAAGACCACTCTCATCTAATTTTAGTTTTTTTAAACTTGCCCTTCAGCAAATAAAGAACGCAAAGTAGCATTCTCGATAGTTCAAGAATAACAATCTTAAATGAAGCACAGCGCATAGCTTAACACTAGAGTGCATAACTCCCAGAAAGCTATGTAGTCTACTTCTTTAAAGTGCAAAGTGAACAAGTGTAATATAGGTGGATTCCGCTCTGGCACTGGGACCATTGAGCAGGCCCTCAGATTGGCTCTTCTACACTGGAAGGTGGTGGTGCTGGGCGGGGGCAGTCTATATTTGGCCTTTATAGACCTAAAGACTGCCTTCGACCTGGTTCCCAGGGAGGAGCTATGGAAGGTTCTGCTAGACTTGGGGTTGCCCACGTATATTCTCTCTCTTTTGGTAAAATTACATGCTGGCAATTTTGCGCAGGTTCGCTGGGGTACGAAGGGTGAAAAAAACAATAGGATCCCCGTGGGAAGGGGCGTCCGTCAGGGATGCGTGTTAGCCCCCACCCTGTTTTCTCTTTATGTAAACGGTGTGGTTGAACATCTGCTAAGAACTCCCTCGGATGCCCCAACCCTGGTGGGTAAACGGATCCCAACACTGCTTTTTGCAGATGATACTCTTCTTATCTCAAAGTCCCCTATGGGTCTTCAGAGCCTTTTGAACAGCTTTCAGGAGTTTTGTTTGTTGAGGGGGCGGGTAATCAACACCGACAAAACCAAGTTCTTGGTCATGAATCCCCCGAAGAAACTCGGTCGACATCCGGCTCTGAATTCCGAGCCATTGGAGAGGGTTTCTGAGTTTGATTACTTGGGTATTCGCCTTAATGATTCCCTCACCTGGAACCCGCACATCCAAAAAATGCTACTGGGCCATAAAAGGGTGGGAGGCACTTTACTTAAGGAACAACGCTCCTCAACAAGTAAACCTATAGCCCCAGTTGTGGAAATATATAAAGCCAGAGGGGTCAGTGCCGCCCTATATGGGGCAGAGCTGTGGGGCACCTGCAACCTGGACGTATTAGCTAAATCGGAGAGCATATTTTTGAAAGATCCGATGGCTCTCCCATGGTGCACACCAACAGTACCAGTGCTACTGGATCTAGGTTGCAGATCTATCAGGGACCAAGCGCAACTTCGCCCCCTGCTCCTTTGGGCACGGCTGTGGCGGGTGCCCGAACTAGCCTCCTATGCGGAAGCTCTATCAGAGGTTATGGCTATGGCAGGCTGGTCCAGGATCAAATGGCTGAGGGATGTCAAATGGTTATTGGTGGAGATAGGGTTACCAGACGCATGGGCACTGAGAACCGCCCCACCCAAAGCTACGATCAAAAAGTTGTACTGGAACTGGGTCTCCGCTAAATTACATTTAGATTCACGACATTGCAACTCTACTGTAGCTTTTGTGAGGATCAAAGACATGGTGGTCTATGAACCCTACTTAGATATTATTTCCACCCCTTTTGACCGCACTTTATATTTTAAGTTTCGAGTGGGGACTCTTCCAGTAGGTGAGGTAGTCGCCCGCTGGAAACGGCCTTACCAATTTTCCCCGTTCTGTGCGTCTTGTTCCACCCGAGTAGAGTCGGTAGCCCCCATTTTTTTTTTATGTCCGGACTATCGTGCACCCAGGTCCCGCTGGTTAAAACCCTTATGTAGACTCTTAGGCACTCGTCAGCACATAGTGGCGATGCGTATTTTAATGTCCGACACATCCACTGTGATCGTTTGTGCTGTGTCAAAATTTTTTAAATGGTCTTGGTTGATTCGTACAAAAAGGCTTTCTTTGTCAATTTAATTCGGTTTTAACTGTTTTAAATATTCTTTCTCTGTTTTAAATCTTTGTGTGTATTTAGAATGGGATCAATATTTATGCTGTATTTCGTATTGTTGTACAAGCTTTTATGGTATTTTTATATCGAAATAAAGCCTATCAATCAATCAATCAATATAGGTGTAAATATACTAATAGCACAATTCATACGTGATCACATAAGCAGGGAAATTGTAAACCGCATAATCAGAATATAACCACTAATGTGCCTGTCCGAAAACACACATAGTGCAATAGGCAATGTGCAAAAATGCATATAAAGTGCAAAGGGCAATAGAAAAACAGAACGAACTCAAGCAAAAAAAATAATAAGGGAAAATCTCAGTCCCAAGAAATACATATATATATTTACCATATCTCTTATACATTATTGTACCTCCTTATACACAGTACGAAATAACCCCACCATGGCTCAAATCAATTTGTATGATAAATCCTCTTGGCCTACATATTTTCTAGATGCCGTACCTACTCATTCTAAGTTACCATTGGCCAAAAGATGGGCAACTAGGAGATTTCCAAGACTAAAATTTTCATAGTTTGTCTAGAAAAACAATATCCAAAGGCAACATCAAGCCACAGTTTGCAATGATTTTTCATAGTGCGAGACCTGACAATAAAAATAAAATAAGTAGAAATTGGGTATCTATGAAAGTTATGTATATCTTAATGGTACCCAAGATTCTGAGTTGAGGGAGGGATTTTATTTGAACCACAGAGGATTATAAAAACTCAATTCAGAGGGTGATTTTGCAGAATGCTTAATCACTTACTTACAATGAGAAACCAAAACGTGTGCAAAAACCTAGTGATGACAGCAAATGTCCAAGTATCCTGCATTCCAATAGATCTCCTAACTCAAACTGAATAGAAAATGTCCAACTCTGCCAGGCTATCAAGCTTTGTACTGAAAGCAGAATTAGTAAGTAAATTCCCAGGGCATTAGCTGCAGTATTTGGGACAGCTGACACCCAAGGAATCCCATCTGCTCCAGACATTTCTGCAAACTTGGAACAATGGGAATTAGGAGAGTTGTGGCTTGTATGTGCCCCACCTCTTTTTTTTGTTGCTCAGAATACTCTACTTAAAACAAAATTCTAACCGAATGACCTGGAAAGTACTGGAATTTGCAGTTTATCGAGAGAGTCCTATCAACCTATTTATCTGACCCAAGATTTGGCTAGCATCCAGGAAGCTCCAGACATTTCTGCAAACTACCACCACCAAAATGTCCTGCATAACTCAAAGTATGACCGAAAAGACAAAAACACACTTTGCTCAAATGTACATGTCAGAAAAACAGCAAAATGTGTAGCCAATTGCAAAAGTCCTACCATCCTGGAGTTTTCCTTAACAGTACACCAGATGCACGCATTTGCACATCCTACAGAAGATTAGCCCAAAACTGTGTCAAGTCAATATGAACTGGTTTTGCTTTTAACCCATTCCTCTACCACCGACTCATGTTGGGCACCATTTATATTGAAAGAAGGGTGGCAATGCATAATAATAAGATTTTTTTTTTCAAATTGACTGTCAATTGTTGTTGTTGATGGCACTTAAATGTGAGGATATAGACCATTGATAGACACAGATTGACCTTTCAAGCCAAGTAGGGCAATCCACACAAGTCATGTCTCTCGCGAATTTTCTTGGTCTGCAGATTTCTAAAAAAAACTGGGGTTGGTACTGGGAGCCAGAGAAGCCGTTGTCCTAAAATTGACCACAAATTTTTTTTATTATTATTTATTTATTTATTTATGTTTGTCCTCATACATGCCATCAGACAAGAGCGCTCAAGTTGGAATACCTCGACTTCCCTCCTATAGGCCATTATTGAGAGCCGCCCAGGTGGAAAAGGCCTAAGGAGGCTGCATAGCCTTCCTAGAGACAGGGCTGTATCCTTGTCCCACTCCCGTTATCGATTTTCGAAAGGCCACCTGATGTTAGGGAGGACCGGACTGACATGCCTTGGCATAATCATTGGACTGATCTTACTGATTTTACTTCTCTATCCAGATCTCCAATGCTGACCCGATCTTATTAGCACTAGAATTATCAAAGGCCATGTCCGATTGGCTTATCATAATGATGTTTTTTAAACAGTCCGCCAAGGTAGGTTGTGTCTAAAACTTCCAAACTCTACAGATTTCCCTCCTGGCGATAATCACCACGTATTGCACAAACTTTGAGGCTGGAACGTTCAAACCATAATTGTCTAACAGACCAAAGAAAATTAGCCTAGCACTTACTTCAATCTGCAGGCCCAGTACATCCTCCAAAAAAACACATACCTCCATCCAGAAGGGGCCGATCTTTGGGCAGTTCATAAAGATATGGAGGTAATCTGCAGCAGGAAACTTACATCTGGCGCAGTGGTACATTGCTACGGACATCTTAGATAATTTACCTGGGGTCCAATACACCCTATACATGGTGTACAAATGGTTTCTCCTAAGATTAGCTGGTTTGACCGCAGCCTGTTACATAGGAAATGAGTCACTCCAGAGTTTCCGCTATTCGTCTCTATTATCAATGATAGTATTACCCCAGCATTTCACCAACTCTTAGCCCAACCCGGCCCCTGTTTCGATGAATGCCCCGTACCAGAAGGACACCTCATGTTTCCATGCTAGCAATGGAGTCAATGGTTATACTGGAATCTTCATTGTCCCATAGTTGTGATGACCACCATGTGGATAACTGATAAAACTTAAATTTCGTCAGTGTCCCTCTAGTTAATCGGAACATTAAGTCCCAGCTCATAAGATGTGAATCCACCTGGGGATCTCCCCACAATCTAATACCTGCAGACCTAAGCGGTTGTGATAATTGATCCTGAAGACAATCCGGGGTACCTGGGGAGTCCCAGATTGGGGACTGAGGTGCAAAATATGATATTCGTAGTGTTTTACTAATATACCCCCAGTTTCTTAGTGCAGCCGATAGAACCTTGAGTCTGACTTTCTTGTAGAATTTGGGATCCCCAAATTTATAGAGAAAAAATTCCTGTCCCTGCGGAATGTCATGCAGTAATGCCCGGAACAGGCGGCCCAAGGACGAAGAATCGATGGTAATAGCTAGCATTCTAAAATTCTTAAAATGGAAAGCGTGACAATAAGAAAGCAGGTCAGGTAAAGCTAATCCTCCCAGCTTTAGTCCTCTCCGTAGCTTTTTCCATGCTATCCTCGGGGGATTTCAATCTAAACTTGATGGGAACCTCGACAGAAGATGAGAACCTTTTTCAAAATGCAGCCTGGAACATACCGCATCAAGTAACTTCAGAAATAACAAAATACTCCAAGTTAGATAAGCAGGCATTGGAGAACCTAGAGTCCTATAACATCAGAGCACTAGATGGGAGATTCATCTGAGATACTCCACCGGCATGCACGTTTCATTCAACAAGGCTCAGTAAAATATTGGATTATACTTTTATGTCATTATCCTTATTTCATTATGTTGCCTCATTTCAAATAGGGGAAAAAGCCGATAGTGACCACTGCCCTCAGGAAATCACATTGAATATCAGTAAGCCGAACTTTGAGCAGTCTGTGGAACCTAAAGATTCAATTTACACCGTTAATTATAAAAGGATAAAGTATTCAGTAGTGAATGAGGGATGCCTGCAAGAAATGGCACTAGTTCACTTTGATGGAAGAATTGGAGTAAGTGAAGTTGAGAAATGGGATAGTTTTACAACAACAATGGCAGGCTACTCCACAACTCCAAAACTTCAATAGGGACGGACTGACAACAATATGACTTCTTTCTCAAAGGAACATGTAGCAAAGATAAAACTCATCAAAAAATGTATCTTTCAAACAATGCGCCAACTTAGACATTCCCCAGGAGACACGGAGAAATATGACCTCCTACGAGAATTGAAGCCATCTTTGAAAAAAACAAAATGGGAAGCAAACAGAGAAAAGGAGGACAGCTTTGGGCCAAGCTTCATGTAAGTACAAAGCAGAACGACGGGGCAAAATTCTGGAAAATTATCAACTCCTTCATAAACCCTGGGCATGAAGGAGTGTCCTCAAGTATTACTGAAGAAACATGGGCAAACTGCCTTAAAGATCACTTCACACAACATGGTGAATCTGACTTAGAAGGAAAAAAAGAGGACAACAAACCAAAGCCACCGCACGAAACTCACTACAAACGAGAGGGTGGTACCACAATCATGAATATAGGAGAAATAAACCTGCAAAAGATAATTACACGCCAAATTAAAAAAAGAAAAAGAGAGGGGGCGCCAGGCCCGAATGGTATCCCTCCCATTCTTTTTAAACAGAACAAAAGCAAATGGGCCTTAGCACTCGAACCACTATTTTGGGAAATTAAACAGTTTAACGTATTACCTGGTTCCTGGAAGGGTTCTATCATTTCCCCTATATTCAAGTCAGGGGATAAATCTCAACCAAGTAATTATAGACTGGTCGCCCTTATGGATAATGAGGCAAAGTACTTTGCCGGGATCCTATTGGAAGAACTGCAGGCCTGGGCTACAGAAAACTCCTTAATTCCTTTCAATCAGACGGGTTTTGCTAAATCAGTTGGGACAATAACGAACATCTTGTCTATGGGTCTGCTAATTGATAAAGCCAAACTTGCCAAAATGCCACTCCACCTGTGTTTTATTGACTACAAGGCAGCTTTCGACCATATTAATCGGAATCTCCTATGGTCAAAACTGAAGAAGTGGGGGATACCAGGGCCACTGCTAGACCTATTGATCAACCTGCACATTGATACATGGATACAGGTGAAGCTGGGCGATGGGTCTCACCTGTCTAGATGCATTCCAACCAACAAGGGGCTCAAACAGGGTTGTGTTTTGGCCCAAACTCTTTTTAACTTGTTCCTAGGAGACTTAATTCCAATTCTCAATAAGTGCAACTCTCATGCACCAAAACTAGGAGGTCAAATACTGCCAATATTACTCTATGCGGATGATATAGTTCTAATCAGCGTACTAAAATAGGGCTACAAAATCTTGTGAATGCCACACAGAGGTACTCAGACGGAAACCAATTGACGATAAACCTGGAGAAGACACAAACAATGTCAATTAACAAAAAAGGGAAAAATCCGCATAGCTGGTTTTGGAACAACGTCCGAATAGAAGACACAAATGTGTACAAGTATCTTGGAGTTAAAATTGACAATAGTGGACAGTTTACCACTCAAAAAGCCAGCATCAGAGGAAAAGGCATTGCAATAGCAATTGCTCTAAAAAAACTGAATAGCAAGCTTTCCAGCCCATCTCTTCTGCCCCTGGTACAAGTTATAAGAGCCAAACTGCTGCCACAATTACTTATGGCAGTGAAGTATAGAGAGGAAGAGATGCAGCGATTCTGGATAAAACTGTAGCAGCCGCATATAGGATTATCTTCAGCTTGCCAAAAACAACTTCCCCGGCTCAAATTAGGCTAGAGTTTGGTGGCCAGAAGCAGTCTCTAGCAAGACAGGGGGCCTTTATAAATACGTGGGACAAAGTCCGGAAGGGGGAAAAGGGCACCTTAAACAGCTACTTATGGGCAGAACTAGAGCGAAATCCAGCCTCGCCATCCGCTAACTATTTGAAAAACAGCCTGGCGAATCTAGGGCTACAGGAGCTGTGGAATACCCCTACCAATCATATCACGATCAAAAGATTGGTAAAGAAAACAATAAAATACCTCTCATGGATTGAAGATAAAGTGTGTGTTACTAAAAGGTCACATGGGTGGATAGTCCTAAACTCCTACTCTAAACAAGGTCTTCAGAGCTACCTTGACCTCGGGTACTCAAGAACCACAAAATTGAAGTATAGATTGGGCCTGTTACCTTGCATATGTCATCTCCCTCACTGGCTTAGGGATAAGGGCGGATCCCTTTGTCGGTTATGTGGCATGGCACCTGAGGACATGCCACACCTGTTGTGCTCTTGCGACAAATTGGTGGAGGAAAGGAAACGGTTGCTGAAATTCCAATTTAACCAGCGAGGAATACGCTCACGAAGACATGCAGTCCTTGCCTGTTTTGCACCAAATGACCCGCAGTTGAACTGTAGCTTGGTGAAGTTTATGAAGGAGGTAGAAAAAAGGATGCAGAAACTTGACCCTTCATTATGCTTTTAGAGTTTATTAAACTCAGCTGAACTATTAACGTTGCCTAAAAAGTATTACATTTTTGAAGGTGGTGGAAATGAGAACTCGAACCCTCGCTAAGCCCTCAGAGGACATTAAAACTAAATTGAATCTTATTTAACAAATTTTGTAAAATATATTAACTCTAAGATTTTAAATAGGAAATGTAAAATGGAATATATATATATATATTTTTTATTTTTTATTTAAATAGATGTAATTTTATGGTTGCAGTGAAAAATGTATTGCATGTAGAAAAATGTTTTAAATGAGGGATTGCAATGGTTTTAATTAACTATGCAAATAAAAATTTACTTTACTTACTTTACTTTACCATGCTATCCTCTGGGTCTTAGTGGCCCAGATGAATGACCCGATTTTGCCTTGAAGGACAGCAAGCTCTCTAACATTGAAGGAAAGTGGGATTGAATTAAACAAAAAAGTTAACTTCTGTAAAATTATCATTTTTATAAGGTTCACCCTCCCATATATATTTAATGGGAGATTCACCCAGCGTACCAGTAAGGAGCCCACCTCCTTAGAAACCTTCTCCCAGCTGATACTAGATGTATCATTCAGCTGCTGCACTAGGTGAATTCCTAAATATCTCATCCGACCCTTCACCCCCGGTATTACGTCTGTACAGTTCCAGCTCATTATTTCCGTTTTCTCCCTGTTAATTTTATAGCTGGAGACCTTGCCAAATTCTCCCGCTAACTTATATAATGTGGGTAAAGCTGTTACATGATCGGAGTTATACATTAAAAGGTCATCTGCATAAAGGGCAACCTTAAGGTCCAAATCTGCAATCTTAAAGGGCAAAATTGAGGGTTCTTCTCTAAGGGATCAAACAAAAGGTTCGATATATACATTAAACAATAGGGGGGGGACAGGGGATAGCCCTGCCTAGTGCCTCTTGAAATATTGAACCATTCAGATAGGGTGCCATTGACTAAAACTTTTGCACGTGGGCTCGCATACAAAGATTTAATGGCGTCAATGAAGTTTGATGGGAAGCCAAAACTACGCATGGTCTCCCAAAGATATTTCCAATTAACTTGATCAAAAGACTTAGCGGCATCTATTGCAACAAGTGTCAATGGCAACCCCTTCTCAATTGCAACATCAATGGCTCCTATGGCTTCAAAGGTGAGCTAGTTGAGCTGCCTTCCTGGTATAAACCCCCTCTGGTCAGCGTGTATGATAGTTTTTTATAATTTTTGCCATTCTGGTAGCCAAAATGCCAGAGAAAATCTTAAGATCTGAATTGAGTAATGAAATTGGACTATAATGCTCAATTCTTTGAGGGTCTTTGTCCGGCTTAAGAATCAGAGAAACTGTAGCCTCTGACCATGAGGGGGGGATGGCTTCATTCTCTAAGAATATTTTATTAAAGAGAGTTTTTAAAACCGGTACAACCCTATCCAATAGGCTCAAATATATCTCAACCGGGAGCCCATCTGGCCCCGCAGCTTTGCCCTTGCTCATCTTTTTGAGCTGCTCCCTGATCTCCCCCTCGGAAATGCTAGTAGCTAGGTATGTCCTATCACCCTCAGACAGATGAGGAAGATCTCTGTTATTCAGCCATGTTTTTACTGCTTCAGGACTATATTCTATTCCTTCCTTATAGAGACCGTACATAAAGGATCTGGCCCCCCCCCTGATCTCGTCCTCTTTCTGCAGCAGTAATCCCGGCCCTCTTTGGACCAAGTTCTTTATGTTGTTCCGGACTCGGTCCGCCCTGGACTTCCAGGCGAGAAGAGAACTGCATTTTTCGCCATAGGCAAAGTGCTGGAGTTTACTTGCATCCCATATGTCCTTTACAATTTTATCCATCCTAGCTTTAAAACCCGCTTGTAAAGAAACCAACTCCCTCTCTAGCTGCGGCATAAGACTTCTGGACGTAAGAGCTGCCTGTTGCAGTTCCCTCTCCTTATCCGCAATTCTCCTAGAACTGTCCACATCTGCTTCCTTAGCCAAACGGCTTTTAATATTCATCATGGAACTCAAAAGCCCCCTTGCATATGGCTTGAAGGTCTCCCAAACTATGTGATCACTAGACGTGGCAATATTAAACTGAAATAACTTTTCTGTTTTCCCCTCGAGATCTATCCTCAACCTCTCTTCCAATAATAGACCCCTATCCAAAGTCCATCTCCTTTGGCACCCATCTGATTTAAGGTTAAGTCTCATTTCTCTGCAGAGTGATCTGATATTGGAGCAGGAGTATATGCTATGGATAGTAGGCTCTGATCAACTAAGAAATAGTCGATTCTTGAATATTGCCTATATTTTTTACTATGAAAGGAATACTCTCTAGCTTTCCCTTTATCCTCTCTCCATATGTCTAATAGCCTAAACTAAACTCCTTGACCAAGGTCTTAAGTGTGGAGAAGGTTCTAGATGGCACCTTGTACTTTACTTTAGATGTGCGATTTAAGTCGGGGTCAAGTATTAAATTGAAATCCCCACCCAATATCAGTGGACCAGATGTTTCTAATAGGTTAGCCTGAAGTTTTAAAAGAGGACCTGAATTATCCTCATTTGGCTCGTAGTACATAGCGCATACTACCAAGATACCATTAATGGAGAGAGTTGCAGTTAGCCACCTCCCCGACTGATCGATACTCCATTTCACCACCTTAATCCCTCTATTAGATCTTACAACCACAGCTACCCCTCTTGTACAGCCCCCTTGGTTGGAGGACAACACCTCTTGGACCCGGCTGAGCTTGTTAAAACTCTGATTACATTCTTGGGCTTCCAGGTGGGTGTCCTGCAGCAAATAGATGTGAGCCTCACTCTTCTTTAAAAACTCGCTCACCTGGGATAACTTTCTAGGATTTCTTAGACCATTAACATTCCAGGAGAGGAACTTAGGGGCCGATTAGGATGGCGGACGGACTTTGTCCGTCCGCCATCCCGTTGTAAGAAGGGACCGTCCGCCACAGTGGCGGGTGCATCCCACATTTTTAACATTGCGGCCAGCGTTGCTGAAAGCACCGTCTGCCGCAATGCTAAAAATGCATGTTGTGCGTTTCAAAACACAACATGACAGGCACCGCGCGGTGCCTGCTATGTTGTGCTTTGAAATGCAGGGGGGTACCATAGGTACCCCCCACGTGCACCCCCCACCCCCCCTTCACCCTGGGGGCCCACAACGGGCCCCCAAAGCAAAGACCGTATGCCTTTCCACAGCGGCAATGCCGCCGTGGAAAGGCATAAGACCGCCAGCATCGTAATATGGTTGGCGGTGTATCGCATACACGTCACCATATTTAGGCACTTTTTTCTGCCAGTTGCGAAGGCGACCGACGGAAAAGCGGCGGACTGTCTTGCCGTCCGCCGCGGACTCCCCCGCCATCCTAATGTGGCGGGGGGTCATTTATGTCAGGATGACGGACGTATTGCCCCTGCCGGGTCAGCGGGGGCAATCCGTCCGGCATCCTAATCGCCCCCTAAATCTCCTGACGTCCACTCATATCGGATCTCGAATTTCAATAAGGATAACCCACCTTGAGCCATTCAACATGACTACTATTTGTCTGAGGACAATTTTCCAATTTTTCTCACCCCCATCACCCCCCAGCCCCCCCCCTCCCCACTTGAGGAACCCACCTTCCATCTTTGGCACAAAGCGCCAGATGGGACCATCCATGTAGCGAACCGGCGTCTCACTATTCTATTATTTTCTTACACCGGCAACTATAAATATCTCACCTCTACAGGGTGCCAAATGCCCTTTACCCATTAACCATGACATGGTGATCCAATTCCAGCCCTGGTGGTATTACAGGATTAGACATTTGCAGATCCAACCCAGCCCCTTATCCCCTTGTTTTTTTATTTTTTTATTTCCTTTCCTCTTTCCCCCTTTCCTTTCTTTCCCCATTTTATTTGTTTTATTTTCCCTTATATATATTTTTTTTTTCCTTCCTTTCCTTCCTTTAATCTCCCCTTTACAACTCACTCATGTAACCTCTATCCCTATACTCTCCCCTGTAGCAACGGCTCATACCTTATACTTAACTACAATCAACTAATTCAAGTGCACCATATAAGTCTATCTCCATCTACCCCTTTATCTGAAGCAGTAGAGCCTCTACATCTTCCGGAGAGCTGAAGCTGTGCATCTTATTATTCCACATTGCCTTAAGTAATGCAGGAAACTTCACTTGGACCTGTGCTCCCAAACTCCTAAGTTCTGGCATTCTGGAACCTATCTCCCACTGCCACTGCGCTGTTCTGCTACCTATATCTGAGCGGATCTGATATGCTCCCATCTCATGATGTGATGTCTCCCCCTTCAGGGATCTCCCGAGGATCAGCTCTTTAACTGCGTATGTCTGGAAATTAACCAATATTTTCCTAGGTGTTTTCCTGTCTGGGTGAGGTTTAAACAGATCCCTATGAACTCTCTGGATCTCTGCTTCTAAATTGATGTCTTCTCGATCTTTCAAAACCCCCTCCTTTAGCAGCTTACACATTAAGGCCTTCATGTCCCTTTTCTCCACTCCACCGGGATTTTAAGGATCCTCAGGTTGTTTCTTCGAGCCTGCATTTCCAGCCGCTCCAAGTCCTGCTGCAGTGCTCTATTCTGGGATTTCAAGACCTCGATATCCTTCGTGTTTCCCTGGACTGAGACTGAGAGAGTCTTAACCTCAAGTTCCAACGAGCCGGTATGTGCACAGATATCATCGAGCTTGGACTCTAATGCATTGCATTTGGCTTGTATCCCCTTCTGATTGATCTCCGACATTGCAAATTTAGAGAGTAAGTCGCCCCTTAAGGCCTGGAGGAAAGATCCCAGCTGTACCTTATCAACCTCGTCTCCTACGGAGGACATCACTTCCGGGCTTTCATCTGCTAACTCCTGCATATCAGGGGGACCAACAGGTAGAGGCTGAGGAGTTATTTGGGTTACTTGACAGGATGATTGAGTAGGATCTTGAGAGGCAGTGATAGCAGTAGCACCCCCTAACGATAAATCCTCTAGCTGACTTGAGGAACTTGCGGAATTCCCTGAATCCGCAGTCGTTCCCACTTCCTGCACCTCTTGCACCTCGACAAAGGGAGAAAAGCGGTTTTTGAGAGGAATTTGTGAGGGACTACTCCGCACGGCTGGGGCTATATCAGAGACTGTCCCTGTTCCTGTTTCTTGTAGCCTCACAGCCTGCTCCATAATTTTAAAATAGGATTTCAGAGAGGGAGTAGACCGGACAGAAGTTCCGACAGGGGTTTTAGTTTTCACAATGCTCCCCGAATTAGTAATCTTCTTTTTGCGAGGGGTCACAGGTACGACTTTATGTTTTTTTTTGTTGTTTTTTTTTTTAAATAAGCTTTATTACATAAAGTAATAAATGCATAAAAAGATGCAAATAACAGTTTCAGTCAGTCCTTTTTGCAGGTTTCATAATATTGTTTAAAACATACTAATAAAATCTGCAGTTTCCAGTATGTCTAAGTCAAGTTACATTAGTAAATCATGCTTTGTAAATGTCCCCAAGGCATCACGAAACAATCCTTTTCATCCTGATGGATGGCAGACTTCGCGTTACTAACGAAATTTGGTAACATGTCATTTTTTAGCTTTAATTAGCAAACAAAAATGAATAGCTTATGTAAAAGGTGTAAGTCCAGCAATTCAGGATGTCGGTGTAAGCGAAGGGGGAAAAAAAATGTACAGGCACGTAAACAAAATGTTAAGCATTCATATGCATGCAGCTTCCAGCTTCCTGTGAAAAAGAATATGTGTAGTAACTTGCACTGATAGTTGTAACTAAGTTTGACTGTAAAATTGTAGTTTCTCAGATTCTTAAATCACTGCACAGTACTTAATGCCGTTCAGAACAAAAGGAAACATTCAAGTGAATGTTTCGGAATCACGAAAGAAAAAATCTCTAGCTTCTTCATAAGGAGATGGCAAATCTTGTTGGATGGATCGCGTAAGTGCTATGATCTTGCATTCCTTTCAGTTTCAGCCAAGCATTCCCGGACTAGTCCTCGAGCATGGTAATTGTCATGCAGGGAACAACACTGTTTCCGTATACTCATGAGGTTATAGATTATATATGGCCAATAAATTAGGTTTAAACTGGGTTAGTATAAACAAAAAGGAGTTGAAGCAAGTTTTAAAATTGGATATGTAATAGTCAGGCCCTGAATTATCGTATATTTTTTACCCGCAGATGTTCAAGAGACCATTCTTGGAAGTTTGAATTTTGTTCATCTAATCCTATAACCAGTTTAAAAACAACTTCATTATAAAAATCTTTTTAAAATAAGGTAAGATCCTGAAATGGGAAGTAAATGTGATAAGGTACTCCTTCTGAAGTCAGGCCCTCATTTGTGTTACATGTCCTTATACTGGACTACGAAAAATCATCTTTAAACTTGATAATATACTTATCTTCAAGCATGTGTACATCTGGCCTGAAAAGAAGAAATAACTAGTAGGGACTAGGCTGGCATCATACTTAATTTTAAAATTAGGGGTTTATCTTAGTGTTTGAACCTCCACTTTGATATCACTTTTGGTTCATGATTAGTATATAGGACTATTTTCCTCTCCTAATAGGTTGACCTGTATCTTTTTACTTAACCTCTTCCTATTCTCTATGCTATGGTTTCCTCGCTAAAACTTTTCATTCCTTCTGTCTCTCTTTGTAGATAAATCATCAATAAATTTGTTAGGATAGTGATGGAATATCATTGACTCATGCAGCAATTACTACTTTCAACTATCATGTTTTAATGGGTAATGTCAAATATATGTACGAATAAGAAAAAGAGATCTATACATAATCATTGTTTTTATGATATTATACGTGGAGCTATGCTATATACATGCATTTTCCATTTGTGTCCTTGTTTGAAAAATTAGTAAGGCATAGGTATTTTGATAAGAATATAAGTATTAAATCAATAAGCAGTACATCAGCTCTTTGGATAGATTAATTGGCACTAGAATGTTGTTTGGCAAATCTGAAACTGATTCAATTATCTTGCTATAGATTGAAGGAATTATGTATTAAAACATTTTTTATAATCCTTTTTTCACAGAAATATGATGGTTAAAGTCCTGATGAAGGCATAGTGTGTATGTCGAAACGCGTCGACAGGAAACCATCTGCTTTTCTAATAATAATTTTTACTGTGACAACATATGTATTAGTACAATGTTATTTTATCAATTTGGATCAATGTATTGATTTTTACCATATGTCTCTATCATATTAAACATGTATTTTTTCATATTGAATTAGTTGTTATGTTTGCCTTAATCTAGTGTGCCATTTCTTTATATTGTATGCCTGGGATTGTTATCTCACACATATAAGCATTCATATGCATGCAGCTTCCAGCTTCCTGTGAAAAAGAATATGTGTAGTAACTTGCACTGATAGTTGTAACTAAGTTTGACTGTAAAATTGTAGTTTCTCAGATTCTTAAATCACTGCGCAGTACTTAATGCCGTTCAGAACAAAAGGAAACATTCAAGTGAATGTTTCGGAATCACAAAAGAAAAAATCTCTAGCTTCTTCATAAGGAGATGGCAAATCTTGTTGGATGGATCGCGTAAGTGCTATGATCTTGCATTCCTTTCAGTTTCAGCCAAGCATTCCCGGACTAGTCCTCGAGCATGGATAATACCTCTTTTTAAAAAATCATAAGTATTCCCTGCCCTCTTTTTTAACAAAATAAACAGTCCATATAACCTCAGTTATTGGTCTATGCTGAATCATTAGATACCTTTGTGGTTCGATTACTAGACTTTAGCAATTTCATAAATATGGGTAAGAGTGTGTGAATATGTGAATTACAATATCCCTTTCTCCCAACATAGGGACAATGTGTCTCTCTTAATAACTCACTAATAACCCAGGGAATACTTATGATTTTTTAGCTTACTCTACCCAGTTCCCTTGGGTCCAGAGGGTACTCTCTTTCGTTTGTGAATAATACCTCTTTTTAGCCTCTCCATTGCACTCTTGCTTCCAGCATACGTTGGTCTAATCCCTTTTCCTAATTCCTCGATTATAGAGAGAAGTTCTGCATATTTGCTCTGAGATACTTGGTTACTACTGGTCCCCTGCGGAGTGATAACAATTCCCTGTGTATAGCCTAAAGACGGGGGTCCGTAGTCATTTATAAGCTGCCTATATTGTGCGGTTGTTGCTATACTGGTGGATGGAGAGTGAACACTTGAAACCTGGTTCAGGGAGCCCACAGGCATGTGGATGTTCGAGTTGGGCTTGTAAGGCATTCCCAGAGACATTATAAATTACAGAAATAAAAATGTCCTGAAATTCAGTGAAGCGTCTCTGTCTCTCTCCCTCAGGCACTTTTTGTTTACAGTGGAAGCCATGTACGACTTTATTTAAATTTTCTGAGGAATCCAGAGTGCCCCTGATTTTAAATGCCACCTGGATCTGGGACAGAAGCTTGTATCTATTCTTTGCTATATATCCCCCAGTAACTGGCTCCTCTATAACTCTTTCCTTCCTTCACGCTCTTATAGCCGAAGGACCCCCAGGTGCACCTACCTCCCTCAGAAATCTCAAGCCCGGCACCACTTTTTCAGATGGTATTGCAGGCTAGGGGGGACCAGAGCCATACACTCACATTGACCTCTTTTAGGTGCCTTCCTTCCCTCACAACTATCCAAAACGCTCTGTAGATCCGAAGCACCCGAAGGTATTGGAAAAATACTCACTCCGCTCCCTCCACTCAAACCGCCAGAGCCAGAATGAAGCCTCACCATTGCCACCCTGATCCTCGTCCACAGCCTTGCTCGATTTCTCCACAGACTGCAGTGAGGCTCTGACCCAGCCCCCAGCTCTGCCTCAGGTTCCCGGGCCATTCGATCACACCCGGTCCTAGTGCCGGCTGACGTCAGCGTTCAACCTCGGGCCTCGGGACTCGAGACTCAGGAAAAGAACATCAAGGAAAAAGCACATCAGATTGGGGACCCCCCTGGGGCTTCAAATAATAACCTATTCTTACCGGGTGAGTCTTTTATGCGCGATGAATCTCATACGTCGCCATCTCCGCTCTAAGACACCGCGCTGCTCCCGGAGCCTCCCGCGACCAGCGTCAGCCCGTTGCCATGTTCCTCCCCCCCATCTAAAATTGACCACATTTCATTGAAAATCACCCTGGATAGAAAGACTTGCCTTGGTTGCCATTGTGTTCCTCAAATAAAATGTGTCCATATAATTTTTATGATGGGGAGTATAGGAATGTAGAAGACTTGCAGTTGGAGTAAAACTGCACTGTTTACTGCTACATAAAGATGAGAGATAAGGAAATAGTGCTTTTCCCCAAAATGTTTCATTTGCAGGCCATTTTAAGTAACTTTAAACTGCACGCACAGGCTGAAATGGCAGGCCTAAGATGTTTAAAAGGCTATTTAAGTGAGTGGCACAATCAGTGCTGTAGGCCCACAAGTAGCATTTAATTTACAGGCCCTGGGTACATGTAGTACCACTTTATTAGGGACTTCTAAGTAAATTAAATACACCAATTGGGTGAAGGTCAATTTAACCAATTTTAAAGGAGATAGCACGAGCACTTTAGTACTGGTTAGCAGTGGTAAAGTGCACAGGGTCCTAAAAGCCAACAAAAATGGGTTTGGAAAAGAGGAGATTGAAGGAAAAACAAAAATGGGCTAGAAAAAGAGGAGATTGAATGTAAAAAGTATGAAGATTACCCTGCAGAAAGGGAAAAGTCCAACATATCCCCCCTCCAGTTAAACTCCAGGGTAGACTAATCAATACCTGATGGGCCTCCCTGCTTACGGGATAGAACATGGATGAAGGTCCTGTTATGTAGGTGGACTTTTCAGTTCCTCGCCTCTCTGAACTCAGCTGGATCTCTCCCTCTACACTCTCCTGAGCCACTGGACTAACCAATGGGAAACCCTTCTCCTCCTGTTCACCCCATCTGTGTAGCGCCTAACCATAACTTGCTATCAGATGCATCCCAGTAGGTAAACAAAATCACCATGTCCATCAAAATGATGTGGTCCATTTCACCCCTTGGATCACACTTCTGGTCCCAACCAATGAAAACTCAGCCATAAGCACAGTAACCAACAGAGGCCACCCACAGCTGTCAGTGTCAAGAGCCAAACCCAACTTGTCATTTGAGATGTCATCAGTGATGTCACTGACCATGTCATGAATGATGTAATATGTGCGCTCATAAGCAGTGTGTTGCGGGGGCGAACGTTATAGTTCGCTAAGGTAGATATAACTGCTGACTTGCTTTGGATTTATTTGTGAAAAATCTCATCCGAACTGTAACGTCCCTGTAATCTTTGTTTTTTTCAGGGAATATGCGTGTGCGAGTTTGTGTGTACATATATATATATATATATATATATATATATATAAATATATATATATATAAATATGTGTGTGTGAGTGTGTGTAATTGTATGTGTGTATATATATATATATATATATATATATATATATATATTATGAAAAACACAGGAACTGATTTATGGTTTTGATTCAAATGTGTAGGTCTACTGAAATCCACTAGTTATGGTTCACAGTGAAAACAATAATTCCCGCCACCCCTTTGTGCTGTGTAAGACATCCTTGATGACGTTACAAGTGACATCACTGATAACCTCACTAATGTCATAGCTGATGACATTGCCACTGATATCACCGCAGTCATCACTTATGACGTCACTGCACAAAACATTGGCTATGCCCCGGGGGATGGGGTCCCTGGGGCCTGGAATTAGCCACAGGAGGGGGGCCACGCGACCCCCTTCCCGTTAAAAAAATAATAATAATAATATTTGGGGGTCAGGCCCTGAGGGATGGGGTCCCCAGGGCCCAAACAAAAGAAAAAGAAGGGGGGCTACACAGCCCCCTTCTAAAAAAAAATTTTAACAAAAAACCGGGATGAGGCGGAGGCCACGCCCTCTACCTGCACCATTCTGCAAACGCGCCCCCTGGCGCATTTGCAGAGGGGGAAGTAATTCTCCTTGAATACTGGGGGTCCCTAGGGGCCAAATAGCCCACCAGGAACCTCCAGTATGCGCCAGGGGGCTGCGTTGCATCAGTGATGTCATTTGAGATGTCATCAGTGATGTCATCAGTGATGTCACTGACCATGTCATGAACTATGTCATATGTGACATCATCACCAGTGGATTGCGGGCGCAAGAGTTACAGTTAGTACAACTAACTATAACTGAGGAATTTCAATGTTTTGTATGAGTGAAATGTCCAGCTAACTATAATACCCCTAAAACCTATGTTTTTTTCCAGTGAATTTCTAAGGTTTTTTAAATGCTAATTCCTAACTATAACCTGCCTGAAACCTATTTTTTTCAGTGAATTTCAAAGGTTTTTTAAATGATAATTCCTAACTATAACCCGCTTGAAACCTATGTTTTTTTCATTGAATTTCAAAGGTTTTTTAAACAATAGTTCCAAACTATACCCTGCCTGAAACCTTTGTTTTTGTCAGTGAATTTCAAAGGTTTTTTTTTTTGTGATTTGAAAAATGTATTCAATAACAATTTTTTTCTTTGATACAGATTTACAAATTTATTTTAAATATATTTATTTTTAGATATCTTACTTTTTAGATTACATTACACATTTTTAATATGTTGTTTTTTTAAAAAATGTAATATATATATTTTTTATATTTTTTAAAATATTTTTATAATATTTTGTGTTTTCTTTTTTTCCACAATTTTTTTAGCAGTCCCGCAGCCAAAGCGCACCTCTCTCGATTGCTGCGCAGAATGTAGCAGCCATTTTACAATTGTTCTGTAGGATGCGTGTAGGGTGTGCGATGGGTGCGTATTTTCATGCGTGATTGCTAAGCGACCCGTACGTGACTTCAAGCGTATGCGCAACATATACGTATCACACCACACCGCCCGTGCATTTCCGCATGACGTCATGTACGTGTTTAATGCGGTGGGCGCACGACTTCCGCAAAGAAAAATTATCTTAAAAAAATATATATATATATATATGTATTTAATAGAAATATTAAGGGGAAAAAATTATATTCTTTTAGTTTTAATAAACATATTACTTTCAAATGTAATTTTGAGAAGTTGCGCTAGATGCGTGCTGCGTGTACGCACCCAATGCGGATCCCATGTAACCAAAAAAAGAGATTTCATTGGTTTATAACACTTACTGTTCTAACTATTGAAGAACCCCACCCATTTCAATTACTCTTTCTAGACCTTCCTTACGAGAAGACCTATCCTGAAAAGAATGTCACTTTTTGTTCATTGGAAACGTGAACTTTTTTTTGGGAATCAAAAATGACTACACCACTGCAAGAATCATCTGAATCTGATGATTTTGTTACTGAACAATTTCTACCAGAACCTCATTCTCCCAAAAGATACACATCCATCATATGGAGGATTGTTTTACTATTCCAGAGGCCAACGCTGCACATTCCATATGCTTCAACACCCTCCACAGACTCAGCAAGACCTTCAAATAGCCCCACCCCCCGAATCAAGGAAGACCATCACCCAAGCACTCATCACCAGCAAGCAGGACTACGAGAACGCCCTCTATGCCGGAATCAACAAATCTCTACTCCATAAATTTCAGACTGTCCAGAACACTGTAGCCAGACTCATCCTCAGCATCCCACGACAAGACCACATTACCCAACAAAAACAAGCACTCCACTTGCTCTCCGTCAAAAAAAGAGTGACCTTCAAGCTGCTCACACACACCTATAAAGCCCTCCACAACTCCGGACTCCATTACCTCAATCTCCTTCTACACCCCCAAAAGAAACCTCCACTCCGATGTCTAGGCCTTGGCCGAAATCCTCCATATCCACAGAACCAGACAGGAGGCACACCCTTCTCCTACATCATGACTAAGACCTCGAATGAACTCCTCCTCAGCATCAGATGACCCCCACACTGAAAGCATTCAGGAAGATCCATAAGACCTGGCTTTTCGAATGACCAAAGCTGCAGAAATCCCCCCCCCAAACATATTCCCCAACACCTGGAAACCTTCACAGGTGAGTAGTGCGCTAATTGATTAATTGATACGCCACTACAGTGTGTGTTTGAGTGTTATCAACAGGCCCTGCCATTGGTTTGGCTGTCTCTGTAACTCCTAAGGGTAGTGAAATAAGCAGTACTGCCTTCTTTAATATACACAGAATCTCTGAGATTGGCTTGGTGTGGCTTCACCTCTGAGAGCTACTTTCAGGGTGCTGGTGAGCTACCAGTAGCTCCCGAGCTACTAATTGGAGAACCCTGGTATGTATAGTGAGTGGGGAATTGTAGTCCTGAAGCACAAATGTGAAGGTTATTACACCACTACATTTATAATACATAGCACTTTGAATCACTTCATTCCCTAAAGCCTGGCTCACTGCATGAGTACATGCTTACTCACTGAATGATTACATTAATATAAGTAAAGACACTGGGTGAATTCTTAATTGGTTGACTTTTACTTTAGTGAATGAATTACTACATGGTACTGAAAGAGTCATTTTGAAATTGCAACAGTAGTCACACTGTTTGCTGGAGTATATAGATAGTGACTTGGGAATTGTAGGCCTGAAGCACAAATGTGAAGGTGGTTACACCACTACATGCATAATGCAAAGAAGTGTGAAGCACAGTATACCCTAAAGCCTGGCGTACTGCAAGAGTATATGAACTTATGTAACTGCAAACACATCAAACAACCAAATCGTTCTCTCAATTTTGTCAAATGGACACTGATTCATAGTGTGATTCTAGACAAATAACAGTATCCCTTGCAGTGTATAAAGACAGATTAAAAATATTAGATAAATAAATGTATTAAAACTCGGAGTAATGGAATTAAATAAATTAATAGTCGGATATAAATTAAAATACTCAAAGTTTAATAGAGAGTATCTCTGGCACGGGATGCAGGGAAAATAGGGGCTATGGGTAATGAAGAATAATAAAAAAGTTTTACAAAAAAAGGGAAGTTACTAGAATAATAAGTCGGAAAAAAAAGGGAATGAATGTTAGTACTCGTATTAAAAAAAAAGTAACCTATAGAAATGCTTCAATAAGAAAAACGAGTTTAAATAAAGCATTTTAGAAATTATACGAAAGTAAAAAAGTATGGAAAGAGGCACGTTTACATAAACACGTAACGCACTAAAACAGTGGAAATGAGAACACCTGTCAACTGAAAAACGTGACTTAAAGTGGGAGGAGCAATACATGGATCCAATAGACTGTTAAGTAACCGAAAAGTATATAAACCACACCCGTGGGATGATTAGTTTCATTTCAGAGAATCAATACGGGCGAAGAAACTACGAGCAAGGTAATGATTCGGGGCTGCGGAAGCATCTTGAGAATATCTTTTATTTCCTCAGAGGGAACATTTTGTTAATGTATATTTAAAAATACATCAAATATGATGTGCCCTCCAGAGGAGTTGGATGAATTTCGACACAGGAAGGAAAGAATATCGAACAGAGGTAAATTATGTAAATGGGTATATGTTTGATACTTTTTTAAAAGAAAGCAAAAATATTTAAATAATTATAAAATGTACTATGTTTAGGTTGAAATGGAATATAATAACGAGTTAACAAAAGAACCATTAAAATAAATATAGGTTAATTAAGGAATTACTACGTGCAAGGTAATGATTAGGAACAATGGTATCATCCTCACTTTATCTTTCATTTCCACAGAAGGATTATATTGTTAATGTATATTTTAATTTACATTCAACTTTATGATTCTTCAAGTGGAGTTGGATGACTTTTAACAGAGGATTTTATTTTTTTAGTATGCAAGTAGTTCTTAATGATTGAAAAATTTACTATAAATACAGTATGGACGCAAAAAGGAAATACTTTACAATAAAGGAAAATACTCTTTAGCTTCTACAGTGAAAATGGGATAAAAAGTATTTATATTGAGTAATGCGTTTGCCAATTTTCACTCATGAAGATCAGGAGGATTATCTTCGCAAGCCCTTTAAAAAAATATATATATAATTGTGTCTTCAAATGTTAATGTTAATGTTAATGCTTACAATTTTTAAAAATGATTGTAAAATTTAATAATGACATGAAATGTACATAAAAAAAGAAAGATGAAGTAGTGAGGGAGTGTTTGTCGTAGCACTTCAATTCTACTTTATCTGAAAGTAAAAAAAGCCCTAACAGTAAAAAAAGTTGATGTGGCAACACTTATATAATGTAAACTTAAGAAATGAGTGCTTATGATAACATTTTAAAAAATATGGTCCAACGTTTGAGACCAATGAATGAAAAAAAGATTTTGCATTTCACCCATGTGATGAATAGAAAAGACTCAATAAAAATATTTTGAAAACTTGTGAATTTTTCTTTCAAGGATTCTTTGAAGAATTATACATTTAATGAAAGGACAAAGTACTCCACGCTAAAGGAAAAAAAAGTCAGCACAATTATGATACAATAGAAAATAGAATATTATTTTTAAATACCTTTACAGTCAACAAACTCGTAAGCACAGTACACAGTTTAAGTTAAAAACACTCTACAACAACTAGTTTTTGAAACGCATTGTAAAATAAAGTGTGTCACAAAATGGGCTACATGGTGAGGGTATCGTAACATCACATAGAAAAAACAATCCAATCCAATCCAATCGACATTAGGATCAGGAAGATAGAGATAACCACACAACAGCCAATCAAATGTTTTTCAAGATCTGCCCAAGGAAAGGGATTGGTCGGTAATACTTCTTCTTACAATGCTTCACAACCAATGAAAAAGAGCTGTAGAAAGTTTCTGTTTTTAACATACAAGCAAATCAGATGACCTTGCAAGTACACACAGCGGGAGGCAATTATTGAAGATGACTTTCTTTCGCAAGACCTCGAAAGGCTTCTTGTAGAATAAGTACGCACTTATCTGCCAGACCACATTTAATGATTAACCAGGCTCTCAAGCCTAAACACGTCAGAAATCATCTCTCATCACTTTCTCTTCTTCCAGGTTCACCGTGAAAGTGCGTGTCTCCTTCTCCTTTAACTCCTTTCTTTTTCATAGTACTTGTTACTCATACACTATCCAGCAAATACCCCACAGATGCAACCCCCTGGATTTTCAATAGTAATTGTTACTCATACACTATCCAGCACATACCCTACAGATGCGCCCTCCTGGAGTTAGAATAGCAATTGTTACCCCTACACTAACATGCACTTACCCTACAGATGCACCCCACTAGACTTAGAATAGTAAATGTTACCCCTACACTAACCTGCACTTACCCTACAGATGCACCCTGCTCTCCGTTTCAAAATCCAAACCAGACTTACAACACCCTTGTGCCACTTTCGCGTCACTTTTCCCCTTCTTGAAAGTAATGCAATACTAACGCAATAAACTTGTAAACCTGCCCCTATCCACATTACGAGCAAAACAAGTACACAACTCATTCACTTCTTTATCGATCACAATTAGACAATGTTGTTTCACGATTCACAATGAACTTAAATAAATACTTTGTGACTATTTAAATGGAAGACGAGATTGTCGACATTACAAAACTTAGTGGCATATTTACAAAGACAGAGTTAAAATTGTTGTCGCTTTAACGCCTGCAAAGTGAATGAATGAATGAATGAAATGTGATTTATTCACGCGCTACTATGCCCAGTGGGCGTCAAGGCGCCTAACTCAAAAAAAATTAGCTGCGGGCAGACAGAGACACGAGCTCACTGATAGGCTTTGGAAAAACACCAAGTTTTCAGAGCTTTCTTGAAGAGATCAAGTGAGGGCTGTAATTTGATCTCCAAGGGAAGAGTGTTCCACAGTTGAGGTGCAAGGATGGAGAAGGCCTTGCTCCCCCATCTTGCCATCTTAGCGCGTGGGACTACCAGTTGATTAAGCTCTAACGAGCGAAGACATCTGGTTGGAACATACCTAGAGAGCAAAGAACCCAAGGCATCAATCGGGCCTGCCCTCAGGGCGCTGTAGGTAAGACAGAGAAGTTTAAAAGAGACTCTGAAAGGGATAGGCAACCAATGGAGACTCTTCCTTGCCGAGGTCGCAGAGGACATCCACGGCAGGGCCAGAACGAAGCGCGCCGCGGCATTTTGCACAACCTGCAGGCGTTGAAGAAGGCCCTTGTTGGCCCCGGCATAGAGTGAATTACAGTAATCCAGCCTTGAGCCAACAAGGGCGATCACAACCTGTTTTCGTGCCTGTGGGGAAAGATAGTACGCGATTCTTTTCAGAATCCTGATAACACCCCAACAGGTGGCCACTGTCCTGTTCACCTGCAGTTTCATGGAGAGCCGGGTGTCAAAAATGACGCCTAGGTTCCTAGCAGATTGTGTGGGTGTGGGGCAGATGCCTAAAGATGAGGGCCACCACTCGCCTGACCACATTTCCTGGTCTTTGCCGAAGACCAGGACCTCCGTTTTGTCACCATTCAACTTTAATGAGTTGAGAATCATCCAGTCTGCAACAAGTTGCATACAGGACTTAAAGTTGGACGCGGTGACATTCACGGAGTGAGTCAGGGACACCATAATCTGCGTGTCGTCGGCGTACGACACTACCTCCATCCCCTGAGATCTTACAAGTCTTGCAAGGGGGGCCACGTAGATATTGAACAGGGTCGGACTCAATGCCGACCCCTGTGGCACCCCACATTGCAACGACTTGACAGGGGAGAGGTGATCCCCAAGCATCACTCGTTGCTCTCGCTGATGTAGAAAGGAATTCAGGAGACTCAGGGCCGGTCCTGCTACCCCTGCCTCCCTTAACCTAGATGTTAAAGTACCGGGAGACAGGGTATCAAATGCTGCTGTAAGATCCAGCAGCACTAGCACAACTAAAACACTGAAAATGGACTTCAAAATCCTTTATTATCTTACCGGAAGATTTTCTCAACATTGTTGTTTGCTATGCAAGAGTGAGAGCCACCCCACGGGGCTATAAAACAAATGGTTTTGGGGCCTCCCAGCCCCCCCCCCCTGCAAAATAAGAAGTGCGGGCCCTCAACGACCCCCCTTAAGCCCTGGCAACCAGCACCCCCGGGTATTTGTGTATTGTGGAAAGCAGACTGCGTGGCCCTCCACCTGGACCCCTCGAAGGCCATGGAGACCGCCACGCACCAGGGCCGACTCCTGCAGTGTCCCGGGGTGCCTTCCCCCCGGCACAGTGCTGTTTGCTATGAAAGAGCAGGAGTCTCACGGCACCCGCCCTCCCATAGCAAACTTAGTTTGCATTTTGAAAGACACAACAGTGAAATCTGTTCTCACTTTCAAAATCCAAACCAGATTGCTTTTCCACATGCAAGTTAGCATCTCCCCATGGGTTAAAGCAATGCCGGCTCCCGAAGAACGCGGGGAGCCGGTGGGACCAATGGGGCAATGTGGCTCCCCCCACGGACCCCAACATTTTTTATAAGACTCCAGGGACAGGGTCCCCGGGGATATTAGAAATTACTGATAGGGGCTATTTTTTCACAGTAAAATTAAAAGTGCCCCACCCAGCGCATCGCTCAGTGCGGCCCCATGGTGTGCACGTGCTGGATGCATGACTCATAATCTGTAGGGTGCGCGACTCCAGCGCCTTTGGTGCACAACTTCTATGCGTTTGAGCGCCGGCAATGCTTTTCCACATGGGGACCTACTAACATGCAGCTCCCCATGTGGAAAAGCAATCTGATTTAGATTTTGAAAGAGAGAACAGATTTCCTTGCTATGGGAGGGCGGGATGGTCACCCCGGGACACTGCAGGAAACGGCCCTCCCACAATACCTAAAGCCCCAGAGAGTGGTGGTCCCCGGAGCTTTGGAGACCTTGCAACTCCCCCAAGAATTTTTTTTTTAGCCCCCGGGAGTAACGGGGCCCTCCAGTGCTCCAGGAGGGGGGCCACGCAGTCCCCCTCCCACAATACATAAAGCCCCGGGGGGTGGTGGTCCCCGTGGCTTTAGGGACCTTGGACCCTTCCGCCAACATTTTTTTCTTTTTAGCCCCAGGGGGTGACGATCCCCAAGACTGGGGGGCCCCTCTGGGCCCCACATAAAATTTAATAATTTTGCCCCCGATATTTAACTCCTCGGGGACTAATTATAAAAAAAACTCAGTTTTATTTTATTTATTTTACGGCACAGTCCGCGCACCCTACACGCACCTGCCGGGTTTAAAAAAAAGAAATAAATTGTGGGACCCCCTAAGCAGGTCTAGAGGGCAAAATTATTTCTACCCTGCCCTCTTTCTCCGTTTTGCACACATATTTCACTGACTTTCTCAGCCTCGCTTCTACCGAGGCACAAAATGGCTGCCAACAGTTCCTGGTTTCAAATGTTGACAACCACTTGACAGCCAATTAGCATTCAGCGTGTGATCAGAAGGGTGCGCTTATGGTACGATGACAATCCTCGCACACTCCGCGAATCCACCGCGCCCATAGATATATAAATTACTTTAACTGTAATTTTCTCAGGAACTACTAAACAGATTGACACCATATATGCAGAAAGCACAAGTCTAAACTGAGGACTACGTCTTTGCCAAATTTGGCGTAAATCCGTTCAGCCGTTCGGGCTGTAGCCGTGGCTAAAGGTCCTATGGGGAATTGCATGGGGAAAACATGTTTTGAGACCCCTCTTTTTTCTCGGCCCCCACTTGACAAATCACCCCAAAACTTTCTGGATAGGAGCGGACCAGAGCTGGCCAAAAGTTTGGAAAATTTCGCAAAGATTCATCAATCGGTGCCAAAGATATTGGGAATAGAATGTTGCTGATTTCCTATGCATAATAGGTCCTAACTATAAGGACCTAATGGCGACCGCCAGTAGGTAATATATATATATATATGTGTATGTGTTTATGTGTATCTATCGCCAGTAGGTAGTTATAGTTAGGACCTATTATCCATAGGAAATCCACAACATTCTATTGTCAATAACTTTGGCGTCGATTGATGAATCTTTGCGAAATTTTCTAAACTGTTGGCCAGCTCAGTTCTGCTCCTTCCCTGAAACGGGGGTGATTGGTGAAGTGGGGCCGAGATAAAGGGGGTCCCAAAATGTGTTTTGCCCATGCAATTTTCCATAGGACCTTTAGCCACGGCTACAGCTCGAACGGCTAAACGAAATTACACCAAATTTGGCAGAGAGGTAGTCCTCAGTTCCGACTTGTGCCTTTTGCATATCCGGTGTCAATCTGTTCAGTAGTTTCTTTGAAAAATAAGTCATTTATATATCTATGGGCGCGGAGGATCCGTGGATTGTGCGAGGATTGGCCTCGTAGGATAAGCGCACCGTCCCGATGAAGCGCTCAATTCTAATTGGCTGTCAAGCGGTTGTAAACATTCAAAATCAGGAACTGTTGGCAGCTATTTTGTGCCTCGGTCAAAGCGAGGCTGAGGAAGTCATTGAAATATGTGTACAAAGTGTGAAAAGGGGGCAGGGTAGACACACCCTGACTCCCTAGGCCTGCTCAGGGGGTCACATAAGGACACGTAGGGACAAAAAAGTAAGATAGTATTTTTCTTTTTTTTAAAAAGTCGCGGGTTGCGTGTAGGATCCGCACATTTTGCCGCAGAAAAAAAGAATCATGTATTTTTGAGATATACATCAAGGTTATGTGTATAGATGTTGAGTGGCTCTAAAAAGATCCCTTGGGTTTATTGAGAGATTTTAGTACTTACAAGTAAGTACCGATGCATAGTCTAAAGTTCATGAGAAAAACTCTGTTCCCTTCATCTGTAAAATGTACAGCATCTCTACTATAGATGCCATGCATATTGAAACGCAGATTTTTGTGGTATATGGACACCATTCTATAGTCTTGGAGAAAAGTAGAAACAGATTTATTCACATTTTTCCTAGTTTTCTCAATCTGTGGACAAAATAGATTGGAGTAGTTCCATTTCTGCCTTTGGCATATGTTAGAATAGACAAAGGGAGTTCGGGGAAAAAGTGAAATTAAATCAGAAAAGAAATGATTGGTTGTTTGACAACGTTCTACACAGAAAACTAGGGTGCATGTTTCTGTTTTTTAAAAGCATGATGCTTATTGGTTATCAGAATGTGATTGAAAATAACATTACGTGGGATAAGGTAGTATATTGAGAAGTGCTGGTTTTTTTTTAGCAACATTGTGTGATAAACTTTTGCGTTCTTCGGGAGCCAGTATTGCTTTTTTGCATGGGTAGATGCTAATTTGTATATGGAAATGCAATCTGCTTTGGATTTTGAAAGTGAGACTGTGTTGCTATGGGAGGGCGGGAGTCGTGAGAGTTCCGCTCTGTCAAAGCAAATAGTAGTATACCAGGGGTAGGCACAAGGGGACACTGCAGGAGCCTGTCATAGTAGTTTCAAGGGCCCTCGAGGGCCCCAGGCGGAGGGCCACGCAGTCTGCCCACCGTAATACACAATTTCCCGGGGGTGGTGATTCCCGGAGCTTGAGGGAAGTTGTTGAGGCTCACAGACTTGTAATTCTGTAGGGGAGTTGGATGCGAAAGTGGTGCCAGGGGGTTGTAAATCTGGTACACAGTGTTTTGTTTTACTTCGCTTTCCTTTCTGTCATGTAGAGGATCGAGGGTATATATAACGTTTTCTGTACAGCCAGTAACTTTTAACCCTACCCCCAAATGGCTTTCTGCCTGTTACTATAGTAACAGTTTATGGAACACTTATGTGAGCACAAACTATGTTGCTAATGGTATTGTACTTTTTATTCTTTTGAATTGGAACCGTACGTTGTAGCTATACACTCTGGTAAAGATCTGGTGAAGAGCTAGCCTCAGAATTATACTTCAAATTATAAATATCATTTCTATTGTGGACTGTTACCCCCCCCCCCAAAAAAAAGACGTATGTATTTTTTTATTAACTTTTATTAAAACAATAAATAACTGGAAATATAACTAAATGACTAGAACCATAACTGTAACAAAACAATATAACAAACAACATATAATATGGAGTCCAATAGAAGTACTCTAGTTAATCTGTAAAACAAAAAATAAAATGAGTGTTTAAAATTAGATCAATGTGACTAAATGAGGTCACACATTACAAGTCAAAGTAAAACTTGACGATATTTTCTATTTTTTTAATGTGTGCGTGTACCTGATAAATTTCACTTCTGTAATAGGCTTGCAGTCAAACGGTGTCTGTATAGAAGTGCCTACTGTGTCATATTTATATTACTGATGAACAGGTCTTTAAAATGATTCACAGATGAGACAGAATTAGGTAAGAGATGAAGTCATTATGCAGGACAATATTTTTATGGCTTATTTACAAAACTCTTGTGCCACTTTCGTGTTACTTTTCTCATGTTGAAAGTGACGCAAAAGTGGCGCAAGGGGTTTGTAAATAAGCTCTTTTATTTCTAATGCATTTGATTGGAGGTATTGTATATCTATTCCACTCTGTTTACCTTGTGTAAACACTGTGGCCAACAGAGTTCACAACTTGAACTCCACTTTGGTTGGTTTCTTGCCGGATATGCAAGACTGCTTACAAGAGGAGACCCCAATAAAGAGTACTGGTGTGGAACTGCAAGTATGCAGAAGGACCTGCAGACTAAGTATCCAGTCAACTTTGGAAGGGAAGAGTTAAGGATATTGAGAGAGTCTCCTTCTGTTTCATGAGAAGGCCCAAGTACCAGTGGAGCAACACCGTCAACCTCTACTGCACAGCCTAATATTCGTCCCCAATTTGGAACCCTTTAAAGTAAAAAGTAAGAAGGTTGGGAACTTTGTATGCAATCCTAATACCTAATCATCCATTAGTTATACAGAGATCCACCCTCTATCAGACTCATTCGTACAAGTGTGACTTGGACATTATCTGACAGCAGAAACCCCTCACGTACTTATATCTGTTACTTTTTAACTTTGTCGACTACTCATATTGAGAGTATTTACCTTAACGTTGTCCATTAAAAATTTGTGAATCTCCATGGCTTCAGACAACTAGTAAATGCCATATTTGAGACATCAGTGTAATCAGCTGGAACACGAGCATGTACTTTTTTTCAACCTCGGCAATTTGCTGCTGATTAATGTAACATTCTGCAAAGTGAAAAAAGAGTTAAAAATTTATATGTTGTACATATGTCCAAGATTAATTTAAATGTACATAAAAACATTTGTTCTCAATAGGATCGGGGATGAAAAGCAATCATCAGAGGTTATATTTGGCAAGCAAAATAGGAAATAGCATTGCATTATACAAATGTTAGGCCAAGATTGGTCGCTCACTTCATTTACAAACTCCTAGCCTTGATCTTATAGAACCCTTTTTGGTCTTCCATGATCTAGAAATTGAGAAATAAACATCAAGATAAATTGAAAGACACGTCTTCAAATAAAAAAATTCAAAACAACATTTTCACTTTGTATCTCAAGTGCAGGCTGAAAACGTGTAATAAGCATTTGAATGAAAAACATATGGGTTTCAGAAACAAACGTATATAAGACTATCACAATGGAGATTTACATTTTATAAACAACATTTATAGAAGCAAGAAAAATTATAACACACGTTGTTCAATTTCAAATCACATATTTGGCAAATAAAATCGTGAGGACATGTTTTTATTGGTTTTCTTGCTACCAGAATGCTCACTAATTGTACCAAAACATGAGAACAGCACAGTTATCTGTCTGCAAACACATGAAATACACAAAGGCTTATCTCAGAATGCTTTTCAATCATGAAATTTTAAAGTCAAACCTGATTACTCCATTAGGTCCATTGCAATTTTCGGCTGATAGCATATTGAGAGCAGTCAGTGGATCTGGTATGTTGAGTGCTTGACCACCATCTGGTATAGTGCATGAGCAGGAATAAACAGCTTGTGGCGACCACTACGTCCCATGGTTGAGATATCTGTATAATGAGATAGAACAGAGGACAAAAAAAGTTTAAGGTTATTAAAAAACTTGGAGAGCGTGCTAAAATACAACATTGGCTAATTGATTACATGTGCAGTGCATGGGGAGGAAGAAGCACGTGGCGCACTACTTTCAAAAATTAAAGGCGGCAGGATTAAGTGATTTGTCCAGAAACATCGCCTACCAAGGTAAAATATTGGAGGTATAAGAGCTGGAAACTGTGCTAAAATATACTATTGCCGAAAACATTACTTTTGCAATGCATGGGGCACGTGACGCACTACTTACACGAGAAAAACTACATCGCATTAAGTTGAACAGCACGTAGCACACTGTTGCGGGAAGGGCCACGTGGTGCTTGGTAAATTAAAGAAACGCAGCAGGATTAAGTGATTTGCACAGAACAAAGGATAGCAAATCAAGTTTAACAGTATTAAAAAACATGGAGAGCGAGCTAAAATACAACATTGGCCAATCGATTACATGTGCACTGCATGGGGAGGAAGCAGCACGTGGCGCACTACTTACAAAATTGAATGCGGCAGGATTAAGTGATTTGCTCAGAAACAAAAGTTACGAAGTCAACTTTAACAATATAAAAAAGTAGGAAAGAGTCATTAAAAACAACATTGTCAAATGGAACAAAAATGTGCATTTACGCGGTATTTAAAGATCATTCAGATTAATTAATTTAATCGTTCTTAAAAAAAAGTGCTCACCTACGAAGAAGTGGATACGAATACTATCAATGGCTGTGACTGCGGAATAGGAAAAGTTCAAGAAGGTTGGCAGGTTATAAATGCACTGCAGAAGGATGATTGGTTGAGCATGATGTCACTGGGTGTGAGAGCTGTGATTGGGCAAGTTGTAATTGAGCATGCGCAAATAAAATGAAATACGTTAGGGGTACATAGCCAGACAGTGGGACGTATTGTGCGCATACATAATATTAACACGGATGCGCTACCACAAACGTGCATGCGCAAAGTGAAGGCAACTCCTAGGTGGTACATACACAGATGGACTTAAGATGTCGATAGAACACCGGCTCCCGCAGGAGGCGGGGTGCCGGTGGGACAGTG
Source organism: Lissotriton helveticus (assembly GCF_964261635.1). Classification (NCBI taxonomy): domain Eukaryota; kingdom Metazoa; phylum Chordata; class Amphibia; order Caudata; family Salamandridae; genus Lissotriton; species Lissotriton helveticus. The sequence goes on from NC_136059.1 coordinate 1,200,121,111, forward strand.
GGGGAATTGAAGACCCTCGCACGGTCCCCAATGGTGACGGCCACAATACATTTTTAAAAAGGCCGTCCCCGGGGAATGGGGTCCCCGGGGCCTTGAAGTGGCTTCAGTAGTGGGGCTATGCAGCCCTCCTCCATAAAATAATAATATATAATTAGCCATGCCCCTGGGGGTGGGGACCTCGGTGCCCAGAATTGATCACGGTAGGGGGGCCACTCGGTCCCCTTCCCATATAAAAAATTGAATATGGATACTCCGCTTATTGTCATCGTACCATAAGCGCAGCCTTCCCATCACGCGCTGAATGCTAATTGGCTGTCAAGTGCTTGTCAACCTTCGAAACCAGGAACTGTTGTCAACCATTTTATGCCTCGGTAGAAGGTCTGCTCAGGTGGTTCCACAAGGACCCCCTGGGCCCCAATTTATTTTATTTTTTGTGATAAAATCGCGGGGTGCGCGTATAATCCGTGCATTCTAGCGATATTAACAAAAAACAGAGACATGGGCTTCTGCACGTCTTTGGTAATTTGCATTCTTTCAACTGTTTAGAGGTAATCCAGCACTGCTGGATCCAGGATCCACCCCTGAGTAAGAAAAAGTAATAATAACACTATTTACCTGCTAAGTGAATTTCCTTTCATAGGCTAAAATTGACTGGTTTCAGTTGCAAATTCTTCTAAGTGTGCAGTTTTCGAACTTTAAAATATTCACCTTAAGTCATCCGGACAACGAATTCCGATTTATTCATTTGTTATCAGGAGAGAAGCCAGTGCTGCATCTTTTAGCCCAGCACTGACCTTGAAAAGTAGTTCCAAGCATACTTACAAGTAACTTGTATTTCCTTCCATAGGAATCCCATTCCTATAAAAAAAAATGTATAAATTTAGATTTGCGGGTTCGGCTCTAGGGGATGGGGTTCAGGGCCAAAAAATAAATAAAAAGAAGGGGGGCCACACAATGTAATGTAATTTAAAAAATAAAATATCTAAAAACAAATAGTTTAAAAAAAATTATTAAATCAGTGTCAAAAAATAAATATAAGAATAAATATATTTAAAAATTGTCATTTATAAAACCTTTAAAATTCACTGAAAAAACTATGGGTTTCAGACATGTTATAGTAAGGAATTAGCATTTAAAAAACCTTTGAAATTCACTGAAAAAACCATAGGTTTCAGACATGTTATAGTTAGGAATTAGCATTTAAAAAACCTCAGAAATTCACTGAAAAAACCACAGGTTTCAGGGATGTTATAGTTAGTTGGACATTTCACTTTTACAAAACCATTGAAATTCCCCCGTTATAGTTAATTGTACTAACTATAACTCATGCTCCCGCAATCCACTGTTGATGATGTCACATATAACATCATTCATGACATAGTTAGTGACATCACTGATGACATCATCCAGTGAATGTGGTTTGCTTCGATATTTAAATAAGTATTATATATATATATATATATTTATATATATATATATTCACTGAAAAAACCATAGGTTATAGACCATATATAGTTAGGAATTAGCATTTAAAAAACCTTATTTTACTCACACAAAACCATTGAAATTCCATATATAGTTAGTTGCACTAACTATATATCGCGCACCCGCAATCCACTGCTGATCATGTCACATATTACATCATTCATGACATGGTCAGTGACATCACTGATGACATCACTGATGACATCTCAAATGACATCACTGATGACATCATCCAGTGACTGTGTGTTTCTGAAAAGTTTAAATATGTTTTACATATTGAAGAATGAGTAGATGTAGAAGTGTCTGGATGAAGGATTTAGTAGGTGCGTGACTGACTGTATGAGTGAGTGATTAAATGTGTCTCACTGAGTGCATGGGTTAGTGACTAAACTGTCTTAATTTGTGCATCATTATGTCTGTTGTTCTGTAAACTGCTGCATGTGTTGGTCAGTAGCTATATGAGTAACTATATGGGTTATTGATTGATTGCCCAAGTATTTGTATGGGAGACTGAGTGTGTGTGTGGCTGGCTGGGAGGTGTGTGACTCTGTGCAGATCAATGTGTACTTGTATCAATGATTGTATAAGAGAGTAAGTATGTGTTAGTATATGTTTCAAAATGTAAGGTGCTCTATGTTTAACTGTATAGATTAGAAAATGGAAGTGTGATTGATTATTTACAGGACTGACTAGGTGTGTGAGTAACTCCATGGATGAGTGACAGAATGTGAGAGTCTGTATAGGTGTATGAGTGCATATGATAGTGTTGTAAAGATGAGTGATTGTATGTATGAATGATTGTATGGGTAAATGAGTGAATGTGTGTGTAAACATAGGAATCACTGAGTGCGTATGTAGTAACTAGTATTGGTGTGTCAATGGTTTCAAAAATTATACTCTGTATTTAACACTGGGTGTAACAGAGGTTATATTAAAGTGTGAGGAGATGCATTGTATTGTCACATGAATGATATCATCAGTGATGTGGTCATTGATGTCAAATGAGATGTCATCAGTGATGTCATCAGTGATGTCATTTGAGATGTCATCAGTGATGTCATCAGTGATGTCACTGACCATGTCATGAATGATGTAATATGTGACATGATCAGCAGTGGATTGCGGGTGCGCGATATATAGTTAGTGCAACTAACTATATATGGAATTTCAATGGTTTTGTGTGAGTAAAATAAGGTTTTTTAAATGCTAATTCCTAACTATATATGGTCTATAACCTATGGTTTTTTCAGTGAATTTTCAAGGTTTTGTAAATGCTAATTCCTAACTATATATGGTCTATAACCTATGGTTTTTTCAGTGAATTTCATAGGTTTTTTAATAGCAAATCTTTATAGTTTTAAAAAATAATACATTTTAAATCGAATTTTATATTTTATAATTCTGTCATTTTTTTTTTTTTATTCTTTTTGGTGCGCTCCCGGGGCGCGGACAGGTGAACGCACGGGTAAGCGCAATCTTGCGGCGCGCCCCGGGGCGCGTACTGATGAGCGTCCCGATAGCGCTATTGCCGCGAACGAAAACAACATCGTGACGTATTGCGTAGCCGCCACGCCTTGCGTCATAAGACACGTATCGCGTAGCCGCGAGATGCGTCTTACGACGCACCGCATAAGCGCACCCGGAAGCGCATACGATCGCGCAACGTAAACGCCCTGATGCGCTTACGAAACACGCCCCGGGACGCGCCCAGGGGCGCGTAGCGTAAGTGCGTCAAACCATGTGACTTTAAAATAACACTTTTCATTGGTTCAGAACTTTTTTTTTTCCAAATTGTGTGAAACCCACCCATTTCTCTCACTATTGCTTTGTACTTGGAGAGAGCAAGAGCAAGAGCTGTTCTGTGTACTGTGTTCATCTCCTACTTTTCTGATCTACAGCAATGGCTGCAAGAGAGTCATCCAGCAGTGATTCAGACGGATTTTTAGATGAGGACCCTCCTCAGCAGAAGAAAAAAACCCATTTCATCTGGAAATTTTATGACATCCCTGAAGGACAAAAAAAAGTCAACGCTCCAAAAGTAACCTGCAAAATATGTGGTAGTAGTTTATCCAGAGGCAATCCTCTGAAAAAATATAGTTTTGGAAATGCTAATTTAATCAGGCATGTGAAAAGAAGACACCCTAACAACTTTGCCAGGGAGAGTGTCAGAGAGCTGGCACGGAATTTACCCACAGATGGCGGCAGCACCTCCACTGGTGGAGCAACACCTGCGGGACCACCCCGTGGAAGAATGGTCCCTAACATTTTTTCAGTGACTTTTCAAGGTTTTGTAAATGCTAATTCCTAACTATATATGGTCTATAACCTATGTTTTTTTCAGTGAATTTCAATGGTTTTTTAATAGCAAATATCATAAGCTGTCGAATGTCAAGTACGTGGTAAGTGAAAACATTTTCGTGTTTATGCACACTGATCTGCTTTGAAGGGTGCCCCCCCCCCCTCATTTCTATTAGGAGTACTCTCTCTTTGCAGATAGTGAAAGGTAGTTAACGCAGGCCTTTGCCCCCGTTGTAATCCGTCGTGCCTGCTTCTCTCTCCATTTGATTGATTGTTATCCAAGTATTTACTGTTTTAGAATTAGTTCTCTTTGGTTCATTCTCTATTTACAAACAAACACAGAGTCGCAATACTCTGTTTAGTCTTTGCAGATAACGAAAAATCGTGTAAAAAAAAAGAAAAGGAATCGAGCAAAATCAGTAGGCCACTAATGGGATCTCTTTTTGACCTCGCTAAAATAGAAACATTAGGAACAACCCCTCATTACAAATACAAAACTAGTGAGATGAACTGAACTCCACACAATGATGGCTGCAAAACAGCTCGGCTCCGCCACCCACCCCGCCCAAAATAACGATAAAGAACGGCTGCCATGATTGGTTGCGGAATGACCACGACGGAGCTACGAAATGGTGCTGCTCTCATGCTAACCCCAGCTTCAGTCTGAAACATCCAGAAACACTGTAGACTACCAATTCGATCAGTTCCGGTAGCGCCCCAATGTAACCCGGTAGAGAAGAACTAGCCCTCCCCTCTTTGACTGATGGTTCTTGTTGCCTGTCCCTTCTGTTGTCATTTAACAGAACTATTTAGCCTGCTGAAAGGGGTTGTGTTCCGACCGCTGGTTGGTGGAGACATTTTGACTATATTCTGTACCTGCGTTGTCGCGTAATGCGTCATATGACGCGCCGCGTTAGCGCATCCGGAAGTCATCCGGGGCGCGCAGCGCGTAACGTAAGCATAACAAGTCATGTGACTTGTTAATAAAACTTTTCATTGGTTCATTTTACTTTTCTTATTGTAATGATGAAAGGCTTAGTCATATGACCTAAAAATTACGCTTTTCATTACTTCCGAACATTATTTTTTCTTAAATATATGTTATAATGTTCCAGGCTAATGTACTTTCCCGGAAATTTTACAACTGTCCTGCAAGTAAAATATATTCTTTTTTCGAGAAAAAGAGCGTTTCTTCGTCCCATGACGGAGCCGTTGAGCAAAAGAGGGTCGACCTGCTGTCTTAGTCGCCGATACGCCTGAATATGAGATTCTTATCGATCACTTTATGTTGCAGGAATAGAAAACACAACAGCCCTTGACCATTTATCTTTACTGCGTTCCTTCGTATTATACCTTTTACCCTTCATGTAATTGGTCTGCTTTATTTCACTTGCCTTTTAATGATTCTAAAACAGTCACTATTATTAAAAACTTTACCAATGTATATACTACTACCATGTTTTCTTTTAAAAACCTTTATTGTGAAAATTTCATTATACAAATACGAGCCTATAACCACGTGGGCCTGCCACAGAGCAAACTGTAATCGTATATGATGAGTAGACATTTACACTGTAGAGGAACGTAACGGGCGGGCCATTAGGTTGCAAGAACTAAGGTGTCTAACAGTTAAGGAATCGGTGGACGTACATTTTATAATTAAAATACGACAGGGCCAGTTACAATAAAATTATCTAGATATACATTTGCGGGCAAGTACCATGGGTGACGTTAATTCGAACTTTCAATAGTACAGTAATCAATAACACATCAGAACTTAATATCAATAGGGATGTCGAAATATTCAATCAATTCTCGTCCCCGCCCGCCATGTGCTTCAAAACTGCATACGTATCTCGTGATTTCAAGGTTCTGCAACCAGTACACAACAAGGAGTTACGAGTCCCATTTATTCCGGCGCCATTTTGGGCGAGGACGGGCAGGTCCAGGATATAGTCAAAATGTCTCTACCAACCATCGACTATGATGATGTTCATATGCTGTATTTATTAGAGTAACACTCATCTGTCCACATGAAATTAATTTGCCACAATCTAAACATGTCATTTTAATCTTTCCAAAGTTCTTCTAAATATTTGGGACCGTTTCCCTTGCCTCTGAAGCTCTCAGTGCCACTTCTTTGATGAATGTACTAGCAGGTCAGGGGTTCTCCTCCAAATCTCTCTTTTATGCAGCACTATAATTAATTGGTGCCACCTCTCCATATGACGATGCATGGTATAGTTACCACAACTATATTTTTTTTCGGTTCCTCTGGAGAGTTCATCGTGGCAGATGAAGCGTGTAACGTACCGGGCATTTACCTTTTTTTGCATGTACAGGAAAGGAAAAAAAAATCGAGCGTCCGAGTTCTAAGGTGTCCCAGGGCCATTTTAGTGGACCAGGCCCAAATCCAAAGAACAGCCATCTCACAGGCTAATGGGGCGACCCACGCCGACTTTCAGCATTGTAGAATGACCACACCAGTACAGCAACTTGCTAGACATCACCTCGGTGCCATCCAGATCTCGGCGCCCCACTGCAGATGAAGTGCCTCTCAACTATGAAAACACCACGGTGACATCCGGATCTTGGCACGTTGTGCTGCCTTCGGCCTATTCGCACATCGGTCCGCTACTGACGCCATCTCACAGGCTAATGGGGCGACCCACGCCGAGTTTCAGCATTGTAGGATGACCACACCAGTACAGCAACTTGCTAGACATCACCTCGGTGCCATCCGAATCTTGGCATCTCAACGCCTAGTGGTATCTTCCATACAAAAAATATTGTTACGCTGCCTTTGGCCCCATTCGCACATCAGTCCGCAACTTAGACATCACCTCGGTGCCATCCGGATCTTAGCATCTCAGCGCCTTGTGGTGTCAGTCAGAAAATATTGTTGCGCTGCCTTTGGCCCCATTCGCACATCGGTCCGCTACTGACGCCATCTCACAGGCCAACGGGGCGCCCCACGCCGACTTTCAACATTGTAGGATGGCCACAGAAGTGCGACAACTTACTAGACACCACCTCGGTGCCATCCGGATCTTGGCGCGTTGTGCTGCCTTCGGCCTATTCGCACATCGGTCCGCTACTGACGCCATCTCACAGGCCAACGGGGCGCCCCACGCCGACTTTCAGCATTGTTGGATGGCCACACCAGTGCGGCAACTTACTAGACACCACCTCGGTGCCATCCGGATCTTGGCGCGTAGTGAAGCTGCAGCAGCTGCAAATAAGCTTCAGACAGTGTTACAACCGCTGCTCAGAACTCTCAACTATGACACCACCTCGGTGCCATCCGGATCTTGGCGCGTTGTGCTGCCTTCGGCCTATTCGCACATCGGTCCGCTACTGACGCCATCTCACAGGCCAACGGGGTGCCCCACGCCGACTTTCAGCATTGTTGGATGGCCACACCAGTGCGGCAACTTACTAGACACCACCTCGGTGCCATCCGGATCTTGGCGCCTTGTGCTGCCTTCGGCCTATTCGCACATCGGTCCGCTACTGACGCAAACTCACAGGCCAACGGGGCGCCCCACGCCGACTTTCAGCATTGTAGGATGGCCACACCAGTGCTGCAACTTGCTGGACACCACCTCGGTGCCATCCGGATCTTGGCGCGTTGTATTGCCTTCGGCCTATTCGCACATCGGTCCGCTACTGACGCCGCCTCACGTGCCAACGTATTTTCTCCGCATTTTATACCCTATGCCGCATAACAGGCCATGTGACTTGTTTATAAAACTTTTCATTGGTTCATTTTACTTTTGGTTTCCTAATGATGGAAGGCTTGATCATATGACCTAAAAACAACACTTTTCATTGGATGAAAACTTTTTTTTTTCCCAAACGATGAAAGCCCCACCTTGTTTCTGGATGTTTCAGACTAAACTGGCGTCAGCATGAGAGCACCACCATCTCGTAGCTCCATCGTGGTCATTCCGCGAGCAATCATGGCAGCCGCTCCCCACCAGAAGCCTGCAGGAGTCGGGGCCCCCAAAACTTTTGATGAATTCTCAAGGCGGAGGGGACGCTTTCGAGAATGGGGTCCAAGACCTAGAAGACAAGCGTCCGATTTCCAAGGTGTCCCAGGGCCATTTCAGTGGACCAGGCCCAAAAAGGAAAGAGCCTGCCGCCATTTTGAGAGTCCTGTGACAGCCGCCTATCGCTGCACCGCAAGAGTGGGCGCAACTCAGCTGAATTGCGGCTTTTGACACAGTGGACCAAAAACGGACGGAATGGCAACTGAAACGGTAAAGGGGCGCCCCACTACAACAGATGAGACTCCACCTGGAGAGGCCCGTTCACGCCACCTCCCCCGGGGTGCCCCACGCCGTTATTCGGAGCAGCATTGTAGGATACCAAAACCAGTGCGGCAACTTACTGGACATCACCTTGGTGCCATCGTTCTGCTGCCTTGGAACTATTCGCACAACAGTTTGCTACTGATGACCCACCCCCCGCGACGCCCCACGCCGTTATTTGCTGGGTGGCAACTTACTAGACATCACTTTGTGTCATCTAGATTTCGGCGCGTTCTGCTGCCTTGGAACTATTCGCACAACAGTTTGCTACTGATGACCCACCCCCCGCGACGCCCCACGCCGAAAATCTGGACGTTGTGCTGCGTTGGGACTATTCGCACAGCCGACCGCTACTTCGTTGTTTTTCCCTAAAAATGTTTATATGTTATTACTATTTTTGTTTTCTTGTATATATTTATAAATTATTAAAGTTTTATAATCTTACTACTTTGTCGGAGTGCTATATATTTTTAATGTGACACATAATTGTAAAAACTTTGATGTACAAAGAGTCATCCCTGGAATCTTCCGCTTCACGCTCGGTCCCCTCCCCAATCACAATACAGGATGGTTTTCAGATAATAGCAACGCTTCTGCTGTGACGGATCTCATCGAGTGTGGGCCTTGATCTACTATAACTCCTTTGAAGAGGGGTGATTCTTTACAGCTGTGGCCATAAACTACATCTGCAGGGCTAGCTGATAGCCTAGGACCGGCCTGGACAATCGGACACAGAGGAAAAGGAGTGTCAGAGGGTGCGGTAGTGAATAGGGCGAAAGGGAAGTGTCGGGCGGGCACAGGGTGTGATTCTCAGGGAAGAGCAGCGCAGATGGGGGGAGGTTTATTACCCATGCATAAGACAGAGAGCGGGGGTGACCACTGCCTGGGTGAGATGCTTGCGAGGGTGGGGAGCCATGCTAAGGATCGACAGCGTGCACAGAGTGGGTCTGGTCAAGGCATCTAAAATGGCTACCGTGCACGACAAAAGTGTGGCATTTGAAAAAAGACAAGATGGCGCAGACAATGTTTTTCAACACTTCCTGATTTCCTTCCAATCGAACGTTAACAGACGTTGGGGCATATTACCAAAGTTAAGCGATATTTATCCCTAACGATGCATTGCAAAGAAGTAGCGGTCGAAGTAGCGGTCGGCTGTGCGAATAGTCCCAACGCAGCACAACGTCCAGATTTCTGGCGTGGGGCGTCGCGGGGGGTGGGTCATCAGTAGCAAACTGTTGTGCGAATAGTTCCAAGGCAGCAGAACGATGGCACCAAGGTGATGTCCAGTAAGTTGCCGCACTGGTTTTGGTATCCTACAATGCTGCTCCGAATAACGGCGTGGGGCGCCCCGGGGGAGGCGGCGTGAACGGGCCTCTCCAGGTGGAGTCTCATCTGTTGTAGTGGGGCGCCCCTTTACCGTTTCAGTTGCCATTCCGTCCGCTTTTGGTCCACTGTGTCAAAAGCCGCAATTCAGCTGAGTTGCGCCCACTCTTGCGGTGCAGCGATAGGCGGCTGTCACAGGACTCTCAAAATGGCGGCAGGCTGTTTCCTTTTTGGGCCTGGTCCACTGAAATGGCCCTGGGACACCTTGGAAATCGGACGCTTGTCTGCTAGGTCTTGGACCCCATTCTCGAAAGCGTCCCCTCCGCCTTGAGGATTCATCAAAAGTTTTGGGGGCCCCCGACTCCTGTAGGCTTCTGGTGGGGAGCGGCTGCCATGATTGCTCGCGGAATGACCACGACGGAGCTACGAGATGGTGGTGCTCTCATGCTGACGCCAGCTTCAGTCTGAAACATCCAGAAACAAGGTGGGGCTTTCATCGTTTGGGAAAAAAAAAAAGTTTTCATCCAATGAAAAGTGTTGTTTTTAGGTCATATGATCAAGCCTTCCATCATTAGGAAACCAAAAGTAAAATGAACCAATGAAAAGTTTTATAAACAAGTCACATGACCTGTTATGCGGCATAGGGTATAAAATGCGGAGAAAATACGTTGGCACGTGAGGCGGCGTCAGTAGCGGACCGATGTGCGAATAGGCCGAAGGCAGCGCAACAATATTTCCTGAATAGAAGACACCACAAGGCGCTGAGATGCCAAGATCCGGATGGCACCGAGGTGGTGTCTAGTAAGTTGCCGCACTGGTGTGGCAATCCTACAATGGTAAAAGTCGGCGTGGGGCGCCCCGTTGGCCTGTGAGATGGCGTCAGTAGCGGACCGATGTGCGAATGGGGCCAAAGGCAGCGCAACAATATTTTCGGAATAGAAGACACCACAAGGCGCTGAGATGCCAAGATCCGGATGGCACCGAGGTGGTGTCTAGCAAGTTGTGGCACTGGTGTGGCCATCCTACAATGGTAAAAGTCGGCGTGGGGCGCCCTGTTGGCCTGTGAGATGGTGTCAGTAGCGGACCGATGTGCGAATGGGGCCAAAGGCAGCGCAACAATATTTTCTGACTGACACCACAAGGCGCTGAGATGCCAAGATCCGGATGGCACCGAGGTGATGTCTAGCAAGTTGCTGTACTGGTGTGGCCATCCTACAATGGTAAAAGTCGGCGTGGGGCGCCCTGTTGGCTTGTGAGATGGTGTCAGTTGCAGACCGATGTGCGAATGGGGCCAAAGGCAGCGCAACAATATTTTCTGTATGGAAGATACCACTAGGCGTTGAGATGCCAAGATGTCTAGCAAGTTGCTGTACTGGTGTGGTCATCCTACAATGCTGAAACTCGGCGTGGGGCGCCCCATTAGCCTGTGAGATGGCGTCAGTAGCGGACCGATGTGTGAATAGGCCGGAACCAGCACAAGGCGCCAAGATCCGGATGTCACCGTGGTGGTTTCATAGTTGAGAGGTACTTCATCTGCAGTGGGGCGCCGAGATCCGGATGGCACCGAGGTGATGTCTAGCAAGTTGCTGTACTGGTGTGGTCATCCTACAATGCTGAAACTCGGCGTGGGGCGCCCCATTAGCCTGTGAGATGGCGTCAGTAGCGGACCGATGTGTGAATGGGGCAAAGGTAGCGCAAGAATATTTTCTGAAGAGGAGACACCACAAGGGGCTGAGATTCGGTTACCACCGAGGTGATGTCTAGCAAGTTGCCGCACTGGTGTGGCCATCCTACAATACTGCTCCGAATAACGGCGTGGGGTGCCCGAAGGGGGGGGGGAGGCGGCGTGAACGGGCCTTCCTAGGTGGAGGCTCGTCTGCTGTAGTGGGGCGCCCCTTTACCGTTTCAGTTGCCATTCAGCTGAGTTTCGGCTGCTCTTGATGCTACAGCGACAGGCGGCTGCAACAGGACTCTCAAAATGGCGGCCTGTTCTTTGGATTTGGCCTGGTCCACTAAAATGGCCCTGGGACACCTTAGAACTCGGACGCTCGATTTTTTTTTTCCTTTCCTGTACATGCAAAAAAAGGTAAATGCCCGGTACGTTACACGCTTCATCTGCCACGATGAACTCTCCAGAGGAACCGAAAAAAAATATAGTTATGGTAACTATACCATGCATCGTCATATGGAGAGGTGGCACCAATTAATTATAGTGCTGCATAAAAGAGAGATTTGGAGGAGAACCCCTGACCTGCTAGTACATTCATCAAAGAAGTGGCACTGACAGCATCAGAGGCAAGGGAAACGGTCCCAAATATTTAGAAGAACTTTGGAAAGATTAAAATGACATGTTTAGATTGTGGCAAATTAATTTCATGTGGACAGATGAGTGTTACTCTAATAAATACAGCATATGAACATCATCATAGTCGATGGTTGGTAGAGACATTTTGACTATATCCTGGACCTGCCCGTCCTCGCCCAAAATGGCGCCGGAATAAATGGGACTCGTAACTCCTTGTTGTGTACTGGTTGCAGAACCTTGAAATCACGAGATACGTATGCAGTTTTGAAGCACATGGCGGGCGGGGACGAGAATTGATTGAATATTTCGACATCCCTATTGATATTAAGTTCTGATGTGTTATTGATTACTGTACTATTGAAAGTTCGAATTAACGTCACCCATGGTACTTGCCCGCAAATGTATATCTAGATAATTTTATTGTAACTGGCCCTGTCCTATTTTAATTATAAAATGTACGTCCACCGATTCCGTAACTGTTAGACACCTTAGTTCTTGCAACCTAATGGCCCGCCCGTTACGTTCCTCTACAGTGTAAATGTCTACTCATCATATACGATTACAGTTTGCTCCGTGGCCGGCCCACGTGGTTATAGGCTCGTATTTGTATAATGAAATTTTCACAATAAAGGTTTTTAAAAGAAAACATGGTAGTAGTATATACATTGGTAAAGTTTTTAATAATAGTCACTGTTTTAGAATCAGTAAAAGGCAAGTGAAATAAAGCAGACCAATTACATGAAGGGTAAAAGGTATAATTCGAAGGAACGCAGTAAAGATAAATGGTCAAGGGCTGTTGTGTTTTCTACTCCTGCAACATAAAGTGATCGATAAGAATCTCATATTCAGGCGTATCGGCGACTAAGACAGCAGGTCGACCCTCTTTTGCTCAACGGCTCCGTCATGGGACGAAGAAACGCTCTTTTTCTCGAAAAAAGAATATATTTTACTTGCAGGACAGTTGTAAATTTTCCGGGAAAGTACATTAGCCTGGAACATTATAACATATATTTAAGAAAAAATTAATGTTCGGAAGTAATAAAAAGCGTAATTTTTAGGTCATATGACCAAGCCTTTCATCATTAGAATAAGAAAAGTAAAATGAACCAATGAAAAGTTTTATTAACAAGTCACATGACTTGTTATGCTTACGTTACGCGCTGCGCGCCCCGGATGACTTCCGGATGCGCTAACGCGGCGCGTCATATGACGCATTACGCGACAACGCAGGTCCAGAATATAGTCAAAATGTCTCCACCAACCAGCGGTTGGAACACAACCCCTTTCAGCAGGCTAAATAGTTCTGTTAAATGACAACAGAAGGGACAGGCAACAAGAACCATCAGTCAAAGAGGGGAGGGCTAGTTCTTCTCTACCGGGTTACATTGGGGCGCTACCGGAACTGATCGAATTGGTAGTCTACAGTGTTTCTGGATATTCAGACTGAAGCTGGGGTTAGCATGAGAGCAGCACCATTTCGTAGCTCCGTCGTGGCCATTCCGCAACCAATCATGGCAGCCGCTCTTTATCGTTATTTTGGGCAGGGTGGGTGGCGGAGCCAAGCTGTTTTGCAGCCATCATTGTGTGGAGTTCAGTTCATCTCACTAGTTTTGTATTTGTCATGAGGGGTTGTTCCTAATGTTTCTATTTTAGCGAGGTCAAAAAGAGATCCCATTAGTGGCCTACTGATTTTGCTCGATTCCTTTTCTTTTTTTTTTACACGATTTTTCGTTATCTGCGAAGACTAAACAGAGTATTGCGACTCTGTGTTTGTTTGTAAATAGAGAATGAACCAAAGAGAACCAATTCTAAAACAGTAAATACTTGGATAACAATCAATCAAATGGAGAGAGAAGCAGGCACGACGTATTACAACGGGGGCAAAGGCCTGCGTTAACTACCCTTCACTATGTGCAAAGAGAGAGTACTCCTAATAGAAATGAGGGGGGGGTACCATTCAAAGCAGATCAGTGTGCATAAACACGAAAATGTTTTCACTTACCACGTACTTGACATTCGACAGCTTATGATATTTGCTATTAAAAAAACATTGAAATTCACTGAAAAAACCATAGGTTATAGACCATATATAGTTAGGAATTAGCATTTACAAAACCTTGAAAATTCACTGAAAAAACCATAGGTTATAGACCATATATAGTTAGGAATTAGCATTTAAAAAACTTTATTTTACTCACACAAAACCATTGAAATTCCATATATAGTTAGTTGCACTAACTATATATCGCGCACCCGCAATCCACTGCTGATCATGTCACATATTACATCATTCATGACATGGTCAGTGACATCACTGATGACATCACTGATGACATCTCAAATGACATCACTGATGAGAACACTGATGACATCATCCAGTGACTGTGTGTTTCTGTAAAGTTTAAATATGTTTTACATATTGAAGAATGAGTAGATGTATAAGTGTCTGGACGAAGGATTTAGTAGGTGCATGACTGAATGTATGAGTGAGTGATTAAATGTGTCTCACTGAGTGCATGGGTTAGTGACTAAACTGTCTTAATTTGTGCATCATTATGTCTGTTGTTCTGTAAACTGCTGCATGTGTTGATCAGTAGCTATATGATTAACTATATGGGTTATTGATTGATTGTCCAAGTATTTGTATGGGAGACTGAGTGTGTGTGTGGCTGGCTGGGAGGTGTGTGACTCTGTGCAGATCAATGTGTACTTGTATCAATGATTGTATAAGAAAGTAAGTATGTGTTAGTATATGTTTGAAAATGTAAGGTGCTCTATGTTTAACTGTATAGACAAGAAAATGGAAGTGTGATTGATTCTTTACAGGACTGACTAGGTGTGTGAGTAACTCCATGGATGAGTGGCAGAGTGTGAGTGTCTGTATAGGTGTATGAGTGCATATGATAGTGTTGTAAAGATGAGTGATTGTATGTATGAATGATTGTATGGGTGAATGAGTGAATGTGTGTGTAGACGTAGGAATCAGTGAGTACGTATGTAGTAACTAGTATTGGTGTGTCAATGGTTTCAAAAATTATACTCTGTATTTAACACTGGGTGAAACAGAGGTTATATTAAAATGTGAGGAGATGCATTGTATTGTCACATGAATGATATCATCAGTGATGTGGTCATTGATGTCAAATGAGATGTCATCAGTGATCTCATCAGTGATGTCATTTGAGATGTCATCAGTGATGTCATCAGTGATGTCACTGACCATGTCATGAATGATGTAATATGTGACATGATCAGCAGTGGATTGCGGGTGCGCGATATATAGTTAGTGCAACTAACTATATATGGAATTTCAATGGTTTTGTGTGAGTAAAATAAGGTTTTGTAAATGCTAATTCCTAACTATATATGGTCTATAACCTATGGTTTTTTCAGTGAATTTTCAAGGTTTTGCAAATGCTAATTCCTAACTATATATGGTCTATAACCTATGGTTTTTTCAGTGAATATATATATATATATATATATATATATATATATATATATATATATATATATATTACCTACTGGCGGTCGCCAGTAGGTATATATAGTTAGGATTTTTTCTCTATGGGTTTTTTGAAAATTCTATGTCTAATAACTTTGGCGTTTGTGGACGGAATTGGCTGAAATTTTCAGGAAAATGGCACATTTTGTTTCTGAGCAGCCCTTGAAAATTTGGGGGGGGTTCGTCCAATGGGGGCTGAGAAAAAAGGGGGGTCCCAAAACGTGTTTTTAACATTGAGTTTTCCATAGGGCGGTTGGCCTCACTTTTAGCCCGAACGGCTGAATGGATTTGCACGAAACTTGGCAAAATTGTAGGGACTGGTAGCCCGATGTGCCTTTTGTAGGTCTCAATATATGTGCTCCAGTGGATTTTGAGAAATTAACGTTTAAAAAAAGATATATATCTGTAACAGCGGACCGGGCAGCGCACTGGTTCGCGGACTTTTCGCGCAACGGAGCTTTGTGAAGCGAAGCTGATTGGTTCTCCGGCGTCTGTCAACATTCCAAACAGTCCGTAGCGGCCGCCATCTTGTCTCTCGGTAGGATCGAGAGACAAGAGGAGGTCAAAACAAAGGGGGAAATAACTATAAGGGGGCATAGTAGATCCTCGCTGACCCCCTAGGTTTGATGTGGAGGTTTTAAAAGGGCCCCGCGGGGCAAAAAAAAATAATAATAATAATAATAATCGAACGGCTGAATGGATTTGCACGAAACTTGGCAAAATTGTAGGGACTGGTAGCCCGATGTGCCTTTGCTAGGTCTCAATATATGTGCTTCAGTGGATTTTGAGAAATTAACGTTCCAAAAAAGATATATATCTGTAACAGCGCACCGCTTCGCGTACTTTTCGCGTTACGGAGCTTTGCGAAGCGAAGCTGATTGGCTCTCCGGTGTCTGTAAACATTCCAAACAGTACGTAGCGGCCGCCATCTTGTCTCTCGGTAGGATCGAGAGACAAGAGGAGGCCAAAGCGAAGGGGCAAATGACCATAAGGGGGCATAGTAGATCCTCGCTGACCCCCTAGGTTTGATGTGGAGGTTTTAAAAGGGCCCCGCGGGGCAAAAAAAAAAATAATAATAATAATCGAACGGCTGAATGGATTTGCACGAAACTTGGTAAAATATTAGGGACTGGTAGCCCGATGTGCCTTTGCTATGTCTCAATATATGTGCTTCAGTGCATTTTGAGAAATTAACGTTCAAAAACAAGATATATATCTGTAACAGCGCTCCGCTTCGCGGAGATAAAATTATATCTGTATTACCTAGCTGTTGCTAACACCAGTTAGCGACGGCTAGTAGGAGATAGCGACCATCTTGGGTCCCACTTTGCATGTGAGTGATATTTATCACTAATGACATGCAAAGTGGGCATGCCAAGATGTTAGCGACTGGAAACAGTCGCTAACATCGCTATCTCCTATTATCAACTTTTGGAAATATTCGAGATAAGCGCGAATATCTCCAAAAAGTAACAGCTGCCCTGAGCAGTTCTTAGCCATGTTATCCAATGGGAGGTGGATAACATGGCTAAGAGCATTAGCTCGGTAATGCATGAATATCGCGGAGTTTTCAGCGATATTAATGCATTGCGCTCGTTTTTTATCGTATTTGCGATAAACCTTGATAATAGCAAGGTTTATCTGCGATAATTTCTGACGGTAAAAAAATCTTTGCAATGCATCGTTAGGGATAAATATCGCTTAACTTTGGTAATATGCCCCAACGTCTGTTAACGTTCGATTCGAAGGAAATCAGGAATTGTTGAAAAACATTGTGTGCGCCATCTTGTCTTTTTTCAAATGCCACACTTTTGTCGTGCACGGCAGCCATTTTAGATGCCTTGACCAGACCCACTCTGTGCACGCTGTCGATCCTTAGCATGGCTCCCCACCCTCGCAAGCATCTCACCCAGGCAGTGGTCACCCCCGCTCTCTGTCTTATGCATGGGTAATAAACCTCCCCCCATCTGCGCTGCTCTTCCCTGAGAATCACACCCTGTGCCCGCCCGACACCTCCCTTTCGCCCTATTCACTACCGCACCCTCTGACACTCCTTTTCCTCTGTGTCCGATTGTCCAGGCCGGTCCTAGGCTATCAGCTAGCCCTGCAGATGTAGTTTATGGCCACAGCTGTAAAGAATCACCCCTCTTCAAAGGAGTTATAGTAGATCAAGGCCCACACTCGATGAGATCCGTCACAGCAGAAGCGTTGCTATTATCTGAAAACCATCCTGTATTGTGATTGGGGAGGGGACCGAGCGTGAAGCGGAAGATTCCAGGGATGACTCTTTGTACATCAAAGTTTTTACAATTATGTGTCACATTAAAAATATATAGCACTCCGACAAAGTAGTAAGATTATAAAACTTTAATAATTTATAAATATATACAAGAAAACAAAAATAGTAATAACATATAAACATTTTTAGAGAAAAACAACGAAGTAGCGGTCGGCTGTGCGAATAGTCCCAACGCAGCACAACGTCCAGATTTCCGGCGTGGGGCGTCGCGGGGGGTGGGTCATCAGTAGCAAACTGTTGTGCGAATAGTTCCAAGGCAGCAGAACGCGCCGAAATCTAGATGACACGAAAGTGATGTCTAGTAAGTTGCCACCCAGCAAATAACGGCGTGGGGCGTCGCGGGGGGTGGGTCATCAGTAGCAAACTGTTGTGCGAATAGTTCCAAGGCAGCAGAACGATGGCACCAAGGTGATGTCCAGTAAGTTGCCGCACTGGTTTTGGTATCCTACAATGCTGCTCCGAATAACGGCGTGGAGCGCCCCGGGGGAGGCGGCGTGAACGGGCCTCTCCAGGTGGAGTCTCATGTGTTTTAGTGGGGCGCCCCTTTACCGTTTCAGTTGCCATTCCGTCCGCTTTTGGTCCACTGTGTCAAAATCCGCCATTCAGCTGAGTTGCGCCCACTCTTGCGGTGCAGCGATAGGCGGCTGCCACAGGACTCTCAAAATGGCGGCAGGCTCTTTCCTTTTTGGGCGTGGTCCACTGAAATGGCCCTGGGACACCTTGGAAATCGGACGCTTGTCTGCTAGGTCTTGGACCCCATTCTCGAAAGCGTCCCCTCCGCCTTGAGAATTCATCAAAAGTTTTGGGGGCCCCGACTCCTGCAGGCTTCTGGTGGGGAGCGGCTGCCATGATTGCTCGCGGAATGACCACGACGGAGCTACGAGATGGTGGTGCTCTCATGCTGACGCCAGTTTAGTCTGAAACATCCAGAAACAAGGTGGGGCTTTCATCGTTTGGGGGAAAAAAAAAGTTTTCATCCAATGAAAAGTGTTGTTTTTAGGTCATATGATCAAGCCTTCCATCATTTTTTTTTTTTTTTTTCAAACTTTATTTCTTGGCGGCGAGTAAAATAAAGAGGCACAAATCATACAAGCAACAAGGCAGTTAACACATACGGACCAGGAATGTCAGATCCAAAAGGAGGTACACAGCCAGATACGGCCCACATCCCGGAGGCAGGGCGGCAACTCGTGAAACCTGCGAAACAATAAAAGGGATTTGCTCTTGTGCTCCCAGAATCCCCTGGGCAATATCAATTTCTTCGCCAATTTTCGTAGATGATGCTCTACCAGTCCAAACAAAAACAGAACAAGAACAAGAACCCCATGAACGGCATTTGTGGCATTGATGCAATCACATAAGGAGATATAGGCAAGGGCCCATTTCAGAGCGAACCTCACAATAGAACGTGGTCGATGGTAATCACAATGACAAACAAGTGTACGCAACAAGGAATATCGGCATGACTCAGGGTACTGCTACATCACCTCAAGACACTACACCCCAGAACCCTCCCCAGCAACATCAGACTCCGAGGAAGCGGAGGAAAACAGCTCCGCGCTGGTAGCGTCAGAGTCCACCTCCTCCATCCCCTCGATACACATGGCCCTCCAAGCGAGTAAGTCATCCTGGAGCTTCCCATCCCTTCGTGAGCTCTGCATATGTGACTCCTCCGCTAAGGCCCATTCCCTAGCGTCCCGTAACCAACTGGAGATTTCAGGCGCCCTCTGTCCCATCCAAGTAATGGCCACCCGCCTTCTCCAAGCCTTCCATCATTAGGAAACCAAAAGTAAAATGAACCAATGAAAAGTTTTATAAACAAGTCACATGACCTGTTATGCGGCATAGGGTATAAAATGCGGAGAAAATACGTTGGCACGTGAGGCGGCGTCAGTAGCGGACCGATGTGCGAATAGGCCGAAGGCAATACAACGCGCCAAGATCCGGATGGCACCGAGGTGGTGTCATAGTTGAGAGTTCTGAGCAGCGGTTGTAACACTGTCTGAAGCTTATTTGCAGCTGCTGCAGCTTCACTACGCGCCAAGATCCGGATGGCACCGAGGTGGTGTGTAGCAAGTTGCCGCACTGGTGTGGCCATCCTACAATGCTGAAAGTCGGCGTGGGGCGCCCCGTTGGCCTGTGAGTTTGCGTCAGTAGCGGACCGATGTGCGAATAGGCCGAAGGCAGCACAACGCGCCAAGATCCGGATGGCACCGAGGTGGTGTCTAGTAAGTTGTCGCACTTCTGTGGCCATCCTACAATGTTGAAAGTCGGCGTGGGGCGCCCCGTTGGCCTGTGAGATGGCGTCAGTAGCGGACCGATGTGCGAATAGGCCGAAGGCAGCACAACAATATTTTCTGACTGACACCACAAGGCGCTGAGATGCCAAGATCCGGATGGCACCGAGGTGATGTCTAAGTTGCGGACTGATGTGCGAATGGGGCCAAAGGCAGCGTAACAATATTTTTTGTATGGAAGATACCACTAGGCGTTGAGATGCCAAGATTCGGATGGCACTGAGGTGATGTCTAGCAAGTTGGTGTGGTCATCCTACAATGCTGAAACTCGGCGTGGGTCGCCCCATTAGCCTGTGAGATGGCGTCAGTAGCGGACCGATGTGCGAATAGGCCGAAGGCAGCACAACGCGCCAAGATCCGGATGTCACCGTGGTGGTTTCATAGTTGAGAGGCACTTCATCTGCAGTGGGGCGCCGAGATCCGGATGGCACCGAGGTGATGTCTAGCAAGTTGCTGTACTGGTGTGGTCATCCTACAATGCTGAAACTCGGCGTGGGTCGCCCCATTAGCCTGTGAGATGGCGTCAGTAGCGGACCGATGTGCGAATAGGCCGAAGGCAGCACAACGCGCCAAGATCCGGATGTCACCGTGGTGGTTTCATAGTTGAGAGGCACTTCATCTGCAGTGGGGCGCCGAGATCCGGATGGCACCGAGGTGATGTCTAGCAAGTTGCTGTACTGGTGTGGTCATCCTACAATGCTGAAACTCGGCGTGGGTCGCCCCATTAGCCTGTGAGATGGCGTCAGTAGCGGACCGATGTGCGAATAGGCCGAAGGCAGCACAACGCGCCAAGATCCGGATGTCACCGTGGTGGTTTCATAGTTGAGAGGCACTTCATCTGCAGTGGGGCGCCGAGATCCGGATGGCACCGAGGTGATGTCTAGCAAGTTGCTGTACTTGTGTGGTCATCCTACAATGCTGAAACTCGGCGTGGGTCGCCCCATTAGCCTGTGAGATGGCTGTTCTTTGGATTTGGGCCTGGTCCACCAAAATGGCCCTGGGACACCTTAGAACTCGGACGCTCGATTTTTTTTTCCTTTCCTGTACATGCCAAAAAATGTAAATGCCCGGTACGTTACACGCTTCATCTGCCACGATGAACTCTCCAGAGGAACCGAAAAAAAATATAGTTGTGGTAACTATACCATGCATCGTCATATGGAGAGGTGGCACCAATTAATTATAGTGCTGCATAAAAGAGAGATTTGGAGGAGAACCCCTGACCTGCTAGTACATTCATCAAAGAAGTGGCACTGAGAGCTTCAGAGGCAAGGGAAACGGTCCCAAATATTTAGAAGAACTTTGGAAAGATTAAAATGACATGTTTAGATTGTGGCAAATTAATTTCATGTGGACAGATGAGTGTTACTCTAATAAATACAGCATATGAACATCATCATAGTCGATGGTTGGTAGAGACATTTTGACTATATCCTGGACCTGCCCGTCCTCGCCCAAAATGGCGCCAGAATAAATGGGACTCGTAACTCCTTGTTGTGTACTGGTTGCAGAACCTTGAAATCACGAGATACGTATGCAGTTTTGAAGCACATGGCGGGCGGGGACGAGAATTGATTGAATATTTCGACATCCCTATTGATATTAAGTTCTGATGTGTTATTGATTACTGTACTGTTGA
Source organism: Lissotriton helveticus (assembly GCF_964261635.1). Classification (NCBI taxonomy): domain Eukaryota; kingdom Metazoa; phylum Chordata; class Amphibia; order Caudata; family Salamandridae; genus Lissotriton; species Lissotriton helveticus. The sequence goes on from NC_136059.1 coordinate 1,200,142,575, forward strand.
AAGTTCGAATTAACGTCACCCATGGTACTTGCCCGCAAATGTATATCTAGATAATTTTATTGTAACTGGCCCTGTCGTATTTTAATTATAAAATGTACGTCCACCGATTCCGTAACTGTTAGACACCTTAGTTCTTGCAACCTAATGGCCCGCCCGTTACGTTCCTCTACAGTGTAAATGTCTATTCATCATATACGATTACAGTTTGCTCTGTGGCAGGCCCACGTGGTTATAGGCTCGTATTTGTATAATGAAATTTTCTCAATAAAGGTTTTTAAAAGAAAACATGGTAGTAGTATATACATTGGTAAAGTTTTTAATAATAGTGACTGTTTTAGAATCATTAAAAGGCAAGTGAAATAAAGCAGACCAATTACATGAAGGGTAAAAGGTATAATACGAAGGAACGCAGTAAAGATAAATGGTCAAGGGCTGTTGTGTTTTCTATTCCTGCAACATAAAGTGATCGATAAGAATCTCATATTCAGGCGTATCGGCCACTAAGACAGCAGGTCGACCCTCTTTTGCTCAACGGCTCCGTCATGGGACGAAGAAACGCTCTTTTTCTCGAAAAAAGAATATATTTTACTTGCAGGACAGTTGTAAAATTTCCGGGAAAGTACATTAGCCTGGAACATTATAACATATATTTAAGAAAAAATAATGTTCGGAAGTAATGAAAAGCGTAATTTTTAGGTCATATGACCAAGCCTTTCATCATTACAATAAGAAAAGTAAAATGAACCAATGAAAAGTTTTATTAACAAGTCACATGACTTGTTATGCTTACGTTACGCGCTGCGCGCCCCGGATGACTTCCGGATGCGCTAACGCGGCGCGTCATATGACGCATTACGCGACAACGCAGGTACAGAATATAGTCAAAATGTCTCCACCAACCAGCGGTCGGAACACAACCCCTTTCAGCAGGCTAAATAGTTCTGTTAAATGACAACAGAAGGGACAGGCAACAAGAACCATCAGTCAAAGAGGGGAGAGCTAGTTCTTCTCTACCGGGTTACATTGGGGCGCTACCGGAACTGATCGAATTGGTAGTCTACAGTGTTTCTGGATGTTTCAGACTGAAGCTGGGGTTAGCATGAGAGCAGCACCATTTCGTAGCTCCGTCGTGGTCATTCCGCAACCAATCATGGCAGCCGTTCTTTATCGTTATTTTGGGCGGGGTGGGTGGCGGAGCCGAGCTGTTTTGCAGCCATCATTGTGTGGAGTTCAGTTCATCTCACTAGTTTTGTATTTGTCATGAGGGGTTGTTCCTAATGTTTCTATTTTAGCGAGGTCAAAAAGAGATCCCATTAGTGGCCTACTGATTTTGCTCGATTCCTTTTCTTTTTTTTTTACACGATTTTTCGTTATCTGCAAAGACTAAACAGAGTATTGCGACTCTGTGTTTGTTTGTAAATAGAGAATGAACCAAAGAGAACTAATTCTAAAACAGTAAATACTTGGATAACAATCAATCAAATGGAGAGAGAAGCAGGCACGACGGATTACAATGGGGGCAAAGACCTGCGTTAACTACCTTTCACTATCTGCAAAGAGAGAGTACTCCTAATAGAAATGAGGGGGGGGGGGCACCATTCAAAGCAGATCAGTGTGCATAAACACGAAAATGTTTTCACTTACCACGTACTTGACATTCGACAGCTTATGATATTTGCTATTAAAAAACCATTGAAATTCACTGAAAAAACCATAGGTTATAGACCATATATAGTTAGGAATTAGCATTTACAAAACCTTGAAAATTCACTGAAAAAACCATAGGTTATAGACCATATATAGTTAGGAATTAGCATTTAAAAAACCTTATTTTACTCACAAAAAACCATTGAAATTCCATATATAGTTAGTTGCACTAACTATATATCGCGCACCTGCAATCCACTGCTGATCATGTCACATATTACATCATTCATGACATGGTCAGTGACATCACTGATGACATCACTGATGACATCTCAAATGACATCACTGATGACATCACTGATGACATCTCATTTGACATCATTCTTGTGCTAATACGATAAACCTCTTCAGACTCTAATATAACCTTAGATACACTCAGTGTATACAGACACTCACACACTTCCACTCATCCATGGAGTTACTCACACACCCAGTCAGTCATGCAAAGAAACAATCTCATCTCCATTTCTTCAACTATACAGTTAAACACACCTTACTTATTGAAACATATACTAACACATATTTACTCTCTTATACAATCCCTGATACAAGTTCACAATGATCGATACAACCACTCACTCATTCGGTGGCTCTCATGCACAGTTATTTATATATGCCAACTCTCACATGTACTGTGTTTTACATATGTACTTACTATGACATGTAGCATTGAGATATCCATTCACTCATCAATACACTCATGCACACAGTCAACTGCCCATGTAGCTGTTTCCACATGCACTCTTGAACTCATACACCTAGTGAATAAACTGTTCACACATCTATGCATAGAGTCACACACCTTCCAGCCACCCCCACACAAACTCAATCTCCCATAGAAATACTTGGGCAAGCAATTAATAACACATATAGCCTCTCGTATAGCTAATGATCAACACATGCAGCAGTTTACAGAACAACAGACATAATGATGCACAAATTAAGACAGTTTAGTCACTAACCCATGCATTCAGTGAGACACATTTAATCACTCACTCATACAGTCAGTCACGCACCTACTAAATCCTTCATCCAGACACTTATACATCCACTCATTCTTCAATATGTAAGATATATTTTAACTTTACAGAAACATACAGTCACTGGATGTTGTCATCAGTGATGTCATCAGTGATGTCATTTGAGATGTCATCAGTGATGTCATCAGTGATGTCACTGACCATGTCATGAATGATGTAATATGTGACATGATCAGCAGTGGATTGCAGGTGCGCGATATATAGTTAGTGCAACTAACTATATATGGAATTTCAATGGTTTTGTGTGAGTAAAATAAGGTTTTTTAAATGCTAATTCCTAACTATATATGGTCTATAACCTATGGTTTTTTCAGTGAATATAAATATATATATTCACTGAAAGAACCATAGGTTTCAGCCTGATGTAGTTAGGAATTAGCATTTAAAAAACCTTAGAAATTCACTGAAAAACTGTAGATTTTAGGGGTGTTATAGTTAGCTGGACATTTCACTCATACAAAACCATTGAAATTCCTCCGATATAGTTAGTTGTACTAACTATATTTTGCACGCCCGCAATCCACTGCTGATGATGTCATATATTACATCATTCATGACATGGTCAGTGACATCACTGATGACATCTCAAATGACATCACTGATGACATCATCCAGTGAATGTGGTTTGCTTTGTTATTTAAATATGTATTATATATATAGCAATTATGCAATGAAGAATGAGTGGATATATAAATATAAATATCTGGATGGAGGATTTAGTAGCAGTGTGATTGACTGTTTACTTGACTAATTTAAAGTGTCTCTCTAAATATATTGGATAGTGACTAAACTTTGTGAACATCCGTATCACTTTGTCAGTTGTTGTAAAAACTACTTCCCCAGTTGGTTACTAGCTATTTGAAAGTCTATATTAGTTATTGATTAGTTAACTGAGTATTTGTATGGGAGATTGAATGTGTGTGTGGTTCGGTGGGAGGTGTGTGACTGCCCAAAGATGTGTGAATAGTTGATTTAGTAGGTATATGATGTTAAGACTACATGTTATAACAGTTGTTTGGGTGAGTGAATATCTTTATGGGTGTGGTGATGAGCAAATATCTCGCTTAATGGTACATGTCCAACAAAGTAGAAAAATAAAAGGCAATGTATGTGTCAGTTGTTGTTTATAAATAAGTATACGTAAGACTCAGTGATTGTATGCGTGACTTTATAGATAACTGTATACTTGTAATAGTGATTTTATAACACACTAAGTATAATTTACTATCTATAGGAATAGATAAAGTGGTGTTTTTATAAGTGTATAGCTAAGTAAATGAAAGTATGATCCATTGTTTGCATAAGTGAATAGGATGACTTTATAAGTGAATAGGATGTGTGCTGGTGTGTATTGTCGATATAGGTGTATAAGTATATTTGATAGTGTTCTATTGATCATTGACTGCATGTAAGAGTGAATCTGTAGGTAAGTGATTAGATGTGTGTATAGATCTAGGAATCACTGAGTGGATTTTTAGAAACTTGTATCGGTGTGTCAATGGATTTAAATATGGTACTCTGTATTTTACAGTGAGTGACGAAAGGTTATACTAGTGTATGATGAGGTTTATCGTCATGTGGATGATGTCATCAGTGATGTCATTTGAGATGTCATCAGTGATGTCACTGACCATGTCATGAATGATGTAATATGTGACATCATCAGCAGTGGATTGCGGGCGAGCGAAATATAGTTAGTACAACTAACTATATCGGAGAAATTTCAATGGGTTTGTATGAATGAAATGTCCAGCTAACTATAACACCCCTAAAATCTACAGTTTTTTCAGTGATTTTCTAAGGTTGTTTAAATGCTATTTCCTAACTATATCAGGCCTGAAACCTATGGTTTTTTCAGTGAATTTCAAAGGTTTTTTAAATGTTAATTCCTAACTATATCAGGCCTGAAACCTATGTTTTTTTCAGTGAATTTGCAAGGTATTTTAAATGCTAATTCCTAACTATAACGTGGCTGAAACTTATTTTTTTTTCAGTGAATTTCAAATCTTTTTAAATGGTAATTCCTAACTATAACGTGGCTGAAACCTATGTTTTTTTCAGTGAATTTTAATGGTTTTGTAAATGATAATCTTTAAATGTATTAATTGGATGTATGACGTTACAACGCATGCATTTACATCGCATGCCTTTACAACGTACGTATTACAACGCAGTACATTACAACGCATAGTGCTTTTGGGCACTGGATAGTGAATAGTTTAATTTACTATTCCAACTCCAGTCCCCGTGGACACTAGGGAAGGTTATTGGATAGTAAATTAACCTATTCCCTATCCTAGAGCGCCCCCCAGAGCAATGTGTTGGAATAGTTTGCGTTGTAATGGTTGCGTTGTAAAGGCTCTGAGATGTAAAAGTTGCGTTGTAAGTGTTGTTCACCGTATTAATTGTTATATTTTTTATACTGATTTACTACATTAATTTAAATATTTTATTTTTTAAATTACATTACATATTTTTAATATAAATTGAAAAAAAACTTTTTTTACACCTCTCTGCAACGCAGCCCCCTGGCACGTTTGCAGAGGGTGAACTACTTCCCATTGCATACTGGGGATCCCTGGGGGCCGACTAGCCCACCAGGAAACTCCAGTATGCACCAGGGGGCTGCATTGCAGAGAGGTGTAATGAGGCCACACCCTTTTTTACACCTCTCTGCAGCGCAGCCCCCTGGCGCGTTTGCAGAGGGGGAACTAATTCCCCTTGCATACTGGGGGTCCCTGTGGGCCAACTAGCCTATCTGGAACCTCCAGTATGCGCCAAGGGGCTGCATTGCAGAGAGGTGTAATGAGGCTATGCCCCTTTTTACACCTCTCTGCAACGCAGGCCCCTGGCACGTTTGCAGAGGGGGAACTGATTCCCCTTGCCAACTAGCCCACCAGCCCACCAGGAGCCTCCGGTATGTGCCAGGGGGCCGCGTTGCTTTGCCCCGGGGGACGGCGGTCCCCGGGGCAGTGTGGGGGGGGGATTGGGGCCCCCCCACACTTCTTTATCACTATGCCCCCACGATTTGGTCCCCCCGGGGGTAATTTGATAAAAAACAGACCGGGTTTTTAAAAAACATTTTTTGGGCCTTGGGGGTCCTTGTGGGACCACCTGGGCAGGCCTAGGGGGTCAGGGTGTTTCTACCCTGCCCCCTTTTTGTGTTCTACACATTTGTTTTTCTGATTTCTTGTGCCTCGGTCTACCGAGCACAAGATGGCTGCCAACACTTCCTGGTTTGCAGTGTTGAAAGCCAATGAGCATGCAGCTCGTGCTGATTGACTGCCACTGTCTGTCAACACTCCAAAACAGAAATTGTTGGCAGCCATATTTTGCCTCGGTAGACTGAGGCACAAGAAAGCAGAAAAACAAATGTGTAGAACTCAAAAAGGGGGCAGGGTAGAAGCACCATGACCCCCTAGGCCTGCTCAGGGGGTCCCACAAGGACCCCCAAGGCCCAAAAAAAGTATTGTTTTTTTTTTTAAATCACGGGGTACGCGTACCATACGCGTACCGTACGTGAACCCCGCGATTTAAAATAAATAAATAAATAAATTGGGGGCCTTGGGGTTTGGTGTTTTGGAAGCGAACATTGATATTTCCAGCCGCACCATGGATGTGAGAGGAAGTGGAGCCAAATACAGCACGAGTACCGGGATTGTTGTGTATGGACGTGAGCAACGCAGAAGCACACAACACGCTATCGATCCGGTAAGGTGCCAGTGGCATGAAATGAATTTCTCGAAAAATACTTAACAGACACTATTTCCATAGAGCGAAGGGGGATAAGCACGTTAATTTTGAAGCTGCGGACGCAGCGTATCATTGAAGATTATGTTTTGTGAAAAGGAACGGCGCGAGGCGGAATTAGGCATGTTTAAAAATAAGAAAAAGCACAATGACAATCAGAAAGCGGGACACCATCTAGCAGGCGAAAGTACATCTGATTTGAATTCGAAACTGGCCACATTGGAGCGCTTATATGAACTAGAAATAAGAAAGTGGTGGGAGGCGACCTCTCTACAAAATTATATAGAGGTGAATCGCGTCCCTAGGGGCCTGAGGATCTATACGATACCAGCGTATGAGAATCCGGACCCTTTACTCCTTGATGCATGGGCGGAACACGCGGCCCAATCATGTAAAGGGAGTCTAGGTATTTTGGTACGTTTCGCTTGGAGTGACCGCGATAAAGCTCTGGTTCTCATCAAGGATTTGGAAAATGAATTGTCCAAAGAGGAAGATCAAAGCAAAGTGGATGAAAAACGAGAACTAATGAAAAAACGGCTAAAATCATACGAACAAAAAATAAAACAACGCAAAGAGGAGAAATTTGTTAGAGATGAACGGGACTATAGCATGGACAGAGTACTAACCTTCGCCAAGAAGTACGATAATCCTGGAAAGGAACTCAGAAAGAAGGCAACGGGCCCGATACCAATAGTGCCAGAGACCTCTGAATCAGAGGTAACAGGAGACGAAGTATCGAGTGAAGATGGGCAAACAAAGCCTTCACCTTTTCACGCGGAATTCAAATTAATGAGGAAACAACAACTAGAGGGAGGCAGGGGCAAGCCCCCAGAAAGAAGAGCGGGAAGAGGAAGACGAAGCGGGGGGTAGGGGCCAGAAACGTCGTAGGCTCTCCACCGGTGACCCGCAGCAAGAATTTCTACAAGAAAAAGAATTAAATCAGGAGGATAATTTGACCATAATCAATTTGACACCAAAAGTATTAACCACCGAAGAAGAGTCAATTTTGAAACTTGGTCTTTCCTTTTGCCCCCAAAAAAACATGGAATTTGCCCAGACTAGAATAGACCTATTCAATTTCACTCGTAAGCTGAAACTGCACACATTTTTCTAAATGAAGCCGCCTCCCGTGAGCCCTACGGCTGTAGGTACTATGGAAAAGGGGGGCTTGAGATGCAGTGATTTGGCGGGTGTGAGAACATTGGAGGAATTAAGGATTGAAATCAAAGAAGGCATTGACTTGGACATTGGCAATACTCAAATGTTGGTGGACATGAGATACAGCAAAAAGGTGGAGCAAGCTCTTTTAAACCTGTCTCCAGCTTTATTTCAACTATGGGAACTGACGCTATAGATACCTTTGCGGATGCAGTGGTAAAAGATCTGGTACGTTTGAGGAATGATAACAAATACATCAATAAGAAAAGGAATTTCTCGAAGACACAACAATTGGCACTAAACAAACTGTGTGAGGACTCCTCCCTGGTCTGCAAACCTTCGGACAAAGAGGGACTATTGTGATACTAACCAAAACCCAATATGAAACAGAAGCTCTTCGACAATTGGGTGATGCCAATACGTACTGTAAAATCACTGACAGAATTTACAATCAAAGTATTATTGAATACCATGATATGATCTCAAAATGGTATAAAATAGACATGTTGAATTCTGATGAATATTTGTTCTTGAGATGCCTGAGTCCTATCACGCCCACGTTCTATCACCTTCCAAAGGTGCATAAGGACAAGCACAATCCACCCGGTAGGCCCATCGTGGCCTCACAAGGAAGTTTGACTGAACACCTATCTATGTATATTGACTCCTCTCTTTTCCCACACGTTGTTACATTAAAATCCTATCTCAAAGACTCGAATCACTTTCTCAATTGTATTTACAATATTGATTGGAAAGAAGGGTACTGTATGTTGGTACTAGACATAACAAGTCTATACACGTGCATAGCACACGGGGATGGCCTAAAAGCTGTGCAGAGTTTCCTGGATACACGTCCTGTAAGATTTTATTAACACAATAAGATGTTGTCCGAATTTATCATTTTTTGTTTAAACAATAATATATTTTTGTTTGACAAACAACTGTTTAAACAGATGTCGGGCGTGGCCATGGGAACCTGCTCCGCCCCCAGCTATGCGAATCTTTTCGTAGGCTGGTGGGAGGAGCAGGTGGCCTGGGCCGATGTGAACCATGAATGGAATATTAAAATCAAAGGTTGGTATCTTTATATAGACGATCTTTTCATTATAATGGACGGCCCTGTTGAATTGGCAGCAGCATATGTTGAAGTGTTGAACAGAAATGATGTGAATTTGAAATTTTCAGGAGAAATAAGTAGTTCTGAAGTTAACTATTTAGACCTTACTGTATACATAGAAAGAGGTAAAATACACACTAAACTATTTCGTAAAACTACGGCGATCATCTCTACATTGTATGCCACCAGCAATCATCCCAAGAAGCTTATAAACAGCATCCCGTATCGGGAGTTATTACGACTCAAAAGAAACAACACGAGTGATGAAGAGTTTCAGAAGGCAGCAAAGCAGAGCTTACAACGGTTCAAAGTTAGAGGTTACAGTGATGGGGTACTGACACAAGCTCTAATGAAAGTTAATAACATACAGAGAGACGAGCTATTGACCACTAAGAGCAAAAAAAAACAATAGTGGAGCGCTCAGATTAGTTACCACATTTTCTGATAATGCAGGACAGATTAAAAGGATCCTACATAAGAACTGGAACATCCTGCTTACAGATAACATCATTAGAAAGGATCTGCCTTCGAACCCTCTGGTCACTTTTAAGAAAGCTAGGGCACTTAAGTACCATTTGGTTCATAGCCATCATGAGGGACAATTTGTCCAACCATCTCTGAAACCACTGAATGGTTTCTACCCATGTGGTCGCTGTAAAGCCTACAAATACAGTAAACGTGCACTGACATATAAGGTCTCGGAATTAGCGACACCTAAGAAAATACAGAAATTTCTGACATGTTCCATACCTTATGCCATCTACTGTTTGACATGTCCCTGTGGACCATCCGGTCAAAATACGCATATTGGAACATATGCGAGCGATCAACAATGTAGATGAAGCCTACACTGTTGCGAGACACTTTAAGAAAGCACATGGACAGAATAGGGACCTATTGTCTTATATGTGCCTGGACAGTGTTCCCGCGAGTGTAAGAGGGGGAGATCGCCTACAGAAACGTAGGCGGTTAGAATCGCGATATATTATAGACCTACAGAGTAAGATGCCGACAGGTCTTAACATACATGAGGAACTAGCAGTGCATTTGGGATAAGTTGTGTAGTACTAATTAGGACTTTCATTCTCCATTTTTCTTTAGTAACATGTATTTATGAATTTGCAGGAATGATGAGATGATAATGATTTAGTAACGAACTGCATTCAATGAGAATTTTAATCAGTATGTTATCTGTGCTTTGTGAAATTGTGTTTGCTATTGGACATTATGATAGACCATCCAGGGCATGATATGCATTTAGGAGATCACTGGGCATTTGAACAATGCATTCTATGCCCATCCAGGGCTTGAAGGAACTATAAGCACTATATGCACTTTATATCTTTTTTATAACCTTGGTTATTTGAAATGTGATGATGCGCTTAGGATATGAATATAACCTAGGAGTCTAGGCATACGTTATATAACGTTTTTAGCATTGGTTTGACCATTACAATATGGCGGCCAGCAACAATGTTTACAGTGTGTCCTTTATCGATGTCAATGGCAAACGTGTAACAGTTATAAAGCGCTAATGGCCGCGGCGCCTACCGTGCAACAATTGACGAAGGCAAAACGCCGAAACGCGTCTTGATGTGCTGACGGTTTTCTAAATAAAATATCTGTTGAAAACCACCCCCGTGAGTGCTGCGGTCTTTTAACAGGTTTATGACCTGCTGGATGTTTGGAGCTGTATATATATATATATATATATATATATATATATATATATATATATATGAAATCAGAATTGTGGGTACAGCCTATCTGCAGCCAGTACAGGGATTAACATAGAAATAACACTGCCACAATTCTTTTGCATTGACAGTGCCATCAAGACCAATCGGAGAAGATTTCAGGAGAGGATACCTGCAAGATCAAAATATATCTTGAAGTTATTAGTAAACATACAACGGGTTAAAATATGGGTGGCAAACTACCTGATCCTTTTGGCTAATTTTGAGTTGTTAGGGTGGTTTTGTATGAGATTTATGAGACTGAAACTAAGATCACCCACTGGGGTGGTATTGGAAGATTACTGGTCCTTAAATGATGTATAAAGTCTTTGTAAATACACATAGTACTGTAAAACACCATATAGGATCTCATGGGTGACAGATGTAACATAGTAATCAAGGGATGAAATTAAGTGAGGTTTGGATGACATTTTGGCTTTTTTTACTTATATGTTGTTTTTAGTCAACAACAGTCTGTTTTCTGTTAGTATGTCTCTCTCATATGTTTATGAAGGCTCAATCAAATGCAAATACTGAAATGGGCACATGATATTATGAACTAAAAATATTTTTTACTCTATTAGAATTCTTTTAATTATTGTGGTAAATGAAGTTAAAATGGTATTTATTTTTTATGAAAGGTATTGCTATATATTTGATTATCTGATAACATACGACCCACATCTCTGATATATTCAGTCTGTTATCTGTTTCCATTATACAATGGTAGTGCACCTTTATGTCTTGAGAATGGGTATATATTCAAGCTGAACTCATTACTAACGATGGAATAAATAACAGAGGTGTTCCAATTTTCATTTCGCTTTTATTGGTAAAACTTGTGTGTGACTTTATGATGGGCTCTTTCACCCACGACAAAGCGCAAGGTAAAACTTGTGTGTGACTTTATGATGGGCTCTTTCACCTATGAACGAGCACCAACACAGCATGGTTAGCGAGACTCTTTTTGCAATTAGCTTAGAGAGATATATATATAAGTGCAGAGTCAGGATCAATCAATCTGGATTTATAAAGCGTGGCTAATCACCCTATTGGGCGTCCAGGCACTTGAAATTTCCGTAGGTTTATTTGAACAGCTGCATCTTGATGGCCATTCGGAATTCCGGAAATGAGATGATGGTCAGGAGGTGCATGAGGAGGCTATTCCAGATCTTTTCTATAATGTGAGAGAAGGAGCATCCACCACTTTTTCTTCGTTAGGTACAGGGAGTATGGGCAAGTGAGAGGGAGGCATAGCGTAGCCTTCTCGACGACTGGTGGAAGTTCAGGCAGTGGTTAATGCAGGCAAGTCCTTGGTTGTGTAGAGACTGGTGTCAGGAGTTTGAATTGGCATCTCTTCTGTACAGAGAGCCAGTGGAGTTGCCTGCGGTGGGGTGTGATGAGAATACATAACAGATAAACTTTTAGGAAACAGTGTCTGATGTCTAAGTGAACTAATGGATCCTCTGCAGGAGTCTGTGTTTCACCTCATGGTCACAGGTTCAAAAACTTGAGGGTTGGCTCATCCTTTTATTATTCCTAGGTCAATAAAATACCCTTGATTTTGGCAACAATAAACATCTCTTATTTCAGCATCACTATGCACATCAGGGTGAATGTTGTGCTTTACAAATGTTATGTTTTCAATTCAAATGAATGTAAATAATACTGCCAGATATTATACCCCATAATTTGCATTTGCTGCCCCACAATTTAGATACACATGCCACATAATTTGGACCTTGGCACTCCATAATCCTAGTAGAAATATAAATGTCTATTACAAACAAGTGGTGATCCATCTTCTACAATGTATGTTGATATTGTGTATACTTAAAAAGTCATGAGGGGGTACCAAGCACTGGCTGTCACAAACAGGTCTTCTTGGAGATGATTTGTAAGTCTTCCTTAAAGAAAGTCCTTCCACTTCATAAAGTAGTATCAGATGCCAGAGTGACTAAAAACCTGAGATTAACCCTAAAAGCAGATTGAGCTCACGGAAGAGAAAAAAATTATTATGACAGTGTAAACTTTCCAAGGCTAGACGTGAAAAGACTTAGTGCCTGATTCACAAAGGGCCACCGCCCGGGGGGCCCCGGAGTCGTGTTGGAGTCTCCACACTCCGCAGAATCTCCGCAAAGAGAATTTTCATGATTCAAGGGTGTCCCGATATCCCAAAAAGAAAAAATAGAGGTCCAAAAATAGGAACCATTAGCGACCAACCCACACAGCGGAAAAGTTGTGATGCTTCAGGCAGCTTCTAGTTCCCCTTTAAATACCTACTATCTTTCCCTCTGGTAGAAAAACCAGCTTTCCTGGTTAGGTCGAGTTGCTGCCCTAAAAATGAACACCACAACTAAGATACAATATCTGCTTCAGATGCTTCTGCTACCCCATCCCCAACACCTAAAAGGCTCTAGAAACAGAGAATAATATATTTATATGGGGGGGCAAATGACAGTGAATAAACCACAAATTGATTTCTTGACTAATAGCAGTGGGAGGACTAGGGGTTCCCAATACCAAGCAGCTCAACTATGGTATGTGGTGGAATGCGGCCAGGCAGAGTCTGAAAGACATTGGTTCTTCATGGACCTGGCAATAGCAGGCACTCACATCTGGAAAGTCCCATGGCTGCTCTGAACATACAGGGCTTGGGCCTATACTCTTACCCTATAACTAGGACCACTCTGGCGGTCTGGGACACAGTAGCTGAGAGTAGACAGCTGACATTGTTCCCATCACCAATGACACCTATTATCACTAACCCAGAATTTAACCAGGCATTCACTCAGAACGTTTTGCAAATTGGCATCAAACAGGTTGTAAGAGAATCAACTGATTATTTTCTTCAATCGGCTAAAAATTAGTATAGCCTCCCAGAGACACACCGCATACACTACCTACAGAGTAGCGTTGATAATTGAACTAAACGTTTTAACAGAACAGCTCCCCAGCCCACCCTCAACCCCATCTCTCAAGGAAAAAACATGGGTCAGAAACTGTATCAAGCTGAACTGGTGGGCAGACGCTCACACATAAAGAATGGGAAGAAATGATTTACTGTGCAAGATACACAGCACGCAGCTCTTCCAGTAAGGAATCAGCAACCCAGTTAGTGACGTACTGGAAGCTGACCCTGCCAAGAACACAGAAAAGGTGGTACTGTGGGGGACATAGAGGCAAACGGACACCACATCCGGTCAAGGGTGTGGGAGGGCATTGCGGAGGTACAGGGACGAGTGTGTGGACGTGCGTGGGCACAGCACAAAGCAAAGAAGAATAATAAAGTATTGCAGATCCTTACCTGGCTCCTGTGCATCTGTAAAGCGAGGGGACATGACAGCTGGCGAATGAAGGGGGGATCAGAAGTGGATCGACTCGTTGTTTTCCCCCAAAAAGAAGTGCAACGGAACAAGGGGCCCACCCTGGTCCGCTGGCCAACACAAGGAATATTATGGCGAGTGGCGGTGGGTGAGGAACGAAAAGCGGAGCTAGGAGCTCACCCTGGTCCACGTTGTGCAACCACAGAAACAGCGACGCTGGAGCCCACCCCGCCCGCCGAAACATCGGTAAGAAGCACTGTGAAAAACAATGAAAAACAAATAAAGCATCTGCTAGCGAAGAGAAAGGCAGACAAGCGTCTGCACCCGAGAGTGCTTGTTAGAAACTAAAGCAGAAGACGTGCATTAGTTTAAACAAATTATCGCGAGACTACGGTGGCCATTTTAGAATCAGGCGGATCCAGCCAATCAGAAAGCATACACACACGGTGGCTATTTTAAGAGGTCAGGCAAAGCGAGAGGGACAAAGAAACCTCGCGAGACTACGGCGGCCATTTTGGGGTCAGGCAGATCGCCAATCAGAAGCCAGAAAGAAGAGGCGGGCATTTTGAAGTCAGGCGGCCACTGAAATAGATAGAAAGAAAAGAAAAACAGAGTAAAAAAGCACAAGAAAGAGAAAAAACAAAGGGAGAAACAAAGAAATACAGAAAAACAAACGGAGAAATAAAGGAATAAAGGAAACAAAGAGGAAAAAGAGTAGGAGAGCACCAAAGAAAGAAAAAGAGCGACAATGATGAGAAGCAGAGCACGCAAGCAGTCTTCCGCAGGCCTTTACCATTCAGCCTATCGGAGCCGCAAGCAGGCATCAGGTGGGAAAGATGAATCCGGAAATTTGAGCGCTATATGAGTGCCACGGATGTCCCGGATAGCAAGCAACTGCACCTACTTCTAAACCTTGCAGGGGATGAAATAGAAGATCAAACAGTGGATTACAAGGAGTGTTACAGTGTCTCACACACATGGGCGGATTTAGCGAATCTGGCGTACGCGAACTTGCGTATTTACTGATTCGCAATCTGCAAAATCCGCGAACTCTCGCGGATTTTTGTGTTTTTTGTGTTCGCAAGGGTTCGCGAGGATTTGTGTACCAGTTCGCAATTGCGAACTTACTTGTCGGCTCGCAACAGCTGCTACTATGTTGTTTCTACGTCTGGTTCATCATCACAGGTTCACAGCACCCTCTGTTTCACCACTGCCACCCTCTGGTACACCCATGCCACCCTCTGGTACATCCTCACTGCCACCCTCTGGTTGGTTTATCACTGTAAATTATGGGGGTGAAAAAAAGCAAGCACACCTGCCCTGCTTCAACTGCCATGAATTAATTTGGGGTTGATTAATGTGTCAGTGATTTTGAAACTTCCAGTCTGGCTGGCACCTGCTTCCTTCCTTATCTGTAATTTGCTTTCTGTTGCAGTGCAATTTTTTTTTCACAGGACCTTTATGGCCTACTTGTAGCTATTCTATGAGCCTGCTGTTTGGGTCAGAGCAGGGTCATAGAATAGTTGCAAATAGGCAACTGAACTCTGGAGGGGCCCCTCAGGAAGCACTAGAGTGAATGGTTACTAATGTTAAGATTGAACTTTTGCACCTGCTGATTGCTTTCAGTTCTGCAAAAATCGTTTTTCTGCAATTTCGTGCGATTTGCTGGGCGCGAATCTGTGCGAGATCGATTTCGGAAGCCGCGAATTTGTGCGAATACACGATTTGTTTATTTTGCGGCGTGTATGTTTGCGTGATTTTTTGCGTGTTCGCAAGGCGCTTGTAGTGCTACGTTTGCGAACTTACCCTAGCGGTCGTACATGGGCGCGGCCATCTTGTTTGCGTGACGTAATTCCGTTTCCGGCCGCTATGTGTAATCTCGCAAAGTGTGCGGCTCGCTAGTACAATTTCGTGCATGATCGCGAGGAAAATCTCGCACGAACTTACCCACGCGGTCGTGAACGGGCGCGGCCATCTTGTTTCTCATTCATTGCTATGGTTCTGGGCATGCTCTCTGTATCCTTTCTTAATCTCTGCCATCCTTTGCTTGTTTGAAGTTTTTTTTAATCTATTTTACTTATTATCCATCCCTCTATTTTTCTAGCTCTATATTTTTGTGTTTTCTGCTACTTTTTGTTAATTTTGAACTCTGCCCAGACCATGGCAAAGGGAGCCGGGAAGAAGCCCGCAAAGGGGAAGGGTCCCGCACCCCGTGCCCGGCTCCCGTGCGGGCGTTTGAGGGGGGAGACAGTGATAGCTCGGGAGATTTTTAGTGCGGAGGAGGTGGGCGCACTAATATTTCATGTCCAGCGCCGCCTCCCTAAGACCATCATGGGAGGCGGCAAGATCGCTACCGGCTACGGCATCCGGGAGCGCCGGAAGCGGTGGGAGAAGGTGTGCCGGGCCATGTTTAAAGTCTCTGGGGTCCGGCGCACCTATAACCAGGCCACCCACCGCTGGACGGATGTCATGGACCGGGAACACGACTTGCTGGACGTGCTTGGCGTAGAGATCCCCGGGCTTGGTGAGTAGTAGTAGCTATTTCTAGCTATTTCATCACTACTCTGTTTTATCCGGCTCTGTTATTTGCAAATGTTTGTTTTTTACCAAGAGCAATAATGCTGCCGATTACATTGTAGGTAAATTATATTTCAAAATCTTCTATGCATTTCAGGTGCACTGCTCTCCTTCTCAGTAGCCTTGCTACTATGCTTATTTGTTTTGTATTTTGTGTTCATTTCATTGGCCTGAGAAATTATGTATGAGTGTAGTGTAAAGAACTGCGTAATGCTAGACACTAAGGGTCATATTTTCAATTACCGGCGCATCCCTGCAAAGTAGCAGGGATGCGCCAGTAATTGTGCGCCATGCCACCACCACCCATGGGCCCAAAACGTCACAGAAGCCTTACGCACCTGTGCCGTAAAGGCGGCGCATTGCTGGAGTTGCGTGCCAACGATGGCGCAGCTCCAGCAATGCTCTGGGGTGCCCTATCTCCCCAATGCTGCATCAAGCCGTACGTCGGCTTCAAGCAGGCGCAGGGTTTGAGTCACGCATCATTGTCCTAAAAGTGACTGATTGACATCTTGTAGATTTCCCTCAGCCACTTTTAGGATTCGTTCCTGCGCAGGAACGCCCTCCCTTGCGCCGGAACGCCCCCTGATGGCGCAGGGCTTTACAACGTGATGCATCTCCATATGCGTCACTTTGTTAATATACGCCGCACCATAACGCCTCTTTTGTTCTGCCGCTGCGTCACAAAAGTCACGCAACAATGGAGCAAAAGAGCCGCAAGGGGCTTCAAAATCAGCCCCTACAGACTCAAGTCCAGTCCTTCCTTTAGACACATGGCTATAAGAAGAAATAGTGGTGGTGGTCGGTGGATTTATAGTTTGAGTATTCACTGATCTGCAAGCACGATGGACTTTGTCTGTCACTTCGCGTGCTGCGGACTGCTGCCTGCCAGGCCAAGGTAAACCTTTTTAGTAGTCTGTTTAGTGAGTTACATAGGAACTTTCAAAGTCAACGGTCCGCAAATCAAGCAATACTAATAACGTAGTATACCACATGAGATCGGTCAATATGTCCCGTGGAATAGTTGTCTATCTATTTTCTATTTCGCCAAAATATTTTGTTATTGTTATTTTGAAATGTTTGATTTGGTTGACAAATATCATCCATGTTTTCTGGTCTTTCTTTCTTTCATGTTGTACTTCAGCTCCCCCCAGGGGCAAGAGGACACAGGAGGAGGAGGAGGGTGCTGTTCAGGATGCAGGCCAGGATCGGGCAGGCGAGGGCTCCTTTGCTGGCCCCAGTAAGTTTTAATTTTAATATAGAGTACCTATTTTTTCCTAGCGTTCCTCATTCGATTTTTTCTAAATCGTCTTTGATCTTCTTGTAGACTGGATCTAAATTCTTATCCTGCCTCGACTATGACTCCCTGTGGTATTACTAGATTATTCTTATTAGTCTGTCTGTGTAGCTAACTAAGATTGCACATTTGGCAATTCCATTGGACTCCCATTCTAGTCAGCAATAGCTCTATGCACTGAGTGCAGTCCTCTGGGATTGTCCATAATGTCTTTTCAAGTCTTCGAAATGTTTATGCTTTGACAATTGCCAACAATAAAAAGGTGAATGACCACCAAGAAAGAATAAGATACTAATTTACTTTTGGTTTGGATACTAGGACAATCCATTCTACTACTGTTGCAGGGACAAATCTGCACAAACAGAACTATGGACACGAAATAATGCAATAAATTATTACATTGTATTAAGTTGTTTTCACATTTCTTTATTCCTCCTAGACCAAATATTATATAGTAGTGAGTGGTGTATTCTAACATTCTTAAATGTACTTTGTAGGTGGAACATCTGGTGGCGGGGCCAGCGCAGAGGTGGTGGTGTTGGACGAGGGGGACTACTCTGGGGAAGAGGCGGTGCAAGTGCCGGACGTTCCTGTGAGGGTTCACACGGTGGTGGCGGGAAGAGGTAAGCTATATATTCCTTACTTATTGAGATTGAAGACTGCATAGTGTGCTTTCTGCACGGGTGTATTATAAATCAACCAGGTAGTAGCCTCCTCTAAATGTACTTCGACTTAGCTGTGAAGTTTTTGGCGAGAAGAATCCCAATAAGATCTGAGATGAACTTGATGGATGGGATGAACGAAAAGCGAAAGAAGGGTGTAAGTAAGTGTGGAAGGACGAGAAATGTAATGATGGCTGGCAAAGAAGAATGATATGTGTTTGCTTGATCCCCGAGGTGGCTGGGAAGGAAAGAAAATGGTATGGTGCATGGCTGGGTGAATGATGAAGCAAGGATGGGTGGGAGGAGAACAGCCTGGGTGGGTGAAACAGAAACTGTATGTGTGCATATACTTTGAATGGATGGATGCCTGGATCATGGTATTATCAAATTATTTAGCTTCTTCATTTTCCTTTTCTATTACTCATTTGCACTGTAGGGTGAAAGCTAAATTAATTAAGCAGTAGCCCTTGTAACAGAGTATTCTCAGTGCCACCCGTAATAGAAAAGGAAGAGCTTCACCACCTGCATGTACTGGACCGTTAGAGTAACGCAAGTCTGTCTCACTCATCATGGTGTGCGTCTGTTTTTCTCGGGTGCAAGTTCACTGCGCTGGCATTTTGCCGGCTTGCATAAGATAACGTACCAATTTTCCTAAACAAGAGAGAAGAAGAAGAATAAGACTGGTGGTGTACTGGTCATAGTCGACTGTAATGGAAGTCCATAGTGCTCGTAGAATTAGTTCCTTAAACTCCCACTAATGTTAGAGCAAGGATGAAGAAGTGGGAGGTTAGATAGATACTGTCCTCAATAGTTATGTACTGTGCTTTCAATTTGCTACTTGTACTGTGACGCAACTTTGTGCTCAATCACTTTGTGTTATTAATCTTAAGGAGCATTGGTTACAGACTATGTCTTTCTTTCTTCATATAGTTGCTCCTTCCAAATCAACTAGACCATCATGGAGGGAGCAGGCTCGAATGGCCCGGCAACGGAGGCTGGATGCCACTGTCGCCGAATATCAGCGGCTGGTGGCCCTGGAGGAGGAGGACACGCAGTCAACCGGTATGACAACAACAACATCCACTGGGACAGCTGCATCCTCCTCCGTGCCCCCACGGGCTGCCAGCCAGCGCAGTGCTCCAGCGGTACGGAGCTGGGCTACCAAAGCCAACCGCCACCGCCGAGCAGCAAAGACACCAGCTGCCCCCCACAGGAGTTGCAAGGCACGCCAGCGCCGCTTAGGACTCAGAGTGTCCTACCTGGAGCAGGAGGTCCTTAGCTATAAGAACTTGGTGGAGGGCCTCCGCTTCGACCATGCCACCCTCCGCAAGGAGTATGATGCCCTGGCCGCTAAAGTCAACAGCACCTAGTGTCCCTTGCCCCTTTTTTAGAGACTTTTGGGGGGTCGGATTTGGGAGTTGGGTTCTTTTTGGGACTTTTGAAAGACAATCGTTGGGGTTAGGGAGGGTCTTGAGGGAGATTATTTTGTTAGGGCTACATAAATATACTTTTTGAAACTTTATCTGACCATACCTGTTTTTTACTGCTTTTGAGTCTGGTGGGTGGGAGTTTAACAGTAAGTTTGTTTTCCTGAAGAGTCCTAGGACTATAGTAGTACTACCGTCAATCTCTCGTCTAGTCCTAATAGTCCATTATACTACCTCCCACCAAACGCTTATCTTACCTGTAATTTGTATTTGAAAGTAGGGCTAGGACCAGGGCTGGCTCAACGGGAAATGGGGATTAAGGTTGGCAATCCTGGGCGGATGAAATGTCCTCATTGCGGTGGTACTAGTGGTGTGACACAGTGGCAGTTGCATGCCTATGGAAAAAAAGAAAATGAAACCTGGTTTGTCCTTACTGTAGCATTACAACGGTACGATAGAGACTATAGCAGGTGACAGTACACTAGAACAGTGCCAGAATGTAGCCTAACAAATGGTAAAGTATTGCAAGTATAACTAGTACTTGCGTTGAATTTCTTTGACATTGGCTACTACTACAAGAAATAGTACTGAAGCTGAGTAAGTCTAGAATATATCCTCGGATTCCTTCACCAGCCTGTTGCTATGACCTTATCCTCCCCAGCAAGTGTGTGGAATTATTGATGTCATTTAGTCACACATCAAGCAAAACCACACAGCCCGGGGGAAGAGGGTTAGGGTTTGGAAAATGGATGGGAATGGGGGTTTCTTTTTGGGTATGTTTTGTTGAGAGAAGAAAAAAAAAGCACAGCATGGACAAACAATAATTGAAAATAAAGAAATATTTGGGTACAAAGCTAACCACAAATCTTTTAAGTGCCATAACGGAAGTGCATGCCCTACTGCATGCATTGTTACTGAAAAGTAAGTAGTACTAGAATGCGACAGTACAGGGCTGCAGCGTTTTCACTTGCCTATCTCTGCACTCAGAGAAACACTTCTTACATTAAATTAGGTTTAAAAATTAGCCGAAGTAAAACCTATAGAATGGCTGTAGGGATCAATTTAGAAGCAGAGAGAGATCCAAGAAATGCAGTCACAATCAGAGAAGAAAACAATGGATACTGTATCTGTATGTTGTTGTAGTTGTCCTGTTGAATTTGGTAAGTAAGTTGCATGCAGCAAACAATTCCTCTTATTAGCGGCACTCCTCCATTCCAGCTGACGCTGCGTCCAGCAATGTTGGTGACCAGAAGACACCCTGTCCACTGCCTGCCTGGCGGATGCTGAATTGCGGCTCGCTAATGTGAAGCCTGACTCCATCCTTTTTTCCCCATTGCACAGACTGAAACCCGGCCTAACAAGCCCTAAGTTAAGAATAGTGGCAAATGCTTTCTTTAACTATGCCAAATCCCCCCTTTCCCACCATACTACTGCTTTTAAATCTGGTGGGTGGTGGTTTAACAGTAAGTTTGTTTCCCTGAAACTTAAGTCTGTGTCATTTTCTTCCTTTAAGTGTAAATGGCTAAATCTTTTCAACACTAAGTGCCTCTCACAGAGTAAGTGATCCCCCCTTTGCCACCATGGATTTTCTTCAAGTCGCTTGCAACAAAAATTACACATTCCCACGAGTGCTCTAAAACCCCATAACTCATTTGCAAAAATCAAGAACACCCCGAAACACATGCAATCCTGCTGCTAGGGCTAACCCTAACGAACCCTAAGTTACAAAAAGTACCAAAACCTTTTTTCCTCATGGATGTTGTTTAAACAGTTTTATCCGGTATTAGACCTTCCCAGCAATGGCCCCAGAGCCGTCAACCCAGGCGAAAACAAAAAGAAGACCCCCAAACAGCCAAAAAGCAAAAGTACAAAAATGTGGACTTAGTCACTTTTCTGAAAATGTGCAAAATCACTCAGCGCGCGCTCTGCAGCTAGGCCCTAACTCCCCTCTGCCTCCATGGATTTCCTTCAAACCTCTTGCTATCTAAACTATCCATACCCAGTAGTGCTCCCAGGCCCCGAAACCCACCCACAAACACCAGGAAGCCCCCTAAACAGGCCCCTGAAAAAGGTACATTGAGCAAAAAGTCAGAAAAGGCAAAACCTTTTTTCCTCATGAATGTTGTTTAAACCAGTTTTATCCGGTATTAGACCTTCCCAGCAATGGCCCCAGAGCCGTCAACCCAGGCGAAAACAAGTAGAGAAGACCCCCAAACAGCCAAAAAGCAAAAGTACAGGTGATTAAAGTTTTAATTATATTAACTTGTGCAAAACAAAGAAAGACAGAAACACAGGAATAAAAGTCAATAAGTACGAAAAAGAAAATGTCTGAATTCATTGGCTCATTTTCAGGCCTCGTGTCAGGGAAGAAGAGTTCGTCCTCATACTCTGCGAAATCATCAGGCAGGAATAGGTGGTGGTTTAACAGTAAGTTTGTTTCCCTGAAACTTAAGTCTGTGTCATTTTCTTCCTTTAAGTGTAAATGGCTAAATCTTTTCAACACTAAGTGCCTCTCACAGAGTAAGTGATCCCCCCTTTCCCACCATGGATTTTCTTCAAGTCGCTTGCAACAAAAATTACACATTCCCTCGAGTGCTCTAAAACCCCATAACTCATTTGCAAAAATCAAGAACACCCCGAAACACATGCAATCCTGCTGCTAGGGCTAACCCTAACGAACCCTAAGTTACAAAAAGTACCAAAACCTTTTTTCCTCATGGATGTTGTTTAAACAGTTTTATCCGGTATTAGACCTTCCCAGCAATGGCCCCAGAGCCGTCAACCCAGGCGAAAACAAATAGAAGACCCCCAAGCAGCCAAAAAGCAAAAGTACAAAAATGTGGACTTAGTCACTTTTCTGAAAATGTGCAAAATCACTCAGCGCGCGCTCTGCAGCTAGGCCCTAACTCCCCTCTGCCTCCATGGATTTCCTTCAAACCTCTTGCTATCTAAACTATCCATACCCAGTAGTGCTCCCAGGCCCCGAAACCCACCCACAAACACCAGGAAGCCCCCCAAACAGGCCCCTGAAAACGCTACATTGAGCAAAAAGTCAGAAAAGGCAAAACCTTTTTTCCTCATGAATGTTGTTTAAACCAGTTTTATCCGGTATTAGACCTTCCCAGCAATGGCCCCAGAGCCGTCAACCCAGGCGAAAACAAGTAGAGAAGACCCCCAAACAGCCAACAAGCATTGGCATAGCCAATAGGTCTCGCCTTTGGGACCTTATAAGTGTTCATCCATGCAACAGTTTATGTTGTTGCACGAAGGATATTGTGCTGGATAACAAAACACTACTAAAGTACCAAAGGCAAGAACTATTGGCTATGCCAATGCTTGTTGTCTTTGGTGTGGCCAAATTTGTTTTATGTAATTAATAAAAGATAAGTAATACTCAAATACCAGATTGCAATGACGTGCACTATAAGTACATAAATAAATAAAATAAAATATAGAACTTTTCCTGGAAGTGAGGACCATGCAGGGACGATGCCAGCTCTAAATAGGGGCTGGGGCCCTATGCTGTCTTACATGATACAAATCAGAGCAGCAAGAGACGCGCGATTGACAGGGGAAAACCACAGGGGCGGCAGACAGAATCCAAACGCATATGAAAGCAGGGACCCTCTTTTGTGCTCTCTGTGTGTTGACCCCATAAGTCTTCCAGGCTGCAGGTATTCACACAACAAGCCGGCTCCTTAGCGCCGGCTGGTATCATCTCTGCTGCCATGTCCCAAGGAGCGGAGATGGAGGCTTAAGGGGGTAGTGCGGCAAGGCCCGGATCACTTAAGCCCACGTCACCATCGACAGCCCTGCACTGCCCATACCGGCCCCACTGTCATCTGCGAAAAGAGAATTGGCGCAGGAGGCGGGGAGGGGCTGCAGCTAGTTAGCCATGTGCATAATTAAACAAGCGAACATGAAAGCGGTGAATACCAAACTCTCAGCAGACATATTGGCAGGTGAAGTGGAAACTATCATTCTCTTTATTCAGCAGCTGTATCTGTGCATCACTTCTGAACATTTACAGCTCTATTGAAACAAGAACCCTGCTCTTCCAACTAAAGGTTTGAAACCCTGCTGTGTTGATGATCCCGTGGTCCTTTGTGTGAAGGGGTTTTCTTTTGGAAAAGGGGGCGCAGAGCGGTTGAATTGGGTCGAAGAGCCACATGGAGCGATCCCGGACCGAGTGAGACCACGCCAGGGACGGACGTGAAAAGAGAAGGCAGGACAGCTAAGGGTTCCCAGGTGGGAGCAACGCAGAGCTGGGAGAAGAACGAGCAGGCAGCCGCGTTAAGGTCTGTGCATCAGGTCCCATGTTAAAAAGTGAGATAAAACAATGCGTCCACCCTGGATAAATACACCGACGTGTGGCGGGCAGCATAAGTGCATGCGCGCGCTGGCCATGGAAGTGGTGAATAGCGCTTCGTAAACTTTGAGGAACAACGAGATTACTCGGAAGATTTTCTCGGCGGAGGGCTCTGCACCAAATAATAGAACAGGTCTGTTCGTGTTGGGGAGGTGGGGAGGGGATCTTCCCTGTCCCCCCACAAAATAAACACATACTTCCCTACCTAAACGTTGTTGGAAATAGCGAGCGGAGCCGACTTGACGAGGTTTTACGGAAAAGCGTAATAAATGTTGCCAGACGTTTTTTGGGGGCAGTAGCGGATCAAAATACGTCTGTGTGAATAACTGGTACTACCTTCTTCAATCAGGTCAAATTGGGAGGGAGGGGTCCGTTCTAAAGCTAGTGAAACAAGAGAGCACGAAAGTGAAAGCTAAAGCTAATTTGAACAAGCACGGTGAACGCGCTAATTAGAAACAGAATTGAATAAACAAAAAGAATAATAAAACAAGCAGAAACACGAGAGACGGCCTGCGGCCGTCAAAGTGAAGTGGACACGGCGGGCAGGGGAGGGGGCGGAGCGGGGAGAGCGGCATGAGGGTGTGAAGCAGCAGGGGCCTGAGACGAGGCCGCCTTGCCTTTGATGTGGTAATGCGAGGCAAGCGGCTGGTGGCATTGTGCACGCGCTTTCACGTGCACTGGAAGAAATCGCCTGGGAATCGCCTGATCTCGGTAAGCTCTGTTTAAGCCGCAATAGATCGAGCTCCCGCTCTCAATGCGCATGCGCATTGAGATAGGTCGCTCGACCTAAAAAGCAAAAGTACAGGTGATTAAAGTTTTAATTATATTAACTTGTGCAAAACAAAGAAAGACAGAAACACAGGAATAAAAGTCAATAAGTACGAAAAAGAAAATGTCTGAATTCATTGGCTCATTTTCAGGCCTCGTGTCAGGGAAGAAGAGTTCGTTCTCATACTCTGCGAAATCATCAGGCAGGAATAGGTGGTGGTTTAACAGTAAGTTTGTTTCCCTGAAACTTAAGTCTGTGTCATTTTCTTCCTTTAAGTGTAAATGGCTAAATCTTTTCAACACTAAGTGCCTCTCACAGAGTAAGTGATCCCCCCTTTCCCACCATGGATTTTCTTCAAGTCGCTTGCAACAAAAATTACACATTCCCTCGAGTGCTCTAAAACCCCATAACTCATTTGCAAAAATCAAGAACACCCCGAAACACATGCAATCCTGCTGCTAGGGCTAACCCTAACGAACCCTAAGTTACAAAAAGTACCAAAACCTTTTTTCCTCATGGATGTTGTTTAAACAGTTTTATCCGGTATTAGACCTTCCCAGCAATGGCCCCAGAGCCGTCAACCCAGGCGAAAACAAGTAGAAGACCCCCAAACAGCCAAAAAGCAAAAGTACAAAAATGTGGACTTAGTCACTTTTCTGAAAATTTGCAAAATCACTCAGCGCGCGCTCTGCAGCTAGGCCCTAACTCCCCTCTGCCTCCATGGATTTCCTTCAAACCTCTTGCTATCTAAACTATCCATACCCAGTAGTGCTCCCAGGCCCCGAAACCCACCCACAAACACCAGGAAGCCCCCCAAACAGGCCCCTGAAAACGCTACATTGAGCAAAAAGTCAGAAAAGGCAAAACCTTTTTTCCTCATGAATGTTGTTTAAACCAGTTTTATCCGGTATTAGACCTTCCCAGCAATGGCCCCAGAGCCGTCAACTCAGGCGAAAACAAGTAGAGAAGACCCCCAAACAGCCAAAAAGCAAAAGTACAGGTGATTAAAGTTTTAATTATATTAACTTGTGCAAAACAAAGAAAGACAGAAACACAGGAATAAAAGTCAATAAGTACGAAAAAGAAAATGTCTGAATTCATTGGCTCATTTTCAGGCCTCGGTGTCAGGGAAGAAGAGTTCGTCCTCATACTCTGCGAAATCATCAGGCAGGAATGGGTCAGTGTCACCTAACGCAGAAGAAATTCCCTCATCTAAGTTGCTGTCCTCCTCGTCTTCTTGCGTCGTGCGATCTGGTACTTTGAAATCTGGTGGTATGAGGTGCTCATTCATATTGATCATTGTCAATATCTCCACATTTTTGGGCGAGAGGCGGGTCCGTTTGCAAGTTACAATGCCACCAGCAGCACTGAAAACACGTTCAGAAGACATACTTGCGAGTGGGCAAGACAAGTAATGTATAGCCAGGTGGGAGATCTCTGGCCACACTTCTTTTTTCCCATGCCAATACACCAATGGGTCAGCATTAACATAGACCTCTGTTGAGTCATTCAGATAGTCCTGCACCATCGACTCAAAGTTCTCCACGTTTCCTCCACTTCGCTGAATTTTCGCTCGGACCTTTTCAGAACCATAACCAATCTCAGCTAGCCAATCCTCTTCATCACCCGATATTTCTGTTGTGTCTGGTGCAGATGATGCGGTTGCCGGTGTCTTTAACGGCTGAGAGGTCACTTCTGCCACAGCCACAGGTGCAGAAGTGGAGTCTTGTGCCTGGGGATGGCCTGCTGATGCTGATGTACTGCCTTTTCCTTCAATTTGCTTCCGTTCTCTTTCAAACCTGATGGCTGACCAGGCTACCCAACGTTTGTACTTTGTAACATCTTCATCACTAAAAGGAAATAATGCAGAGCCTGCCAGCGCCTTTTTGTAGCGTGGATGCAGAATAGTAGCACAAATGTAATGCTGTTCTGAGTGGATCTTTTGAAGACGTTCATCGCCACGTAGACGCTCTAATAATTTCTCCGCCAAAAGAAAAGCTTCTTGCTTTTCTTCATCGTTTTGAAACTTTGAAGACACCGCCTTCAGTTTGTGCTCCAGCATGCGCAACAATGGGATAGCTTTTCCCAAATTACAGTCCTCCCTGCTGACTGCACGCGTGAAGAACTCAAAAGGACGAAGCTTGTCTGTCAGGCTTTTAACTAGCTCCCATTGCGCCGCATTTAACCTCAGGTCCTCCTTCACAGCTGTACCCATTGTTAAGAAATACTGATCGAGTACAACAAACTGCTCATACAGACGCTCAAGCATGTAGAAGGTTGAGTTCCAACGTGTTGGCACCTCCTGTATGAGTGCTTTCACTGGCATTCGACGTTCATGTAGCAGGCTCCTCAGATGCTTCCGGGCCTTAAAAGAATGGCTGAAATGGTTGCACATTTTTCGGTAGGTGACCACTAACTGGCATGCTGGACTTTCTTTCTCCAAGAATTTTTTAACAACCAGGTTTATACAGTGCGCCAAACACGGCACTCTGAAATAGTCACCCAGTTCCATGGTCTTAACTACATTGGCGCGATTACGCGTGGAAACATAACCAATGGCGCGTTTTTTTGGAGACGGCCAGTGAAAGACCTTTGTGTTGAACTCATTCAAAATGTTTTCTGCTGTATGACGTAGCACCAAGCCAAACATGGCTAGTGTTGCATGTTTCCGAGCAACTTTAAAAACTTGGTCCAGGTCAGCACCTGCGTTTAGCTTTGCTTTAACCCCTGAAAAAGAGACCCAGTGTGCAGTGATGCACATGTAATCAGTGCCTGCGCCACTGGTCCACATGTCTGTTGTGAGATGTATAGTGTGAACAGCACTCTTCTGCAAAGCTGCCCCAATCACCTCCAGCACATCTTCATGTAGTGCTGGAACCGCAACTCGGGCAAAATAGTACCGGCTAGGAACCTTCCATTTAGGGCAGAGCGCTGCCACTAATTCGAGAAAACCAACCCCTTCTACAAAAGAAAAAGGGAGAAGATCCAGCGCTAGCATTTTAGCCAGCTTAGTGTTATACAGACGCACTATTGGGTGGTTGCGGTCATATGGCGCGTCTGAAAACAACATTGTTTTAATGTTGCCCTGGACCATTTTACGGGATGATGATGATGACTTCTTCCACCCAGTTACGCTCGCTGATGAACTTTTTTGCATTGGTGTCTCACTAGTCTGTCCCACACTCTTAGTGTGGCTCCCATGGGTACTGTGTGTAAGTGAAGTGTGTGACACTTCTTCCTCCTCGTCATCATCAGATGGAACATCAACATTTTCTCGACTTGCAATTCGGGCTTCCTTGATCGGCTTTAGGTGCGCCAACCATTGGACAGTGTGCTGTCTCTTAAGATGACCTCTCTGGCCTCCAGTCCCACAGTGTGTACCAAGCTTACCACGACTAACTGCAAGCTTACAAATGCTACAAATGGCTATGTTTTCACTTTTTGGGGAAACACTAAAGAAGTCCCAAACTGCGGACTTGAAATGTCTGTGGGGGCCGGAGGAGGCGATACTGGTGGTGGTCGTACTGCTAATGCTAGATGAAGTGGAGGATGTGTATTGCTGAACTTTACTATGTTGTGCACTTTCACCACCACTAATTGAGGTCGAGGTGGATAGAGGTCCCTTCTGGCGAGTAAGAAATATGGAAGCGGTACGTTGTGGTGTACTAGTTAACATCAATGATTCTGGTGTTCCCATTGCCTCCTCGTCGACTTCATCATCACTCTCAGCAGCCTGTCGGGCTAGGGTCAAAATGTCTGTTTGCTGCATACCCGCTGGGGCTTCAGTGACGTTAGTGATGATGACTGCGTCGTGACTGCGTCGTCGTCGTGAAAGTCTTCAGCAGCAGGAGTATATGCCACTTCTTGTTGAGCGTCATCACACTCCATAACTTTGAGAGTTTCGACGACCTTCCTTTTACGCTTAGCTACCTTTGTCAGATCATGGTGTGCCTCCTCAACCTCACTCTCAGACGGCAGTGGTGCTGGTTCCCAAGTAAGATCCAGATCATCAGAAGGAGGTGGGCTTGAAGAAGATGTAGACAGCAACACCCTTGATCTTTTCCTTGCTCGGGATGTGGAAGACAATGAATGATCATCAGGAGGAGTGGCTTCCTCGAATGATACCTCGGCTTGATTGTCGATTTCCAGGTGTGCCCCTACTTCTGGAGGAACAACTATTGTGGCCACTTGTTGTGCCCCTCCATGCACCTCTGCTTGCTCCTCTCCTTGTGCCGCCTCTCCTTCCACATGTACTTGGGCTTGTACTTGCACATGTGATTGTTGTTGCGGCTGTGGTTGTTCAACACTCGTCAGATGAGTTACAACAACCTGTGTTGATTGAGGGACATTGCTGCTACTGTCTTGCGATGAGCCAACATCACTGGTCGATGGTGATTGAACAACTATACTGGCTGCCTCTGCAGCAGTCAAGGGCTTGGACCTAAGTTGGTGTGGTGGTGGTGGCACTGAGCCCAATGGAGAGGAGGTGCTGCTCCCAGCTTGGTCCCCAGCAGACCCCGCTGCTGCTGCAGGCGTACTTTTTTTTCCCCAAAAAATGTGGCGGTCGGCATCACACCTGTCTCCTTGGTAAGTGGCGCCACTTGCTTCTTCTGCTCCTTACTGGCAACTTTCTTGCTAGAGGAGCTACGGGCAACTTTTTTTGGGGCCATCTTCTTCAGATGTCACTCTGAACAGCAGGCCGCAGTTGCACAAGTTGCAGAGTTGTCTGTGGCCACACGCGACGTTGTGCTGCACACACCGCAGCAGGACTTCTTCCTGGCACTGGTGGTTCTCTTGTGCACCTACAAGCAATGGAAGACAGAGGAACATCAGTTATACACCCCAAAAAGTCGAAAAAACACACAAAAATCAGCACAATCCCATTCCCAGCCCATCTATGGCCTTAATGGTGTTTAAATTCAAGAAGACACCCCACAGAAAGACTAGGCCCATGCACCACTCACACTACCTCTGGGCAAAAGGCCCCACCAGCAGCCCCAAAAAAACGACAAAAAACACAAAATTCAGCACAATCCCAGCCCATCCATGGCCTCAATGGTGTTTACATTCAAGAAGACACTCCACAGAAAGACTAGGCCCATGCACCACTCACTACCCCTGGGCATAATGGATGAAAAGTAGGCAAAATAAGTGCAGGCCTCAGACACTGCCTCTCTTCAAAATGGCCCCTTGCACCCCAAGCACATGTTGCCTGTACCAGCACTCAAGATGGCCACCACCACCAACCACATGGCCAGTCCACATCAACAGTACACCCCAAAAAAACGAAAAACACACAAAAATCACCACAATCCAATGCCATCCAGGATGTTTACATTAAAGAGAGTGAGACCCCACAGGCAGACTCAGTCCATGCACCACCACCCCTGGGCAAAGGGCCCCACCAGCAGCCCCAAAAAAACGACAAAAAACACAAAATTCAGCACAATCCCAGCCCATCCATGGCCTCAATGGTGTTTAAATTCAAGAAGACGCCCCACAGAAAGACTAGGCCCATGCAACACTCACCACCCCTGGGCAAAGGGCCCCACCAGCAGCCCCCCAAAAAACGACAAAAAACACAAAATTCAGCACAATCCAGCCCATCCATGGCCTCAATGGTGTTTACATTC
Source organism: Lissotriton helveticus (assembly GCF_964261635.1). Taxonomy (NCBI): domain Eukaryota; kingdom Metazoa; phylum Chordata; class Amphibia; order Caudata; family Salamandridae; genus Lissotriton; species Lissotriton helveticus. The sequence continues at coordinate 1,200,173,140 of NC_136059.1, forward strand.
AAGAAGACACCCCACAGAAAGACTAGGCCCATGCAACACTCACCACCCCTGGGCAAAGGGCCCCACCAGCAGCCCCAAAAAAACTACAAAAAAAACAAAATTCAGCACAATCCCAGCCCATCCATGGCCTCAATGGTGTTTAAATTCACAAAAGACACTCCACAGAAAGACTAGGCCCATGCACCACTCACTACCCCTGGGCATAATGGATGAAAAGTAGGCAAAATAAGTGCAGGCCTCAGACACTGCCTCTCTTCAAAATGGCCCCTTGCACCCCAAGCACATGTTGCCTGTACCAGCACTCAAGATGGCCACCACCACCAACCACATGGCCACCAGTCCACATCAACAGTACACCCCAAGAAAAAACGAAAAACACACAAAAATCACCACAACCCAATGCCATCCAGGATGTTTACATTACAGAGAGTGAGACCCCACAGGCAGGCTCTGTCCATGCACTCACCACCCCTGGGCAAAGGGCCCCACCAGCAGCCCCAAAAAAACGACAAAAAAACACAAAATTCAGCACAATCCCAGCCCATCCATGGCCTCAATGGTGTTTACATTCAAGAAGACACCCCACAGAAAGACTAGGCCCATGCAACACTCACCACCCCTGGGCAAAGGGCCCCACCAGCAGCCCCAAAAAACCGACAAAAAACACAAAATTCAGCACAATCCCAGCCCATCCATGGCCTCAATGGTGTATAAATTCAAGAAGACACCCCACAGAAAGACTAGGCCCATACACCACTCACTACTCCTGGGCATAATGGATGAAAAGTAGGCAAAATAAGTGCAGGCCTCAGATACTCCCTCTCTTCAAAATGGCCCCTTGCACCCCAAGCACATGTTGCCTGTACCAGCACTCAAGATAGCCACCACCACTAAGCACATGGCCAGTCCACATCAACAGTACACCCCAAAGAAAAAGAAAAACACACAAAAATCACTACAATCCAATGCCATCCAGGATGTTTACATTAAAAAGGCAGACTCAGTCCATGCACCACTCACTACCCCTGGGCAAAAGGCCCCAACAGCAGCCCCAAAAAATGGACAAAAAACACAAAATTAAGCACAATCCCAGCCCATCCATGGGCTCAATGATGTTTAAATTCAACAAAACAGTTGTATCATGCACCCATAACCAACCCTGGTCCTACTGGATACTGTGGCTACCCACAATATATTTTATTTAATGTTCTGAACAAGTTCCAAAATTGTAGTTGCAGCAACTGTAATGCCCCAAACAAACTTACTTGTGAAAGTTGATTTCTAATCCAAAGGTGATCCAAAGAAAGTCAAAAAGGCCTCAAATCCAAATATCCAGCAGCACCCACAAAAAGTAATCCTTCCAGGTCAAGCTCCAAATGAAAGTGACCAGCACATGAAGAAAGCACTGGGAGGAGCCTGCTGGACAGGAACAGGAAGTTGGAGACTGTGGGGCACTTCCTTCCTCCCCCCTCCCCCCCAAAAATGGACTCCTTGCAAAACAAAATGCAGGCAAATGTCAACCTGAGGAGTGATTCTGATAAAAATCATCATTTTCTGAAGGTTTATGCTGTTTGCTGGTGGATTTCTTGTGCAGAATTGCAAAATCTCTATTTCGCGAGTGCGAGATTGTTCCTGCCCGCCGCACCTACGTGTTCGCAATTGCGAACTCTCGCGATGGGTGCTGTGCAAGGTAAGGTGGCAAGCCGCGATTACATATTCGCGGGCGCCAACTCCCGCGGGATCCCGCAGCAAGATCCAAAATGGCGCAGCACTCGCAAAATATCGAGAAAAACAACTCGGCAAACGCTGAATGACGGAAAGTGAACGCCGTGCGCCACGCCGCGCGCCGCAATATTGGATCACCAAGCAAAAAAATCTGCCGCGTGCGAATTGAGGGATTTTCGGCAAATTCGCTAGAGTTCGCGGATTGCAAATTTACCGAAAATCCGCAAAATCCGCGAGCGGAACGGATTTTAAGCCCATGCTTAAATTTGACCCCCAACGACACGTTGACTTTGAGAGGAACACCTTCAACACTGCCTGCCTGCAGGAAGAAAAGAGCCTAGACGACTTCGCAACGAGACTGAGAAAACTGGCAACATACTGCGAATTTGACAAATTTGACAATGAGCAAGCAATAAGATTGCACATCATCGAAGGTTGTCAATCAGTGGAGTTCCGAGCACGCAATTTGAAGGAACCGACGACACTGGGAAAGATATCGACGATGGCTCTCACGGAAGCACGGGCCACAGCGCACGCCAACCAGATGGAGATGGGAAAAGAGAGGAGAGTGGCGCTAGCACATCACATCACTGGAAACTTCAAAAAGAAAGAATTCCAGGCGCCGGTCCTACCGAAGAAGGGCGAACAAACATGCTACAGATGTGGCCTTGAATTCCCACACGGCGGTGCCTGCCCAGCAATAGGCCAGGAGTGCAGGAAGTGCAACAGGGACAATCACTTTTCAAGCATGTGTATGACCAGACAATTCAGGAGTGAGAGAAGCAGAACAATGAGGCCGTGGATGACCAGCAACAGGTACACACGACATATGGAGACAGCAAATCGCAGCTCCTCTGACGAGTCAGAAGAAACAGCAACACCTGTGAGGGAGGAGAGGCTATATCTAATGTCAGACGCGCCCAGAGAAGCCAAAGGAACAGAACACATCCATCTCGTGGATAAGCAACAAATAAAGAAAATCGCCACCGTGGACATCGGCGTAGGGAGCCAACAAGCAAAGTTTGTTCTTGACAGTGGAGCGACATGCAACATCATGTCCATGTCAGAATACAAGAAAATGAAAGTGAAGCCACAGCTATCACCGTCAACCGTGGATGTGTTCACGTGGAGCTCGAAAAGACCGGTAGAAAACATGGGAAAATTCATGGAGACTTTAACGTACAAAGGCAGGTCTAACAAGAAGAAATACATGTACTTAAGGGTGACATCCCAGCACCAGGCCTACTTTGCAATTTGACAGCACAGGTGATGGGGCTACTAGCAATGACATAACACATGTTGAAAACTGAGAACATCCTACAAGAATGCCCAGCTATACCGAAAGGCCTTGGTAAGCTGAAATGAAAACAGATAACATTACACATAAATGAAGCAATCAAGACGATGGGCCAGCATCACAGACGAGTACCAATCCACCTCCAACCACAAGTTGAAGAGGAAATAAATGGCTTACTGGCCCAAGACATAATTGAACCTGCTGAAGGGCCAACGCCTTGGGTATCTCTAATTGTTGCAGTTCCAAAGAAGAACACCTCAAAGATTCGAATCTGGTGGACATATGGATCCCAAATAGCGCAATAGCGAGGGAACGTCACCCGCTGCCACACCTAAATGACATGATCAGCTGTCTCACTGGGGCTTGCTGATTCTCGAGGCTGGACTTGTGCAAAGGGTACCATCAATTAGAACTGGATCACCAGTCCAGGTACATCACGACATTCTCCACACACCTGGGACTGTTCAGATACAAGAGTCTAAGCTCCAGAATCTCATCGGCAGCAGAAATATTTCAGGAAACAATAGGGCAAGTGAGAAGGCCGGTACAGAACAGCCTAAACTATAGCGATGACATTTCGGTATTTGGAAAAACAGGCACAGAACATGACACAGCTCTGCGTCAAGTGTGCACACAACTGGAGCCAGCGGGCCTAACACTAAATGGAGAGAAATGCGAGCTGGGGAGAGGGGAACTAGTGTTTTTCAGACAAATTTTCTCCAAACAAGGGATGAGGCCAGACCCCAGCAAAGTCGAAACACTGAAGAGCGCAAAAGCACCAACGGATGTTGCAGAAGTAAGATCATTTCAAGGCCTCGCCAGCTACTGGGTGCGATACATACAAGACTTCGCCACAGTGAGCACACCACTGAGAGAACTGCCCAAACAAGGACAAAAATTCATCTGGTCTCAGGAATGCAACAAGGCATTCGAAGAAATAAGACAAGCAGTGGTAACGGTGGAACATCTGGCCTATTTTGATCCCCTACTCTGCACTGAACTGACTGTCGATGCTAGCCCAGTAGGGCTAGGAGCAATACTAGCACAGCATCTGCCAGGGAAAGATTCACAAAGGAAAATTGTCACGTATGCAAGCAAAAGTTTAACAGACACTGAAAGAGCATACTCGCAACCAGAAAAAGAGAACCTAGCAGTGGTATGGGCGTGTGAACACTATCACATGTTCATATATATGGGAAGTCATTCACCATCATAACTGACCACCAGGAGCTAGTGACCTTCTATGGCAGCCAAAATGCCACCCAGGATTGAACGCTGGGGCATAAGGCTGATGGACTATGACTTCACGATTGTACACAAGCCAGGGAAAGAACACAACCCGGCAGACTACATGTCAAGACACCCACTACCGCAGGCACACAAGACGACATCGATGGCAGAGGAATACCTCAATTTCGTACTAAAGCAAAACACCCCAGCACCGATAACACTAGAGGAGCTAGCCAAGGAGACCAAGGAAGATGCCACGCTGCAAATGGCCATGCAGATAACGAGAAGGCAGCGATGGAGGCACATTAACAATAATTGCACCAGGGGAGCAGGAGTGTGCAAGGAAGAAGTGCTAGCTCTAAAGAAGATACATGACGAACTGTCAGAGACAGACATCGGAATAATGATGAGAGGGACAAGAATATTGGTACCAAGTTCGCTCAGAAGGCATCTGGTAAATGTGGCTCATGAGTCACACCGAAGCGTAGTAGCAACGAAGAAACTGCAACGAGAGAAAGTATGGTTCCCTGGTCTACATCACATGGTAGAAGACACCATCACAACATGCCACCTCTGTTAAGTGACAGGGACACCGGCTAGGCATAAAGCATTGCAAATGTCAGAACTTCCAAGAGCGGTGTGGACAACACTAGCAGCTGACATCTTTGGACCACTGGACACAGGCAACTACCTGCTAGTGGTCATCGATGAATACTCACAATTTCGTGCGACATGTCCCGTCAACATCAGCAACAGCAACCCTACAAATATTAGATGATATATTTTCAGCATGGGGCGCACCAGAAACACTAAAGACGGACAATGGTCCTCCATTCTCAGGAGAAAACTTCCGCAGATTCATGGCCTATCTAGGGATAAACCACAGAAAAATAACTCACCTGTGGCCTCAAGCGAATGGAATGGTGGAGAGGTTCATGGGGAACATCAAAAAGGCAGTTCAAAGGGCGAAGCTAGCGCAGATATCACTCAGCCAAGCTCTGTGCCAAGTGCTCCGTATTTACAGAAATACACCCCACAACTCCACAGGAAGGTGTCCAGTAGAGCTAGTACTGGGAAGAACAAGTAGGACAAGGCTACCGCAAGTAGAAGCAACTATGGCACCCGATCGCACCAGCATAGCAGCCAAAGACAGAGAGGCAAAAAAAAAATGAAAAGATACGCAGACGTCAAGCGACACGTCATCCTGTCAAACCTAAAAGAAGGTGACACAGTGGTAGTGCATCAATGACAATAAATAAAGAAATAAAGAAAATCGGACAGCATGTTCTCCAAAGACCAGTTAACAATAACAAAAGTGAAGGGCCCAATGATCACGGCACAATCAGATTATCAGAGGAAAACACGTAACAGCTCACACTTCAAAGAACTGAAGGGGGAAAAAAAGGGGGAGCCCAAGACAAGGAAACAGCAGAACAAGAAGAGCAGGAGCCCAACCGGAGGTAAAGAAACAATGGTGAGCTACCAGCAGAAGAACAACTGATGGAGGTCGGCCCAAGAAGAGAATGCAGATGGCCAGACTAATAGAAGAAATGTAATGATGGGAAGCACACTGACCTGTGCCCTGGCAGACTTGCATCTATCTCTATCTACACATCTCTGTGTTTCACTTTTCTCGTCACTTCCTTGTGATAAAAGGGGGAGATGTAGTGACCTGGGCAGGGCACTAGGACCCTGCAGTGGACTGTGGGGGACATCGAGGTTAACCGGACACCACATCCAGTCAAGGGTGTGGGAATGCATTGCGGAGGTACAGGGAAAGTGTGTGGACGTGCATGGGCACAGCACAAAGCAGAGAAGAATAATGAAGTATTGCAGATCCTTACCTGGCTCCTGTGCATCTATAAAGCATGGGGACACGACAGTGGGGTTTTGGAGATACTGAAAGATTGCTACTCTTGCTGTGGAGCTGTCCAAAACTGGTCCGATACTGGAAGGGAGACCCTGATGACATAGACACGTTCTACCTTTCCCAGCCTATGTACTTTTAAGTCTTCCAAACAACTTATATCTCCATTAAAGCCTGAGAAAAGTCAGCAAATTGATTTATGGGGGCACAACAAACTTATCTTTAACTGTGCGGTTCCTCCGATCATGGCCTCTGACCACATCACCTGGCTTACTAAACTTCAGCATTTATTGGGAATGAAATGTTAACACACTTCGTAGAACATAATGTGGAAGCATATCAAGAGATTTGGGTTCCATAAATTAACCTCCTCTAATCCCAATTTAGGAAGTTGACGGGCCCCAAATATCTCAAACCACAGCATATAATACCCATCAGACAGGGAGTTACAGGGGGCTCATAATAATAGGTGGATCAGTGGTTTACAGAGCAGGAGGCTAGAAACTCTTGATCAACACCAGTAGGAATAGTGGCAGTGATGGTCAAGATTCCTTTCTTGACTTAAGAGTGAAGGGGTGAAAAAGGGAGGGAAGGAGGAGTGACTTCCTTTTTTTGGCTTGAGTTTTTTCATATCTTGCATGACATAAACATAAAGGCCTCTGGGTTGTAGGCAGTAGATTTGTAATATCAGTGAAAAACTTAATATAGACTATTCAGCCATAAATACCTACTATCCAGGAAGGATAAAACTGGCCAAGGAATAGATTCTCTCCATATTGGGAAAAAAGTAACAAGTAGTAACAAAGGAAGAACTATTCCCTGCAAAGAAGGACAGGACTGGAGTAGTACTCTAAATTCAATGGAAATTAAGACCAAAACAAGCACCTGTCGCACTGCAAAAATGCATCAATCACAAAAACATGGAGCTCAAGGGTGCACCCCATAATGCCTGGTGGCCCTGCTGGAAGACCAAGGAGCATCCGTGTATCCACGCGCACAAGAGTGAAGGAGCACGGTGGCCCAGGATGAAGAAGAGCCCTGATGGCACTCGGCTCCACAAAGGTAAATAGAACTCTTGTTAATAGGAATCTTTCTTTCTGACTCAACCAAGGTTTATTGACATGAGGCAAGAGCGTTACAGTGGCTCTCTTACAAATGTAAAACCACTTATCTCTATCATATCATTCCATGTATTATTTCCTTATTATTCCATAAAAGTGGAGGTCCACAGAATGTGAAGTGCATCACAATCACTTTGGTTACATCTCCAATATTCATTAGGAACCTTATTGATGCCCCATCTTGAATAAGCGTTTAGGTGACAAATGTCATTTTTGAAATATTTTGAAATAACTGTACTTCAATTCAGTCAGTCTAAGACATTTATCGTTTTTGACAGGTATGTTATCAATTTGCCTTGTGAATTTACAGTGGAGCTTCAATAAAAGACATGTGCCTAAAGGTGTTACCCTTCAGTAAAGTTGTCTGTTGTACTTCTATCAGAAATAGCACTATAATGTGCACTCAAAACGGTGAATAACTGTGTAAAGCCGTGTATGTGACAGTTTAATAGGAAAATAAGGGACTTTTTCCAAATGCATTACATTACACTTAATAAGATTGAGTACAGGTGGGGGAAATAAACAACCTTGCTTAATTAAGTGCATTCTAAGTTTCAATTTTGTGCCATAATATTCCACTTGGCTCAAGCCTAATTGGTTGTCACGAGTTGGTATGAAGGTTTCCCAAGGACATGCCTTAATCAATACTTGATTGAGATTAATTCTGTTAAGTACTAACTGATAAAACGTCCGAAAAGAATAACAGACACCTTTAACATTTCTGGAACATTTCTCTTTTAGCCAAAGAAAGTAAAACACAAATGTTATCATTTGTTTAAACGATATGGCAAATGCTCTCTGGTCGAAAGATTTAATATATTTCTGGTCTGGCAGCACCTTTTCCCACTCCAGCTAGACTGGCTTTAGTATCGAATTGAACAATTAACCCATTTCTTTTTTAAATCTGTTTCTATAATCTGACTTTCCATACATCCCCCATAACATACTTCACCCAAACATAATGTCTAAATAAGTGGGCCTGCCTTCCAAAAGACTGATAAACCTCAAGTGTGCCTGGGAATTTAAATGAATTGAATTAGAGCTATGAATACCATTGTATGCGAATTAGGAGCTGAAACGCAGCTATCTCCTGGGTATGACCATATCTAAATTACTGTGGCTTTAGCACTGGTGGCGCCCTGTGCGACAATGTTTTTTGGCGCCCCCCAATGACCACCTTTGCCACAGATTCCCTCACTACCACCATTTGACAGTGCCCCTCAAGTGTCCATAACCACTGTCTCTTAGATTCATTTATTTTTATAGCGCCACTCATACAAGTTTAAGGAGTCAGAACACCTTACATCACACACATATTGCACAGAGACAAATGTTACATAAGACACAGGCCTACAAGGTGTAGGAGTCACATGTCATCCATCCAATGGATGACATGTGACTCCTACAATTAGGCACTATACTTTGTAGGCACATGTAGGTACTATACTTTGGAGGTATTGTGGTGCAAGATCGCACAGCCTATCAAAAAGAATGTCTCCGACTACTAGCAGACCAAACCAGCTACCGCAGACTACCAGTGGACCCAACAGAAGATCTGGAAAGCGAGATAAAATCGCTAGTGGAACATGGTGAGTCGGAAGGCTTTATATCTAAACAAGAGGCTGATTTCTTGTGCGGGAGTGAGAAAAAGATTCCGTATTTTTACACCCTCCCCAAGATACACAAGAACAAGACACCACCACCTGGCAGACCTATTGTGTCTGGCATAGGGTCGGTATTGGAACCCCTTTCACAATTCTGTGATGTATTTTTCAAAAAAATGGTACAAAAAACAAGCACCTACCTCCAAGATACAAAAAGTTTGCTTCAAATTTTGGATCAACTCACTGTTGCGAATGACACTATATTGGTGAGTTTCGATATAGAAAGCCTGTACACCAGTATTCCCCAAGACGCAACACTGGATGTACTAGGTCGAGCCCTTGCAAAAGAAGAGTGTACGTCGAGAACCCCTAGAGAGTTTGTTCTAGAATGTGCCAGACTGGCTCTCAAAAGAAACTATTTTGAGTTTGAAGGCCAGATCTTCCTACAAACGGGTGGGACATCCATGGGCAGTTCTTTTGCTCCAAGCATAGCGGGATTGTATGTTTACGATTTCGAGGAGAAGTACATCCTTGGTCAAACAAACCCCTATAGCTCAAACATCCTAATATGGCGCAGATATATTGACGATGTGCTGACCATATGGAAAGGCACTGAGGACTCTTTGAATTCCTTCTTTAATTGGATAAATACTTGTGATGAACATCTACGCTTCACTTTTGAAAAAAGTCCAGATACACTTGTGTTTCTTGATATAACAATCACAAAAAAAGATGGTAAACTAACAACTGTGACCCATCATAAGCCAACTGCAAAGAATAACCTGCTACGCTTCGATAGCTTCCACCCGAGACCTTTGCGTGAAAACCTACCCTATGGGCAATATTTGAGGCTTCGTAGGAACTGCAGTGAACTCACTGATTACAAGAACCAGGCAGAGGATCTCACAAAAAAACTGGAGAACCGGGGATACCCAAAAAAGATTCTCCAAAAGAGCCAAAAACGTGCGCGGAACCAACCACGTTCCGGTCTCTTAGAACATACAAACAAAGCAGCTGGAGAAATACCCTTGACATGTGTTACTACCTAGAACACCATTTCCAATGACGTCTCCCGAATAATAAGGAAAAACTGGAATATCCTAAATACTGGCAACCTAGAGTGGGAAAAACCTTTGTTCAGCTTCAAAAGGGCGCAGAGTATAAAGGACAGGGTGGTCAACACAAGACCAATAAAGACAAACCCTGAAAGGGAGACACAAACAACTCTATGGGATTTACCAAAAGTGACAGGCCACTTCAGATGTGGTACCTGTAGTGTCTGCCCTTTCACGAGGAACACAAAAACGTTGCATTTGGAACCAAATAAAACCTGGACTATCAGGAGTCATACAAATTGCAACAGTGAGAATGTTGTCTATATGCTGACATGCCCGTGTAACCTTAGATACGTGGGTATGACGAGCCGAAAAATAAAACTCCGGATAGGAGAACATAGAAGCACTATCAGGTGCCAAAAGACTAACACAAGACTCACTGAGCATTTTCTTGCAAAAGGCCATAAACCAGATGACTTGGAATGGACCATCATTGAGCAAGTCAAGCCAGGAACGAATCAGACTAAAAGACTTTTCGAAAAAGAGCAAAGATGGGTATACAGGCTGTCTACCCACAAGTCGGGTTTGAATGATAATATCCCGTGGAATAGTGTATTGGCATGAATCACTATTCACAAACATTATCATGATGTACCGAAATTTGCACTAAACACCGCATAAAATGAAGACTTCACAACTATACTGTTAATAAAATCGATGTCTGACTCTGTTCGCAGATCCGTTACGAGTTGCCCCTCTCTTTTGCACTGGCAATGAAGCTACCCCTATTTAAGCCCTAATAATGAAGGAATACCCTTCGAAAAACCATAATAAAACGATCTATCAAGAAAAACGATCGATCTCCATGGCAACGTAAACGAGAGACTCTCTCTGACTACGTCTGCCAGAAACAGATGACGCCAACCAAAAGCGCCGCCCTCGGAGCTCCCTGGTTGGCCAATGGCGGAGTCGCGTGACTACCCCACGTGATGCGGCCACGCCCAACCAGGAAGCGCTCCAAACGATACTTTACCGGTAGCCACAGCGAGCACCGGTTACTCTTCGGGGCACCACCAGCCGGAACCAAGTAGGTTTACCGCCTGATGAACAGAAGCAGCAAGTAAGTGATGCGCAACCGTTTTAATGCGGGAACAAGAGGTTCCTCGTATTTCTGAATTGATAAGCCGGCGGGCAAGGCTACAAATTCAATTGATCAGAACAACTATAACCGGGCATATCTTTCCTTTCTTTTTCTTCCTCCTTTCTATATAACGATTTTAAGGAGACGGACTCTTGCCGTCTTGGAAGTGCAGGTGCCCATGAAGCGGCAAAACCGCAAAGAAGCGTAAGCTAAAAACAATACCAGTCGCAATTCACCAAAAGCGACGTCACGACTGCCCACATATTCCAGCAGCCGTTCACTTCGTGATCACAAGTAGAGATCACTCACTCATAGCACGCCGATTATTTTTCACCAGCCATTCACAAAAATGCCAGAACTAGGTCGACACCACTTCTTTGGCATTATTTGAGTAGCGACCAGCCACAGTCCTATCATAGCACTGTAGCCATGTAAATAAAATAGATGAATCCCTCTGTTCCAACTCAGGATTATCATCTACTATTGACTTGGTATGGCTATATATGTTAAATGTGACGTATATGTATTGTCTACCCTAGTTTGTGACCCCGTCCTGTTTGTTTTTTGTTTCCCTGTTTTTACAGGTTTTTTCTTTGAACAAAAGAATAAGCACTTATTTTACACGAGTCCACAATTTGTGCACTCCCATCTGGACTAGGGCAGGACGCACCTTAGCGTGTGTGGACCACCCAGTTCAGTCACATGGTCCTGACGAAAACCAATGAATAATTTGATGGTTGAAACATGTAGACCCTTTTAAATTTATAGTATTTACCACACTTCACATAGCACACTTAGCTATTTTTATCAAACACTAATTATACCACCGAAGCCTACCTAATTAGGCATAGGTGCAACACGTTTTTAATTAAGGGTTCAAGCACTCAAGAATAAATTACTTGCAGTGAGTAGTGTTGGCCCTTTTTTAAACCACTTGTTTGATCGCCTTGTACATATAAAAGAAAAAAACGAACCAGCTCCACTGTAATCAGGTGTCGCAGCACACCCTATAGGCATTCGGCCTATGGGGTGGGACCCCGATGATGAAGCATGTCACCAACTAGGTTGGTGAGTGAGGGGTCTTCTATAAGGATATGCATTATCCGAAAACAGGCTGAGGCACATGGTGCTGAACTGAGCACCCTAGCCCCTATCCAGAGGAACGCATTTTTACGTTCTCTCTGTTTTTGAGTGGATACTCCTTTTTTGTTTTTGTAACTATACTTTGAGTCCCTGTTCTGGAAAAACACAAATACATAATTTAAAATGTAACACCATTGTTAGTTTTTTTTTTAATAATAGTAATTTATTTCTACCTAAATGATCCCTTTTTGCAATATTAGGATAACGAAAGACTGGGTAAAAAACACAAAGCTCTAATACATTCCTTGCAGTTTGCATGCAGCTCTTTGATGACAGTTAATATGTAAGATTTTAAATTATAAACGGCAAGTAACAAAAGGATCTCTCTGACAAAAAGGTAACCCATTGACCAATTTATATTATATGCACTTTGTGATCTGAATGGCTCACTTTCTTTGCAGCAGGCATGTTAACCATCTGCACTACAGGTCAACATTTCTTAGACAAAGCTCCGGTTTCTCCCTAGGAAGAACATTAATCATATAAGTTATCTTGCCATTTTTATTGCTGGGACAAAGAACGCAGGATAAGGTGCTTTTAGAACAATAAATATGGCGCCCCCACCCCAAGTCAGCGCCCGGTGCGATGGCACCGATCGCACCACCCTAGACCCTGTGTGGCATAAACAGGTAATGCAACCAAACAAAATCTTGAGCTCAGTGTTTGTGCTATGTGAAAACATGTTAGACATGAGCACTTAGAATCCTTTAAAGTCACTGTCCTCTCCTCTTGGTCAACCTAGCCCATCCCCTCACACCAACACCCTTGCACTCTACCCTCCTATCACCTCCCCCTTACGTCTACCTCCCTTCCTCCCAAGATCCCTAGTTCTTTTCCCCATCCTATTACTACATCTCAGCGGCTGATGGTTGTCAGTGATCGTATATATTCTACTAAACTTGAATAAAGAGATTTGAACCATGAAGTCATTGTTTTAATCATGCAAAATACATCCTCCTGTTTGTGAGTGAAAACTCCATTTCCTTCCTCATCAAATGTTATATTACTGTTTGAATGTCATCTGTTTGGGTTAATAGAGCTTTTGTTTTTTATTCAAATCCCATTGGTCTGCAAATTTGTTGCCAGCTTGGGGTTAACACATCCACATGAGTATGAGAGAGATTGATGGCACTTATGCTGGTTTTATGGTGAATAGTGTTCTGTCTTCTATACTGTAAAGATGATTTTCAGAGTAAATGTGAGATTTACAGGAATGAATTTAGACGTACAAGAAGTTTGAAGTTACCACCATATTTCCCTTTAATTATTCAAAATAGGAATATTTTAGTACATATCTGCCCTTTTCTAGATCCATACTGCCATTTAGAGAGCTCTTCTGCAATTGACAGGCACTTTTCTCTAATTCTATCAAGAACTCGCACAAACTTGTTAACCAAACCTCAGCAAATGTCAGACATCCCTTTTCTGTCCTTCAGTATAAGAGACCCTGTGGCTCTCATTCCGAGTCCAACAGTACTCAACGTTACTCCAAATTTGGGCACAATCTCCATGTGCTCCGTGATCACGATAAGAACTTGGGTGCAAAGTGCACACTATGGGATGTTTGTTCGCATCATTTTTGAGAGTTAAAAATGGATGAAAATTGTGTGGCTCCGCAGAACAAAAAACGGATTTACACACCTCAAAATGAGAAAAAAGTCTGCACAATGTACATTTATCAAAGTAGCAGTTTACATTTGATATAGCAAGCAACAGCGAATGAGGGATTCATGGCCTGATTCAAAAAGATAAACTTGCACTTTTTTTTAAGTGTATGATATTTTTCAATTCACAAAAGTATTTCACTAGTAGTATCTTTACAACTGCCTATCTTTTTATGTGTGGAGTCTCCGCCACAAGTGGGGAGACTAGCAGCCGTAACAATGCAAAAAAGTTTAAAATTACACAAATTGTGCACTTACCTTTATGAATTAAGCCATATGTGACTATGCTGCAGCAACAGAAAAAGAATACCTTGCTGAGATAGACTGTTTGACCTTATCCTATAGGTTTATAAAGAGAATATGCCTCTTTATTAAGCTTGCTGTCACCCCGCATGTTGTTACAACGGGGTTGTTACAACAAACGCGTTGTAACAACACATGCTATTACCTGCAAGTTGTAACAACTACTTACAGAGGGGGGCGCTGGATGTTCGAATAGTATAATTTATTATTCCAACTCCAGTCTGTACGGACAGTAGGGGAGGTCTCCCCCCTCTGCAAGTCGTTGTTACGCCCTGCGGGGTAATGGTATGCGTTGTTACAATGTGGTCATTGTAACAACCGAGTTGTAATTGCATGCCGGGGACGGATTCGTAGTAAGGGTTGTTTACCGCATAAAGATATATTATTGAACTTCTATCCATATAGTATTTCTGTCTAACCCACAACTGCGGATTCACATAGATATAGGTTCTTTGTTGATCTGCGTTTTCTCCTGGTAGACCCCTCCTGTTGTATGTTTTGAGGCATGTAATTTTGACAGGACTGGATCCAGAAAGACTTGCACATAAAAGGTATGCACATGCTCAGATCCTCATTCAGGGTTGTTGGTGGAGATCTGCAGCAATATCACAAATCTGGAATATCATTACCATACCCAGCAATCAGATTAATACCACAATTCCGTTTTTAAATGTTAAATTACATTCATATTTTTCAGCATTTAAATCTGTTAGCGCCAATTTTTTTTCTGATGCTGATGGACATGACATTTGTATTCTGTGGTGTGGTATTATTCCATTTATAAGGTGGTTTACAATGTCACTTCAGATTACATAGGTTGTGTCAGTGCTTAATTTATGCTGGTGGTTTCCAGTGCTCAGCCTTTGCATTTAATTGTCAACACTGGCACACGTAACAGTCTGCCACAAGGTGGTGATGTCTGGCTATTTTAGAGATGACCACAACAATAGTTAACTTTTAATTCAATATACATTAAAAATGACTATTCCCTGCCGCCCAATCCATTCTTATAGCATTGGGGGTCTGAAATAGTCACACACTTGTAGGAGTGTGATGGTTCATTGTTGTGTTATTACGGTCTTTGGCAGCATGGCCGGGACAATGTGTGGTGCAAGCTGCTGTGGCTGCCTAACAAGAGCCTTGGCATTTTTTTTTTGTTTTAATTAACCACTGAGTTGTGTTAAATATGCAGTGACATGACTTCTGTGCCAAGTGTTATAAGTATTAAATGAATCCATTAGCTTCTCTTCAGCTACTGTAGGTATGGTATTGATGGAGCAAGGGTTCAAGAAAACAAAACTTGCTCAGGGCAATCGTTAACTTTTATTAACCGTTAAAACTGTAGATGAAAACAAGACTAATATACACCAGACACCGACATATGGTAAGGAAGCTTCATGCATGCTTAATTAATATGGAATAAAGTGCAACGCGATTAAAACCCGCTTTAATTTGCAAAAACGCTTTGCGCATGTGCAAATCAGAATTACGTAGAGATAACGTGACAAACCCGCTTTGAGAGGGAAAAATCTCATGCATGTGCAAGAAGAACAAACATGTGGTCTTGAGGAGCCACATGCCTGGCATCTGCTTATTTGAATTTAAAAGAAGGCTGCTGTTGTTAATGCTTTTGCCCAGGAAAATAATAACATGAGATAGAGAAGAAGTGGTTGGTGAATAGTAAGAATTATATGTTTAAGAAAATAACATCTGTTTATGCTTCTTTTATTAATAGTGTGCATTTGGGCCTGATACGCCTAAAAGGAGAAAATGGCGCTGGATGACAATGAGTTGCGCATGCTCAGTGGATTCGTAATGTGACCCAATGACCGGAAAACTGAACAGCTGCCAGATACCAAGAACAGAACACGTGGGAAAGTGAAGATGTGCATCCCTAGTCTGTAAAGGCTGTATTGAAAGTATTATAAAAATGGCAACAATATGTGTATGGGACTGAAAATTATGAATGAACTAAAGGGGAAGGGTTTGCGAGACAATAGTACCTTAATAACAATGAAGATGTCAGCATAGTGTGATGAAAACTCCCCTAGCCCTGTCCAATCATATTTCGTATTTTACTAATATTTGCAACTATTGAGGGTGGGACATGTAGAAACAAAGACTAGAACTATAGCGACTTAGAGATTAGAGCATTTGAGCAGCATTGAGAGAGCATCAAGATTATGGAGAGAGAGAAAGAGGCGAGAGCTGCTGCTGCTGGGTCGAGAGAGAGGAGAGAGCAGTCTGGGAAGATTCAGATCCAAATGACAGCCTGATTCGATTTGAAGATTGCGGAAGAACATCGAGGAGGGAGAGGGTGTAAGAGAAGGATGCGCTGTGGTGCGTCGGGTTTATAGAGAAGTCTAGTAAGTATCTGTCCTGTCCTGATCCTGTCCTATAGTCTTTGTCTCCTGATTCTAACTCAGGGGTCCCCCACCAGTCCTTTGGACAGAGGGGTGGTTTTCCAGTATTTCTAATAGGTAAATATTATTCTGTCTCAAAAACAATTGCATATTCCTTTGCAAATGTCATTTTGTTTGAACCTTCTGTCTCTTCATCTATCCACTCTTTTGCATTGATTAGTTGAATGAGTTTGTGTCATTGGTTGAATTTGCCAAATGAACATTTTTCTCTCCCATTTGAAGAAGGATGGCGTTTGCACTGTGAATTTGTATTAATGAGCGTTCAATTTACAATTGAAATAGTAGATAAAACTTATGAATCTTACCCAGAGTCTGTGGGTATTTCACTAAGATCTATGTATTAGTTAGATAACTGTTAATATCACCATCTACTAACTCAACTAATGGTCCATCGACCAGAGTTAAGAGTGTTGATTTGTGAAAGATTAGTTAGGCATTAAATATTGTTCCAAATTGTTTGAGATTACAGTAAATTACCTAGTCAGAACTTAACTGAATCATAAAACTTGTACCCCAGCTGATTTTGCCAGGGAGTGTGGATGAGCATTTGGGTAAATGTGCACAGGCCCCATTGAAGTATTTTGTTGTGAAGTATTCGTCCCTGGCCTTCCGCTGGATCAGCATCAGGCTTGTCAGAAGGTAGTGAGAGGACTTGGATCAAATTTAACCCAGGTCCCTGTGGTTGCTTCTCCCATTTTTGCTAGGTGCCAGTAAGCACCTGTTTCTAAGTATTTAAAAAACCACAGTCTAGGAAAAGCAAAAAACATGGCATTGGGTCAAGTGTCTGTCCAAGTAAGCTCTTTCAGGAATAATGAAGACGGAAGATTGCTTCCAAATTGTACCTTAAAAGTAAATGTTGCTGGTAGAGAGCAGGAACATGACAAATGTGGTGCTTGGGGCATTATTTCAACCCGGCGCTACCCCCTACCTCTATGCATGGCATTTCCTTCACTGTGATCCTTAAGGCATGTGACTGCAGAAAATCAATTCACAATTCCCTATTAGTCCATTTACAATGTCAGTCTGTTGGTCTAGCTCTTGTCAGCTTCATGCTTTCATTGCTGGAGACCCCTCCCCCTGCTGGCTCACCTGCACCTTCTGATCTGACCAGTTACTTAGGTAGGTGGCCGCAGCCCAACTATTCATGGTTTCTTCTCTTGGCCTATTTCATTTGCTCTTATGGGAAGTGGTCTCTTGCTTATTCTGTGCTCACAATCTTAGTGACAGACTTGTTTTCTTAGTCAGCAAGAAAACGGTGTAAGCATGAGTGTTAGATGTGTCTGGTGGTTGTAGGCTCCGGCACTCAGTTTGGGACCCAAATGTATTTTTCATAACCAGAATTGACTAAAAACAAGAGACATAACCGTAGAACAGGGAGGGAGGAGGAAGAAAGATAGGAAAATAGAGACAAAGTAAGAAAGCAGGGATGAAATGTACCTGCATGAGTGATACAAAGAGACATGAAGCGTAGGGTAGTGGAAGAAAGAGGCATGAGCTGCAAATAAGGCTATGCTGCAACTTTGAATTTCGGAAGTAGGATCCTCCTAATAGTAAAGCATTTGGCTCCAGCACATATGTTTTTTTTACAAATTAAACACTGGTAAGCATGTTTTGTGCTTCACACAATATTTACAGTTTTCACGATCCCTCATGAAAGTTCCTCCAGTGCATGGCTTTCATTGTTTTATCAACATTTCCAATCAGTTAGTCTGAGCATCCAGTCCCTGCTGCATCGTAAAGAAAACCGTAAATAATTAAGGTCAGCAGGTGTCCTCGCTGCAGAACATTGGATATTGACAGTGTAGGCTGATTTATCTCAGTCCAGGTTAACACACTGGGCTTATTTACTAGCCTCTTGCGCCGCCGGTACGTCACTTTTTCCCATATTAAAAGTGATGCATCGGGTGGCGCAAGGGGCTTGTAAATAAGCCCCTTAATGTATACGGGGTTTTGTATACATTTCATAGCTTCACTTTTACTGTCACAATGCGCTCAACTACACCACGTCACAATTGTGATGCAGTAACCCAGGAGAACGAAGCATGTACATTGTACCTGTCTCGTAGCAAGTCTGGGTGCAAGTGTAATTGACATCTTGTTCCGCTGTATTTTTATTAACTTGCTGCCCATGCACACATACCGCTCCTAATCACACCGTGCGCTATTAACGCCTGTTTTCTAAGTCCCGGGCGTTAATGTATTGGTGATATTTGCCACAACTTCGTTGCGGAGACGGTGTTAGGACATTAGGATGTTTTATTCATTATTACCCCTTCACGGGGTGCAGTGTGTCACGGAGGTGGTTGCAGAGATGAACGTCATGTGTGTTACGTACCCACAAAGTGCTGAAGAGGTTGTGCAATATATACAGGGCACAAGTCGTAAAAAAAAGAAGTGGGGGGGAGGGGACGCTGTCACCAGAAGTGACGTCACGGCAAGAAGTGACGTCACGAAAGGTGCCGAGGTCCTCGTCCCAGAGAGGCCAAAGAGTGAAGTCCAGCTGTTTGGCAGGGGAGACGGCGTCCCCCCGGTAAAATAAGTGGGGGGACGCCGTCCACCCGCGTGGTACCCCGACTCGAGCCCTATATATTATACACTGTTGTGGGCACAGTGCTTAGTATCTCCATCGGTACGCCGCTGCCCACAGCCCCAAACCCAAATAACACACAGACACCAGTTATTGGAATGAAGAAGCTGCAGGTTTATTTGTTATACAAATAAAAGGTGGGTTATCTTACAGGCGATCCCGTCCGCCCCGCAACCCCTCGTTGCAAGGTACCTGAAGTTTTAGCCAAAGAAACACCAGCGGCCATAGCCCGGTGTTGAACCTGGGAGGATAACTCCTCCCACCAGTGGACCTATCATCCACCCGCTCCGCCCTCTGAACAAGGGAGAGTTAACTCACACCTTCCCCAGCCGGGCGGAGTTCTATATGGCAAGCCCCCGGTGGCTCAGGTTTGCAACCGCCCTAAGGACTAACGGGGTGCCGTCATACCCCAAGTTCCCTAGAAGGACCCCTTGGAGCATGTATGACTTATGCACGGTGCGCTTTGCACTGGAGGCTTCAGGTCCTGTTCCTGCGCCTTTTCCTGTCTTTGG
Source organism: Lissotriton helveticus (assembly GCF_964261635.1). Lineage (NCBI taxonomy): Eukaryota > Metazoa > Chordata > Amphibia > Caudata > Salamandridae > Lissotriton > Lissotriton helveticus. The sequence continues at coordinate 1,200,192,812 of NC_136059.1, forward strand.
GATCGCCCTGTAACTCCTCCTGCAACAAGAGACAAACATTAATACATCAATACTGTCCCCCTCCCCACTTCCCCCCTTTTCAGCGGGTGAGCGGTAGGGAGGGGAGGTGAAAAGGGGATTTAGAGTCCGGGCGGGGAGGGGGCTGCCTACGGCCGGGCTGCGTGATAGGAGGGGCCACCCTTATAAACCTTCCCCTGGCCCCACCCCTTATCCATCCCCTAGCTCGCGCCAACCCCCACCCCCCCGAGGATGGGCTGCCCGGCTGCCCACGGAAATACTACGGGCCTGCCCTCCTACGGGGTCCCCTGCAGGGACCTCGGGCATCCTGCAAATGCGGTGAACTGAGGCATGCAGAGCTGATACAGGTGTACTGTGTAATCTACTTTGCAATAACATCCCGTGCATGTTAACAAAGATAGCACCTAAAATAGGTAAGATAAACAAGCATTGGCATAGCCAATAGGTCTCGCCAATTAGGACCTTATAAGTGTTCAGCCATATAACACTTGATGTTGTTGCACCAAGGATATTGTGCTGGGTAACTAAACACTTATAAGGTCCCAAAGGCGAGACCTATCGGCTATGCCAATGCTTGTTTATGTTTATTGAATATTTGCAACACATTTTATTTTCCTACATATCCTCCTCCAGTATTGACTGCAGCACCTGTGCCTTCCTCATGATGAGACTGCTTAGTTGTCTATGTGAGTTGTCGGTGCTCAATTTGATGGCTTTCCACCCTACTCGTGTTTGTCCCTCCCAGGAGCCTTTCAGTCTCCCAGTGTTCTGATTGGTTAACTCGTATCCTTCCACTGCTAACGTTACCGGTTTTCTTTCTTTACCTTTTTCTTGGGAGATATTCCCTATTGCACGTTACACATCAAAGACGCTTTTGAGTTCGTAGATTAAAGCCACTCTTCAATTATCATAACAAAGGGAACTAAAACACACAACCCAACTGTAAGTGATGTTGTTTGTCACAGGCCTTCAATTATACTATTGTCTAAAAGCAGCAAATCATTGTCTCGTTTTCTGAGATATCCAGGCCTCTCAATCGCTGATTTTCAGTAGAGTATTTGTTTCATTGAATTTATGCATCCAAGCAAACATAGCTCGAGGAATGGCGAATGCATTTGAATATTCAGTCCCTCGAGTGGCGGTGCAAAGGCTTGAAATACACTAAGGGGCTTATTTACAAGCCCCTTGCGCCGCCCGTGCGTCACTTTTAATATAGTAAAAAGTGAGGTACCGGCGGCGCACGGGGCTTGTAAATAAGCCCCTAACTGTTTTAGCAGATAAATGCAGTTAAGTAAAAGCAACATAATGCTCAGTGACAAAAATAAACGAGAAGCTGAATAGTCACACTGCTCAGAGCGCTCCAACCAATTCAGGAAAACATTAAATATAGGTAAGTTCCAAACTAAGGGAAATAAATTTCAGAACAAAATCCTTGGAGTAAGCAGTTTTTTTACTACTCTTTTCTTGGTGTATCTACCAGCAAAGGTAGATGCCATCGAAGAACTGTCATTAGAGCTGCTCTGCTTTGATCGCATATCACCATTACTACCTTTGCCTTAGTAAGATATCACATAATTAAAATTCCACAAGCGATTATCTTGTCACTTGATCATATTTTTTCAATAACTTCTATGTTGTATCCTGGAATTGTACTTATTTACTAGCAATATTCATTTACTTGAAGCCTTTTTTACCTGGGGTTCTCCCTTGGTTTTTTAGCACCCTTTTCTCCTTCCTTCTTCCTACTTTTGGTAGCTCTTATACAATATGACACTTGTCCTGTCTTTTCTGGTCAATGATTATGCTGACATGACCATTGGAAAGTAAGCTTTTTCAATTTTTCTGCTGGTCTTCTTTGATTCTTTAATATTACACCAGTAAAGAATGTTTAGTTGTGTAGGGTTCAGCTTGGGTCATCGCCCCTTGCTCTGCCTTAGGTTAAACAATGTACTGCTATTGTCCTGTCCCCACCACAGAGTGTCCTCCTGGTAAGAGGAATCATTTCTGGCCACATCTTCAAAGTATTAACTGTGCTTCACTAATCTTACTGGTAATTGTAATGTTTGCCCTCTCATGTGTCTCAGGTGTGTGGGCTCTATTGAGATGTGAGAATTATTTAAGGCCTCTCCTGCATTCTGTGCTACCTCCCGACATCAGTCAGCTGCGATCTTCTTTATAAACTGCCTCCTGAGCCTAACATGAGCCTAACAATCAAACACATCTTTATTCGATTCATAGAATCATAAAAGAACAAGCAATGCAGTGCTGTAGATACATCACTTCAAACTAGTACATTAATCCTCTATGAGAAAAGTAAAAAAGCCTGTGAGATTTATAAATCAATACATTTGTGCAAATGTGCAGTTCTTGGCTAAAGTGCAAAATACGCAAGACATATTCATCAAGTTCTGGGTACAATACACAGTTGGAATAATAAAGTGCATAGGTGCCGCATTAGAATTTCACAGAAATACTTGTACCCCTTTTGAAGTAATCATAGAGTCAATTAAAAAAATAAAAATCTGCTTTTGGCCAAAATTTTGATGTAAATTTCCGATTACTATGTGTGTGTGTGTTTGTGTGTTTGTATTTATATAGCGCCTTCTACCCTGAGGTCTCGTAGCGCTGTATTCATACCGCTGTGGAACCCTTCCTGGCTTTCCTGTGAAATGTCCACTCCTGGGCACCCCCAAGGTGAAGCCAGGCATCCAAGCGCTGCTATGTACAATAAAATATTCAGCAAGTTGGTCCTAAAATGTACAGTTGATTTGCTTGTATACTCTAGTAAAATCCTAGTTAACATTTCAAACCTTTCTTCAGTCACATAAAATTAATGGCCAATAAAAATCTGCTAACTCCAAATACAATGAGCTGGGTATTGTCTGTTTTTAGGATGCGTAACATATCGTGGTACTTCCTAACACCCAACTTCTTGCCCAACGGTTTTATCCATTTCCTTCTAACGTTAAGGTAGGTGGGGCAGAAAAATAGAACGTGGGCTATGTCCTCCTGTTTACCCAGCTGGCATATTGTACATTCACTGTCTCCCCCCTCCCCCCCCCCCCCCCGCTGCTTGACTTTTCCCATTTGATTGTAAAAGATTTAACTCGGAGAATACCGTACCTGAATTTCAGGTAGAGTATCTTCGCAAGTTGAGGTTCAATCTGGTCTAAAAATAATTCAAAACAGGGTGTTGGCTTAAACATTAAAAATTCGGATGTGAGTGAACCAAATCCACAGTTTTGGGTAACTTTATGCACAATGAAGTTCCAATAAACTTTTTTAATTTCCCTTTTTGATTCGTCAGTCAGCCTATCAGGGTGGTTCCAGAATTTGCTGAGACCCAGTTCTAGGAGCCACCTTCGGGCATTGGCCAACCAGGGAAATGTAACATGAGTGTCTAGTGCAATTAATTCACTCAGTGCCTGCCGATAGGTGGAAAGTTCATCAGTAACCCATATCCTGATCCAATACGACAAAGTCATCCTAACTGCCCTGTGCTCAATGCGTTTTAACCCCAGATCGTACATATAAGGAATCACCGGTGTATTTTGGGGGAGGTGGACCATTGCCCTTAAGGCCCTACTTTCTCTCCCCACAATTAGGGCGGAGCGATGCTCCCCACCCCACAACTCGGAGCCATACAGAGCGGCAGTTTGGGCCTGGATTTGTACACCTCTAATGCAGGTGTAATAGACTTAGTTTCAGTAGCATGGAGTTTTTTCAGGATAGGAACTGAGTTTTGTGTTAAAATAGTTCCAGATTTTCTAATGTGCGGGTGCCATGAAAGTTTAGAATCTATAGTGACCCCCAAGTAAACAAAAGTGTGGACCCTCTCTAGAACTGCACCATTCAATATTATATTCTTCTTAAAACTTTTATGAGGCCTAATAGACATGTATTTTGTTTTTGCAGGGTTTATTTCAAATGGTTTTGCAATCCCTTTGGTGTCTGTGAAAGCAGGATGGTATCGTCTGCGAATGTCAAGGCACATACATGGGTACCACCTAGCTTTGGGGTATCATGATTTGTATTCAGTAGGAAGTCAACCATGTCGTTGACATCAAGAAGAAACAGGGTAGGCGCCAGGACGCAGCCCTGGCGCACCCCTTTCCTCACTAGTATTTCTTCTGTCAACTCCCCACCTTTTCCCAAAAGCACTTTTGCGAAGTTGTCTTCGTGTATTCTGATTAGTTGGACCAATATATTTCTGGGAACCCCTTGTTTGAGCAGATTTACCCACAAAAGGTCTCTTGGGATTGAGTGGAAAGCGGCCTTTAAATCGATGAAGGCCACATACAGATTACCAGATCTTAGTTTGGTATATTTCCAGGCACCAGGCAATGGTTAACAGCCTGAACACCTGATCTATGGTGCTCGTTCTCTTTCTGAACCCTGCCTGATACAGGGACAGTATATAATTTTCGACTAGCCAGTCATTTAACTTATCCAATAGCAGCTTTGAATAAACCTTTTGGGTAATATCTATCAAACTGATAGGCCTATAGTTGGTGGGGGTCGTCCGACTACCCTTTTTATATATAGAGACGATCTCCGCGCCCTTCCAAGATATAGGGATGGGCTGTCCTCCACTAATTGCATTACATAATAAATTAATGTACGGAGCCCATACCTCAGGAGCATGCCTAAAGAGGTCTCCATGGATGTTATCTGAGCCTGGCGCTTTAGACAGCTTAATGGCAGCTATAGCCTGATTGGTATCTAAAATACTAAAGTGTAATGGTTCAATCTCACTCGACATTGTCAGCTCTTTAATAGTGGGTAGGTTCTCGCTTGATGGCAAACCCGGACATGCATATAAATGTGCGAAGTGTCTAAATAGTAATCCTGAGTCGGCTTGCTTGTCTTATTGCCGTTTGCAATGATCCGCCAAAATAGCGATTGATCTCCAGTCCTTGCTGCAATTAGCAGGTCATCCCAGCTGGAGTCCTCCCAAGCTCTACGTGCTACTTTTAGCACCTGGTTATAATGTTTCCTTTCTTGCCTAATTATGACCGGTTCTTTCAGCCTTAGTGCCTTGATTAGGCTCCTCTTTGCTTCTCTACAATCTTCATTAAACCAGGGATTAGCCAGTGACAGCTTATCATTGGTAGAACCTTTGCCTCTCCCCGCTTTAGTGAGATGAGGTTTACTATTTTCCACTAATGTTGCATGGATTTGGGTAATTGGAATGGGATTTGGGGTCTCTTTTAAAAAGAAGAAAGATAAGAGATCACAAAAAATATTATAAATAGAAGTAAGGGGTTCAAGTTTCACTAGAATAGATGACCATCTAACTGCCCTTCTATTATTACTAATTATGGGCTTTAGGTCTTGCAAATCTGATCTAGGTTGATTCTGAAAATATTTTCCTTCAAGGACTAAACAGAGGGGGAAGTGATCACTTTCCCTCAATGTCTCTATTGTAAAATCAGTCACATAGGCCCAGTGCGCAGCACTTATCATAATGTAATCAATACAAGAGGACGATTGGCCCCTTGAAAATGTGTTTGCGCGTGCAAAGTCAGAAGGACATCTACCATTGCAGGAACGTAGTCCTTTTTCTATAGTGAAGTTGAAAATCTGTAAGGCAGAGACAGTGCACCCCATAGGTCTTTCAGTTCTGATTAGTGGGATACCCAATGCTAGGTCTTCTTCTTCCAGTATAGTTTCCATGCCCCTTAGTGGTTAATAGCAACAATCAAAATCACCACCAATAATAATCGGGCCAATCGATGCTATAGAATCAATGATTCCTCCCAGGTGATTAATTAATGGTGTTTCTTTGGAACAATCTCTTGATCTAATATATATATTAAAAAGAGAGATCCTAGTTTTATTGGGAAGCTTTAAGCTCAATCCCTGGATGTCATCTGAACTGATAGGTAAAATTTCTGTTACGGCAATTACATGATTTTTAAACCATATTAAGAGCCCGCCTGAGGGTCTACCTTTTTTCAGCTGGTTGGCCTCTAAACTAAACGTTCTGTATCCCACCTTATGTAGGGGTTCCAGCGCCCAGGTCTCTTGGAAAAGGCACAGGTCGTGGTTATCTATATAATCCTGCCAGTCAGGTTCCAAGTGTTTTTTTGTAAGACCGGCTATATTCCAGGACAATATTTTAACAGCTGTTGTTTTGGGGTCACTTTTCTCTGGAATAATAGACCCACCAACCTGTGATTTGTTTAATCCTAGGTTTGCATTGAGGCTGGATCCTACTACAGGTGCCTCATTAATATTTTGCCTTCCCAATCTGGCTAGATCCTGGTCCCCGGGCAAGTGGAGCTGTGTCCCAGATCTTACCAACGTCTGATCAGTGGACAAATTCAGTCAATCCACTGCTTCAAGACTGTTATGAACCACCAAAGGATTCCAAAAAGCACCAGAATTATTTTTGGTCACCAATTAATTCGGGGGAGCACCACAGCTCAGTATACCCGTTTTGTTTTGTCTAATACATGTTGAATCAAATAATGAATGGGTTCTTAGATTCCAGGTAATCAGATTGTCAGCTATTGTTTTTGAATGGAACGTTAACTTAATGTCATCTAGGCCCCCTCCCTCTTGCTGTAGCCGTTAAGCACTCTTCATGTCGGTTCTAATTATAGAGAGGCATTGGCGTTTGATTCTTATCCAGTGTATAACCTTGTTAACCAAGGAGTCCTCATCCTCCCTGGTTCCTGGTTTTAGCCTTGGGACATTAGTAAGGAAAACATTGTAGGAAGCAATACCCCCATGGGTGCAGTGTGACAGTTCCCTACCTGATTCTTGTTGCCATACTTCTTCTCTCTGTTTGTTCCTATGTTCCCAGTCCCCATTCTGCAATCTAGTTGGAAGTAAACTATCTAGGTGCCTTTTTGTGCAAGGGGGCATATGCTGTGGTTAGTGCACTCTAGGATATTCCTGTGAGTTAGCCACCGGGTGACCTAAGTTTGGTCGAAGGCCATGGGCCTGGTCTATATTGTAGAGATGGTGAGCTTTGTGAGTTTGGGGGCATTTTTGTATTCCTTCCATCAGCTTCCTACGCTTGTCATTTCTAGTGGTAGTGTTACTCGGCCTAGATTCTATGGGTTTGTTCACTCCAGATGGGGTAGCTAAGCCCGTGTGCTTATGTCTAATCTGCTGGTAAGGGTTTCTATAATTTTTTTAATCGATCTGACCTCTTCCTCAACAATACTCAATTTACGAGACAGATCTAACACCAATGTATGTGTGTCGGTAATATGTGTCTGCGCATGGGCATTTAGTAGGGGTGGGTTAGGCAGACTTCTATTAAGCAATTGATCCCTCCCGGGATGTGGTCCTTGAATTGCTTCTGGGTTTTCTGCTAATACTGAGTATTTGTTAGAGCACTCAATAGTAATAATCTCTTCCTGAAGGTCGCTGTCATGATCTATGTCTGTATTGTCTATTGTTTTATTCCTAGCTCTGATTATTTTGCCTGTGTTAGCTCCTGTTTTTGGGTTAGAGCCAGCTATTACAGGTAAAGAGGGCTTTTCTTGGCTTTGATGAACAATAGCTACGTGACTATTAGGCTCTTGGCTATTGGTTTTGCCCTTTTTGCCATAGTAAGATGAAATTTTGTTTCTCCCCTTAGAGTTAGGCTCCTTGCCATTAGACAGCATGTTCTCTACCTCTTCAATGAGGCTGTCGATAGCAGCAAGTGTGCAGGTCTCAGCTGCTGATTTTGGCTGTTTCTGGGTCCTTGGAATCTTTTTCCTGCCTGTTATCACTTCTGCTGCTTTCCTTTTCCCCATTATTACACGCAAAGCGCTATAAGCAAATACGCATAGGAATTAAGGGGATGCTAAGTGGGCGAAGTAGATTCTCAAAAGCAAGTAATTTATATTGTGTACAAGGACAAATTTCTATAGTCCAAATAGGAATATAACATTAGTAACAAAATGTGTGAGAGAAGCTTGTCATCAGTCTTCCTTCAAAGAATACGTAAGCAATTCAAAAATAATACGTAAAATAGCAAGAAGTTCACAAATTATGTCCCACAGAAATATGTTTTTGGTTTAAAATGTATCAAAAAATGTTCAAATTATCATTAGTCTGTGGCAACCACACTAACTTACCAAGAAGAAGGAGCTGGCAAGCTGATCTGCTAAGCGAAATGTCAGGAAGGTGGCCCAGCCCAGCCTTATCCGGGCTTTGATGGGCGCGGATGGGCCCGCCCTTGGCCTGGGCTTGGCCCACGCGCCTCCCGCACTGCGGGAGGGCCACGCTGCCTTTGAGGGCCTCGGCGCCCTCCGCTGACTCGTGGCGTGTGCGTCTCGCACAGCCCCCTGGGAGATGTAGGCGTAGGGAGACTGCTGGTGCGAATAGTCGATGGGCGATCCCCTCACGGTGGAGCTGGCGCTCAGGCAGCCGTTCCCCTCACGGCAATGAGCAGGGTGGACTAGATGCAGGTAGGCAGATGATCGTTGGCCGTTCCCCTCACGGCGGTCACTGAATAGATTAGCGCGTCCTGCGCTGCAGGAGAGCCGCGCTGCCTTTGAGGGCCTCCGGCGCCCTCCGCTGATGTGTGTCGTGTGTGTCTCGCACAGCCCCTTGGGAGATGTAGGCGTAGGGAGGCTGCTGGTGCGGATGGTCGATGGCCGTTCCCCTCAAGGCGGTGCTGGCGCTCAGACAGCCGTTCCCCTCACGGCAATGAGCAGGGTGGACTGGATGCAGGTAGGCAGATGATCGTTGGCCGTTCCCCTCACGGCGGTCACAGAATAGATTAGCGCGTCCTAACATATTGGCTAGGCACTGTAAACAGTGTCATAGGAGCACTCTTCTGCAGTCCCTGCACAACCGCACCATTTCCTCATCTAAGGTGCAGTCCATGCAGTGTAGGGGGACATCTGCAGGTTGCAGTCACACTCACTTTCATCAATAATTTCTTCCTGAAAAGAAGATGGACTAGTCTAGCCCCACCTTGAGGGGTGTTACCATACCTCCATTGTCTCCTTTTCATGCTGGTCTGCCAACATTTCAGTAAACTAAAAAGTGGACTAGAAATGTAAGCAATTGTATTAATAACAACTAATCTTCTATTTCACACAGACGTTTGTTTGTATTTAACCCTCTCTCTGTGGATTGGTTTTCTCTTCCTTTTTTTACTTCATTTTAAACAGTGGAACCCGTATTTGACTAGTACAAGTAACATTAGGGTTATTTATGTAACATCTTTTATCTAAATCTTGTTATACAACATTCTAGTTTATAAGCTGTTTTTCCTTCCAAGTTTTATTACCTATCATGAGGCTGTTTCAACGATGTCTCAATCGCTTCCCTTCCTCGTGATCTTGGAGAACCTACTCTACCATGTTTGTGATGGGAATTTCAACTATGAGTGATTGAAAGTGAGAACTCTTCACCCTTAAGGAAGTAGCACATTCTAGAACCCAGTGTTTGCAATGAAGAAATAATTTGTTATGAAAATTTACCAGATCTTCCTATGCGGATGGGGAGGGATCCGAATCGCAGTTAGATGTGTTCCAAATGACATTCAGGAAACTAGAACAACACATTGAGGCAAAGATTAATGTCTTTTTAGAGAGACATCCATTCTTTGGTAGCATTCGGGGTACTAATTGGAAAGTATCTATATATATTGCTGTACTAAGGGGCACTAAAATACTTGTATTTGAATGTGTGCCATCGTGTAAGTCCCTTTCATGTGAAAAGCATGTGAGATGCAAAAACAATCCACGTATCAAGGAAATGATTTTAGCCAAAATTCATAGCTTTAAAGAAGTGATAGATTTCGCAGAAAGAATAGAACATACAACAGATTGTGTAAAGAAGATGAATGCACCAGCAGAAACTGTAGATAAAATTAAGGAGATGAAGAAGACACAAACACCTTGCAGAAGTATAAACACTGTAGCGACACAATTGGTGCACAATAGGAACCAGTTTAACTGCTATAAATGTGGTAAAAATCATCACCTGACCAACATCTTCAGTTGCCAACCCAGAAATGCTACATGTCACAAATGGGGGTGTAATGACTTAGCAAATAAAATGTTAATATAATTTAACTTTGGAAGAGGAGAAGAAATGTGTCTTCAAAGTTGTTGGAGGGAGTGACATATTGAAGCTTTCAAGTTGTGATATTACCTGGACGATAAGGTCACCCCTGTGTCTACTGATTTTTGTTCTCCTTTTACACTTCTAGATAGATAAATATTCCATCAGGTGTTTAGTAAGGAAAACTATACCCTCGAGAAACCTGACATAAAGCCGAAAGGGTACAATGGTGACCCCATACCACTTAAATGGATAATAAAGATGAGAATTTATTTTGAAGGCACATCCATGGTTGGGAAGGTGTATTTTGAGAAAAGAGTGCCCAATTTGTTGGCTTGATACACCAAAAATAACTAGGCATCAAGCTAGATGCCAATGAGATAGAGCCAGTTTTTCCTCCTTATGGTAGCCACTTCTTATGTAGTGAAGATATGTATAGAAAGTTTCCTGACTTGTTTGCAGATAAATCAGGGTTACTCGCTAATTATCAACATCACATTAGCTTATAGTTCAATGTTAGATCAGTGGCACATAAACATCTGCACATTCCACATGGTATTCAGGCACCTCCTAGAGCCGAAATGAACAGATCACTGGAGTAAGGAATGACTGAGCCCACAGAGAATCCAGAATGGCCCACTTCCAATGTAATAGCCACTGAGGGAAATCAGGCTTTAAAGTTGGTCTGTGAACTACCTTGAACACACCATATCCCAGGCCTAAGCTAGATCTAGAAGAAGCAGAAAAGGAATCACCAGGTTAAACCACCAAGGATGGGCTGAAGTGCTTTTTAGGGTTACTAGATTTCTAATTGACATTCATAATTAATTTTTCTGAAAAAGTGGGGCGTCTCGTGGAGGCTCTTGAAGCGAGCATTGGCAAAGCCAATAGGTCTCACCTTTGGAACTATTGGCTTAAGTTAATTTTTCTGAAAAAGTGGGCGTCTCGTGGAGGCTCTTGAAGCGAGCATTGGCAAAGCCAATAGGTCTCACCTTTGGAACTATTGGCTTAAGCAGTAGATTTTAGTGATGCCTTACACCATGTGTAATTGCAAACATTTTCCCAGGGGCCAAAAAGTGTGGCCGAGGGCTGCATTGTTGCCAGAAGAATAGAAGTCAGGGGAGTTTTGGCTTATTTTGAGGGGTTCATTCCATACTGCTCTCTAGGTTATGCCCTTAAACTCTAGAAACTCTAGAAGATACTGATTTGCAACATTGAAAGTACTGTGCTATGCTGTATCAGAGTCCCTGTTCCGCTACCAAACCCTGGGGTAAATCTGCTCTGCTTGCTATTGCTACTTTTAGCAACTTGGGGTGAAATAGAATCCTAGGCCCCACAGTATATTTAGTCCTGTGGTCTCACGTCTGTAAACATTAGGAAAGCTTAGAAATATGCTGCATTAAGAATCAAGTGCTATAACAAACCTTTTGACAAAGAACCCCCGCTTTGTCGCAGACTTACATCATAAGTCCTGTTGATAAAAGGAGCATATTGGGTCGTTCTTTTAACTGTTGTTTGTAATGTCCGTACACATACTTCCTTTATTGCTTTTGATTATATCACTTTTACTTTTGGATAATTGTGAAAAGCTCTCTGAATTTGACCCTGCACTGTTTTCAGTGGATCCTTCGAAAATCTGTTATAATGTTTTGTTGAGCTGTGAAGTAAAATAAAACTCTATATATGCTTTAATCATGAAGACTAGTCTTTTTCAGCACTTGTGTGTTAATTCTCAGTACTAAAGTGAAAGCTGAGAAGGGTGCACCAGATATTTGAACAAATGCTATTTAAATTACAGTACATTGCTTCCTTCAAGACCTGCGTAGAAACAGAATAGTTGAAAAGGTGTGTACCAATAAGGGCTTATACATGAATTGACATTTTACAATTGGCTGCTACAATTTTAAGAGTGGGGTGCTTACTTTAATGTTACATTACTGCAGTTCTAAGGATTGTAAAAAAATCATGTATAGCACAAAAAACAAGTATAGCCAATGTATTTAGCAGGAGAGCGGTGAGAATGTAGTATGTAGCTAGTGATACACTTTAGAGCACACTGCTACATAAATATTACTAATGCATGGTGTAGTAGCGCACTGCCAGTACAGACAAAACATTTTCCATTGAAATAACCATTACATTTGCATTGAAATACAGTTTTACTGATAAAACAATATTGCAGACAATCATAATGTGTTTATAGCTGCATCACCCAGTGTATTGATTTGCTTTGATTGTATCAAAATCTTTGTTTCCACCAAACCTCAGAATTACAAACTATTTGCTTCATTTTTGCTTTCCTAATTCTGATATATTCTGAAATATTTGCACAGTTCATTTACGGGCATGGAAATGTTGTTGTTTGGTAGAAAAAAAAACCACACTGCAGTCTTTCCATTCAAAATCCCTATACCTAGAAAGGTTGTCGAATAAATCCTCTGAGGTCAAACTTCACCTACAGAAAATTAACAGATTATACAAGACAGCTATCAATAAAGCAAAGAAAATGTACTATTCAGATAGAATTCAAAATGCTAAATGTGCAAATTAAGAATTCTATAAAATACTCATCCCGTTACTCAAAATTTCACAGACAAACTGGCAAATCATTCAACGGACAAAGCAGATACGTTGGAGTCGTACTTAAAAAAGAGACAAAGCACCAGCACTAACCCTTTTACAAAACAACAATCCAAGAATACTCTAACTCAGCCTCTCCGTTCCTTCCTACACATTCCATTCGATGAATTTATGGACATGGTCAAAGCAAGCAGGCCTGCCGGCAGCTATTCTGACCCATGTCCACCGCAAACTTTCAAGACAAATCTTCTAACAACCTGTCCTGCCAATCCAGTAAGAAGAATCATCAACAATTCCCTAACTACCGGAATATTTCCAGAAGAACTCAAAAAGTCATACATACGTCCTTTACTGAAGAAAACAAACTTGGACCCGCTGAACCCTGACAACTACAGACTCATTACAAATGGACCTTTCCTGGGCAAACTGATAGAAAGAGCAGCGTTCGCCCAGATTTCACAATTCATTGAAGACAATTCCATACTTTCTGACTTCCAAACGGGATTCAGCAGGGACGTAACACAGGCCCCCACAGCCCCCGGGGATGCTCCAGGGGCCCCGGGCCCCCCTCACTCTCTGTAAGACGTCTTGAAGGCAGAAGCAAGCCTATAAAGTAAACTACAGTGTGCGCGCTGCACACCACGGAGTCCATGGCACGGACGGTGAGCCTCAATGTATTGTAACATAAACAATCATTAATTATAGGGGCGACGGGCGCGGGCACGGGCGTATTAACACAGGCCCCCGCTGGGGGCCCCCACGCTCCAGTCAGGGGCGCCCTCACTCTCAGCAGAGGAAGGAAGACACGCTGCCTACAAAGTAAGCAAGGCAAGGCAGGCCTGTAAACAGTGCGCGCACACCACGGACTTTGACGTGCCTCGGCCTCTATTTTAAACTTTAATTATGGTCAGTACCGTGCGTGCGTATGCCCTGCCGGCCGGGCCTGCCTGTGCCTTTTTAAATGAATTAAATAGTTACTTAGTGCGCACTGCGCAGTACGGCTCGGGCTCTTACTTTCGTCATAGTATAATGGTCCGTGGGCGTGGCGGTGCGCAGTTATTGTCTGCGCGCCGCGGTGCCGCGGTCTTAAGGGTGGGGGCGGGCCTCGTGACTAATGCCAATTTTGTCATGCGCATTGTAAAAGAGCACGTGATTTAGTATTGGCACTGCAGTGACTTGGAAGAAGAAGCCAGAAGGGTGCGGCCGACGTGGTACTAAAAACAGTACTAGCCCTGGCCTGCCTGGCCTTGCCCAGTGTCAGTCGCCCTGTCTTCTGTTGCCCGCCCCGGCGCTCGCCTTCAAAGGAATGCTGCAGGCTAGCCAGCCAGGCCTAAGGTGAGCGACAAAGGGTGCGAGACTCGAGTATGTCGTGTCCTGCTTAGGACTACTCGGATCTAATGATTATGAAGCCTGCCGGCATTAGAGAGGGGCGCATATTACAGAAGGGAGATGGCGGGAACGGACCGTTAAGGAAATATTCATTTTAGCACTGGCATGTGCCGGACTGGATGTCTGAGATGATGGGGTGGGGGGGGGGGGGGGCGAACGAGTACCGCAGTAGCATCATATAGTAAGTCAAGAAATGCAAAACAAGATCCTGATAACTAGAGCGGCCTCTTACAGACTCAATATATAACCGACCGAAGCAGAAAGCGATGGGTGTCAGGATCAGTTATGTGTTCACTGGGGGAGGGAGTGCTGTCTTGATGGGCCTGCAGAATGCGACATGTCGCTCAACGTAAATAATTTAACTTGCACTGAAAACATAAATAAATGCATTGTCAAGTGTAATCCGAACTTTGTGAATTAAAGAAGTGGTTTGGAAATTGCCTTGTGAAAAAAGTGTAAGCCTGCAGCAGGCAGGACGTGATGTGAGGATGTGCGCCTCGGTGACACTCCACTTATCACTGACGGACCCTCGGCAATCAGAGTTTTGATTCGGAGCACGCTTTTAGTGGTCATGTGGTGTCTGATGCTTGAATGGGTTATTTTCATACCACGTGCATCCTATCAAGGGCTCGGCCCCGCTCCATTAAAGTATTATGCTCTATGCCTGCAAACTCGCTTAACAATGGAGAATTTCTTATTGTACACAAGACTTTCGAAACCTTTCAATTACAAGCAGTGCTTTAAATGGGCCGGTACTCACCGGTACTGAGTACCGGCACTTCTTATTTTTATCCCTTCAAGTACCGGCACTTCTCCCCCTGCCAAGGAGAGTACCGGTACTATTGTCTAACATGTTGTTCCTTTCTAATTCTGCAGAGGCAGGGTGGCGCCTGCCTCTGTGATACTCTGACAGCCAAACTGCCGTGTAGCCCTTTGCTGAGCCCCTGCGGAAGTGGAACCGATCAACAGCAGATCAGTTTCATTTACGTGTAGGTGTTGAGAACTTCACGTTCACGCTGAGATTGACAGAGCAGTGTCCATCCATTCAGACACTGCTCTGTCAATCACAGTTACACAATGGTGTGCATTTGTGCACACCCTGGACTCCAGGCGACCCACTGAGAGCGGCACTTTAGGAAGCCACGGGAGGTAAGGAGTTAAAATTGTCCTTTATCCTGTGAGCCTTTTGTGTGAGTGTTTGACTGCGAGTGTTTAACAGCTTGTGTGTGTCTTTTGGTGTAAGGGAAAGAGGAAGATATAGAACTTGGATAGTCTAAGAAGGTGTTTTAACGAAAGTGTGCGGACTGCTTGGTATGTGCATGTATGCTCGGGCCTGTGTGTGTGTCTGCACACGTGAATTTAAGTACTACGCCCAATGCAAATAAATAGCAAGAATCAGAGCCACTTTAATTATGTGTCAGGGTTGATTTAATTATGTAGAAAGAAAAGACAACTTATGCTGCGTAAGGCAGAATAGTTCCTGATTGTATTAATTATTTTGTAATTTGTATACTTGTTAACAGTGTCTGGGCATCGGTTGCACTTCAGTTTAAACATTGCAATAAGCAACAGGAAGGTGAGAAGTCAACCTTTGGAAAGGGCCTTCCACTGCGCAGGTGCACATGTTGGTACGATTTTACTAACTTTTGAACTGCTTAGAGGTAGAAACAATTTTTGGGGTAAAACTGACGATTATGCAGCAGAGGATGTGGCAAATGTGGCAGATCAATAATGTATGTGAAAATGAATTGCATACTTCCACTTTCCTGACAATAACAGTGTGGCATCAAGAAGCTGCACTAGATAAACAAGTATTGGTAAAGCTATTAGGTGTGGCCTTGGTAAAGCTGGTGCAATTGTTATTTCCGAAAAAGATTATTGATAATTTGCCACAAAAAAGAAAATATGCCTCCTATATGTGGTGAGCTTAAGCATCCAAAAATTATTTTAAATAAAAAATAATTTTTCATGGCATATAATTTGAACAGTATCAGTGTGCCCTATCAGGCATGAGACTTAGAATAGTTTTTTTGGTCGGGGGGGGGGGGTTTATACAGCACAAACTAGACTTGTGAGTAGTAGAGCACTTTACATGAGCACCAGTTGCGTCACAGATGGACACATTCATTTTTTTGCGGGGCACAGGGAGATTAATTGATTTGCCTTGAATCACAGGATATTGAGCATCCCTGTCGAGACTCAAACCCGGTTCTCCAGCTTCAAGGTCAATTTCTCTAATTGTTCGGCAACATCCTCTCCTCAACTGGTTTAGAACCCCTTTTTAGTTTCAATACACATCACATGGAAGTATGATTCCTATTGGTGCAAGTTAAAGCTACGTTGGCCCTGAATTACTGTAACCTGGAAACCTATTTTAAACAAACACAATGACTAAATTGATAAAAACTGCCAAAGTAAAATACTGACACACCAGCCTGGCAGTGAAGTGCACTTTTTAAGGCACATTTGCCAACGTGATTAGGAAAAATGCCATCAATCACAGTGCAAGGTGGTTAGTTGCCTTCATGGGCTGCCACTTTTACCGCATGCTTTTTATGTGGTGAGTGGTAGCAGAATGTGGATGATAGCTGAAAAGACCCAGGGATGAAGATGGTTGAGTAAATTCCCCTCTACAAACCAGGACCCCACATCACTTGCACAAGACAGTACATTGGCGGCCCAACATCACTCTGTGCTGGCCTAAATCACAGCATTGGCTCATGATCAGACAACGAAGGTTTAAAAATCACAGTGATGAGCAGTGCGAAAATATTTCTGGCCAAAGACCGCACAGAATATGTCAAGATCACTAAGCGCAAAGGGCTGCATACCTATTTTAGTGGGTCATAACAGCAAAATGGCTATTAATTACTAAGCATGTGTTATGTTAGATGTGCAGAGTGAATCTGCACATATGGGGAATTTGAGATTACTAACAAGGATAATGCAAAAGAATACACATCAGATGGAAGAAGTGCCATTGTATCATATCCCACCCTAGCCACACCCCATAGCCCCGCCCACTAGCCACACCCCTAACTCAGTTTGATGAGTACCTGCACTTATTTTTTTCCATTTAAAGCACTGATTACAAGGTAAGCTCTGTGTGAGTTGATATCTTTTGTTTGTTTTAATGTAATTTCTCCGCGAGGGTGACTGATGCGTTAGACATGAATGTGTGTGGGTGTTTGTGTGGGTGCGGGTGCATTCGTGCGTGTAGTCTTCAGCAGGAGCCTTGTTCGGAACGTTTCATTTTGTTCTTGACCAACACCAGATTGGCTTCGGTGACGCTCTTTGTCTTCTTGGACCCTACAGTACAAGTTACGGTGAACACTGAGCTCAGGGCTAACCGAACACTCCTTTTATTTTACCTAAATGTATAAAAATTGATAAATTAATAAACAAGTAAACAAATAAATAAGTGCAGGCGTCCAACGTTTTTCTCTGGAATGTCAAGACGCCTAGTCTGTATTTTATGTCACGCCTCTTCCTTTCACCGCAATACACCTCTGCACACCTCACCAGCACTGCGTTGTGTCGGTTGACGTCACAGCGACGTTATTTAAGTGACCGCACTCACTCGCATCACTGGTGAAAATGTATACTCGTGTTTTACATTTTAATTGATTTCTATGTAAAAAATAGTCTACACACAGACAAGCAGAGTTTCAGAACTCCGGCAGAATCAAATGTTAATTTACCTTGCATTAAATACTAATTTTAGAGCAATTGTTTGATGTTCCTAAAATGTTCTTAAAATGCGTTTTGAAAGTAAACACATTTTTATAATTCATTCTTACATTTTGTACCGATGGCCAACTGTTAGGTGTGAATAGCAATTCGCGTTTACCCCAGGCAGACGCTACTCGTAAGACAGTCAATTTATACTGGAAGACAGGTAATAATATCTCACCACGCGCCCGAGGGACTCGTACAACATGATTGGATGAGCTCACTGTCACCAGATGCTCCTAAGATCGTTGCGCACTTCCGCTTTGGCAAACACCGGCTGGTGATGTCATAGATGCGTGAGTTGGTTTCAGACTTGAGGAGTACACTGGGTCCAAGTTTGGACAATATTATCAATAAGGTTTTATTGACCGCTTCTGCAGATACATGGCAGATTTCAGAAACAGAATGGCTCCCACATACAATGTGCTCTATTGGCTTTTCCTTTACGAATGTCTTGGTACTCAAAGCTCTGAATCAGACTTCTCAGAATGTCCAGTTCTTTTGATTCAACTTGTTCAGTTTGAAAGCAGCACGTGGGCACTTAATTTAAGTGTTATCAGGTGCACAGCCGGAGACAGCTGAGGGTCTCAATGACCATAAAACAAGGAAGGGCTTGCAATCATGTACAAAACACGTAGGTCCTCATTGCCCAGAATGAAAATACACCCACTTATGTGTATCAGTGTGCTTGTTCTTGTTGCTCATCTAAAGGTTATGCACTTATCTCACCTCGAAATGCCAGCGCTGTAGCAAAAGTGTTTAAAAAACTGAAAATCAATAATACTGGCATTGAGTTGGAACCTTAATAACAGCGCTTAGAAACTGTTTGCGTGTACCCCTCTCTCTCATGCTTGTGTTCTTTTTCTATCTTTTCCACTTTCTTGTTCTTTATCCCGGGCTCACTTTTGTGCCCTGCTTTGCCCTCTCTGTCTTTCCATATATATTCCTCTATCTCTCTCATACTCTCACTGGCTCTCTGTTTAGTCGTCTGGCTCACTTTCTCTTTCTCTTTCACTGTTCTCCTCAATATCCCTCTATGAGCCTATTTTTTCTCTTTGCCTGTCTATTCCATTCTTTGTTCTTCTGCCTCTGTCTCACTCAGCTTCTCCCTTATGCTCTTTATTTGCCGCACGTATTTGCCCTCTCCCTTGCCTCACTGTGTCCTCATTGTCTTTTCCTACCTTTCAAGCACAGTAGCCCAATCTCAAGCCAGGGTAGGCATCCCTTGACTCCGCAGAATCAAAATCATGAAGTTGCAAATGGCCAGACTGTGCTTGTGCATACTCTAAGAGAGGCAGGGAGTGAATATGTCCATCTATGTGAGACTTATATATAGCAAGTGTGATACCATCAGCCATTTCCACCTCTTCAGCTATGATGGGATTTCGAACCTCAAATATGAGGGCAATTAATAACATCTCCAAAAATGCAACATACTATTGGCTCCAAGGTCAGGACTGTCTGGAGTTTGTCAAACCTGGCATAGCTGACTTGGCGGGGGTGTCACATAATAAAAAAAAAACGTTTTTATAATTGCAAAGTTTGGCTCTGTTCTCAATATCTATCAGATATACAATCTCCTCTTCATCAGGCCCGTAGGCTGGTATTAATGTATAGTAAGTTTACCAGATAGGCCATGTCACCAGGGGCACCCTATTCCTTTTACAAAGCATTGTAATTTCGAATCTATCTATCTGGCCAGAATAGAGAAATAAGGCTTTAAATTTTAAGAATCGTATATTGTGTTAATCTTTGCAATCAAGACAACCGAGGAAAGTTTTTCAGAGCGTTTATTGCCAGGATAAATATATTTATTTCATAAAACAGAAAGCGGCTGACACAAGAAGTGTCTGAAAGTTACCAGTTCTTATCTGCATCCTGTTATCATTTTGAGCTACCTGCCATGTGTCGCAAGGGAGTGCCATGTGTCGCAAGGGAGTGCCACAGGTCGCAAGGGGAGTGCCATGGGTCGCAAGGGGAGTGCCATGGCAAGGGAGTGCCATGGGTTGCAAGGGGAGTGCCATGGGTCGCAAGGGGAGTGCCATGGGTCGCAAGGGAATTGCCATTGGTAGCAAGGTCTCGCAGGTGCGATCCCTGGCAACTTCTAAATGATAGTCCATGGCTGCATCCTTCCTCTTGGTACTTTTTATTGGGGAACATCCTTTACAACGCAACTTTTACAACGACTTGCGCTACTATCCACGGGGACTGGAGTTGGAATAGTATATTAAACTACTCACTATCCAGCGCCCCCCAACACAAGTTGTTGTAATGACTTGCGTTGTAAAACTTGCGTCGTAAAGGCATGCGTTGTAATAGCATGCGTTGTAACGTCATACATCCCTTTTTATTGGCTCCTGCCTCTGCTGCAGTGCCTCACTAGGAGCCCCTGCCTCTCAGCTAGCACTGACTATCAGAGAGGAGCACAAGCCACCAACCTCTGGAGGGCCTAGGATGACTAGGTGTCCTGGATTCGCCAGGACAGTCCAGGTTTTTCGTCAGCTGTTCCATTAGCTTTCAACAATTTTAGCACATTTCCTGGTTTTCAGAGAGGGTTGACTAAAGAAATAGGGAGGCACGTTTTTAAGTGTTTCGTGGGCAGTATGGCGGGTCGCTGGCCTGAGAGCTCTTGACTGGCATGGAGAATGGGGGGCCCCCTCCATTTGCTTTACAGGGGGGCCCCTCAAGCTTCGTTACGCCACTGGGATTCAGTCTGGGAAGAGGCACAGAATCTGCCCTCCTTGCCATCTGGGATGACCTGAAGAACACAGTTGACCGCAATGGGGTTGCGGCGCTACTTCTCTTGGACCTCTCGGCTGCCTTTGACACGGTTAATCATGACACTTTGGGGCCCCGTATATTTGAAA
This sequence comes from Lissotriton helveticus, assembly GCF_964261635.1. Lineage (NCBI taxonomy): Eukaryota > Metazoa > Chordata > Amphibia > Caudata > Salamandridae > Lissotriton > Lissotriton helveticus. The sequence goes on from NC_136059.1 coordinate 1,200,213,421, forward strand.
CAAAATTCAGCCCTACAAACCACTCAGAACACTGCGATCCTCCTCCCAACAGCTGACAATTGTGTCTAAGTTTTACTGTTCTTACAAAGGATGCAGCTCTTTTCAAGTAGTAGCGGCAAAATTATAGAATGGTCTCCCTTTTTCCCTTAGACAGGAACAAGATCTACTTAGCTTTAGGCGAAGCTTAAAGACCTGGCTCTTCCAACAGTAGTCGCAGTCCAGTTAGTTACCGCTGGCTGTTTTTTCACTTACTCTGTTCTGTGGTTAAGACAGCGCCGGGACACTCCTTGGAGTAGCCGTGCGCTTAACAAATACCCCTATAACATAACATAATACTCTGATAGAAAGACTCTGTGAAGCCGACATGTAGGGGTCTACTTTAGACTGGATCTCATCCTACCTTTGAAACAGAACTAATATCAGCCATACCCCAACTTTCTCATCCAAACCGTACTCCACATAAGCTGTGGTCCCTCAAGGCTCTATCATCTCGCCCATGCTTTTCAACATCTAAATGAAGTCATTACCGGTACTGATCAATCAATTTCACCTCACGTGCTATAACTATGCAGATGACACACAAATACTCCTTCAACTGGAATGCCCCAAAGATATTGGAACTTCGCCAATTTTCAGTTGCCTCAGAGCCGTGGATCAATGGATGACTTGGAGCCATCTTAAATTGAATGCTTCCAAAATGGAAATACTCATGTGTGGCGATTGGAAACATTATGACCCGCTTGCCACCTGGCCTGATGAACTGGGATCACTGCCTAAAGTATTGAAGGAAGTAAGAAACCTCAGAATGACCATGGACTCCAAGCTCTCGATGAATGCCCAAGGGGACAAACTAGCAAGATCAAGCTTTGTTACTGTAAAAACTCTGCAACGGATCTCCCCCCCATTTGGGATTTCCATACAAGGTCCAAGCTACCATCTCCCTTGTCCTGTCCAAGCTCGATTACACCAATAGCCTCCACCACGGATCACCTTTAACGACTATGAAAAGACAACAACGGATGCAGAACTCGTCTGCCAGACTACTCTTGCATATCAAACCGCGAGACAAAATCTCCCCTGCCTTGAAAGCCCTGCATTGGTTACCGGTTGCCAGAAGATCCATGTTCAAGCTGCTTTGTATCACCCACAAAGCGATACATGGAATGGGACCACTCTTCATCAGGAATAAAATCCCCAAACACATTCATCATAGGAACCTCCGCTCTAGAGTGGCACCTCGCCTCAAAATCCCAAGATACAAGAAAAGAAACATGGGTGGCACATCCTTCTCTGTTCAGGCAGCCAAAATATAACATTATTTACTGCCAAACATAAGATCCACCAACAACCACCTTCTTTTCAGAAAACTACTCAAGAATTGGCTCTTCCCCACATAAGCACCATATACAAACAGAAATATACAGCATATCCCTCTGTATATAAGCATGTATTTGTACTATAGATATGTACCTATATATGTGTATTGCTTTGTATAAACATGTTGAATAATTTTGTTTAAAATAAATGAATAAATGAATACATTTTAAGTACAGCACTTGAAAACCAGAGTTTATCAAATGCATCTTTAATCTACTTATACTTACTTCCTTTATGCATCTATATAACTACCATGTACTTGGATATATGTATTTATTACTTTCCTCCATAAAAAAAGCATATTCAATGCACTACCTCTATCAATATCTTTAATCTACGTATTCTTACTTCCTTTATGCATCTATAAACTTTCCATTTACTTATGGATCTATATATTTATTACTTTCTTCTAATTCAGCATATCCAAAGCACTACCCTACTTCTCACCCTATACCTCTCTCAATATATCTTCTACCTCAACTCTCTAACTCATCTCAAACCTCATCCTAGTACTCTTTCCAATGCACTACCCTATTTCTCACCCTATACCTCTCTCAATATATCTTCTACCTCAACTCTCTAACTCGTCTCAAATCTCTTTCTACTATTTCCAATGCACTACCCTATTTCTCACCCTATACCTCTATCAATATATCCTCTACATTCAGTCTCTCATTCATCTCAAACCCCATATCCCTGCTATGACCCCCAAAATAGCCCTTTCTAGACGCTCCCCTACAATACCCCTCCTTGAGCCATCTGACACCTCTTTTACTATACTGATCACCAGTTTTTTCAAGGATTACCCAGAGACGGCGAGGAAAAGGAGGAGGGCAGCCCGGGGACGCCACAGTACAGGTAAGTGGTTTTTATTTTACTTTTCATTAAAGTCTAATTCATTGTTAATGGGGGGGGTGGAGGCGGGTGGAGGCGGGTGGAGGTGGGTGGCGGAATGGAGTTCCACTGAGTTTGTTCCCAACTACATGGACCTCCGCGTAGTCCTGCTACACCAACTACGCCCAGGGTTAATATATATGCAAACCTCTGTCCCTCTTCTATCCCTCTGCTACCCTTCTCAATCCAAATAACTGACTAACACATCATCCACCACTCAAATTGGTTTCATATTTCACAATACTAATTCAACACTAGTCCTTTAATGGGTTCCGGAGTAGCATGCTACTTGCCAAAAAAGCACTTCAACAGTCCATCAGGGGTAACAAGCGCTATATAAATGCAAATCTTTTTCCCTCGTCTATCCCTCCACAATCCTTCTCAATCCAAATAACTGACTAATATCCACCACTCAAATTACTTTCATATTTCACTATACTAATTCACCACTAATCCATTATGGGTTCCGGATGCGTGCTACTCGCCAAAAAAGCGCTTCAACACCCCATCAGGGGTAAAAGCGCTACATAAATTCAAACCTTTTTCCCTCTTCTATCCCTCCACTATCCTTCTAAACCCAAATAACCGACTAACCTATCCACCACTTCAATTACTTTCACATTTCACTATACTAATTCAACACTAATCCTTCTTGGGTTCCGGAGTAGCGTGCTACTCCCTGAAAAAGCGCTTTGACGCCTTGTCAGGGGTGGTAGGCGCTATATAAATGCAATTACAATACAATATAATTTACAGTCAGAAAAAGAAAAGTGATCACCACAATCCCTTTCAAAAGAATAAACAGAAATTTGTTGAGGACTGAGCCTGGAATTTGACCTTTGTCTTTGAATGCACAGCAACATGTGACAAGATAAAACTGAATGTGAAGGCCTCTTTATTGGATGTATGACGTTACAACGCATTCTTTTACATCGCATGCCTTTACAACGTGGTTTTTACATCGCATACCTTTACAACGCATAGCGCTTTGGGGTGCTGGATAGTGAATAGTTTAATTTACTATTTCAACTCCAGTCCCCGTGGACACAAGGGAAGGTGTTGGACAGTAAATTAAACTTATTCCCTATCCTAGAGCGCCCCCCAGCGCAATGTGTTGTAATGGTTTGCGTTGTAAAAGTTGCGTCGTAAAGGCACTGCGTGGTAAAAGTTGCGTTGTAAAGGATGTTTCCCCTCTTTATTGCTTATTCAACTTCTAAACTCCAATATGGTTATTTTAGGGGGGTCTTCAGCACCCCCACAGCCCTACTTCCAGTTCCCGTGGCAAGGCAGAGTATTGTTTACGTTATGCTATTGGTAAAGAGCAAAGGCCAAAAAACAGGCTAGATAGAACACTGTTCCTCACATGCATTTGAGACTAATTAATTAGTGGTGCTTCCTGAACTAGCATACAAGGGAGATAACTGAAAACACATTTTTTAGAAATGGAGGTCTCTAGTTGGCAGAGGTTTGCACCTTGTCAAAGTAGGGACTCCTATTCTAGCTACGGTAAGGGAGTCACACAGCTAAGAGAACCCCTGCTCACCACCTTGGTAGCTTGGCATGAAAAGTCAGGCTTATTTTAGAGGCAATGTATTGTGTAAAGCATTTGTACAAACACACACAGTAACACAGGGAAAACACTACAAATGGACACCACACCAGTTTGGACTAACTTGTATTTATCTTAACAAAACAGAACCAAAACAACAAAAATCTGCATACACAAATCAAGATATCACTTTACAGAGGTTCAAAATAGTTCAGTCCATAAGAAGCTATGGATGCATCATTTTTAGCACAACGTACCTGGTATGCATCAAAATCAAAGATGAAAACAGGTGCAGGGGAGGTGAGGCACCAGAAAAGCAAAGCAAGAATAGATGCCTTACTCCCAGGGAAGTGACAAGTCGGTTCCTTACTGCCAAGGGAAGTGATGAGTCGGTTCCTTACTGTGAGGGGAGGTGATGCATCGATCTCCAGACACGCCGAGTCAGTTCTTTATTGCAGTGCAGGGGAGGTGATGCGCTGTTTCTTACTGTCAGGGGAGGTGATGCGTATTTTCCTTACTGTCAGGGAAGGTGATGCGTTGGTTCCTTACAGTGAGGGGAGATGATGCATCTATCTCCAGACATGTGGAGTCGGTCCCTTACTGCAGTACAGGGGAGGTGATGCGTCATTTCCTTACTGTCAGGGGACGTAATGCATCATTTCCTTACTGTCAGGGGAAGTGATGCATCGGTTCCTTACTGTGAGGAGAGGTGATGCATCGATCTCCAGACACGTGGCCTCAGTTAATTACTGCTGATGAGCCTGAGACTTCTTAAGAGGAGGCAAGTACACACAAGCCCTTGGAGAACCTTGGAAAGCAGGATGTGTAAAGCAAAGTCCAGTCATTTCACTCCCAGGATAGAAGCAGCAGGCCAGAATAACAAAGCTACAAGTAGAGTGTCAGTCCCTCCTACAGCATCCAGCACTTCTTCCTGGCAGAATGTTCTCTCTAGTCTAGAAGTGTTATCAAGTTACGATGTACCAGCTCCAGTACTTATACCAGTTTCTGCCTTTGAAGTAGGCAAACTTCAAAGGAAAGGCTCTAGTTCCTAAGACCCTGCATTTCACTGACCTGGCTCCAGACACACTACAGGGGTGTAGAGATAGTTTTGTGTGAGGACAGGCACAACCTCATCCAGGGGTCAGTGACACCTCCTCCCACCAATCTAGCTCAGGAAGACCCATCAGCCTGGTGATGGGCCATCAGGATACGGAGGGCACACCTCATCTCCCTTTGTGTGACTGTCTAGAGTGGATGCACAAACAGCCCAACTGTCACCCTCCCTCAGACATGGATCCTCCAGGCAGGCAGAGGCACAGAATGGTTTTAAAAAGTGGCATTTTCAAACACACAAGTTAAAAACCAACTTCACTAAAAGATGTACTTCTAAATTGTGAGTACAGGGACCTCAAACTTCAATTGGAAGTCACACTTGTAAGAGGTGACAAGGCAATTGCAAGGATAACCTATGGGAGAGGTAGCCCTTGCAGTAGTAATAAAAACAAATTACCGGAATTTCACTTTCAGTACATATAAAACACACCAATACATGTCTTACCTTTCAAATACACTCTACCCAGCTCATGAGGCTACCTTGGGCCTACCTTAGGAGTGCCTTACATGTAGGAAAAGGGAATGTTTGGGCCTGGCAAGTGGTTGCACTTGTCAGGTCGACATGGCAGTTTATAACTGTCCACACAGATACTGCAGTGGCATGTCTAAGACATGGTTGCACGGCTACTCGTGTGGTTGGCACAGTCAGTGCTGCAGGCTCACTAGTAACACTTGATGTACAGGCCCTGGGCACACACGGAGCACTTGGCTAGGGACTTACCAGTAAATCAAATAAGCCAATCATGGATAACCAATTATAGATACCATTTACACAGGGAGCACTTGCACTTTAGCACTGGACAGCAGTGGGAAAGTGCCTAGAGTCATAAAGCCAGCAAAAAAAGAAATGCAGCACACAATCAAAAACAGAAGGTCAGAACCAAAAAAGACAGGGAAAAACTCACCAAAGATGCCAGGACCTACACACATGTACTTGCGTGGAGTGCCTCACAGAAAAAGAACTCCCAGAAAGCAAGCACACAATACAAGGAGTCGGTCAGAGGGGTGGCAAATAGGCTATGCTTACACTTCCTATTTTTAAACAGATACTATTGCTTTTGTTCCATTGGGGTGACATATACAGAAAGTGAAAATACACAATACAAATGTACCTTGTAACTTTTTGCCTAATCCTGGAAAGACAACTATGTCTTGAAACAGTGATATTGTTCATTCAATAACTATTTAGTTGCTGTAAATTATCATTCAAGGAGAACATTTGCTTTACTATTTAGCTGTTTGGGAAAAGAGGGGCAAACGCATGTGATCATCTCCCTGGGATTATGGCATATTAGATGACCAGTATATTCGTTTTTGTTTTCAGAAATAAATTCAGGAAAACATGTTATGCTGCAAGATTCTGGCACTTTCTCAGACTTTATTTATTGTTGAGGGAACTAAATGCTCCGCAATAGCAAACAAAAATAACTGAATTGTTGTGGTGATACTGAACAAGAGGGGGCTGTTGTTTTAAATAGTCAACAAAAGAGTGTGGCTTATAATGATCTATGTGAGATAAATGTACTTCCCATAATCATCTGACAAACTCAAAGATATGTCCAGCAGTAGAGAAGCAAGTTTAGAAAATGTAGACATTTTTTACAAAGATTTTGAAAGGAAGACAGTTTCAAGTAAGTGCCACTCAGAAAGAGCAGTGAGTGAGTGGTTTATAAAAATGTAAATTCATTGTCTATTCATGCTGCTGTGAAAATAATGCAAAAGACTCAAATTGCATAATCAAAATAGATGAAGAGTAGGTTCAGGTTAAGGAAGACATCAGTTCACCTATTACTTTAATTTCAGACATGTTGGGGCAGATTTATGAAGGCCTTGCGCCGCCGGTGCGTCACTTTTTCCCATGTTAAAAATGACGCACCGGCGGCGCAAGGCCTTCATAAATCTGCCCCGTTGTGTTTAGAGATATGTGGCAAGATGGAGCTCTATTCATTACATAATTATACACTGGCATATGACCGGATGAGAATCAAACGGATTGGAAATTTTCAGAGCTCCATACACTTTTTAGGGAAACAGATTTTCATGAGAATTTATGTGGTAAAATAAATAGGTACAGTATATTAGCTGTCAAAAAAACACCCAGAAATACCAAGGAAGTTGCACTATGTAGAAAGATGTAAAACAAACGCAGTTTGCAACCAAAAAAAATACATTAGCCAAGAAGCATGGGATCAACTCCTTCAGTTTAGCTTCCTTAAATATTTTACAAAAAAAAAAATAGAGCAAGATTTTGGGAAATAGTACATTATCCTCATATTACAGGTGCTGCAAATAGGAAACAGTATCTACAGGGTGGCTCGAAATATAAAATATAATTTCAATGACCTTTGTTAACTGACTCCGCCAGAGCCCTCCATGGCACATAACGCGGGCAGGACCCGCGATCCTTATAACAGTGCGCCGCGTCTGAGGGCCCATTTTAACTGACTCCACCATAACTTAAAATGGCACATACCGCGGGCAGGATGTGGCGATCCCTAAAGCATCACGCGACTCCGATAGTAACTACGCCCGCGTGCTATACACAGAGACACAAGCGAGACGCTGCAAGTCGTATCTAAATGATTGCTTAGACCCTTGAGATAATCACACAATGGGTCATGAGAGACCATTTACATTTTCAAAAGAGGGCACGACATGAGGGGCACAATATTCCATGCTGATTAGTTACAGGCTGACAAGAAAGTAGCACCATACAATTTTTGGTTTCAGCCAGTCCAATGTGAGTAAGCGACACACGTACAGGAATACTCCATTAAGCATGACTCCATCTAGCTAATGTACAAAAACTGAACTGCATATTGGAGCACTACAGTTTCTACATATTTCAACACGGGAGTAAACCCTTCCTAAACAATGACAGCTGGCGACAAAGATCTTTTTATAAGAGATAGAGAGAAATGAAAGAGAGAACCACAACCCCACCATCTCTCTAATGAACCCTACCATCTTTCCATACACAGCCATAACTTTATGGAAACCTAAACCTGTTGTGCTGACCGCCGGGTACTGTTGATGCCAGGGAACTAGACATAATAGGTGAGTCCTTTGGTCAACATCAGCCACCAAGTTTTTTGCTGTAGTATCCACAGGGGCATGCTGTCTACCTTTGCTCACTGAGGATATATTTTCACAATGGTTTTTATCTGTTTTTACTTAATCAAGACGCTAGTTGCACATTTAATAGCATGTTCCGAATGATGTACGAAGTCACCATTACCATGGTCTAAGACCTACACATGTTTTTAAATGCCTTTGTGTCTCCTTATTACAGGTAGATCCAGCTCATCACAGGTACATTGACACATTAAGCACCTTCTTTTTGTGACACTCTGATTAGCCTACTGGATACTTATGCAGATCCTTTAGTGTACATGTTTCCGTAACAAAATAATTTTTAAGGTCCTGAAGAATCTCGAGTTATTGAACACAAGCGCGAGAAACATGTCGACCATTACAAGCACACACTAACTGACACTCAAGTAGGAAACATTGTATTCCATCAAGTGCCGGTTATCTTCTTTTTAACTAAGGCAGGAGACCCCCAGAATTAACTCTTTCACCGGTACTCCCAGCCTTATTTTAAACTCACTATCACGTCTACACACTTCTGGCCCCACACCCGCACTTCACTAAACGGCTGTTGGATAGAAGATCTCCGGTAAAGTGCCCCTCTTTGAGGTGAGCCCGTTGGGTATTGCACCGCCGACCCGACGAGGAGCAGCCCTGATGATTAAGCATGACACCTGAAAGGATGTGTGAGGGCATTACATCCAACAAAATAGATGCCCAACTATAGATCTCAGTGAGACCAGTGGCATCCACACAATAGTGTGATTCGTACATAATTCCTCTGAGGAACGGCACAGCATTCCTTGTTTTGATAATCGAACCACACTGTGCCTTAACAATGTCATCTGAACTACGAATGTGTCTTTAAAATGCATTCCTTTACTACACAAGTCATTGCAACGACTTGTCTTAAGGAAAGCAATGTCACAGGTAATTCTCCTAAACATGGGCCTTGATAAAGATATAGGGTACTTTTTGCACAAACTGCACAAAGATTCCCTCATTAGTTAAGCACAACCAAGCTGGGAACATCACTGCACTGTTTCAGGTCAGAAAGGGATGCATACTGGATTTGCTCTTATTTTCACTCTATATAAATGATCTGGGAAAGACTCTAAATGCATCCTGTAAAGATATCCTCCAAGCCCGTTCACATTTTATCCCTGCATTTTGTACGCTGACAATGTGGTGCCACTAGCAAGGACTGCGCAGGTCTGCAACACCTGCTCTATTCATTCATAGACTTTATGAATATATTGGACCTGTGTTCAAATTATATTAAATCCCATTCCATGATGATATGGCCAGGAGGTATGAACGGAGAAAATATACCTTGGCGGAGGGGTGAGATCTCTAGGGGAAAATTCTTTCCCTACCTCGGGGGTCTTATTTGAAGAAAGAGGGTTCATGGACCCCTTTACTGAAGGCTTAAAGGAACGCTATGGCTAGGGCAGCGGCCGCAGTGTTTGATTTTGCGAGCAGGTTGGGGGCCAAGCCCATTAAGGTTCTGATTAAAATCTATAATTCTAAATGTATCTCCCTGGTATCCTATGGCAGTGATATCTGGGGCTATAAAGTGGCCCCAGATCTACAGGTTATCGAAAACAAGTGTTTAAAACATCTACTCGCGGTGCCACAATCCGTGGCCTCCTTTGTGGTGCATGAGCAGTTTTGCTGAACCAGAGGGTTGGTACAAAGTTGAACATTTGCCATCATGTAGTTGTGATTTCTTTTCTCATCAAGATACAGTGCATTTTGTCTTTTTCATTGAATATTATAACAGTGTTTGTAACCACTGTATTTCACCAGTATTAAGAGAAAGACATTTCACACAAGTTAGCCCTGTTTCAATTATTTTACAGATGTTGGATAATGAATATGTTTGTCTGAATGTAGCCAACTTCATAATAGGTGCAAGTAGAGCCAGGAAAAGAAGAGGTTCATACCACTTTTATGAAGATGTTGTTTTCCTCTAATTGTATTCTATTCTTACCCAGTATGACTTTTATGGATTTTAGCATGACTTCTCTATTTTTAATGTTTGATAGATGAAAAATCAACATATTACATTTCTTAGTCACAATGTTTTGTTGTATCTTTTATGATTTTAAGTGATTAAATTAAGATTATTTTGATTGATTAATTGATATTAGCCGGCATGATCTGGAGATCCTGGGGATGGTTATATGACCTATCACTGAAAGTTCTATTAATGTATTTCAAATTACAATTGGAAATGTTGAGGCCATTTTAGAAAAAATAATCTGAGGTTTTTCAGAATAAGCTGGGTTGTTTTCATCGATATGAATACAAGATTATATTAAAAGTCAAAGCATGCCCGTTTACACACAAAATAGGAGATGTGCCACTAGGTGTCTGAGACAAGTTGGAGAAATACTTGGATGAGCTGGTAGCCAATGAGGTGAATGAAAATGCTGATTCTCCAGAATAGGTATCTCCTATAGTTGTAGACCAATGTAAATCTGGCAACATAAATATGTATGAATTTGCATTTTATTTTTGGTGAACAAAAATATTTTAGCCGATTGCCACCTACTCCCAAAGATTATTGAGCCCTTGGCATGTTTGAATGAGGCAAGTGTGTTCTATGATCGATGTACGTTCTGCGTATCATTAAATTGTATTAGATGAACATGGAAGGCCTGGACAACATTTGTGACCTCAATTGGGATGCTTCGTTTGCTCCCTATGCCTTTTGGGCTCTTATCAGCAACTTCGATTTTTCAAAAAGGAATGTACAGATTGTTTGGTCAAGAAAAACAAACCCTCGCATGCCAATATCGACATACTGGTATTTACTAAGTCGAAAGAAGAACATTATGTGGTGTTGGAAAGACCATTAAAGAAACATCCACATGGCAAGAGGGTGAAGAAAAAGAATGTTGTTTCAATCAAGACTCCATAGAATATTAAGGTCACACTGTATCATCAGAAGACATCTAGCCAAAAAAAAGATTTGTTGAGTGCTATCAGTAATACGCCTAAATTAGTTAGGTTTGCACCTGGCTTCACAGTGCTTACTGAACATTTCAAAAGATTACTGAGATCAAATGTGTCATATGAGTGGTATGTGAAGGAAAATGCTGCTTTTGGAAAGTGAAATTGTGGAATGTATAGCTCAATGATGGAACTCAAAGAGAATATTATTGGTTTTGCTCCTCAATGCTTAAGAAAAGCACAACGTCACAATAGCACGATTGGGAACAAAACCCGTATATGTGTCTCGGCTTTGTAGTATTTTAGGATGATTTTGAGGAGCAAAAGATGCAAACTTTACACCTGCCACAAATTTTTCAAGGGCATGCGCAATGCATGTCCAGAATTGGTAGAAATGAAAGTAATGAAGGATCCAAGAAGTTGGGAGTAAGGTGCAAGATGATCTAAATATTGAGTGGAGATAGACAACAGATCACTAGCGGATCACAAGTTGGTGATTCTGACATTAAAGTCACCAACCGTCACAAGAATGAATAGGAGATGACAGCGACTGGATGCTTTCTTGCAAAACCCCACATACAGGAAGCAGATAGCTAACGGTATTTAGCAATACATAGAAGAAAATGATACGCCTGATACTAGGCCTCCAGTGTATTGGGATGCTCTAAAGCAGTTATGAGAGGATACTTGAATTAATAAGTGACAACATTTAATAGAGAACAGGTGAAGGTGAGGCAGAGTCTAGATTCTCAGATTAAAGAACTGGAAGAATTTTACCGCAGGATTGGAGCGCGACAGGTGTGGAGACAATTGTAAAGACTCAGGGCCCAACTGAAAGCCACTGATGGCATGGCAATTAAAAACACGGAAAGTGTACTTGCCGATAAAGAGGAGGAAATATGGAGTGCAGTTAGTGACTTCTACAAGGGGCTGTAAACGGCTGAAACTGGGGCTGGCAAGGGCATTGTTGAATATGTAGACCAAGCCATCTGACCCGGCAAGTCAAGCTCCTGGATAAGCCTAATGAGCTAGGAGATGTGATAAGCAGCATTTTCAGGTTCTGCCCCAATAAAGCCCTGAATCCAGATGGGTTTACAGCAAGGTTTTATAAAAGCTTTTTCCCAGTATTTGGCCTCCAGATTGATGGGTTTGTTTAACTATTTTGAGTAAGGTCAGATACTGACAAATAGCATGAGGGAGGAGTTGGTGGTCGTGTTGCCCAATCAGGGAAAAGATCTAACTCACTGTTCCTCTTACCGCTCGATCTTCCTCTTAAATGTGAATGTCAAATTGGTCACTTGCATCTTGGCAGCAAGATAAGCCCACATATGTCTTTTTGACCCAGATCAAGCAGAATTAATTCCTGGTAGAGGGTCCTCAGACAATACCAAAAGCGTGATTTATCTCCTGGACAAGTTAACGAGAGCACAGATAGATGCCTTGCTCTAGTCTGTTGATGCCGACAATGCATTTTGATAGAGTGTGTTGGCCATAACACAGGAAAGTGCTAGAAGCCTATATCTTTGAGCCCAGATTTAGATGTGGGAACAGAGTGGATATTGTTCCCTGCCAGCTAGGATGCTTGTGAATGATGAACCATCAAGCCCATTCCTCATATAGCGTGGCACTATACAGGGGTGCCTGATGTCCTGCCTCTTATTTGCTCTGTGCATGGAGCCATTGGCAAACAAGGTGTGGGCATGTGGTGAAATGAAAGGGGTTTGAATGAGAGGGCTTGAACCAAAATATGCATGTACTCTGATGACGTGTTGCTGACCTTGGGGGACCCAGAGCTGTCATTCCCCCCTTTACAGACAGAAGTATCAACTTCTAGTCAATTGTCAGGCTTCAAATTTAACTTAGAAAAGTGTCAGATACTTAACCTGTCGCTTACCTCTGAGTAGGGTTGACTCTCCAGAGAAGATTTCCTTCCACATGGGCAAATATTTACAAGACATATTTGAGGATGAAGTTGTTCCCTACTCTGGAGCATATGGCAAAGTCAAGTAGGATATCCCTCTGCAACTCTACATGGGAGTTTTTGAAAGATATACAAAGGCCATAAATAATTTAGTTTGGATTAGCAAGAAACGCTAGAAAAAGCAAGAAAAAGCTAGTAGGCTTAGGCAGAGTTTGCGGAGTGCAGCTACATGTGGAGTGGAGTGGTGTGGAGTAGAGTGGTGTGGCTCACTGGTTAGAGGCGGCAGACCCGGAAGCAGAGAACGGCCCGGGACCAGGGTTCAATTCCCGACACGGCAGGGTCGTTGACCAGGGTCAGCGGACTCGATAATTCACGCCTCGGTGCCTACTCTAACCAGGGATCACACTCGGCAACTCTGAGCATTAGCTTGCCTCATCTCTACAACGGCCCCCCACATTCGCCGGGGATGCCTGGTTTCACCTTGGAGATACCCAGTAGGGACCATCTCACAGGGATAGCCAGGACGGATTCCCCAGCGGTCTACAGCGCCACGACGCCTCAGGGCAGCAGTGTGCTTTACATTTACATTTACACGTACATTTACATTTACACGGAACTCCACGAAGTGATACAAAAACTCTGACACTATGCAGAGTTCAGCGAGCGGGCGGAGTAACAGTAGCTCAACCGTCTGGTGTGGGTAGGACAGAAAATAGCGCTTGGAGAAGCTGAGTCTGGAGGCGCAGCCAGTGGGGTGACCAGACTGTTGGTCTCCCTCCTACAACTGAAGCCGAGGGCATTGTTGGCCGAGAGAAGCTGCAATAGAGCTGCGATAGCAGTGGCGGTGACATATGGGGCTTGGCCTGCTCGGGCCCAGCCTGCACCAAGGTGAGGAAGCCCTAAAAGCGGGGCCGCTCGCCGGAACCCCTCTGCTGGGTGTTGCTGCATGTTTGAAGTGTCCACGGGCGGGGGAGGCTGGCTCAGCCTGGCGCCACTTTTTGGCATTGGGGATGAAGTGGCAGCACGGCTCATAGGGGCACGCATAACCCACTGTGTGGAAGGTGTGGCACAGCCCCATCTAGTATGTGTGAGGCTGCGCAGCTCGTAGTAGCCAATAGCCATCTGCGAATAGGCACTGACTTGTCTCTGTGCAGGTGCCGTTTCCCCGTAGGGCTGACATAGCGAGTTGAACTCCATGTGTCATTGTTTCAACCTGAACAGAAGCACTTCAGGTGTCTGTGTGAATGGTGAGAGTGGCTGCATGGCACCGGTAAACTCTGCTAGGCTGCGGAGGCAGAGTTTTTGTCAAACCTTGCACTCCATGCAGAGCGAGGAGTAACAACATTTCAGTGAACTCTGCAGCAGAGCAGAGTTTAATGCCCAGCCTTAATAGCGATGCACACAGCATATCACCATACAAAGGACTCCCATGAATTGCTGACTACTATCGTCTGCACAGCTGCATTATGTACTAGAATGGAACCAACTCTCGAACGAAAAGTATTGGTGTTTTATGGACCATGCTGTTGCTGGGGATCATATTTGGTGATATGGCTATCTAAAAGATTTAAGGCATGGAGTTTCAACTCATCGTCAGTGACTGGCTCAACATTGGGGGCTTGGGATAGAGTGGCACTAGGAAAATGCTTGTATACTTTCCCCTCACACCATTTCTAGGTACTTGAGATTGCCCTCTGGCATTTGAGAAGGGTCAGTATGCAGTGTGGCAGAGGGCGGATTGCTATCCCGCAAGAGATTTTTAGGATGAAAAGGGCCTGAAGAGCGTTGAACAAACTGTAAGAGGCATTTGGAATCCCTGCCTCAGAGACATTATATTACTATTAAGGGAAGAAATTAGGAAAGGCGCTGGGAGGCAATTGATCCCCTTCAGGAGATTGATATTGACAAAGGAGGGGAAGAAAACAGTTCTCTCTGAGATTTGCAAATTCCCTCTAACAGAACGGTACTGGCGGAGACTGTAGGGTAGAGGAGATGAGCGTAGGACCTGGAACAACAGTTACCGGCCAGGAAACGGGATGATCATTTTGCCAGGGCTGCATTTAGTGCATCCAGTACAGCAATCAAAGAAAACTGCGGTAAAGCTGGCAACATATTGGTATTATACACCAGTCCAGATTCACCAGTGGAATGTGGATTGCAGTCCAGCTTGCCGGCGGGACTGTGGAAATGCAGGTTCCCTTCTCCTCATACTGTGGAACAGCCCAAAATTAGAAAGATACTAGAGAGAGGTGCTTGATGGGATAGAAAATATGCTCAATACAACATTGCTCAGATTATCGGCATACATCATTCTAGGAGTTTCAGATAAATTGACCTATCTGGCAAAGTCACTGCAGGGAAGTGTGATTACTTTGTTCCTGTGTGCAACCAAGCAGGTTGTGTTGTGCAACTGGGTTAGTAAGGAAATACCCAGTCATAGGACATGACTTCATAAGGTTTGGGAACTCTTTGGAATGGAGATAATGACAATGGCAATGGCTTGTTAACAGAAACCCTCCTTAAAATGTAGAAACCCTGCTTGGGAATCTTGTCCACTGAATTTAAAGAGGTCACTTGTCCTCGATATTTAAGGGTGCTGAGTCACGTATCCAGAGCATATATGGTGAGGGTGTGGGTTTTGTTTTGATTTTATTGGTTTGGCCCAAAAAGATGTGAATCTGAATTTTGAGTGAAATTTGGTAATGAACGTATTTCCTCCCATATGTGTTAGACAAAGGTTGGCTCACTCAGGTCACACAGGTTTAACGTTGAAAATATTTACATTGGTGGGAGAGTTTAGATTGTTTGTGGGCATTATAATTGGTTTGTTTTCAGATTGTCAAGATGCCGACAGATACTTTATAGTAAGGAAAACATACCTTTCTCAGGTGGAGTATCTATGCCTTGGGAGAAGGTGGCAAAAACTGAAGCCGGAATGGAGTGTGACCATTTCCCGCAGTTGATTGGCATTACAACAGATGGAGGGAAGCATCAAAAGATGGAAAGACTGTAGGTCATCTTCATGTACTGAATCTAAAAACACTAAGGTGGTAGTGTTCTATTTTAGATCACATAATACAATACTCAATCAGCTTACTACACTCAACATGTTTCCTTGAAGATGAAATAACAGGAGTACTGATGGCACAATGCCTCCTGTATAATGGTCACAATGTGTAAGCACTTTAATGGAAACGTTTGGCATAACACATCGTCCAAGAGGCTTTTTATTGTATCTCATACACAAATAAATTTGTGGTACACCAAAACTTTGGCGCACCAAAAGAGGAAATTAAAAGTAAGATAAAGAAATTTAAAAAGTTGCCACCATCTTTCAAATTGATACAATACTCTCCAGTATATGAATTAAGACACTCATATAAAAAGTCAATTTGGTGGGCTAAATCCTTTGCTCAAAATAGAAAGCAGTCTCTTGATATAACCACTGTAGCACCAAAAATTCTGAAAGGTTTAGGGCTTTGGTCATGCTCAAGAATATAATGCAAACATCAGTGATGAAGTTTGGATTACTCATGCAGCCAAATTTTATGGTAATGGTGGCATCGCGCTAACTTAAAAACAAACGGATATTGGCCAGACTGAAGCAAGTGGTTTTTTTTAATGCTTATTAATTATCCACGGTGATCGCCAAGTCAAAACATGATGTTGTTCCCAGCCCAAATGTTCTACCTTCTTCATCTTCAAGAAAGACGCTGAATATTGGGCTAAAGTCCTCACTCCATTATTTAACCAATGTCTTTTTAAACTCTGTCCAAGATTCTTGGAGACTATTCTTCATCAAATTCTTAAGATCGGTACCACAGGTAACCCAGCTAATTACAGGCTAATGATCTTAATAGGCATTGAGGCTAAATATCTGTGCATTATTATTGAATGATTTGGAGACTTGGACTAAGGAGCGTGATCTCATATGGATTAATCAGACAGGATTTTGATCAGGAAGTGATGCCATTACCAATCTTATGGCTCTAGAAATACTGATTGAGAGATCTCTTGCAGAAAATAATCCTCTTCACTCTTGTTTAGTAGATTTGAAATCTGCATTTGATAGGGTTCTAAGACAATGGCTATGAACTATGTTCAAAAGATGCAATATACCAACTCCACTCATATGTGCTATTGAGTTATATATGTATACTTGGGTCGCGATAAGGTTGAACAATCAATTTATTTTAATTTCTTATATCGCGCAGGAATCAATCCCGTAAGGGTATCTCCGCGCTTTGCCACCAGAACATTCACAGAGTCAGTGAGAGTGATTAGTGGAACTGGAATGCTTCCCGGAAAAGGAAAGTTTTTAATGTCTTTCTAAAGGACAGATGATTGGTGGTCATTCTCAAATCTGTAGGTAGCTTATTCCATAGGGCAGGGCCGACTGAGGAGAATGCTCGGTCTCCCTGTCTGGATTTTTTTGTTGCAGGGGGTTTCAGAAGAGCTTGGTTGCTTGAGCGGAGTGACCGGCTAGGTTGATACAACTCCAGTGATTGAGAAAGATATTTAGGACTATCCCCATATAAGCACTTGTGGACCGTGCAGCATATCTTAAAACTGATGCACTGCCGTATAGGGAGCCAATGCAGCTCATCCAACAAGGGCTTAGAGGGAGTCCTAGCCGGTACACTCATGACCAGTCTAGCCGCAGTATTCTGGACTACCTGCAAACGGTCTACTGCATCTGCGTTTGCTAGTGTCAGCAGGCCGTTGCAGTAGTCCAGGCGGCTAGTGACCAGAGCCTGTACGAGAGTCTTCCTGTAGGTGTCAGGAAGATACGGGAAGACTCGTCTTAGGAGGCCAATGGTGTGGAAGCACAATCCTGCGATGTGGTTAGTATGTTCCTTAAGGGTCAATTTTTGATCAATTTTTACCCCTAGATTTTTAACGTGTGGCTTTGATGTTGGAACTGGACCCAAATCCAGCGGCCACCAATCTGGAGACCACAAAAGACTAGGAAAATCATGGTAATGGAGGTACTCAAACAAGGATGAGTGTTGGCACCACTGTTATTTAATCTGTATACTGTTGGTTTAAACTTCTCAATTGGTTTAATGAGTTTTAACCCCCATTGGCTTGCTTTAAGCCTCTTGCATCGTTCCAGTTTGCTGACAATATTGTGATTTTAAACAAGAATTCGACTGACTTACATCAGATAATTACTGCCTTTGCTGCTTTTATAAAAAGAAACAACATGGTCATAAAATTGAAAAATTGAAAAAAATCGACAGTTCTGTATTTTGAAGCTCCACCAAAAACTCTTACAATATGCTATCTAGAAGAGGAGCTATACACTACCACACAATACACTTACCTAGGACTAAACTTAGAATTTGTGGCCATTTCAAGACTCTTCTGCAAGGGTTAAGTGTAAAGTCCAGATCCCTGATTTTCGCATTCAAATCATTGCAGAAAAACCCTAAATTGTTTCTACTTGGATGCAATTCTTAAAGTGATCAACAGTAAATTCATTCTTTCTTTGACGGTTGGAACTTAATTTTTTAGAACAATGGATGCAAAGATATTGGGTGTTGCACAAACTTCTACTTATAGATAGCTGTTTAGTTTTCATATAAATGCTATACAAACCCAGGTCCACTTAGAGTTTGGTTTAATTTCCCAAAAATTAGGTTAGCAAGGGGCATACATAAAATGCAGTAAAAAAAAATAGTCACCATCAGTAAACACTAAACCATCAGATCTAACTGGAAATCAAGCATCCCAGAGCTAACAACCCTTGGCGGGCAAATTTAGAGACATCTTTAACTGCACTAAACCTAAAGGATTCATTGGAATTACCAACTTCTTCTATGGCCTTCAAGATGTTAATAAAAGGTTTTAAAAAGTGTAAAAGAATGTCATGATTCTCTGATAGGGAAATAATTGCTAGAAAGTCATATGCTTGAACAGTCCTTAATATGCATGTGCAGCTACCAGGCCATCAAAATCTTAATATTCACCTTTTAGGTTGTTGAGGGGTAGACAACCACAATCTAGTTTCAGACCGGAGTAAATCTGTGGCAATGGAGGTTGGCATGGATGCTGTTAAACAAAGTGGTCTTTGAAGCAAGAAAAAAGGAAGATGTATCATGATTTTATGAATAGTATAAAATAGTGTTTATTGTAAAGTGGTGATGTTGTGAAAATAAAATGTACGGTCAGGGTAAGAAAAGTTAACTAAAAATGTATTATGTTACTCAAGCAATAGGAGTGGTTTTTTTTGGCAAAGGCTTTTTTACAGAGAGTAGAAGAGAAGTTGATTCTCTAAGGATGCTGAGATAAACAAAGTGGTTTGTGCACCAGATATTATGCATGAAGTTTTGAGAATAGCTGATGAAGTTTCTCCAAGAATCTTGAGAGTGTTTTGGGCGTTTATGGATTCAATGGGTTTTGTGTGTCTGGTGAAAGTGAGGATAGTTCTGAAGTTGGTACTGTCAACAGGTATAGTGATGGTGAGTGCCCATTTGTGCATGTCCATACAGCTCACTTTGATACTTGTGGAGGGGTAGTTAGTTCTTCATAAGCAGATCCAGAAAGACTCCATGTTATCTTTGGGATTATATTTGTTATTAAAATTACTATATTTTTATTTGTAACGGGTAAAGGTGTTTTGATATGTAAAGTGCTGGTTATGTAGCATATTGTTTCTTTATTGCTGTGGGATTTCTTTTTAAATATCAACACACCTTCAAGTACTAGCTGATCTTTTCATTGTTGGCAGTTTGGATCGAGCACAGTGTGTCAGTGGTTGGGTTGCTTGCATTTGCGAGTGGCTCTTCGTTGGAACAGACACACTCTGGATACTGTAATTGGATGGTCTATCAACTTCAGCCATAAACTTTACCTGTGACGATTGTCGCTCATTACACTGCTCTTCTCACTTGATATTGTTCTTGCAACTGGTCACACTGTTAGTGCCTTAGAGCCTCAGACTGTCCACTGTCGAGAAGTGGTTGATACAGGATTTAGGAGTGCTCCAGCTGGTCCACAATAATAGATCAAGAGATATGAGCAATGGCAAGAGCAGGTGTGGTAGCTTCAGACGGAGCAGAATGATAGGACAAGAGAAAAGAGAATTGCTGATTTGTCTGACCTGTCTGTAATAGGATAACTCATGGTTACTCTATCCTTCCCTGCCAACCTCCCTACCAGGAGGCAGTTGAACTTCAGGATTAGTGCTCAGGCGTGTTAAAACATACTTTGTAATTAAAGTAGCTTTTCCTCTCTTTGGAAATATTTTGAAACTTTAAAAAAAAATCATGAATGGTTGAAATATTTGTGTCTAATTTGAAGATATCTTTCTTTGTTGAAACATCACAGTCAAGGCATATGATTTCACTTACAGTGGTATCTTTAGGCAGGTGGTATGGGATGTCTCTTTGCTTAATGTTAGATTGGTGACATCCATTACCACAAATACTCTGGTAAAATTGACAAATTGAGTTCTTTGAACCAATGCAGCACCCAATGCTAGTTGCCAGGTCTCACACCCATTTTGGGCATGGAGGTTGCTTGTTATCAAGTAATAATTGGGAGAAGACGTGTTCATCAGTGTAACAGAAATCCAAATCAGAGATGGAAATGTCCAACGGGAGAATCAGAGCCTCAAGTACACAGCAAGATGTGAAAGCTGGAAATCTGGTTGGGAGTCTGTGTGAGCACGCAGAGCAGGTGAGAAAGCTGTGTATCTAACACATTTGTAAGAGCTTTAAATCTGAGACATTTGAGAGAGCTGCAATTCTGAAAAATGTAGGACAGCAATTAAAGTTGAAAACCCTTTCTGGACGTCTGTGAGACATTTTGTTTTGCATCCTTACAAAAGACATTGGCACAATTCCATGTTGGGACTTTGCTTCAGCAAAAGGTTTCGTTAGCCCTTAGCCAAGGAGCTTAGGTTGTTTCAAGACGGCGATTGAGAAGTATATTGGCTCGGCTAAACCTAGGGCCCCTGGAGGAATCCTAAAGAAGCAATGGGAGATTGTTCTAGGAACTATAAAGAAAGGCTTGAGTCTGTAAAATCGACCATTAAGTTGTGTATTGTTGGAGGGTGGTGAACACTGCTCTATCCCCAAAGGTCTTAGAAAACAGAATTCTGTGATCTGTTGTGAATGTATTCTAACATATGCATATTTTGTAGGAGAGTTAATTCCTGCCTGTCCCCCTATATGTTCAACTGCCACTCAGAGGCAAAATGAGGCTGAATCATAGAAAAGCATGAGAAGAAGGAACATAATAACAGGTAGGAGCACATTACTTGTAAGACGTGAACGCATATAGTATTGATTCATCAGGAAATTCACCAGGAAATATCAGCCTATGTGATCAGGCTTTGCCTTTTCTCCGACATTACCTAATCCCTGGCAACTCCTTCCCTAACGTCCACCCACACACCCTGCAGGATAACGTTGTGGTAGCTGAACCTCCGAGAGTGGTTGGTAGATAGACAGATAGGTAGATAGATAGATAGATAGATAGATAGATAGATAGATAGATAGATAGATAGATAGATAGATAGATAGATAGATAGATAGATAGATAGACAAAGTAAACAGCGGTGCTGCACTTCCACAGTCCCAATAGCTTTAAATATTTCCACAATGTTCCAGATGTAGTTGATATTCTTCTTTTTATTGTTTTATCTATGTGTCAAAAAAGTCAGCCAACGCGTTTCGTCCACATACACTTGGAGGTGTGGCGCCGCGGCCAGGGCGACTGACGCTGGAATCTGGGGACCACGGTTCGATCCCCGGCTCCGGCGGCAGGTTAGCCCAGCACCATGTGACTCTGGGCAATAGCTCGCTTAATCTTCCCGACGGCCCCCAGCGCCTAGAGACCCTTACGGGTGATTGTGCGCTTTACAAATGTGGACTTTACTTTACTTTACTTCTTCAGGGCAACAGAAAATGAGAAATATCCGTCCTTGTTTGAATTAATCCGTAATAAGATCCATCCAATGAGCCAAGGGCTTGACGGAACAATTGTGAGAGTCCTAAAAGTCACTGTCTAATAAAATTCATCTTATGAACACCATGTATCATGGATTAGCATATTCAGGCTTAATCCTTGTTTCTTATCGATATGTGGAAGAGGGAGGGGAGAGAGTCACTCCTCGTCCAACATAGCGATAGGTATCGGGCCCTCTTAAGTATAAACTCCAAGTCGCTACAGAGAAGAACACGGACCACAAAGGACCTCACACTGATTTTCCAGGGCGATAGATAGATAGATAGATAGATAGATAGATGCATAGATAGATAGATAGATAGATAGATAGATAGATAGATAGATAGATAGATAGATAGATAGATAGATAGATAGATAGATAGATAGATAGGATAGATAGATCATTTAGCTACAATCACGGGCCTATACATGCATCAAAAGCTCTGATATTTTCCAAGACATACAACTGTATTTGGCTGCAACAAAACCTCAGAAAGTGAGGCTAAGGTGAACCCTGAGCAATCAGATTTTCAAGCGTGACCAGAAATGTCTCAATTACTTCAGATTTTAATCTTGAACCATATTGCATACAAAATATAGCACACACTAATATTATCCTACTACTAAAGAAAATGACTTTGTGCTAGTGACACTAATGGTTCAATAACTAAACCTATGTAGTAAATGTAAAATTGCCTGGATCAGCAGGTTCACTGGCACTGAAATAAATGTACTGTTGAGATTTAACTGAGGTCCACCTGGCATTTATGACAACAGAAGATTTGACACAACAAAAAATATTGTATTGTTTTATAAAATCATGTGACAGGTCTAGGATAGACAGGCAAATTACGGGAACTATTAAAAGGGTTGTCACTGATAGACCCTCCAGGAAACTGTTTCTTCCTTTTATACTGCTGTATTAATATTGTTGATGTGTGCTTGTAACCACATTTCTATCTGTGTATGATTTTAGGATGTACTTATGGTAATGTTTGTAGACTAAGGTCTAAATAAACAACTATCTGAGTGACAGATTGACAGGCATTATATATTCAGAACAAACCTAAAGGTGATTTAGCGAGGCCAGTACTCTGGAGATTTTATGTATTGTCATACGTAAGGATATTAATGAATAGATTAAGACTTAACTTCAAAGAAATTAGCAGAACTGGAGACATATAAACAAAAGATATGAAACAGAAGAACAGGTCATAAAGGGGCAAATTTAGTGACAGGCGAGCCGCCCACCAGCTAGCCAGGTCAGCGAAGGACCTGGTCTTCCCTCACCTAGCGGAGCACTGCCCACTATATTTACAAATTCCCACCTGGGCAACAGAGTTCTATTTAGCTTCAGTGTGTCCGCCGTGGCGTAAATAAACTCAAGGTATGGCTAAATGCCAAGCCGGAGACATGGGGGCTTATTTATGATCCCTTGCGCCACTGTTGCACCGCCGTCGCGTCACTTTTTGTGACACACCAGCAGTGTAAAAAAGTGCGCCTTGTTGCGCCATATTTACAAAGTGACGCATCTAGGTAGATGCGTCACTTTGTAAACCCCTAGGCCACATTATACCTGTGCCAGATATAATGTATGCAAGGGGGCGTCCCTAAGCAAGAAGGGTCGTAGAAGTGACGCAGTGAAATCTACAAGATTTCATGGTGCCACTTCTAGGACGCAAATGCGTCAATATCTTACGCCTGCCTCATGGCAGGCGTAAGACTGACGCAGGCACATTTAACATGGGACTTGCCCATGTTGAATGATCCATTGTAGGAGTTGCGTCACTTTTTTGACACACTCCAGCAATGCGTCATTTTTGCGCCTCTAGATATGTCAGAAGTATTGACGTATCAGTAACTCCATGCAACATGATGCGTCATACTGTAAATATGGCGCATCATTAGTGTCGCAAGGAGGGCGCAATGAAAAGTGATGCATCACTGATTTCTCACAGCAATGCGTCACTTTTCATAAATGAGGCCCATGGTATCTTTGCCAACCTCACATAAATTTTTTGTTTTACACAAGCAAACTCCCAAAGCAGGCATTTATTCCTATAAAATAAAAAATCATCGACCATGATGCCCAGGGAATGTCTCTGCATTTTATGGCCAAATGAGTGATGGTCAACCTACATCTATGTCACTGTAATCCTGGTGGTTCTGGGGCAGACAGGCTGTCAGGTCAAAGGTTTCTGATAGCAGAGCCAACTGAGGCTTTGCCATTAGGAACCCTGTGGGTCCATATGATTGTCGGAGGCAAGATGGCGGCCGTGTCAGTGGCCGAGTGAGCACTGCAACTGACCGCTCACCAAAACCCCCCAGAAATGCAGAATAGATTAACTAAACCCGCGGTCATATCTCTTAAATGTAGATGGTCAAGAACAGTAAGCAGCAGGATAATATTGTCGCCACCGGGAAATGCTTTGGAGTATACTTACGAGACGAAGAGATCCATTAATGGGCTCCCTGTCATTGCCTCTGCTTCTGGTGCATTATACCTTTCGGGGAATCAGCTGAGACGCACTCAGGATTTGGAGTAAGGTGTTGAGGGTGAAGATGCCCCCCCAAGAGTACCAGGGGAGCCAAACAACGAGGCGGAGCACATGAAGGGTCACTTCGGCAAAGCAAAAAGGAAACGCGCAGGAGGAGACACAACGACAGGGAGAGGCTACAGAAGTCACAGGTACTGGGAGCTGTTGAACTGTGGGGCCAGGGAAGAAAACCCCAGCCATCTCTCTCGTCGCTAGAAAAGCGAAGAGCAGTAAACCGGATAACCTTGTGATGGAAGAGGATGATGTATCTCTGCAACACGATGGGGTGAGCGGTGAAAATACAGGGGCCATTGATACTGATCTGTAAATAGTAACAAATGAGGGGAATCATGTAGGTCAGATGGATTGTGACTTTGCTTTACCAACTCCTAGGACCAGTGGAGGGTCAAGCAAGCAGCGCTATGCAACCTACTCTATGGGGGGGCAGAACCCGGTATAAATAAAGTGGACAAAAGTACCAATGCTGGTACCAGTGATAAAAGTCAAACATCTCTATTGGGAGAGCAAGTTAACCATAATAAGGCACAGGTGTTGATTGAAGGCGATGTTGGTGAACATTTTTTTCATTCTCTGATCACTCTAACTCATCAGGAGATTAGTCTGTACAGCTATCCGATGGCCCAACCGACTCTCCAAATAGTTAGTGGAGTGAGACCAGTACCACACATT
This sequence comes from Lissotriton helveticus, assembly GCF_964261635.1. Classification (NCBI taxonomy): domain Eukaryota; kingdom Metazoa; phylum Chordata; class Amphibia; order Caudata; family Salamandridae; genus Lissotriton; species Lissotriton helveticus. Next base: position 1,200,238,505 of record NC_136059.1, read on the forward strand.
TAGATGATACTCCGGGGAACTGGTCTAGGATGTCTGGCCCGGACACTATACAAAAAAAAAATCCAGCAACAGTGACACCTAGAGAAGGGTCTAACTTAGTGACCTTAAATAATCAAGCATCATCATCATTAGGCTCAGATGATCCTCTCGAGGTGATGCGACGAGGGCATCCTAACTCAATGGATCACACCATTGGTGTGATCCATTGACTACCATAGACTGCCAGTCTCTCTGGCAGTCATATATGAGACAATAATGTCACATACAGAGGAGACCGGGGCAGAGAACCAGAAAACGCAGGGAGCGTGCCATAAACTGCAAAATTCACTTCGGCGAGTTGCCAAATCCTGTTCTGAATTTGCCGAGCGGATAACGGGGACCGAGAATCACATTTCGATCCTGGAGGATGCAATAACTGCTCAAAAGGTGGTGACAGATGATTTGGCAACGCAACACAGTGATATGGCATGGAAGCTTGAAGACATGGAAAAGCGGCTTCGCCGTAACAACTTAAGAATCCTGGGAGTTCCAGATGGCATTGAAGGGAGTGACGTGTGGAAGTTTGTGGTAGAACTGTTCAACGAAGCCTTCCCCGAACTGACACAGTGGGCATGGGACAATGAAGTACAAAGAGCCCATCGGTTCCCCTTTCGACAGAACTTTAATTAGGGGGCTAGTAAGTCTGTGCAACCAAGAGTAATCCTTATATGTTTATCTAATGTTTTATTCAGGCTAGGCCAGATAGGAAGAGAAGGGGGAATGGGTTTGAATTCTTTTTTTGCCCAGATTATTGCCATCAAACGGTGGAAAAAAGGTGGCAATTTAGGCAGTTAATCTCTATGTTTCAGGCCAAAGGGGCCCAAGCCTTCCTCCTGAATCCGGCCAAGCTTAGATTATATATAAGGATAACACCCGGTTCATTACATCAGCGGCCAAGGCCAAAGAATACCTAAACAATATTAAAACTTAATCTACAGTGCCGTGAAAGGATGTATGTATAATTAGAATGCTATCCTGGCCACCCTTTTTTTCTGTATGATGTTTATTCACCAACAATGTTTCACATATGTTTATTTCGATTTGGCATATCTGTATTAATGCATCAATGTATATTGGAACAAGTTTGAGTACTTACACTTAGCAGTGCACGGGTGTGGAAAATTCTGGGGGAAAGGGGAGGTGGTCTGTGCAGGGGAAGAGCTCTCCATCAACCAAGACCCATGGGTCTGGCAGTCTCTATGGTTGGGCGGGCAGGGGTGGTCTCTGCTAGCAGAAGAGACAAAGGGGTGGGAAGGATGGGACGCAAGGGGGGTTGGCTGCTATGGGGACACAGGGATTGAAAAATGGGGGAAAAAGCCAGCAAATGTTTTTTTGCAAAGTAGAAGAAGTAAGTTGGTATGTTGGGAGAGAGAGATCTGTTTTTTTCGCAGTATAAAGAAGGTCAATGATGAGCATGTTTTCAGTTTGTTCCTTTAATGTTCGGGGTTTGAATGAGAGAGCTAAGCGGCAAAGAGTAGCGCAAGAAATTAAACATATGGCCCCTGATGTGATTTGTCTCCAAGAAACTCATATCCCTTGGTCTAAGCGGAAGGTGCTATCAGAACTAGGGTATAAAGTATTGACTTGCACCTCACAAAGGACTACAACTAGAGGGGTAGCTATATTGGCTCAAATACGCAATTTAATGGTAGGGAAAAGTCTTGCTAACAAATATGGTCGCTGGGTCATTGTTGAGTGTAGTATTGCTAACAAAAAGTTCACAATGTGTTCGGTGTATGGATCAAATCATGATGAAGCCCAGATAATAGACTATTTAAACAGCAAACTAGCTTCTTGCGTATCTCCCCTGATTCTATGTGGGGACCTTAATATTCCATTTGAAGAAATTACGCAGGGTTCTAATGGGGATAAATATTATGGTCAGAAACCCAAGGTACATAAGGCCTTATGGCAGCTTATATATGAACATGGGTTGGATGATGCCTGGCTTAGAAAAAAGCAATTAGACCGAGGATATACGCAATATTCCTGTCCACATCAGAAATTAGCAAGACTTGATTATTTTCTGGTTACTAAAATACTTTTAGCCAATGCGCAGATACAGACCTTTCCAAGAATAACCTCAGATCATAACCCAATATTATTAAAAATAAAAATGCAAAGAGTGGTTTGACCCCGGATTTCTTTTTCTTTTGATCGGAAGTTATTGCTCCATGATCAGTATGTCAGCCATATCAAACAGTGGCTCAAACAATTTCTCGACATAAACTGGAACACCACTAAAAATGCCATTTTGTGGGATGCTCTAAATTCAGCACTTTGAAAACTCTGAGTTTTGGATTATACCTTCAAAAGCAGCAGACAGATAACTCAGGAATTGTATAACAGTCTCAAACAAGCTGAATATGAGTTAACTTGTGCCGTGAGAGAAAAAATGGATAGCTATCAAGCAGAAGCCGAGATAGCACGTTATAACACTAAGCTTTTGTTAAATTGAATGCGGGGGCCTCTCAGACCTCCCAGCCCCAGGGACCACCACATCCCTGGAGCAGAACTCTGAAAGCACTGCAGGGGGCCCGCAAACATCCGCCTAGCAGGCCCAGGGACCACCACCTCCCACTGCTTTCTTTAAATTGAATGCAAGAGGACTGTGTTGCCCCCCAGGGACCACCACCTCCCTGGGGTGAAGTTCAAGAAAGGAGGGGGGACATGCAGCCCTCCTCCTGGGGACCGCCAACCCCCAGGGTCAGCTCTTGCTATATCCTGGGGTCTACATCCCCAGGACATAGCTGTTTGCTATGGCTTGAAGCACTAGCAAACGCTGCCCTTCTGGAAATTGAGAGCATTAAGAATGCTCTCACTTCCTAGAAGCGGAGCAGAATTGCTTTCACAGAGAGGGAGCTGAATGTTCAGCAGCTCCCTCTCTGTGAAAGCAATGCCGGCTACCACAGGAGGTGGGGAGCTGGCAGGGATTGTGGGGTCTTGAGGCTCCCCTAGGGTCTTTAATAGATGGAAGTGGGTGCCCTGGGTGGGACCAGGGCAGCACAATGGAGGCTGGACCCCAGTGGATCGGGTCCCCGAGGCCGAAAATGGGCCAGGATGGGGGCTGCTTGGCCCTCTTCCCTTATTCATTGAAAAACAAATCAATGAATAAAAAGGCTGGGCCCCAGATTATGGGGCCCATGGTGGGAGGCTGCATGGCACCTTTCCCCATTCAACAATGGCCTGGTCCCAGGGGATGGAAATTGGGTCCCTGAGACCCAAATCATATTGGTAATGGTGGCAATGTGGCCACACCGGCCCTTATAAATAAAAAAACAGCTGGAGTGCAAGTCGCCAGAGGCCGGCCTCCTTTCATCACCACTCTGCAAACGTGCCTCCTGGCGCACTACTAGTTGGGGGATTAAGTCCCCTTGATTCCAGAAGGTCCTTGGGGACTAACTACCCCTCCTGTTACTTCCAGTAAGTCCTACACAGTGGGATTGCTGAGAGGTTGTTGGAGGCCTAGTCTCTTTCCTCCGCTACTTTGCAAACCTGCCTCCAGTCGCACTACTAGTTGGGGGATGAAATTCCCTTGGATCTTGAGGTTCCTTGGGGCCAACTACCCCTCCTGTTACCTCCAGTAAATCCCACACAGCAGGATTGTTGAGAGGTTGTCGGAGGCCAAAACCCCTTGCTCTACCACTCTACAAACGTGCCTCCTGGCGCACAACTGGTTGGGGGATAAAGTCCCCTTGGATGCTCAGAGTCCTTGGGCGCTGACTAACCCTGCTGTTACCTCCTATAAGTCGCACACAGCGGAATTGCTGACAGGTCTCCAGAGACCATGCCCCCTTTCTCCACCACTCTGCAAATGCATCACCTGAAACATTATTGGTTGGGGGATGAAGTCCCCTTGACTCCAGGGAGTCCTTGGGGGCCAACTACCCCTCCTGTTATCTCCAGTAAGTCCGACACAGTGGGATTGTTGAGAGGTTGTTGAAGGTCATGTCGCCTTTCACTCCCACTCTGCAAATGCACCTCCCGGTGCACAACTGGTTGGGGGATGAGGTCTTATTGGCTGCTGAGGGTCCTTGGGTGCCAACTACCCCTCCTGTTACTTGTAGTAAGTCCTCATAACTAAAGACACTGTCACACTCCATAATGTTTAAACGGGTCAATAATAATTTGTTGCTGTACGTATTGTAATGGGTGCTGCTGGGTACCACCTACTGATCTGAGGCATGAATGAAAGTAAATAAGCTGTTGCATTTTCCTGAAGGGAATAACATCCCCACTTAGCACTCCAAAAGTAAAATTCAAAATATGTGTTCTCTTAATATCCTCTTGAGTTAGTAGTAACAACATGATCAGTTATATCAGTTGCAAAATGTAATTTATTGCAGTTTGAATCTTCAAATTAATAGTGTTAGTCCATCACACCATCATTATTCATCTTTATGCATTTATAAAGAATCCCAATAGGAAATACCTGCTCCAAAGAGAGATCTACTGGATGGAAAAATTGGACTTATGTAGCCCTAAGGGTATGAATGAACATTTAGATCTCAGCTGTAACCCTCTAAGACCTGCCTATATTCTTTTCTTGACATACACTAGCAAGTGCCATTTGTTATAATTTAGTTGTTTATGATTTCTATGGAGTGTTATTCTAATTGTTGATAATTATTTTCTCAAGATGGCGCGCATGTTTCGTTATTACTAAGTCCTTTGTTAGTTTCTCATAGTTTTTTTTCAGTTTCATTCACAACCTCTTTTTATTTAACTTTCCTTATTTTCCGCGAGCACTCACTTTCAAGATAAGACCGTCCATGATGGCGTTCGTGTTACTGGAGTCCATGCTAGATATGGATCATCATTAAGGTATGAGCACCCGTTAGCTTCAACTATCTGTGTTTAACTATTCGTGTTTGCACATTCAGAGACGAGTGGCTAAACTTCATAGGACACTCATCCTAGCTCATTGCATGCATTTCGCTGTGGCTTGAGAACAAGTGTCTATATTTTCTTTAGTAATCCACATGCTCACATGCTTTTCACTATTCCAGTCACGTCTTGCGTGACAGACACTCTACAGTTCTCCTTGTTGGTATATGCAAACGTTCACTTCTCCTTTTTTACATCAATGTCAAAGTTACTAGCCATATTTATCTAGAATACGGGTTATAAGGCTGTCCGATGAACCTCAGTTCCTCGATTATACCACACATATTCACTTTTTCAAGCCCGTTAGATCTATGCTTGTTCTTTGTTTGTAACTTAAGAGCAGTATTTTTCTCAATCACTTTTTTAGTTTTCTTCCTTACTTCACTTTTACTCACCTTTTCTTTTTGACAGCACAAGTTTGAGACCACATGTTTTTTTTTAATACCACTGGGCACTTAACTAAATAAATTGGTATTGGTAGTACCTGTGACTGTTAGGCTGGTCCCTTTTTGATTAGTTTGACAAGAAGATGTTGTTTTCATTATAAGACATATTTCCCTGATGATGGGCCAGTCCCGAAATGCATTGGGATTCTTTATAAATGCATAAGGATGAATAATGATAATGTAATGGACGAACACTTAATTTGAAGATTAAATTTGCAATAAATTAAATTTGGTAACTGATATAACTGATCACGTTGTTACTTCTAACTCAAGATGATATTAAGAGAACACTTATATTCTGAATTTAATTTTTGGAGTGCTAAGTGGGGACTTTACTCCCTTCAGGAAAACGCAACAGCTATTTACTTACAGCAAGTCCCACATAGTGGGATTGCTGGGAAGTTGTTGGAGGGTATGCCACCTTTCACCGCCACTCTGCAAACACGCCTCCTGGTGCACTACTAGTTGGGGGTTGAAGTCCCCATGGCGCTTGAGGGCCCTTTGGGGCCAACTACCAATCCTGTTACGTCCAAAAAGTCCCACACAGTGGGATTCCAGAGCGGTCTTCAGAGGCCATTCCCCCTTTCTCCACTGCTCTGCAAACTCCTGGAGCACTACTGGTTGGGGAATGAAGTCCTCTTGGATGCGGAGGGACCTTGGGGGCCAAGAAGCCCTCCTGTTACTTCCAGTTAGTCCTTTAAAGCGGGATTCCTGAGAGCTGGTCGGAGGCCCTGCCTCCCTGCTCCACCACTCTGCAAAAGTGACTACTAGTTAAAAAACATAGAAATTCACTAAAAAAAACAAAGATTAGAGGGACGATAAAGTTAGGATATAGAATTTGAAAAACCTTAGAAATTCACTTAAAAAACAGAAGGTTACAGGGACGTTATACTTAGGCTCAGATTTCACTCGTACAAAACCTGTGTAAATCAGCAGTTATAGTTACCTGAGCTAACTATAACTTACGTCCCCGCAATGCACTGTTTATGACTTCACATATTGCATCATTCATGAAATGGTCAGCCGCCACTGTGAAAGCATGTTCCGCTATCTGGCTTTCTTAAGAGTTAGACAACTACCTTATGGCGTGCAGATAAATCCGGTCAATGGTATTGAATTTAGGTATTACGGTACCATGTACAATAATTGCACAAAATATCTTGAAAGAACCAAATATTTAACAGTGCTAAAAGGTGAGGAGAACCACCCTACTCCCCAGGACAGGTCTCAGCCCTCAAGAACATATAACACTCCTTAGTACACGTAACACAGGTATGTAACGCGTTTCAATAAGTGCAAACATAAATAATATGAAAAATGTTGCAATATTATAATCTAAATAGCTATCATAGGTTGAAATTATACTTTAGGTGTTTTGAAACTTTCATAAGGTGTTTACCTAATCTGTGTTCAAGTTGAATTGAGCCATGGTTGTGTCCTAATGTATAATGGTAAAATTATCGTGAATTGACCGATTAGTACTTTATCTCTCCATTCATTTGAGTCAGTACAGCAGTATTAATAATTCCTATGAAGTTTACCAGCACCCGTACGGTTCACCATGGAACAAAGTAAAACCAAAATTCCCTTTCTAGATGTGGAATTTTATATACTTGACAACCAAATACACAGTAGACTGTATCACAGAACCTTTAATTGCGAACGGCAAGAGCAGCCTATTTATTACTGTCCCTTACGCGTTTTGGTGTTGCAATTAAAGGTTCTGTGAACAATCATCCGTGGAGGGGGAACATCCATGACAACGCGGTCAAAACACTGTGCTGCCATTATCACGCGTCTTTTACAATGCAAGTCGTTACCACGACTTGCGCTGGAGGGCACTCTAGACTAAGGAATAGTAGATTTTCTATTCCAACACCTTCTCTACTGTACGTAGGCTGGAGTTGGAATAGTAAATCTTACTATTCCTAAGTCCAGCACCCTGCAGCGCAAGTCGTGGTAATGACTTGCGTTGTAAAAGATGTGTTGTGATGTACCGCGATCTAAAAGATCGCGTTGTAACATCATACAACCCCATGGAGTGGTGTCTTCATGTTCTGGGGCACCTTGTTGGAATGTTTTACGCGGCAGGCTCCAAGCCGCGGGAGATGCACCGCCGGAAAAAATAATTGGTCTGCGAGGCTGTGAAAATTCATCGCCTGCCAGCACGAGGGATGCCTCATTTGAACAGGGAAAGCAGCCCAATAGCCCACTGGAGGGCTGTGATAAACTTTGATGAATTTGGGGTGTCAAAACACTTGGCAGGAAAATGGACCCGAGTGAAAGGTTTGATTGTACTTCAATACCCAGCATGCCGCTTACTGGAAAGTGACTGCGTTTATGGAATAAAGATGTTTTAGTACTACCCGTATTTTGCCAAGCTCCCCCTCCCCCTATGATTAAGGTGTTTGCAACACCAAAAGGCGTAAGGGACAGTAATGAATGGGCTGCTCTCGCTGTTCGCAATTAAAGGTTCAGTGAACAATCCTCCCTGGAATGGCGTCTTCATGTTCTTGGGCACGTTGTTGGAATAAATATACATATATGCATACATATGCATGTTATGTACATGAACGTTTGAAAGGCACTAATAAAAGCAAAGCTAAAAAGCCACCTAATTACAAACAGAATTGCTTTAACTTAAACATGGGCGAGACCTATTGCTTGTTAGAGTAAGGATTCCATATCAGGAGTAATCAAATCAGTAGACAAAATCACAATGGAAACATCCTGAATCTGTCACGTCATCTTCATGTCTTTGTGTCCCAGGATCTTGTGGGCATTCCCTTCCTCTCTCCTATTTTTCCTGTCTCTTCTTTTATCCCTTCTCCCCTTCTTTGGTTCTCTATTCTAGGGGATAGCTCCCTGTTTCCCATCATAATTCTTAAAACTTCCCTTAAAAAGGATTCCCTACCACATTAAGGGGTGTGTTCCCATTGGCCCCCTCTGGTTCACCATCACTGCTTAATGGGATACTGACTGATGTAATATGATTACTGAAAGCATCCTAATGTGTTGTATCCACATCTGTTCTTATTATGTGATCATATTTCCTAGAGAAAGTAAATACTCTTCAATTTTTTTGTCAATCTCATCTCTTTTTAATTTCCTCGCCTTCCTCTGCTTTAAATCTTCCTGGTGTGCTTTACATCCTCCTGGTGTTTGCTAATAATATCATTGAGTATTTCATAGTATTTCTTAGTTTGTTCAGGAAGTTTCAGATCTGAGATCTCCGTCTCTAAATCTTGTATTTCATGCTGTAGTTTGGATACTTTACGTTCAGCATTTTCTATTAGTATCCCCATAAGTCTCATTGAACCCGATGTGAGTTCTTGTTCCCAATTTGATAGGAGAACATCATCTAGATCATCGTACGTGGGTATAATGTGAGATCTCAGTCCACGCAGGACTATATTTAGTTTAATATATTGCTTAAAGGTTGCCCCATCCCACCATTTTGAAGTCTCGCTTTTTTTCAACCTCTCTAGGCATATACATTTTGCACCCATACTCAAACTTTTAAAGAGTTAATCGGCCATTCTGTTACAATCCATCCTGAGTTAAGGTTGAGAGTCTCTTCAGTGTCTCAGGGATCAATCTCAATCCCGGATTGTTTAGAAAAATCACGTGGGTAAATTGGGGACTACAGGGTGACGCTCACCCCAATTTACCCATGCGATTTTTCTACATCAAGTTAGGGTTGCATTGTAGGCGTACACATTTTATTGCCATGTATTTTTATACCTGCCAGTATTCAGTGTTTTAGCACTATGGTAGGAATCTACCATCCATTTACTATATTGCTCCTTACAATCATTTATATCTGTTTCTGTCTTATGGTTGTTTCAGCACACCTATTTTACATTAGAATGACGCGGGTTCAATAAATGCTTATTGAAAAACATCCCCACTGTTTATTCTGTGTATCTCTCTGAGACAAATTGAGCACGAGTGACTGAGTAAAAAAGTACTGTACTGTTTCCACGATCACTGATGGGCAGAGTTGTCATGTTCGATACTTGCCAAGAACTATTCTCTCCTTGGTAAGAGGAGTTTACAGTGGCACTGTGAGCTAGCTGGTATAAAGGCGAACATACCCTGAGGGGGTGTCTGGAATCAGTCTGGACACCAATCCCACAGTCTATGTTGTCTAAAAGCACAGATCCTAAATAGGTTTATAGGAACTACAAGACACCTCTACTCTATGCCAGTCCACTGTACGCCTTTCCACTCTATGCTATTCCACTATATGCTAATCCGCTCCAAAACACTCCACTGTATGTAACTTTACTGTCCACCACTATACTGTATGCCAATCAACTCTACACTATTCCGCTGTACAGCACGTCACTGTATGTCATTCCACTCTATGTCACTCCACTCAATGCCACTCCACTGTACGCCACTCTAATATATGGTATTTCACTGTACACCACTACACTGCATTCAATACACTCCACGCCACTCTACTCTATCCCACTCCACTCCACCCTGCTCAAGTGTACAATATTCCAGTGTATGCCACTCCAGTGTATGCCACTCCAGTGTATGCCACTCTACTCTAAGCTATTCCACTATACGCCACTTCATTATACCTCACTTCACTCTATGCTAGTCAACTCTACAACACTCCACTATATGTAACTTTTCTGTCCACCACTACACTGTATGCCAATCAACTCTACACTATTCCACTCTACAGCATGTCACTGTATGTCATTCCACTCTATGCCACTACACTGTACGCCACTCTAATATATGATATTTCACTGTACACCACTCCACTGTATTCCAATGCAATCTACGCTACTCTACTCTATCCCACTCCAATCTAGGCCAATGCACTCCACTCTATGGGAGTCTAGTCTATGCCACTGCTCTTTATGCCAGCCCCTCAACGCTTCTCCACTCTATACTATTCCACAGTATGCAGCTCCACTCTTGCATCTACACTCTTAGCTATTCCACTCTAAGCCGCTCCACCCTATGACAATTCACTCTACTCTATTGTACTGTAAGCTATTACACTGTACCTCACTCCACGGTACGCTGCATCACACTTGGCCACTGCACTCTACACTCCTCCACTGTACGCTATTACATTCTACCACACTTCATTCTATGCCACTCAACTCTTCACGACTCTACTGTACACTATTCTACTATATGCCATTTCACTCTATGCCACTCCACTCTAACACAATACACTGTACGCTATTACACTGTACATCACTCTATTCTACGACTCTCCACTCTAAGCCTTCCCACTCTATGCCAGTCAACTCTACCCTACTACACCCTACCATATTGCACTGTTCTAAGATCCATTCTACACCCTCTACTGCAAGCTACTCCACTAGATGCCACTACAGTCTACTTCACTACATTGTACGCCAGTAACACTTGATATTATGAGGCTCTGCACCACTCCACTGTATGTGTACCAATCTATGCCACTATGCTCTACACCACTCCACTCTATGCTATTCCACTCCATGACACTCCATTCTAGAACACTCCATTCTAAGCCTCTTCACAGTATGCTATTACACTGTACGCAACTGTTGTCTAGCCCTCTACACTCTACTCCGTTCCACTCTTCAACACTCCACTGTATGGTATTCCACTCTATAACACTCTACTTACAGCACTCCAGTCTACGCCATTCCAGTCTTAGCTATTCCACTTAACGTAATTCTGATAAATCTCACTCCACTCGATGTGACTCTACTGTAAGCTACTCTACTGTATGCTATTTCACTGCATGCTGTTCCACTCTACACCATTCCTCTCTAAGCCACTCACCTCTACCCCACTCCAGTTTAATAAGCCACAGGAAAGGGGGCATGCGCCCCCCTCCTTTGTTGCCAAAATGCCTCCAGGACCTAGCCCACCGGGGGGGGAGGGGGGAGGTGAATCCCAACAAAGGATTGCATAACAGGATGCCAAAATGTAGGGACTGAGTCTAACACGTCAGTCCTAGGCTTCAATCTGACTTGCTCCCAGTGCCTTACCCGTAGTCCTAACCTTCCCAGAGTAGGAGGTAATTTCAGCTAACCTAGAACATGAACATCTAGTCCCGAAGCGAACTGTGGAAGCAGATCATCTCCTTTTGTTCTCACTCATGCATGTCCCTAGTAAACAGAAAAAAGACACAAAGGAAGTTTATTATATATTTATTGAAACTATTGAAGTCTATTTTGTACAGAAGTCTATTCTGTAAACAGATACAACTAAGAAAAGTAATCAACATTACTAACAGGCTGCATACAATGAACAACCTGACCATGACAACTAATACATCTTTCTAGGCCCACCCTCACTAAGGGGCTTATTTACAAGCCCCTTGCACCGCCGCGGCATCACTTTATTTTGATGCAGCAGCAGTGCAATCAGTGCACCCCACTGCTCCATGTTTACAAACTGATTAATTGGGTCCAATGCGTCAGTTTGTAGAGCCCTGCGCCACATTATACCTGTGCCATGTATAATGTATGCAGGGTAGGCATTCCCATGCAAACAATCCATGTAGAAGTGGTGCAGTGAAATTCACAACATTCCACTGCGTCACTCTTCGACTTGACTGTGTCAAAATCCTTCCGCCTGCTCAGACCAGGCGTTAGGAGTGACGCAGGGCTTTAACAATGGGGCTCTCCTATGTCTTCTGACTCATTTCTGGAGTTGCGTCAGTTTTACGACCGACTCCAGCAATGCATCAATTTTGCGCCAACAGATGGGTCCAAATTTCGGATGCATCTGTTAAATCCTTGCACCATGGAGCCTTATATTGTAAATACAGTGTATCCATGGTGTAGCAAGGACATTTGGTGCAGGCGCAAAGAAACTGAAGCATCAATGGCCTAAGTGGGTACAGGGATATATTAATAGTCTCTGGGATCAGCGCTGAACCCCACACTCCATTGCAAGACTGGCACTCTGTTGGAATTCTCTACCCTAACCTCCAAGGGGTTGAGACACAGTTTATAGTATGAGAACTGTATTAGAAAACGGCAGCTGTGCTACTGTGTTGTATCTAAAACATTAGGAGATGTTGCTGACTGGGCATAGGAAAACAGTACACCATGTTGTTCGACCTTGTATGAAATGTTCAGACTGAATTCCAAGAAGAGGCACTGAATAACAAATAATATGCAGAGCGTATTTCTAAGATAATATCATGTCACATAAACAAGTATACTACGTGTGGCTGTGCAAAGCAAAAGCAGCCTAAAGCTGCTAATATAAGCAACCAAGGATCAATCAATCAATCAGGTGACTTGTAAAACGTGACTACTCACCAGTAAGGGTCTCAAGACAATGGGGGGTGGGGTGAGGAGGGCTGCTGATCCAGACGAAGGCACTGTGGATCAGTGAAAGAGCCAGGTCTTGAGGTCCTCCCTGAATTGAGGCAGTGACAGTGATTGCCTGAGATGGAGAGGCAGGGTGTCCCAGGTCTTTGCTAAGAGGTAGGAGAAGGACTTTCTGCCAGCTGTGTTCTTCCAAAAGGTGGGAGGGTGGCCAAGGCCAGATGGGCGAAGCGGAGGTCTCTGGTGGGCGCGTGGAATAAGAGGAGGAGGTTAAGGTATGCAGTTCCCGCGTCGTGTAGGTCTTTGTAGGCATATGTGAAGAGCCAAAGTTGGCCCAGAAAGGGAAATACTACTTCCATGTCTGTATTTTGGCCCCATGTCCTGGTGCCCAGCAGTATGGTAAATGGGGAGAGGGCAAGCGGCCCCCCTCCCTGTGCCGATTTCTGGCCCCGTGGATCCAATCTCCTGGGCCCGGCAATATTTAGAAGGGGAGAAGGGCACTCAGCACCCCTTGCTGGGCAGATTTCAGCCCCAGGGACCCCATATCCCGGACCTGACCATTCTATGAAGGGGGAGGGGTCTTGCAGCCCCCCTCCTTGGGCCAATATTGGCCTTCGGGACTCCATCTCGCGGGCCCTGCCAGTATATGAAGGGGTGACCAATGCAAAAAGAACAATTGATGGACAGAATGCAGAACAATGTCATACATTCACCCCAGTACAGAGATCTGGGCCTAAATCCATTTTTTTGCTCACCATGCCATTCCAGTTTGGACCCAGCCATATGCAAATCAGTCTTGACCCTGCCCCCAATGGGAACAGTCCAGCCCGAACTGCCAAGCCAGTACTGGAAACAAGCATCCTAGGATCGGTTTCGGGCGTTCAGCCCTCATCAGCCTGATGTCCAAGTCCCAAGATGGGTGCCAATTCTTCCTGGTTGAAGTGGTGGCAGCCGATTAGATCTCATTTTGAGATCTGTCAGATCCGTGGACCATCCACGCCCCCAGGTATCTGAATATATTTTCTCTTTAATAAATCCAAAACTACTAAACGGATTTACCTCAAATCACAAACAGAGATCTTTCTGAAGCAAAATCTACCTTTCTGCCAAATTTGTTGCAATTCCGTTCAGCAGTTTGGGATGTAATCATGTCTAAAATCCTTATGGTAAATTGCATGTGGAAAACATGTTTTGGGACCCCCCTCCTTTTCCTCGGTCACCCACTCGGCTAATCACTCCGAAACGTTCACGACTGCAGCTAAAATGAGTGCAAAACAAGTTTTGAAAATGTTATGAAGATGTGTCAAACAGTGCCAAAGTTATTAGCAAATCAAAAAACAACAAGCATTTGCAATGCAATAGGTCTCGCATTTGTTAAAGTTAGAGCTGTTGGCGTTGACAATAACAATGTTTTAAAAAAAAAGTATTTGCAGTGGAGTTATTATTATATTTGATTAGCACTATTGTATAGAAAGCAAAAGTTTAAAAAAAGTGTCGACAGCTCTAACATTAAGAAATGCGAGACCAATTTCCTTTGAAATGCAATCGTCTCGCATTTGTTGGAGTTGAAGTTATTGGCATTATAAATGCCAATGTTTTTTACCTAGCCATTTTGCAGGGTGCGGTACCATATGTAGCCAAAAGAGGCCTCATGGTACAATGCATGGGGAGAACTTGTTTTGGGATCCCCCCTCCCTTTTTCTTGGCCTCCCACATGGCTAATTGCCCCGAAACGTTCAAGGCAGTGGCTAAAATTAGTGCCAAGCTCTAGCTACAGCTAAACTTAGTGCTCAGTTATATGTGCTACAAGAGCAGTTTACACTTTGTGTAGGAGTTTTAAGTGACAAGACAGCCCGAGCAATAAAACAACATGCACAGGTTCAAGTCTACCAGGCCCGAGACATGATACAAGGGCTACTTTTCTGCATGGTATTGTCAGTTCTTTATAAGATATCTGAATGAGTGTCTCGATTCCTATCATGAACTGTAATTGTATGTCTGTGTAGTTTGTTAGTAAATAACTACCTCTCTTTGTGACATGTATATTTCACTAACTGTGTCTGTATGGGCTGCATGGATTGCGTCCTGGGTGTGTTAGGAACTATTGAGTTATTTAACTGTGTGTGTACAACTGCCTCCATTATCACTAGATACATATCAGTTCTGCCTGTCTGTGTAAGTGGATGTTTAGGTGCTTCTATTACTATCTCACTGGGTGTTTTAGTTTCTGTCTGCTTTTCTACTTACGTATGTCAGATTGAAGTCTGGGACGTAGGGTGGATTTATAATTGTGCACATGGGCCTTTAGGAGTGGATATAGCTCACTTAAACTTTGCAGTACATTTCATACATTGTAAGCACATACCAACTTGCCTTAAGGCTTACCTACAGCCTATCTCACTGGAGAGTTATATGTGGAAAACAACTACTTTATACCTTTTGTAGGACATTTCAATGTGAAAATTAACCTGACAAGAAAAGTGCATGTACATTCTCAAATGTACCAGGCCTAAGACATGATGCTAGGCCTACTTCTCTGCATGGTAGATTTGAAAGTATCCGTTCTTCACTAGATATTTGAATGAATGTGTCAGTTTCTGTTTGGGGCTCCGATTGCATGTGTATAAAAGTTTGTTGCTAAATCACTGTCTCTCTTTATGACATGAATGATTCTCTAAATGGGATTGTAAGGGGCTGCATGGATTGAGTTCTGTGTGTGTTACTGATTATTCCGTGTTTCAAATATATATACAGCTGCCTCCATTACCACTAAATACATATCAGTTCAGCCAATCTGTGAGAGTATTTATGTGGTTCTCTAACTACCTCACTGAGTGTTTTAGTGTCTCTCTGCTTTTCTACTTAGGTATCTCAGATTGAAATATGGGTATCAGGGTGGATATATAATTGGATACAGAAGCCTGTGGAAGTGCATACGCCTCACTAAACTTCACAGTACATGTGCAATATTTTAAGTATACACCACCCTATCCTATGACTTAGCTGTAGCCTATGTTAGTGGTGACATAGATGGTAAAAGACCACTTTATGTCTTTCCCTAGGACTTTAACATGTAAAGATTGGCCTAGCCATAAGAGTGCATGCACAGGCTCAAGTGCACCAAGCTGCAGATATGGGAAACATCCTTTACAATGAAACTTTTACAACGCAGTGCTTTTACAACGCAGGTTTTACACGAAAACCATTACAACGCATTGCGCTGGGGGGCGCTCTAGGATAGGGAATAGATTTAATTTACTATCCAACACCTTCCCTAGTGTCCACGGGGACTGGAGTTGGAATAGTAAATTAAACTATTCACTATCCAGCACCCCGAAGCGCTATGCGTTGTAAAGGTTTGCATTGTAAAAACTGCGTTGTAACAGCATGCGTGGTAAAAGCATGTGTTGTAACGTCACACATCCGCAGATATGATACAAGGGCTAGTTCTGGGTTATTTAAGTGTATATGCAACTACCTCCGTCAGGGCTAGATACATAACAGTTGTGCCTGTCTGTGTAAGTGAATGTTTACAAGCTTCTGTCACATTCTGTATGGCTGTTTCAGTCTCTGTCTACTTTTCTATAGTAGATTGAAGTGTCGTTGCAGGGTGGTTATATAATTGGATATATGGGCATCTGGGTCTGCATGTAGCGCACTAATATTTCAGAGTATATGTGTACGTTTTTAAGCATATGGCACCCTGAAATATTACGTAGCTGTAACCTATCTCAGTGGTGAGTTATATATGGTAATAGAGCAGTTTATGCCTTCACTGGGACTTTTAAATGTGAAGGTTGGCGTAGCTGTAAACTCCCTGCACAGGTTCAAGTATAGCAGGCCTGAGACATTATCCAAGGGCTACTTCTCTACATGGTAAACTTGAAAGAGTCAGTTGTTTAGTAGACATCTGAAAATGTCAGTTGTTTAGGAGATAGGGCCGAACTGGCCGTAGCATGCATCGGGCGTTTCCATTGTGGGCCAGAGGGGAGGGCGCCAGGTTTGTACCCATTGAGGCCGGGTTTTTTACTGGGGGCCGGTTTTGCAGCAGTGCTGCAATATCGGTCCCTTGTAACAAAAGCAGGAGTGGTGCTTATCACTAGCATCCCACCGCCTGCTCCCGGGGCCGGTCGAGCAGCAATCTGCCAGGGCTGGTTGTTGTTCCCAGTCCTGTCGTGTTAGGAGATATCTGAATGAGTGTTTCCGTTCCTATCCAGGGCTGTGATTCCATGTTTCACTGTCTCTTTGTGAGATATATGGTTCTCCAATGTGTCTGTGAGGGCCTGCATGCATTGCCTCCTGGGTGTATTAGTGAATATTGGATTATTTAACTGCATGTGAAACTGCCTCCATTAGCAAATGATACATTTCAGTTGTACCTGTCTGTTGAGTGAACGTTTACATGCCTCTCGAACTACCAAACTGGGTGTTTCAGTTAATGTCTGCTTTTCTACTTAGGTGTGTCAGATTTAAGTCTAGAGGTAGGCTGGAGGTGTAATTGGCCACATAGGCCTCTAGGAGGGAATATACCTCAGTCAATCTTCAGAGTACATTTCTTAATTTCTTAATTTTTAAGCATATATGGTCAAATGTTCTAAAAGAGCAGTTTACACCTTGTGTAAGAAAACACCCCTAACAGAAAAACTGCATACACAGATCAGTTACTCCACATCTAACACATAATGTATAGGTTTATACATAGATATGTCAGATTAGAATGTGGATGGCACAATGAATGTACACTTCAGAGCAAAAATATTTATAAGCAGATAAAGCTCAATCAAATATTCAAAGGACATATCTTACATATTAGCCACATAGCACCCAGCCCTATGGCCGATCTAGCAGTTTCACAACATGTTTTGGAAAATGTACCAGTATCTGGCTATCTGTTTTGAAAGCTCTAAAAATATCAACGTACATTGCTGAATAAATACCTCAGTACCCGCATAATGAATTTGAAACATATCTCTTACTGCCTTTGATACTGCTACACATATATCTACTTTGTGAGTATCTTAGTGAATATATATAAGTGCTTTTCTTAATCCATGCATGGTTGGACGAGAGCCTCTATAATTTAGAAACATGTATTCACATGCATCAAAGGTTCTATAATTTATATAGTACTTGTCATAACAGTGCCTAGCAGTGTTATATATTACATATTAGAACATTGGAATGTTGGGAGCTCCATCGAAAACAATGGAGTGCTCCGGGCTTATAATGGCTCGTATAAGCCTGGAGCTCCAACTTTCCAATGTTACTTTGTTCACAGCTCTGGCTGTGAACAAATGCTTCAAGGACCCTGAGGGGATTCCAATCCACTCACCCTCCCATAAGGCTTTGTTCTTTTTTGTTAGAACATTCTGCCCTCTAGTGGCAGAATGTTATAATAGCCTTATAGCCCTTCGTAGCTGGGCTATACCGGCTATTAAAGTCCCTCTCCCTTGTTAAAGACCCTCGCCTTCGGCTCAGGCCTTTAACGCTGGAGAGGGCCTTTAATAGCCGGTATAGCCGTCTACGGCGGGCTGTAAGGCTATATTACTTATCTCAATCTGAATGTAACTAAAGAACATATCTCCCCATGTATGCACATACAAATCTACCCTGTAATTATCCAACACCTACAGTAAAGAGTATGTAATACATAGCTATCAACTTTGAGAGATTCATAATTCAAATACAGCTACAGTGCATACTTTCCACTTTCAAATAGGAGTGTTCTAGTCTTCTTTTATAGAGGAACACATAAGACTACAACTCCCAGAATTCATTTATTATTATAAGCTGCACAATGTATATACACACATACAACTCTGACATCCTAATCTACATTATCCTATGAAGGATACCTTTGCAGAACTGATGTCACTTTTCCCTCACACTGCCTTAACGTACTCTGATATATGCCAGAGACAGAAATGGAAGTAGTCAAATCAATTCTGTCCACAGATTAACAAAGCCATGAAACATGTTAATAAAACTGATGCTGCTTCCCTCAGAGACCATAACATGGGCTCTACCTACAACAACAACCTGCATTTTGCGATGCATGGAATGTATACAAGTGATGGAGTTCACTTTACAGATGAAGGAAACAGGGTGTTTCTAAGCAACCTGAAACTCAACATACAGTCTTATCTGTAGCTATCTTCTGCACACTCTCAACACAAAGACTCTTGTCAGAGCCACCCAAGAGCCCAACATGTTGTTCATTTTCATGCTAAATAAATGTTTTAAAGAATTTTTTAAATCTGTGATGACGTCACGATCATTGCAATCACGTTATGAATTCGCAAAACAAAAGCAGACATTCAACAACCACCGCCACATTCAAAAACATTTGTTTTTGATTAACACATTTTTATTGATTTTTATGATTTGACAAAAGACACCAGCCAGTCATCACGACACCATGAAAGTCCAAGAGAACATACAGGATTTTGCGCGACCCAGATTACAAATAAGAATAAATGCAAAGCAACATGGATTTGGACATTCCGCTTGAGACTAAACCATACCCCCCAACCATTTACCCCAGACCCTACGATATTTCTTGAGACACCCACGTGCCTCATACATGATTCTTTCTTGTGTGGCACACCAATTCACCCCAGTCTGCCAGCATCCAACACTTGGGGGGTCGGGGCATTTCCAGGAGGCCACTATGTCCCTTTTGGCTACCACCATTGCTGTAGTGAAAAACAACCACATTCAAAAATGTTAACTTAAAAAATTCATTCTAAGTACTACAATACACACATTACTAACTACATCACTGCTTAAAAAACATGTTTGTACACATATTTTTCCAGTAAGATTTTCTTTAAACTGCTTGAACCCTACTCTCCGTCTTGGCGATTACAAAGGGAGTCGCAATGACTTCGATTAAACACGAAGATCCTGCCTCTTTTTATAAAGTGTAAAACACATATATGAACACATTTTACAGTATTTCAAACACCATGATTTTATTACTGCACTGTTTCAAGTCATATTTTTATAAAGAGTTTGTATAACAAACAATTTTAATAGCGATTTTCAGTTTTTGCGATGAGGCTGGGCGCTGTGATGATATCGGTAACTGCGATCACCGTTAATACTTGCCAAAATGACTAAACAAATTCAATAGCCACCACCACATGCAAAACGTATAACTGAAAAATAGATTATAACCAACACACGAGTCACATTACAATCTAAAAGACTCTATAATAGCATGTATCATGCCCTAATATCTTTATAACACAGTGTATAACTCTTTCAGTGGAATATGTGACTGCATGATGTCTCAGTAAGTCTCTCATTCACTGGTTAAGTATTTAAATGGATTTGTGAGACAGCGCATCAGTCTATCAGTGGTTCTGTAACAAACTGCGTGACTGCCTCAGTGCATCTATCACTGGGTGTACCATTGTCTCTGTGATTTGCTCCCATGAGTTTCAGTTGATTTAGGAGTAGGTGCATGACTACCTTTGAGCATTTCAAAGTAGGTATATGACTGTCTGATTGGATCTGTGAGTGGATACATAATTTTCTAAGTGCATGTCTCAGTAGGTGAGTAAGTTGGATGCATGAGTGTCTGGGTGGGTCTGTAACTGAGTACATAAGTCTCTCAGTAGATCTATGACTGGGAGCGAGAGTGTCTGACTGGTTCTGTAAATAAGTGCGTGAGTCTCTGAGTCTAACTATGAGTGGTGCGTGAGTATCTGAGTGTATGAGCAAATTGGTGCATAAGTCTCTGAGTGGGTCTGTGAGCGGGTGTGTGAGTGACTGTATGGGTGTGTGAATGTCTGAGTGGGTCTGTGAGTGGGTGTCTGAGTGAATCTGTGAGTGAGTGTACGAGTGTCTCAATGGGTCTGTGAGTGAGAGCAGAAGTCTCTGAGTTGGCGAGTGAACTGGTACATGCATGAGTGTCTGAGAGGGTCTGTGACTAGGAGAGCAAGGATCTATAAGTGGGTGTATGAGTGTCTTAGTGGGTCTGTCAGTGGGTGTGTGAGTGTCTCAGTGGGTCTGTGAGTATATACGTGCATGTGTGAGTGGGCCGGTAAGTGCTTGCTTGAATCTTTAAATGGGTCTGTGCATGCATGTGTGGGATGAGTCTGTAAATGGCTGCATTAGTATCTCAGTGTGCCCAAGTGGGTCTATGAGGGGGTTTAAGAGTCTCTAAGTAGGTATGAGACTGTGTGCATGAGTCTATGAGTGGGTCTATAAGTAGGTGTGTGAGTCTCTGAGTGGGTCTGTACATGGGTGCTTCACTCTCCGAGTAAGTCTGTAATTGGGTGCATGAGTACTTCCATGAGTGCATGAGTGGGTTCATGAGTATCTGAGTGGGCATGTGACTGGATGTATAAGTGTGTGAGTAGGTATGTGAATGGGTGTATAAGTTTGTGAGTGTGTTCATGAGTCTGTGACAGTGATTGGCAAGTGTGTACAAATATTCACATTTTTAAAATATATTTTCATCAATATTCACAATGTTGCTGCGATATTTGCAATGTCCCCATGACAGTACACGGGGCCACACTGGCGGTAGCAGCATAATCACTAATATCACGCGCGATCAAATAAATCAATTTTGAAATCACAAGGTACTGGAAGAGTCACCGATACCATGTCTGAGGTGATGGGAGTGCCGATACCCCTGGACGCTAAATGGCTTTTACTAATGATTTAGGGGGACTCTGACTGGTCCAGATATGTGGGCATTTGGTTGGCTCTTGTAGAGGGGATAGCTAAGCAAAATATAGCCAGGGGGTGGAGGGCATCCTTACCTCCGACACTGGAAGAATGGAGGCGTGACCTTGACTGGTGCCAGCGGCCCGAAGAAACTGTGTACAAAAGTAGGGGGTGTGTTAAAGTGGAAGAAAATATTGATGTCCTGGCAGAGGTACAGGGGAATGTGCATGGGAGATGACGTACACCAACCATAAGGGGGTGGGGGGCACAGTATTGTGTGACCTGGGAAGTGCTACTAGCTACATGTATTTGTTATGGGTTGAAGGTTCACCGGGAGAAACGCTCCCTGGGCTCTCATTATTTTATGTTCCCTCAGGTCCATTCCTAGCATTGATGTAGTGTATTTACCTTATTGTATGTCACTGTAAGCCATTATATAGTGTATGGTCTATTGAGCAATGTTAATAGAAAGAGTTTGAAAAAACAAACAATTTTGGACAAATAACTTGTGCCACTAACACCCTCATTTCTGAAACATGGGGTCAGAGTACCTCCACCCTGACCCCTCATCTTAGCTTTCACGGTAATGTTCAGCCCTGGGAATCATTACTGTTGGACTTTGGCCCTTAGGGCAGGTTCACCCCTAGACTTTTTGCTTGAAATGGTGACCTGGAGATGGTGATTTCGGGATTCTGCGCACTTTCACTGTGTCCCAGTGGAAAGTGCGTGCGCACTCTGAGTGCATGTGCTGAGCTAGGCCTGCCCGCCCATAGGAATGCATGGGGAATGTATGTGTCCCTGGTAGTTCCTGATGCGTGGGGTGTACAGGCTTGAGTCTGGTATGTGTGAACTCGTGTGAGTGAATGCTGCGCAACGGTGTATGCAGCATGTATGTGTCTAGTAGGGAAGCGCCATTTCTAGACATGGCTGTACGTGTGCTGTGAGGGTGCTGGCGTGTGATTGGCTGGAGCTGGCTGGCATGCCAGGCTCCAGGAAGTCTGGATGGGTCTGCCCGGTGGTGAGTGGGAGGTCTGCATGAGTAATGTGTGGGAGGAGTGTACCTGTGTCCTGGATGGGCTGGGTTTTCCCCACACAATGCTGGCTCCGCCCCCCTGTGGTGTGTCTAATGACCCAAGCCCTGCCAGTGAATAGAGAGGGTGGTTGAGGTAAACAGAGTACTCAAGAACCAGCTGCGACTGGTTCCGCCCCCACTCTGCACCCTTGAACAAAGGAATGCACTGTATAAAAATGGGGCTGTGTCCCCACAGAAGTTGTTCTCTTTCAGGATCCTGAGGGGGCTGTTGCTGCCGCTGGGCCAGAGGACCGCCACTTGGGCTGTCTCCCTGCCTGGAGACCCAGTGTGCTGGCTCTGGGCCCAGCCTTGCCCCCCTGCCAGCCTACAAGGACTTTATTGCTGAACTGAGTGCTCCCTAGCGCTTGAGAGCGCTTTCTTTTTGTCCTAGCGCTGAGGGAGCGCTTTACTGGCCTCTAGCGCGGTGAGAGCGCTTTATTTGGGCATTTAGCGCAGGAAGCGCTGCATTTGTACGCCCCTAGCGCTTGGAAGCGCTTGATGGTGTGCTAGCGCTTGGAAGCGCGTTATCCTCGCAGCCGGTGCCCACCCGGCGATTGCCCCAGTGATTTGCTGCTGTTTTGGGAATTTAACGCGAGGGAGCCCGGTTAACTAATCCCCAACCTAAGGAGTGCCGAACACGGGCCGCCGCGCTGCCCGCGACGACCCGAAAGTGAAGGGCCGGCCGGCCAATCCGTGCGCGGCCCCGGGAGAAGCAACCGGAAGTCCCGCCTCGCCGCCGGGAGAGGACAGCCCAGCAGCGAGGAGAGGCGGCGGAAAGGTGCAGGCGGGGCCCCGTTGCGGAGAGGAGAGCCCCGCCGCCCAAGAAGAAGAGAAGTGTGGGAAGGGAGCCCCCGAGGAGCGGGAGCTCCTGTGAAGAGCCGCCGGGCGGAGGAGACAGCGCGAGCCCGGTGAGTGTCTGCAAAAGGGGAGGGGGCAGTCGGGGCACATTGACGGTGCCCGCCCCTCCCCTCCAGTACGAGGCCCCGAGTGGTTGTGAGCCCGTGAGGCTCCAGGCGGCACTTGTGCAGAGCCCCGAGGGGTTCAAGGGGGCACTTGCGTAATCTCGAGTCCCCCAGAGGGGGGACTCCCACCAAAGGCGCCCCACGTGTTTGCGGGTCCCCGTGAGGGACCCCCCTGCCCCGAGAGCCCTAGTGAAAGGCTCGTGGGGGCCTGACCTGTGTTGTTGAGCCCGGAGAGGCTCTAGAGACAGCGCACTTGTGTTGAGCCTAAAAGGCTCAAGGGGGCATTTTTGAGAGCCCACGAGGGGCTCAGGCGCCCCCGTTGTTGCAGGAGCCCAGAGAGGCTCAGGGGCCATTTGTTTCACGAGCCCAGAGAGGCTCAGGTTCCCACGTTGGCCCCATCCTCATCTCCAGCTGCCCAGCACTTCGTGGGCAGC
The DNA here is from genome assembly GCF_964261635.1 of Lissotriton helveticus. NCBI lineage: Eukaryota > Metazoa > Chordata > Amphibia > Caudata > Salamandridae > Lissotriton > Lissotriton helveticus. The sequence continues at coordinate 1,200,262,334 of NC_136059.1, forward strand.
TGCCACGTTTAGGACCCTGACACTTGGGACACATGGACAGTCACAGGTGGTGACTTGTGAGATTGGCGCAATCGTTATTGCTTACACCTCTGAATGTATTGTGATGCATCATGTGTTTTCCCCCTTACACCTCTGAATGAATGTTATGCATTGCATCATGTGTTTTCCTCTTACACCCCTACAGGTATTGTAATACATAGGTGGTTGTTTTCTCCCTAGTACAGGTGGTGCTAGTGAGGTCCTGTTACCAGTAGTGACTGGTTGTGTGCTCTATTTTCATTGTGTGCTACAGTGATTTTACCTTCTAAGTGCTATTTCTGAAAGTGCTACTTCTGATTCCTGACAGTGGTCCAGGTGGCCCTGTCTGGTAAATAATCCCTTGTAAATTCTGCCCGTGCCTCTGGCACATTGTAAAGTGTGTGTTTTATCTAATGTGTTTTGGTGTAATACAAAGGCTATTTTTTTTATATAACCTTGTGTGGAGTTTCCTTTGTGGTGGGCCTTTGGTTGTTGTTGCTGGGGTGCGTGCGCAAATACTTAACTTACATCGCCTCCAAGTTTAGCCTTGCTGCTCGCGCCACGTTACCTAGAGGGTGAGTAGGGGTTATCTTGGCGTGTAACTCCCTTGCCCTGACTTGGGGGTGGTGGTCTCTGGCTGACTTTGGCGAAAGCCCTGGCCAGCCGGGGATCCCATTTCCAACATTGGTGGCAGCGGTGGGATAAGGATTTGTGTTTGCGTTGTACCACAGTAGCGGCTGGCCGCACTTCAAAGCTCTACATTTGTTAGATAACCACATTTTGGGGATTATTGTTTTTGGTGAAATTCCATTGTTTCTTCTCCTGAAGAGTGTCATTTTATAATTGTGTTCAGTACATTTGTCCCCCGCCCTGCTTCCAGAGTTTGGTACCTGTGTCACTTGTGGTCAGGTTGAGAAGTCAGGGGTGGTAGAAACTGCCTTACCGATCCGAGGGGAGGGTGTGTGTGGATGAATGGTGTGTTTCCCTGGACGCATGAGTGAGTTCTTTTTTTAAGGAGAGTGTGGAAGTTTTGGAATTGTGTACTCCTACTTCAGATTGCTAGATCCCTTGTGTTGCACGTGTCTGTGAGCATCCTGTCAAGATGGAATCTCCTTTTAACCTTTGTGGCCTGTTTAAGTACAGTGTGCATGAGTTGGTACGGTTATGTAAGGAGAGAGACATCCCAGTGAGTGAGTCAGACACCCAGTCCAAGCTTAGGGATAACATGATCCTGTGGCAGAAGAGTGACTGGGAGCGTGAGCACAGTGAGAGGGAGAGGGCCCGGACCGCACACCATGAGGGTGGTGGGTCTGAGGGGAGCCCTGAAGAGTCTGATGTGGAGAGTGAGTGTGACAGTGGATGGGCGCCAGCAGAGAGTGAGTACCCCCTAGATAGGGAGTCCCTTGCTGGGTCCAGTGTCAGGTGTAGCACCCCATCCCTTTCCCTGTCCCCAGAGGAGTGGGTGGATAGGAGAGAAGAGAGGGAGCACCAGCTGGCCATGGAGAAGCTCCGGTTGGAGTATGCCAGAGAGATGGCGCAGCTGGGTGTGAATGAGCGGATTGCAGAGGCCGAGAGGGCCTTGGCCAGGGAGAAGATAGCCCTAGAGTGTAGGTTATCCCCTGAGCGCAGTCTTAATTTTCTGGATCCCCCAGGGAGGGTTGAGTCCAGTGGTGGCAGCTATTTAAATCTCAGTCTAGAAAGTCCCAGTTCCCAGAGTATGGTTCCTGTTTCCCCAGAGGAGGAGAATAGGTTGAGGTTTAGGAACCTTAGGAAACCGTCTCATCAGTCTTGGGAAGACTTTGAGGATGACTGTTGTGGAGCCCTGTGTGATTGGGTACGGGAGCCCACGAAATGTGATTGGGACATATTGTTCGATATGTTTCTCAGAGAGCAGTTGCTCAGTTGTTGTTCACCAGGGTTGCGCCAACACCTAGTAGGGTGTGGATTGTCTGAACCATGTGACCTGGCAGAGGAAGCAGACCGCTGGGAAAGGGCCAGAGGTTCTGTAGAGTCATTGGTGAGTGACTCCGAAAGTAGTGGGTCAGGGATCTTCCAGCCCAGCGTGGTGGAAGAGGCTCAGTGTAGCCCAGCTAGGTCCCAGGATAGTGAGAAGGGTGTAGGGGCTGACTGCCTGGCTCAGTGGAGCAGGAGTCAGTGGGTGGCTGAGAGCCCCCAGAGGCCCGAAGCCCTGTCTCAGAGCCTGGGTGGTTTCTTGAGGGAACACCAGGTTTGGGACCTAGGCTGTCCTGTTAGCCCAGTTGAGGAGGATCTCCTAGTGAGTAGAGGACCTCGAGCGTCTGTAACCAGAGCTCCTGTGGTTCTAGAGTCTGGCAGTACCGCTCCGATAGGGAGGGTACGGGAGTCCAGAATGAGGAGTGGTTGGGGGAGTTCCCCAGTGGAAGGACCAGTGGGTCAGGGACTACCCAGTTGGGCTAGGTTCCCGTGTAATGACCATGGTAACAACACTTCTGGTCTGGGGGATCGTCACGCACTGTCAGGTGGACAGAGGGCGGGAGATCTGCGCCAGACAGACAGTCACACAACAGATGTGACATTTGTTAGCCTCAGGGGGATTGCGTGTGAATCCCCAGAAGTCCTGGAGTGCCAGGCAATTGTTCCACCGAAGGTTCTAGACCAGAGGTTGGAAGGCCAGGTTCAGGATCAGCCTGACCTGAAGGGTAGGACGACTGTAACCAGTGTCCTGACCGGTTCTTCTTCCAGAGGAACTTCTCCAGGTGGGAGAGGGCAGACCTCTGGAAGGGGGTGCAGAGGGTGGGAGAGCCCACCTCTGACCCCGGTGCAACCTGAGTGGATAAGTCCTGGGTTGGAATGGCGTTCTAGGGGTACCCCTCGCAGGTGGAGGAGGAACCCTAGAAGAAGAGGTAAGGGGAGGAGAGCCTTCCCTGAGACTCCTGGTCCGCCTGAGGTTGTAGGCCTTAGGCTGGAGAACCAGTGGCAGTCTAGTCCTGTCTTGCAGACAGGAAGAGTGGAGAATGGCTCCTATGTGCCAGGGGTTACTACCCCCCGCTCTGCGAATTGGCATGGACCAGTGGCACCTGGGTGGCCCAGGGCCTGGTCCTGGCCGCGGACAACTTGGGAGTACCAGTGGGGTAGCCCAGTTGGTCCAGACAGTGTGTTTAGAAGGAATCCCCTGGGTTCACCATGGCGTAGAACAGGAGGGTGTCCCTGCAGTTGTGGGCCCGCGTCCGTGTTCTATCGCCCCAAGCAGGGAAGTCCATCACGGTGGTGATTGGTCTCCCCTGCGTTTTGGCTGGAAGGGGGTTATGTTGGACTTTGGCCCTTAGGGCAGGTTCACCCCTAGACTTTTTGCTTGAAATGGTGACCTGGAGATGGTGATTTTGGGATTCTGCGCACTTTCACTGTGTCCCAGTGGAAAGTGCGTGCGCACTCTGAGTGCATGTGCTGAGCTAGGCCTGCCCGCCCATAGGAATGCATGGGGAATGTATGTGTCCCTGGTAGTTCCTGATGCGTGGGGTGTACAGGCTTGAGTCTGGTATGTGTGAACTCGTGTGAGTGAATGCTGCGCAACGGTGTATGCAGCATGTATGTGTCTAGTAGGGAAGCGCCATTTCTAGACATGGCTGTACGTGTGCTGTGAGGGTGCTGGCGTGTGATTGGCTGGAGCTGGCTGGCATGCCAGGCTCCAGGAAGTCTGGATGGGTCTGCCCGGTGGTGAGTGGGAGATCTGCATGAGTAATGTGTGGGAGGAGTGTACCTGTGTCCTGGATGGGCTGGGTTTTCCCCACACAATGCTGGCTCCGCCCCCCTGTGGTGTGTCTAATGACCCAAGCCCTGCCAGTGAATAGAGAGGGTGGTTGAGGTAAACAGAGTACTCAAGAACCAGCTGCGACTGGTTCCGCCCCCACTCTGCACCCTTGAACAAAGGAATGCACTGTATAAAAATGGGGCTGTGTCCCCACAGAAGTTGTTCTCTTTCAGGATCCTGAGGGGGCTGTTGCTGCCGCTGGACCAGAGGACCGCCACTTGGGCTGTCTCCCTGCCTGGAGACCCAGTGTGCTGGCTCTGGGCCCAGCCTTGCCCCCCTGCCAGCCTACAAGGACTTTATTGCTGAACTGAGTGCTCCCTAGCGCTTGAGAGCGCTTTCTTTTTGTCCTAGCGCTGAGGGAGCGCTTTACTGGCCTCTAGCGCGGTGAGAGCGCTTTATTTGGGCATTTAGCGCAGGAAGCGCTGCATTTGTACGCCCCTAGCGCTTGGAAGCGCTTGATGGTGTGCTAGCGCTTGGAAGCGCGTTATCCTCGCAGCCGGTGCCCACCCGGCGATTGCCCCAGTGATTTGCTGCTGTTTTGGGAATTTAACGCGAGGGAGCCCGGTTAACTAATCCCCAACCTAAGGAGTGCCGAACACGGGCCGCCGCGCTGCCCGCGACGACCCGGAAGTGAAGGGCCGGCCGGCCAATCCGTGCGCGGCCCCGGGAGAAGCAACCGGAAGTCCCGCCTCGCCGCCGGGAGAGGACAGCCCAGCAGCGAGGAGAGGCGGCGGAAAGGTGCAGGCGGGGCCCCGTTGCGGAGAGGAGAGCCCCGCCGCCCAAGAAGAAGAGAAGTGTGGGAAGGGAGCCCCCGAGGAGCGGGAGCTCCTGTGAAGAGCCGCCGGGCGGAGGAGACAGCGCGAGCCCGGTGAGTGTCTGCAAAAGGGGAGGGGGCAGTCGGGGCACATTGACGGTGCCCGCCCCTCCCCTCCAGTACGAGGCCCCGAGTGGTTGTGAGCCCGTGAGGCTCCAGGCGGCACTTGTGCAGAGCCCCGAGGGGTTCAAGGGGGCACTTGCGGAATCTCGAGTCCCCCAGAGGGGGGGACTCCCACCAAAGGCGCCCCACGTGTTTGCGGGTCCCCGTGAGGGACCCCCCTGCCCCGAGAGCCCTAGTGAAAGGCTCGTGGGGGCCTGACCCGTGTTGTTGAGCCCGGAGAGGCTCTAGAGACAGCGCACTTGTGTTGAGCCTAAAAGGCTCAAGGGGGCATTTTTGAGAGCCCACGAGGGGCTCAGGCGCCCCCGTTGTTGCAGGAGCCCAGAGAGGCTCAGGGGCCATTTGTTTCACGAGCCCAGAGAGGCTCAGGTTCCCACGTTGGCCCCATCCTCATCTCCAGCTGCCCAGCACTTCGTGGGCAGCTGCCACGTTTAGGACCCTGACACTTGGGACACATGGACAGTCACAGGTGGTGACTTGTGAGATTGGCGCAATCGTTATTGCTTACACCTCTGAATGTATTGTGATGCATCATGTGTTTTCCCCCTTACACCTCTGAATGAATGTTATGCATTGCATCATGTGTTTTCCTCTTACACCCCTACAGGTATTGTAATACATAGGTGGTTGTTTTCTCCCTAGTACAGGTGGTGCTAGTGAGGTCCTGTTACCAGTAGTGACTGGTTGTGTGCTCTATTTTCATTGTGTGCTACAGTGATTTTACCTTCTAAGTGCTATTTCTGAAAGTGCTACTTCTGATTCCTGACAGTGGTCCAGGTGGCCCTGTCTGGTAAATAATCCCTTGTAAATTCTGCCCGTGCCTCTGGCACATTGTAAAGTGTGTGTTTTATCTAATGTGTTTTGGTGTAATACAAAGGCTATTTTTTTTATATAACCTTGTGTGGAGTTTCCTTTGTGGTGGGCCTTTGGTTGTTGTTGCTGGGGTGCGTGCGCAAATACTTAACTTACATCGCCTCCAAGTTTAGCCTTGCTGCTCGCGCCACGTTACCTAGAGGGTGAGTAGGGGTTATCTTGGCGTGTAACTCCCTTGCCCTGACTTGGGGGTGGTGGTCTCTGGCTGACTTTGGCGAAAGCCCTGGCCAGCCGGGGATCCCATTTCCAACAATTACCGATCGATAAAATGACATCCGTAACTTTCTTTTCAGTGTCGGTCCTGCTCCGGCTCCAGCGCCGCTCCCAGTCGCATGTGTGCGCAGGGTGGAATAAAACAGAATAAAGGAATCTGAGTGAACTGAGAAAGAGTTTTGCATTCAGTTTCACTTGAGTATTCCTAGCGCCCATCCCACGCAGAGCACTTACCTGAATTCCTGAGCCGCATTCGGATGTCTTCCAGCTTCTTCCCATCGTGTAGCCATCTGCGTCCTCATGTTCCGGTTCGGATGGTCTTGATCTGGAGTCCTTTCTGGTCGCATGTTGTGTGGCGTTTTCCCTCAGCACGCTTCGACTCACATTTATCCTTGTTTGCTCTTTCTGGATACTGGCATTCAAGGAGATCCTTCAGTGCTGGTGGAGTTTCATTGTTGATTCCTGAAGGAGGAGAAAAAAGACAAAGTATCGCACTCATTTATTGACTCAAGACGGTAACATGTTCTTTACTTTTTTAATGTAAAAAAAACAAAGCTCTACTACAATACTTATCTAATGTAGATTCCCATTTGGTGTATGCATACAATAAAGACAAGAGTCTGGATATTAGTTTCCTGATTTTATAAGGAGCTAATTATTCTTATCAAAGGCCTTGCACATTTTTGTGTATCATAGTTTATCCAGTATGGAAAATATGTTCTGATAAATGTTGGATATAATTCTTTTTGGGCCTGATTAAAGGTTTTATTAGAGATATTAAAGGTTAGTATAATACTTACTCTAATTTAGCATGAAGTTGTTCCAGTGAGAACACCTAATAAATGAAAAAAATGTTTGTAGATAAATCCACCATATATCTAGTATCAACTATCCTTACCCTATATTTACTGTCAAGGGGATCAGCCCAGGTAGTTACATTTAGTGGAATACAGTCTTTGGTAGTGCAGAGTGTTCCATATGCACACTTAGTAATGCATGTAACCTTGTTTCCATTACAGGAACCACACAAACCACAACACAGAGACATCTGCTCCTGAAGTGCATCAGTGACACATCTCCCTTTCTCTTCCCTTGTTTTGTTTCCCTTCTTCCCCCATTTCTACTGTGCTTGCTCTCACTTTGTTGGGGTGGTACTGGTATGTGTTGGAAGTTTGGATCCAGCATCACAACCTTGCATCTCGCTCCTGCGGAAACAACTGGTGAGATTTACTTTCAGGTTATGTCCAGCCTATCAGAGCATTCTCGCTGGCGCACTTTCATGATATACCTTGAACACGTCATGATTAAACCACGATCACCATGGAACCACCGCAATTTTCTATTCGGGTTCCATACAGCAAATCGGGCGCGCTTCCGCAATTTACCTCGAACATGTCATGATTTCACCGCAATCATCGGGAAACCATCGCGAAATAGCCGCAGCCAGAGATATCATTATATTGTTCATCTTTAATTTCACAACCACCACTGAACAGATTTGCACCGAACAACAAAAAGTACAATCTGCGTAACAACATCTACATAGCCTAAATATTATGAGGCCAATACACAAGTGGATTTAAGTATAAATAGTACTGCAGGAGTATGTCAAGTTGTACTATAGTATAATAGGAGTAGGTCAAGTCGTTCTAAATGGGTGCCAATTCACATGCCTATAAATGCCTTTATGAATTGACATGATGGTGTGATAATGAAAACAGAAACAAGCTGTGTAATTCTGAGTAAGTTATCTCCCAGGCTCTCAGTTTTCATTTCTGTCAAAACTAGTGATGAATACACGCATACTAACCACCAGCAATAAGAGGTCCTTCTCAAGTAATACTTTTACCTGACTGGTTGCAATACAGTTACATTAATAAATCTAGGTGTTCACCAACCGAGAAGGTCACAAGCAATGTTTCTTGACCCTTAGCTAACGTGGAACATTATGAACACTTAATAAAGGCTAATGCTAGATCTTGCCGCTATCTACTGATAAAAGCCCATATGCAGTCGGGCACAAAGCAAGGGCGATCAAATCAATGCCGAAACACCTTAATCCCGTGGCACAGGTCACCTGAAGGCAATATAATTTTCCATTGCTCATGCAGGTTGGTCCGAATCAATAATAGAAGACGAAATGTCGTAGCAGGCTGCAAAGTCCAACAACCTCCGGGTACAACATTTATTGACTAGACGCGAAAGGTGTAATCTTGAGCACAGAAATGAACAAACTACTTTGAAGCTGAAAGAGCGCTTCGTAAACCCACTGATGATACAAAACCTGGGCTGACACAATGAACACTTCTTTTTACAAACGGAAGTGCAGATAGTTGAAGAACGTGCCTGTTTATTTTCATTGCAACTTTTACATCTTGTGTTGCACCGTTGGTAGATGGCGCAGGCTTACTTCTTTCAATTTTTGGTGTTTACAGCGTAAGTAGGTGATCAAAGATGTTCAAATAGAAACGTTTGGAGGTGGAGTGGAGTCCTTCCCAAAAGAGCGAGCGAATTAGTGACTGCAGTAAGTGGGTCACTGGTGTATGCCGGATGTATGTTAGTACAACGCGATCTTTTAGATCGCGGTACTTTACAACGCTGCCATTACAACGCAAGTCGTTACAACGACTTGCGTTGGAGTGCGTGGATTGTGGAATATTATAATTTTATATCCTAACACCAGCCCACGTAACAGTAGGGAAGGTGTTGGAATATAAAATTACAATATTCCTTATACAACAGCGCCATCCAGAGCAAGTCGTAGTAACGACTTGCGTTGTAATGGCATAGTTGTTAAGGCAACGAGGTGTAAACACCGCATTGTAAATGATGTTTCCCGTCTATGCATGTCAGTATTAAAATGGCGGATTTAAACTATGTGCATGCTCTCAATAATCTCCTAAAGTGGCAGTGGTACTCCTGGCCTAGTGTTGATGGGACAACTGCCATCCGTCACTTACAACAGGAGGCTGGCCACGTTCAAGGTGTGAGAAGATGGGACTATTGGTGTGTCTGAACTGGTCTGCCTGAGTCAGAATGCTGTAAATGTCTGTGAAAGTGAACTATATAGTAAGAAGAATATTTCTAGTAGGATAGGTCAACTGTGCAGTGCATGAAGGGCCTCGCCTGATGGGCTTTGCCTAAAAGTGTCCTCCCAGGTGTGGGACAAGAACTAGGGAACAGGTATAGATACAGATGGACTCTCAGCCTGGCATACGTTCTTGGCAGGCAATCCTTTGAGGTGACATACCCCAAGTTTCAGTCCAGAGAACAGAGAAGTGCAGATCCACTTGTGACATGGGGCAAGCCTTGAAGTGGAGAAGTGCAGCTTGCAAGAAGGCAGGGCTGTTTCTAGTTGTTTTGCCGCCCTAGGCTAGAATTGAAAAATGCCGCCCCCTCCCTTTTACAGCCATCAATCTCTCCCCCTGTCATCCAGGCTAGAAGAATTAATGCAGTAGATATTCCCAAACTCATGTTTTTTGCAGCCCTCCCCCTTTTGCCACCCTAGGCGGCCGCCTAGTTTTGTCTAATGGTAGAAACGGCCCTACAAGTAGGGGACGTTTGCATGTCACCATTAATGGCTAGAACGTTGTGGATGGGTCAGGCACTGGCAGAGTCCCTTACCTTTTATCCGGGGTAGTTGTTTTGTTAAGGTTTATTAGACTGGCCATGCGTTACCCTAAATGTCCAAAAGGCAGGAAAGGCAAGATGTTCCCAGAGATGGTTTCCTACAGATGGACACTAGAGAATGGTTTTTCACTGTTGGGATGGAAATTTCTCATGCTATGCATACAGGCATGTTCCCCTGGCCTGAGTGCCCAACTGCATTTTTATGTGGGATAGCGACTTTTATTTTGTCCATAGCATTCAGGAACTGCCAATTTTTATCGTCTGAACCCAATTCAATACCCAACAGTCCCTTTGACTCTGGGTGAATTTAAACCAAACTTACTAATTTGTTCATCCTATTCCTTTACTTGGCGATGAATCTTTTAAAGTTAATCAGGGATTTGGCAAATAATATCAGAATTTCTAAAGTATCACCATAAAGTAAAGTAAAGTCCACATTTGTAAAGCGCACAATCACCCGTAAGGGTCTCTAGGCGCTGGGGGCCGTCGGGAAGATTAAGCGAGCTATTGCCCAGAGTCACATGGTGCTGGGCTACCCTGCCGCCGGAGCCGGGGATCGAACCGTGGTCCCCAGATTCCAGCGTCAGTCGCCCTGGCCGCGGCGCCACACATAAGAATAATCATTTCATATGGCTAAATAAATGACATTAATAATGACAAACTCCTTTGGAGAGTTAGAAATGCTTTATCCAAATACATGTGAATTGCTCATCAAGTACAATGGAGCTCGAATCATAAGTCATCACACCAGAGATAAACATTAGCAAAATAACACCAATTGTACATCTCTGTCAGCGCATTGAGTGAGTGGATAGGCATGGAGACAAAAGAATAAAGAAATCTGCAAAATGATTTTATTCAAATTCAGAATATCATACTAACCAATCAAATGAGGTTCTTGAAATCTGAAAGCTACCAGCTGGCCATGAGAGTAAGCTATGCCCCTAAAGAAGAGTTAAGGAGCAAAGTCAAAGAGTCAGGATCAGCCGAACAACAGCCTGCCCATAGAATTTAGGAAACAACAACACAGCTCTCTCCTCTCGCAAAATAAGAAAACGTGCTCCTAAACCCCACCCTCTTACAACTACTAGATATACTCTAAATTCACTAAAAGTCCAACCCTCATTGTGTCAGCTCACATGTTTTGTTTGCATTTTGATTGGTCCAAACCAAGGGGTGTTCAATCACGCCACTCTCGATGTGTCTTGCTTTCAAACGTCTTACTGTTCTAACTTCGCTCACTGTAATCACTTCCAACAGAGGAAAATCTAGTATCAGGCTTCCGTGTTTTGTTCATCTCTCCATCTCACTCATGTATCAAGTACAAATGTCCTCATACTCCGCTTGACAAGGAAGTTCCATTCTTTTTATTTTATTTCCTCTCTGCGCAACCTTGGCCATCATCAGGAACATGTGAAGGACACATCATATTTTCTTTCTCCCTTCCACATTTCTAATATACCATGGTAATTCTAAAAAGATTCTTGGGTCTTTTCTGCATGGCAGTAAGTACACTTCTAAAGAAAACAAATACAAGTGCTATTTATTATTTTATAAAATTCACCTATTAAACGCTCTTCATTGGCTTTCTTTTCTTATGCGCTCCTTAATATTTTATAACAGTTAGTGAAAAATAAACCCTTGACTTTTTGTCTTATTTTCTACATTAGTCATGTGCATTTGCGGCCAACTCTAACACTAAAGGCACGCGCTTGCGCAGTTTTCATCTTGCCTCTTTAGTCTGGCGCAGTTTGTTTGTTTTTCACAGCATTTGGTTAGTGAGTTATATGTTGAGGAGTTCAATCCAAGCAGGTTTCATTTCGCAAAAACCCTGCTCCATCAGTATCATGCTAATGTATGCATGAATACAGAGACCTACGACTGTCCCTGACTATGCGAGGGCCTGATCCTGTCCTGAACCCTAGAGGGATGCACCAAGCAGGCCCTCATAAAAGACAGGACTACTGTTTCTGTGCTGGGTTTAGCAGTTAAAGTAGTAGAGGTAGAATACCGAGTTATGCGACTGACAGTGTGACTATACCTTTTTTTCTGTGTCACTGAGAGTGTGACCACAGGCCACTCTTGTGTAAAGTTCAGCTGTTATGTGAATGCACTGAACCTTGTGCTGATGTCCTGTGTGTATGTCAAGTGCTTGTGCCCATGTGCGGTAGTAGGACTCTGTATATTAGTGAATTCAAAGAGATCCATTTTGGAAGACCTGGGTTTGGTATGGCACATGAGAACACTTCCCCAGACAATTGAAGTATATTGCCTGCATTTTTGTGTCTGGAGGAAAAAGATCCAGAAATTGAAAGGTGGATGATACCGGCATACCATTAAAATTTTCATGAGGACTTTTGCTAGCATTGGTGTTCTTCTTGAGCACTGTAGTTTGGTTGATGGTAGGGGTCAGGGATGAGACTGCAGTTTTGTTGTGCCAGGTAAGGACGTTTCTAGGTTAGGCTTGCCCTTTGGCCTACCCCTGATTATTGCTCTGGAGAGGCTACAGAGAGGTTGATGACAGCCAGGTGACAAAACCTAACTTTTTATTGTGCCAATGTCATGGATGCTGCAGTTTGGACACAATTCCAGTGTAGTAGGATGGACCCAAAAGGACCACTAGCAAACAACCACAACTGCCACAGTGGTGCACAGTAGCCCCTGTCTTCCCTGTGCCCTCCTCAAACGGTGTCTGATATTCACCATGACCCACAGATTTTCATAGTCCCTTCTTAGGAGACAGTTCTGCATTGATCTAGCTGCTGAGTGTGCTCAGAGTTAGTGATGCCACAGTGGTAGGTGGCACGGCTGCCTAGAGAGAATCAGTCTAGGCAGTTGACGTGACATCCAGACTAACATCCCGCATCTTGTATGTACAAAGCAGTAACAATCCACTTCTACTCCCAGATACCAACTGCATTTCCAATCATTTGTTGTTTGCATCTTTGCCTTATTACTGTACAATGCTGCACTACCTTTAGCTAGGTTTACACTACACAAACACTATGGGACTCATTTATGAGGTTTTATCTTAGGGCAGCGCCACAGGTCTTCCTGCTGCGCTGCCCTAAGATAAAAGAAAAGGGCAGGAATGTGCTGTATCTATCAGATACGCCGCATTCCTGTCCTTTCCCCTGCGCCAAGGCACAATAGGCTGCTGTGTGTCAAAGCAGGAACCATTGCACTACGGTGCAAGTGTGCCTGCATTGCAAGGAGAATTATTTCTGTGCAGGAAGGGAAACCTTCCTGCACAGAAACAATCAAAAGAGGCATTCCACACAAAGAAAAAGGAAAAACGAGGAGATAAAGATATTTCTCCTTGTGTCTCCCTTCGCCCCAACCGTGGGGGGGGGTGAAGCAGCTATAAAGAAGGCCTGGGCGTAGTTTGCGAAGTACCACTTCGCTTAGCTATGCAAAGTGCACTTTGCACTACGCGAGCTAAACGTAGCACAACGCGAACTGTGTAGTAGCATGTTCGCACTGTGCAAGATGCCGTTTTCAATGATTGCACAGTGCGGACAAGCATCCGGCACTGTGCAATCATTGAAAACGGCATCTTGCACAGTGCGAGCTGTAGTTTTCTGCCGCTCAAGTAGATTTTTACACGAGCGGCAACTTTCTCAACGCGGACTGGTAGTTTCTCATCGCAAGCATACGCGACCACTCGCAATGAGAAACCTGACCTCCCCGCGTTGAGAATCTCGCTAGGAGGTTTATTTTCCATGCTCGCGCTCAGCAACTTGATGTTGCTGATCGCGAATGAGGAAAAAGTCCCGCCGGGATGTCATTTTGCCAACTTGACGTTGAGGACCGCGAGCAAGCAAAAAATGAACGCTGCACTGCGCTACGCTATGCGTGTTTGCACTGTGCTACATGCAGTTCGTGTAGTGCGAAGTAGCGCAAACTTCGCAAACTATGCGAGCGTAGCGTAGTGCTTTGCCCAGGCCTAGTATAAAGCAGCTCCTGCACCAGGGAACATCACAAAAAGTGGCTTTCTGGTGGCACAAGGGGCCTCATAAATGAAAACTAATGTGTTTGTAGATATATATATATATTTGTGTGTGTGTGTGTGTGTGTGTGTGTGTATATATATTAAGAAGAGGAGGGAACAGGGAGGCCATGTTAAGGCAACTTGAAACAAAATAAATTTTAGAACTGAACAGTAAGAGCCCTCATGGTCTTAATACGACGGAGGATCTACACACCTGGCTTTAAATACAATGTTGTTAGTTATTGGTAATATGAAATCTATATAGGTACATGAATGATACATATAGGAACTCATCCGTCAATCATTATGATTTTAATTAGCTGTACGTCAATAAAATCCCCCTGATTTGTTTTTCCTTTTTAAGTCTCGCCTGAGACAGCGCATGCACTGTCTCTTCAAGACATTTAGTAAGTGGCTTTTAAAAGTGCCACCAGAGGCTTTTACTGCCCTACAGCTTGAGTTTACAAACTTGTGCACATGCGCAGCTGCCATCTGTGTTTTTATTGCTGTAATCAGGCTCCTCTGCTTGCACTACCCCCTTCCTTTTCCCCCTCCCTCCTGGTCAGCTTCATTTGTGTCTTCTAGCTGTGAATCATGCTCCTCTTCTCGCACTCACCCTCCCTTCTCCCCCTCCTCCCCCTCCTCTTCGTCAGTTTAATTTGTGTCTTCTATCACTGTGAATGCTCCTGCTTCCACCAGGCATACACACCATCAGTCTTCAGTGCACGCTTTCACCAGGCACACACAACACCAGCCGTCAGTGAATGCTTCCACCAGGCACACACACCACCAGCCGTCGGTGCACGCTTCCACCAGGCACACACACCACCAGCCGTCAGTGCACGCTTCCATCAGGCACACACACCACCAGCCGTCAGTCCCCGCTTCCACCAGGCACACACACCACCAGCCGTCAGTTCACGCTTCCACCAGCACACACACCACCAGCCATCAGTGCACACTTTCACCAGGCACACACACTACCAGCCGTTACACACTACCAGCCGTCGGTGCAGCTTCCACCAGGCACACACCATCAGCCGCCAGTGCACACTGTCACCAGGCACACACACACCACCAACTGTCAGTGCAGGCTTTCACCAGGCATACGCACCACCAGCCGTCAGTGCACACTTTCACCCGGCACACACACTACCAGCCGTCAGTGCACACTTTCAACAGGCACCCACACTACCAGCCGTCACACACTATCAGTCATCAGTGCACTCTTCCACCAGGCACACACACCACCAGCCACCAGTGCACGCTTCCACCAGGCACACACCATCAGCCGTCAGTGCATGCTTCCACCAGGCACACACACCATCAGTGTACGCTTCCACCAGGCACACACCACCAGCCGTCAGGTGGTACTGGAAATTTTGGACCTGTATTATAAACATCGTCATATCATGACGATTTTGATATCAGTAGACCGAGAATGGCTGGTATACTATACACAAGCATTGTCGTCATACTCGAGTGACGATTTAACCCTGAAATTAGAGATTCCGTCCTGAACTCTCGGGTTCCATTTTGTATATGGCAGCCATTTTGTGATTGCCCTCACATAGGCCGGTGACTAAGGCCAAAAACGAGCCTGAAGGACACGTACACCCTTGCTGACTCCTGCACGACCTGGGCAAGCTGACTCCACTGCCCAAGGCCAAACCTGTTTGGGCAGTTCCTCTCCCAGTGGCCGGTCGAGATAGTATCAAGGCACAACATGCCATAAACCCTTCATCACACACAAACCCTTCCTAATCTTACACACACCTGCCTCTGTTTTCTTTCTTTATGACTTGCTTTACGAGGAGGAGGCGCCCGTTTTTATTGGGGTTTCGTCGATATCTGATGAAAATACTGGGCCTTGCCGGGTAATTGATTGTGGGCTGAACAAACTGAAATATGGGCTTGTCATCATGACTCTGCTTTTTCTTTGTATTGAAAATATGTGAATGGTCAACTGTAAATTAAGGAATGTTTGCCTGAAGCATAATATTTTGGATTAAAAGAGAAGGCTGGCTTTGTGAGATTGAGCAGTCTCCTGAGAATATACACCGTGTTGTACTTCTAGGACGCCTGTTACTTGGTTGCAGCCAATAAACTCGATCTTTGACTTCACCTAGAAGACTCTGTGTTTCTGTAGTCTAAACAGGAAGGACCCAAAGTCTTAGGGTGTGTCCCTGGCACCGCTGGGTTCCGAAAAACCCAGTACTTCAGTCAGCGCAGGCTTCCACCAGGCACACACACCACCAGACGTCAGTCCACGCTTTCACAGGGCACATACACCACCAGCCATCAGTGCATGCTTTCACGGGGAATTAGGCAAGGTTGCGTTATGGCGCCAACCTTGTTCTCGCTCTTCGTGAACGGGGTGGCGGATTTCCTCTCCTTGGTCCCGACCGATGCCCCTGCGATGTCTGGTGAGCAAGTCCCGATCCTCATGTTCGCAGACGACACTTTGATAATCTCAAAAACGCCAAGTGGGCTTCAATGTGCCTTAAGGCGCTTTGAGGCTTTTTGCTTGGACCGGGGCCTTGAAATAAATACCGCGAAAACAAAGTTTATGGTCCTTACTGACCGTAAGCCCCTTAGGTCTGCTAAACCCTTTAGAGGGAAGATATACTTGAATAATTCCCCGCTAGAGCAGGTTGACGCCTTTACTTATCTGGGGGTTACCCTCCAGAGAGATTTGGGATGGACTAGCCAAATAGACCTAGCAGTCTTAAAACATCACCAGCAGGCAGGTCAAATGGTTTAATTCCTCAGTATCAAAACCCATTAGCCCACTATTAGAGATATATGGAATGAAGGTGCTAAGTTGTGCACTTTATGGAGCAGAACTTTGGGGGTTCGAAAATCTAAGAAATTTGACGCTAGCAGAAAATGAATTTCCGAGAAAAGCCACTAGCGTTCCGTTAAGTACTCCGTTGACGCCATTAGTGTGGGACCTTGAAAAAAAATCTGTCCAAGATCTTGCTTTCCTACGTCCGCTACTTTATTGGCGTAGGATATGGACCACAGAAGAATTACAGCATTATGCGGGGGTCTAAAGGAAATAATTGCCAAAGATTCCTCCCACAAAAAACACTGGCTGAAGGCCATTAGGTCCTTGTTGTCCAGCCTGGGAATGGGAGAACTTTGGGACGACCATGCAAATGCTGTTTCCCCTCCCAAAAAATTCTGAAGGCAAAGTATTGGGAGATGGTTAATTTAAAAGCATGTACAAAGGGTCTTTCTTTACACCTAACAGGTCGATTTCTGGAATTTAAGGCTCAACCGAAGCTGGAGTTATATTGGGATGCCATAGAGAAGCAGCATGACCGCAAACTCTATTTCCAACTTAGAATAAGCACCCTTCCAACAAGGTCATTTACAGCTAAATGGGCAGGAGAAAACGACAATGATAAATGCCCTAGGTGCACGGACGAACAAGAGACAATAAGCCATCTTCTCTTTTTTTGTCCCCTTTATGTTGCTCCTAGATCGAAGTGGGTGAAACCTATTTGTAAAATAATTGGCACCCGCAGACATGAAGAGGCATTAACAATTTTATGCACAGACCCCATCCCCCCAATTGCTATAGCTGTGGCCAAGTTTCTAAAATGGGCATGGGTAATTCGGGCAAAAACAATTACTGCGGTGAAATGAGAATCTAATATTTGTCTACCTAATTTAGCTGTAAATATTGGGGACGTATCAGTTAAATGAGCTTTGTTTAATATCACCCTGGACTGTATTTATGATAAGTTTTATGGATTTTATGAATTTAGGTATATATGATATTCGACAAATGTCTATTGTAGTTTAATCACCTTTTTAATCTTTATTGTATAAATTGTAATGGTATTTTATATATTGGGAAATGTATTTTGTGTTTTGCTTTTATGACTTAATTGTCAAATAAAGTTTAAGATTGGCATGCTTTCACTGGGCACACACACCACCAGCTGTCAGTGCACGCTTTCACCAGGCACATACACCACCAGCCATCAGTACTCGCTTCCACCAGGCACACACACCACCAGCCGTCAGTGCACGCTTCCACCAGGCACACACACCACCAGCCGTCAGTGCACACTTTCACCAGGCAAACACATTACCAGCCATCACACACTACCAGCCATCGGTGCATGCTTCCACCAGGCACACACAACAAGCCGTCAGTGCATGCTTTCACCAGGCACACACACCACCAGTCGTCGGTGCACGCTTTCACCGGGCACACACACCACCAGCTGTCAGTGCACGCTTTCACCAGACACACACACCACCAGCCATCAGTGCAGGCTTCCACCAGGCACACGCACCACCAGCCTTCAGTGCACGCTTCCAACAGGCAAACACACCACCAGCCATCAGTGCATGCTTCCACCAGGCACACACACCACCAGCCGTCAGTGCACGCTTCCACCGGGCACACACACCACCAGCCATCGGTGCATGCTTTCACCAGGCACACACACCACCAGCCGTCGGTGCACGCTTCCAACAGGCACACACACCACCAGTGCACTCTTCCACCAGGCTTACACACCACCAGCCGTCAGTACACGCTTCCACTAGGCACACACACCACCAGCCGTCAGTGCATGCTTCCACCAGGCACACACACCACCATCTGTCATTGCACAGGTCCAACAGGCATACACACCACCAGCCATCAGAGCACACTTCCACAAGGCACACACACCACCAGACATCAGTGCACGCTTTCACTGGGCACACACACCACCAGCTGTCAGTGCACACTTTCCTCAGGCACACACACCCCACCAGCCATCAGTGCACGTTTTCACTGGGCACACACACCACCAGCCATCAGTGCACACTTCCACCAGGCACACACACCACCAGCCATCAGTGCACGTTTTCACTGGGTACACACACCACTAGCCATCAGTGCACGCTTCCACCAGGCACACACACCACCAGCCATCAGTGCACACTTCCACCAGGCACACACACCACCATCCATCAGTGCACACTTTCACTAGGCACACACACCACCAGCCGTCACACACTACCAGCCATCGTTGCACACTTTCACCAAGCACACACGCTATCAGCCGTTACACACTACTAGCCGTCGCTGCATGATTCCACAAGGCACACACCACCAACCGTCACTGCACGCTTTCACCAGGCACACACACACCACCAGCCATTGGTGCATGCTTTCACCGGGCACACACACCTCCAGCCATCGGTGCACGCTTTCACCAGGCACACACATCACCAGTCGTCAGTGCACGCTTCCACCAGGTACACACACCACCAGCCATCAGTGCACTCTTCCACCAGGCACACACACCACCAGCCGTCAGTGCACGCTTCCACCAGGCACACACACCACAAGCCATCAGTGCACGCTTTCACCGGGCACATGCACCAACCAGCCGTCGATGCATGCTTTCACCAGGCGCAACCACCACCAGCCGTCAGTGCACGCTTTCACCAGGCACACACACCACCAGCCGCCAGTGCAGCAGGCAGGCTCTTCTCAGAGTTTCTTGGTAAATATGTGTTCGATGCCTGGGAGGGAGTAGGTCGAGTTTCCTTAAACCATGCTGAGTATGCAGGTGCACTGCATGAACTCCTGTGTGAGTGAGTCATGCTGGCTGGGGCTCAATCACTCCACACTTGTAAATTGCGCCTGCACCAGGCCTTTTCTCATTTGCAAAGTTCGGCGCATGCACACAGCTAGGCAGCCCCCACACCCCCAGGAATGACTGCTTCCTACAACCAGAATGGAAACAACATTCAGAGCAATGAAAACAAGTTCATTTGATGCAAAGAACTGTTAACAAAAACTATGTCCAGCTATTGTAGATCTGGCAACTTAAACAAAGCAGGATAAAAACAAGCATTGGCATAACCAATAGGTCTCACTTTTCAGAAACTATAAGTGTTTGGTTATGCAGTAGAATATCCTTAGTGCAACAACACAAACAGTTGCATGGCTAAACACTTATAAGGTCCCAAATGCGAGACCTATTGGATATGCCAATGCTTGTTTAAGTGTAGTTGGAAAACATGGGCTCATGTGAACAAGACAAGTTAGTTATAAGCACAAGTTAAGGGGGGAGATAATTGCAGCAGCACTTTTTTTATATACATCTTACACATATATGACATTCATCCAATAAATTAAATTGTTTACAGAAAATGGGAATGTTTACATACAACAGCTTATTTTGCACATTGATAACGAAATCATGAAGAATAGATATATTGAAAGCACGTCATTGTTTTAAAATATGTATTTATACTATTTTAGCAACTAATTGTTTATTTTATACAAGGTTGATGACGGTTTGCCTTTTTAATCATGATTTTTATGCATTACGCACGTATGTGAATAAGCTCTAGTGGTAACAACACACAAAGCTTAAATGGTGCTAAGTATTAGACAATATTTATAATTAGTACCAAAACAAACAACATTTCTGTTTGTACAATGTGCTGCATGTATGCAAATTATTCAGTTGTAAACATAATGATTCATTGAGAAAAAATATAGGTGATAGTTGTTTAAGGCGGATGTAGAAAACAAACCGACAGTCTGTTTTCTAGTTTCACTAAGAGAGAAAGAGAATGAAAAAATGCACTAGTCACTTTAAAAAGGGGGAGAAATGACGCGGTGTGTCATGTGATCAAGAACCCTTGGAGGTTCGAAACGCGTCATGGCGGCCATGCACTGAAAAAATCAACTAAAAATTGCACTGATAAATTGGAGTTTGTACCTTTTTTGGTTCTGAGGATTGGACCGTGGAGAGAAAGGAATATGGATATATATATATGTATTACCTACTGGCAGTCACCAGTAGGTAGTTATAGAAAGGTGTTTTTTCTTTTCCCAATAACTTTGGCATCGGTTGACGAATCTTCGCGAAATTTTCAAAACTAGTGACCCGCTCCAGTCAGCTACTGTCTTTAAAGTTTCGGGGTGATTCAACAAACGAGGCAGAGAAAAAATGTGGGTCCAAAAACGTGTTTTCCCCATGTTCATTTCCATAGGAAACTTTAGTCAAAGCTACAGCCCGAACTGCTGATCGGAATTACACCAGATTTGGCAAAAAAGTAGGTCTTGCTTCAGAAAGTGTCCTTTTTAGGGCGAGGCCTCCGCCCACGTAAGTGGGAGGAGTTTCGAGATCCTAATGTTAAAGAAGAGAAAAAAAAAAGTATCTCCTAGGGCTTTTGCGAGACAAATTCCACACATTCCTTAGTCTGGTATCTCATCTGGCCAGTGATTCGTCTTCGTTGTGGTGTCGTTTTAATAGGCTTGAAGTGATAGGGTAAATGTAGTTTTCGGACGCCATGTTGGGCATTTTTCGTGCGTGCTCGCGCAAAGAAGTACATTAATTATAATTAGGAGCTGTCAGGGTGCCTCCGTAAGTGAATCCAGATGGCCGGGCGCGTTCACCATTCAGCAGCGCTCAGCGCGCAGCTGCTCCATGCCAGGCCGGGAAAGGGCTTCATTAGTTCAAGAATTCTAAAAGCAAGCATCTATCGGAAGTGGGAGATAGGAACCTTTTGACTGGTTTCATATAGTTCAGAGATTCACTTTCATTCCTCTTTAAATATCACTCTTTAGGTGTTCAAGGTTTGTGTATTTTTTTTTACATATCTTAAGACAATCCAAAAGTATTTTTTCAAGATGAAATGCCAAAGCAGCACAATGCAGAGCAATGACATACTACAAGTGGCATACTATAATATTTTTTTAATAAGGGGCAAGACGTTGAAAGCCTAATAGCATTCTCAAAGTTTATGTGTAGTGTTCATAAAAGCAGCAAATCTGGGATAAGCTGGGGGGAACTGTCTTTCGCTCTAAAGGCTGTCTGTCAACAGGTTTCCCCTTTCAGAAGTCTAACTGGAATTCTTCAGGACTGTTTATATGGAGTAGTTGCACTATTCTAGCAGACAGTAAAGCATCTGATTACAGTGGTCTTGGGGGCAGAAAACATGACCGCCTTGCTCCTGTCACACTCACATACGTGTATATGACAATTGTGAGAGTGCAGTTTGAGAGTTGAGAGTGCAGATTGAGAGTTGAGAGTGCAGATTGAGAGTGCAGATTGAGAGTGCAGTTTGAGAGTGCAGTTTGAGAGTGCAGTTTGAGAGTGCAGTATGAGAGTGCAGTTTGAGAGTGCAGTATGAGAGTGCAGTATGAGAGTGCAGTATGAGAGTGCAGATTGAGAGTGGTGTTTGAGAGTGCAGAGTGGAGATTGAGAGTTGAGAGTGCAGTTTGAGAGTGCAGTTTGAGAGTGCAGTTTGAGAGTGCAGAGTGGCGGTGCAGAGTGCAGAGTGGCGGTGCAGAGTGGCGGTGCAGAGTGCGGAGTGGCGGTGTAGAGTGGCGGTGCAGAGTGGCGGTGCAGAGTGGCGGTGCAGAGTGGCGGTGCAGAGTACAGAGTGGCGGTGCAGAGTGGCGGTGCAGAGTGCAGAGTGGCGGTGCAGAGTGGGGGTGCAGAGTGGGGGTGCAGAGTGGGGGTGCAGAGTGGCGGTGCAGAGTGGCGGTGCAGAGTGCAGAGTGGCGGTGCAGAGTGGCGGTGCAGAGTGGCGGTGCAGAGTGGCATTGCGGCGGTGCAGAGTGGCAGTGCAGAGTGGCGGTGCAGAGTGGGGTGCAGAGTGGGGGTGCAGAGTGGGGGTGCAGAGTGGCGGTGCAGAGTGCAGAGTGGCGGTGCAAAGTGGCGGTGCAGAGTGGCGGTGCAGAGTGGCGGTGCAGAGTGGCGGTGCAGAGTGGCGGTGCAGAGTGGCGGTGCAGAGTGGCGGTGCAGAGTGCAGAGTGGCGGTGCAGAGTGGCGGTGCAGAGTGCAAAGTGGCGGTGCAGAGTGGCGGTGCAGAGTGCAGAGTGGCGGTGCAGAGTGGGGGTGCAGAGTGGGGGTGCAGAGTGGGGGTGCAGAGTGGCGGTGCAGAGTGGCGGTGCAGAGTGCAGAGTGGCGGTGCAGAGTGGCGGTGCAGAGTGGCGGTGCAGAGTGGCGGTGCAGCGGTGCAGAGTGGCGGTGCAGAGTGGTGGTGCAGAGTGGCGGTGCAGAGTGGCATTGCGGCGGTGCAGAGTGGCAGTGCAGAGTGGCGGTGCAGAGTGGCGGTGCAGAGTGGCGTTGCGGCGGTGCAAAGTGGTGGTGCAGAGTGGCGGTGCAGAGTGCAGAGTGGCGGTGCAGAGTGGCGGTGCAGAGTGCAGAGTGGCGGTGCAGAGTGCAGAGTGGCGGTGCAGAGTGGCGGTGCAGAGTGCAGAGTGGCGGTGCAGAGTGGCGGTGCAAAGTGGCGGTGCAGAGTGGCGGTGCAGAGTGCAGAGTGGCGGTGCAGAGTGGCGGTGCAAAGTGGCGGTGCAGAGTGGCGGTGCAGAGTGCAGAGTGGCGGTGCAGAGTGGCGGTGCAGAGTGGCGGTGCAGAGTGGCGGTGCAGAGTGGCGGTGCAGAGTGGCGGTGCGGCGGTGCAGAGTGGCGGTGCAGAGTGGCGGTGCAGAGTGGCGGTGCAGAGTGGCGGTGCAGAGTGGCGGTGCAGAGTGGCGGTGCAGAGTGGCGGTGCAGAGTGGCGGTGCAGAGTGGCGGTGCAGAGTGGCGGTGCAGAGTGGCGGTGCAGAGTGCAGAGTGGCGGTGCAGAGTGGGGGTGCAGAGTGGGGGTGCAGAGTGGCGGTGCAGAGTGGCGGTGCAGAGTGCAGAGTGGCGGTGCAGAGTGGC
The DNA here is from genome assembly GCF_964261635.1 of Lissotriton helveticus. NCBI lineage: Eukaryota > Metazoa > Chordata > Amphibia > Caudata > Salamandridae > Lissotriton > Lissotriton helveticus. Next base: position 1,200,285,465 of record NC_136059.1, read on the forward strand.
GGTGCAGAGTGGCGGTGCAGAGTGGCGGTGCAGAGTGGCGGTGCAGCGGTGCAGAGTGGCGGTGCAGAGTGGCGGTGCAGAGTGGCGGTGCAGAGTGGCATTGCGGCGGTGCAGAGTGGCAGTGCAGAGTGGTGGTGCAGAGTGGCGGTGCAGAGTGGCGTTGCGGCGGTGCAGAGTGGCGGTGCAGAGTGGCGGTGCAGAGTGCAGAGTGGCGGTGCAGAGTGGCGGTGCAGAGTGGCGGTGCAGAGTGGCGGTGCAGAGTGGCGGTGCAGAGTGCAGAGTGGCGGTGCAGAGTGGCGGTGCAGAGTGCAGAGTGGCGGTGCAGAGTGCAGAGTGGCGGTGCAGAGTGGCGGTGCAAAGTGGCGGTGCAGAGTGGCGGTGCAGAGTGCAGAGTGGCGGTGCAGAGTGGCGGTGCAAAGTGGCGGTGCAGAGTGGCGGTGCAGAGTGCAGAGTGGCGGTGCAGAGTGGCGGTGCAGAGTGGCGGTGCAGAGTGGCGGTGCAGAGTGGCGGTGCGGCGGTGCAGAGTGGCGGTGCAGAGTGGCGGTGCAGAGTGGCGGTGCAGAGTGCAGAGTGGCGGTGCAGAGTGGCGGTGCAGAGTGGCGGTGCAGAGTGGCGGTGCAGAGTGGCGGTGCAGAGTGGCGGTGCAGAGTGCAGAGTGGCGGTGCAGAGTGGCGGTGCAGAGTGCAGAGTGGCGGTGCAGAGTGGCGGTGCAGAGTAGCGGTGCAGAGTGCAGAGTGGCGGTGCAGAGTGGCGGTGCAGAGTGGCGGTGCAGAGTGGCGGTGCAGAGTGGCGGTGCAGAGTGCAGAGTGGCGGTGCAGAGTGCAGAGTGGCGGTGCAGAGTGCAGAGTGGCGGTGCAGAGTGGCGGTGCAGAGTGCAGAGTGGGGGTGCAGAGTGGGGGTGCAGAGTGGCGGTGCAGAGTGCAGAGTGGCGGTGCAGAGTGGCGGTGCAGAGTGGCGGTGCAGAGTGCAGAGTGGCGGTGCAGAGTGGCGGTGCAGAGTGCAGAGTGGCGGTGCAGAGTGGCGGTGCAGAGTGGCGGTGCAGAGTGCAGAGTGGCGGTGCAGAGTGGCGGTGCAGAGTGCAGAGTGGCGGTGCAGAGTGGCGGTGCAGAGTGGCAGTGCAGAGTGGTGGTGCAGAGTGGGGGTGCAGAGTGGCGGCGCAGAGTGGCGGTGCAGAGTGGCGGCGCAGAGTGGCGGTGCAGAGTGGCGGTGCAGAGTGGCGGTGCAGAGTGGCGGTGCAGAGTGGCGGCGCAGAGTGGCGGTGCAGAGTGCAGAGTGGCGGTGCAGAGTGGCGGTGCAGAGTGGCGGTGCAGAGTGGCGGTGCAGAGTGGCAGTGCAGAGTGGCAGTGCAGCGGTGCAGAGTGGCGGTGCAGAGTGGCGGTGCAGAGTGGCGGTGCAGAGTGGCGGTGCGGCGGTGCAGAGTGGCGGTGCAGAGTGGCGGTGCAGAGTGGCGGTGCAGAGTGGCGGTGCAGAGTGCAGAGTGGCGGTGCAGAGTGGCGGTGCAGAGTGGCGGTGCAGAGTGGCGGTGCAGAGTGGCGGTGCAGAGTGCAGAGTGGCGGTGCAGAGTGGCGGTGCAGAGTGGCGGTGCAGAGTGGCGGTGCGGCGGTGCAGAGTGGCGGTGCAGAGTGCAGAGTGGCGGTGCAGAGTGGCGGTGCAGAGTGGCGGTGCAGAGTGGCGGTGCAGAGTGGCGGTGCAGAGTGCAGAGTGGCGGTGCAGAGTGGCGGTGCAGAGTGCAGAGTGGGGGTGCAGAGTGGGGGTGCAGAGTGGCGGTGCAGAGTGCAGAGTGGCGGTGCAGAGTGGCGGTGCAGAGTGCAGAGTGGCGGTGCAGAGTGGCGGTGCAGAGTGGCGGTGCAGAGTGGCGGTGCAGAGTGGCGGTGCAGAGTGCAGAGTGGCGGTGCAGAGTGCAGAGTGGCGGTGCAGAGTGCAGAGTGGGGGTGCAGAGTGCAGAGTGGGGGTGCAGAGTGGGGGTGCAGAGTGGCGGTGCAGAGTGGCGGTGCAGAGTGGCGGTGCAGAGTGGGGGTGCAGAGTGGCGGTGTAGAGTGGCGGTGCAGAGTGGCGGTGCAGAGTGGCGGTGCAGAGTGGCGGTGCAGAGTGCAGAGTGGCGGTGCAGAGTGGCGGTGCAGAGTGCAGAGTGGGGGTGCAGAGTGGGGGTGCAGAGTGGCGGTGCAGAGTGCAGAGTGGGGGTGCAGAGTGGCGGTGCAGAGTGGCGGTGCAGAGTGGCGGTGCATAGTGCAGAGTGGCGGTGCAGAGTGGCGGTGCAGAGTGGGGGTGCAGAGTGGGGGTGCAGAGTGGCGGTGCAGAGTGCAGAGTGGCGGTGCAGAGTGGCGGTGCAGAGTGCAGAGTGGCGGTGCAGAGTGGCGGTGCAGAGTGGCGGTGCAGAGTGGCGGTGCAGAGTGGCGGTGCAGAGTGGCGGTGCAGAGTGCAGAGTGGCGGTGCAGAGTGCAGAGTGGCGGTGCAGAGTGCAGAGTGGGGGTGCAGAGTGGGGGTGCAGAGTGGCGGTGCAGAGTGGCGGTGCAGAGTGGCGGTGCAGAGTGGCGGTGCAGAGTGCAGAGTGGCGGTGCCGAGTGGCGGTGCAGAGTGGGGGTGCAGAGTGGGGGTGCAGAGTGGCGGTGCAGAGTGGGGGTGCAGAGTGGCGGTGCAGAGTGGCGGTGCGGCGGTGCAAAGTGGCAGTGCAGAGTGGCGGTGCAGAGTGCAGAGTGGCGGTGCAGAGTGCAGAGTGGCGGTGCAGAGTGCAGAGTGGCGGTGCAGAGTGGCGGTGCAGAGTGGCGGTGCAGTGGTGCAGAGTGGCGGTGCAGAGTGGCGGTGCAGAGTGGCGGTGCAGTGCAATGTTGGTGCAGTGGTGCAGAGTGGCGGTGCAGAGTGGCGGTGCAGTGCAATGTTGGTGCAGTGGTGCAGAGTGGCGGTGCAGAGTGGCGGTGCAGAGTGGCAGTGCAGAGTGGCGGTGCAGAGTGGCGGTGCGGCGGGGCAGAGTGGCGGTGCAGAGTGGCAGTGCAGAGTGCAGAGCGGCGGTGCAGAGTGGCGGTGCCGTGGCGGTGCAGAGTGGTGTTGCAGAGTGGCGGTGCAGAGTGGCGGTGCAGAGTGCAGAGTGGCGTTGCAGAGTGGCGGTGCAGAGTGGCGGTGCAGAGTGGCAGTGCGGCGGTGCAGAGTGGCGGTGCAGAGTGCAGAGTGGCGGTGCAGAGTGGCGGTGCAGAGTGGCGGTGCAGAGTGGCGGTGCAGAGTGGCGGTGCAGAGTGGCGGTGCGGTGGTGCAGAGTGGCAGTGCAGAGTGGCGGTGCAGAGTGGCGGTGCAGAGTGGCGGTGCAGAGTGCAGAGTGGCGGTGCAGAGTGGCGGTGCAGAGTGGCGGTGCAGAGTGGCGGTGCAGAGTGGCGGTGCAGAGTGGCGAGTGGCGGTGCAGAGTGGGGGTGCAGAGTGGGGGTGCAGAGTGGGTGTGCAGAGTGGGGGTGCAGAGTGGGGGTGCAGAGTGACAGTGAGTGCAGAGTGACAGTGAGTGCAGAGTGACAGTGAGTGCAGAGTGAGTGCTGAGTGACAGTGAGTGCAGAGTGACAGTGAGTGCAGAGTGACAGTGAGTGCAGAGTGACAGTGAGTGCAGAGTGACAGTGAGTGCAGAGTGACTGCAGAGACAGTGTGTCAGGGTGCACATTGTGTGAGTGTGCAGAATGAGTGTGCAGGGTAAACAGTGTGTGACTATGCAGGGTGACATTGGGAGTATGCGGGTGAGCAGTGTGTGAATGTTACGGGGCAGTGTGTGAGTGTGCAGAAAACACCACACACACATACACCACACACACATAACGCACACACAAACCACACACCTCAGTCTCTCAACACCACACACTTGTCACCACTCAACACAACACACTCACCAACACATTCACTCCCCAGGCTCACCCCCACAGACTCACCAGCACACACTCACCAGCACACAGAAAACAACACACACAACAACACACCCCCAGCCGTCAATGAATGCTTTCACCATGCACAAACACCAACAACCATCATCCATCTGTGCACGCTTTTACCAAGCACACACCCACCAGCCGTCAGTGCACCCTTCCACCAGGCACACACACCTCCAGCCGGCAGTGCACTTTTCCACCAAGCAATCGCAGTATGGTACACTTTACTTTTAAACATATTCATATAAAGCACAGCATGCCACCATTGGTAAAATTACAATTCAACCAACATACTTCCACTACACACCACATGCACACACTCCATAACACATGGCAAAAAGACATTGGCATTTACAATGCCATTAGCCCAAACTCAAATAAATCCGAGCCCGATTGCATTTCTAATGCTTGTTTTAAATGGTGTAAATCTGTTCAGCAGTTCCTGAGAAATTAGAAAAAGAAAAAGTTTCGATATCTGGGCAGAGCCTAACCACATAACTCCTCCGGAGCATGAGCTTGCCTCTGATTGGCTGCCAACACTTCAAACCAGGAAGTGTTGGCAGCCATCTTGTACCTCGGACCGAGGGAGAAAGAAAAAGGTAAAATAAAGATATAAAAACAAGAAAAGGGGGCAGGGTAAAAACACCCTGATCCCCCAATCCAGGTCAGGGGGTCCTACAGGCTTTTTTTAACTCACTCAGTGCCACGGGCCGATCTAATCAGCTTGCTGCTGAAACTGAGAGTGATCTGGCTCTAAACATATTCCCTGCTCACTCCCTGAAATATTTATTTATATTACAAATGACAATTATATTTTTTAAAGAAATGTAGAGAAAAATGAGTACGGTATGCTGCATATTTTTTATGAAAACACCTACTATGTTGAGGTGGAAGGTCCGTTATCTCTGCCCGTTCATCGGTGTATTTGGAATGAGAGAGCTGCGTCAGGAGAGAACTTAATTCTCGGCTAGAAATTGGAGGCAGAACTTCGAGGCTGTGCAGACCATTCAAGTGAAAATATATGGGGTTTGAGGTCTGTAGTGCCGTTTGATGCCAGAGTAACGCCATACAAATCTCCTCCTCAGAATGCAGCTTCATGAGGGAAGGCAAGTCTGTGAACAGTTCTGGGACTGAGGCATGACTGTACTACGTGTGCGCAGGGCGATGTACAGAATCTCCCAGACACTTATAAACATTGCTTCTGAGCAGTGCTTAATTTGTGCCGGTGCTTTCCGGTGCTTAGCACCGGCACTTATTTATCAGGGCTGGGTCTACTCTTCTGCTGCACCACGACACATTATCATTATTCACATGTTATTGATTGCCTGGCTCCGGCTCACACTGAGTCGGCGCAGAGTATGTGCGCAATGTCTCCCGCAGACTGAGGCGGCTGGCTGTGAGAGCCTGAGCCAAGATTAAAGATTCAGCTATTATGGCAATGGTGCGGTGGGCGGGGCATTGATCATTGGGCTGGATTTGGTTCAGCCGGGCTAAGGGCTGTGCGGCAGCATGCGCAGATTTTATTCAAATGGCCACGCCCCAGCACGCCCGCAGTCCCGCAAGGCAGCCCGACGACGACGTTGAGGGCAGTCAGCAGCACCAGGCCAAGTTTATTTATAACGGGAAGAAAGTTAATAAATGCAGAGTGTGCCCACCACCTAATTGACTGCAAGTAAGTACTAAATGGTGGTAGCCATAAACTGGTTATAACTGTCTGCCCCGTTCCCCAGCCTGTGGCGTAGCTTGCTTGGGCCGCCAAACGAGCCTCTTTGGTGTGACACTGCAGTAGTGTCTGTGTTGAAAAGAAATTAGGATTTTATTGACTGCGGCCCAGTGCACAAACATTATTTGCTGGCGCTAGTTCATGTACTGACTGCATGATTACTGAGGCTGTGTTTAGTGCGTGGGCACATCTTTTACCAACTTCTTATGGAAACAAGATTCTGGACGCAGTGTAAGTAATGTGTTGCACATTTGTTGTGCTGACTCTGCTCCCTGCTTCTATGTCTGTCGAAAGCACTTTACTGCAATGGTACCGGCCTGGCAGGTTTCCTTATTTATGTTTAAATCATTTTTATTGAAGCAGCACAAAGACACAGAACATACATTACATGTGAGATGCAAATCTGTAATGGCTAGAAGCGTGTATGAGGCTTGGAAGCCCTCCCACTGACAGTCCAAAAGTAGTCGAGCCAGCAGATTTACACCGGTATATGCAGTGCTGTAATAAGAGAAGAAACTCCCTCCGAACAAACCCCCCCTTATTTAGATGGTTCTGGAGCAGGGCAGATATTTCTCAGTGACTCAATCAAGAATGCGACGAGGAAGTGGCGCTGTAGTTTGAGAAGCCAGAGGGGGCAGCGTGAACTGACATGGGGCAGAACAGCACTGTTACAGGTGGTGACTCCAGTACATTGGCAGAACCATGTCTGGGTTTAGAATCGCCAATAATAAAAGACGGTGTGGGTGAAAAAGAAATTGTTAGTCTGTCTGTGTGGAGTTCTAAGCCCTTGCAGGCCAGGCCTGGTGTGCACATACAGAGATGTGTGGGTGTCGAACTACTGGGACAAGCTTGTATTAGAAAGTAACAGCATTGAAGCATGTGGGTCCCACTAAAGAAATGGCAGAGACGTTGCTGCTCTAGAACAGAACAGAACTGAGGTGCACTGGCAGCGCTTTTCAATCAGGGCCGGACTGGGAACCCAAACCGACCCTGGCAAAGTGTTTGGCTGGCCCTCCCACCCCCCAGGGGAGTTGGGGGTGCTACCGCGCTCTTTGCCAGGGCCGGTTTTTGGCCGATTTCCCTGTAACAAAAAACGGCCCCCAGTGGCCCAAAACCGGCCCCCACAGCTGCTGCGCACCGGGGAATTGCCCGGTGCCCGCAACGGCCAGTCCGGGCCTGTTTTCAATGCCCCAGGACTGGCAGCGCTCGCTGTGCTGTAGGGTAGGGTTGGGATGCACTGTTATAACTGAGTGACACTGCATGATTACTGAGGCGCCATGTAGTGCGTGTGCACATTTTCATCACCTTCTTATGGAAACAAGATTCTGAACGCAGTGTGTGTAATGTGTTGCACGTTTCTTGTGCTGATGATGGCTTCTGTTTTATTGTGCTACAGTGTGCTGCTTGATTGCAGTGTGATCTGTGTTACAGAGGCGCGATGGAGACGTCTGGCTCTGCATGGGGCCCCAACATGACCTATAAAGTATGTGAATCCCATTGGATTGCAAACTATGAAATGGGGCCCAAAAGGCGTTGCGCAGTTTTCCTATCATGTAGTTTTGAAACACAGTGATTTAGGATTAGCTGTCATGGGGAAGGATTAAAGAATGCTGTCTGGGATCCCTGACGAATCCCCAAAAATGATCTTGTCAGTCAAGCAGTGTTGCTCAGTGAAGAGCACATTTCTGGGGCTGTCAAAATATATTATGGAACGGTCGAGCGGCTGACATTACGAACAAGTTATCCTAATTCGAACCAACCTAAATGATGTATTGCTGTAATATTCCAGTTAATAGTTTTCCGAATTACTTTCAGTTTCAAATTCATAAATTGAACAGGAACAGAATTCTATTTTTAAAAAGCACACATGTACGTGACCGTTTCACACACCGTGTTTATATTGCTCATCACATGTTTACTATGTTTTGTCCTTAGTGTGATGTTTGGATTTTTCACAATCTTATAACTTCTTCAGTGATGTATCTTTGAGGGCAACGCCAACACTCTGACAATTGTTCCAACGCCCCTGGCTTCGGTGCCTTTGTGTGACGTTTCCATGCTTTCTGGCCTGGGTGTCTTTGTGTGACGTTTCCATGCTTCCTGGTCTGAGTACAGTGTGAGATTTCCATGCTTTCCGGCCTGGGTGCCGTTATGTAACATTTTCATGCTTCCTGGCCTAGGTGCCTTTGTGTGACGTTTCTATGCTTTCTGGCCTGGTTGCCTTTGTGTAACGTTTCCATGCTTTCTGGCCTGGTTGCCTTTGTGTGACGTTTCTATTCTTTCTGGCCTGGTTGCCTTTGTGTGACGTTTGTATTCTTTCTGGCCTGGTTGCCTTTGTGTGACGTTTCCATGCTTTCTGGCCTGGTTGCCTTTGTGTGACGTTTGTATTCTTTCTGGCCTGGTTGCCTTTGTGTGACGTTTCCATGCTTTCTGGCCTGGTTGCCTTTGTGTGACGTTTCTATTCTTTCTGGCCTGGTTGCCTTTGTGTGACGTTTCCATTCTTTCTGGGCTGGGTGCCTTTGTGTCACATTTCCATGCTTCCTTGTCTGAGTATTGTGTGAGATTTCCATGCTTTCTGGCATGGGTGCTTATGTGTGATATTTCCATGCTTTCATCAAGCTTACATCTGGCTTTTAGTAGTGTCAGTTGAGGATGCGGATGGAGCTAATACAGTTAGTGGGTGCAGCCAGTGGGGGGAGTGGTGGAGCCAGAGAAAAGTAGGTGTGGCCTCTGACAAACATTTGAGCACCTGCACTTCGTATTTTACAAATTAAGCACTGCTTCTGAGCTTGCAGAAAAAGCATTCCAAAGAGACAGACTGCTAATGGTATAGAGTTATTTGCTCACATTTCAAAAACCTAACATAAAATGCATTTTTCAAAAGTATAGCAATGTCTGTTTGCTGACTAGTTGTTGCCTCATTAGTCATGTGACATTTTATGTAAGCTGAGCTCATACGCTGGAGCTGTGGTGACTCTGCAAAGATTGTTACTTTTTCCGCACACGCCTCCCGGCTTTCAGAAAATACTGATTCAACTGAGTGCATGCAGCAATGTAGTGAAAGGCGGAGGCAAAGAAGAATTAATCCAATATGTGGAGCAAGAAGGAAATAAAAACGGGCATAGGAAGTACATATTGGAGAGATAAGTGCCTGCATTTCCGTACTGAATACGAATCTAATGCAATTCAGAGCACACATTGCCTTTATAATATGCATATCCTGATGTATAAAGTGTGTATTTGTCAGCGCTAATCTGAGGCCTCTTGACTGTCTCAGTGTTCACGATTGCCGCTGTGATCGGCGCCCAGGCTCAAGGAGAGGTGATTTCCAGTGGTTGGGGTGAAGAAGGGCTTGTGACTGCCTTGGTCGCTTACAGCCTGATTCATGTACAATCCGTTTTGCGTGGCCCTAATAGCGAATCAAAGCGACTCGCTATTGAGGACACGCAAAACGGCATTCATGTAGGAATTGCTAATTAAATAGCGATTCCTACATGTTCTTTATTTGCGAGTAGCAATTTGCTACTCGCAAAAACTCCCCATTCATTCCTATGGGCCAAGAGGCCCATAGGAATGAATGGGGAGTATCCCTTATTTGCGAGTAGCAATTTGCTACTCGCAAATAAGATAGCGATTTTAAGGGTGCCAGGGGTGTCCAAAGGACACCCTGTTGCACCCCTAAAAAGCACATTTGAACAGGTGTTGCGCACACACATGTCCAAAGGACATGTGTGTGTGCAACATGCAACTTAGAAAAATGCTTTTAAAAGCATTTCTCTGAGTTTTTGCTATTTACCGAGAGGTCTGACCTCTCGGTAAATAGCGGCCCCAAAAGTGCTAAATCGCAATTTCTTGATGTGTCATGAATAGCATTAAATGCTATTCCTCGCATATTTGCGACTTCTTAAATAGCGATTTTTGCATTTGGTATCATGAATACCAAATGCAAAAATCGCACTCGCAAAGGGCCAGATTCTCAGAATCTGGCCCTTTTGTGAGCGCTAATGGCTACATGAATCAGGCTGCATGTCTCAATCTCTCTTCTGGACCACAGAATGGAGTTCGGGCTGAGACTGGCATGGTAAGCGGCACTTCTAGTCATGACGAGGAAATGACACACCCAGCAATTTGGTCATTTTAATTTGAAAGCTTTGAAAGAATGCCCATCTCGGCGACTCTGGGGGAGATTTTAATTTCACAAGATTTTTATTGAGATTTTTATACAAAATACAGATATCATAAGAACAGTGTGGGTTTATAAATTGTACGAAAGGTTGGCAATCTGCTACCAACATCAGAAAGGAAATAGCTGCCACAAACAATATACTTGTTTTTTGGCCCCGCAGAGTAGGCCTGGCTCGAGGGGAATTGCTTTTTTTTGTATTACAGGGAGGGGCCCGGGCATGCAGTCGGTGGTGAGGGGCAGCGCTGCCCTCTCCAGGGGTCTCACATTGCACCTCTCCTACATGCAGACGAGCAGAGAAGAGGCCTGGAGTGACTGCAGAGCTCGAAGGAGCAGCCAAAAAACCATGGTCAAAATTAACTGCAGCTCAGGTACCATTAATATTTGAAGTGATTTTAGGTTTTTGAGGTCAGGGTGCAGGCCACTGCCTTAGCTCCTACACTGCAGGTATCTGTGCCAGCCACAGCAACGGGGTTTCCTACCCTTCCCCAACAGGCACATATGCCCTGTCGCCATAGGACTTCTTATTTATTTACATACTCTATTTACTAAAAGTAAAGAGCTACTTGGGAGCATTGGTTGCATGAGAAAATAAGTACTCTGGAAGTCCAGCATCATCAGCTTCTTCACCTTCCAGCTGACTCTCAGGGCTCCCAAGCTTGCACAGCTCACCCATTCCAGGCATTTACTTTGCATTCTGCTACTTGTAGTCAAGTTTATACCATTATAAATTCACAGCTGCAAGTGGCAGAATGCAAACCATGAAACTGGACAGGACCATCTTATCCCTGAAAATGGCGTACTGGAGAGCTCTAAACTCTGTGCAGGTTTTTTTTAGATTGAGTGTGATAGTCACTGAGTGTCTCTTTTCCAGTCTAAAATCCTTCATTTTCACAAGGTCCCAGGTACACAATGTGGACAGCCCAAGCCTTAGATACTAAACATGCCAAGTTATCACGTTGGATGTACGATCGACACATTTGGCCTGTCCTGCCGCAGTAGTCAACAGCACCATGCATTTTGGGACTTATAGGTAGAATATTTTCATTCTATAGCTGGGCTTAAAAATGTCCAGAATGTCAAAGCAGGTGCTAAGATGCAGGACTCACTGAGTGTGTCAGCTATGTCTTGTCCACTTGGCACCACTCTGATAATGGCCACATCCTGCTATTTCTGAAACTCATATGATCTGCCCATCTGTCTCTGAAAGCTTCACAGGGGTGCCCCTTAGGTAAGAGCAAAGATCTGTAATCTTCCCCTAAAATGCCATGGTTGGGCCTAAGCATAGCTGTTAGAGGCAGTTGGGACCCTCACTCTCATTTGTTCCCATGGCAATGTTTCTGCCGTGATAACGGTGTAATAATGACATCAGTTTGTTTCAGTCTTGTAAAGAATTGTGTTTTTAAGATTATTTTAAAACTATTAAATCACACAAACCAAAATAATTTCTGAAATGCATCCCATCACACGGACGTCATACTCTAGTCCAGTCGTGATATTGAAATGTCACTCATGGTCACGCTCAAAATATGGAAATGTGACACACAGCTAAACTGAAAACATATCGGACAGTTTTAATTAGAGGGTGGATTGTGTGCCCTAGAACTGCTCTTGTGCTAAGAATGTTGGATGATTTGTAACGTGTGCACATATTTGTAATAATCACAATCGAAGTTCCTATAAACATACAGCTGTGACCATGATGTGTGCATTTGCAGGCTTTGTATTTTGTATATCTCTGCAGTTATTCAATGTGGTGTTGTAGGAATGCATGCACGTTTTGTTTATCTGGATTTTCAAAAGTTAGAGTGATGAATACTTGTGTATTTACAACTTTGTAAATGGCCTGAATGTCACTCAATTCTTCTGCAGATATTCATGCCTCAACACTATCTGGAGAGAGGCTATCAACACTGCTAGATTTAGATGCATGCTGCATTGTTACTATCCTGGCAGTCTCAACGTAGGTTTTGCTTCAAACGTTTCTGCTTTAGGCAGCAAGGTCAACATTATTGTCGAGTTTCACTCACGCTTCTAGGCCTGAGCCCATCCTCCAACCCCCTATGTTGGTCTCCATATCTGTACTGCTCAGAAGTACTTACCACTCACTAACAGAATGCAGGTTTTCGCCTGTCCATATAAGCATACCTGGAAGTGTTGTGTGAACGGTTTCTATGGTTTTGATGGAATCTGCAGTGTGTTTTTAGGGTATCTGAACGTGGTTGAGGGCGTCAGTTCTTGAGGGGTATTTTTGTTGGGTCTAAACAAAACTTGGATTGTTTGGTGCTTTGAATGACTTGAAGCAGTTTCATGAATGTGTCTAAGGGTTGTTTCGAGTCACTCTCTTGGGGAGTATTGGGAGTTCAAATGGCTGTGGGGTTTCCTTTGACACTTGGAGGGAGTCATGTTTTTTCATGGTGTATGGTTGAAATGTTAGTGTATTTTGGGGTGGTGTGATGAGTCGGAGTTCTTCATCTGGGGTGGGTCCTATTAAAACTGGCTCAACCCTGCCACAACGAGCTAGTTTCCTTACCCTCTTATCAGACCGGGTTTCCTCTGTTGTTTCTCCTGCTACCACAGGCCCTACACTCCCCTCAGCTGGGGCACCCCCTTTCTGTGGTAACCCACCTTTTATCTCCTATGCCAGGGATGGTGATTAACCTGCCCCCGGAAGCAACTCTGCATGTGGTAGTTTTAGAGAATGCCCCTCCTCACAACAACCCCACACCAGATTCTTTTCTGGAGCTAAAGAACAAAGTGGTACATTGATTTAACTCTTACTGCAACCTAGGCATGGAGATTTATGACTCAATTAACATGGTCAGGACGGTAGGTTGGTTGGGTTCTGATGTTAAGAGATAGGCGGGGACTGTGTGGTGGTTAACTTTACCAAACCCACAGTTGTGGCACATGTTTTGCCCACCTTAGGTTCACTCAGGTCGTCTAGGTTGACCAACAACCAAGCACTCCCACTTGGCTTCTTTTACCAACCTGAAATTGTTTGTCAGCTCTTGTGGATCCCGGTACTGCGTAGAACAGTTTACTGTGGTAGTCCTATTTCGGCCCCACCAGTGTCTCTGATTCTCCTCCTATGTAACAGATTTGCACCCCTGAGCAAACTTGAGTCCAGTGATTGACTTGCTGTCCCTGAGCCACCCCCTTTACCTATTCTGCCCACAACTCACCTGTTGGATAGTCCATCTTGTAACCTGGATGACCCGAGGTTGCTATCTTAGAATAACGCTGGTCTGTCTGCTATGTTTAGTGATTGTAATTGGGTGCAGTTTTGAGGTTCCATGGTTTTCGGGACCGGACTCCATTTTGTTTGCGTTGCTCGAGATGCCATTTTATGTTGCCCTCACGTAGGCCTTGGAAGTAAACGAACGAACAAAGTTGCATGGGCTACGTTGTCCATGTACATATTAACTTGCCCTTTCTGACTTGTGAGTGAACTGCAGGACGCTGACCTCTTCACCTGAAACTGACCCTTCACGAAGCCAATTTCCCTTGGTTTGATTCTTGTCTGAGATTGCCAATCAATGTTCAGGACCTCGTTAAATTTTAGTTTCCTTGCACATATCTTATCCTAATCAGCTTCTGAATTGTTTCTTTCCTTTACGACTTTTCATTACATGTGTAGTGCTTTCAATTATGGGTTTGTCCGGCTTGTGGAAATTGAATTTGGGACATTCCTAATAATTAACTTTTGGGTTGGGTTACTGTAAATTGGGTTTTTGTTAATGTGATACTCAGTTAGAAAATGTGTCCTATTGGTCAGAATTTTGCGCAGTGGGTGTACATTCATAATGAGAATATTGTGTATAAATACTGATGTCTTGCTCTATGAAATTGCGATTCTCCTATTAACATGACTAGAGAATCTGGATTTCATTAAAGACACGGAGGCTAACATTATGCATATAACTTTTAATGCAACTCCAAACAGCCGCATATGTCACAAAGCAATAGTTCCAATGGAACATTCCTAACAAAACAATTCTAGTAAGCACTAGGCAATCAGCCTCTTTTAAATAAGGAGTAAAGGAGATGAAGGAAATGTCCCAATGAGAAATTCAACGATGAGACTTCAAATAAACCAAGGTAGATGAAAGGTAAGTGAAAGCTCCAAGATCCGTAGAGAAGGAATCAGGAACAAAACTTCATGAAAGGTTATCTGAAAAGAAAGAAGTGTAAATAAATCTAGAAATATAAAAAAGGATAAATCCTGAAAAGGAATTAAAAGAATTTAAATAAAACATTTTATTAATTACAATATGTTCATTGTTAAGGCAAGATTATTATTGCAAATAGAAATACATATAGAAGAAATTAACAGTAAGTAAAATATTAATCATCAACCACCCAGGGAAGGGTGGGAGGGATAATGTTAGCCTCCGTGTCTTTAATGAAATCCAGATTCTCTAGTCATGTTAATAGGAGAATCGCAATTTCATTACAAGACCGGAGGCTACCATTATGCATGTTGGTAGCTATGTAACACAACATCAGACATATGAGTGATTGGTTTACAATAATGATGAGCAAAAGTTCTAGAATTCGACCAATCAGCAGCTTTAAGAATATCATCCAACTTACCTCCTGACCAAAAGGACTTACTGGCCATAGCACCTCTGATAGAGTGTGGTTTGAAGATATTTAGATCAATACCAGCAAAATCCATAACAATTTTGACCCATCTTGCAATAGAGTTAGAGGAGATACCTTTATGAGGTTTAACAAAGGATATAAGCAACTGATTAACACCATAGGGGCGAAGAGCATGCCTCCTCAAATCATATTGTTTCATACAATCCACAACACAAAGTTTTTTACAAATATCAAAACGAGGATAGAAAATGGAATCAGACATAGTTTTAGTCCTTCTGTGGAGTTCAAATTTAACTCCAAACATATCATAAGATCTATAAGAAATATCTAGAGCTTTAACATCAGAAACTCTACGACATGAATTTAAACAGAGTAGGGTAGCTAATTTAATAGAAAGGTTCTTTCTGTTCAAAAGTGAGTTATCTGGCCAATTACAGAAAAGGTCAAGAATTAATTTAACATCCCACAAAGATTGATATCTAGGTTTGGGGGGTCTTCAAAGTCTAATACTTTTAAGAATTCTGCAAATGATAGGATTTTTACCTACCGTTTTACTGTTGAGCAAGGAATGACCAGCAGAAATAGCGGATCTATAACAATTGATAGATCTATAGCTTAGACCTCTATCGAACTGTTCTCCCAGAAAATTGACTATATCAACGATAGGTGCTTCTACGGGATCCAGGTCCCTTTCCAAGCACCAACGTAACCATATTTTCCAGATGTTGTTATACCGGTAGTGTGTTCCTGGAGCCCAAGATTCTCCGAGGAGAGTTGAAGCTGTAGACGAAAGTCTTGCGAGATCATTGGATCTCCTGACACTCTCCAAGCAAGAAGGTTCAGCTTCCCTATATGAACAAGAGGGTGAATTTGACCGTCTATGTCGGTGAGAAGGTTGTTGAGGGAAGGAATTAGGAAGGGAATCAATCAATCAATCAATCATGCCATTTGTATAGCGCACTACTCACCCGGGAGGGTCTCAAGGCGCTTGGGGGGAGGGGTATGCTACTGCTCGAACAGCCAGGTCTTGAGTTGTTTCCTGAAGGCGAGATGGTCCTGGGTCAGCCGAAGGTGGATGGGGAGGGAGTTCCAAGTCTTGGCAGCCAGGTAAGAGAAGGATCTTCCTCCGGCGGTGGCTCTTCGGATGCGTGGTACGGCTGCGAGGGCGAGGCTGGTGGACCATAGCTGGCGGGTGGGCGTGTAGAAGTTCAGGCGGTCGTTGAGGTACTTGGGGCCCAGGTCGTGGAGAGACTTGTGTGCGTGGGTGAGGAGCCGGAACGTGATCCTCTTGTCGACGGGGAGCCAGTGCAGGTTCCTCAGGTGGCTGGAGATGTGGCTGCGTCGGGGGACATCCAGGATGAGTCGGGAGAAGGCGTTCTGGATGCGCTGGAGTCTTTTCTGTAGCTTGGCTGTGGTTCCGGCGTAGAGGGCGTTTCCGTAGTCCAGTCGGCTGGTAACGAGTGCCTGGGTGACAGTCTTCCTGGTCTCGGTCGGGATCCAGCGGAAGATCTTGCGAAGCATATGCAGGGTGTTGAAGCACGATGAGGAGACGGCGTTGACTTGTCTGGTCATCGAGAGGGAGGGGTCCAGGATGAAGCCCAGGTTGCGTGCGTGGTCGGTTGGCTTGGGTGCCGTGCCCAGGGCTGGGGGCCACCAGGAGTCGTCCCAGGCAGAGGGCGAAGATCCCAGGATGAGGACTTCCGTCTTGTCCGAGTTCAGTTTCAGGCGGCTGTCCTTCATCCACTCGGCGACGTCTTTCATCCCTTCATGTAGGCAGGTTCTGGCGGTGTCGGGGTCTCTGGTGAGGGAGAGGATCAGCTGGGTGTCGTCGGCGTAAGAGATGATGTTGAGGTTGTGCTGGCGTGCGATGGCTGCGAGAGGTTTCATGTAGATGTTGAAGAGGGTGAGGCTGAGTGAAGATCCTTGCGGGACGCCGCAGATGACTTCGGTGGCCTCGGAGCAAAACGGGGGGAGGCGGACTCTTTGTGTTCTTCCGGCGAGGAACGAGATGATTCACTCCAGTGCCTTCTCTTGGATACCGATGTTGCTGAGGCGCTGGACTAGGGTGCGGTGGCAGACCGTGTCGAACGCAGCGGAGAGGTCCAGGAGGATGAGGGCCACTGTTTCCCCCTTGTCGAGCAGGGTCCGGATGTCGTCGGTGGCTGCGATGAGGGGGGTCTCGGTGCTGTGGTTGGCTCTTAAGCCGGACTGCGAGGGGTCGAGGGATCCGTTCGTGTCGAGGAAAGCGGTCAGCTGTCTGTTGCCGATCTTCTCGATGACTTTAGCAGGAAAAGGGAGGAGCGAGATGGGGCGGAAGTTTTTGAGATCGGTGGGGTCCGCTGTAGGTTTCTTCAGGAGGGCGCTGATCTCGGCGTGCTTCCAGCTCTCCGGGAAGGTGGCGGTGTTGAAGGAGGCGTTGATGATGTTCCGGAGTTGGGGTGCGATGGTGGAGTCGGCCTTGTTGAAGACGTGGTGTGGGCAGGGGTCGGTCGGTGATCCGGAGTGGATGGTGTTCATCGTGCGACATCTCTATCGTAAGACATCTCTAGAGTAGTTGGGAACCAGGCTTGTGAAGGCCAAAGGGAGTTATCAGAACAATGGAGGCATGTTGATGTCTCACTTTCTGGAGGACCCTCTGGATCATGGCAAAGGGAGGGAAAGCATAAGCGTTGACTCCCACCCATGATTGAAGAAAGGCGTTGACTGCTAGAGCACCCGGATCGGGCATCCAGCTGTAATAAGGATCTAGTTGAAAAGTCAGTCTGCTCGCAAAAAGGTCTATTTGAAAGGGACCCCAGAAATAGTTGAGGGATCTGAAAACTAAGGTGTTGAGTTTCCAATCGGAATGATCTAAGAGGAATCTGGAATTCCAATCTGCAGAAAGGTTGGAATCCTGGAAGGTATTCTGCTCTTAAAGATATTTTGTGTTCTAGACAAAAGTTTTTTGGATAAATTTGATAAGTCCTTCGACTTTGTTCCACCCAGACGATTTATGTATGCAACAGCTGAAATATTGTCAATTTTTAGAATTACTGATCTGCCTTGAAGAGAGTGTTTGAAGCTCATTAGAGCATAAAGGCCCGCAGTCAGTTCCAGATAGTTTATATGGTGAGAAGACTCCTCTCGAGACCAAATTCCACCAGTATTTTGATCTAGGAGACAGGCACCCCAACCATGAAGGCTCGCATCTGATTCCAAAATAAAATCTGGTGTTGAACCGAATATTGCTCTGCCATTCCAAGCATCCAAATTCTCCAACCACCAGGTTAGTTCTGAAATAGATTCTTGATTCAGGGAAACATGGTCTCCGTACCAGAGACCTGTTCTCAAGGCTTTTCCTTTTAACCTTTGGAGGGCTCGATAATTCAGAGGGCCTGGAAAGATGGCTTGAATGGAGGAAGAGAGAAGACCGAGGAGTCTGGCCAGTTCTCTTAAGGAAAGATTTTGATGTTTGAGGACATGTCTTGTTTCTTTTTTGATTTTGGAAATCTTCTTCTGGGGAAGAAGGAGAAGACAATTGGAGGTGTCTACGGTGAAACCTAGGAATTCCATGGATTTTGAGGGGGACAGTATTGACTTTTCTTTGTTTACAATAAAGCCGAGATTTTCTAGGAGATCCATAACAACTTTGAGATCTTGAAGAATTTGAGTAAAGTCTTGAGACATGATAAGGATATCGTCTAGGTAAATAATCATACGAATCCCTTTCTCTCTTAGAGAGGATGCAACAGCTCTCATTACTTTGGTGAAACACCAAGGGGCTGATGAGAGACCGAAGGGAAGAGCTTGGAATTGATAAAGTCAGTTCTTCCAAATAAATTGTAGGAAGGATTGATGTTCCTTGGCCATAGGGATGGTAAAATAGGCGTCGTTGAGATCTAGTTTGACTAACCAGTCTCCTTCTAACAAGAGATCTCTCAAAAGATGGATACCTTCCATCTTGAAATGTCTGTAAACAAGGAACTTGTTGAGTTCCCTGAGATTTATGACGGGTCTCCAACCTTTGTCCTTTTTTTCCACAAGAAAGAGAGTACTTACAAACCTCAGAAAATCCATGGAGACTTCTATAACTGCGCCTTTCTGGAGCATTGAAGAAATCTCCTCTTCTATAATCAGTTCTTGATCTGGAGAAAGAGACATTACTCTTGGGAAAGAAAGTTGGATTGGGGTATCTATGAAATCTATTGTAAAACCGGTAACGGTGTTCAGAACCCATGGATCTACAGTGATAAGTTTCCAGTTGTGGAGAAAGAATTTCAGTCTGCCCCCCACTTTCGTGGGAGGGGAAGAAGGAATTGAAACACTTACTTTGTGGGTTGTTGTCGTTAGGTCCTCCTCTTGGTCTGGAACCTCTCGAACGGAAGCCTCTTCCTCTTGAAGGGTAAAATTGAGATTAGTAGGAGGATTGGTAACTGCCTCTAGTGTCGTAGCCTCTGGATCTACCGTAGGGCCTACGATTAAAACGTCCGAAAGATTGTCCCCTTCTTCCGGCCCTGCCAAAAAGGTTATTAGTATTGGGGTTGAAGACTTTCTTCATATTCTGATGAGCTCTATCTAGGGCAGTAAAGGTTGACACATATCTACCTAGAGTCTTGATTAGGTCTTCACCAAAAAGTAGCCCTTTAGGATTGAGAGAGAGCTCTTTATCAGCTAAGTCGCTCAACTTTGGGCTAATTTTAGTAAGCACAACCCTCCTTCTTTCGGAGTTGAGACCAGCATTTGCGTTTCCTAAAAGGACTAGTGCCCTTTGACTCCAACCACGGATAAGATTAGTATCTAAGGTTGAGCCATTGATGTGACTATCTTCAGCGGCATCAATAATTTTGGTGAGGGGGGCCTAAGATATCAAGAACTCGGTCCTGACAAATTTTAAGGGATCTCTCTGTACCCTTCCTGGGATCCCTACCGAGTTTGAAGAGATATTTTATCAACTCTGGATCGAGATTGGGTGTTTGGCAGACTTTGCCTTCAATAGAAGGTCTTGAGCATTGCATCCGTAAGAGGTTGCGAGTATTTCTCTCAAGAGGATTCCTGATCCACTTGGTGATAAATTGGCTAACGTGTTCCAAAGGAGTCCAATCAGAGCTCCTAGGATGTCTAATGTTAAGAGGAGAAAACATTTCTTGACCAAGAGGGTCTAAGATGCTATCCTTTGAGGAGGAGGGTAAATTATCATCAATAGATTCAAAATCTTGGTCATCCTCATCCAAATCGAGGATGTATTCATCAGGGAAATCTGAGGTAGTATCATTATAGTCATCATGGACAAGGTTATCAAAATCATCATGGCAGATGGAATCATTATTTCGAGCACTTGGATAGGTTGTGCCGCTGAGGACACCTTTAAAATTTGTGCCGCGGTGGACACCTTTATCTGTTGTGCCGCGATGGACACCTTGATATGTTGTGCCGCTGGGGACACCCGAGGTACTAGGACCTGAAATAGTGCTCTTAGGGGTAGAGTCAATATTTTTAATTTTTTTAGTCTTTTTACCCCTTAGATCAGTGAGGTCATTATCATTATCGAGTCCCTCTTGAAATTCATCCTCCTCTTCGGGAGAAAGGGATCTCTTAGATGCCATGACTTTGGAGAGTGTAGAGAACATACAAGATCGCATTTCTCTATGAATAAGAGATTTAAATGCCTCATTGTCAATATTGGGGAGAGAAACATTGTCTTGTTCTGAGTCTGAATCAGACATTATGGATAAGAGAAGGAAGGTATAATAATAAATAATAAATAATTCTCTCCTGATCTCCTCTTTTTTTTTTTTTAAATATGAATTAAATAGTATTCCCCCCCCCCTTTTTTTTTTTTAATATGTGGAATATTTGATATAAATGGACTGAGAATCTGTTTAAATTAAGCTAGTTCTTAGCTTAAAAAAGCCTTAAAATGTGTGCAAAGCGAGGCCCTTTGTGAAAATCAGCTGATCGCGTCGGAAAAACTGGCAGTTTCCCGATCGCGATCAGCTGGTTGCTCGGAGACGCTCATTGTGAGCCCGCGGTCCGAGGAAAGCAAGTTGGCAGGCACAACACGCAGCGCGTGTGTTGCTAAGGGCCTTTCTTCGGGTTTTCGAACGGCAAAGACGGGACATAAAGGCAAATAAAAACCAGCCGGGATTGGAAAGAACAATCGGTAATTAGTTTAGGTGAAGGAAAGAAACGGGAAAGAACAGAGACATCGAGGGGAAGCCGACCTCCATAAATTGGAGGTCGGAGGCCCGAACAGGCAAGGGGAAGGAAACAAAGCCTTCCGGAAGGCCTGAAAGAAAGCAATCTGTGCCGAGTGAAGGACAGTAAGCAATTTAAGTAAACATTACAATTTTACCAACTAATATTAGGAGAAGGTAACAGTATTAGGGTAAATACCTACCTGTTAAGAGTAAATACATGTTAAAAGTAAATAGTAAATACATGTTAAAAGTAAATACATAAATAGTAAATACATACATGTTAAAAGTAGTGATAAAAAACATAAGAAACAATGTCAGAAGAGAGTAAGAGAAAGCATGACTTATCTGCTTGGAGCCGCATTTAAAAGAGGCTGATTGCCTAGTGCTTACTAGAATTGTTTTGTTAGGAATGTTCCATTGGAACTATTGCTTTGTGACATATGCGGCTGTTTGGAGTTGCATTAAAAGTTATATGCATAATGGTAGCCTCCGGTCTTGCTCTATGAAATTGAACAGTTTCTTGAGTTGTACACGGTGTTGTATTGCTGAGATTACTGTTACTAGCTGCAGCTAATAAATTTGATCTCTGACGCCACCTAGAAGTATTCCGTGTCTCTGTTTGCCAAGACAGGAGAACCCGAAGACTTTTGGCGTGTCCCTGGCGCCGCTGGGTTCTAAAACCCGGTTCTTCAGTTGACGCCCAACGGTGGGGCGACTTCAGCGGTACCGGTCCAAGCCCGAGGATCGTGAGGAGCCACGTGAGGAAATTCTGGAGGAAGGCCGCCACTTCATTGACCTCTGCATGTCGACGTGGACCGAAGGTCTTTTCTGCGAGGCTTCCCGCTTTCCAACGGCTATGAAGGACTGCCGCCCTGACTGAGCCCTTAGTTGCAGAATTAAAAATGGTAGGATCATTAATCTAATGAAAACTATGATGCCTGCTTTGCGAGTGAATTGGGACAAGTTAGCAGCATGAAACAAAAGAAAGACGAGAGTGTGTCTGATTTCTTCACTAGGTTTGAGGAAACGTTTATCGATCATAGTGGTCAGGACATGAGTACGGAAGGTGGTCAAAGGTTGTTCGTGGACAAATTTGTCTTTAATTTGCTTCCCGAACTTTCTAATAAGTTAAAGGACTCTGAGAGTTCATGGGCTGTTTCTTCGTCGGCCCAGATATTGGCTACTGCACAATATTATGAGAATAGGGATAAAGATGAGAAGGATAAAGCAGAGAAGAAAACTAAAGATCTAAAGAAGAAGGTTCTTTTGCAGCAAGCTTATTCGCCTCGTCAGAATCAGCCTCAGTTTCAGCAACCTCCACAGTTCCCGAGATTGTTACAGAAACCTGAGCTTTATGCTCAGCGATTATTTCCTGGACCTAATCAGTGTGCTTATTGTAGAGAGGAAGGTAATTTTAAGAATAGTTGCCCGGCTCTGTTACAGCGTGCGAATGGCATATCTGGTCAGAGAGGTCGTGGTGGTTTCCAGCAAGCTCCTAGGGGTAGGGGACGTGGTGTGTTACCCCAGAATGAGCATTCCTCTTCCCTACAGAATTCTGCGAATTACTTTGACAGACAGAATGTTCCGACTGGTCAGTCTGCACAGTACTATGTTGATGATTATTATGTCGATAGTGAGAGTGCTAGTTATAATGATAGTTAGGACAGCCCTGGGCAAAGAGAGGGAGTAGTGTCAGTTCCAGTAGATCAGAGTGGACCTTATGTTGAAGTGACTACATCAGGTGTGGTACAACCTTTTCTTTTGGATACTGGTGCAACGAAGAGTTCTATTATGCACTCTAAACCTCCTGGCGCACCTTTGTCTGGCTTGACCAATGTTTCCGTAGGATTTTCAGGCGCCCCAGTTTGTAACCCATTTCTAATCCTTTGACCCTTTCTATTGGCCCTTGTGAATTGGAAACTCCTCTTATTTTAACGACTGGTTGTAATGAGAATCTGTTGGGTTTGGACTTGCTGAAAAGATTGTATGCGACATTACATAGTTCTCCTTCGGGAGTACATCTTACCCTAGGTAAGAAAGTGATTTCTCCGATGTATTTGTCTAAAGATTGTCTTCCACTGGAATTGCGTTCTCTTCCTGATACACTTTGGGCTACAGGTCCTAATGATGTTGGTCTTTTGCAGATTCCACCTTACGTTGTCACCCTCAAATCGAATGCTAGGCTACCTCGTATTCCCCAATATAAAATCTCTAGCGATGGCGAGAGAGCTCTTCTAGCGATCGTCTATGATTTGGTTGAGAAGGGTGTGGTTGAAGAAACGAGAGGTAACGTGTGTAACAGTCCTGTTTTGCCTGTCCTTAAGCGTACTGATGCTTCTTAGCCACCTGTGTACCGGTTTGTGATCGACCTTCGAGAGGTCAACAAGATTGTGGTGCCACAGTTTCCTGTTGTTCCCGATATCACTGCTTTGTTGACTCTGATTCCTGCTTCAGCAGCCTGGTTTTCTGTCATCGACTTGAAGAATGCTTTCTTTAGCATTCCGATTGCTGAGGAGAGTAGGGATATTTTTGGCTTCTCATTAGGAGGACGAAGCTTCCGCTTTAAGAGAGCTCCCCAAGGTTATTTTGAAAGTCCCTCCATCTATAGTCAGGCGTTGAAAACTCAGCTTGATAGCTTTGTGTTGCCTACTGGTGCTACTCTTATCCAGTACGTTGATGATCTATTGATTACTGCTGATGACGAAAAGATTTGTAAAGAGGCTACTCTTTCTCTGTTGCGGTATTTGTCTGACCTCCATCATAAAGTGTCACCTTCAAAGTTGCAATATTGTCGCCAAGAAGTAACCTACTTAGGTCATCTCTTGTCGAAGGAGGGAAGAAGGTTGACCCCAGAACAAATTCAAACGATTGCGCAAATGAGTGTGCCATCCACACAGAGAGAAGTGTGTGCTTTCTTAGGTATCACCTCGTATTGTAGACAATTGATCCCTAATTTTTCCCTGCTAGCAAAACCTCTGTTGGCGCTGACTCTTAAAGATACTCCGCATCCTCTCCCTTGGTCTGATGAGTGTCAGAAAAGTTTTTCTGAATTACGTGATGCATTGTGTTCGGCTCCGGTATTGGGTACTCCGGACTACAGTAAACCTTTCACGTTGTATGTTCAAGAGAGAGAAGGTTGTGCATTGTCAGTGTTGACTCAACAGTTCGGAGATAAGCAGCGTCCATGTGCGTATTTTTCAGCTACGTTAGACCCAGTTGCTAAGGCGTTGCCGAGCTGTTTGAGAGCTACAGAGGCAGCGGCTGTTTCTATCCGACAGTCTGCTGGTTTGGTATTGGATAATATGTTGATTGTGATGGTCCCACATGCAGTGGATACTTTATTGAACAGGACCAAGACACAGCACCTTACTAGTGCACGTATTTCAGGTTACGAGTTGACACTTTTAGCTAGTCATGTTCACATTAGAAGATGCAATGTGTTGAATCCAGCTACGTTGTTGCCAATCTCTACAGAGACGGATGCTCAAGAACAGCATGATTGTTTTCTTCGTACAGAGGAAGAAACGAAAGCTAGGATTGACCTAAAAGATACTCCTCTGCAGAATGTCGATGGTACCTTATGGGTAGATGGTTCGTGTTTCAAGCTTCCGAATGGTGAAACGACTGCAGCATATGCCGTCACAACTTTACATACAGTTGTTGAGACAGCACGCATAGCACAGAATTCTGCGCAAGCAGCAGAGTTGATTGCATTGACACAAGCGTGTGTGTTGTCAGAGGGAAAGCGAGTGAATGTTTATACTGATAGCCAGTATGCGTTTGGTGTTGCCCATAGTTTTGGACGTTTGTGGAGAGAAAGAGGATTCCTTACTTCCCATGGCACAAAAATTCAACATGGGCAGTTAGTGAATGAACTTTTGGAATCACTGGGGGCGCTAGAGGGCGCCGGGCAAGATGGCCGCACATCTGTGAGGCTCCGCCGGGCCGAGTTAATATCCTGCATCAATCCTGACATCCTGCCTTTGCCACACGCAGATTTGTACACAGTGTCTGCCTGAGCCCAAGAGGCGACATCAGCGGTTGTTTGAGAGCCGAAACCACCTCCGGTGACAAGTGCCGATGCTGGGCGGATCTCCCGCGTGGAGCCAGGGACCGGTCTGAGGCGTCCTGCGGCTGCTGGGTGAGCTCGGAGTCCGACGCTTGAGGAGAGCCACTGCGGATTGCGGAGCGGTGCACTAGCGGAGGAGAGGACAACGGCGCCTGGCGGCGGGCGGTGTCACCTTGGACCGAGACGGTGCGGAGCGGCGGACTCCGGTGCTAGCGCTCGCCCTTGCTGGTGGCGGTGAGTGGGGCGGCGGCCTGGGACAGTCCGGGGCTGCGGAGGCGGCGCAGGGCCGTGCTGGGCTGCGCTGTGCGAGCCGCGGCTGGCGGGGGTAGGGGGCGGACCAGGAGGCCTGCTGAGCGGAGATAGAGTGGAAGCAGCCAGACCCGACAGTGATCCTTGGCCGCGGGAGCCGCGGGGGGCCTAGTTACCTGCCTGTGGCCTGCAAATAGGAGTTGGAACGGGTTGCTGGCGGTGTGTCTCACGTAACATTGAGGCCTTCTTTGCTGAGGAACGGGAGGCCTGCTGCGCGGCGATAGTGTGGAAGCGGCCAGTGCTGACAGCAATCCCTGTCCACGAGGGCCGCGGGGGGCCTTGCTACCTGCCTGAGACCTGTTAAACGGAGCTGGAGCCTTGTGGTGCGATCTGAGGCCTTTTATTCGAGTTGTGCTGGTTGCTGGTGGTGAATCACCCGTGGCATTGAGGCCTTATTTGCTGCTGCACTGGTTCTGTCTGCGCCATTAATTTTGAAATTTGATTGGGATTGCAACAGATGCTTGCTTGCTGAGGCGGGATATTTTTCCCTCGCTTTTGAATCTTGTCGAGGTTATCGGCGCTGTGACATTGGTGGTGGCGGACTGGTGCTACAATGGGCAGGCCAGAGAGGAATCAACCCAAGATTACCTTTGAGGCTAAAAAAACGGCGATGAATGCCTCGCAAGCGCCCTCAGACATTGAAACGGCGGGGGCTTCGGGGGGGATGCCAAATTTGGAGGCCACCCTGGTGGCTATGCAAAAGACATTGCAGTCCATTGAGGGCACTATGGAGGCAGTCAACCATAGACTTGATCACATGGCTACGCAATTCGACAGGCAAAATGAGCGGATGGGGGAGGTGGAGCAGAGGGTATCGGCCACGGAAGACGGCCTTTCCACGGCGACCACAAGGTTTTCAATATGGAACGGGTGTTGGCGGTCATACAAGCTAAGAATGAGGAGTTGGAAGGGAGATCCCGGCGCAACAACATCCGCGTCCTGGGACTGCCGGAATCCACAAATGTGGGCAAAATGGAAGACTTTATGGAGAGACTACTGGTCGACATATTTGGGGCTGAGCATTTGTCCCGGGTGTTCATAGTGGAACGTGCGCATCGTTCATTGGCGAAGAAGCCGCCGGTTGGAGCGCCACCACGCCCAATAATTGCCCGTATACTCAATTATAAGGACAGGGATGTTATATTACGACTTGCACGGGAAAAGGACACCATTGAACATCAGGGCAATAAACTAGAATTCTTTCCCGACTTCACAATGGCAGTGCAAACGGCGCGGAAAGAATTTAACGCGGTGAAACAACTTCTCCGAGCGGAAGAAATACAATATGCCATGCTGTACCCGGCTCGCCTGAGGATTGGGGCTCCTTCTGATAACAAAATTTTCACTTCACCGAAGGCGGCCATGGATTATGCTAAAAAACAAAAGAAACGAAAGCGTGAGGCTGCTGCGGTGCAGGATACGGAGGAGGAGCTGCAAGACGACATAGACTCTTAGCGTGTATATTGGTGGGTCAGTCATCTTAGGGAACCTACCTCAGTTTGACCGAACTGCCGTTGCACTCTGCTGGGACATTATTATCAGTTGAAATTCTGCTCTGTCTGGCTTTTGAGTGGTTATGGGATGGAGGCCTGTGCGGGTCTGATTATCGGGGGGAACGCAATCCATTTAGTTGACATTTTCTGCTATGAGTGATTTTCTAACTGCATATTCTAAATGTTTTTCTAATCCTACTGTCATGAATAGGGGTTCTACCAATTGAAACGTTTGAGCTGATAGCCGGATGATTGCTGACGCACACTGTTGATCGCACTGTTGTAGCAGTAAAATTTACTATGCGGTGACTTTGTATGTGTCACAGTCTATACTATTAATTTCAGTTACGCTGTAGAAACCTGATAAGGGTGGAGAAATGTAGCAAGTGTGGCAGGGGTGGGCAGTTAATTTGAAGACCTCGGTCCTCTCCCGTTCACTCTGATGACGGAGCTGTGTGACTCTATGCCCCCGCATATGGGAGGACCCCACTATAAGTTTGCAGTTGGGTTGTGGGCATGGGGTTTGGGGTGGGGGGGACAGCTTTGGCAGGTTGGGGGAGCTGAAGTGAGTGGGGGGTGGGCAGGGGTTGTTTGGGGATGCTGGGTCTGGGTCATTAGTCTGTTTGGCTTGAGCGGGGAGTCTGGAGGTCGGGAGGATGAGCAACGACTTTTCTGGTTGGAGCACGGCTATAACTACAGAATGATGCTTGCAGAGGGGTGTTGGATCTATTACCTCTTACTTTGCACCTGGTATATGTGGGTGAGCTCGCATAATGTGCTACAAGATTTCGGGAAGGGGGGACCCTATGGTTGAAGGGGGCAAGATTACTTGGTTTACATGGAATGTGAGGGGATTGAATCGCCCGCAAAAAACGAGACAAGTTGTGGCCTTTTTGAACAGACATGGAGTGCAGGTGGCCTTCCTTCAGGAGACACATCTGAGAGGGCGGGCAGCGGAAACAGTGGCTAGGCAATGGGCGGGTACTAGATTGGCGTCGACTTATTCCTCCTATGCCCGTGGGGTGATGATTCTCATAAAAAAAGGCGTACCCTTTGTTTCCTTATACGAGGAAGTTGATAACGAGGGTAGGTATATTATTTTGCATGGGAAACTTTGTGGTACCCTGGTCACCATGGTCACTATCTATGGTCCAAATATTGACGACCCGGAATTCTATGTCAATCTATGGAACAAGGTATATGCTTTGCCACCCTCAGCGATAATATGTGGGGGGGATCTAAATGTGACATTGGATGCAGTATTGGACAGGAAGGAAGATCGATCATCCCTGCATAGGCGAGCAGCTGAGGCAGTGCGAAATGGAATGACTGACCTGGGGTTAGTGGATGTGTGGCGATTGCAGCATCAGGGGGTGAGAGAGGGTACTTGCTACACATCGGCACATGACACGTGGTCGCGGCTGGACTATTGGTTGGTGACACGGGATGTTAGCGGCTGGGTGATGAACACTGTCCATCTGCCTCGAACTCTGTCGGATCATGCTCCAGTATGTATGGAAGTGTGGTTGCCATCGTACGCACCTGCTCCATTTGCATGGCGACTGCCGGCTGGTGTTTTACAAGATCAGGTGATGCGTGAGGAACTGCGGACAGTTGTGGAAGAATTTTTTGACAGGAATGTTGGCTCTGTTGATGATATGGGAACGGTATGGGAGGCCTTTAAGGTGACGGTAAGGGGAGCGTGTATAGGAATGCAGGCGCAGGTGCTCAAGTCACTGAGGGGTTCCTTGGACAGGCTGGAGTGTGAATTGGTAAGCCTTGAGCGGCGCTATGAACAACAGCCGGCTGCCTCTCTCTTAGCCACTATACGACAGAAAGTCATGGAGTATAATGAATTGGCAGAGCAGGAGGTTCAATTTCTGTCCAAACGGTCCAGGGCTCGCTATTATGGCGAGGGAGGCCGTCCGGGCCGCGGACTGGCGGACAGAATTAAGGAACCGTGGGCTAAGCACTGTAGTGTACAGGAACTAAGGGATGGTGAGTCCTCTGTCCCTAATGTGAAAGGAATACTGGATTGCTTTGTGCGATACTATGAGAATATGTATGAGTATGGAGAGACGGCGGGGGAGGAAGAGATAGCGCGGTATCTTGAAGACATTGCATTGGTATGGCTATCGAAGGGACAACAAGATTTCTTAATGGAACCCATCACGGAGGGGGAGTTTCGAGACGCCATAGCAGCTCTGCCGAATGGAAAAGCTGCTGGAACGGATGGCTTGCCATCTGAATTCTATAAGGAGTATGTTGATTTACTACTGCCTCGATTGGCGATGGTCCTGGAAGAAGCCTTAGAGCAGGGTCAATTACCAGCAACGATGAGGGAGGCATTGCTGGTGGCTTTACCGAAACCGGGCAAGCCATTGGATAGATGCGAGTCATATCGACCGCTGTCCTTGATGAACACGGACGTTAAGATTATAGCCAAGGTTCTGGCAACCAGACTGCGACTTGTGCTACCGAATATGGTGCTGCCGGACCAGTCCGGGTTTGTGCCTCTTCGCTCCACAACACATAATCTGAGAGCGCTGTTTGCTGTTTTACATCTTCTTAAACCCGATCTCGCTGCGGTAGCGGTGCTTTTAGACGCTGCAAAAGCGTTTGACTCCATTGCCTGGCGATATATGATCACAATACTGCATCGCATGGGAGTACCATTTTTTTTACATCCCTGATCACTTTGCTATACACCAAACCGATGGCAAGGGTACGGGTGAACGGTCATGTGTCTGCACCATTTGAGGTGAAGAGGGGGACTAGGCAGGGTTGCCCTCTATCACCTTTACTGTTCGCGATACTGATGGAGCCTTTGGCGTGCATTTTGAGACAGAGATATGCGGACGCTGCACTGCGTTTCCCTCTCAGATCTCTGGCGGTATCAATGTACGCCGACGATATGGTGTTGTATGTGAGGGAACCTGCTCAAAATTTTGAAAGAATACTGCGAGAATTCATTAGGTTTGCGCACTATTCTGGTTTGTCTATAAATTGGGACAAATCCATACTATTGCCTCTTACAGATGTCACGCAGCCGTTCCCACTGGAATTTCCGCTGGCATGGGCATCGGAACCTGTCCGTTACCTGGGGGTCTGGATGCACCGGGACTCCCAGGAGGTGATTAGAGCAAACTATGGTGTGGCTATCTCCAAATTGGAGGATCAGGTGGCCCGCTGGATTCGCTTGCCACTTACGTTTGCTGATCGGGTGTCGCTGATCAAAATGGTGGTCCTTCCCAAATTTCTGTATTATTTTGTGAATGTACCTATCGCCCTGACGTTGCATTTTTTTGTACAGTTGCAGTCCTTGTTAATTACATTGGCATGGGCCATAAAGAAGCCGCGTGTGAAATGGGATATATTAATTAAGCCTTATGAGCTGGGAGGCTATGCAGTGCCGGACATGCGACTATATTATCTGTGCGCTCAGGCGCATTTTGCTATCTACTGGCTGTCGGCGCCGCCGTTTACACCGCACGTAGCACTAGAAGCGAGCGCAGTGCATCCATTGCCTTTAAAGGCGATGATCGTGAATACGCATACGGTGTTTGACAGAGGGGAAGTGGATACGGTACAATGTACAAGTAAGGCATGGGAGAACTTAGGCAAGCGTTCGCATAGAATGCCGCTATTTGCCCCGGGTATGCCATTACTGTATCACACAGATATATCGGTCTCAAGTGAAATGGGAGCCTTACAATTGCTGCAGGACGCCGGGATACACACTATGGGTGATGTTTTTCCGGGGGCTCGTTTTCTATCGTTGCAGAATATGGTGGCGCGGGTGTCTAACACAACCATGGGCACATTTGTATATGTCCGACTGCGGGCTGCGCTGCGTGCTCTTTATCCTACTTTTCCGGATGAGCCGCCGGTGCTGGGTGCCTTACAGTTGCTCTATACGACGACGGATCGGGTGAAACTGATATCGCGCCTGTATCGGGTGTCACAGGAGGATGAGGGTGGAGGCGGGGTGGCTGCTAAAGCCAGGTGGGATGGTTGTTTGACTGAACCGTTGACTGATGAGGAGTGGGCTGAATGTTGTTCTGCGACTGGCGGCTTTGCAGCTAATGGTAATTTACGCCTACTCCACTATAAGTTTTTACACCAATGGTATTACACGCCTGTACAATTGTTTCGGTATGGTCTGCGAGAATCGTCTGATTGTGTAAGGTGCGGACAGGAGGGCGCGGACTTTCTCCACTTGGCCTGGGGGTGTGTTCGTGTGCATGAGTTCTGGTTGGCTGTAACGACGGCGCTCTCTGAAATGACGTCAATTGCAATTGCTGCTGACCCACGCTTATGTTTACTGGGGATGGCCTCTGGGGTGCCGGCTGGCCAGAGACGCTTGGTTGTGCTAGCACTGCAGATTGCTAAGCGTAAGGTGGCTGTGTGTTGGGGTGGAAGACGAGCGCCAGTCATCAAAGAATGGTTGCGTGATATGGCATATTGTCGAGATCAACTGACTTGTTATTATGAAGAGTTATGAAGTAATCAATAAGAAGATGGATTCTTCATGATAGATTATATGCTACTTTATTAAGATATATGATGTTAAGTTATCAAGTTAACCCCATCAAGAGCAGCTGTCCTGCTGCTCAGCCCTCACCCAACTGACATTCACAACACATTCACATTCCATTCATCAACATTCCACATCTCATGCATACTAGCTGAGCAGCAGGGAAACTCAAGATACAACATATCTCCCTTCGTTATGGGAGCAACTGCATTGAGCAATAAAAAAGGATGACATTTTTAATAGTGCATACAATACATTTTTAACTCATCTCGCGCACTACAGTCTGAAGAGAGCATAACATCACTTCCTGAAATAACAACTAACCCACATCCTACGTCCATATGCCACAAATCATACCAGTTGGCCAGACCAGTATAACAAGGGAGACACAGAGGAACAAACCTTAAGAACAGACATATCAGGAAACAACATGCTCACCTCAGACAAAAAAAACAAGCACTCACATAGCTCATTCATGCGCCACAAAACAACGTGCATACCTCAGACCCAGAACAAGCACTTACATAACTCATTCATGCGTCGGGAAACAACATGCACACTTAAGACCAAGAACAAGCACTCACATGGCTCAATCATGCGCCACAAAACAACGTGCATCCCTCAGACCCAGAACAAGCACTTACATAACTCATTCATGCGTCGGGAAATAACATGCACACCTAAGACCAAGAACAAGCACTCACATAGCTCATTCATGCGACGGGTATCAAACACCACTCAATACCTTAAAAAAAAACTGACTATATACAGCATAGTCATCTCCTATACGGGGTGACTACATACACCATAGTCTCCACACACAGAAACCAATGAGTTGCCTAACAACTTGATACAACTCACACACAACATTAGTTGTGAAACAGCTCTGAGTGACATGAACACCTACAACCAACCAACACTAACAAGGGGTGATCACATACACATACCCCATTTTAAAACACAAGCTAATGAGTTGTCTAACACCTTGATACAACTCACACACAACATTTGTTGTGAAACAGCTCTAGGTGACACTATCACTTACTACCAAACTTCACTAATAATGAAAGAACAAACCATTCTGCAAACAGCTCATACATAACACCAAACAAAGAGTGGCCAAACATCTTGACTCCACTCATACACAACCCTTAAGTGGACTAACAACATGACACCACTCAAGTGCTTCTACAACTTATTTCCGATGTTGGCCTCTCCTCCTCGTCTTCAACAAGCACTGAAAGTACTCTCTGCGTCCGCCAACCCAGTTCAATTCTTGAGACTTTTAACTTGTCATAATGTCTGTTAGGCCGAAGTTTCTGCTTCCAAAACGTTTCCAATAATGACTCTATCTTGACTCTCGGACCGGCATCCTTTACTTGAACACATGTCTAATAACATCAATCACATTGTTCGCAGCTTGGTATCGCCATTAACTATTCCTCTTTACTTCATGACTGGGCTCTTATCCTTTGACAACGCGCTACTGATATCTGCTGAGCATCGTTCATCTCCAATGTAAATCCTGTGATGACATCCTTCACATAACACCTTTTTGCTCGTTTCTTTAAAGATGATATTCACTGTTTTAATAATACCCCGAAACGCTCCACTTAACTCCTTCTAGCAACACTAGCTTTAAATAAAAGGAAATCCATTACCTGATACACCACACAGTGCGGAGGCATACTCCTAACCTCATCATGGTATCAAACTGTTGACTTTACTGGGATTTCCTCGTCTCAAAATGGATGCACGCACATCTACGTCGTGCCGGCTGGTTCATGGCACAAACACGCACCAAACAATGTCTCATGAGCGTCAGAGGCGAATGGAGTGTCGTCACTTTGAATGACGCTTAAGACTACAGATGAGGTAAACCTGCAATCTACTGTCTCGTGATAAATATTTAAATGAAAACTGTAACCGTTTTCTCTCCCAAACAGTGAACATTGTTGAAATTTTCCCTCTTTCTTCCTTTTCCTTTTTCACGGTAACTTCAAGCATCTCACCGTTGTCATCACGGCAAAAGTCACATTCAACACCATAAACAGCCTTCACATATTTTCCCTTGAGGCTCGATTTTCTGCCCCTGAACAATAATAATCTCAGTACACAGCAGCTGGTGTTAATTCCTTATTATACACAGACAGGTCGCACAGATCGATGGTTATCAGTCATCTATCACCTGAGTCAGCTGAGGCTCGATTATCGCCTCCGAACATAAACAAACTAGGTAACTGCTGGTTTCCATGTATTTCACTCTCCGAGGCTTGATCTTTACATTGGCACCACACAGCAGCTGGTAATTATCCTTCAATCTGCACAGATGCACGATTTCCAGCCCTTGAACCACTAGCAAATTACTCATCGGCTGGTGTTAAGCCTATTATTATCGCTAGAAGATCTGGCACACTGGGTTTTCGGGCGACCGATAGTAGGGTCACTGATGGGGTTTGAGTGCCAGATCGCGTTACCACAAATACTTTTAGTCAGTGTTTAAAGTCATTTACCTCCAGATTTCGTTTTCTTCTTTTTTTTTTAAACTCTTCCGGTTTCAGTCACAATTAGCTTTGACTTCACTACTCTGTTTCAGTCCGTTTCTCGTTTTCTAATCAGCTTCTTTTTAGTTGCACGCGTAGATTCTTTTCACAACAATCGCCAAATGAAGTAATCAATAAGAAGATGGATTCTTCATGATAGATTATATGCTACTTTATTAAGATATATGATGTTAAGTTATCAAGTTAACCCCATCAAGAGCAGCTGTCCTGCTGCTCAGCCCTCACCCAACTGACATTCACAACACATTCACATTCCATTCATCAACATTCCACATCTCATGCATACTAGCTGAGCAGCAGGGAAACTCAAGATACAACAAGTTACCTGCAGTTTCACGTCCACGTGATGTCTGGGGGCCTTACACCGCATACATGTTATCTAAGCAGGATGCTCATTAAAATGTCCTACGCTGTGCGGGGCCGGAGGCTGGAAAGCTTGATGGGTGATTTGACTGTCTGGAAGGCCAATGTCGGGTTGTGTGAATGACATAGGATGCGTCTACTAATAAGGAAGGTATCCATAGTAGGGTTGCATTGGTAGCTCTTAGACCCGCACTCGGATCTCTGGGATAGATCCTTTTCCGTTACAAAACACTTCTGCTTTGTGTATAACTTCATCACCAGATTGCTAAGTGTTATGATACCTCCTTTAGGCCTTGGATGACTTTTATCTTGCTCTGCTGTTCTATGCTGCATAATTGACTGATGACCTGCTTGGTTTTTGGGGGCTCAGGGAGGGGGGTTGTTGCGGTACTTAGTTGTTCTTGTTTATGCCAAAAACTGAGACTGATTGTATCCTATATGATGGTACTACATGACATTCGTTATTACTGTTCACTTGGTGTGACATTATGCTGTTACTTACAGACATTTGTTCTGCCAGGTCGATTGACTGTGGATTTGGATTCAATTCGCGGCCGTCCCTTGCATTGGGTTGTAGGCCAAATGCTGTGTTTTGGTAATAAGGTACAATAAAAGTCTTTTTAAAAAAATAAAAAATAAACTTTTGGAATCACTCACTCTCCCGAAGCAGATTGCAATTGTGAAGTGTAGTGCGCATAAGAAAGTTGTGGATGATGTAGGTCGAGGGAATGCGTTTGCAGATGAAGTTGCAAAGGAAACGGCGAGAGACATGATGAGCCGTATGTACGTGGCAGGTCCTGCAAGATGGGTTGTGGAAAGTGGAATGTGTGAAGACACAATAGAAAGTGTGAAGATGATTCAGGCTGTAGCTACGGAGAAAGAAGTGAGTACGTGGAGAGAGAGTACGAGTAAGTTGGATTCGACAGGTTGTTGGGTTGAGTTGTCAGAACACCAGCGATGGTTGTTGCCTGATGCGCATGTGCTCCCAGTGGTTACTATGGCACATGGAATGGCTCATATCAGTGCAAAAGGGATATGTAAGTTGTTGGCTCCAGTATGGCAGAATGCTGGAATTCCGAAATGTGCTGAGAATGTTGTGAAGCATTGCATGATTTGTCTGAAGTATAATCCTGGCAAGGGAACTCCAACTCCAGCTGGTCATTTTGCTCCTCCGACGTATCCATTTGAAGTGATACAGCTAGATTACATTCACATGGAGAGATGCAACAACCTGAAGTATGTCCTTGTGGTTGTTTGCGCCTTTTCCAGATGGATAGAGGCCTACCCTCTAAAGGATACTACTGCCTTGTCTACAGCCAAGGTTTTGCTCAAAGAGTATTTCTCTAGGTATGGTTTGCCGAGAATTGTATGGTCGGACAATGGAAGTGAATTTGTGGGTCAAATTATGAAGAAAGTGTGTGCTGGAATAGGGATAAGGCAAAAGTTCCACGCTGCGAATCACCCCCAGTCAGCAGGTCTTGTTGAATGCTATAACGGCACATTAAAGCTGAAACTGACTAAGATTCAAGCGAGCACTGGTCTTACATGGCCAGATGCCTTGCCGTTGGCTCTTTTGTCAACAAGTACGACTGTGCATTCTCGTGTGGGACTTAGCCCATACGAAATAGTGTTTGGTTGTCCAGCGAATGTTTAGGGTGTGCCTCGTCCAAAAGAATACAGCAGTATTGAGTACCCTATGTTGGTGGATTACTTACATGACTTGACTGCTAAATTACTTGTTCTCCACCAACAGGTCTATGACAGTTTGCCGACAGCTACTACAGATCCGGGGCACGTTATCCAACCTGGAGATTCAGTTCTAATCAGAAATTTTCAGCGATCCAAGAACTTGGAACCGAGATGGACTGGACCTTTTCTGGTGTTGTTGGTAACCCGGACTGCTGTTAGAGTAGCTGGTAAAAAGAAGTGGGTGCATGCCACCCATACGAAAAAAGTTCCGTTGCCTTTACCGTATGATCAGTGGGTGAGGGATGGTATAGCTGACACAGATTGTCAGAAAGTTCCCAGATTTGTGCCTTTTCTTTTAGTGATGCACATTGGACATGGACTCAGTCAGAACGCGAGGATGATGATGTTCTGCAAGCTGCTGTGCCTCCGTCCTTGACACAATGAATCCGGAACTCCTCTTTAAGGATCAGACTGTGCCTGGCAAAGAGCGCTACAATCTGAGATCGAAAAAGGACGTTTGAAATGGACAAATAAATCTAAAACATTTTATGTAGTGAATTACACCTTGTCAGATCAAGATTTTTTTTTTACTTTTTCGAGTCACCATCCGGACTCAGCTGCAGGGTCACGGTATAAGTTCTTAAGGGGTGAGCCGTGTATTGACGCAAGGTCTGCGGTTCAGGGTCGTTAGTGCGATCTTGACGCACACTTAAGTGAAGAGGGAAAATTGCCGTGAGCAGCACGTTAGAGGATGGAGTCTTTTGAGTTCAACAAGGGTGTTAAAAGATTTGATTTCAGAGCAAAAATGTGTATATTGGTTCGTAGCAAATGTTTTTAATAATGTGATTTCTTATACTTTTGAACATTACGTTGGTTTGTGTGGGTTGGATTTTCTATGCATCACAACAGACATTTGCATCTACCTCCCAAACTACTCTTTCTTTTCCTACTGTTTTCCCACATGAGTTTCATACGTTGCCTGAATATGAACAGACACGAAGATTAGAATTTGTGAACAATTTGTTTATACAGATGTTACATCAGCATCAGCGAGTTGTAAATACCACAAATTGTTGGGTGTGTGGTCTTATGCCACATACGACTGATAAGGGAATGCCATATTTGGTTTTGCCTTTTTCGCCTAATGGGTTAGCATGGGCACTCCAGTCAATGTTTATCTAGGCGAATGAAGCATCTCCTGTACGTTCTGTCAAAGATAGTGCGAATAATAATGCCTTGATACAGGGAATAGTAGATATGGTCAGAGATATTGATGCATATAACACTATCCCTAAAGATGAGGTACAAGCATATATTGTTGGAACAAGACGAGATATAGCATTAGTCTGACAGAGAAAGAGAGACAGAAAAGGTCTCCTCCAATTTGGATCGTACCCCACCGAGGTCATCTTTGTCTGCAAGGCAATGGTCAGAATCCGAGAGCTCAGTTTGGTAGGAGTGTGTGTGTTCACACCTATGTCTATACATCCCAGAAATCTCCACCGTTCGTGCCAGCCAAAGGCATGTATTTTGTTTGTTATGATAGAGCATATACATGGTTGCCTTCTGATTTTTCAGGCACATGTTATGTGGCATTTTTGCTTCCTCCTACATACACAGCTGCTTTTAATTACCATAAGACAAGATATGGTAGAGGTGTTATCGATGAGAAAGATACTGCAGGACAAGAAGTTGGAGACTTCTTTAAGGGTTTCCTGCCCTTTTGGGGTCCTATGGCTAATGGTAGAAATATTCGTCAGCTTACGAGAGTGGTCGAGGCCACTATAAATGAGACTGCAGGTGCCCTTAGCAATATTACAGCCGAGCTTCAAGCGGATCGCCTTATGACATTACAGAACCGCTTTGCTTTAGACATTATACTTGCAGATAGAGGTGGAGCATGTAAATTGATCGGGTCTAGTTGCTGCGTTTTCATACCAGATAACGCCCCGACAGTGTACCAAGCCATCTTGAGGTTACATAAGCCTGCTGAGTCTATACATGTAGACGAAGGGAACTGGTCGTTGATAGGAAGGTTTTGGGAACTGCTGTCCAAATGGGGATGGAAGATTCTAACGTTCCTTGGTATGGCTTTAGCGATCCTTTTCTCGTGTTGCTTATGCATCCAGTGTGGTCCCGCCATTTGTAGTCTTTGTGCTACAATCTGTGTGAGAAGACCAGTCCCGAGAGAAGCGAAGGATAATAAGATGATGTTACAGCAACACCTCGATGACCTGATGAGAATAGATATAGACCTGGATTCAGATTGACGTGAGTTTAGGTCATTGCCTACGTAATGGCAAAAGGAGGGTCTGATGTTCCATGGTTTTCGGGACCGGACTCCATTTTGTTTGCGTTGCTCGAGACGCCAGTTTATGTTGCCCTCACGTAGGTCTTGGAAGTAAACGAACGAACAAAGTTGCATGGGCTTCGTTGTCCATGTACATATTAACTTGCCCTTTCTGACTTGTGAGTGAACTGCAGGACGCTGACCTCTTCACCTGAAACTGACCCTTCACGAAGCCAATTTCCCTTGGTTTGATTCTTGTCTGAGATTGCCAATCAATGTTCAGGACCTCGTTAACTTTTAGTTTCCTTGCACATATCTTATCCTAATCAGCATCTGAATTGTTTCTTTCCTTTACATGGGTAGTGCTTTCAATTATGGGTTTGTCCGGCTTGTGGAAATTGAATTTGGGACATTCCTAATAATTAACTTTTGGGTTGGGTTACTGTAAATTGGGTTTTTGTTAATATGATACTCAGTGAGAAAATGTGTCCTATTGGTCAGAATTTTGCGCAGTGGGTGTACATTTATAATGAGAATATTGTGTATAAATACTGATGTCTTGCTCTATGAAATTGAACAGTTTCTTGAGTTGTACACCGTGTTGTATTGCGGAGATTACTGTTACTAGCTGCAGCTAATAAATTTGATCTCTGACACCACCTAGAAGTATTCCGTGTCTCTGTTTGCCAAGACAGGAGAACCTGAAGACTTTGGGAGTGTCCCTGGCGCCGCTGGGTTCTAAAACCCGGTTCTTCAGTTTGTTAGGACATACTCTGTCATCTGTTGGCAAGAAACCTAGGAAGTAAATAATCTTGTTTTCCTAGAATGATGCAAGACTTATCTTTTGCCAGCAGCAGCGACAGCGATGGCGAGGGCTAAAGGGGGACAAATTATTTTTGTGGAATTGGATTTATGGACAAGCTAAAGATCTTAACTGGCAGTAATATTTGTTTCAGGCATTAACGCTGCATGTCCACGGCTCCATATATGTGGCGTTGCTCAACATTTATAATGCGAAAGCAGGGCCCAACCGGGGCTTCTAAGTACCTCCACAGTAAATGCCCGGCTATTGACTTTCTGGTGGAGCAGGGCATTGGTTGAAATAAGCTTATACTAGCCATTGATTTCAATTGTAATCTGTGTGCTCGCCCCATAGATCTAGATAAAATCAAGCCCAATGCATGATAGCAAATGGGCTTCTTATGGTGCATTCAAAAAAGGGCAGGGAGATAAGCGCCTTTCCGAGCTCTAACAATCTTGCATTTGTTTTGGAGAATTTAGTAAACTCAGCTAAGCCACACATTTTCCCCACGTTCAAAGGGAGTTGGTGTGCATTTATTATACATTTGTTTTGGCCCCTTTGTTTCTGCTTATTATGGATTTTAACATAGTTCATAGCCGTTTTATGGTTTAAATCTGTTTCATAAAATTTCAAGGAAGGTACATGAACATTACAAATTGCCTGCACTTACATTCACGGCCAGTGGTCACAAGACTAGTAGCAAAAAGAAAAGGCGCAAGGCAAGGGAACACTGGAAATAAAGAAAAATATAGAACATCATCAACAATAGTGAGTGATAACTCTCAACATTCCTCAAAGGTAAAGTAGGTTAAGCAGTTTGTCTAGCAATGTGAAGCTATGTTGCTGGAAGGGCATCAATGTTTAATGGCTTCTGCAATGACTGTGTAAGGCAAAGCACCCTCAAGAACCTCGGGCAGATCAATTCCCTAAATTCATGTAATAGATATCGGGCACAGTCCTCTCGTTTTGTCAAATAAGGGTAATTTCCGCTCTATCACTGCTGTTTGTTTTTCCATGCCCAGGAGATGCCAAAGCCTATTAACCATTCTAATTTTATTGGTATATAGTTGTCCCTCACTCACCCTGGGTGACCTGTTTCGCCATGCAGAGGGCCAGAGTGAGAGCTCATCCAGGGACGAGCACAGTGGGTAAGTTGATGCATTGAAGAGGTCCAGTAATATATAGCCGTTGAAGATCGGTATTGTATATGTACTTGAGGTCCGTTATTATCTCTGACCAAAACGTTTGAAATTTCGGGCAATGCCATAGGATGTGAGTTAGAGTCCCTTGATGTCCACAGTGTCACCAATGCTTGCCGTTACTGGCAGGTTTCCACTTGGCCAGTCGGGTGGGGGTATAATACCAATAGTGGGTGATCTTCAATAGTGTTTCCTATCTTTCCATACCACAGGGCGAGGAACGATCCTGGTGTAAATTGTCTGCTCACACTTTATGGGTGAATGTGCACTCACACACCAGCTCTCATCTTTTTTGTGCCGGAGATGGACCCCTGTGTGTCGGTGTTTTTAGAAATTAATATTGTTATGTTTCATGAACTAGGCCTAAGTAGTAAAGCGACCTTTCGCCTACATTGTCCTACCTTGCTATACATAACGGTTCTAGCGCTGACCTTTTACACAGTTCTGTGCTTAATAAATGTTAATTGGTTTCTTTGAAACTAACCTCATTTATTATGCATGAGGATTCTTAGTATCATATCTGGTCCAAGTCATAGAAGGTGTCACCTCCAGACCTACCCTCTTTTCCTGTCCCACCGACTCTCTCCTGTTCATCTGCTGGGGTTTCCTTAAGTCATCAAGTAGTAACACCTCTACTAGGCGATGAGTGTTGGCACTTCTCCCCGTCTTCAACTTTCTAGAGGCAGACAGGGCTTTCAGTTCTTGCAACGAAAGCTCACTGTATCTAGAAGGGGTCCCAATGAGATGGACAACACAAAGTAAAATTGAATAAAGACAAAGAATCCCTTGAACATGAAATTAAACCTCATTGTTTTAATCACAATGGGTAAAACTTGGCTAATCACAACATCAGTCCATTAATTTGTGAGAAAGGTGGAGCAAGGCCCCGGAGGGAGGGAAGGGACATGATATCGTGAGGATACAGTGATAAGGAAGGGTTGGTAAGTGACAGAATAATCAGTATTTCCAATCGAATACTTTTGATGGTTACAATATAAGTACAAAACAAAAACGAAAATAATCCACTTTAAAATCAAGCAAAATCGTACTCCAAACAGTACAATGTATGAACATTTGGGGCGTGGAGTCGATGATTAGGACGGGTAGCTGTCGACGTTTCGACCCTCTCTTAGGCAGGAAAATTTGTTATCCTTGCAATGGGGTCTTCTTCAGGACGAAAGAAGGGGCAGACCACCTAATTAATGTATACAAATACTGACATTATTCAAAATATCTAAAATGTGAATTCTAATCACCATTAATTAATGAGACAAGCACAGGGAAATATATTGCATATATGGACGGGAAAACATGCATGATCATGTCGTTAATATAGATTGGCTCCACCGTGGTTGGACTAGGATTAAAAAAGAGTGCGCTAGGAAAGTCAGTTGTCCGATGCCAAGTGGTGTAAGATTGGCACGGTAGTATCTAACAGGGTATAAAGAGTCCAACATTATCGTGTGAGGAATTGATCCTAATGAGCCCCATCGTGATCGAGGGGACTTGATACATAGAGGGTGCGTCTGATGCTGTTGACCCGTCACCTGAAAGATGTGCGCTGTGCACAAAACGTTTACCAAGGACTGGGAAAGGGGTGCATGCCATTACCTTAGTCGAGTAATATTCGGGTTTGGTATCGATCTAGGACCACGAGTCAATTAGTAGTGTACCGTCAATAAAAGACATCGGACTGATGTTCCTAGGATGAGGCCGGAAAATTAGCGTTAAAATGAAAGGCAGACACACTTATTAACAGTAGTTATACACGATGTTTAGAAAAAACTCACCCCGTCGGACTAGTCTATGCACGTGGGAATTGGGATAGAGTGCCGGATGAATCGCCAGATGGATGTCGGCGGGAATCAATTAGACGCTCCTAAGGGGCCAGTATATTCGCATTAGACTGCATATCCTTTACACATTGTAAAAATATCAAAAATGTGGAACAATGGGTCGAGACTTACCCCGTCGGAGTATCAAGTCACCGAGGGAGCAGGAGCCGGAGTAATTGCCGGATAATTCTTGAAGGAATCTGGGCGGGAATCAAGAGAATGTTAAGGGAAAAGCGCTACCACATTAATGAAAGTGAGTGCGCTGGGTATGCCCGTGAAGAACGCTTACCGAGGGCTGAACAACAAGAACCAAGGATTGTCTGTGTTACTACATTCAACACCAGGAGTAATGAAATCAAGAAGATTATAAATCACCATTGGCAATTGATCGCAGAGGACATCAACCAATCTGCCAAACCACTACACGCTTTTAAAAAAGCTAAAAGCGTA
Organism: Lissotriton helveticus; assembly: GCF_964261635.1. Classification (NCBI taxonomy): domain Eukaryota; kingdom Metazoa; phylum Chordata; class Amphibia; order Caudata; family Salamandridae; genus Lissotriton; species Lissotriton helveticus. The sequence continues at coordinate 1,200,327,651 of NC_136059.1, forward strand.
AAAGACTTTGTGGTGAGATCCCTCTTACCCACACCTCAGGATCCTACCATTACCAACCTATGGAACCTACCTCCAGTGACTGGCCACTCTAAGTGTGGCAATTGTAAAGCCTGTGATACCACCATCCAAGGGAAGGAGTTCCAACATTGCCAACGCAAAATTCAGTTAAAGGCACATACCAACTGCAACTCCTCGAATGTAATTTATGCGATAATATGCCCTTGCCAACTGATATATATCGGACAAACCCAGCAGAAAATTAAGGTCCGCATACTTCAACATATGAGCAGAATCAGATGCTCTGTTCAAGGAGCCCCATTGGTCGATCATTTCACAACGGCCGCACACCCACCAGATAGCCTTAGATGGGTTGTGATAGAAAAGGCTGTCCTGGGCCCCCGGGGTGGTAATGTTGCATGCATTCTAAACACTCGTGAACTAAAATGGACGTTTTTCTTCGACTCCATTGAAAAAGGTTTGAATGAACAAGATAGCTCTTTTTCACAATTGGCTACCATGCAGTAATTATGTATTTTACAACCGCCAAGGCCTTTACCCTTGTGGAAGAGGTACGCCGACCGGCGCTTAATTAATGATGTACACTGAATGTGATTAATGTGCTTTACAGCCGACAAGAATTGGCCTTTACCCTCTTGTGAGAGTTACGCCATTGTATACAGTAATGGGCACCTATGCAATTCTTCAATCGCAATTGGCTACCATACTACCATGCAGTAATTATGTATTTTACAACCGCCAAGGCCTTTACCCTCGTGGAAGAGGTACGCCGACCGGCGCATAATTAATGATGTACACTGAATGTGATTAATGTGCTTTATAGCCGACAAGAATTGGCCTTTACCCTCTTGTGAGAGGTACGCCATTGTATACAGTAATGGGCACCTATGCAATTCTTCAATCTTGAACCTGTGGTCATTACGTGTGTGTAACGTGACAATTATTGGTTATTACTTTCCATGAATGAATTGGGTGTACGATGGTAATATCGCCCCACTAAATACCTATAATGCTTTCCTCTTGGTCACTGTACCTCACACGATATTAAGTGTATCTAGAAACTGGCACTCGCAAAATTCACTGAATTTCTGTCAATCTGTAGTAATTCACTGAATTAATAGACAAATCATCTTATCGGTTTTGTAATCTCCATATCCCTGATAAATTCCCTTGCCAACGGTGGCGATTTTATACTAGGATTTGCAGTGGGTTACAATTCTACTCTCTGTCACGAGCGGAGTCTTTTCTCCAGCTTCATTGACGAGCACACGACCACGTGATCGCGTTACCCTGGCAACATATCCAAGCAGGAACTGAGTTTCGCCATTGCGAACTCGACTTGGATCCGTCGCTGGCTTGATTCATTCAGCCCTCGGTAAGCGTTCTTCACGGGCATACCCAGCGCACTCACTTTCATTAATGTGGTAGCGCTTTTCCCTTAACATCCCCTTCTCTTGATTCCCGCCCAGATTCCTTCAAGAATTATCCGGCAATTACTCCGGCTCCTGCTCCCTCGGTGACTTGATACTCCGACGGGGTAAGTCTCGACCCATTGTTCCACATTTTTGATATTTTTACAATGTGTAAAGGATATGCAGTCTAATGCGAATATACTGGCCCCTTAGGAGCGTCTAATTGATTCCCGCCGACATCCATCTGGCGATTCATCCGGCACTCTATCCCAATTCCCACGTGCATAGACTAGTCCGACGGGGTGAGTTTTTTCTAAACATCGTGTATAACTACTGTTAATAAGTGTGTCTGCCTTACATTTTAACGCTAATTTTCCGGCCTCATCCTAGGAACATCAGTCCGATGTCTTTTATTGACGGTACACTACTAATTGACTCGTGGTCCTAGATCGATACCAAACCCGAATATTACTCGACTAAGGTAATGGCATGCACCCCTTTCCCAGTCCTTGGTAAACGTTTTGTGCACAGCGCACATCTTTCGGGTGACGGGTCAACAGCATCAGACGCACCCTCTATGTATCAAGTCCCCTCGATCACGATGGGGCTCATTAGGATCAATTCCTCACACGATAATGTTGGACTCTTTATACCCTGTTAGATACTACCGTGCCAATCTTACACCACTTGGCATCGGACAACTGACTTTCCTAGCGCACTCTTTTTTAATCCTAGTCCAACCACGGTGGAGCCAATCTATATTAACGACATGATCATGCATGTTTTCCCGTCCATATATGCGATATATTTCCCTGTGCTTGTCTCATTAATTAATGGTGATTAGAATTCACATTTTAGATATTTTGAATAATGTCAGTATTTGTATACATTAATTAGGTGGTCTGCCCCTTCTTTCGTCCTGAAGAAGACCCCATTGCAAGGATAACAAATTTTCCTGCCTAAGAGAGGGTCGAAACGTCGACAGCTACCCGTCCTAATCATCGACTCCACGCCCCAAATGTTCATACATTGTACTGTTTGGAGTACGATTTTGCTTGATTTTAAAGTGGATTATTTTCGTTTTTGTTTTGTACTTATATTGTAACCATCAAAAGTATTCGATTGGAAATACTGATTATTCTGTCACTTACCAACCCTTCCTTATCACTGTATCCTCACGATATCACGTCCCTTCCCTCCCTCCGGGGCCTTGCTCCACCTTTCTCACAAATTAATGGACTGATGTTGTGATTAACCATGTTTTACCCATTGTGATTAAAACAATGAGGTTTAATTTCATGTTCAAGTGATTCTTTGTCTTTATTCAATTTTACTTTGTGTTGTCCATCTCATTGGGACCCCTTCCTCATATTACTATTCAACCCAGGTCCCTCTGACCTCTTCTGGGTATAACCCCCCCTATTGTACACTACTTCGAGCAGACACTATTCTGCGAGGTTTTTTCTTATGTCCAATTAAGTTGGACCAAGCACATCATGGTAGAAAGGGAACTTTTGTCCTACTCTGAGGATTATATAGACAAACTGTTGGAAAATCCAAACAATTTTTTTGTCTCCGACGAAATTCCAACCATTGACTTTACACTTAAAGAGAAGATCTCTCGTCTAGAGCGACTAGAAAAGAAGCTTGTCCGCACCAGATGGCATGGTCACTTTCTGACACGGTATCTAAAGGAGAACATCATTCCAGTTGGGCTTCAGATCAAGATAGAACCAGCCATATTCATAGAGGTCCCCAAGTTCAAGGAAGGGTTTAGCCACGTCGCCAACAATTGCTCTCGGCATTGGATGGTCTTAGGAGTGGAGACTGCCGCCGACCAAGTCCGGGTGATTAGCGCCGAGATTAAGGCCCTCAAAACAGAGATAGCAGCGGATGCCAACTTTACAAACGCCAAGGAAACTCTTCACAACCTTGAAGCCACACTAAAGGATTTTGATTTAACAACCCAAAATCGCAAATTAGAGAAATTAGCACGTGACATAAGATTGTACGATAAGAAAAAGACCTACCCGTACCTGCAGGAAGATTACTTCCGCCAGGACAACCAGGGCCGTTTTACCAATCGTGGTCGAGGATCATATAGGGTCAGACGAAACTACCAAACCTTTTCGGATTCCTCGTACAGTTCTGAAGGAGAACAGGAACAGCCTAGTACCAGTAATCAATTCTACGGCCCCGACTACGGACAACAACAGCAACAACATTATCCTTTTTTAGGCCAGCGTCATTGGTCATGGCGCCCACCGCGGGGCAGGGCAAACCATTGGCCCAGAGGCAACCAACGTGGTTTTCAACCCAATACAGGCAATTGGGATGGAGGACGTGGTCAACCACAAAAACAGGTTCAGTTCCAGCCGGATCAACACGGAGAGCGAGTTACCCGCAACAAGACATACAGATGGTGAAGGTCTCCAAGGTACCTCTAGAAATGAAACTACTAGGTGGGGCTCCTTTGACCGGTAGCCCTGTTGTCAACATATCGAGACAGACTCTTAGTGACAATGAGACCAAAGTACTGGAGAAAGGGTTATCATATGTTCCCACCAATAACCCCGACAACTTTACTGTCCGGTCAGAACTCTATCAGTTTTTTCGCAAGATCAGGCTTAAATACTTTTTCCGAAATTCAGAACCACGAACCAAACCATCAGTGACCGGCCTAAAACTTCCATCTACCTTCGTTCCTTACAATAGCATTATGTCAAACAAGATTCTGGCGTTTGAAGAGGTAGTATGGCGGGATGTTCAACAACTTCTACAGACCAAAACATATGTCCGTTATAACACCAGCAAAGAACACAAAGCGGCCTTACTATCACTTGCCAACAATGACCAAGTGGTCATCAAACCGGCGGATAAAGGGGGAGCAATTGTTGTTCAAGACGTGACTGCCTACGAAACAGAAATATTTCGACAATTGAATGACGGAGTCAGCTACCAACAACTGCGAGCTGACCCTTCTAGAGCAATAGCCCAAGAAATTCTGGAAATAACACAAGCGGGATTAGACATGGGCTTCCTCTCTGAATCCGAATTCAATTTTTTGAATCAGAAACACCCTCGTTTGGCTACTATATATACAATCCCCAAGATCCACAAGAGCATGGATAACCCACCAGGTAGACCAATCGTGTCTGGATGTGGCTCTATTTTTGAGCCACTCGGCAAATATATTGATTTCTTTTTTAAACCCTTGGCTGAGTCCACTCCCACCTACCTACGTGACACGATGCACACAATCAACATTGTTGAAAACTCCCCCTTCAACCCAGAGCTTCAATTGTTGGTGACATGCGACGTGGTGTCGCTCTATACATCCATACCGCAATGTGAAGCCCTTAACGTTATCACACGCTGTCTACAACGACGTCAGGCACCAGTCCAAGTTCCGACTGAGTTCATTGTGTCCTTACTCCGGATTGCTATGACCAAGAATTTTTTCATTTTCAAAAACAAATTTTACATTCAAACGTCTGGGGTAGCGATGGGGGCTCCCTTTGCTCCAGATGTAGCCATTCTGTACATGGCCGCCTTTGAGGAAGACACCATACTAAATCCAGTCAATCCATTCAGAGACCAACTCGGTCTCTGGATGCGCTATATTGATGATGTCCTCATCATCTGGGATGGCAACCCAGACCAATTACTTTCCTTTTTTAACTGGCTGAACCTTCAATCCGAATTTTTGAAATTCACGATACAATCTGACAATCACAGGATCAATTTCCTAGACCTAACCATCTATGCAAATGCAGGGATTTTACTGACGACACTATATAGAAAACCAGCGGAAAGGAACTCCCTGTTATATTACGACAGCCACCATCCCAGAGCCCTCAGGGACAATCTGCCCTTCGGTCAGTTTCTGCGTATCCGCAGAAACTGTTCCAACAAAGAACACTATCTGACGGAGTCTGAGGAGATCACCAGCCGTCTGCTGACTAGAGGGTACCCGAAACGTTTGGTGAAACGATCCAGAAAAAGAGCATGGTTCTATCCTCGTGAAGAACTACTATCGCCCAAGAACAACATGAGCCAACAAGAACCAAGGATTGTCTGTGTTACTACATTCAACACCAGGAGTAATGAAATCAAGAAGATTATAAATCACCATTGGCAATTGATCGCAGAGGACATCAACCAATCTGCCAAACCACTACACGCTTTTAAAAAAGCTAAAAGCGTAAAAGACTTTGTGGTGAGATCCCTCTTACCCACACCTCAGGATCCTACCATTACCAACCTATGGAACCTACCTCCAGTGACTGGCCACTCTAAGTGTGGCAATTGTAAAGCCTGTGATACCACCATCCAAGGGAAGGAGTTCCAACATTGCCAACGCAAAATTCAGTTAAAGGCACATACCAACTGCAACTCCTCGAATGTAATTTATGCGATAATATGCCCTTGCCAACTGATATATATCGGACAAACCCAGCAGAAAATTAAGGTCCGCATACTTCAACATATGAGCAGAATCAGATGCTCTGTTCAAGGAGCCCCATTGGTCGATCATTTCACAACGGCCGCACACCCACCAGATAGCCTTAGATGGGTTGTGATAGAAAAGGCTGTCCTGGGCCCCCGGGGTGGTAATGTTGCATGCATTCTAAACACTCGTGAACTAAAATGGACGTTTTTCTTCGACTCCATTGAAAAAGGTTTGAATGAACAAGATAGCTCTTTTTCACAATTGGCTACCATGCAGTAATTATGTATTTTACAACCGCCAAGGCCTTTACCCTTGTGGAAGAGGTACGCCGACCGGCGCTTAATTAATGATGTACACTGAATGTGATTAATGTGCTTTACAGCCGACAAGAATTGGCCTTTACCCTCTTGTGAGAGTTACGCCATTGTATACAGTAATGGGCACCTATGCAATTCTTCAATCGCAATTGGCTACCATACTACCATGCAGTAATTATGTATTTTACAACCGCCAAGGCCTTTACCCTCGTGGAAGAGGTACGCCGACCGGCGCATAATTAATGATGTACACTGAATGTGATTAATGTGCTTTATAGCCGACAAGAATTGGCCTTTACCCTCTTGTGAGAGGTACGCCATTGTATACAGTAATGGGCACCTATGCAATTCTTCAATCTTGAACCTGTGGTCATTACGTGTGTGTAACGTGACAATTATTGGTTATTACTTTCCATGAATGAATTGGGTGTACGATGGTAATATCACCCCACTAAATACCTATAATGCTTTCCTCTTGGTCACTGTACCTCACACGATATTAAGTGTATCTAGAAACTGGCACTCGCAAAATTCACTGAATTTCTGTCAATCTGTAGTAATTCACTGAATTAATAGACAAATCATCTTATCGGTTTTGTAATCTCCATATCCCTGATAAATTCCCTTGCCAACGGTGGCGATTTTATACTAGGATTTGCAGTGGGTCACAATTCTACTCTCTGTCACGAGCGGAGTCTTTTCTCCAGCTTCATTGACGAGCACACGACCACGTGATCGCGTTACCCTGGCAACATATCCAAGCAGGAACTGAGTTTCGCCATTGCGAACTCGACTTGGATCCGTCGCTGGCTTGATTCATTCAGCCCTCGGTAAGCGTTCTTCACGGGCATACCCAGCGCACTCACTTTCATTAATGTGGTAGCGCTTTTCCCTTAACATCCCCTTCTCTTGATTCCCGCCCAGATTCCTTCAAGAATTATCCGGCAATTACTCCGGCTCCTGCTCCCTCGGTGACTTGATACTCCGACGGGGTAAGTCTCGACCCATTGTTCCACATTTTTGATATTTTTACAATGTGTAAAGGATATGCAGTCTAATGCGAATATACTGGCCCCTTAGGAGCGTCTAATTGATTCCCGCCGACATCCATCTGGCGATTCATCCGGCACTCTATCCCAATTCCCACGTGCATAGACTAGTCCGACGGGGTGAGTTTTTTCTAAACATCGTGTAGAACTACTGTTAATAAGTGTGTCTGCCTTACATTTTAACGCTAATTTTCCGGCCTCATCCTAGGAACATCAGTCCGATGTCTTTTATTGACGGTACACTACTAATTGACTCGTGGTCCTAGATCGATACCAAACCCGAATATTACTCGACTAAGGTAATGGCATGCACCCCTTTCCCAGTCCTTGGTAAACGTTTTGTGCACAGCGCACATCTTTCGGGTGACGGGTCAACAGCATCAGACGCACCCTCTATGTATCAAGTCCCCTCGATCACGATGGGGCTCATTAGGATCAATTCCTCACACGATAATGTTGGACTCTTTATACCCTGTTAGATACTACCGTGCCAATCTTACACCACTTGGCATCGGACAACTGACTTTCCTAGCGCACTCTTTTTTATTCCTAGTCCAACCACGGTGGAGCCAATCTATATTAACGACATGATCATGCATGTTTTCCCGTCCATATATGCGATATATTTCCCTGTGCTTGTCTCATTAATTAATGGTGATTAGAATTCACATTTTAGATATTTTGAATAATGTCAGTATTTGTATACATTAATTAGGTGGTCTGCCCCTTCTTTCGTCCTGAAGAAGACCCCATTGCAAGGATAACAAATTTTCCTGCCTAAGAGAGGGTCGAAACGTCGACAGCTACCCGTCCTAATCATCGACTCCACGCCCCAAATGTTCATACATTGTACTGTTTGGAGTACGATTTTGCTTGATTTTAAAGTGGATTATTTTCGTTTTTGTTTTGTACTTATATTGTAACCATCAAAAGTATTCGATTGGAAATACTGATTATTCTGTCACTTACCAACCCTTCCTTATCACTGTATCCTCACGATATCACGTCCCTTCCCTCCCTCCGGGGCCTTGCTCCACCTTTCTCACAAATTAATGGACTGATGTTGTGATTAACCATGTTTTACCCATTGTGATTAAAACAATGAGGTTTAATTTCATGTTCAAGTGATTCTTTGTCTTTATTCAATTTTACTTTGTGTTGTCCATCTCATTGGGACCCCTTCCTCATATTACTATTCAACCCAGGTCCCTCTGACCTCTTCTGGGTATAACCCCCCCTATTGTACACCACTGTATCTAGAAGGCAGAGTGCCACAGGCATCTCGTTTAATAGACATACTAAGTGTGGTTAAGTGTTGCACCTACTAACCTAGTAGGAACTAAACTCTCTGAGGTCAGAGAAAGGGTGTGCTAGACCCTTGGTTTACCCAATCCTAAATTCAGTAGAACTTACTTATTCTAAGCTAGTATTTTATGTACCTAGTACTAGTGGTTTTTCAGTTAATCAATACAAAGATTTATCTGTTAAAACAATGCAGGCTTGAATCCCAATCGCTGCACACCAATGTGAGAAGTTGGCCTGGTATATGTAGTCCAATAATTAAAGTGGGCACTTTGCACCAGTCCAAACAACCCTAATGGTGATTTAAGAGGTCAAACATAACCTTAGAAAGCTATCCAAGTGGTAGCTGTGGAGAGCAGCACTCAGGATTAGTCTTGAAGGAATGTTAAGCAGCTTGTTTTACCAAAATGCAACCTTAAAGTGTTGGTTAAATGAAAGGAGAACCACACAGTCGGTATAAAAACATGTATTTATTGATACATTACTATCTTGTACAACACAGTATAACCTACACGGGGTGTTGTCAAGCTTTTGATGGCAGGTGTGGCCCACACAAGTAGCAGCTAGAGCCGGCAGGCTCACCCTATGCCCCACCCACTTCCAGTTTCCTGCTTCCAGTCTCTCTCTGACCACCCGATGCAGACAGACAGTTGGTATCCTGCTATCGTACGTCTTCAACACCGGCTCTGATGGGGGAGAACTGCTTGAGTGCAAGGTCGCACCATCTCGCCATTAACGAGGATGAGGATGGCTGACAACTGACTGACTGACTACTGGCGGGTCCGGTCCTGGCTCCGCTGACTTCGCTGACTCCACTGGCCCTCAGTTGCCGAGAGGGTGTCACACAGCTTTACCGTTCCATGGTCACTTGTGTCTTCAGTCCACTGTGTAGAGCCCTTGGCCTATCGGCTCCTGAGGCCAACTTCAGTCCTGGCTTTGAACGCTGACTCCGCTACTGCCTCTGCTTCTGGTATGATGTAAATACCACACAGGGTCCTTCTTCTCCCTCCCCCTCCCACTACAGATCGGGAAACTTGGAGGTGAGGTGAGGGGAGGAACAGCTGGACCACAACTGGACAGCAGTGTGAGGTTATGTGATCTCATCAAGTTAAACAAGTCCCCCCATAAGGAGATACAGGCAGAAGAGACGCTCTGCGGGAAAAATAAAATAGGTGAAAAAGAAATTTAGGAAAACTAGGGGCATTTTGATGAAAAAACTAGGTACTGCAACTGTTGGGCCAGTGAAAAAGGACTCACTGGGAAAACCTTAAAGACAGCAGGTCCAGCGCCAGATAATATTGTGCTACTTCTATTCTATACGGACTTGTTCTCCTTTGCTTTTCCATTATTTTTTTGGTCCACTGCGAGAAATATAAACACACAAGCACAATAATGGGAGAAAGCAGCAAGTAATGAGTAGGCGGAACGATTTTCAAGGCGGATTGTAATTACTTAATACCAGCTGGCCTTCCATAGCCTGCCTCCATAGGTATACACCTATAGTCTGGGCCTGCTGTTCCTTTTCTGCGCATAAATGCAAAATGCGCACAAAACATTCCAAAACAGGCGAAAAAAACTGTATCACCTACACAGAGATAATCACAAAGCACACAATACTTAAGCACAGAAATGACAGTAAATAGCACTAATACACAGTGGACTCGGGGGGGGACCAAACCATATACTAAATAAGTGGTATAAGAACCACGACTCGGTTCAAGACAGGGTCGAGAAGACATAGAATCGCTGGGACCCCAAGGAACTACCCAAGGTGAGTAGATAAGGACCCCACGGAGGACAGGTGCAGTGTGGGAACACGACTGCGTGCTGCGTACAATTCTATGGGAAAGTCGCAGTTGAAGTTTTAGAGTTTAAGGACCCTTCCCAGTGGACTTCAAAGAAACCCCGTGGAAGATAGGAGGTTGGAGAGCCACCACACCCTTGGATACCAGGGTGCCCAAGTTACCTTTCCCAGGAAAGCCAGGTGCATAGGTCTGAATTGGTGTCGGAAACCACAATCAAACCCAATGGAGGACTTCGAAGAAGAGCTGCTGCTGAAAGGAAGAAAAGTGCAAATTGGAATCCAAAGGTGGATTCTTGTCGAAAAGTACCTGAAAGCAGAGGGGACAGAGTCTGGGTCACTTAGGAGTGACCAGGGGCTCGGTAGACGAATGCCCACCGATGTTGGGTGCTTCTGGTTGGTTGATGGAGTCCTTGTAGCAGCTGCAGGGACCTGGAGACATTGAGGACAACCAGGAGCCGGATGCAAGCTGTCCCACAAAGGATGTTGCGTGCTGAGGGGTTGGTGTCTGGTGGGAGCACCAACAAGCCTTGGCAACGGTAACCCACGAAGAAGGTGAAGGATATGTACCTGTCGGACCAGCAAGGTCCAGGAAACTCACCAAACACAGGGGAGTCAGGGTGAGCCTAAAACAACCAGGGGAGCCCATGAAAAGCAGAGTTGACACACAAGTGGACCCACAGGCCGGAGGAACAGGAGTCGCGATGGGACCTCAAGCGATTTCATCAAACAACGGCCCCCGGAGTACTCAGTGCAAGGAGGTCAATTTACTTGGTAGGAAATGGTGCCAGAGGCTGGGGCTACTCGGAGCCCAATGCACTTGTTTAGGAAACACCAAAAAGCATATGCACTTGCAAATGTACACAAAGTACAAGAGTTCGGGTATTGAGGCCCCCACGAGGGATTCTGACCGCAAACTTTGTGAGAAGGCAGCTCGGACTTTGAGGGATGTAGAAACCCACCTCCTGTGTTGCTGAAGCATTCAGAGTCCATAGGAGCTCAGGATCAGCAGACCAAACTACAGTGTTGCGGTGCCTGCGAATGCAGGGAAGTGGCTCCTTCACTCCAAGGGAGATATCTTCGGTTGTCCTTGATGCTCCACAGGTCCTGAACCAATCCGGTATGGTGCACGGGCACAGACGATGCAGCAGACTGAGTGGGAGAAAAAGTTGGGCCCAAACGAAGTCCAGCAAAGTCTAGAGTGTCCAGATGGTCGAAGTTCAGTGGTTTCTGGTTCAGAATCTTGTCCACGTCGAATCTAGGGCCCTACAGTTAGGTAAGCCCTAAAGTACCCAGGGAAGAGGGTTGGCAAGATTCAGGGGGACCCTCCCAGGGGAGGGTCTGGACAGTGGGGATGTTACTCCCAAGTCCTTTGTCCAGTTTCGCACCAGAGTGGGAGCCGACAGCTCCGAAGGACTGGTTTGAACTGGACTATGCACAGGGACACCAAATGTGCCCCTCATGCAGACTTTCAGTCACTGGCAAGCACGCCCACCCAGCCCTAATACACTAAATCCTGTCTGGGAGGAGGTCACACCTCCCTGTGACAGGATGTCTATTGTTCTGCCATCCCCTGCTCGAGCTGGGGAAGTGGTACTGAGTCAGGCCAGGAAGGGAGCAGCCCACCACCAACTCTGGGATACACTTTGTAAAATAAAGGGGAGTAAGGGGGAGGGCACCGGACCCAAATAATCAGACCCTTACCTATGCACCACAGTATAGTAGAGTGCCTCTCACTCGTTTTTACACCTAGGAGTATTCAAAGCCATTGGTCTGCTGTAGGAAATTCCTACCTCCTTGGGCATCTGTGACTGCAATGCTCTGTTTCTGTTTAGCAAGCCGATCAAGGCATCCTTCCATCGGTCTCGAGCACCTTCTGTAGTCAAAGTTCCTCAGTGCACAACAATGGGTATTCTGGTTGAGCACAGCAGTAAGGAGAATAGCCACCTCCAGCCGAAGTCTTCATTTACATTTTAACATGCCGGCCTGTCCCAGTAGATCCTTAGTGTTGTCATATGGCATCCGGTCTTCACTACCACAAAGGCAGCATCGCCCAGAGGGTCACCTCCCACAAGCCACAGGTCCCAGGCGTGTACCGTTCATCCATCAGTGCTGCCACATGCCTCTCCTTCAGCCTCCCGGTCTAGGTCTGCCCCTCTCAGATACCTCTGTATATGATGTAGGGCAGTGGAGCAAATTCCAATTGATATCTCACCTCGGTGGGCTCCAGGCAGGCCTCAGTATCGAGTCACCAGGTTTCCTGTCTAAAACCTGGGCATTTAACAGTATCACAAAGAAAGGGTTCTCTGTATGTATGAATCACGCAATCCATTTGTCAAAAATAATCAACTTGTAGCTATGTCTAAAGCAGTGGGCTCTATGGGTGTCTGTGCACATTGGTGTTTGATCGTAGGCATAGGTGAATGGCACAATGAAAAGGTGTCATCCTCAATCACACTTTGTGTCATTTTTGGTGGTTCGGGAAAGTCCTAGATAAAAATAAAGATGGCTATAAGTTCTGTGTTTAACTTTTCACATTTGAAAGTGCTTCACAGACAGAGGTCAAATATCTGGCTATGTCTTCTAATTAATTGCTGCAGCATTGGTGTTTAATTTTTTTCTCTGACTGTAAAGTGAGAGGAGTTTTGAAAGTGAATTATGTGAAAAAGTGTAGGAATCTGGCTCTGTATATGATATTGCCACTAGGTGGTAATAAAGTGCACATAGTCCAGGGGTTCCACCAAAAGTGTACAGGGCTCTATGTAAAACCCAAAATGCTCTATTCATTGAAGTTTGGGAGAGAAGCCTTAGGCCTAACACAGAGGAGCGTAAGACATTTATTGCTCAACCTTGATCAATAATAGACACATGACTCAAAAAGGATATCCACACCAATTTAGAAAAATATACTTTGTATTTTATTTTAAGGTTTAGATCTTCACAATCAGATTTTTTAAATAAAAAACTTTTCACTTTCAAAAGTTGACACTTTGAATATTTTTACAACAGTTCAGTGTTATGCTACGAGTAAAACACTTAGGCCGTCATACAGGTAATTATCACACTTACAGTTCCATTCTTCAGGACAAAAGGTCAGCAAGGGCAAAGGGTCAGGTGAGTACAAAATCTGCACCACCAGCGGCACATGGGCAGCTAGGTGCAGAGGTCAAAGTCGGAGTTTGGCTCAATGCATTCCAAGGGAGACAGGGGTTGCCTGGATCCATACTGCTTACATGTAAGTAGATCGGTTGCAGGAACCAAGCTTTGGGGGTTAGCACAAGCACACGGGGGCAATAAGGCAGCACCAAACATACACCCCCAGCAGCACAGGGGACGAGTGCAGGGTACCACGTCAGCGCCTAGCGCCCGTGCTTCTCAATAGAGTTTCTGCTTATGTCAAACCGGCTGCAGGTGTTGCTCCGGAGGTTGCAGTAGGGAGACCAATGACAGCAGAGGTAAGTAGAGGTGTAAGGGGTGATAGGGGCAGGAAAGATCCAACAGTAATGTAATAATGACTTTGAAAGACTTAGAATAGTGAAATTAGTGGTAAAAGGTCAACAGACAAGATCCCCCAAAACCAATTCTACCAATGAAAATGCAAGTATTTTTCATACAGGCAGTATGAACAACCGCACTAACCGACAAAGAGGGATTTAGTGTGGAACCCCGCAAGGTGAGAGCAGGCAATAGGCGAGGGGGGGGAGGGTGCTGACGACCACCTTCGCGCTTCCTACCTCAGCCCCCGCACCACCCGTGTGCCATGCTGCAGGCCTTCAGTTACTTGATGCAGATCACCTCTGGTATATACCTTCTGGTAACTTCAGCAAGGGTGCTGTTTAAACGTGAAAGCTACTACAATACGCTATATAGCCCAGCGCAATCACACTGTATCCAATACCCCACTTGCAATCTCTTTCGGGGGATCTGCTAATCAATGGAGCCAATGTGTCTTTAAATAGTGCTCAGAGTCAGCGTATCCGGGTGTGCAAGCCACTCTCACATTTCTTTCTTTTTCTGAATTTCTCATGACCTCATTCTGCAAACATCAGTTACTTTGTGTACCTCTCTTCCCTCTTTCTGCATGTCTGTTGCCTCTTTGTGCACCTCATGTGCTTCTTTCTTCACCCCTGTTGTCTCTTTCTGTACTTTTCTTGCTTCTTTCTACACCTCTGTTGCTTCTTTCAGCAATTCCCTTGCCTGTTTCTACACCTTTCTTGCCTCTTTTTGCACCTCTGTTGGCTCTTTCTGTACCTCACTTGCTCCATTCTACACTTCTCTTGGATCTTTCTGCACCCCTGTTGCTTCATTCTGCACTTTCCATGCTTCTTTCTGCACCTGTCTTGCTTCTTTCTGCACCCCTGCTGTCTCTTTCTATACACCTTTTGCCTCTTTCTGCACTTTTCTTGTTTTTCTGCACCTCTCTTCCCTCTTTCTGCATGTCTGTTGCCTCTGTCTACACCTCATTTGCTTCTTTCTGTACCCCGTTGTCTCTTTCTGCACTCGCTTTCCCTATTTCTGTACCTTTCCTGCCTGTTTTTGCATCTCACTTGCCTCTTTCTGTACTTCTCTTGCCTCTTTCTGCACCCCTTTGCTTTATTCTGCACTTTCCATGCTTCTTTCTGCACGTGTCTTGCTTCTTTCTGCACCTCTGTTGTCTCTTTAGGTACCTCTGTTGCCTCTTTCTGCACTTGTCTTGCCTTTTTTGGCACCTCTCTTCCCTCTTTCTGCACGTCTGTTGCCTCTTTCTGCACCTCATTCACTTCTTTATGCACCCCTGTTGTCTCTTTCTGCACTCGTCTTCCCTCTTTCTGTACCTTTGCTGCCTGTTTTTGCTCCTCACGTGCCTCTTTCTGCACTTTTCTTGCTTCTTTCTACACCATTGTTGCTTCTTTCTGCAATTCTCCTGCCTCTTTGTGCACTCCCCTTGCCTGTTTCTTCACTTCTCTTGCCTCTTTCTACACCCCTGCTGCTTCATTCTGCACTTTCCATGCTTCTTTCTGCTCCTGTCTTGCTTCTTTCTGCACCCCTGTTGTCTCTATATGCACCTCTTTTGACTCTTTCTGTACTTTTCTTACCTTTTTCTGCACCTCTCTTCCCTCTTCTGCCCCACGGTTGCCTATTTAAGCACCTCATTTGCTTCTTTGTGCCCCCCTGTTGTCTCTTTCCGCACTCGTCTTCCCTCTTTCTGTACTTTTCCTGCCTGTTTTTGCATCTCACTTGCCTCTTTCTGCACTTTTCTTGCTTCTTTGTACACCTCTGTTGCGTCTTTCAGCAATTCTCTTGCCTCTTTATGCACTTCTCCTGCCTGTTTCTGCACCTGTTTGTCTCTTTTTTGCACCTCTGTTGGCTCTTTCTCCACCTCATTTGCTCCTTTCTACACTTCTCTTGCCTCTTTCTGTACCCCTGTTGCTTTATTCTGCACTTTCCATGCTTCTTTCCACACCTCTCTTGCTTCTTTCTGCACCCCTGTTGTCTCTTTATGTACCTCTTTTGCCTCGCTCTGCACTTTTCTTGCCTTTTTCTGCAGTTCTCTTTCCTTTCTCTGCATGTCTGTTGCCTCTTTCTGCATGTCTGTTGCCTCTTTCTGCACCTCATTTGCTTCTTTCTGCACCCCTGTTGTCTCTTTATGCACTCACCTTCCCACTTTCTGTACCTTTCCTGCCTGTTTTTGCATCTGACTTGCCTCTTTCTGCACTTTTCTTGCTTCTTTCTTCACCTCTGTTGCTTCTTTCAGCAATTCTCTTGCCTCTTTCTGCACTTCTTTTGCCTGTTTCTACACTTCTCTTGCCTCTTTCTGCACCCCTGTTGCTTCATTCTGCACTTTCCATGCTTCTTTCTGCACTGTCTTGCTTCTTTCTGCACCCCTGTTGTCTCTTTATATACCTCTTTTACCTCTTTCTGCACGTTTCTTGCCTTTTGCTGAACCCCTCTTACTTATTTCTGCACGATTGTTGCCTCTTTTTGCACCTCATTTTCTTCTTTCTGTACCCCTCTTGTCTCTACCTGCACTCGTCTTCCGTCTTTCTGTACCTTTCCAGCCTGTTTTTGCATCTCACTTGCCTCTTTCTGCACTTTTCTTGCTTCTTTTTACACATCTGTTGCTTCTTTCAGCAATTCTCTTCCCTCTTTGTGCACTTCTCTTGCCTCTTTTTGCACCGCTGTTGGCTCTTTCTGCACCTCACTTGCTCTTTTCTGCACCTGTATTGCTTTTTTCTGCACCCCTGTTGTCTCATTATGTACCTCTTTTGCCACATTCTGTACTTTTCTTGGCTTCTTCTGCACTTCTCTTCCTTCATTCTGCACCCACCCTGCCTTTTTCTGTACCTCTCTTGCCTCTTTGTGCACCCACCCATCCTACCCTTTTCTGCACCCCTCTTGCCTCTCTCTCCACC
Source organism: Lissotriton helveticus (assembly GCF_964261635.1). Classification (NCBI taxonomy): domain Eukaryota; kingdom Metazoa; phylum Chordata; class Amphibia; order Caudata; family Salamandridae; genus Lissotriton; species Lissotriton helveticus. Next base: position 1,200,344,395 of record NC_136059.1, read on the forward strand.
TCTCTTCCCTCGTTCTGCACCTCTGTCGGTTCTCTCTGCACTGCTCTTGCTTCTATCTGCACCTTAACTGCCTCTACTGTACTTCTCTTCCTTCTTTCTGCCCCCCCTGCCTCTTTCTGCACATCTCCTGCCTCTTTTTGCACCTCTCCTTCCCTTTCTGCACCCCTTTTGCCTCTGTTGGTTCTTTCTGCACTGCTCTTGCTTCTTTCTGCACCTCACTTGCCTCTTTCTGCACTTCACTTGCTTTTTCTGTACCTCTCTTGCCTCTTTCGGCACCTGTATTGCTTCTTTCTGTACTTATCTTGCCTCCTTCTGCATCTCTTAGAGGTAGTTTTAATCCCCCTGCTCTATTATGCACTAGGGCCTTACAGGGGAGGTCATGTTAATCACAGGGGTACCCCAGCGCCGAGTGTTCCCTAATATATGTAGTTGTTTTCACTGTATTCTAACTGCCTTTCAGCATAGCACTGGCTCCAGGCCCGGTTAGTCAGAGTCAGTTACCTCCAGTACCCGTCAGCAAAACGTTGGGGGCACAGGATGACTTTGCAACAGACACTTTCTGCTCCTCTGTTGGTTCTTTGTGCACATCTCTTGCTTCGTTCTGCACCTTTCTTCAACTTTCCGGACTTCTGGACTTCTGTTGCTTCTTTCTGCATTTCTCTTGCTTCTTTCTGCGCCTTTCTTACTCTTTCTACATATGTCCTACCTTTGTAGGCTTTGTACTGTGCCTGGAGTGATAAATGGCTTTTGCCAAACAGCTCGGCAAGGACAGCACTGTGCTAGTCCTATGCTTAAAGACTTTGCTGTAGAAATGGAAAAATACTTTGTCCTTTTCTATCTCGGCAAGGATGGCACTGTGCTAATCCTATGCTTAAAGACTGTGATAGAAAAGCAGACATTTGAGGTGAGCAGATCTAGAGTATCGATGGCGTTGAGAGCGCTCTAACAGGAGCTGCTTTCCGCCTAAACTTGAAAACTACCCAGAGTTCTCTCCTTTTTTGCATATATATATATATATATATATATATATATATATATATATATATATATATATTCACTGAAAAAACCATAGGTTATAGGCCATATATAGTTAGGAATTAGCATTTAAAAAACCTTATTTTACTCACACAAAACCATTGAAATTCCATATATAGTTAGTTGCACTAACTATATATCGCGCACCCGCAATCCACTGCTGATCATGTCACATATTACATCATTCATGACATGGTCAGTGACATCACTGATGACATCACTGATGACATCTCAAATGACATCACTGATGACATCACTGATGACAACATCCAGTGACTGTATTTTTCTGTAAAGTTAAAATATGTCTTGAGTGGATGTATAAGTGTCTGGATGAAGGATTTAGTAGGTGCATGACTGACTGTATGAGTGAGTGATTAAATGTGTCTCACTGAATGCATGGGTTAGTGACTAAACTGTCTTAATTTGTGCATCATTATGTCTGTTGTTCTGTAAACTGCTGCATGTGTTGATCATTAGCTATACGAGAGGCTATATATGTTATTAATTGGTTGCCCAAGTATTTCTATGGGAGATTGAGTTTGTGTGGGGGTGGCTGGAAGGTGTGTGACTCTATGCATAGATGTGTGAGCAGTTTATTCACTAGGTGTATGAGTTCAAGAGTGCATGTGGAAACAGCTACATGGGCAGTTGACTGTGTGCATGAGTGTATTGATGAGTGAATGGATATCTCAATGCTACATGTCATAGTAAGTACATATGTAAAACACAGTACATGTGAGAGTTGGCATATATAAATAACTGTGCATGAGAGCCACTGAATGAGTGAGTGGTTGTATCGATCATTGTGAACTTGTATCAGGGATTGTATAAGAGAGTAAATATGTGTTAGTATATGTTTCAATAAGTAAGGTGTGTTTAACTGTATAGTTGAAGAAATGGAGGTGAGATTGTTTCTTTGCATGACTGACTGGGTGTGTGAGTAACTCCATGGATAAGTGGCAGTGTGTGAGTGTCTGTTTACACTGAGTGTATCTAAGGTTATATTAGAGTCTGAAGAGGTTTATCGTATTAGCACAAGAATGATGTCAAATGAGATGTCATCAGTGATGTCATCAGTGATGTCATTTGAGATGTCATCAGTGATGTCATCAGTGATGTCACTGACCATGTCATGAATGATGTAATATGTGACATGATCAGCAGTGGATTGCGGGTGCGCGATATATAGTTAGTGCAACTAACTATATATGGAATTTCAATGGTTTTGTGTGAGTAAAATAAGGTTTTTTAAATGCTAATTCCTAACTATATATGGTCTATAACCTATGGTTTTTTCAGTGAATTTTCAAGGTTTTGTAAATGCTAATTCCTAACTATATATGGTCTATAACCTATGGTTTTTTCAGTGAATTTCAATGGTTTTTTAATAGCAAATATCATAAGCTGTCGAATGTCAAGTACGTGGTAAGTAAAAACATTTTTGTGTTTATGCACACTGATCTGCTTTGAATGCTGCCCCCCACCCCTCATTTCTATTAGGAGTACTCTCTCTTTGCAGATAGTGAAGGGTAGTTAACGCAGCCCTTTGCCCCCTTTGTAATACGTCGTGCCTGCTTCTCTCTCCATTTGATTGATTGTTCTCTTTGGTTCATTCTCTATTTACAAACAAGCACAGAGTCGCAATACTCTGTTTAGTCTTTGCAGATAGCGAAAAATCGTGTAAAAAAACAAAAGGAATCGAGCAAAATCAGTAGGCCACTAATGGGATCTCTTTTTGACCTCGCTAAAATAGAAACATTAGGAACAACCTGTTGAAAATAGCAATGCGTATGTACATAAGCGGCGTTCATTTGTGTTCACAGTACCCCTTGTTGATTTTTTCAATCGAGCATTGAATTGTTCGAAGTTAATTCTCTTAAGGATCTTCTCTACCTGCAAACGAGGAAGAATAGGAATATTCTCTCTCCCTTTGCAGATAGTGAAGGGTAGGTAACGCAAGCCTTTAACACGTTGTACCTATTTCATTCCTCATTGATTGATTGATTGTCCGAACATTGACTGTTTGGGAATTAGTTCTTTTTGGAGGTATTCCCTGTTTGCAAATAAACGTAGGAAAATCTTTGCAAGTAGTGAAAGGGTACGTAATGCGGACCTTTCTCCCCCGTTGTAATCTGTCATGCCTATCTACTCCCCACTGATTGATGCACCTTTTTCACCCGGACCATTTACTAGAGATACGTCATCTGGCCCGACCAGAGAGCACCCCTAGTGAAAAGGACATATGCAATAATAACGAAGTGATCACTGTATCCTGTTAACAGAAACTTTACCATGAAACAACCTGGAAAGAAAAAAATAGGAAAACGAAAATCAGTAGGCCACTGATGAACATGAACTTTTATTAAACAACAAACAAAGAAACGATAACATAACGTAATGATAAAACCTATTAATGTCCTAGAAACAAGAAAACGTTAAAGTATGCCAGTGGTGAGAGACCAGAAAAACAGTCCGAGAAACCAAATCACCCCTCGCTGTCCCAACTCATGCACTCTGAAAGTTCAAAGTTTTGAGGAGTGCTTGTAACATTGTCTGAAGCCTATTTGCAATTGCTTCATCTTCACTATTCTTAAAGTAAGTGGGGGCTGTTGTGATGCGGTGCCACCCTGAACCGCTTGACGGAGGCCCCCGAGGGACGGTGTCATGTCGCGGACTCGGAGGGGGCGCTTGGCTCCGGCCCCCTCCCCAAGTCGTGTTGCCCTGGTGTGGCCTGAGATCGCCCCCGACATAGGTGGCCGGCTCCCGGGGTCAAGCGGAACTTTTTTCCTTTTGGTGACTCTTCCATTCTTCACCTTGTCCCACAATCCGTTTCACCTAAAGACACGCTGTAGTGGGGCACCCCTTTTCCGTTTCATTTGCCATTCAGCCCGCTTTTGCTACACTGTGCCTCTTCCGCTATTCAGCTGTTTACCGCCCGCTCTTTCGACTACAGCGTCTCGCTCACCATGTACTTGAGTTGCTCCCGCTCTTGCGGTGCAGCGATAGGCGGCTGCCACAGGACTCTCAAAATGGCGGCCATCTCTTCAGATTTGGGCGTGGTCCACTAAATGGGCCTGCGACACCTTGGAACTCGGACGCTTGTCTGCTAGAGCTTGGGCTCCATTCTCGAAAGCGTCCCCTCATCCTTGAAGATTCTACAAAAGTCTTGGGGGCCCCCGACTCCCGCAGGCTTCTGGTGGGGAGCGCCTAGCATGATTGCTTGTGGAATGGCCACGACGGAGCTACGAAATGGTGGTGCTCTCATGCTAACGCCAGCTTCAGTCTGAAACATCCAGAAACACTGTAGACTACCAATTCGATCAGTTCCGGTAGCGCTCCAACGTGACCCGGTAGAGAAGAACTTGCCCTCCCCTCTTTGACTGATGGTTCTTGTTGCCTGTCCCTTCTGTTGTCATTTAACAGAACTATTTAGCCTGCTGAAAGGGGTTGTGTGCCGTCCGCTGGTTGGTGGAGACATTTTGACTATATTCTGGACCTGCGTTGTCGCGTAATGCGTCATATGACGCGCCGCGTTAGAAAGTTTAATAAATTATGAAACACAATAAACAATCCTTAAAAAATAAAAAAATAAAAAAAATAATCAACAAAAGCAACAGCTAGGTAATACACATATAATTTTATCTCCGCGAAGCGGAGCGCTGTTACAGATATATATCTTGTTTCTGAACGTTAATTTCTCAAAATGCACTGAAGCACATATATTGAGACCTAGCAAAGGCACATCGGGCTACCAGTCCCTACAATTTTTCCAAGTTTCGTGCAAATCCATTCAGCTGTTCGATCCTACCGAGAGACAAGATGGCGGCCGCTACGGACTGTTTGGAATGTTTACAGACACCGGAGAGCCAATCAGCTTCGCTTCGCAAAGCTCCGTAACGCGAAAAGTACGCGAAGCGGTGCGCTGTTACAGATATATACTTTTTTTTTAACGTTAATTTCTCAAAATCCACTGGAGCACATATATTGAGATCTAGCAAAGGCACATCGGGCTACCAGTCCCTACAATTTTGCCAAGTTTCGTGCAAATCCATTCAGCTGTTCGATTATTATTATTTTTATTTTTTTTTGCCCCGCGGGGCCCTTTTAAAACCTCCACATCAAACCTAGGGGGTGAGCGACAATGTACTATGCCCCCTTATGGTCATTTGCCCCTTCGCTTTGGCCTCCTCTTGTCTCTCGATCCTACCGAGAGACAAGATGGCGCCGCTACGGACTGTTTGGAATGTTGACAGACGCCGGAGAACCAATCAGCTTCACTTCACAAAGCTCCGTTGCGCGAAAAGTCCGCGAACCAGAGCGCTGCCCGGTCCGCTGTTACAGATATATATCTTTTTTTAAACGTTAATTTCTCAAAATCCACTGGAGCACATATATTGAGACCTACAAAAGGCACATCGGGCTACCAGTCCCTACAATTTTGCCAAGTTTCGTGCAAATCCATTCAGCCGTTCGGGCTAAAAGTGAGGCCAACCGCCCTATGGAAATTAACATGGGAAAAACGCGTTTTGGGACCCCCCTTTTTTCTCGGCCCCCCCTTGACGAACCCCCCCAAAATTTTCAGGGGCTGCTCAGAAACAAAATGTGCCATTTTCCTGAAAATTTCAGCCAATTCCGTCCACAAACGCCAAAGTTATTAGACATAGAATTTTCAAAAAACCCATAGAGAAAAAATCCTAACTATATATACCTACTGGCGACCGCCAGTAGGTAATATATATATATGTATATGTATATATATATATATATATATATATATATACATACATACATACATACATGCATACATACATACATACATACATACATACATAGTATTTGTCCCTAAGGAAATGTTTCTGTGACTCCTGACAATGTCCAGAGGGTCTGGGACAGCTAATTTCCCTAAAGAGGGATCACTTATGCTGGCTGCACCCAAAGTACTCTGTCTTCCCAATAGAGAATTTGGCACAAGATCTGCATGCTGGTGTTTCTTTGGCGAGAGCAGCAAGGTATTATTCAGCAGCTCCTGAACTGGTAAATATTCGGAGAAGCAACGTTGTTAATATCAGTTAAGCTGGGCAGCAAAATACATGGGGTGTACAATGCTACACCCTGCTGTATTTGAGACTGTATGCTCGCTCCTGTACACAATAGCTGATCCCGCCATTCAGGGTTCTAGCCAGACACAGCTTTATTTGGCAAAAAATCTCTGTTCAGGGACACAATGTTCACCTGACGTCCTGTCACTGCACTGCTGAATGCTGGTTTTGATGAGGGTCTTGTCTTAGTTATAACTCATGATCTGTACACCAACAGTATACACGCGCAGTAACTGTCGATCACTCTTTTAGGTTCTTTTTATCCCTGCTTTCTACCTTTGTCAATGCTTCCAATCTTTACCTTCCTCCTTTTTTGCCCTAGTCTGCTTTTCTTTCTCTTGCTCTGGGTCAAAGTCAGATGATTAAAAAGAAGTCCATCTCCAAAAAACATTTTTTGTATAGCACAATTCTACTTTGGATATGTTTGGACATGCTTTAGTGTACTAAACATAACAATAACCTTAGAGAATGTAGATTTTCTCACACATAAATGTATATTTTGTTCCAATTAAAGCTGTTGATCTGTTTCTGTATCAGAAATAGTTATATTCAGATATCTCTTGTGTCTTATTTGCTTATTTAATTTCTGGTGCCTGCAGCAGTTGCAATTTTCCAGGTTGATGTGTTGTCATTATTATTTATTTCCTAGAGCCCATGCTACGTTTGATTGCTACATTAGCAATATTCATCCTTGCATATTATTCTTGTATCTGTTGGCTTGATGTCTGATACATTTAAGGTTTCGTTTACATATGTTTTCGTTCTTATTTCTGTGGTATGTCAGACCACTTACACTAGCACTGCCAACTCATTAGCGAAAAAAAAAGGATTTTTTTCCTATTATTTATCCACAGAAATTTACTAGTTGAGTCATATATTGCCAACGTCAAGAAATGTACATTTAGGGCCTAATTCTGAGCCCTACAGGAATCTCGATTCCGACCCATATGTCAATTTCGACCTGAATCAGTATTCTAATACGTCCGAGAAGTACCATCAGGGCCGGCGCTAGGCATGAGCAGTGTGGGCAGCTGCCCAGGGCCTCGCACTCAGCCCACCAGCATGGGGCCACGCACTGGTGGTGTGTCCTGTTGTTTACCTGGCGATCCATTTCAAAGAAAGGTGTTGCCTTGCAATTAAGGTCCCTCGGAGGGGCCCCCCTCCCCGGGCCTCTCAGGGATGGTGTCTTGAGGCATAGGGGAGGGAGACGCTCCCTTCAATTGCAAGGAGACCTATTCAAAGACACTGTGGGAGGCCCATTGTCCAGCATTTTGGCACCCCTACAGTTTTAACTTCAAGCCCACAAGCAATTCTCACACCTGTCGAACTGAAGGTGTGAGAAATGCTTGTGGGCTGAAAGGTAAAAGTGTGGGGGGGCAAAATGCTGGACAATGGGCCTCCCACAGTGTCTGTGAATGGTTTCCTTGAAAGGGGCCACTTATCTACATTAGAGGGGCCTCGCACATTCCCTTTTAGCCCAGGGCCTCGCAAATCCTAGAACCAGCCCTTAGTACCATATCGTGTAGGTTTGAACGGAGAGGAGACAGGGGCAGATGTGGAGTGGATGAGGGGGGCCTAGAGGCGGGGGAGGGGGAAAGTATGTAGCCAGAAGCACCGACCGAAGCCAAGAGAGTGGCCACAAGCCTCCTAGTAGGTTTTCTCCCCTTTCCATCCTTCCCTTCATCCAGTTATCAACCCAACCCTCTATCCATTCACCTATTCTTTCAATTTTCCATCAGGTCATTCTTTCACCCTTCAATTCATTCAACCTTCTAAATATTGATAATTTGAAAGTGTTTTCAGTTTTATCAATTTGACTAATTGGGGTGTTGTGTTGTGTTATGTTCAAACCACCATTTAGATTTCTAGGCGATGAGAGTAGTCCAACTAGATGTTCCGAAAGATTTCAGACAAAAATAGACAGGTCTCCAATGCCTTCCTAAACTTTAACAGGCCTCTCTCCCAGCTTCCCTGCCCTGGAGGAAGGCACCTGTAGCTGGGACAAATCATCAGATCTCTGCAAAAGGCAGCGGATCTACTAGCTGCATTTAGGCACCATGAAGCTAGGTGAGTTGAAGCTCTAAACAGAGTCGAGCCTACCAGACAGCTCAAGCTGCCTAGTTGTGCAAGACCTAATGTGTGCTTACCAAGAACTTACAAAGGTTCTTTATTGTCACTCTCATTTTCTTGTTCTTTATTTGATGTCTTTCCTTGTCTACCTTGTGTTTGTCCCTGCCCAGGAGCATAGCCTCTTTACAATTCTCTTGACTAGCTGACTTGCGTCCTTTCATTGCTCACATTTAGGGGACTGCTTATTTTTTTTGGTTACGCACTCCATGTGTTTGTCTACCCTGCCTCCGTGTTGCTGTCTCCTTCATGGGTTTTTCCATCCTCACTGTGTTTCTCTCTCCCTTGTGCCCCCTGCACACTTGTTGTTGCCTTACCACAACTTGCCCCCACCCACTCCTTCATTACCCACCACCTCTGGCATTCTTTTTTCAAGTATATATTTTTTAAATATATATATATATATATTAGGTCAAGGTCGAAATCTCCTCCTGATCCTTCACAAAAGCACTTTCACACAGTTGCAGTTCTTTTCTTATTGACCAATGTAGGTGGCACCCACTATCATAGATCAGTCAATAAAAAATTAAAGAAAATGGCACCCCCGTGATCCTGTTGTCGTATGCATTCATGATGACCACATGTCTCTACCTACAGAATGATGTGACCATACACCGTGCCTTTTTTTCATTTTTTGGCGCAAATCACTGTTTTTTACTGATGCTGTTCAGCATTGCCAATAAAAATTGCCAAAGTTAGTAGGTCACAAAAATTTGACCTAATGGCTTTGCCGATGCTTGTCTTGTAGGCAGCCAATGAACAGCTCTCAAAAAGGAGGTTAAATGGTTAACTCTCCTGGGGATTTTAAGTGGTCCATACTTCTATAGTGCACCAATTGTAGCTGATCTATCATCTCCACAGAGGTCTCTAAGTAAATGCTATTTCCATTACCTGACTGTCATTAAATAAATGCCTTTACAACAGCGACATGAAGATGTGACTCAATAAAAAGCAGAGTCCATCTCAGTACTTTGAGATGGAAAACAAATTACATGAGACGGTTGCTTCCTGAATTTCCAGAGAGAGAGCCTGTTCTAAACACAAACCAAGATTGCAGACTACATTTTACCGGAAAGGTAGACTTGCCCACCGAGACGCTTTCTCCTCCTTTGATAGAATACATCTAAGTTGAGTGCCACATGCGTACATCTAAAAGCGACTTACCCACTCTTTGGTAGATGTGAGTTGATCGTCATGCACATATGTTAAGTGCCTATGGCAAGAAACTCAACCTTTGAAGAAAGCTTCCGTTTAGTCTCAGGCATTGGAAGTGAAATGTGGAACAGCAATGTGTCATATTCTAGTACAGCTGCAGGCAGCTGGCTGGGGTATGCTAAGCAAGGCTTTCAGGAATGGTAGTGTATTGAGTTCTCCAGAATGAGAATGTGAGTATTCAAACTGGAGGAGAGTTGGAGCTGGGAAGCTGGAAGGTGGCTGAGACCTCTGATGGATGGGTTCTTTATATTGGACATACTGACTTTAACAAAAGAGGAAATGCAGCAACTTTGTGACCGCCTCACTGTCACACTGGCCTTTTAAATGGAAGACAATGTCTCAAAACTATTATGTTCAACAGAAGAATGCAGACATTCCGAATTGTGGGCTGTTGCTAGAATGGTTGCACCAGGACACAGACGAGCATCACAACACTGAAGATGGGGATACCAGTATAAGTTTCAATGACTCAGGCCATTTCAGTAACAACAATTTTGCTTCTCTTTAAATAAGTGTGCAACAGTTTCGCAATTTCCATGTGCAGTGGGCAGGCCTATAAACACCTTGTACATTACTGTCAGTGTTTAATCTTGGTAAATATCTTTAATATTGGTGCTGGAAAGGAAGATTTATTTAAGGTATACACAGATGGCAGTTATACACACAGCATGCTGACGGCGCGTTCATCCCTGTCATACTGCAGCAGTGTATGAACACAATTAATATAAATTACTTAATTGATAAACATTTATGTTAATTGTGGAGGTTTTTCTTTCAATGTAAGTTTTAGGTGCGGGTTGTGGGTTCTACAGGGGGATAGGATGGGATTTATATGAATTAATAATTAATGTATTATTAATACTAATACGTTTACAGGTAATTAAATATGTAAATTGTGCTACATAATAAATTGTGTTGCTTTTGTATAGCTAAAGGGAGAGTAGGAAATTAATTACATTCATTACAAATTATAATTGTAATTTTTAATAATTATTTATATGATAAATATGTCAATTAAATGCATAATTAGGATATTGCTTAAGGTATATATTAGGTGTGAGTTGTTGCATTTTTAGGAGTAAAGGGTGGGAAGGTAATGATATATAAATAATGTATTAGTTAATTATTATTACTTATTTTAATTGAGAAAACTATAAATAAGATATGCAATTAATATTTTTTAAATGTATTTATTAGATGTAGGTTGTTTATTTTGTACGGATAAATGGTGGAAAGGTAATTAAAAATATTGTAATAGATGTTTAAATATGTGAAATGTGTACATTTTATTATTATTTATCTAATGGTTTAATTTGTGTTTTGTAGGTTATAGAGGTATAAGTTGGAAAGGTATTTAAGTAATAACAAATGTTAAACTAGTAAAAGAAATTGTAAATTATTATTGTATGTGAAAATTGTGTTGTACAGTTTCAATTTAAATAAGATTGGATTTATTTGTTGTTATTACAGTGGGAATATAGGCCCTAATTATGATGCCGGTCGGACGAGAGTCCAACCAACATCACTGTAGTAATGGGACCGTCTCAAGGAGTCGGAGGTCCCATACGCCGCATTAGGGTGCGACCGCCAGCACGGTGATCGGAAACATGATCTTTATTATTGCGGCATGTGCTGGCGATTGGAAAAGGGCATAACCCGCAATGCTAAAGGACATGTAATCAAATATTCATGCACCTTGTGCCAGCACGACATAGGGCTTGCCATAAGGTGCATGGATGTTTGGGGATTGGCACCACAGATGCCCCCCAGGCCTCATAGTGGAGGCCGCTGGGGGACGTGGACCCTGCTAGAGACCCCCAAAGCCAATTTCGACACCTTTTCAATGGCAGTCGGGCAGCCATAGACAGTCTGTATGAAAGGGACATCATAATCCCTACAGCGGTGCCTGAGCAGGCACTGTCCCATTGTAGGGTATTACTTCCCGACAGCTGCCATGACAGGCTCCTTGAGCCCCTCGATGAAGCAGCAGTCGGTCCCCCTACGCCCTGCCTTTACCACCGCATCATAATAAGGCAGTCACAATGCATAGCTAAATGTCCGTCAGACCGCAACCGACCGGCTTTTGGTTGCGGTCTGCCCAGCATCATAATGAGGGCCATAATTTGGTATTTTGTTTAGTAAAATATTAATTGTATTGCTTTCTGATATGTATTTAGCATTGTAAATAGTTTTTAATTAGCTTATTTAATATATGTATATATATTTTTTTTCAATAGATACATATTTATATTTTTAGTTAATAATTATTGTTTTGAAGGTATTTCATTTTGTTGAAGTGACTATCTTTGCTTCTAATGTTGCACAGAGTGCATTAGAAGGACTATCTTTCATCCATTTTCCATCCAATATTGTCCTTACTCTTGTACTGAATGGAATGGGAATAGTGCATTTTGCCCCTCCATAATCTAACACTTTCCCTACTGTTGCTCTGACTGTAGTGGAAATAGTAAATATTACCCCTCTGCAATCCAACACTTTCTCAAATGTGCACTGACAGGAGTGAGAATAGTACAGTTTACCCCTCCAGAATACAACACGTACCCTACTGTTACATAGACCTCTACAAAATTAAGCACTTAGCCTACAGTATTGCGTGGAGGGCAAATAGTTAGATTTACCCCTCATGAGTCCAACAATTTACCTACTCTTGCACTGACTGGAGTGGGAATGGAAAATTTTACTTTTCTGCAATCTAACACTTTCCCTACTGTTGCGTTAACTGGAGTGGGAATACTAAATGTTACCCCTCCACTATCCAACACTTTTCAAACTGTTGCAATGATTGTAGTGGGAATAAAATATGTTACCTCTCCGCAATTAAACATTTTCCATACCCTTGCAGTGCGTGGAGTGGGAGTAGTTCATTTTACCCCTCCTGAGTCCAACATTTTTCCTACTGATGTATAAACTGGCGAGGAAATAGTATATGTAATTTGTAGAATTTTATAGTTTAATTTATTTATTATTTATAATTAATAATAGTTTTAATATTTATTATGTTTGAGTAAATTGATAGTTTTTTATGTTGTTTACTTTTCTAATTATAATTAAATTGGTATTTGTTTTAATTTATTATGTTATTGGGTATATGTATGTGTGTGTTTATTTATTACATTTAAAATCAATATTTACATTAAAATTAAAATGTAAAACATTAGTTTAATAATATTTTAATTATATATATGCAACGAAATATATCTATATCTATATATATATGTATAGATATAGACATGTGTCTTTTAATTTTTTTAATAAGTATAAAAGTTATATTTCTTTTAAAATGTATTAAATATATTTTATTTGTATCATTGTACTATATTAGTGTTACTTTCTAATACATTTAGGGCCTTATTACGATGTCGTCAGAGTTGCCTCTGACCGACACTGTTTGGTGTGTAAACCGCCTGACCATAAGTCGGCGGTTCCGCCCACCTTATTACGATTCAACCACACATGGTGCAGTCACAAACTCACATTTCTTCATGGGAACTTGTGCAGCGGGCAGAAACCGCCCACAGCATAAGCTCCCTTTAAGAAATATGAGTTTGAAGGGATTTTCAAGGGGGCACCAAAGGTTCCCCCTAGGACCACACCGGAGGGCCAGGGGGAGAAGGGGCCTTGCTAGGGGCCCCCAAATTCACTTTCCAACGGACTTTCCATATCGGAAAGGATGACATGGAAAGGCTGACGGCAACCAACATCACAATCCCAAAGGCAGAATCTCTGTCCTCAAGGGATTATGTGCCCATTCCGACTGGCCAACTGCCTCCTTGGAGCCATCAGAACTGAGTCAGTTTCTCTGGCCAGTTTACACTCCAACTGCCGTCATTGTAATATGGGGGTCAGAGTGTAAACCTACCATGTCAGAGGCTTTCTGACCGACATCCGAATAAGGCCTTAATGCAGAGGTCTTCAAACGTTTTGATGCCATGATCCCCAGGTCAAAATATTTTAAGCGTAAGGACCCCTTCCTGACAAACATTTCTCAAACATGGTACTCATCATTGCCAACTATTGACAACCATAAATTCCTCCAATTCCCACAGCAAATCCATTTTACATTGGGGAAATAAATTCAACAGTGTTTAGCAAACCAAAGGTCTGTGAGCATGGGGGCATGGTCAAAGGTGTGGCTAAAACTAAGGTCCTCATTTATCAAATTGGCGTAGGGCAGCGCTGCAAGTCTTCTTGCTGCGCTGCCCTATTCCAATGTGAAAGGGCAGGAATGCACCTTATTTATGAAATATGGTGCATTCCTGTCCTTTCCCCCTGCGTTGGCACACAAATTGCTGCCTAACGCCAACATAGGCAGGATTGTTTTTGTGCAGTAAGGGACACTTTCCTGCAAAACAAGAATCCTGAGAGGGGGTTTTCCTCTTTCTATGTGTGCTGCAGAATGCAGCACACATAGAAAGAGGAACACACATAGCAACATGCCACCCGTTCCCCTATGCCATCCACATCTCGTCTCACCTCTTTCATCTCCGCCGCAAATTCTTTTTGTAGGGTGTGGATATCATCCCATCAGGTGGTGAAGAGCGACTCCAGGAAGGCCTTGGTGATAGGCTCCGACCCCTCCGATTGCGCCCCAGCGGACCGGGGTGTACTTGCCGCCATGTCCGTGGACCGTTGATTCGCCTGTGCTTTAGCGAAGAGCTCTTTGACCGTCCCGACCTTCCTGTTCCTCGTCGAGGACATAACTGCGCAAGCAGCAGCAGAAGTAGACCAAATCCGCCACAGCTCTGGGCCTCTCGTGGAAAGTTGCCCCGACACTCCGGGCTCCAGATGAGAGCAGTCTCCGCTCGCTCACGGTCGTCGGCACGGCTAAACCTCCTAGGCCCCCGGGGTATGCACGGGGCAGCTCTTCAGAGTCTCATCCCAGTCCCCCTTTGTAGGGCAGTGCCCTTCAGCTCCGTCGCCCACGTGGCACAAGGGATAGCGATTACTCCTCTCCACCAGTCCCAGGTAACTGGCCCTAGTAGCTCCCCCCGAGATCCGGTCGCTGGTCACTGGGCCATGCTGCCCACCATTCGCTACCTCTCTGCCCGGGCTGCTTGTATCTCAGGGGCCAATGGGCCCCCCGGGCTCACAGTCAAAAGCCAGGAAATACAGGGCCCGTGCCTACCGCTCCTCGTTCCTCACCTCCTCCATTAGGTGTGGCTGCTCGCAGTGCCTGCAGTCCCCTGGCTCAAAATGGCAGTGCGCGCCTCCCAGCAGTCTGCTGCGCTCGTCGCGCCTAACCGTTAGTCACGGCGCTCCTCGCCGTCTGAATCCGAGTGGGTGCTCCAACCCACAGAGCCTCCTGTCTGCTGCACTCACCCCCTCAGTGCCTTGAAGGGCCAAGCCGCACCGATGGCGCCGCCGCACCTCCACAAGATGGTGGCTGCAGTCGCGGTCGATGAGTGAGCCGACCCCCGCTGGTGAGTCTCGCTGTCAGGAGGGTGGCTGCGATCGCGGTCACGGGCAGGGAAGCTGTAACACCCCTCCGTGGGATCTCCCGGGCGGAGCAGCCGCACACCGCCCCTGTCCCCGCTGGAGGTCGTCGTGCGCGGGACCCGCTAAACTGCCGGGCCACTCATCCAGCCCTCCGCCCAGCGCGGCCTTGTCTCTCTGCCGCAGTCCCTCTCCGCTGAACGCCGTTCCCCGGTCCCCGGGCACCGGCGGCGGCGGAAAGGTCAATTTCACAATCGCCGGGACCAGTGCAGTGCGGTCCACCGATCAGACCGACCGGCAGCTGTAAGATAGGCCCCCGGGCCCGTGCCAAAGGAAGCTGTCGGCAGGAGCTCTGGACAAACACGTCCGCTCACGCCGCCATGTTGGCCACGCCCCCCATTCCTAGGTTTAGACAATATATTTATACAGACGTACAAAACAATTGAGTGCAATGGTTTTATTTCCTTCAATCACTACCACTCGTAAGCAAGGTGGAAACCCAAGGAACATTGATTTAAATCCATTTGCTTTCTTATCCCTATGAAGGGATACAGCAGTGATGAAGCTAACATGGGGAGAAGGGTGCCCTGGCCACCCTGGTTTCCTCTTTTGTTCCACTGGCTCCCTTGATTGGCGCCTGATTTGATCAGGGTATTTGCTTGCATTTTACAATGGAAATGCAAGCACTTCATTTGCTTAAGAGGAATATCGACTGGCTAATTTTTCAAATGTGTTGTTTGCATTTCAGAAGTTAAATGTATGACAATTCCTGTAACCTAACCTGATTGAAAGGGACCAGCTAGATTTATCAAGACTTTGCAATACCACAAAGTGACACAAAGTAGCATAAATTCTTGATAGCAGATTTACTTTCCTGCACAAAGCTGCCCCTTTTGTGGTGCAGACAGTGTTGGGGTCTGCTTTGCACTACATTACATCAAAGGGGAGCTCCTTAAGTGGTACTTGAACATTCCAAAATTTCCACCCATGGTTTTTGACGCAGTGCCAGATCTACAAAAATTGCCAATTATAACTTGCACTGCCTTTCTCCTTGGAGGGCACTGCCTCCAAGGTATGTCACAGCTATGCCTCCCCTTCCTTTCCCATTCATCGGAAGACGAAAGCAGTTTTTGTGGTGTTTCAGAAACATACTAGACTATTTCTCTGGTGATCATCATACCCAAGTGGACACTATTGCTGCCATTCCAAATTCATTTTCAGTTTTTCCAAATCATTGGCCTGCAGTCTTCATCTCTACTCAGCCAGTCAATTCACTTCCCCTCATGCAAGCAGCTTCACTACTGGATATATGCTAATTAATCTCCACCGTGCTCACTACAAATATATTTCCATCTTGATGATCACCTCACAAATCATCTAGGGTCAAAACGTCATCAATAATTTATGGTGTAAGGACTTCTTTAGGAATGACATGATAGCTATGGAGTATTGAACTGTTATCACATTTTTTTTAAACTGCACATTCTATTGTACAATTCTTCAAAAGAAATAATCTGGCCACTGTGTCTGCTGCCATTTTTAATTTGGTCACTTTGTTCAGGCTCCTTGGGATTTTTCTCTTCACTTGCACCGTGTGGCCACTTTTTACTATAGAGAACTGTGCTTTTGCATATTGAAAAGCATTGCGATTATATTCTATGTTCTAAAACAATGCTTCAATAGCTAAAATAAATATTTGCATATATGTTCTCTGTAAATAAGTTTATAAAGTGTGTATGCTAATTGATTTTCTTCTGATAGATTGCAGAGCTATCTCTCTATTTATAAATACTGTTAGTGAACCAGCCAGCCAGCCCCTGCTTTTGGGCAACATTGTTTGCATTCTAATATTTGTAATATTTTTTCTGCAATATAAGAATCTCAACATGCAAAATGCTCCTAGCTAAAAAGATAGATCTGGGGGGTGTGTCCAAGATGGCACCCGGGCAGTGGCCTACTTGCGGGGCTACGCCGCGCCGATTATTCATTAGTGGACCCAGGGGGCCTGACGCTCTGGGACACCGGATTCAGCCGCCGGAAGCATCCCGGGGCCCGCCAGTCTTGTTGGCAGCAGCAGTAATGCCTGCGGGCGACTTGAGGAGGGATCGAGAACACGCTGCTTGACCCCAAAATGGTGGTGTGAGGAGTATGGCGATTGGAGGATTGCGATGAAGCTACCCGGCGAGCGGTGAACCTGGACTGCGGCTGTAGAGGAACGCCACTGGAGACTTGGCCCATCCTCTGCCTTCCGCGCCTCCGAGTTGGAATCCGGCTGAAGGCGTACCTCTAAGGGCTGCACGTGGAGTCAGAAGTTGTGGTGCGGTGCATGGCCTGGCTACAGTCGGGCCTCCGAAGTGGCGATCTGGAGCTCACACAGTCATTCCTGCATCTGGAGTGTGGGAGACCTGCGCTTGGGCTGCAACACTAGTGGACTGCTTTATGATGATCACCTGGCTATACACAAAACCAATTGTAGCTGGGGGGGCACTGACTGTCTCTCACACAGTGGTTGGCCCAGTGCTCCTGGCCCCCCTTCACCTACTCCGCTCCCACTGGAGACTTCGCCCCAAGAGACTGCATTACCAGCGCTGGGGAGCTTGGGGAAGGGGATTGAGGCTTTCCAATTGCCATAGAATAATGTATGATGTAATGCCGCATTTTTTTTCCCCGCAAGGAATCACAACGCGGTTGCTACAACATCCGCGTTGTGATTCCGCATACCATTACTCCGCAATTCGGAACAACGACTTGCGGAGGGGGGGCGCTGGATGCTGGAATAGTATAATTTACTATTCCAACTCCAGTCTGTGCGGACAATAGGGAAGGTGTTCCGACTTGCAGAGTAATGGTATGCGGAATCACAACGCGGTCGTTGTAACGACCGTGTTGTGATTCCCTGTGGGGAAAAAGTTTTGTGGTAAACGTTGTTTACCGCCATAGAAGCATAGCAAAGAGCCAAAAACTACTTGAGTCCACACAGGAACTTTTGCGATAACACACCTATTGCGGAGCCCTATTGTGCAGGCATCCCCCCCATTGGAGAGGTGGGTGACAGCAGGCCCAGATGGTGTTCTCAACGGGCAGACTGGGCTGATGCCGGGCTGGTACAAGCTCAGTGGTACCGTGGCTGGTGAAGCTGCCCTGAAGACGGTGGGCACCTTATCAACTGCAACTTTGCTACTTTGAACTGCCCCTCTGCACGCGGTGGATTAGTAGGTGCTCCGCCCCAATCCAGAACTGGTCTGTAGGCGAGATACAGGATGACATCCACCAGGCCTAAAAAGGAGGCAACGATTAAAGATATATTTGCTAAACCGCCAGCTAAGAAAACAGGGTCGAACCCAGGTGCTTCGTCGCCAGTTCAGTTAGCCAAACGGAGAGAGTGGATGACCACTACAACGACCCCGTTACCCGGGGATTCATGGAGACCATCTTTGGCTCCCTACAACATGACATAGGGGCGTTGGGTACAGAAGTCTCTAAAGAAGTAAAGGACTTACGCCACGACATGAATGAATTGCAACAAAGAGTGGACTCAGTTGAAAGGTCTGGAGATGATAGAGAAGAAGAACTTGAAGAATGTCACAGAGAAATCATGGAACTCTAAGACCACAATGCAGATCTCAACCATCATCTAGAGGATTTAGGGAATAGGTCCCACAGATCCAATATACGAATTAAGGGCATTCCACTGCAGGCAGATGCTGGTCACCTGGAAGAATACGTGCTACGCCTGTTTCTCCATGTCGCCCCGGAACTAAAAGTAGGGGGAGGGATTGCCATCCTTTTTAAAAAGGAATTCAACTGTGAATTCACTAAGCTACCCTGTTCCAACTGTGAAGCGGCTGTATTCAAACTTGCTCTCACCCCCAACTATACACTAACTGGAGTACTCATCTATCGCCCACCAGGAACGGCGACGAACTAGGTGACAGCCCTTCCAGAACTCATTGGTCCTTTAGTTATGAAGGCATCGAATTTCTCCCTTATCGGTGATATGAACCTGCACCTAGAAAATCCTAATTGCTCAAAAGCCGTAGATTTCATTGCTGATCTAGCATCCCTTAATTTAAACCTTATGAACACTGGACCCACACATAGTGCTGGACATTTACTCGACCCGGTTTTCTCCAATATCAAGGAAATGACCACCCTCCTTGCTTTGCCAAATTGCTGGTCAGACCACTACCTAGTGAAATTTTCACTTCAAGTTGCCATTTCAAGGGCAGGGGACACACCTGAGCAACCACAGTTTATCAGAAACTGGAAGAAACTAGATATTGATGCCTTGAACACTTTCTTAAACTCATACACGCCTTGTTCGAAATCATCGGTCCACACCTTATCTACAGCCGTACAGAAATGGCTTATGACAGCCATAGATACCTGCTTACCAAAAACTAAATTAAAATGTAAAGAACATCGACCCCCTGCCCCCTGGTTCACAGAAACACTGAAGCTAGAAAAATCTAAGTGTAAAAATTCTGAGCGTACATGGAGGAAAACGTACTCATCTGAAACTAAAAGGGAGTACAAGACTAAACTAAACAAATATCATGCACTCTGTAGTAAGGCCAGAGCTGATTTTGTGTGCTCTACAATTATGGAGGCACTAAATCGGTCAAAAGCACTTTTTAAAATGGTGAAAGAGCTGGCAGGTTCTAAAACGTTACAATCTCCACTAGACTTGAGTAAACAGCAATGTGACTTATTAGCCACGTTTTTTGTTAGTAAAGTGGATAAATATATCAGGGGATAGGACAAGCTCAGAATAATAGCTATCGAGCAGACACCTCCTCACATAGTGCCCTGATCACTAAGTCTCCTAATAACACAGATCCGTTGCTCCTCCATGGCCCCAGCAACACTTTGGAGAACTGGCCTAAACTCAGCACGGACACATTTATTGAGCTACTTAGCACAATTAAATCTGGGTCACCAAATGATCCATTACCGTGCTCAGTACTTAAGACACGTGACAAGAAGGCAATGGTTATTATTACAGACCTTTTAAACTTGTCCTTACAAGAGGTAACTGTACCAAAAAAATGGAAACATTCCATAATTCACCCACTGCTAAAGAAGGTTGGAGCCGACCCTAACCTGCCGTCAAATTTTAGACCCATTTCCCTACTATTCATATTCTCAAAGATTTTAGAAAAACACGTGCACCATTCCCTAACTGAATTCACCAAGGCCCAGGATCTGCTGCCTCCCAATCAGTCAGGTTTCAGATCGGGGTTCTCTACGGAGACGACACTATTGGGAGTTACTGAAAATATCCGCTCCTTGATGGATAAAGGCGAAACGGTTGCACTGGTACTTTTAGACCTTAGTGCCGCATTTGATATGGTATCACACACTGTATTAATGAGGACACTATATTTATTAGGTATTAGAGGCCCGGCTTTAAATTGGATTAAATCTTTGCTGGAGGAACGTACCTTTCAAGTTTTCTCTCACTCTGCTTGCTCTGATGTCCAGGTCTTCAAGCACGGAGTACCACAGGGCTCTATATTAAGTCCACTACTATTCAATCTATATATGTGCCCATTAGCAAAGGTAGTGGAAGAAACTGGGCTACAAATGTACTCCTACGCTGATGATTCTCAGCTGCTCTTTTCACTCCCCTCGGGAAATAAGGATAATCCCTCTATACTCAAACAAGGGCACGTGAAAATTGCAGGATGGATGCAAGAAAATGTTCTCAAGCTAAACGGTGAGAAAACCGAAGTGATGATACTGGGCAAAGACAAAAAGCTATGGGGCCCCCAACATTGGCCGCAAGAAATGGGCCTACTCCCAGTAATGCAAGCACGTAATCTTGGCATCATTATCGATGATTGTCTTAATATGCATCAACAAGCAGTGAAAACGTCCGCTACCTGCTTTGCCATTTTGAAATAAATTCTAAATTGATACTTGTATAGAGCACTACTCACCCGCAAGGGTCTCAAGGCGCTTGTACGAATACCGCTGTGGAACCCATCCTGGCTTTCCCTGTGAGGTGTCCACTCCTGGGCACCCCCAAGGTGGAGGCCAGGCATCCTTAGCGTTGTGGGGGCCGTTGTGGAAATTAAGCAAGCTATTGCCCAGAGTTGCAGAGTGGGACTCCATGATTGGAATAGGCACGAGGCGAGAATTATCAGGTCTGTGGAATTTTGAGCCCAAGACCCGCCGAGGCGGGGAATTGAACCCTGGTCCCGGGCTAGACCTCTGCATCAGGGTCTGCCGCTCTAACCATTGAGCCACACTTCTCCACACTTCTAAAGAAGATTTGTTGGATGCTGCCAGAATCAACTAGGAAAACTGTATTCAACGCACTAATTACATCTAGGCTTTGTGAGAAGTTGGCCTGATGTATGATGTCCACAGTTCTGTGGGCACCCTGTATCAATCCAAACAATCCCTTATGGTGGTGGTTGTAAGTCAACCTTATAGACAAGCTATCCTAGGGGTAGCATGGACTAAGCAGCCTTAAAGGCTTAACTCAAGAGGATATGTGAAGCCAGCTGTTTTACCATATGTAATCCTGTAATATCAAATGAAAGGACACCACACAAGTTATATATTATTAAAATATATGTATTTATTCTTAGAATAATCCCCACTACTCTTTATGAGCAATGAAGCACAAGCGTTTAAATAAAAGCACAGTATAACATAAACAAGTTGCACGTTTTGAATGAGGCCGGTGGCCACTCAAACCATATATCAAAAAAGTGGTATAACAATCACTAATCGATCTGGGGTAAGGCCTAGGGCCTTGTGAATCGCCGGGACTACACTGGACTAACAGCAGTTAGGACGGGAGTAGCCCGCGGGATTCGGGTGCAGTGAGGGAAGCACGGCTTGCACCAATGTAAAGTCAATGGTGCGTAAAAGTTACAATGTTATTGCAAAAGGAGTCTTCCGACTGGACTAGGACTACCAAACTTTAGACTTAGGCACTATAGGTGTGTACCAGTGTAGGAACACCGGCGCTAGTAAGTTACCTCACCCACAGGAAGCGGGTGCACAGGTGCCAATCTGTGTCGCGTTTCGTCACGCAGTTCGATGGTGCCTGAGGATGAAGATGCTGCAGGCGTCCAGAAGAGAAGTGTCCGGTGCGATCCAAGGGTGGATCGAAGTTGAAGGGTACCTGAAAGCAGAGGGGATAGAGTCTGGGTCACTAGCCAGTGACCAGGAAGGAACCAGGAAGGAACCAGGCGGTGTTGGGTGCAATCAGGTTGATGCCGGGTGCCTTGTCTCCGCTGCCACGTGGACTCTGGGGCACTGAGGATGTCCTGGAGTGAATCACAAGCTGTCCCACAAAGGCTCTCGCTGTCAGCGGTGTCGGCTTCCGGATCGGAGTCAACAAGCCTTGGCAAAGGCAACCCACGCAGGATTCAAAGAAGGCTTTACACTCGAACCAGCAAGGTCAGAGCGGGTGCTCCTTTTCAGGGGAGCGAGGGCCAGTCTGGAGCAACCAGACCAGCGGTGTCAATTTAAGGTTTCGTTGGTACAGGGGCCACTAGCCAATGGGCAAGCAACTGGACCAACACGTCAAGCAGGAAAATGCAAAAGGGCACCACGCAGCACTTGTCGAGTGTGGAGGGGTGAGCTTCGGTGCACAAGCTGCCCGGGCTGGAGCTTCTCACACTCTAATGCACAGCTTTGAGGGAGCCTCGGTTGCTGCACGGTCAGCGCTTTGTGGTTTATCCAAGATGGCCGCTCCCACGCTTCAGGTCACCTCCACGGGTCTCAGCTCTGCATAGACTGTGGATCAGGCTGTTGGAAGGCAGGAAAGCTGGCTCTTGTTGATCTCTGTCACTCAAGTTCCAGCGGGAACTGCAACAAAGCAAACGTCAAGGTGCTGGATGGTGCCTGTTTGCACAGGGTGGTCACTCCTTGACCACAGGGGAGATTCTTCAGTCTTCTACGTCGAGTAGGATGTCGAAGGGTCCAGAGTTTCATTTCATAAGTTTCAGTCAGGATAATCTGATGTGCATTGGCACTGCTCCCACCTATATTCCAAATCTGGGGGCTGGATTACCTGCTAGGTCCCTCCTATGGGTGGGACCCAGGAAGGGGGTGGTTACACCCCTTTCCTTTGTCCATTTTGCCGCCAAGACTGGGGCTGGAGTGCCCCAGAACCGGTTTGACTGGAATCTGCCCAGTGACACCTTGTGTGCCCCAGGCAGTGTCTAGTTTCTTTCAACCCTCCATGCTACAATCCACTATCTCCTGTCTGGGGTGGTGTGACACCTCCCTGTGACAGGAGATCCTTTGATCAGGCCTCCTCTGTCGAGTTTCGGTCAGCAGCAGGAGGTCAGACATGTGTCTGTGGCAGCAGCATCCATTTTGTGATGCTGGGGCTCTGGTTAGGATTAACCGCATTTGCAGTAACATGTCTTCTCCCTCTAGAAGGGTGGAATGCTACCCCCGTCGCCAGAACTGGCGAGGGGGTAGTATTCCAAAATGTATGACACCAAACACGACATGTTTTTATAAAGCCAAACCAAAGTTAGCATTAACCGCGAGGATTATAATGCACTTAAGAGTATATGGTATGGCAGTATCACTGGAACAGCAGTAAGGAAATGGTTCCGAACACTGCAGACAGGCTCAGCTCATGCTAGAGCACCATCTCACATAAAACCAAGCACTCTGCCTCCAGGATTGTAAAGGCCTGCCATAGGAGTGACTGATAGGTATATATGGGTGTCCAGATATAGGTTTAGATATAGGTATACCATATCTCAGCAAGGGGTGATTACACCACCTTGCCCCAGCTGTGTGAACAGCCAGTTGTGTCGATTTAAGTACCAGCCAGGGGTGGCAAAAGATATGCTGCAGCCCCTGGTAGGCCTTGGATGAACCTATGCCCTGGGCACCTATAGTGCATGGTACAGGGGCTGACAAGGTGTCCAGTACCAATTTGGTTATGCACCTAGGGTGCATGGAGTCCATTTTAAGAGAGAGCAGATAGCCTGGGACCCTGATTAGCAGGATCCCAGGCCAACTAAGTCGAAAACCAGCTAAACACAAGGCAAACAAATCTAGGGTAACCATAGTCAGGTATCCACCTTCCTACAGGCTTGATTACGGAAATGTACTGTATCTAGGGGCAAAGAAAGCTACGATTCGTAGGCTGCAGACAGTTCAAAATGCTGCAGCCAGACTCTTATGTAAAATCCCTAACACAACCCCCACCTCTAAATACATTCGGGATCTCCACTGGTTAAAAGTTGAGAACCGAATCAAATTCAAATCGCTTTGCTTTATGCATAAAATTTCCACAAAAAAAGCCCCAAAATACCTTCAAAATTTGGTACATCCATATTGCCCCTCTTGTGCTCTTCGCTCTTCTGCAGCAAGAATTTTATAATCCCCAAAATCAGACGGTCACGCATGGGCGGCAAATCCTTTTCTTTTCTGGGACCCACGCTATGGAATTCCATGCCAATTACAGCCCGAAATGAGACTAATTACATGAGCTTCAGAAAAGCCTTAAAGACCTGGCTGTTCAACATCTAAGCTGGTCTTTGTCCGTAGCAGAATTATTCATCTTCTAAATGCGCCGGGAAACCCTTTGTGGGTAGCTGTTGCACTATACAAATAAAATGAATAAATAAAAAAAAAGATAAAGAGATACTGTTGGACCACACTCATAGAACTGGTAGGCCCTCCTTGACACCTGGCATTCCACAGGACATTCTCACATGTTTACATAATTACAAACAAAAAGAGATCATTATGTCTGCAACACATGATCATCCACATGTATCCTTCAAAGGAAATAAAATACGACTTTTTCAGGACCTCTCCATAATAACTCTACAGTGCAGACGTCCTATGAAACCCATTACAGAACTTCTGAGGGAAAAGGGAGTGCGAAACAAATGGGGATACGCCTTTCGATTGGTCTTTCCCTGGAACGGGCAGACACGCATGGCACGCACACCGTCAGAAGCAGCAGAGATCTTGCCAAGCGACTGGGGCAAGGGACTTCGCCACAGCGGGATAGTTCCCAGGTGGCCGCGAGGGGGTCGGGTAGGCGCGTGGCGCAGGGAGCAAATCACTGCAACAATTAAGCTAACCTACTAAGAACGAAAGCTTCAAGGAATGCTCAGCACTCCTGCAGCATCTTAGGGTGAGGGAACAGTCATCGGACCACACGGACAAATGAAAATAATGGTAATTGGACTGCGGCGAAACCCATCAGCTACAACATGAAGGCCAGTATGGAGCGTTGCAAACTGAAAGGGTATCTACTGATGGTGGCACTGGGCCGAGGCGATGATGGACGTCTCCCTGGGTCAACCTGCACACAACTGAAGAACTGGCAGCAGCTGAGGCTTTCACGCCTTCAGTATTAGTCAGATGCTGGCTTGTACAGCCGACGACATGAACCCCTATCACAAAATCACAAGTTGTGCACCATCTGGTTCTGTTGTTTGTTTTGTTTCACTGTTTGTTTGTTTTTTATGTTTATTGCACTGTAATGTGTCATTTACCCTGCTCTGCCACACAACTCTAGTACATAATCACAACAAGCCACATCGAAGACTCCAATGGCGACTTCCAATATAGATAAGATATGGTACTAATATGTAGTTTAAATGTGAGGGGTTTAAATTCTCCTACTAAAAGAATAGCATTATTGTCATAGTTGAGGGTGTCGCGCTGTGATGTATGCCTCTTGCAGGAAACTCACCTTCTTTAAAAGGATTGGGGTAGAAGGAGATCTAAGTGGTTTGAGCGACAATATTGGTCGGCTGGTCCAGAGAAAAAAGCGGGAGTGGCTATACTACTTGCTACACACTTTCAGGACCAGGTCTTGCACATTCAGTCTGAGATCAAGGGTCGTATGCTCTCATTACGTCTTTCCCTCCAATCACAAACCCTCACACTAGCATGCCTCTAGGCCCGTAATGACCAGCAGGAACAATTCTTGAAACAGGCAATGGGCACCATATTGACGACACCTGATGCTAAGATGGTGATAGGAGGTGACTTTAATCTCGTGTTGGATGCTTCCTTATATAGATCGACATAGACGACAGGATCTACCGGTTCCTTTTCCCCGCAAGGTATTAGGTGGCTTGCGGATGCGGGCTGGTGGATGCTTGGAGGATGTTACACCCCACCACACAGACATACTCTTTCTTCTCGGCTGTCCACCAATCATATGCTAGAATTGATTACTTTTTGGTGTCAGCCACATTGTGATGTGATGTGATGTGAAAGGTTCTTGTAAAGCGCAGCTAACACCTGAAGGTTTCTTGGCGCTTGTGTGGAGAGAGCGGAAAAGAAAAGGGATAGAGGGCTAATTGTAGGCTTCAATGAACAAGAAGGTTTTAAGGAGAGATCTAAACCTGGTGTAAGGGGAAGGTAACCTTAGAGAGAGAGGGAGGGCATTCCAGAAGGAAGGAGCTAAACAAGAAAACCTGAGGCCACCGTGTTTCTTCCTCTTAAATCTGGGGACTGTCAGTAAGGCCAGCTGAGACGAACGAAGGCTACGAGAAGGAACATAGGGGTGAAGAAGGGAAGAGATAAATGAGGGGCCTCCGCCTGCAAGGGATTTGAAAATTATGCAGCCTAGTTTAAACTTGCAGCGTGCAGTGACCGGAAGCCAATGTAAGCTTTTCAAGAGGGGACGAACATGTAGATGTCTGGGTTGGTGAAAAATGAGGCGGGCGGCCTGGTTTTGGATCAGCTGCAGTCTCTTGGCTTGGTAGTCAGGGATGCCTACATAGAGCGCGTTTGCGTAGTGAATTCGTGAAATGACTAGCGCAAGCAAAGCCAGAGTGAGGGCCTCGGAGGTGAGGAGGCGGGAGATTTTACGGATCTTCCTAAGCTGGAAATGGCTGGAAGACACTACCGCACTGATCTGGGACTTCATTAAGAGGTCACTGCTGATAATGACCCCCAGGCTTTTTGCTGAGTTGACTGGGCAAGGGGGACTGCCCAGTCTTGTCGGCCAGAAGGAAGGTTGCCAAGGGTTAGGGGATCCCCCGACAAGAACCAGCTCGGTCTTGTCGGGGTTGAGCTTAAGATGGTTTAAGCTCATCCAATCACTGATGAAACAGAGGGTGGTTTGGAAAGTGGAAATTGACTGATCCGAGGGGTCGATGGTAAAGACCAGTTGGATGTCATCCGCGTAATTAAACGCGGTGACATTCAGGCTGCGGAGGGAGCGGATCAGGGGAGCCAGGTATAAATTAAAAAGAAGTGGGGACAGGGAAGATCCCTGGGGGACGCCACAGGTTAGCCCAACCTGGTCAGCTGAAAACTGGGACAGCCTGACCGCTTGTTTGCGGTCAGACAGGAAAGAGTGGACCCAGTCAAGGGCGATGCCCCGAATGCCGGCCTTTCTGACACGGTCGACAAGGATACCATGGTCGACCGTGTCAAAGGCAGCCGACAGATCCAGCAGTACCAGGGCCTGACAGATGTTAGCGTCGGCCCCTCTGCGCAATACCTCCATAACAGAGAGTATGACAGCCTCTGTGGAATGCGCAGGTCTAAACCCGGCCTGCTGGGAGTCCAGAAAACCAGATTCCTCAATAAAGGAGCTGAGGGTGTTGGTGACGTGTGACTCCAGCACCTTACTGAGGAAGGGAAGAAGAGATATAGGGCGAAAATTGCTCATAATCGAGGGGTCTGCCGAGGGTTTCTTTAGAATAGCCACCACCTCTGCCTGCTTAAAAGAGCAGGGGACCTCACCCATGGCCAGAGAGTTGTTCAGGAGGGCCAGGGGGGGTTCAGGGCAGACGGTGAAGGCTTCACGGAGAACAATGGGGGGGCAGCAATCGCTCGGTGAGCCAGAGGAGACTTTATGTAACAGAGTAAGAAAGCCTTCCTTCGAAATGGGAGGGATCTGGGATATGGTATAGGAGTCAAGTGGAAAACAAGAAGCGTCCAGTAGAGGGAGGATGGGCAGGACTTGAGCAGTGATACTGTTTTTAATCTTAATTATCTTATCGATAAAAAATTGGTTAAGGGAGTCACAAAGTGACTGGGAAGGGAGAGGTGCAATGGTAACTCTATTAGGGTTAGATAACTCCTCTACTATGGAGAAGATATCTTTAGATTTGTTGGTTGATTCCAGGATTTTTTTAGAGAAATACACAGTCTTGGCTGAAGATATGGCTGCCTTGTACTCTTTGAGTAAGATGGAAAATTTCAGTTTTGTATCTGAACTATAGCCCCGGCGCCAACGCCGTTCAGCCTGTCGGAGCCCAAGTTTCAAGGCTTTAAGGTCCTCAGTGAACCACCTTTGGGCGTCATGGCGGCGCCTGGCTCTGACCGACTTTAGAGGTGCCACAGAGTCGGAAGCGGAGGTGAGCCAGCTGGTCAAGTCCTGGGCTTGTGTGTCAATAGATCCAGAGCTGGAGGGGGCGGATGTGCTAAGGAGGGAGGTAAGTTTACTAAGATCCGCCCTGTTCCAATTGCGAGCAAAA
The DNA here is from genome assembly GCF_964261635.1 of Lissotriton helveticus. Classification (NCBI taxonomy): domain Eukaryota; kingdom Metazoa; phylum Chordata; class Amphibia; order Caudata; family Salamandridae; genus Lissotriton; species Lissotriton helveticus. The sequence continues at coordinate 1,200,372,773 of NC_136059.1, forward strand.
AAATTGGTCTCTAGGGCATTAGTGACAGTGGGGGGCATGGCTAGAGTGAAGGTGATCATGGAGTGGTCAGACCATAAGCAAGGAAGAACCAGAGGAGTGGAGATATCCAGGCAAGAGGTCCAGACCTGGTCCAGGATATGGCCCTTAATGTGTGTCGGTGAATGTATGTGCTGGGAACAATTTAGACCCAACATGTGGTCGGAAAAGGCTAGAGAGCATGGGGTCTCGTGAGGGTCAGAGGGCCAGTAATTAAAATCGCCACGGACCAAGATATTCGTATTATTGATGGCTAGTTGAAACATGAGATCACCGAACTGAGCCGAAAAATTGGGCATAGGCTGGGGGGGGCGATAGACCAGGACACATATAAGAGACAAGCCTGGCTGCTCCAGCCTAAGCACCAAACAGTCGGTCATGTGAATAGTAGGGGTGACTACAAGAGAGAAGCGAATTGAGTGTTTAATAATGGCTGCAACGCCTCCACCTGGTTTACCAGGGGGGCGGTTTGCCTGGAGGATGTAGTAACCCGGCGGAGTAGCCGCCAGGATATCGGGGGACGAGTCCTCATTAAGCCAAGTCTCGGTAAGGAGTAGGAGATCAGGTTGCTCAGATCCCAGGAGGTGAAATATGTCTAGCTGATGGCTCACCAAGGAGCGAGTATTAAGATAAATTACTGAGAGCTTGGGTTTGCGAATCCTTACGGAGCGGGGGGAGCTGGGCCTAAAAGCCCGAGCGGGCGGGTTAGGAGCATCAGAGAGGGCAAAAATTTCAGGAAAGGCTCTTCTAGGCGTTAATAAACCCGGAGAGGTAAGTCTGAGTGAGGACTCAGGGGGGGGGAGTAAAGGATCATGGAGATGGATAAGATCCGAACTAGTGTATAACGGGGGACGGGCAGAGTGGCATGCCCAGTGCCCCGGTCGGCCGCGGACGGGCGCAGGCGGGCTTAACTCAGGTGCAACTCCGGCGCGCATCCGTCGCGCCCGCTGCGCTCGTCCGCTGCGCCGACACATAGGGCACGTTTAAGTAGGGCAGGATCTCGGGGGGTGTGGCGATGATGTCACTCGCCTGACCAGCCCACCCCAAGATGGCGCCCACGGCCGCTGTGAGCCCGCCGGGACGATCAGCACACAGCCGGCCGCCGGGGCTCCCTGGAAGAAGAAAAGCAGGTTAGTGTCCTGTCACAACTTTGAAATACAGGAGAGTTCGTGGGGCTGACAGAAAAAAAAAAAAAAAAAACATATAGCCAATGGTGACACAGTCCGACATTGATGTGGCTTCTAATATTGTATATGAATTTAGGACCCTAGTGTAATTTTTCCGATTCATGCCCATATATAGGTATAAATCACCCTATCCTTATATAGGCATAGAATTCAAAACCATATTTAGACTTAGCCTGTGCAGTCCAAATACGGCATGGCTACTTCCACTAGTTCCGAAAATCCACAACGATTTCTTGGAAAAACCCGCCTTCAGCAGTCAGGGACTTCCCCTTGCTTGAATATTGATTTACCCAAGAACTCATGGAGTTTTCAAAGAACTGAGTCTTTGATGACGTTATTATGTCCAACCTTACGTCAAACTAGGCACCTTCAAGGTATAAATATGCCCACACTTGCCCAGGCAAACACACTGTGGTTTGGAGCAGTTCGTCTATCTACCTGCACGACACAACTCGCAGAAGCAAGTGCCGAAGGAAGCCGACCCTCCAGCAGACGCACTGAGAAATACGCTGTATTTTCTCTTGCCGAGAAATCCAGCTCCAGTGTTTCCAAGCTACCCTTGCGGGTTGTTGGGAAATCGAGTCCTGAGAAAGAGATACCAGACCTCCTTCATTCTAAAACCAAGGTACGGAGCTGATTAGACGCTTAGAGAATTCTTGGATAGATTCTTGGCAAAGAATACTGAAACTAAGCTAAACCTCACTTACTTCTTCCCTTTACTAGACCTAGGTTAGGTACACCGGGGTAGGCGTATTTTAGAAGCACCAGTTGAGTACTTTTAGTCTTTATTTATTAATGTATGTATTCTATGTATTTTATGGCTTAGAAACCATATCATGCTTTTACAGTATTATTTTATAATACTCTTCGTACTGTACGCATTGTACTTTGCAAACAGTATTACGATTGTAGCACTTCATTTCTCCTGCATGAGACAGAAGATGGTTCAATAAATACTTTTTATTGAAAACGCCAGTTTCTCTATTTCTCTGCACCTCTGGTGAAACGAAGCATACATGATTGACTGAGTGAAATAACTATCTATTGTTACCGCGACTCTGGAGATACATTTCTTATTCTTGGGAAACAAAGTTGTCATGTTTATGTGGTTGTCAGAAACTAATCCCTTCTTGTTTATTCGAGAACGTTTCTAGTGACCTCTGAGCTAGCTGCCACTCACAATTAAGTCTAGTATATTTGATAGAAACCTAGTCGACCTCAGTCCTACGTCTAATCTATAGGATATATTATTCCAATGCGCAGAGCCTATTGGGAATATAGGAACTACACTACACTATCTCAGATCATGCGCCCATCCACCTCACACTTAGCTTGCCCTTACGCGACCCACGAAGCAGAAGTTGGCGCCTCAACCCTAAACTGTTATCCTATGAGACAGCTTTTAAGGAATCAGAGAAAACAATCACAGATTATTTGACGACAAATGACGACGCGCAAGTAAGGATGGAGACGCTATGGGAAGCACTTAAGTCAGTGGTGCAGGGGACATATATTGCCATAGCTACATGACTCAATAGGGAACGCAGGGCAAAATGGGCAGATTTGGAGGGGGAGGTGAGAGATTTAGAGGCAAGACATAGGAGGACAGGCACAAACCGCATCAGACGTCAGTTGACTATAGCCCACAACAACTTAAAGCTCTGGATATGGATGCTGCTGAGTATGCCTTGCTTCGTATGCGGTAGAAGTAATATGGAGGGGGGAATAAAGTGGGGAAACTGTAAGCTCACAGATTGCAAGCTCAAATTCAAGCCTGCCGCGTCCACAGTTTGAAGGGACATGATCAGATACTGATAACAAGGGATGAAGACATAGCAGTGGAGTTCGGCCAGTTCTACTCTTACCTATATGGGCGGGATAAATTACTCATCAATGATGGTGCCGCATACATAATGCAAAGCTCACTAACCACCTTAGCTAGCAATATAGCAGCCCCATTGGAAACAGATATATCGGAAAGGGAGGTTCTTGATGCTATATGGAGGTTGAAATTGGAGAAAGCCCCAGGGCAAGATGGATATATACGGGCAAATTATAAACAATATGCGTCCATCCTGTCTCCCATACTAACACGACTATATAATTGTTTTAGCACAACCGGCACCCTCACGGAGTCTATGAGCACCGCAATCAATATGTTATACCAAAGCCAGGGAGGGATCCCCAGTCCTGTGCATCATATTGTCCCATTTCACTACTTAATGTGGATGTAAAAAATGTTAACGGGATTTTGGTGTGCAGGTTGGGGCAATACCTTCCGGGCCTAGTGGACCCGGATCAATCAGAATTTGTGCCAGATCATAGATGTGGGGACAACACGAAGCACCTCTTCCACCTTTAGATAAAATACACAGAGCCAGGACCCCCACTCTCCTCCTGTCGATAGATGCTGAAAAGGCAGTTGACCAAGTGCATTGGCCCTTCCTTCGGATGGTACTGGAGGCATATAGCCTAGGGCCCTGTTTTCGGAGCTGGATATGGGCTAGCTATTAGCAGCCAATGGCGCTGGTGCGGGTCAAAAACTCATTATCCCCCCTTTCAGATTTCCAGGGGCACGCAGCAGGGATGCCCCTTTCATCTCTCCTTTTCACGCTGTTAATGGAGCCATTTGCAGAACGTATCCGCAGACACTCCCTTATTGCGGGAGTGCAGATTTGAGGCCATTCACACAAAATAGCGCTATACACGACGACGTTCTATTGACTATCACAAAACCCAGACAGTCACTACCCCTGCTCCTAGAGAAGCTTGCAGCATTTGTAGAGGGATTTTGGATTTAAAGTTAACAACGCTAAATCTCAAGCGCTAAATGCCACCATCCCCATTGACGAGCAGGCACGGCACGCATAGGAGTTCCCTTTCACATGGGCCACTAAAGGGATTCCCTAGCTGGGTATAACCATAATGTCAACACTAGATAAATACATATCCCATAACTACTCCGAGCTCCTGAGAACAGTGCGCGCCCTTATACAATCTTAGCATGGGGCCTATTTCCTGGTAGGGGCTTATAGCTGCTGTAAAAATGGCGCTTCTGCCCAAAATGTTATATTTGATGCAGGTGTTGCCACTACAACCTCCCATAATGATGATAAAAAAGTTACACACAACTATTGAAACTTTCATTTGGGGAGGTAAACAGGCAAGAATGGCTAGAGAAAGAACCTATCTCCTGCTTACCAAAGGAGGGCTAGGCATACCACACTTATGGCACTACTGCCAAGAAGCGCAGCTACGTTTTACGGTTGAGTGACAACGCCCACTCACAGAGAAGCATTCGTTATTCTTGGATCAAGCAGTGGCAGGGATGCATATATGGAAAATTCCATGGCTCCCACGCCAATCACGCCCTGTGGGTGTATATATTTCCTCAGTGGTTCATGCCACGGTGGCAGCTTGGGATAAAACTTGCACTCCTAGGCAGTTTTTCTACTCTGGTCTCACAACCGACTCCGATCCTAGGAAACCCAGACTTTCTGCAGGCATTAAATGGAAAAGCATACGCCCGATGGTAGACAGCCAATTGTAAACGGATTGATGACCTGTTCGATGTAGATGGCCTATTAGACTTTGACGAACTGCAAAAGAGCTTTTGCCTCCTGAACTCGGAGCGCTGGCGTTAAATTGCAGTGCGGCCCTGGGTTACGTCGCAGTCTGTCAGACCACATGCTTGCAGGAAGCTCACCTTATTTGAACATTGGCTACTCCCTAGAAAAGACGATCACCGATTATTATCAGACATATATGCATTCCTCAACACTACCATCAATCCATCACAACATGCCGACTAGGAAGAGGTGGGAGACTCAGTGTGAGCGTACCTTTGTGGAAAATGACTATTTATCGTACAGTTATGTCCCATCATACACCCTCTTCAGTCACGTCCCCGAGCCCATCTTGCTAAAACACGAACACACGAGAACACGAGCACACGAGCACGAACTGATCACGCGCGGATCATGCACCTCACGAAGTTGCTCACGCACTCTCCTGCCCCAAAAAGGGTACAAAATTACACCCTTATGCTCAGGGCGATTCAGAGAACCAGTTTCCACAGTTAAACCGTACATTTCTGTGGTCAAGCCAACGCCGAGAACAAGACCCCCATCTGTAACCATTTCCCTATAATCAGACCTATTCCGAGAAATAGCCCCCGTTCTGTTAAACCACGACAACCAATTCCAAGAAGAAGAGCCCCCGAATGCTGAAACACGACAAATAGACATCCTGTCACGACTCTCTCTCTCTTATCTAAGGAACCAGCCTAGCGTTATTTCTTCACACCTTTGCCTCTCTTGTGCTTCCTCATTCTGAATCATGACTCAGCCTTATTTCTTCTACCATGTGCCCCCTTTTCACGACGTTGCCTCCTTTTATGGTCATGACTTCTGTTTTATTGCCACATATGATCCGGGCCTACATGACTTCTGTTCTATTTCAACGTACGATCCGGGCATGCATTGAAGGGAAGCTCCTTCCTCTTTTTCTGTTATATATACTGTATGTTCTGAGAATAAAGTTAGAGATTCTTCCGATCCTCCTCAGGTGACGGAGCTCTCCCTTAACTCGAGTTACTGAATAAAGACCCTGAATTCGAACCACCACGGACTCTGCTCTTCATACTTGAACTTATTGATATTGCCTAGAAATTCCGATCAAGGTAAATTACTAAAATATTTACCACAGCAAATTGGCGCCCGAACAGGTACTTCCCTTTCTCCCCACACGCCGGTGATGCGGACCTAGACCGGTCTCTTCAAAACATCGACGGACTTCCAAGTGCACACTGCAGGGTTTTCCTGCATGAACTCCTTCGTGTCGAAGAGGGACCAAGCCACGGCCTAGCCATCCATACGAGGCGGTGAGGACGACAGCGGAAGTCTCGACCCAGAGCCCGAAACCTGTGGAGATTGCCGAGTCCGAGGTCGTCTGAAACCCGACCAGTCCCTGTCCATGAGCGCTGTGTAAACAAGTGTCCAGATCTTCAAGATCTGCAATTTCTCTGCACCTCGGTGAGTACTGCTGGGAGTGTATCAAGACGGGTTCTGAGTTTTTCAGAGCACGGTAAAGACGGGTTCTGACTTTTCAGAGCACGGTAAAGACGGGTTCTAGGTTTCTAGAAAACTGTATGTTTGTACTCTGATACTCAGAGTATATTGAGTATTTTCAAGTGTAAATCTTTGTTTGTGTTTGATACAATGCCTTTGTTCTCTAAACTGTGTAAACTGGGTACCCGGAAGGGGTTACTAGAACAATCTGTACCAGTCCCCCCGAAGGATACTCCTGGTTACTTTATGTATACTAAACATGGGATTGGTGCCATCTTGTATTTGGATCTTTGGGAAGGTTATACTAAAGATTTAGACGTTGCGATCAGATGGCCAAAGAGTGGCACATGGGATTTGAATTGTATTATGGCAGTTGAAAAGAAGTGTTGGGAAAAGAAGGCAAGACCTTCGATGTTAGAAAGCGTTGAGATATGGCGAAAAGAAGCACATCGAAGGGAACAGAAAGAGCAAGGGAAAGTTGAGAAAGCAAAGAGAATGTCAGAAGAAAGTAAGATGAAAAAGTTACAGGATCAGAACGATGATATTAGTTTTGAACAAAAGAAAAGGGAGGCCTCAGCCTCTGCGACGGGTATATATCCTGTCCTCTCACCGAAAATAGGGTCCGAGGTTAGCTCAGATTCTAGTGTCCCTACAGCACCTCCACATCCTAAGGTTTCTTCCGTACCCGATGATTTTATTACTACCTACTTAATGGAAACTCCTCCTGCTTATACCAAGCAGGTAATAGCCAGACGAATAGTCGCCCAGACTGAACCCACCCCTGACACCTCAAGCGAACCTCCACCCATGTTAGAGTGCGATTATGACCCAACCCCAGGGGAAGGGTCACAAGCAAATATCTCTCTTCGCCTACGAGAGAATCTAGAAGGTTTACAAGAAGTGCCGAATGTCACAAATTGCCTAAATAAAATTTACGAGGCTCTCCGAACGGGAGAAAACATAGAAACGTTACAGGAAGCTATTAAAAATAGACCCATAGCACATCAAAAATGCCTCTCACGATTCATGATCACTTGTTTTATCAGAATGATAGCTAGCGCAGGAAAAAGAGTTCCTGATGATTTATTACAACTAGATCAAGCAGTAGTCGCAGGAAATTATAATAAAATAAAAGAAATAGATCTCTTTATTCCTCTCTTCACGAGCAAGGTTTCTGATTACCATCAAAAAGATGCCCATACCCAGGAAACAGAGAATGAAAGTACAAACAAAGACAGGGGAGAAGGAACTTCTTTTCACGGTGCAGTACGTTCCCGTATCCCTCATTCTCAAAATAATGGACAATTCAAACTTAAAACTAAGAAATTGTCAGCCCCCACAGATAAGTTGTTCCAACGAACACAAGAAGCCCTAGATGATTGGATGGACGACGAGCCTCCACTCACCACACAAGAAAAAGAACTCGCTAGATCAAGCACACATTGGGCATCTCAATACTCTAGATATGGCCCTGATATAGTTGCCCAAATGTTCTTATCAATCCCTCTAACTTCTCAAAGACTAGCCAGCATCTATATGGTTCAACGCCTCATTACAATGTACGAAGACACTGGTTGCCCGCCTAAAAAGTTACACTCTCTCTTACGGGACTGTTTAGAAGGGAGGTGGGTGGCCAGGGGACAAGAGTTTCTAAATATTTTCCTTGACCTACGACAGCGATATGTTCAGTGCTTTACAGACAGTTATGATATAAATACCCATCAATATGACCAAGGACAGTTCCCTCTCCGAGAAGTACACCCCATAGCAGACTCCGCAGGGAAGTTACAACAAACGTTTGTTTACACCCCTCTGACAATACTAGAGATACTAGAAATTAAGAAAATGGTCCCTTCTCATGAAAAGGATCCCTCGGGTTTCCAAAGGGAACTCAAGGATATCCTCCAAATGGGTTCCTTTACTTACAAGGACCTCAATATTCTACTCAAGGTCCTATTACCACAGGGAACGTATGACAAACTAAAGGAAAAAAACTGGGAGATTGAAGGAAAAAAGGTAACATGGACGGAATTAGAGAAAGAAGACATTACTCGCAATCCTGGACAAGGCTTAGGACCCCTCGTTCAGGAACTCCCTCGCTGTCTCCCTAAAATACTATCCCAGTTACTGACCACTAAGAAAGAAGATTGGGATGCTATCTCTGCATGCAAACAGAAACCAGACGAGGATATAGGGGACTATTACACAAGATTGGAGAAATGTTTTCTAATCAACAGTGGTCTCTCCTCAGGTGGAGACGCCTATAGTCGATTATTTGTCTCCAAATTCGTAGAAAATGCCTTGCCGACAATTAGAAATAGAATACTGAAGGTAGAGAGTACTTGGCAAGCAAGCTCTCCTTCACAAGCCCTTCAGATGCTCCAATATCATCAAAATAGAATTAGAGACGAACAAGAACAAGAAAAGAAAAGGACAAAGGATACTAAAATGAAGGTATTGGTAGCACAGACTAATACGATCCAACAGACTCCTAAACAACCCCAAGTATCGCAGGAAAAAGTTACTTGTAACTATTGCAAAAAGCCAGGTCATTTTGTGCGTGACTGTCCAGTATTACAACATAATATTGCCACTGGGAAGACACAACCTCGTAACTATCCCCCTCGACCTTCTGCTCCGCCAACTGATACAAAACCTACTACTCAACTCTATCAGTATCCAGTATCATCCTATCCTGAATTCCCCACAATTTTATGAGACAGCTGGGGGGAACACGATAGTCGTCCACTGATCCCGGTCCCTGTTGACCAAGAGGGTCCCTATGTACATGCTAAACTCCTAGTTAAAGAAGCAAAATTTCTGATCGACACCGGGGCTAGTAGGACGACAGTGCAACACAATGAAGTTCCCAAGGTACCCCTCTCTGGCTCAAACAGTATTTCCTTGGGTTTTTCAGGTACACCTGTCATCAATCAAGTTTCTGAACCAATATCACTTCAAGTTGGTCCTCTTAAAACTTCCACCGACTTAGTGCTTACAAAATCCTGTCCCGAGAATCTCCTTGGCATTCAGACACTAAAAGAACTAGGTGCTATAATATGTTGTTCCCCGGAAGGAGTACGACTATTCCTCCGAGATTTTAAAGGCCATTTCACCACAAGAGAACTAGATGTCAGACTAAGAGACATTCCCGTCACATTATGGGCTACTGATCCAACAGACGTAGGATTTATGGATATTACACCACACCTAGTGACATTGAAAGAAGGCGTTGTCCTACCTCGTGTCCGTCAGTACAAATTACCCCCAGATGCAGAACAAGCCCTTATCCGGATTATTGATGACCTGATACAAAAAGGAGTAGTCAGAGAAGTACCTTCCAACATATGTAACTCGCCAGTTCTGCCAGTCCAAAAGAAAACTGATGACGGTGCGCCACCAGTCTACAGACTCGTGGTTGGTTGACTTACGTGAACTCAACAAATGTGTAGTACCACAATACCCCGTGGTCTCAGACATCAGTACTCTGTTAACAGCCATAGATCCTGAGGCTACACATTTCACTGTAATCGACCTGAAGAATGCTTTCTTCAGTGTACCGATCCACCAAGACAGTCAGTATCTATTCGGATTCTCCTTACAAGGTCGTAGCTTCTGTTTCACAAGAGCTCCCCAAGGATATACAGAAAGCCCCAGTATCTACAGTCAGGCACTTAAAAGACAGTTAGACTACATTGTTCTGCCCACCAATACGACATTATTACAATATGTCGATGACCTACTGATCACTGCACGCTCCGAACCGGAATGTGAACAAGCATCACAAATTGTCCTAATGTTCCTTGCACAACATGGCCACAAGGTGTCACCCTCAAAATTACAATTGTGTTTACAGCAGGTGGCCTACCTAGGGCACCTGCTGTCAAAGGAGGGTAGGGCACTCACACCTGAAAGAATTCAAATCATTTTTAACATTCCTGTACCCAAGACACAGAAGGAAGTCCGTGCCTTTATTGGCCTCACGTCTTACTGTAGACAATGGATTCCCCAGTTTGCATACTTGGCCAAACCTCTGATGCAGCTAACAACCACAACCTCTTCCCCACTGCCATGGACACCTGATCATACTTTTGCTTTTGACACCCTCAAACAAGCATTATGCTCTGCACCTGTCCTAGCTACACCTGATTATGCCAAACCTTTTGTCCTCTTTGTCACAGAACGGGAAGGTACAGCCTTGTCAGTACTCACACAAACACAAGCCAACAAACATCGTCCCTGTGCTTATTTTTCTAGCACCCTCGACCCTGTTGCACAAGGTTTGCCGCGGCGCCGCGGCCAGGGCGACTGACGCTGGAATCTGGGGATCAGGGTTCGATCCCCGGCTCCAGCGGCAGGTTAGCCCAGCACCATGTGACTCTGGGCAATAGCTTGCTTAATCTTCCCGACGGCCCCCAGCGCCTAGAGACCCTTACGGGTGAGTGTGCGCTTTACAAATGTGGATTATTATGTCTGAAATCTGTTGCAGCTACAGCTCTAGCAATACGACAAAGTGACTCCATAGTACTAGGACACTCTCTTGAAGTACAAGTCCCACATGCAGTGGAATTACTCTTGAATAGGACACAGACCCAACACTTGACCATAGCTCACCTTACAGGCTATGAAGTCACTCTGTTCCAACCTCACATCATCATCAAAAGATGCAATATCCTCAACCCAGCTACGCTACTGCCTGCTGTCCCAGTTGATAATCCCATTCATGACTGCCTAGAGGTAGTCGAACTAGTCACAAAACCCCGGTCTGATCTTACAGACGTCCCTCTAAGTACACCAGAAAACACACTGTTTGTAGACGGTTCCTGTATGCGCCTCCAATCAGGCGAACTTTCAGCAGCCTATGCTGTCACTACTGAAAATTCAGTCCTTTTAGCCACCAGAATATCTGTACATTCAGCACAAGCAGCAGAACTAATAGCTCTCAGCCAAGCATGTGAATGGTCCAAAGGAAAACGAGTCAATATCTACACCGATTCGCAATATGCGTTCGGGGTAGTCCATAATTTTGGCATCCTTTGGAGAGAGAGAGGTTTCCTAACCTCTCATGGAACAAAAATCCAACATGGAGATCTTATTCTCCAGCTACTAGAATCAATACACAGACCCACAGAAGTAGCCATACTGAAATGTAAAACACACACCAAGGTCACAGATTCTATCACCAGAGGTAATGCTCTAGCAGATGCCACAGCTAAACATGCTGCTCAGACAAAAACACTAAACACCGAAACCACCACCAGAACTATCTGTCCAGTTGTTGACCCCACCAGAGATGTAGTGGACATCCAAAACCAAGCCACAGAGACCAAAAAGAAAAAATGGGAAGAGGAGGGAGGTTCACACACAGATCAAGGTTGGGTTACAAAGGATAAGTCCAAATGGTTTCTCCCTGACCTAATGGTTCCCGTAATGATAGAAACTGCCCATGGTCCCGCCCATCTAGGAGAAAAAGGAATGTTAGACAGTCTGAATTTGATATGGCACAACAAGCGTCTGCCTGCAGCAGCCAAACAAAAAGTGTGAACCTGTATGATTTGCTGTCAGTTCAATCCAGGAAAAAGTATCTCAGTTGAACAAGGAGGGTTCCATCCTCCTGATCACCCCTTCGAAGTCCTACAAATGGACTACATACAGATGGAGAGATGTCGGGGATATAAGTATGCCCTCGTAGTAGTCTGTACTTTAACCCGATGGACCGAAGCATACCCTGTCCCAGACTATGGTGCCCAGATGACTGCCAAGCAATTGGTAAGGGAATTTTTCCCTCGATATGGGTTGCCAAGAGTTATATACTCTGACAACGGACAACCATTCTCCTCCAAATTGATGGAGGCTGTCTCCTTACTGCTAGGATACACCTGGAAGTTCCACTGTGTTAGGCATCCCCAAGCAGCAGGCTTAGTTGAACGACACAACCAGACATTAAAAACCAAGTTGGCGAAGATTTGTGCTGACAAGCAAATAGACTGGGTGACAGCCCTTCCGGTTGCCCTCTTCTATATGCGAATGGTGGCACATTCCCAGACAGGCCTGTCCCCCTACGAGGTCACCTTTGGGAGGCCTCCGAATATCTGGGGTGTACCATCTCCTAAAAAGATAATTGACATTGTTGCAATTGTACTGACAGATTACTTGGCTTCTTTGATGTCTGCACTACGTTCTTGCCGTTCACAGGTGGCTGCAGCTTTTCCAGACAAGTCCACGCCCGACGAGCACTCCCTTCATCCTGGTCATTGGGTGCTCGTCAGAAATTTTGATCGAACCGGCCCTCAGGAGAAAAGGTGGACGTCCCCCAAGCTGGTGCTGCTGACGACGAGGACCGCTATCAAGGTCGAGGGACGAAAAGGCTGGCTCCACGTCTCCCACTGCAAACCCTTCTACGGACCAACTCCGGACACTGTTGCTGATCCTGAGACCAGAGACACTGAAAAACCAGAATTTAAAGACACTGAAACAACAGACTTTGTTTTACCCCTTCCTGAACTTTTACCCCAAGAAGAGTACAAATCGCGGCTGCGATCCTACCCCAAACAGACTTGAGACATCGCATCTGAAATCCGGCCTGCCAGCGGCTATTTAAGCCCAAGACGGACGCTTGGTGAAGCGGTTGCTGGGAAGAGTCCGGTTACTGGTGCATTTATTTCCTCTCTCAAAGACTAAGCAGCCGAAATCATGAAGATAAAGACTCTTTGTGCAAACTTATTTAAAAACAAGATCTCTTTTCTCCTCCCCATCCTGATTCTCATTTTCTGCATCATGGCTTGTCTAGGTTGGTTCCTTCATCTAGCTTTCCCACCATCTTCCCCCACGCCTTTGAACAACACTGCTATGCACTCATATATAGATCTCCCTCCACACCTCAAGAGCAGACGAAATGAATTCTTCAATAACACGTTCATCACCACACTCCATCAACATCAACTAGTAATTAACAAGACCAATTGTTGGGTCTGCGGCCTAATGCCACACTCCGTACATGGAGGAATGCCTTTTATTCCTCTCCCTTTCGGCTATGCTGGATCTACCTATGCACTCTCTATGATATTCTCCGCCTCTGTTAGAAACATTCCTGAGAGCCAGATCAAGAACACTAGTACCTGGAATGAGATAAAGACAAAGACAGCACGTGCCGTAAGAAGAATGATAACACTTACCACTACATGGGGACGAGCAGACAATAATGAAAACACCAGTTATTCCGTCTTTAATGATACTACCTCCTTTCGGGAAACATTCTCAGTCCAGACGAGACAGGCAGACCAGGGAGGATGGGCTGTGTCCCATAAGGGCCTATTCTGTGTAAGAGGAAAGGGCAAGGGTCAGAAAATGGGAGATAGTGAATGTAACAAGACGTACACCTTACCTGATCCTAATTTCCCAACGATGACCACTGCCCCCAACACATATTTTATCTGTGGACCTCACGCACGCACTTGGCTACCTCAAGGCTGGTCCGGAAAATGCTACATTGCATTTCTCCTTCCCCCTACCTACACCGCCCCAGCAGATTATCATTTCAGTGACCCTCCGTCTGTGATTAATAGACGGCGAAGGGGGGCCATAGATGCTGAAGATACAGCGGACCAAGAGGCCGGCAACTTCTTTAAAGGAGTCATCCCATTCTGGGGGCCTATGATCAATAGCCGCCACATAAGACAACTGACTTGTGTAGTCCAGGGAGCCATAAACGTAACAGCTGGTGCAATAAGTAATATCACCGCTGAGATGGCTGCCGACAGACTCATGATGTTACAGAACCGTATGGTCTTAGATATCATACTGGCTAACCGTGGTGGTGTATGTGAACTGATCGGATCCAGCTGCTGTGTATTTATCCCAGACAACACACCCTCAGTGTGTTCTGCTATTTCCCGCCTTCATATACTTTCCAGAAAACTAGATGCAGACACTGGTGCCTGGTCCCTGACAGGCTGGCTCTGGGGCTTCCTGTCCTCATGGGGATGGAAGGCGCTTACAGTCATAGGTCTCGCTCTAGCCATTCTCTTCACCTGCTGCCTCTGTATTCAGTGCGGTCCAGCACTCTGTAGTTCCTGTGCCACTGCCTGTATTCCAAAAACCCAGTCCATAAAGAAAAAGAAGGAAAGAATCATGTTGCAGGAACAAGTAAACGGCCTAATGAGTATAGAGGTGGATTAGAAAAGACAAAGAGTTTTAGAAGGGTATATTATGGGACAAGGAGGGAATGTGGAAAATGACTATTTATCGTACAGTATGGCCCATCATACACCCTCTTCAGTCACGTCCCCGAGCCCATCTTGCTAAAACACGAACACACGTGAACACGAGCACATGAGCACGAACTGATCACGCGCTGATCATGCACACGCACTCTCCTTCCCCAAAAAGGGTAAAAATGTACACCCTTATGCTCAGGGCGATTCCGAGAACCAGTTTCCTCAGTTAAACCGTACATTTCTGTGGTCAAGCCAACGCCGAGAACAAGACCCCCCATCTGTAACCATTTCCCTATAATCAGACCTATTTCGAGAAATATCCCCCGTTCTGTTAAACCACGACAACCAATTCCGAGAAGAAGAGCCCCCGAATGCTGAAACACGACAAACAGACATCCTGTCACGACTCTCTCTCTCTTATCTAAGGAACCAGCCTAGCGTTATTTCTTCACACCTTTGCCTCTCTTGTGCTTCCTCATTCTGAATCATGACTCAGCCTTATTTCTTCTACCATGTGCCCCCTTTTCACGACGTTGCCTCCTTTTTTGGTCATGACTTCTGTTTTATTGCCACATATGATCCGGGCCTACATGACTTCTGTTCTATTTCAACGTACGATCCGGGCATGCATTGAAGGGAAGCTCCTTCCTCTTTTTCTGTTATATATACTGTATGTTCTGAGAATAAAGTTAGAGATTCTTCCGATCCTCCTCAGGTGACGGAGCTCTCCCTTAACTCGAGTTACTGAATAAAGACCCTGAATTCGAACCACCACGGACTCTGCTCTTCATACTTGAACTTATTGATATTGCCTAGAAATTCCGATCAAGGTAAATTACTAAAATATTTACCACACCTTCATGGGCAAAGAGTGGGTGGACATCTTACATCGAGCACGCACATCAGCTGCCAGTGCTTCTGGCAAAGAAACATTACTAAAACTAGCCCACTACTGGTATTATACCACTGCCCGCCAGGCCCAATGGCAGAAGGGGAAAGATGGGCAATGTTGGCGTCATTGCAATCAGTCCGGCACACTTGTTCATCTGCTATGGCATTGCCCTAAACTCCATCGTTACTGGGCAGACGTTTTAACAGACATCGACAAAATGTTTCGCACTGAGATTCCACGCTTCCCTAGTTATGTTTTGATAGGCCTCCCCAATATTCAGACATATCCACTACACTCTAATAAAGGGAAGGCTATCACTTTTAGCACGCTGCGCAGCAAAACATGATTTATTGTCTATATGGGGTACTGATACCGTACCAACACACACAGACTGGCTACATAAACTTTGGGACTTATTAAGCATGGAAAAATGAACAGCCGTTATAACCCACAAATTAACAATTTAGAGCCTAATCAACAATTGTAGACGTAAAGGCTCATATAAATTCACAACTCTCCGATGGATTAAGTTTTCTCTTTTTATTCCATTTTCACAGCATTCTCAGTGGTCACAGTTCTTGCTGTGTGCTGTCCAAACCACAGAATGGGCCCACATCCTATCAGTCACTGGGAGCTACATAGTTATCTGATAGTCATCCTTGAAGTGTGTTTATTCAGACACAATATTATTCAAATATAGTGCAAATTGTGAAAGGTGCCACTTGTATGTATCTGTGTGAGGTTGTGGATGGGTATTTATTACGGGCCACAATTGAGAGCTTTCAAGTCGAAAGCAGTGTGAATTCCTCACAGTGCCCATCACTCAGTGATAAAGGAGTTCAGAATACATGCTCATCCAATCCTTGGCCTCTCTGCAGAGCTCACAGAGCAATAGCCAGTGTGCCAATTGTAATTGTGACCCTATGTGAAAGTTTGTGAAGGAAGTACACAGATGTCAAAATATTGACAGGGAGAAAGGTGAAGAAAGTGCAGTGCTTACAGGTGAGTGGGTGTTCTGTGTGTGGGGGTGAAGTGAAGGAGATGCAAGGAAGTACATGCAGGTGAGAGTGAAAAGATGGTTCTGAGTATGAAAGAGATGAGGTGAGAAATATGGAAATGGAGTGATTCAGAAAAATATGAGGAGAAAAAGAGAGCGTTGTAGACTGGTGAAGATTTGGTGTGAAGATAATTGAAATCACTGAGACACTCAATTCAATTCAATATTTAGCTTTATACGACCATAATATTCACAGTCAAATCATCAAATCAACTTTATTCGGTTTCCATTTTTTGAAAGCCATAAAAGTACATAAAAACAGAATAAATATTAAAAAACACAGAACTTTCTTTACCAAACAGTACTTTGAGAGCGTATTATTAGAAGTCCTTCTCATATCAGAAAAAAGTACTCAGTCACAGTTCATAGGTTAGTTCGGTGCCTAATACACAGTTTAAGATACTGTGCCACAGATTTTGTCATCAGGTTAATTTCCAAAAATTGTAATGCCAAGTGGGCAGGACGACACCTGCGAATTTTTAAAACTTTTAATATTGGTGTTATCCATCGCCTGCGTAGTGGCGTATAAAATTTGCAAAAAAAGAGAACATGAATTGTGTACTGTGGAGATGTTAAATCACAGGGACACGCTGAAACGATATGGGTCCAATCGTTCTGTTAAGGAAATAAAACCAGGTAGTGGTATAAATTGAACCTGAAACGGGTTAGAAGGAATTTTACATATTGTGTTACATCATACTGCAAGTACGGTTGAATAGTCGGAACCAACTGAATTAGTAGGCAATGCTGGACTGATGGTTTCCCTATTTCACTCAACATCCGTAGTTGAGATAGATGCGACATACAGATTGTTTTTAGTTCTTTTTTGGATATGTCTATTACTGACATGGGGTCGTCAAAAAATCTCGAAAAACCAATGTCTGTGAAAAAAGATTTCACGTATGCCAGCCATTTTATCTTTATCATATTGTCTAATTTCAAGCAATCCTGAATTATCGTTTTTGTAAGCTGGCATTCGTCCATTGCCCATATTCTGCGCCATAGCATGATCGGTTGAATTTTGATAATGTCGGATATGTATTCCTCCCCGAGTTCAAGGTGGCATCCATACGTAGTTGTGCTTCTTGGGACGGCCAGTAAAAATCTAAAAAAAGAGTTTTCGACCTTTTGTAATTGTTCTACGTTTGTCGTTCCCCAGACCCCTGCTCCGAATGTGGCTGTACTTATACATTTAGCTTTATATATCTTAATCATCTCGGTCGGAGGTCTTTTACCGAGGCGAAGAGAAAAGGCCTTTAAAGCACCAACTGCTCTTATAAAGGACAATTTTCGAGAGTTGACTGCTTCCTTCCAGTTGAATGCCTCGTCAATAGTGATACCTAAGTAGGGGTACGTGTTTGTTCTTTCAAGGGGTAGTTTGTCCACGTAAATTTTCTTTACCTTTTTCCCCGTGGTACCGGCATGCATCACATATGATTTCTTTATGTTGATTTTTAGGTTTAAACTGGACATGAAAGAGCAATAATTATTTAAAGTCCGTTGGAGCTGGACTGGTGTTCGGGCAAGAATTACCGCGTCGTCGGCATATAGTAGTACAGGGATCTGCCGACGACCGGCTTCTGGGAGATCTTTTGCATCCTTTAACATTGCAGTCTCAAGGCCGTAAGTATAAAGCGTGAATAAGAAAGGGGCCAGCACACACCCTTGTCTGACTCCCTTCTGTATTGAAAAGCTGTCTGTCAGTTGACTGCCTGTCCCGAATCTGATCTTTCCCGTGGCTCCGGTGTATAGTTCGCGAAGAAAATCGACTATTGGTGATTCAATCCCCATTTGCAGCATTATTGACCAGAGTTTTGAATGTTCCACACCGTCAAACGCTGCTGTAAGGTCAACGTAAACCAAATGTAAGCAAGATCTTTTTGCATTGACGTATTTGCCGGCCAGTAGTGTTAAATTTAGGACTTGATCCACTGTGCTCAGTCCTGCCCTGAACCCATACTGTAGGTCTGAGAGTACGCCAGATTCTTTCGACCACTCCTGGAGTCGATCAAGCAATATGCGCCCTGCCATTTTACCGATCGAGTCCAGGAG
The DNA here is from genome assembly GCF_964261635.1 of Lissotriton helveticus. Taxonomy (NCBI): domain Eukaryota; kingdom Metazoa; phylum Chordata; class Amphibia; order Caudata; family Salamandridae; genus Lissotriton; species Lissotriton helveticus. The sequence continues at coordinate 1,200,391,282 of NC_136059.1, forward strand.
GGAGATGGGACGATAACAGCCGGGACTATCTCTGTTGCCCTTCTTGAAAATGGGGACAAGTATCGAAGTAGACCATGAATCGGGGAGGTCTGTGTCCTTTGCCGCGTTTAATACCTTGGTAAGAAGGGGGGACCAGAGATCAGGTAGGAGTTTGTAAAGATCCATTGGGACCGAATCTGGACCTGGTGCTTTGCCTGTTTTGGCAGTCTTTATAGCCTTTGATGTTTCATTGATTGTAAAATGAATAGCTATTGGATATTTCACCAGCGGGAGAGGATCCGGAGAAGTTAGATCTGTAGATTCGGCGTCACAGAAAACCCCTGAGAAATGTTGTACCCAGTCCTGCGCACTGATGGCAACATCCAAGGAAGGGGCGTCATTATTTCCTGTTAAAAAAGGAGTTTTGACTATCTTCCAGAATGCTGCGCTGTCTTTTAGAATACTACTTTTTAGTAGTTGGGTCCAAAGATTTGCTTTTAAGTCCTTTTTTCTTTGTCTTATTGCTGACATATAAGCCTTCCTTAATTTGATTACTTCTCCTCTGTTTCTTTCTTTTTTGGCTAGGGCTCTCTTTAAATCGGAATAAGCTTTTGTACATCCCGCGTTGAACCATCCCGTTCTTATTTTCTGATTTTGTTTGTTGGGCTTGGTTAGTTCATTTCTTATGTTTTTCACAATTTCGTTGTAGTTGGTCATGATTTCTGTAGAAGAGGCGAGGGGATCTAAGCACTAGTCTATTTCGTTTCTACATATTTTAATTATTCTTGTATTGATGGAATCCTGGTCTATATTACTCCATTTAAGGGTGTAGCCATTTAATCTATCCAGTGTTAGTACTTCCTGGTTGAGCATTTCATGATAGTCCTTGTCTGATTTCTTTCTGTAATCCGGTTCTTGATATGTCAATCTTATTGGGAAATGATCACTGAGTGCATTGTTGTGCACATCGAAGGACTTAATACGCGCAGCTTTGTTGGTAGACATTAGTATATCATCTATTAGAGTTTCGAATCCTCTGCCATGAAAAGTTGGAGTGAAATGGGTTATTGGCGTTTTTATCATGTTGGCAAATCCTATGTCTAGTTCGGAGATATATTCACAGTCATAAAAGCACAGAACACAATCAGTAACTGAGACACTCCAAAGACCACTTCCCCTTCTGCAGAAAATATGTAATATAATGTAATGTATGGTGTGGATTTTTAGAGTGCTGCTTGTCACTCATGAAGGTATCCAGGCACTGATTAGGTGAGTGTAGGCATATGGGGCCCGATGTAGGTCGCCAAATACCGGTTACCGACCGGTATTTGGGATTGGACATGTAGGTGGCCTGAATTGTACCGAATCGGTAAATCAAGATGTAGGTGGCACTTTAAACAGTGCCACAGGCCATTACCAATTCATAATTTACCACCAAATAATATTTGGTGGTAAATTATGAATTTCTGTGTACATGCACATCTGTGCATGTACACCTGTGCCATGTGGCACACATACATGCCCTAAGGGCATGTATGTGTGTCACATTGCACACAAGCCAGAATCTGGGGTGCAACAGGGTGTCAAAGTGACACCATGTCCCCCTTGTAAATTCGGTAATTTTACCGAATCGGTATTTACCGATTCATTAATTGCCATTGATTCCAATGGGCCTCAAGGCCCATAGGAATCAATGGCAATTACCGAATCTGTAAATACCGATTCGGTAATTACCGATTTTTACCGATTCGGTAATTGAATCGGTAAAATTACCTACATCCCGATTGCCAGTTCTTAAATACCGAATCGGTATGATTTGGTATTTAAGAATCGGTAATCTGGGATTACCTACATCAGGCCCATGGTGAGGCTGGGCCTGAGTACAGGCAGTCTCAATGGTCCCTCAAGAAGACTAATTGAAAAGCCAAGTCTTCAGCTTCTTGTGGAATTAAAAAAGTGAGGAGGATGCCCTGGTGTGTTAGGGGAGGTTGTTCCAGGATTTGGCTGCTTGGTAGAAGAATGTTCGGCCTCCCAGTCTGCTTCTGTGGATGAGGGGTGTGTGTGTGAGTCAGAGTGATGCTGAGCAGAGTTGTCTGGTGGTTGGTGGAAGTGAAGCTGGTGATTGAGGTATGTCAGTCCCGTTTTGTGTAGTGATTTGAATGCATGTTTGGGAAGTTTGAATCGGCAGTGCTTCTGTATATGGAGCCAGTGGAGCTCCCTGAGGAATGGTGTGATGTGGGTTTGGCACAGGAGGTCTCGGAATGTGTGAATTCTGTGAAGAAGATGGGTTGGGATGCTGGCGCATAGTGCATTGTTGTAGTTAAAATTGCTTGTGATTAGGGCCTATGTGATGGTACATCTAGTGTCTAGTGGGAGGCACTTGAAGATTTTACATAACATGTGGAGGATGTGGAATCATAAGGAGGTGATGGCGTTGACCTGGGACTTCATGGTGAAGTTGGTGTCCAGGATGAGGCCTTTGTTCCTAGTTTGATTGGTTGGGGGGTGTGGGTCCAAGTTCAGCTGGCCACCAGGAGGAGTCTCAAGGTACTGCTTAATTCACAGTTTGCTTAAAATGTTTCTTCATGTATCTTCATGATTGTAATATTTTCCACATTTTGCGGTTTTGTGTGTGAGAATAATTTTAAGTTGAGAAAGGGTCTGTGCTAATGCCCCCAGAGGAAACATTTACCCCCTCTGACACTAAATCTACTTCCATCACTGGGAAATGGGGTACAAGATGCATAGCTGTGGTTTACTGTAACCCAGAAGTCAACTAGGAAAACAAGTCGCCTGTCCTCATTTCTAATTAGGCAATAAAAACTAATGAGTTGTTCTGTCTATCAAATAGCTACACACACACACGTGCCTAGAGTGAGCGCACATCCTATCCTAGTATTTGTCAGTCACTGGGAGCCTCATAGTAATTAGATAGTCAGCCTTGAAGTGTGTTTATTCAGACTCCATATTATTCAAATATAGTGCACACTGTGAAAGGCGTCACTTGTATGTATCAGTGCTAGGTTGTGGCTGGTGATTTATTACGGGCCACACTAGAGAGCTTTCAAGTCAAAAGCAATGTGAATTTCTCACAGTGCCCATCACTGGGTGATAAAGGAGTTACCCAGTTTGATCCATGGCCCCCTTTGTGCCCACCCTTAAAACCACTGATATGTTGTATCATATTACTTTTATAACATGTTTTGGTTTAGAATTTGCAGGGCCGTCGCTAGGCATGGACAGCTGCCCAGGGCCCTGTTTTGAGCCCACCAACATGGGGCCTTGTGCCAGTGTCCCCCCTCCCTGCTCCCTAACCTGGATCTCGCCCCTATGCAGCAGCAATGCCAGGCCCAGGAGAGGGACACCTCTCTCCTGGGCCTCGCAGTCATGTTTAGCGCTGCCAGAATAGGAGAATGGGCCCACTTCGCCGGGCCTCACAGCACTAGACAACAGCTGTGAGGCTCTGGGGAGGTGACCCTTCTCCCCTGTGCTTGGCAGTCCTGCACCTTACCAGCGAGGCCTGTCCACATTAGACAGGTTTGGCCTGCAACATGATGCCCCTTGTCCTGCATTAATCCTTTCCTTTCAAAGGGCAAGCAACTCTCACCCTTTCAGCCCTGGATGAGCTGTCAAAGAGATGTTTGCCAGAATCTGGGAGAGGGCGTTGCAGCACAGGAGGAGTTCTGCGCCATGAGATGCAAATTGGGTTGCCACCTTTCCCTGAGAATAATACATGCCATTTGTTGCTGTTTTAAGAATCCGGAAAGGCCAAGACAAGATACTAAATAAGACCATAAAGACATTCATATGTATTCATTTGTAACATGACGTCCCTGCCTTTGTTTACTTTAATGATTAGTCAGGGATCATTAACATAGCTCTAGAACACATTAAAATGGTTTCCGTTTATATTTGTTGTTTATGTGCAGATAGGAGATGAAAATACCAGCTTTAAGTGATTTTACTTATTTGTGTACTAGTCAGGACATTAAAGTACCAGCAGTGCTGATAGAATACAAGCCAGGTGGCAACGCTAGATGCAAAAAGCCTTGAATGAGTGAATGGAACTCATTTTTATTTATTTATTTATTTTTTAAATTTCTAAAGCGCGCAAATACCTTTCGGTGTCTCGGCGCTGGAGTTTGCAGATTGCAGGGGTTCCACTGACGTCTTACTGGTTAAAGAGCCAGGTCTTGAGGTGTTTGCGAAATGAGAGTAATGATGATTGATTTTTAACAGAGGAGGGGATCTGATTCCATAGTTTTGATGCTGCCACTACAAAACGTCTGTCTCCCCAAGATACTTTTTTTGTGCATGGGATTTGGAGCTGTTGGGCCGAAGAAGAGCGTAGTGTTCGACTGGGTTTGTACAGTTTGAATGCTTTTTTGAAGAAATCAGGTCCATTATTGTTTAAGGCCTTGTGAATGATACACATGGCCTTAAACTTTATCCGGCTTCTTATTGGTAACCAGTGGAGATCACGAATTGTGGGAGAGATAGAAGCGTGCTTAGGTATACCCGTGAGAATTCTTGCAGCAGCGTTCTGGACAAGCTGTAATTTGCTCAGAACTTGCTCTTGTGCGTTAAGCAGTAGACCATTGCAATAATCCACCCTAGATAACACCAGGGAGGACATTAAGGTTTTACCTGCGGTTGGGGGAAGAAAAGGGAGCAGTTTCTTCACCATTCTCAGGGTAAAGAAGGAGGCTGACACCACCGCGTTGGCATGGCTTAAAAACGTAAGCTTATTATCAAAAAGCACGCCCAAGTTTTTCACCTTGGTTACAGGTGATGGGGGAGCTCCCAACTCCGAGGGCCACCAGACCGGAGACCGGAGACCAAGACGGAGTCAGTTCGCCAAAAACCATCACCTCCGTCTTGTCGGAATTTAGCTTTAAGCAATTCCGGTTCATCCATGAGCTGATGGCCTTCATGCCCTCCTGAAAGTTCGCTGCCACTGCTTCACCGTTTTTGTGTATCTCCAGGACCAGCTGTGTGTCGTCGGCATAAGATGTTAAGCCAATGCCGAACGACTTGATTACCCTCGCCAAGTCCGACACGTAGATATTAAAAAGTGTCGGACTTAGCGAGGAGCCCTGGGGAACACCACACGGGAGTGTGAAATCAGGAGAGCAGAAGCATCCCATCTTAACAGACTGTACTCGGTTGGCCAGGAAAGATGCTAGTGTTGTTCTTGCCCTGCCCTGAATGCCTAGGGCGGCGACACGGTCGATCAAGATGGTATGATCGACCGTGTCGAAGGCCGCGGATAAATCTAGGAGTATCAGGATGGCTGCACCACCCTTATCCATTTTTAGCAAAAGTATATAGCACAGACTTGATCCGAATGTATTGGAGCACTTTACATGAACACCAGTTACATTACACAAGGACACATTCTTTTTGTAGGCACTGGGAGATTAAGTGATTTGCCCAGAGACACAGGATGTTGAGGTGACGCCAAACTTGAATCGGGTTACCCGGTTGCAAAGTCGGCATCCCTAGCTGTAACAACACATACTGTTTAGAGCAGGGGTACTCATAGTTCGGCCCGCGGGCCGGTGGCGGCCCGGCAAGCCTTCCCTGGCGGCCCGCGGACCTTGCACACATCATACCAGTGTTTCAATCTTTTTTTTTTTAAAGAGTGTCTGCAAACTAAGTTACAGCAGCGTGACTCCAAGACTCTGCTGCTCTGTGGGGGCCGGCTGGGGGATTCCTGCCATAGTTGGAGTGGAGCTGCAGGGGCGCTAAGAGGTGAACAACACAGCCTCATTAACATGCTAATGGTCTTTAAAAGACCTGTTAATGTGCTCAGTGCGGCTATGTGTGTGTGCCCAGGAGGTGTCTCAGCCCGGGCTGACACAGAGGCAGGGTGAGATGACAGAGGGAGAGGGAAAGAAAAGGAGACTAAGTGAGGAAGGGAAAGGGAGAACGGGTGAGGGAGTAAGAGAGGGAAGGAGGGAAAGGGAGGGTGGAAGCAGGGCTCAAGTCGAGGTACCACGCGGGTGGACGGCGTCCCCCCACTTAATTTACCGGGAGCTCGACAACTGGAGTAAATGGAGCAGCACATTCACTATTTGGCCTCTCTGGGGTGAGATTGGAGCTCATTCAGAACGCTGCTCACGCGCTGGCTTCTCTGATGCAATCGCATCTAAGGGGTGAGCGAGAGGAGGCAATGAATCTGATGGTGCAAGCCACCTTTCGTGACATCACTTCCTGTTGTGACGTCAGCGTCCCCCCACTTCTTTTTTTAGGACTTGTGCCCTGGGTGGAAGGGAAAGGGAGGGTAAGGGAGGGAAAGGGAGACAGAGTGAGGGAGTGAAAGGGAGTGACAGTGAGGGAGTGAGGGAGGGAAAGGGAGATCGGGTGAGGGAGTGAGAGAGTGAGAGAGGGAAAGGGTAGTAGGGAAAGGGAGGGTAGGAGGGAAAGGGAGGGAGGAAGGGAAAGGGAGGGGGAGGGAGGGAAAAGGAGTGACAGTGAGGGAGGGAAAGGGAGACCGGGTGAGGGAGGAAAGGGAGACAGAGTGAGGGAGGGAAAGGGAGTGACAGAGTAAGGGAGTAAGGAAGGAAAGGGAGACAGAGCGAGGGAGGGAAAGGGAGAAATAGCGAGGGAGGGAAAGGGAGACAGAGTGAGGGAGGGAAAGGGAGAAAGTGAGGGAGTGAGGGAAGGAAAGGGAGACAGTGAGGGAGTGAGGGAGGGAAAGGGAGACGGAGAGAGGGAGGGAAAGGGAGACAGAGCGAGGGAGGGAAAGGGAGACAGAGTGAGGGAGTGAGGGGTGAAAGGGAGACAGAGTGAGGGAGGGAGTGAGGGAGGGAAAGGGAGACAGAGTGAGGGAGGGAAAGGGAGTGACAGAGTGAGGGAGTAAGGAAGAGAAAGGGAGACAGAGCGAGGGAGGGAAAGGGAGACAGAGTGAGGGAGTGAGAGAGTGAAATGGATGCAGGGAAAGGGAGGGAGGGTAAGGGATGGAGGGAAAGGGAGGGAGAGAAAGGGAGTGACAGAGTGAGGGAGGGAAAGGGAGACAGAGTGAGGGAGTGAGGTAGGGAAAGAGACAGAGTGAGGGAGTGAGAGGGAAAGGGAGACAGAGTGAGGGAGTGAGGTAGGGAAAGAGACAGAGTGAGGGAGTGAGAGGGAAAGGGAGACAGAGAAAGGAAGGGAGGGAAAGGGAGTGACAGAGTGAGGGAGGGAAAGGAAGGGAGGGAAAGGGAGTGACAGAGTGAGGGAATGAGAGAGGGAAAGGGAGACCGAGTGAGGGAGTGAGAGAGGGAAAGGGAGACAGAGGGAGGGAGACAGGGGTAGGGGGACAGAGGGAGGGGGACAGAGTAAGGGAGAGTGAGAGGGAGGGAGAGGGAGGAAGGGAGACAGAGAGAGAAAGAGAGCGAGAGAGAGAGATGTGTGTATGCCGGGCCTGGTGGCTCAGTGGATGAAGGTGTCCGCTGCAGGGACCAGTGATCAACCTCATGGTCAGTTTTTTTTTTTTGCTCTAGCCCCGCCCCCTCCCCCACTGACCCCGCCCCCACTGGTGCAGCCCTCGGACACAAACCACAGTGTAAATTTGGCCCCCGAGAGAAAGTTTGTGAGTACCCATGGTTTAGAGGGAGGGTGGCAGGCAGAAGCCACTTGCAAGCTAGGATCATTATGGACTCGAGGTTACAACATGACCTTGAGCTGAGGCAGAGCCAGGGAGTAGGTCTTTGGTGTCTACTTCTCACAGCCTGTTTCAAAGTGCCATGTCATCTGCCATTTTGTTAGAGCAGTGCTCGAGGCACAGAGAGCAATATTTGCTGAGGATCAAAACGTTTGTTAAATTAGTAGACCCAGGACTGCAGTGCCCTGCTATTTGGTGCAAAGGCTTTTTATTCACCATTGTCCTGAATTTAGGTGGCTATGCCATGTGACTGGGCACTTCTCTCCTCCCGGGTAATGTTCAGTACATTTCTTTTGTATCATACTGACTAGCAGTTTTTTACATTAAATCGAAAATACTCACAATCTTGAAAAAAAGCGAGAAGCAGAGCAATAAGCAGAGGCACTGATATTATGCAGCAGGAGAGGACCACATTATAAAACATGGTTGAGTAAATTAAGTGGCAAGAAAACCCACATGATGTGGCATAATGCAGCATATTTTATGATAGTATTACATAGCTATATTTTCATTTTTACACTTGGTAACACTGCCCAGGCATTGGATGCACATCATTACTGCCAGTTTAACATCCAAAAGTAGCACTAAGCAACCGAAAGGTGGCTAGTCAAGTTTTGCAAAGAGTCTTCAACTGTGCTGCGACGTGTCGTGTTTTAGTACATTTTGAACCGTTTGAGCTAGAAACAATTTGTTTTGTTAAAATCTGCAGATTATGCAGCAGATAATGGAATATGCGGAAAATGCAACAAATTTATAAGCATGCAAAAAACTCTGTGGCTCCACAATTGCATAATTCCAGTAGTCCTGGCAATAAGTTCAGAAAACGAATTACTCAAGAGCACACAGTTTGACCAAATAGGAGGCCAGGATTAAAAACTGTGTTTCCTGGTTCCATATTTCCAACTAGTTCACTAGACCACAACTGGGGTATCAGTGATTCTGTTAGCAGGCGAAGAGGCTTCCACTCCTAAGGAATTGTCACTCTGTGATGGGCCCTGCCCAGCTTTAGAAAATAGGGGTCCATTAGGATGGCGGGCGGACTTAGTCCGCCCACCATCCCATCGGTAATCAGGTCCCGCGGGGGGTATTAGGATGCGTCCGCCACTGTGGCGGGCGCATCCTGTATTTTTAGCATTGTGGCGGGCGGTGCTCTCAGCACCGCCCGCCACAATGCTAAAATGCACTTTTACATTTGCATAAACAAAGCGGCTTTGTTTATGCAAATGCAGGGGGGTACCACTGGTACCCCCCCTCGTGTGCACCCCCCACCTCTCCTTCACTCTGGGGGTCCGCAGGGGGCCCCCAGAGTGAAGACCACATGACTTTCCGTGGCGGCATCGAGGCATCTCCCTAAACCCATTGTAATATGGCTGGCGGTGTCTAATAGACACCGCCACCATATTAATCCATTTCCGCCCCGGCTGCAAGGCGACTGGGGCAGAAAAGCGGCGGACGGTCTTTCCGTCTGCCGAGGTCCCCCCTGCCATACTAATATGGCGGGGGGAAATTCGAATGCGGATATCGCTGGCGATAGCCACCGCCAGCCTGGCGGGGGCACTCCGCCCGACATCCTAATGGGCCCCATAGTGTTTATTTCCATCATAAGATTTACACAAGATGTCAAATATTCTAGTTCTGTGATTAAAAAGTATCGGTTGGACCAGTTCCTGTGGCAGTGAGTAATTACTGGACAGTATGCATGGTAGATACTAATATTTGCCACTGGTTGTGTTCTCTAAACTTGAAGCTCAAACTTTGCAAAAGTGAGCAGTCAAGGCTTACGCCAGGAAGTGGTAAAGGGTTTAGAACTCAAATATAGTATGAAGAGTAATGGAAAATTGACCAATGTACTTGGCACTTGCAGCGATGACTGGAGACCATGGCTGCGTGGCCCAGGGAAGGGAACTCTCGTCCCCTGTGCCCTGCAGCATCAGACCATGGATGTGAGGCCCAGGGGATGGGGCGAGACTTTCATGAGCCTCACAGCTGGGGATAATGTTGAGGTGTTCCATGGCAGTGAACACCCTTTCCTGTGCTTGCAGCGCTACACCATTGTTGCGATGCCCATGCTAAAGGGCTCCCCTATTATAGGTCCTCTCTCCTGGGCCTCGCAGCACTAGACCATGGTTGTGAGGCCTAGGGAACTGGAGGCTTCTACACCTTGTAGCTATGGTGTAGCATTGCAAGGCCTTGGGGAGCCCCTCTCCCCTGGATCATACAGCTATGCTTATGCACTGCGAGTTACATCGGTTAGTGGGCTCTCTCCCCTAATCCTCTTGGTGCTACCCACTGTCTGAAAGGCCGGGAGGGTGGGGTCTCATATGAGCCTCTCTCCTGGGTCCAACAGAAACTGTATCACAGATCTGCACTATGGGTCTGTGCATGAGTCCATGTCAGAGGCATAGCCATCAGTAGTTCAGCAGTTGCAGAGGCACCGTGTCCAGGGGTATGAAGTGCCCACAGTTACCAAATGATGGCTTTATTTTACTGTGAAGCTAGTGGACAAGGGTGAGGGGATGTATTTACTTTGCACCAGGGCACATGGCACCATTGCTGTGCCACTTGCCTATCTTCTAATGGCCTCATAGCCATGTTCAAGAACTGTGACTCTTGGAACAGGCCCCAACTCCCCTGGGCTGTGGCTGGACACTCAGGAAAGAAGGCACTTGCCCATGAACTTAGCAGCACAGTAGTATGGCTGTGAGGCTCATAGGGTGGACCGTTTTCAGGGATGTAGCTATCAATAGTGCAGCAGGTGCAGTAGCACCAGGGCTCATGGATGTTAGGGACCCAATGCACCCAGACTATGTGGCTGTGTTTACTGTCCAACATCATTTTCTTGCATCTGGGCCCATGGCTATATTACTATGCCACTGGGCCCTTCTCCCATGCACCGCACAGCCTGATCCAGAGCTGGAAAGCCCAGGAAAAGGCCATCCTCCCTAGCCCTACCAGCCATAGTCCAGTACTTGGAAGCCCAAAGAAGGGAACCTGGTGTCCCGGACCAGGACAACTGTTGAGATTTGTTGCTCTTTTGTTCTGCTTTAGACATGAAAATACTGTCCATGACGGTAAACGTGTGGCCGGATACAAACAGAGGCCTGGCCTTCCTCACCCGAACCTTGCAGCAATAGTCCAGCGCTGTGAGTCCCAGGGAAATGGGTCAGCTGGCTCACTGCATTATTTATTGGTATTTGGGCAGGTGCTTTCAAGTTGTTATTCAAAATATAGAGATTTTTTTTCTTTATTAACTTTATACGATCTAAATAAATTAGACGATAAAATTCGTACAAGATGAAAAAAATACAATTTAAATCACACATAATTAAATAGTACATTTTAAACCATTTCATATCATCACTAAACACTGATAGTGTAGTATAACATTCATAAAATACTTTTACATAATCAGTAAGACACAGAGAAAAAGTGGTGGTGACAAAATACAAAAACCTCAGACAAAGGTCCGCTATACTTGACCTTGCTTTTTCGCATGATCCTCTATTCTATATTACTAAAATCATGATTTATAATGTGTTTCTGTACAATAAGTGTATGTTCCTATTAATAAAACGTTATCAAGTAATCCTATTCTATTTCATAATTTAAAAAAATTTGCTAGGAATCCTAATTTATAATATATTTTTAAACAATGATTATAAGTCTATCTTTATAAAACAACGTGTCTTAGTTTATCATTTATAGAAGTTAATCAGGTTATCTAAATATGTTCTTTCTGGCATAAACAACGGCCCATAAAAAACTTGACATTCCACAGCAGAACTCCACAGTAGGCAGTGTTTGCAATTAAAGATATGCAGGGTGACATTGTGTAAATTGTAGAGTCTTTAAAATTGGTAAGATATAACGTTTTCTCTATGGGCTATAGAATTTACAAAAAAGTACGACATGCATGGTACTCTGTGGCATCTTGTCATCACATGGGCAAGTTACTTTATCAAGTGAAAGGAGATGAATCTCAAATCCATTAACTGAATGTGCATAATTCTAATTTACAAAATGAAATGCACTCTGGAGCCATGCAAGTATATACTAAATTATTGGTATCAGAACACTTAAAGGATTCAGAGGACTTTGATAGGAACATTGTAGTCATGGCTCACAGTACATGACATCAAACCCTTTTAGTCTACATATGATTGTATCCTGGTAGTTTTTAGTGTTTTACAGGGACTTGGGTGATACCTTTAATAGAAGTCAAGCTGTTTTCAACTTCATTTGCTTTCATATTTTTATTGCACATACTGTATCTTGCACTAGTTATAGGTATCTGGGAAACCATCTCAGAATTTTAATCCACACTTGCCCCTCCAATAGGGGTTTCCACCTTCTGCAGCACATCTCTTCAGGACATGAATAAATGTAACCACATCATTCCATCCTGCTGGAACTCCAGCCAGCCCACACAATCTTTAATCCCAGCTGCATCATCTTCAAAGCCATCACCGTGCATTAACATTCAACAAGCCAGCTACCTTTCCTGTTACTCCTGGACGGTGTGCGTGTCAGTCAATGCCCCTGTACAGTGCACAACTGCCTATTGGATAGGTTTGCACTATATGATTGACAACCCCTGCCTTTTTGGATGACAAGCTTGCCATCTCCAGTGGCTCTTCGCACACCCACAGAAAGGACACCTTCAGATGGAAGATCTGCTAAAAAAAAGAGAAAAAAAACAAGAAAAAGGACTTTCCTTTCTATGCACCAAGCATCTGTAATGTTATTCCCATATTCATCCGGACAGCCCGCAGTCCGCTCCAATTTAGGAAACAGCGAATAGCCAACTTAAAAAAAAGAATAAAATGATGATGCAGTGACAGTTACCAAACCATCTATTCCTCCTATCACATGTTGGCTGTGTCTTTGGTTTTGACCCTGCACGGCGCTTTGCAGCCTTTAAGCTAGGTTTGTGCTATAAAAATGTCACATACATATCAAATGAACTAATAAATAAATAAATACATTGTTAGCATTTGATTAAACATATAGGTTTTGAAGAGACATAGATCATTTAAAGCCCTCTGTATTGCCTATTAGGCAATTTACAGTGCAGGACCGGAATGCTTGAAGAAAACCTTTCTGGCTTATACGCCCATCAGATCTCTACGCTCAGCAGATGCCAATCTTCTGGTCGTCCCTAGAACCAAGAGAGCCAACTTGGGTGACAGAAGCTTCCTAGTTGCCACATCCAAACTGTGGAATTCTCTTCCCTTGCAGATTAAAGCTAGTCCCAAGCTGGCTATCATTAAAAAAACTTGGCTTTTCAAGAAATGGGCTTCTTTACCAGCTCTTTGTCTAAATTTTCAGCACATAGCGCCGAGACACCTCCCGGTATTTGTGCGCTTTGCAAGTTGTTAAAATAAAAATAAAAAAATCTTTCCAAAAACTGACTAATAAAATGTATTTCTGCGTTATTAGCATTTATAATTATGTATGTATTTTAGTAGTGATAAAACTAAAGGTTTTGCTGTTTTATTGAAATCCACACCACGAAAATTGCTTCTGCAAAGTCACTCAACAGTAGTCAATTGTTGGCACGTCCTGTGATGTAACTTCCTGTGATTTCAGGCTGTCTGCAGATTAGTGGGGCCGCACGTTCCATTTCTAACCAGGTCCCAAAAGTCCTAGAACCGGCCCTGAGAATTTGAATTAGGTTTATGGTCATTTGACAGCTGGTGAAACTATAATACCGTGTCCCTGGGTGGAAGTCATATTTTTAAATGTTATTTTCATTTATTTTAAAGTGCTGCCAATGTTAAAAGGTCTTACCAACACAACTATGTGAATAGAACGGGCAATGTACAGAAACATCTTGTTATTCTGACCGGAAGATCTCAAAGTTGGTGAAAGGCAGCACTTACTCTGAAACGGAAGTAACAGATGTAGGTCATTCTGTCAGTAAGGGCGACCATCACACGTCAGAGTTTTGTAGGCTGTGAATTTCGGCGAGAGTCGCTTCGTACGCCGCATAAACATACACGCATGCAAGCCCTTGCTGTGTCTCTTTCATTCTCCCTCTCTCTTTTTCTCTCACACATTAAACCCTCGTTACCTCTCTGTCTGTTCCTCACTCTCCATCTCGACCCCTCTTTTTTCTTTCCTTTCCTTACCTCTCCTACTTTTTGCTCTCCCCTTCTTTCTTTCACTCGTTTTATCTGTCCTCTTTTTCTCTCCCTGTATCTCTCTCCCTGTCTCTCTCGCTGTCCTTTCACAGTTTTACTTTGCTTTTCTTTGCCGTTTCTCTGTTATTTATACTTTGATTTTAAGCCTTTGGGATACACATGTTAAATTGAAGCGCCCCTTGAAATCGAGCATACGTAGACCCATTTCTTGTTTGCGGCGCCGCGTTAAACTGACAGCCTCTGTCAGTCTCCCCCACCTTCCCTGAGGATGTCCTGCCCACAGCATTTCTCTGCAGAGCTGAGGTGAGGGATGGGCTCGTGCCGTGCTGCTGTATAATCAGAGATCCTGCTGATCCGTGGTTATCGATTATTCATCACTTCAGCAACACCTACTCACGGTGCTGCCGAAGCATCCGCAGCCGCCACAGACAGCCCCCGCCTTCACTGGGAACCCAAGTAGGATTTGTGCTCCTAAATGAACCATCTGGAAAGTGCATACAAGCTTCGGGTGGCGACCAAGAGAGAGGGGATTCCCTTGGACACTGTACAGAGATGCATTAAGTTGTTTGCTAAGTATAATTGCTTCTCCAGTAATTGGCAAGTTTGTGTGTATCGATGAGGGGATGAGTAGGTGAGTGTGAGAAAGTGTAAATATGTGGATTGATGTTTGGGTTCACTGAATGCATGGAGAAGTAATTGGTATGTGAGTGTATGAACAGATGGTGAGTGAGTGCGTCAACTGATGCAGACAGGCTGCACACATATAATTCCCAGTCCTTGGCAGAAGTGATAAATTTGCCATTTGCTCACGGACTGGCCATTTGCTCACGGACTGGGTGACATTTGAACTGTAAGTAGGCTACCCACCCATTTCACTCGCACTTGTGGCCTTACAGGACATTGACATTGTGAGACTGGCTGTCGTATTCTCTAAGATTACCCTTTGCCTTATTTCCGGGTACTCGTAGGGTCTGCCATCAGTTGCCCAGAAACTAGAAGCAGGGCTGCTGCGGGGGTAAAGAAACTGACTGGTACCCTGGACGATTTCATTGTTCGTACCAATGCTTTAATCGATGAAGGGATTATAATTATGGATAGAAGGGTGTCCCAGGATTTAGCCGCAGCTAGACGCTCTTCTTTAGGTCTTATTGCCCAAGCTCGTACTCCTAAGAGTGTATCTGTTCCGGAAAATCTAGGAAATGCACAGAAAGATAGGGGTGATAATGCTCAAGGTTCCCAGGAGGATCTGGAGGCTACTCCTAATCTTTCTTTGCTAGTGGCTAGCATTTCAGCTGAAAAGGAGACTGAAATTCTAACTATGGCTAGTGATTTAATCCATAGGGGTATGAAAGAGGGGGCGATCCCTAAACAGAAGACTAACATTCAAAAAACTGTCAAACCCAACACGAGCAAAGGGAGAAAAGCACATACTAGCAAGAATCAAGACCTGACCATTTTAGAATCTGTGCCTTTGAATGTGAGTACTAATCCAGTTGCCCATACTAGTGATAATGGGGTAGACCATCAGCCCAATGTTGGCCTACCATTGAGTCTCCCAGATGAAACTATTTTAGATAGTAGTTTGGAGGATATTTTGGAATTAAGCGGCGCAGTTAAGAATCAAGCTGGAGGTAGTGAGGACAGTAGTACCCTAAATACGGCTAATAATAACATCCTTGAAATGCTAAAGACTCTCCTCGAACCAATCGAGGTTAGGTTACGCTGTTTGGAAACTATATTAAAAAACATCCATAAAGATATAAGTGCCCCTAGCTTTAATTTGGATAATAAAGCTCCACCTGCAAAAAATCAAATGACTAGGCCACTACCAGCCGCTAAAAATGCTACTACCACGAATCCGAATCCGAAGCCAAAAACCATACCAACCCCTAAAACTCCTGCCCCGACTGATAAAGTAGTGCCAGTCCCACAAACTCCTAAATTACACCAAGATAAAGATAACTCAGACAAAAGGGAGGTGCGTAGAAATATACACTTACCTCCAAAAGCTGCACCGTATGTTGTGGTTCTTACAGGAGTCCCTCAATTAAATGAAAATTCAAATGAAAATAATGGGGGACTTGTAAATAAAACCATCCATTGGCTGAATGATAATTACCCTCTCCCGCCAGGTATCAAAAGTAATATTCTGATGGTTGAAAGGGCCCCATGGATTGGGTATAATAAAAAAAGGGCATACGGCGATTGTGTGGTAATAACATTTGAGAACCCACTAACCGCTAAATACATTACCACAAGACCCCCTAGAAATCATGGGCTTTCTGTTACGGCTAGGGCACTATCTTATTTTTATCCTGAGGGCGAACATCCTGACAATAGGTGGAGTTGGACTAGGGACAACAGATATCAAAGGGGTAATAAGGGTTGGGCTCATGATAGTAACCACTATAACATACAAGGGGGAGGGAGAGATGAGGATGGTTGGAACGTAGTGAAACATAGATCAAGGTCCCCTTACTACCGTCCACAGAGTTTTGACCCAGGATGGCTAGGCAATCCACAATTTCCGCCGATCTTCCCGTGTTCCAACCGGTTTGATTGTTTGGAAGCAGTGGATTGACTCCCCAAGATAAAAGAAGAGGTTTCAAAGACAACTAAACCTGTAGATTCGGGGCCTATAAAATCCTTGGGGTGCGTCGAGATACAAGAATTTCATGTTGAGACACACGAAATCCATGGGGCGGATGAGATTATACAAGGGAGTCCGGGTAGTCAAACTGGAGCTATTGTAGAAGAGTCACCTATAGAAGACTATTGCAAGGTGGTTTTTTGGAATGTGGCAGGTCTAAAGCAGAAAATTTCCAATCCGTCCTGGTGTGATGTAATTGCTGATGTTGGTATATTAGCCTTACAAGAAACCTGGACCACCGCACCAATACACCTTAATGGTTATAGAACTTATTTTACACCTGCGGTGGGGGGAGCACACGGAAGACCAAAGGGGGGACTGTCTGTGTATATATCGAACCTGCTAGTCTCTGATAAAATCTCTTTTTCTCCTGGTTCCAGTTACTACCAGAAAATAGTCATAGACACAAGGAAGGGTCCAACGATTGTTCTTTTTAATTTTTACAATAACTGTCCAAGTAGCATGATTAAGGATGTATTTGTTACTATAACTGCAGATATACAGAATGAATTTGAGACAAAAAAGGGTGAAGTCATGGTATTATGGGGGGGTGATTTTAATTGTACTTTGTGTAAAAAGGGTCAGAAGGGTATTTGCGGCCTGATGTTGGAACAGGATATTAACTTGACGCATTTTGAACATACCCTCCTAGGTGATTCATTAAATGAGATGATTTTTAATTTTGATCTTGGGTTTACAAATGAGCTAGCCCACCACACAATGCCATTTGTTACAACATTTGTGGGGCGGGGGGCTTCAACTATCATTGCTTTTAGTCTCTGTACAAATAGCTCGGCGGGCAGATTGATCAGCTCTAGTATCATGCACCTACCATTAAGTGACCACTACCCACAGGTACTAAAAATGGAGAACCTATTTTCTGCATCAGATCATGTAGTAGGGTCCATCAATAAGGCGCAGGACGTGAAATTAGGTACCCAAAATGGATATAGCCTTAAATGGAGTAGAGTGGTCCCGGTTGATTTTTTGTCTAAATTACTGAATAAGTGTATGAGTAGTTTTTTGATCTGCTTGAATGAGCACGCCGAGAGTAATGAAATTTTAAATCATTTTCATACTATTTCTACTGCAATTAAGGAGGCGCTGTGGGTTGCAAAGAAAAACTCCCTAAAGCCCAATAGAAAATGGTTCGATAAGAAATGTACTAAAGCCTTATCAAAGCTTAGACATGCGATCCATAAAAGACCACGGGATGTAACCCAAATTAGAATCTTGAGGAGGGACTATAACATAGTACTGAAGGACAGGAAGGCCGCCATAAGAAGGGAGGCTTGGGATGATTTATGCGAGGCGTCACAATTAAAGGATCCGGCAGCATTTTGGAGGGTTATTAATACCCCCCTCCTATATGAAAAAAAGGCACGCATGGAAATCGCCATCCCAGAAGATGAGTGGGTGGCGCACTTTTCCTCCCTTTACAGGGCTGTGGAACCAGTCCTCGATACAGGACATGACTTTATGTTCCCAAACTTAGACACATCCAAAGTCTTGGTCGTAACCCTTCCTGAAGTCCTTGCGAGCTTGAAGGCAACCAAAGGGGGTAAGGCGGCTGGACCAGATGGTATACCAGCAGACCTCTATAAGGCCAATATCGAATTATGGGGGCCCTTGCTTGTCCAGCTTTTTAATGTTGCTTTGGCAAAAGGTTTAGTTCCTACCTGGTTTACATCGATTATAGTCCCAATCTTTAAGAAAGGTGACAGGCAGAATTGCATGTGTTATAGGCCAATTTCTTTATTGGACTCCTCTATAAAAATTTTGGGGAGAGTGGTTTTAGATAAGTTGCGAATCTGGTCAGAAGAGAATGGGGTGTTAAGCGATTTTCAATTTGGGTTTCAAAGGGGCTTAGGGACTATAGAGCAAGGACTGAATTTGTTTATCCTGCAACAGAAGTATATAAGGGTTAAAAAACAACGTCTATACCTCACCTTCGTTGACTTATCGTCAGCTTTCGATTGTGTTTCACACAATAAATTGTGGTCAATTATGGCCGAGTTGGGGATAGACAATGCCATTATATGCTTCTTGCGAGATCTATATTCCGGGGCCACTGCAAGTGTCCGTTTTGGGAAAGATGGAGAATGTAGTAGACAGTTTGGGATTGGTCGGGGTGTACGCCAAGGGTGCGTTTCCCTTTTTATTTTTGCTATATATAAATGGCTTGGAGGAACGTCTCGTGCAGGAGGGTAGGGACATGCCTATGGTGGGTGGAAGGCCTGTCCCTGCCTTGATGTACGCTGACGATGCTGTTTTGATGGCACGAACCCCAATGGCGTTACAAACCTTGGTTACTTCTTTTAATAGTTTCATGCTTGGCTTAGACTTAAAAATCAACTGTTCAAAAACCTTGTCCATGTATTGTGGGCCAAGATCAAGCAAGCATTTGAAACCCATTTTTATAAATTCCAATCCCTTGGAAAAGACCTCCACCTTCCCTTATTTGGGAATTCTGTTTCACGAAAGTGGCTCATGGACTAGTGCAATCCATGCTAGATCCCTGTTGTTTTCTAAAACTATTATGGCCTTACAATGTTTCATGAGAAAACTAGGGAAAAAACCCATAAAAGAAATTTTAACTATTTATAGGGCAACCTGTTTAGCAGTAGCCACCTATGGATCAGGTTTGTGGGGTTACTCAAATATTAGTCCAATTCAAACCATGGAAAAAAAAATTTTACGCCACATCTTGTCCGTGCCTGAAAGTACTGCAACTATGATATGCCATGTTGAATTGGGAGTAATTTACGTTACTGATACGATTAGGATTCAGCCAATCCTTCTTTGGCATAGGGTGTGGACAAATGATGAATGTGTGGTTAACCGGGCTATTTTAAAGGACATTTTAGCATTAGACAATATCAATGATTTTAAATGGATATGTTATGTCAAGAACTTTCTCAAGGAAGTAAACTGTGCCCAATATTTTGAGGACCCGCCAACAATGGCATACATATCGAGAAGAGATCTGAAAAATTTGTGCATTGCCTATCTCAGGGACAAGAGACATTTAGAGGAGGCGAGAAAAAAGACTGTTTCTGCTCACCAGGACATTTTATGTGGAGAGAAACTACAGCCATATTTATCATTATATATGTCTAATCATGAACGCTTCCTTTTAACCCGGTTTAGACTCAACATTGTTTTTAAGGTCTTATCTTTTCCTATTATGAATTGTTGGTCGAAAGAATTATCTTTTTGCCCATGTGATGATGTTTCCCCACAGTCTGATATACATATTTTATTTTGTTTGTAAATGTTATACTTTCTTTCGAAAGAAACTCATTTATTTATTTATTTATTTATTTATTTTCTGACATTTATAGAGCGCGAACAATTACCCTTGGGTGTCTCGGCGCTAGACTGCAGTAATGTCATTCCCTAGAGGTAAGGATGCGGCTGGTGTGCTACATTTATTGGTTAAATAACCACGTCTTCAGCTTTTTCCTAAACTGTAGGAGCGATGGACTGGCTTTAATGTGATATGGTAAGGTGTTCCAGATCTTGGGGGCCGCAACTAGGAAACGGCGGTCACCCCAAGTCACAGTTCTGGTACGTGGGACCACTAATTGGTTAAGTGCTGAAGATCGTAGCTTTCTAGCCGGACTGTAGGGTATTAGGTGATCTTTAAGGAAGCGAGGCCCCTGATCCTGCATTACTTTGTAAACTATGCACATCGCTTTAAACTTTATCCTGTTTTGAATGGACAGCCAATGGTAGGACCTTAGAGTATCTGAGATGGGTGCGAATTTTGGTTTTTTGGACAGCAAGCGTGCTGCCGCATTTTGTACCATCTGCAACTTCTTTGTGACTCTAGATTGTGCATTCAGAAAGAGTCCGTTGCAGTAGTCTAGTGAACTTAAAACCAATGACGTGACCAAGGTCTTGGCGCTGTGTCAGGCAGAAAAGGCAAGATTTTCCTAATTATTCTAAGTTTAAAATGGGCCGTGGATGCTACCTTATTGGCATGAGCCATGAAGTTCAGCTGATTGTCAAAGGTGACTCCCAGATTCCTCACCTTGGGGGTCGGGCAAGGTGGGGTGCCAGATGTTGATGGCCACCAAAAATCGGGCCACGGTGGCAAGAGACTGCCAAAGATTACGACCTCCGTTTTCTCGGAGTTGAGCTTCAGGCAGTTTCCTGCCATCCACTCACCGATGGCTATCATGCCACTTTGGAACCTTTCTGCCACCTCCTGTCCGTCACCCTTAATGGCCAACACCAACTGTGTGTCGTCTGCGTACGAGGTTAGGCTCATCCCATGTGCCTTGATGACATTGGCAAGGTCCGACACATAGATGTTAAAAAGTGTCGGACTAAGGGATGAGCCTTGAGGAACCCCACACGGCAGCGACAATTTGGCAGATCGAAATGGTCCAAGGGTGACCGCCTGAGTTCTATTAGCCAGGAAGGAGGCAAGCAGGTCTCTCGCTGCAGAGTGGATCCCCATTTTTTCGACACGGTCGACCAAGGTCTTATGGTCAACCGTGTCGAATGCTGCCGAGAGGTCCAAGAGCACCAGCAAGGCTGTCCCTCCTTGGTCCCGGATGAGTCTAATATCATCCGCTGCCTTGATGAGGGCAGTTTCGGTTCCATGATATTTACGGAACCCAAACTGGGTATCATCAAGCAGATTATTTCTCTCAATATATTCTGACAGCTGCTGGTTCATGGCTTTCTCTGTCAGTTTGGCCAGAAATGGAAGATTTGCTATGGGCCGGTAATTTTTCAAATCATTCCTGTCAAGATTTGGTTTTTTAAGCAAAGGCTTAATCAATGTGTTTTTTAAAGAGTCCGGATAGGTCCCAGAACTCAGTATTATATTGCAAACGTGGGTGATAATGGGATTAACTGTGTCTGAAACCATGGCTATCACCGAAGTGGGGCATGGGTCCAGGGCAGAGCCTGATTTAATGGTCCTCAGTATGGATTTAGTTTGATCGGTCGTTAGAGGTTTAAAACTCGTCATGGTGTTACTCGGAACTATCTGTGAAGATGGAACAACAGTAGTATTGGGTTCCGAGGTGAACGCTTGATATATATTGTTCACCTTTGTGAAGAAGAACTCAGACAAGGCATCATCATCCCTATTCTCAAAGACTTAAATATACACAGATGTCGCTTAGCGTTTTTAGAGTGCCAGAAAATGGAAACTGTTTTTATGGTAGCCTCATTAGGTGAATTTTTTAAATCTATTTTTAAATGTCGTAAATCGATCCAAATGAATTAATCTCTATGTTGCACATATGTATTTTAAATAATGAACACATGACTCCCCTGTAAAACTGTATTTATTTTTCATGCTACTTTTATGGTTATTCTTGTTTTTAACCGAATAAAGTATTTTATTTAATTTAATAATAAGATAAAGATATTGAATTTCTGAGAATTGCCGGGATCGTCTCCTCACCATTCTTGATTCGTAGGGGCATGCATCAGGGCTGTCCCCTATCCCTGCTGCTTCTCGCTCTTGACATAGAGCTGCTGGCCCACCTGATATGATGTGCGGGTCCGGGTCTGGGACTGGGGGGAGGTATAGAAGACCACATTGCCTTATATGCAGAAGACGTTCTGCTGTTCCTCAGCGACCCTCTGACAACGGGACCTCGGTGCCTCGAGATCCTTCGACTATACGCGGAGGCGTCGGGCCTTTGGGTGAATGCTATCAAGTCTGTCCTAGTGTCAGTTGCTGGCGATGGGACAAAACTGATGCACCAATATCCCTACTATACAGAACTCTTTTATATATCTTGGGGTCCATATTCCTTGTTTTCCGGACTTGGCCTGGTTTCTCAAGGTTCGTCCTCTTCAATTGCCACTGGACCGAGATTTACGTAAATGGAGCCGTCTCCCATTTAACCTATTGAGACACATTACCTTATTTAAAATGATGTGCCTACCTCAATACCTTTATGTCCTGACAAGCTATCCCCACCCAATTCCCCGGGAATGGTTCAGCTCCATCACTTTGAAATTAACTTCTTTCATTTGGGCGGGTTCACTACCCTGACATTGCCTACCAGCTTGAACTACAGCTTCTGGGTTTTGACAGACTATTGGATCTCCTATATGGCACCCCGTTGTCCATAGTGGTTCCGTCCTGCACTAGGGTGATGGTGCTCTGGTGGAGGGTAGCCTTGCACCTCACGCACTAGATGCGCTGCCTCACAGAGATGACACCATTAGGAGGGGCACCTGGTTACACCAGGTGGCCGACCTTGCAAGGTTCTGTCAATGGGACAGCATAGGCATTACCTACATGGGTGACATTCGTAAAGGGGGGCTCCTGATGTCCTTTCAAGACTACAGGAACAATATAGCTTATCATGTGGCAGTTTTTCTTCAATACTTACAGGTGTGTCGTGCCCTCTTAACTCATATCCCAGGAGACACGCAGATCCCCGAATACAGCTCCCTTGAAGCAAAGCTACTGATGGGTCCTATAGGCAGGGGAACGATTTGTATGATTTATCGGTCCCTGATAATCAATCAATGCCCCGGATCTCTTCGCATATCTACACCGTAGGTGGGAGGGCTGGATGGGAGAATTAGAAGACGAGGACTGGAGAGATGCTTGCCTCGACCCACTGAACTAGCTATTTCCTCTAGATCACAGATGGTCCAAGTCAACTATCTTCATGCTACCTACTTAATTGTGCGCCGCATGCAGCAGATGGGTGGGAGGGAGCAAATTTGCTGTACACGTTGCCAAGCCCCAAGTGCTGATTTCTTTCATACAGCAGGGTCCTGTCAGCACCTAACAGCTTTCTAGTAGGGAGTGACTGGGGAGATCTCTGTGGCCCTGGATTATAATATTGAATTGGGCCCCTGGGAAGTCTTATTGTGACTACTGGAGGGGACTGGTGCTGAGAGGAGATGTATTGGGGTAGTGTCCATGGTGGCCAAAAGAGACATTGCTAGCTGCTGCAAGTGCCCAGAGGCCCCCTCCCAGGAAATGTGGCAGAGGGTAGTCGACTGGTGTGTGCGCCAAGAACACTCATCTACGAGGCCTGTGGTTGCCCTCGAAAACATAAAAAGACATGGGGAAGGTGGTGTGCCCATTATGGAATGCCTCTGTAAAGATACAGTGTGTTTGGGGGACCGCCGGTGCCTATTGATCGAATCCAGTGGAATGTTATTTCATGATTGTACTTATATGTGGATTCAGCTGTGTATTACTAAATTCAATAACATTTGATTATTAAAAAAAAAAAATCTGAGAATTGTCAATATTATTACAGCGCAAGTATTGATTCCAAAATGGGCATCATCGTGGCAACAATGCATAACATCTAAAATATCACCTTTATGTTGAGTGGCCACCATCATGTAAATGTTGTCAATCATATGTCAAGAATTACGGCCGGTTTGCCATGACCAGCACAATGCTTGTGGTGGGTACAAACATGACAAGGATGGCCACATTCTGTCAAGAATTACAACCGGTATGCTGAGAAGTGCCATTGTAAAGCCAGGGCCTGCCTGATGCTAGACGCGGGTATCATCCCAGGTGTCCACAGGATGTAGGGATCTCCACTATAAGACCAATGCTTCCACTATACTAGGTGTGACCACCATCATGCCACAGATGTCCACTTTACGCCTCTAATGGGAGGTTCATATCCCTCTTAACTGTCACATTCAACAACACTTGCATGGAAACAACAATGTGTAGCGCATCGGAAACCTACAGTAAATGCAAGCCACCATACCATAAACTTTCTGTTGCAGCCACAGAGTGCTACGCGTGGAGCCATCCCATGGAAGATACTTTGAAAAGGTTAACTTGTCACCTTTTAGTTGCTGATGGCTTTATCCATATGCTAAAATGGTGTTAAAGAGGTAACGCCGTTTCTTAGACTAATTTATTGTATGTTAATAATGGCAAATTTTGAAATAAGACTGCCACAGAATATGCTGCATTATGCCACATAATGTGGTTTGTCTTATCACATAAGTTAGTCAACCCTGCCTCATAGTTTGGTCCTCCTTAGCCTCATAATTCTAGTTGCCCTGGTTATTGTGTAGTTTAAGGGAGGGTAAAGCAGTGGTGTGGTAAATTATTGCTATCATTTGGTAAAGTGTGGCACAGCAATAGTAGTGGGTGCAGCCTGTTAGTGATAGTTAATAATGTGGTGCTTTTAGGCAGTAGTCCCTTGGTGACTGCAGTAGTGCAGTGGTGGTCGGTCGTAGCATAGTGGAAAGACTTAGACGTGTCCCAATGGTGAATGGTACTGTGTTTCTGGTAGACGGTAGCACAGTGATGGCATCACATTACAGTGATGGAGTGTGATAGTGTCATGCTGATGAGTGAACTCGTGGTGCAGTTAAGTGGTTTTGTGAAGGGGATGGTAATTTCATAGTTGAGCGGGCAGGGTTCTGCTGTATGTTGCTTTTTTGTGGTGCTGTGCAGGGAGTGGTGTCTGAGTGTGTGGAATTAATACAATGATTTGTAGTAGTGGGTGTGGTAGTGACATCATGCATTTGGTAGTGTGGTTGTGTGCAGTGGTAGTTCTGTGTCATGAGGTATTAATGCAGCGCAATGGAGGGAGAGTGGTGCTGCATTGGATGTGTGGTTTTGTAATATGGTAATGTATTTGCAGGGGTATGGTAGTGTAATGGTGGTGGGTGAAAGGTGCTTTAAGGTATTAGTAGAAACATTACGCCGATAGTATAGTAACAGTGTGAGGCTGTGTCAGTGTGCTTGATGCCAGTGTGCTGCTGGAAGGTATTTTTGGAGTGTTGAATGGTGGCAGTGCATTGATGGGGTGGTTTTGTGTGCTGTAGGTAGGAGTTAGGGCATGCTAGCAGTGCTGTAGTGTTTTAGGCTATAGTATTGTGATTACAGGCTGTTAGTGTGGAGGTTCGAAAAGTAATGAATGTTGCAAAACGTGTAATGTTTCATTGTAGATGTGAAATTTAATATGGAAGCACTCCCAAGAAGGCAGAATAATACACCAAACAGTCAATGCTATGAGTTGAGACAGATCTTCTCCTTCATGTTTCACTATATCTACATATATCAGTGACAAAAGCTCTGGCAGAGAGCTGAGCAATCAAGCCAGGCCAGGCATGAAGGCAGTTGTCTGACCGAAAACTATCACTATCAAGCCTGACACCAAACCAATACTTTACCCAACCCAGATAAATATTTAGCAACATTTGAAGGAAGCAGAATATTTGGGCATCCTTGATCCCAGTCCTAAGCAACAGGAAGTATTAGTCAATTGCAAGGTTTACAGACAATAATAAAAATAAGAGAGTATCCACCCACTAACGTTCTTGTAAGTCTAGTAAGACTTATAGTAGCTTTATGACCGCGGAGTCTCCGCAGATAAAAATATAGGCCTGTCCTATCTTTTTATGTGCAGAGACTCTGGAGTTGTAAATATACTACTAGTAAGCTGCCTTTGTGAATAGCAAACAATCGTAAACTTACACAAAAGTGTAAGTTTACCTTTGTGAATCAGGCCCCTTGTCATCTTGCTTGGTAGGTGTTAGAAATGGAGGTCTCTAGTTGCCAATGGTTTGCACCTTTGTCCAAGTAGGGATCTTTGCTTCTAGTCAGGGTAAGAGAGTTACACCCTCAGACAACCCCTGCTCACCCCCTTGGTAGCGTGGCACAAGCAGACAGGCTCATCTCAGAGGCAGTATGTAAAGCATTTGTGCACACATACAGTAATACAGTGAAAAACACTACAAATAGACACCACACTTGTTTAGAAAAATAGGACATGTAGGACATCTGTATCTAAACACAAGACCAAAAAAACAAATATCCACCATAAATATCTCAAGATATCACTAAAAATAGGTTATCAACCAAAATAGAGCTTGTTGCGACAAATAGCTCCACCTGGGGCTATTACAACATTGTGGCATATGAAAATCCCAAAGTAGGGCGCCCACAGCGAGGTGCGCTGTGTCAGGCCCAGAGTCACACAGACCCTAAAGAACCTTGGCAAACGATGAAAACAAAGACGGTGCACGGCATCTGGGAAGGGATGCTTCGTTGGCGCCTAGCGGTGTCGGTTCCTTACGACCACAGAGGAGGTGAGGCATCATTTCCTTACTGAGATGCAGGGAAGCTGAGCCGTTGGTTCCTTACTGTTACTAGGGAGGTGACGCTGTGGTGGTGTCGAGGCATCCGTTCCTTACGACGATGCAGGATCGATAGATTCGGGAGGTCATCCACATCAGGTATCAGCTCCGCAAGGATGAAGCACTATTGTCGGTGAAGTCGGGCTGCGGTGCGAGTTGGGCGGTGCATCATGAGCATCACGAGCGGTGCCCTCGGCTCCGGTGCAGGCAGTGGCCTCGGTGATAGCTTCAGAGTCTATACTGTGCGGCATCGGCAGGCGGCGGGGCTGCAGTACAAGACAGGGTGGTGCATTGTGCACTTCAGAACAGGAGGCAAGCTCTATGCTAAGCCCTTGGAGATCTTCCTAAAGCAGGATACACAGCACACATCAAAGTCTTGGTCCTTTCCTTGGCAGAAACAGCCACTCCAGACCAACCCCACACAACACACAGTACCTCTCCTTCAGTTTTCCCTGCTCCTCTCCTTGGCAGAGGTTCCTCTTGAGTCTAGAAGTAATCTAAAGTTCTGGGGTCTGGGCCCCAATATTTATACTCAATGTATCCTTGTTCTCTTGTGGCAGAGAGTCTCTGTGCTCAGTCCAAACCAGTTCTGTCCTCTCCGACCCAGCTTCATAGCAGGAGGTGAAGATTGCATTGTGTAAGATAGACCAGGCATTATCAGGTGCAGAGAAATCTCCTCCCACTACTGTAATGCAGCCCAGGCCTAACTCATTCAGAAAAGACAGGACACACCTCAATCCCCCGTGGCTATCTGAGAGAATGCACGTCCACATTCCCTGCCCCTCCAAAGCCAGACAATCGATCCACAAACCAGCAGATACATACAGGATGGCTAAGCAAAATAATAGACACTTTCTAAAAGTGGTATCTTTAAACATACAATATAAAAATCACCTTTACTAAAAAATGCATGTTTATATTCAGGCATTCTAAACTCCATCTTTCTACCCTGTCCCCATGGGAAGTTATACTTGTAAGATGTTACAAAGTATTCCCCATTCTATCCTATGAGAGAAATAGCCTTTCAATAGTGAAAAACAAAATACACTGTATTTCACTATCAGGACATGTCACACACGCCGGTACATGTCCTACCTTTCACATACACTGCACCCCTCCCCCCCACTGGGGTACCTAGGGCATACCTTAGAGGTGACTCACATGTCATAAAAGGGTAGGTTAGGTAGGGTCTGACAAGTGGTTGCACTTGCCATGTCGACATGGCAGTAGTGATTGGGCGCAGACATTGTAGTGGCAGGATTGAGACCCCTTCGAAAGGCTGCTTGTGTGGGTGGCACAATCCATGCTACAGGCCCACTAGCAGTAGTTGACTTACAGGCTCTGGGCAGACAGTGCACTATACTAGGGACTTAGTAGTAAGTCAAATAAGCAAATCATGGAAACACTAATCCATAAACACAATTTACATGGACAGCATATACACTTTAGCACTGATCAGCGGTGGTAAAGTGCTCATTGTCATAAAACCAACAGAAACAGGAGGCCAAAAAGCAAAAGGCCTGGGTATAAACCCTGCTGAAAAAGCCAGATTTAACAGTTGACATATGGGTAGGGAGAGTGTATCTGTACAGGATCAGTCCTAGCACGCAACTGTAAATTGACAGCTAGATTATAGTTGTGCTTTGGCTGGGGTAGGAAAACAGTAGCCCTCTTTTTTGGACTGCAGTTTGGTGTTCAATTGGCAAAACGCTATCTTTGGTCATCTCTTCATTCTTTTGACCTTCTAATTTATAATCTTATTGCAATTCCACTGAGGCTGGTGTTGTGGAATGTAAAGGGAATTAACAATCCCCATAAAGCAGGAATGTCCTCTCCTATTCTCAAAAAAATGAAATTAACATACTGATGCTGCAGAGACACATCTGGTTTCTCCACAATCTTATTTTGGCAGGAGCTGGCCTGCCTGAAATATTTATTTTCTGTATTATGTTCCTACTCTTGGAGGGATGGTGCAAGCCAATTAGGTTTTCAGTTCACTAACAAAGGGTTTGATGATGATGGCAGATGAATCTATGTGACTGGCATACTGGGGGTTGTGAACAAGATTTTGTTTATAGCTATGTTCCTAATGTGAACTTCCCGGAGTTCTTTAATACGGTGTATAAATAGTTTCATCAGTTCCACAACTATTGGGGTATCTGGGATGCTGATTTTAAGACAGAGTTGGACATGGTACTGAATCAGTCAGGTAATTCCACTCGTCCCGCTACTCATGCAACACTGAAAATTTAGTTGACTCTTGGCAATGCTTCAATCCAAGTTTTAGTTGTTATTCCTACTAATTCTCTGTTCATGATACTCACTCCTGAAGACAGAGATCTAGTCTCTCTTTGCTGTGAATGATGGCAGTGTGGAAAGTTGCTTCATGCTACGGGAGACCCTCAAGGTTTATGGTGATTTTTTAATACGATGTTGGACATGGTACTCGATCAGTCAGGTAATTCCGCTCGTCCCCCTACTCATTCAGCGATGCAAATTTAGTTTGTTCCAGGCAACACTTCAACAGAGGTTTCAGTTGTTATTCCTACTACTCTTCTGTTTATGATACTCACTCCAGAAGACAGAGATCCAATGTTTCTTTGCTGAAAATTATGGCTGTGTGGAAAGTGACTATCTGCTATGGGTGGCCTTTGTCTAATATGCATCTTTAGGGAATGGATGTTCTTAAGTCTCTTCAGACACCATGAGTCGAGGAAGACACCAAAAAGGTTGAAAGAAGACTTTGCAGCTGCAGGAGATGGAAGTATGACAGTACGACCCGGGCTATTACCACGCATACCGTTACAACGCGTGTTTTACAACGCAAGTCGTTACCACGACTTGCGCTGTAGGGTGCGGACTTAGGAATAGTTTAATTTACTTTTCCAACGCCAGTCCCCGTGGATAGTAGGGAAGGTATTGGAATAGTAAATTAACTATTCCTTGTCCTTGAGGGCCCTCCAGCGCACGTCGTGGTTACGACTTGCGTTGTAAGAGTCGCGTCGTAATGGTAGCGCGGGGTACCATCCGCGTCGTAAAGGATGTTCCCCGCAGGAGATAGATCAATGTTTCATTAAGTTAGAGAAAACCTGGAGAAATTCTGCAAGGTTGAACAATAGGAGATCAATATTATGCATCACAGATTCACGTCTAGACAATATTGTGAGGTTTGTCATCCAGGATGCTTTGTTGCTTGGTCTGTATGAAAGGAGGTGGGAGAGAAGTGAAATTTTTGCAGCAAAGTTTGCAGGGATGACCATCACATAGTAGATGTGCTCTAACGCTATTATAATTCACTATATTCCTCTTGTTAGTTAAAAAATGGATTCAAATATTACACCAGTATTTCCAAAACGGTGGGTGCGCTTTAAAACAGAGGTCAAATGTCAGGCTATGTTATCTGTTAAATTTCTGCTTATTTTTTAACATGGGGATTTGAGGCAAGCTCCTCTCACTTTGCAGTCAAAGAAAGAAAAGTAAAGTGAATTATGTGACAATCCTGCTGATGTACTGGGAAAGCAAAGGCTGTAGGATGTCATATTTTGTAACACACAACAAAATGTAAATACCTGCAAACGAGCTGTATAAATTCAGCAGTTAAGAAAGAAAAAATGAAGGTCAGTTTTGGTTTAACTCTGAAGTGAGATGGAGACAAAGGTTTTAATAGGATCAAAACAAATCAAGACACTTTACTTGGTGATGGACAAACGATAAATATTCTCTGAAATTTGATTTCCACACACTATCATTTTTGTGCAATATAGTTTTATCAGTAAAACTACATGTCTGTACAAATGTAGTGTCCATTTCAATGGAAAATGTGCTGTCTATAAATGACAGTGCTCTACCACACAATGCTTTACTTACATTAAAAATCGTCCACCTCATGTCCATTAAAGCTAGGTTGGTCGCAATTAAAAATTACTAATTAAATGCAAATGAGGGAGAAGGAACGCATGTAGGTCCAGCATATAGGCCCCAATAAACACAAAGTAGCACCGAAGGAGTATGCAGTTCCTGTAGGGCGGGGAGGAGTGAGAAGGAGGCGAGGTTGGTCAACACCCCTACGCAGGAGTGGAGTATGGGTGTCTCCCAATTTGGGAAGTGGGGCCCTCACACACCCATTTGGGTTTCATGCTTCATCATAGGGCTTGCTCCTCGTCAGACCGGTGCTGCAATACCTGATGGGCACCCTATGAGGGGCTCTTTGTCAGAGATCTT
The DNA here is from genome assembly GCF_964261635.1 of Lissotriton helveticus. Taxonomy (NCBI): domain Eukaryota; kingdom Metazoa; phylum Chordata; class Amphibia; order Caudata; family Salamandridae; genus Lissotriton; species Lissotriton helveticus. Next base: position 1,200,422,039 of record NC_136059.1, read on the forward strand.
TTTCCCAAGCCGTAAAGGTGAAGTGCGTGTGAGGGGCCTAGTGATGTAGATGTAAGGTGATGTGAGGAGAAATAAAATGAGGTGAGGTGGTGCTACAAAATGAATTTTAATCTGCGAGCCCACTCGTCTCAATTAAAACCAAATACGACGATTGTAATGGTCGGAGGTGTCTTTGTGTGCGTAGTCATGGTCAACATTTTTCTCGCCTTATGTGTAAAGGTCACTCAGCAATTCTTCAAGACCTACAGTGATGCATTATCTACACGGGTGGTTGGTTATAGAAAATAAACCAATCACTCAGTTGACCTGTAAATAAGGTACCTTAATTATTCAAATCATAGGACCAACCCAGTTCAGGTTCAAGTCGCACCTCATCAATTATTAGGCAAAGCAACGATTGTTACAAAAGTTAACGTCATGAGTTTTCCTGCATGCTCACAGGAACATGACTGACCTGTCTTGTGCATGAGAAGCATTCTCACAGGAACATGACTGACCTGTCTGGTGCATGAGAAGCATGCTCACAGGAACATGACTGACCTGTCTTGTGCAATGAGAAGCATGCCCAGAGGAACATGACTGACCTGTCTTGTGCATGAGAAGCATTCTCACAGGAACATGACTGACCTGTCTGGTGCATGAGAAGCATGCTCACAGGAACATAACTGGCCTGTCTTGTGCATGAGAAGCATGCTCACAGGAACATGACTGACCTGTCTGGTGCATGAGAAGCATGCTCACAGGAACATGACTGACCTGTCTTGTGCAATGAGAAGCATACCCAGAGGAACATGACTGACCTGTCTTGTGCATGAGAAGCATTCTCACAGGAACATGACTGACCTGTCTGGTGCATGAGAAGCATGCTCACAGGAACATAACTGGCCTGTCTTGTGCATGAGAAGCATGCTCACAGGAACATGACTTACCTGTCTTGTGCATGAGAAGCATTCTCAGAGGAACATGACTGGCCTGTCTTGTGCATGAGCAGCATGCTCACGGGAACATGACTGGCCTGTCTTGTGCATGAGAAGCATGCTCACTGTACATGACTTACCTGTCTTGTACATGAGAAGCATGCTCACGGGAACATGACTGACCAGTCTTCTGCATGAGAAGCATGCTCACGGGAACATGACTGGTCTGTCTTGTGCATGAGACGCATGCTCACAGGAACATGACTGACCAGTCTTCTGCATGAGAAGCATGCTCACAGGAACATTTCTCCACATAGACATATTATTAGTTTATACTTCGGTCAAAAGAAGCTTAGCTCACTTGTAACGTAGGCTTGGAAAAAGGAGCATCATATAATGGTTTTATCTGATTTTACCCATGCTTGAACAGTTTAACTCAAGTAGAGGCAAATGCTATTATTCGTCTTATATTCCTTCTTTAATTATCTACACAGATTTAAACAGCAATGCTCTCTTTCTTTATTCAGACCCTCTTATCTCAAGAGACAAGTCCTCTATTAAGATTGCATGATGGATTGTAAAACTTGCTCAAAGCTTTTCTTTTCCCTTTTTCATATATATAGTGTCTTTTCCTTGATTCTATCTCTGTGTCTTGCATAATTTTACTTCTGTTCCTCGAAGCAACATGCTGACAAGTACAAACTCACACATCCCTCTTTAATTGGGAACAGCAAAATTATTACTTTATATGCTGATGATCTACTCCTATACATTAAAAACCCTCCGTTTAACTTATCCCAGTTATGGCTGACATATGCAAATTCTGGGAATACGAAGGGGTGCCCATAAATTGGAACAAATCGAAGCTCATGACTTTTTCTATATGATAAAATTACCTCATTGTATTGTCTAGCTTAAAATGATGCTCGACTTCTGGATTAGGCTTCCTATATTCATGATCATCCACATTTCGCTTCTGAAAACAATTAGTGTACCCCAGCATTTTTTCTCTAGCACACTGATTCTTAACCTGTGACCCACGGACCACTGTTGGAACGGCGACACCTACTCAGGGAATCCACAAATAGCAGATTAGCAAAGCATGTCTACATTAAAAAGGAGAATACATATTCAAAACTTTAAAACGGCCTGCAAATGTGCAGGAATGTGAAATTGAAGGCTAAAAATTGAGTTGGTTTCTTATGTTGATTGGTTGGGAGCAGCGCAAGTACAGCGAAAGGAATCTAGTAAGACAATTGGTGGCCTCAATTGAAGCACTGGTATATGCTGACAGAAAGAGGGAGAGAGAGGGAGACAGAGAGGGAGACAGACAGGGAGACAGAGGGAGACAGAGAGTGAGACAGAGGGTGACAGACAGAGGGAGACAGACAAAGGGAAGGAGACAGATAGAGGGAGACAGAGGGAGGGAGACAGACAAAGGGAAGGAGACAGACATAGGGAGAAATACAGAGGGAGGGAGGGAGACGGAGAGAGAGGGAAACAGAGGGAGAGAGAGAGAGGGAGACAGAGGGAGGCAGACAGTGGGAGACAGAGGGAGGGAGCCCGGGAGACAGAAGGAGGGAGAGGGAGACAGAGAGAGGGAGACATACAGAGATAGACACAGAGAGAGGGAGACAGAGGGAGAGAGGGGGAGACAGAGAGAGAGAAAGAGAGAGGGAGACAGACAGAGTGTGTGAGACAAAGGGAGACAGAGACAGAGAGAGAGAGAGAGAGAGAGAGAGAGGGAGGGAGGGAGGGGGAGAGAGAGAGAGAGAGAGAGAGGGAGGGAGACAGAGAGAGAGGGAGACAGAGAGATGGAGAGCGAGACAGAGGGAGGAAGACAGTGACAGACAGATAGATAGAGGCAGAGACAGGGACAGACAGATAGAGGCAGAGACTGAGACAGACAGAGAGGGAGACGGAGAGGGAGAGGGAGACGGAGGGAGACAGATGGAGAGAGAGAGAGAGAGAGGAAGGGAGACAGAGAGACGGAGACAGAGGGAGCCAGAGAGAGGGAGACAGAGGTAGGGAGACAGAGGGAGGCAGAGGGGGAGAGAGAGAGGGAGACAGAGAGGGGGAGACAGAGAGAGAGGGGGGAGACAGACAGTGAGTGAGACAGAGGGAGAAAGAGGGAGAGAGAGAGAGAGAGAGAAAGAGAGAGAGGGAGAGAGAGAGAGAGATAGAGAGAGGGAGGGAGACAGAGAGAGAGAGAGGGAGGGGACAGAGAGAGCGAGGGAGGGAGACAGAGACAGACAGAGACAGGGACAGATAGAGACAGATAGAGGCAGATAGAGGCAGAGATAGGACGGGGCAGACAGATAGAGGCAGAGACAGACAGAGACAGAGAGGGAGACAGAGGGAGGGAGACAGGGACAGACAGACAGATAGAGACAGGGACAGACAGATAGAGACTGAGACAGACAGAGAGGAAGAGAGGGAGAGGGAGACGGAGGGTGACAGTGGAAGGGGGAGGGAGAGGGAGGGAGGGAGACAGAGAGTGAGGGATACAGAGAGAGGTAGACAGAGGGAGGCAGAGGCCTTGGAGACTTTCTGTCTCGCATAGAAAGACGGTCGTACAGGCCTTGGTGATTTCTAGGTTGGATTATGTCAAATCCCTCTACCTTGGCCTTCCTGCGTACCTGGTCGGCCGTCTTCAGGTGATCCAAAACGCTGCGGCCAGAGCCATCTTTCTAGCAAGTCCCAGGACACGTACGACCCCTTTGCTGGTCTCCCTGCATTGGCTCCCTGTCCAGAAACAGATTTATTTTAAATCATTGGTGTTGGTTTTTAAAGCCTTCCATAAGATTGGGGATCCTTACCTCAATGAAAGATTTCAGCATTATATTCCCCAGCGCACTCTGAGATCTTCTGCACAGCTTCTGACCTTTACTCCCAAGGTCAGGTTGTCGAGGATTGGGGCAAATCCTTTCAAGTGGCAGCATCGCGTTTATGGAACTCTCTGCCACTAGGTCTTAGACAGGCGCAAGACCTCCTCACGTTTAGGTGGAAATTAAAGACCTGGCTATTCCAGCTTTAAACCTTGTAGTATACTTTTCGCAAGCTGAGTTTCTCTTTCTTTTAGTTGTTGCGTGGTCTTTGTTTTAGCGCCGGGACACTCCTGGGAGTAGCCGCGCGCTTTATAAGTGCCATATAACTTAACATAACAGAGAGAGAGGGAGACAGAGAGTGGGAGACAGAGCGAGAGGGGGGAGACAGTGAGTGAGACAGAGGGAGAGAGAGAGAGAGAGAGGGAGAGAGAGGCAGGAAGAGAGAGATAGAGAGAGGGAGGGAGACAGAGAACGAGGGGGGAGACAGAGAGAGAGAGAGACAGAGACCGACGGTGAGTGAGACAGAGGGAGAAAGAGAGAGAGAGAGATAGAGAGAGGGAGGGGGACAGAGAGACACAGAAAGAGGGAGGCAGAGGGGGAGAGAGAGAGTGAGACAGAGTGAGGGAGACAGAGAGAGAGGGGGAGACAGCCAGTGAGTGAGACATAGAGAGACAGAGGGAGAGAGAGAGGGGGAGAGAGAAAGATAGGGACAGGGTGACAGAGACAGACAGAGATTGAGGCAGAGACAGACAGAGACAGGGACAGACAGACAGACAGGTAGAGGCAGAGATAGGGACAGGGGCACAAAGATAGAGGCAGAGACAGACAGAGACAGAGAGGGCGACAGAGGGAGGGAGACAGGGACAGACAGATAGATAGATAGAGACAGGGACAGGGCAGACAGATAGAGGCAGAGACTGAGACAGACAGCGAGGCAGAGAGGGAGAGGGAGACGGATGGAGACAGAGAGAGAGGGAGGGAGTAAGAGTGAGGGGAGGGGAGGGAGGGAGGGAGAGGGGGACAGAGGGTGACAGAGGAAGAGGGAGGAAGACAGAGAGAGGGGGAGACAGAGGGAGACGGAGGGAGTCAGGGGGAGACAGAGGGAGGGAGAGGGAGACAGACAGAGGCAGACAGACAGAGGGAGACAGAGAGAAAGGGAGACAGAGAGAGAGGGAGACAGAGAGAGTGAGACAGAGAGGGAGGCAGAGGGAGGGAGACAGAGGAAGAGAGGCAGAGAGAGACAGACAGAGGGAGATAGAGGGAGACAGAGAGAGTGAGACAGAGAGGGAGGCAGAGGGAGGGAGACAGAGGAAGAGAGGCAGAGAGAGACAGACAGAGGGAGATAGAGGGAGACAGACAGAGGGCGACAGAGTGAGGCAGAGAGAGAGAGGTAGGGAGAGGGCGGGAGACAGAGGGAGGCAGACAGAGGGAGACAGAGGGCAACAGACAGAGGGAGGGAGAGTGACAGAGGGAGGAGGGCGACAGAGGGAGCGAGACAGACAGACGGAAACAGACAGAGGGAGACCGAGGGAGGGAGACAGAGGGAGAGAGAGGGAGGGAGACAAAGGGAGAGAGAGAGAGGGAGGGAGGCAGAGGGAGAGAGAGAGAGAGAGAGAGGGGGAGAGAAAGGGAGAGAGAGAGAGCGCAAGAGAGAGAGATAGAGAGAGGGAGGGAGACAGAGAGAGGGAGGGAGACAGAGAGTGGTAGAGAGAGATAAAGATAGAGAAGGAGGGAGACAGAGAGAGAGAGAGAGAGAGAGAGAGAGAGATAGAGAGAGAGAGAGAGAGAGAGAGAGAGAGAGAGAGAGAGAAAGATGTGTGTATGCCGGGTCTGGTGGCTCAGTGGACAAAGGCGTCTGCCACAGGGGCCTGTGTTCAACCTCATGGTCACAGGTTTTTTTTTTTATGTCTAGCTCTGCCCCCTCCCCCACTGACCTCGCCCCCACCGGTGCGGTCCTCGGCCACAAACCACACTGTAAATTAGGCCCCGAGAGAAAGTTTGTGAGTGCTCATGCTCTAGATAAAAGGACACACGTCAGTTTGTACCTGGATGAGGTGTTCCTAACATTTGATCTTTTGTGCACTATAGGTGACGTCTCTTCAATGAAGATATATGATTATTTTCACTTACATAATGACTGTGGGATAAATTGCCAGATTTTCTGAAGATTCATGCTGAGCCTAGATTGGTTCCATTTTGCCCTAATTGCTCTGCACTTAACACCCTCCATGCTCAGGACGGCTCCTGGCCGTCATGAGTAACAGTAGGCGTGTGCTCATGACGGCCATGAGCCGTCCGAACGTTGCTGTTCTGCCCATGCATGATTAATTCCCCGCCTGTGTGGGAGAATTAACCAGTGGGCAGAGTTCGAACGGCTCCCGGCCTTCATGAGCACACGCCTACTGTGACTCATGACGGCCGGGAGCGCCAGGCCCAGCCCTGCCCCCTTGCACTGCGGCGGAATTTGCCCCGCGGCAAAGGGGTTAAAGCACTTTGTGTCAACCATGTATTTCATCTTTTTGGATTGTAGGATTCCTGTTTCAAGAACTCCTCAAGCTCTCGGGGAGACAGGCTAGAGTCACCCACTGATTGATACTGAATGGTCTAGAACATGCTTACAGATTAAAATGTTTTCCCTCATCTAGAAGCATAAATTATTGCACTTTAAATTCCTTCACTGAGCCTAAGTCTCTTGAACAAGTTTGAGTCCACCATCCCTTATGACAGCCTTAGATGTTGGCTTGCAGGTGTGAGTTTTCTGACCTGTCTTTGACTTGACCTCTGATCAATTGATGATAGGATATTTGCAGAGGCTGGTATGACTTGTCTCAGACAGAGATGGCACCTGAGGTCTGGCTATTGGGTTTATTCAAAATATAACCTTCCCATAGGAGATGTTTCTTGTGCTATGCGGCAAACATAGCTAAGATGCACTCAGCATTGAATTGGCTTAACGGCCCACTCGTGAAGTACTCCTACTTGTTATCTGAGTTGGCTTACCTGGATGAAATGAGGAAACCTTTTGTGCCCTCCTTGGCCATGATACCAAATCCAAGACATCTGGTCATTTTTTTGTGAGTATCCCCTGAAGGCCAATCAAGATTTGACTCACGCTGGTTCTTGACTTTGCATAATTCCTACCTTCTATTCCACTATGTACGATGTCCACTGTATTTATCCATTCTCATGATATGTTTCATATCAGCTCTGAGCCAATGCCTTGCTATATTCTGGTGATTGTGTGAATTTATGTTCCTGGTTTGCTTTATCAAAAATATTAAGGAAAGGTAAAAAAAAACTAAATGTGGGTTTGAACACATCAGTATATAGTTCTAGGAGGGGAAACATTTCCAAACAATTAGGTTTATTATTTATTAGTTTAGTATGCCTGTTTCCGGTCCAGGGAGGACCTGGCTTGGCAGTTCGGTCTGGACTGTTCCCATGAGGCAATGGAGTGGCATGGTGAGCAAAATAACAATTGGTTTAACCCAGACCTATTGACTGGGGGAGAATGTTTAATTTGCTCTGCATTCCGTCCATCATCTGTGTGTCTTTTGCTTACTTATTTTTGTGTCACAGCGCATGAACTCCATTAGCTGAGTTTCAGAGTGATGTACAATGCATATCAAACGACAACCATATATCGACTGTGTTATCATATAAGCAACATTTGTCATTGGTTTTACAAGGTAAGTAACTTAGTAGCAAGACTGATGCATACATAAATTGCAGAGAACATGGAAAACTGTAGGTGATTGGTTTCATAAGAGCAGGGGCATAGCTTGGTCAGTAAGATTGGGCGGTGGTGAGCTTCAGATTTTCCAACAATCAGGCTGGCATATAATGTTAAAATGCATTATTCGACAGGCACAGTGCATGAGAGGGACCTAAGAGCAGTGGGAAGGGGGAGGACTGCGAACTGGTATAAATACTAAGAGAGAAAGCTCAATATATTGAACAATAAGCAATATTTTTAGAGACTTTCAAGACAAGGAAGGATAGAGTGTGTGTGTGTTTTTGTCTGTATGTAAAAGTTCCTGGTGAAATCCGACAGACACCTGAAAGCACCTGTACCCACCTATTTATCAGAAAATACATTTATTAGGGGGCATAACACCCCCCCTCGAAATTACACCTCCGCATAAGAGGCTTGAGTGAATACACGTATCATCAATGTATTGAGGGAAAGACTGGCAGACTGGCGGGGGTAGCTCACAGGCCTGCACAGTTTGCGAAAAGCTAAACATTGAGTTCAGAATCAACTGCATTGCCTATGCCACAATGAGTTTAAGGCTGAGACGTTTTAAGGCAAGGGCAAAGTGGGCAATTGCCTTTGGCCCCCACCTTCTAATGTCCCATCCTTGTAAAGTGATCATGCTCAGTTATTGTCGCTCTGTCTCACTACTATTCATTTGTTTTCAGAATCTCTCTCTTCCTGCCATTACCTATGAATATCTGTCTCTCTCTACTCAGTGTCTTTTTAAGGATTTGTGAGACATGGACAAGACATACTTCAGCTGTTTTTGTGTGAAAGTTGAAGGACATTACTCTTTGGGATCATGTGGCCTTATTTTATTAGAAAATAGGTAATACAATTCGAAGTTGTTCTGAACAAGGTATTCCAAAATATGTCTTGCCCACGCTCCAATAAATCATTAAGATGACAATGATCACAAAGAGAGGAGTGAAGTGCATTGCTCCATCCCATCTTGGTAACTGGGCGCTGTGCACCTGCAAGCTGAAGAAGTAAAGGTCAGTCGTGTATTAACTGTGGCGCAATTCAGTCTCAATTTTGTTGAAAGCAGCTACTTTTGAAAATGGCAGACGTACATTATTTACGATTGAACATGGAATCTATGAAAGAATAAATTGGCTAGTCAATATACAAGGTGTAACAGCTGTTGCAGGTCAGGGTGAGGTTCTAAACCTTCCAACTTTCCTATAGGAAATCAATTGAAATATTAGAAGCGCAATCAGAACAGAAATTGCAATATACCGCTAAGGTCCTGCTACTGGGTCTCTTCATTGTACATTTTGTCTTGTATCAGGTCAACAACCAATACAAATATATAATTATTCAATTCAACTCAAAACAAGCTTTATTCGATTTTTGTAATAAAATCATAAAAGCATACATTTGAAACATATCTGTATTACGTGATTTAAGAAAAAAATGTAAATTACATCTGTGTGCTGTTTACCGGATAGCACAAGATTTAATTCATATGGTCGTCACAGTTTCGTTTTGTTTGGGACCAAGTATTTATGTGAGAATAGTTTTATAATATATAATTTAAAAAAACAGCAATAGGAACGCATCAAGTGTAAGAGCAGGTGGCCTGAGAGAGAAGAGGCATATACCTATATCTGCTGGAGAATGCCACTACCATACCGGACATCTCTATGCAGAAAAGATAGGAGGCGGAGCTCGTCATCCATAGATGTATAAATGCAAAGATAAAATTAAAGCTACAGCTCAAATTAAAGCTACTAGAATATTTAATTAGTATTGATGAATGGGCTACGGCTCTATAAATAAGGGAAAATAGCTGTCAGGGGCACAGATAATGTTTAATTTTGTTAACGCAGTTGCTTAGTTATTCCTAGGTTGGGAAAGTGAATGTGTACTGTCACGTGAACTTTATCATGTTAAAGTATGTTGACTATATTGCGTTTATGAACTGCCTGTCAACCTGGCATTGTGGTGCTTTTCTTTTTGTATTATCTGCTTGATCTTTGTATCTTTGTTTAGCAAGCTCTAAATTTCCCTTTATGTCCTAGATTCCTCAGGTTGTTTTATTCTTTCTTTAACTGATGGATTTACAGAATCTCGGTTCATTATTTCTGAAATAAAAAGTGGGTGAAAGCCTTGGAGACTAAAGAATGGAGTACATCCTGTCCCAGAATGAATGGTGTTATTGTGACAAAATTCTGCTCAACATAAATAGCATACCCACGTGGGCTGATCTTGACTAAAACATCGTGGATAAATTACTAGTTCTTGTATTATTACATTTATTTGTTGAGTGTAACCCAGAAAACAGAACACTTAACGCATGACACATTCAACATTGCCAAACGTACTTAACAAATGATAAATGATGACTAGAAGTACAACATTTGAAACACTGACAAAGAGGTCCCCCAGGAGAAACGATAATGGAGCAGGACAGGGGAAATAAAGCAAATGAAAAAAAGAACAACCCACCGACAACAACACGATCTCTAAACAGAGTCGTAGGACAAAATTAACACCCACAAAGACACTGAAAATATCTCTATTTCTTTTATTTATTTAGAACAATTTATACATATTTTCAAGAACGTCATTAAAGCATGAATAGACAAAATTATGTCTCAACCTCACAGCAAAAAATCAATCCACACAGTCAAACCTATATCACTCATACCTTACATGTCACACTAGAAAGTAAAAGACTTTAAAACACATGTAGGTTATCAGTATGTTACAGCACCTTAATGCTTCTTATGAGCACCTCCTAGAAATGCTCAGGTCAATATGTATTCTTATTGTTGATTTCAATAGAGCATATAGTATACATATATATTAATTGTATATATGTATACATCAAACAGGACATATGTTCCTGGGCATCATTATTTGTCTGTACTTCATACAACAGTCGTGGTCATAGGAGGCAAAAACATATCTCATAGATACTATATAGACTGTCTGAATTACTGTAGCGATGATGCCGACACGCGCTTTAGTGTGAAGTGGTCAACTGACCACACACCTTCCTCAAGGCAGAGGATGATGAATCAATTATTCATAAAAACACAAGCAAAAAAGGAGGAGGGGAGGCAACCCAGTAATAATCTAGAAGTACAAAGAACAGATATATAAATGAGAAGTTTCTGTAGTTTCATATAAATACCTCATTGACAAAGAGACATCAGACAAATTAACAAAAAAATAGAAAAGCTCCACATGCAAAGAATTCCAGTCCCATGTGGTACTCACAATCAACAAGTGGCCTAAACTCCAGTCTGAACCTCTCAGGAACACACTACAGCCCTTCGCCAATTTGTGCTCACTAATATCTGTGCAGCACTGTTCCTAAAATGAAGATATTTATTTCACCAGTGCCTAAAGTTTCCCACAATGAAAGAAAACAACTACTAGTACCTGTCTGCTACTTGCAGAAATGCGTGGTCAGTCTGTGCCCGTTAGACCTGGCACCATTGGCGTGAGTCTCCCTTCCATTTTTCGCTGTTGCCTCATGTGTTTGTCTGGTAATAATTGCTTTGGGTACTGTGCCACTGCTGTCCAATGCCACAGTGCAAGTGCTCCCTACTGTAAATTGATATATTGATTAGTGGTTCCCTGATTGGATGTTTGGTTTACTGTCAGACCCTAGTACAGTGCACTGAGTGTGCCCAGGGCTTGTGATCCAAATGCTGGTAGTGGGCTTGCAGCACTGGTTGTGCCCCCCACAGAAGCAGCCTTGTAAAATGTGTCTACGGTCTGCCATTGCAGAACCTGCGTGCAGTCTAGTACTGTCATGCTGACTGGGCAAGTGCACCCACTTGCCAGTCCCTAAACCTTTCCTTGACTTCATATTAGTCACCCCTATGGTAGGCCCACGAGCAGGGTGCATTGTAAGTATAAGGTAGGACAAGCCCTGATGTGTGTGGCATGTCCTGATAGTAAATTACAGCCATTTTCGTTTTTCACTATTGCAAGGCTACCTGTTCTCCATAGGCCAGAATGGAATTTTAGAATTGTTACATTCTATAATCCTAACAGACTCAGAAAACATGGTAGAAATTCGAATTTAATATGCCTGGACTCAGAATAATAAAATACATCTTTTAGTAAAGTTTATTTTGATATTCTGTGTTTGCAAATACCACTTTTAGAAACTAGGTATTTGCTTGCCTAACCATTTGAGCCCGCCTCTGCTTGGTTGTGTATTCCTTGTCTGGGTTTGTGTGTGACAGGACTGGGGAATTCAAGGAGACAGGCGGGGGCTGCCCGGTGGTGAATAGGGAGATCTGCATCTAGATGGGAGGGAGGAGTTACAACTGAAACCTGAATAGGGCTGGGCCTTCCCTCCACAATGCTGGCTCCACCCCCTGTGGTGTGTCTGATGTCTCTGCCCTGCACACTGAAAGAAGAGAAGGAAGATTGTCAACCAAGTGCTCCTGGACTGTACTTGCCTTCCACAATGCTGGCTCTACCCCCTGTGAGGCGTCTGATGTGCCTGCCCTATGCTGTGAAAAGAAAGGAGAAGTCTGATAAACAGAGTGCTTCAGAACTGGCTTGAACTGGGCACAGGCCCCTCTCCTCTCAGAGAACAAAGGATTTTGGGGTTTAAATATTGGGACCCTGAGCCCATGAAATTATATCACTCCTGGAACTGACAAGAAGACACCTCTGCTGAAGAGAAGGAACCTGAAGAAACGGAGGAGAGACTATTCCCAAGCTGAAGTGCTGCTTGGGGGATTGGCCTGCAGTGGTTGCCTGGCTGCCTAGAGAGGAGAAAGGACTTTGTGGATTTTACCTTTGCTTTTCAACTTGGGCTAAAAAGATCTCCAAGGGCTTGGAAGAGAGCTTGCCCCCTGACCGAAGTCCCAGGAGCAGTGGACTTCACTAGCCTTTGTGAATTGCTACTGTTCCAGTGGCTACATAGGCAGGGAGCTGTGACCAACTCTCACGACCGGCCCGGTGTCCTGTTGGCACCGCACTGAGCAACATCCGCCTCTAACAACACAAGCTCTGCGCTCACCAACTCCCTCTCGACACCGTCAACGAGCCGTAGCCTGCACCACGACTGGAAGGACACCGCAACGTGCAACACCTCGCTACACCGAATCGAACTGGTCTGACCAACACGGTCACTGCTGCTGACTTCGAGTCCTGTGACCGCACCGGAGTTGGGCACTGCCTCGCACACTTCACGACGCACCGCCCGACTCGCACCGCTGTCCGGACTGACGGACGCCAGCTCCCGAACTCCGGCTCAAATGCCGCACCGTAAAGCTGGAAGCACCGCAACGAGCAATGTCCGCCGGAACAACGCAAGCTCTGAGCTCAGCAATGCCGTCAACGAGCCGTTGCCTGCACCGCGACGGAAGGGACACCGTGACCTGCAACGCTTTCTTTTTCTACACTGCGACGAACACCGGAACCGGTGCGCACATCCGTGCTGGCCGCCTCAAGGAAAAGGTACTGTGTTTGAGTCTGTCAACATTTGAGTGGGCCCAGACCGCCGCCGTCCGCTGGATTTGTTAGACTCTGTGTTCTTTCAGCACGCCGTAGCCGGACAAGGCTACCGACTTCCACAGAACTTTGATTTACACCTTTTTAACCAGAACTCTTGAAATATAATAGTACTGTGGATTCTTTTTGTCGTTTATTGGTCTTGTGATAACTCTATATAAAGTATACTTATTTTCGATATAAACCTTGTGTGGTGTCCATTTGTAGCTTTGTCACTGGGTTACTGTATGTGGTCACTAATGCTTAACTTACATCGCCTCTGAAATAAGCCTTGACTGCTAGTGCCACGCTGCCTAGAGGGTGAGCAGGGGTTATTTTAAGAGGGTAATTCCCTTGCCCTGACTAGGGGAGAGGGTCCCTGTTTGTCAAAAGTACCTACCTGTGCCAACCAGAGACCCCCAATTCAAACAGTGTCAAAGGTAGTTTTAGAGAGGAAGTAGTCCAAATTAATGTTTGTACTAATTCTAATAAATGAGACTGCAAAGGAAACATAAGGGCAAAGTAGAATGTTAACTACTAAAGAAAGGTGGAAACACTGAAAAATGATTACATGTTCCTCTTTTTACCTAGGGGACCTGATAATCCTATTACCTCTACGTCCCTCGTCCTCAACCCAGTCATTACAAATGAGATAATATTCTAACTGACAGGAAATAAAACAGGAAACACTTTTAGGCTCCACCCACCCTCCAGCCAGGGGCTAAAATAGCATAGCCAGCCGAAAGCACTTCCTATTTGTTTCTTGACATGACACGGGATGCTCTGGTAATTGCCTGGCTCTTACCTGTTTGGTGAATGTACTTTGGCTTCTTCCCTTGTTGGGCTCTGGGGGTGCCACTGGACCCTCGTGGGAGCAGCTGGAGTCAGGATGCGGGCCTCCAGGACACGGTGAGTGCTGTCGGGGTTCGGTTGCTGGGCTATGCCAGCCCGACTGTCTACTTATGCTTACGTATGAGGCACCTTGACTTCGGTAAGCCACTGCATTGGATCGCAGTGGCGTGGTTGCGTTGCCGCTGACTGGCGTCTGGTAGTGGAGCAGCGGCGGTATGCTGGTTAGGTTGTTTTCTTTGCCCTTGTTCACCTAGAGTGCTCGGGAACTCCTCCGCTGCTGCATTGTTGCCCCCACTTCAGATTATCCTGGCGCATTACGTCCTCCTTCCAGGTTGTGAGCCGAAACTGGCTGGTCCTCTGCAGCTGTTTAACTACTAGGCAGTCTAATTGGAGCCGCTGTGTCTGAGTCAGGCGGCTTCAGTTGGACAGCGGGCATGGGTCCGTCCGCATAAGCCGTCTGACTTCTGGTGCCAGTGTAACTAGTGAATGGTTTTGCCGGTGGGAGCCTACCATTACTAATTGGCCTCCGGCAGCCGCCTCCTGCATTGTTTTGTGGAGTGACGTGACGGTGCGGCCACGCCCCCTTCATTCCAGCTTGGATCAGCGAGTCAGCTGAAGGCAGGATGAGAGCTACCTGTCACTGCACACACGTTTTTCTGGTCTGGGGTTGTTTTTTCTGCTTCCTGCTTTGAATAATTGGAGGGAACTTTTGAGTATTTAAGGAATTTCTCCACTGCTTCTTGGGTCCTTCCACTGTGTGATTATGGGGAAACAGACAGAAGTGCAGACATTTCTCTCCTGTTTCTTCGCCTTCTTCTTCAATGGACAGTGAGGAATATGTTCCTCATCGGACGCAGGGGAAGTTGAGTGATGATGCTCATCTTAAAAAGCTCTTCCATGAGACTTTATCTACCATGAAGTCCAGAAAGTCTATTGGTGTGCCCTCTGGTGGGGGTCATGATTTTGATTCTGATATTTCCAGTTCGGACCCCACTGGGTGGGGTTGACCTGAGAGGCAAATATATTTCTAAGGAGTTGTTGCTGGACCTTTTTTCACATGTTAGTGATAACATGGGTTTTCCAGATGAGGAGGTGATCAGTACGTACAAGGACACAGTGTTGCCCCAGTTTCGTAAACAGGCTACAAAGGATCTGCCTATCATCTTTTAAAACTAATGTGATTTAACGTTGATAATAGTGGAGAAGTGTGGCTCAGTGGTTAGAGGCGGCAGACCCGGAAGCTGAGATCAGCCGTGGACCAAGGTTCGATTCCCCGCCTCGGCGGGTCTCGGGCTCAAAAATTCCACGGACTCGACAATTCTTGCTCTGGTGCCTACTTGACTCACGGGGTCACACTCTGCAACTCTGGGCAATAGCTTGCTTAATCTCCACTACGGCCCCTCGCGGCGGGATGCCTGGCTTTCACCTTGTGAATACCCTGCCGGGGTATCTCACAGGGGAATACCAGGACGGGTTCCCTAAGCAAGCGCCTTGAGACCCCTGGGTGAATTGTGCGCTATATAAATCGAAATACATTTACATTTACATTTACATTTACATAGTGTTTTTCAAAATATGTGCATTCCGCATCAATTGAGCTGTGTTATAGCTCCGGGGAAATACTTTGGGGGCACAAGTTAGCAGTCTAGTCTTCGATGCTAACTCACGTCATTCCGGCCACGATAAATCAGCCCATGACGTGACCGCGCAGCGGACACGACGCTGGCGTGCCGAAGGCAAGCCCGTCTGCGCCCTTCCGCACCCAGACAGGGCCAGGGTTAGTTGTGTTAGAGTTATGTTGCTAGATATTTGTCAGGATTCTCGATGCTCTTCGTGATCCGGGTGATGCTCAAGGGGTCCACCTCCAGATCTCCCCAAGCTCGGTTCAGTTAGTACCCAGAGCTTAGAGGTGATCAGGTGAGGGAAAAAAGGAGGGGCCGGGATGATGCTGCGCGGGTTGAGGCAATCTGAAAGACAAAGGACAACCCGTTAATAAAGACCTAGGCCACTTCTCTACTCTCTATATTCTCCCTGATGTTACTCCACATACCTTGCTGAGAACACCGTGATGTAGAACAAATGTGGTCACCATAAGGTTTCTCTAGTGTGGAACGACTTGCGGTAGAGCCTACAAAGACACAAGCACATATTACACACCCATACTGCTTCCAATTCCTATCCCTTCTCCAGGTATTTTTTTTTTCCATCTACATACCAGGGCACACACCAGGAGACCTAAAGGAAATGGCCAGCCTTCCCACGTAATGAAAAGATCTCTTCAGCAAGGACTGTACTTAGTTCAGGACCGAATTCCTTACTGTTAAGTCACAGAGACTAAAGACCGATCCCCGCATTTACCAGCATCAGAGCCCAAAGAAAACCATAAGTAAATAAAAGTTATGCAAACAAAGAGCCACCGAACAAGGGACTCTCTTGACACCTTGACGCCCCCCAAATCACTGGAGTCTACAGTACCTCTGGGCTCCTACTTCGTCCTAACGTTCCGGTAGGTGTCTTCGGAAAGAGCTCCCCCGCCCTGTAATGCAGACGATCCTTTTGCAACAAACCAATGCAAACAAAAACAATTCCGAACCGAAAAGACGTTTGTGAGTTCGGATTCCGAAATGATGTCGTTCCCGTCGGTAATTCAAGTTCTTACTCCGGGAAACAACCAAGGAATCTCCTCCTTCGTACTAAGGTACAAGCCAACGAGTGTCTGTGTCTTCACGGAACTATGAAAGCGAAGCACCACAGAACACTCGGAGTGCATCAGCCGACACACTCATCCAGAACCATGCTCCCGTTCCCTGCTAAAGTTGTCGAGAAGACCGCCAACAAGCAGCTGGCCGCCTTCCTCGAGATGAACGGATCCCTCGACCTCTCGCAGTCCGGCTTCCGGGCCAACCACAGCACCGAGACCGCCCTGATCGCAGCCACCGATGACATCCGAGCACTGCTCGACAACGGAGAAACAGCAGCCCTCATCCTCCTAGACCTCTCAGCGGCCTTCGACACTGTCTGCCACCGTACACTAGTGCAGCGACTCAGCAACGTCGAAATCTAGGAGAAGGCACTGGAGTGAATAGTCTCCTTCCTCGCCGGAAGGACACAGAGAGTCCGCCTCCCCCCGTTCAGATCTGAAGCCACCGAAGTCATCTGCGGCGTTCCGCAAGGCTCCTCGCTCAGTCCAACCCTCTTTAACGTCTACATGAGCCCCCTTGCAGACATCGCACGCCAGCACAACCTCAACATCATCTCCTACGCCGACGACACCCAGCTGATTCTCTCCCTCACCAACGACCCCGCCACCGCCAGAGCCAACCTTCACGAAGGGATGAAAGAGGTATCCGAATGGATGAAGAACAGCCGCCTGAAACTGAACTCGGACAAGATGGAAGTCCTCATCCTGGGATCCTCACCCTCCGCCTGGGAGGACTCCTGGTGGCCCCCCGCCCTAGGCAGCGCACCCAAACCAACTGACCACGCACGCAACCTAGGCTTCATCCTGGACTCCTCCCTCTCCATGACCAGACAAGTCAACGCCGTCTCCTCGTCGTGCTTCAACATCCTGCGCATGCTACGTAAGATCTTCCGGTGGATCCCCACCGAGACCAGGAAGACGGTCACCCAGGCTCTCGTCACCAGCCGTCTGGACTACGGCAACTCCCTCTACGCCGGAACCACCGCCAAGCTCCAGAAGAAACTCCAGCGGATCCAGAACACCTCAGCACGTCTCATCCTGGACATCCCCCGTCGCAGCCACATCTCCGGACACCTGAGAGACCTGCACTGGCTCCCGGGCAACAAGACAATCACCTTCCGACTCCTCACCCACGCACACAAAGCCCTACATAACCAAGGCCCAGGATACCTCAACAGCCGCCTCAACTTCTACGCTCCCAAACACCAGCTTCGATCGACCGGCCACGCCCTCGCCGCCGTCCCCCGCATCCGAAGAGCCACCACAGGGGGACGGTCCTTCTCCTACCTCGCCGCTAAGACATGGAACTCCCTCCCGACCCACCTCCGCCTGACCCAGGACCACCTCGCCTTCAGGAAGCAACTCAAGACCTGGCTGTTCGAGCAGTAGCGGACCCCCCTCAGCCAGCGCCTTGAGACCCTCTGGGTGAGTAGTGCGCTATATAAATGCTTTGATTGATTGATTGATTGTGCGGCAACGGACCGCACCGCTCCTGCTCCGGGACTCAACAGAGGGGTGTCCGTGTCTTCAGCAGAGAACTGCGAAGCACCACAGAGCACCACAAACTTGCGGGCAGCCGCACCGCTACAGTACAGGTAACAAAATCCAATACAACGCGACTTCCGGGTTGGAGATGGTTAAATAGTCCCCGCCTCCTTGCCGCACAGACTTCTGGGACTCGAAGTCCTTAATGACTTAGGCAGGCGCAATACTATCCAACCTCAGATCCGGACAGTACGTCCTCCTCCCAAGCGCCTTCCAGAACCAGGCTTCCCCGGGTTGCGAGCATGGAACAGACGCACAGCTCTCGGGGCATGCACACCCGTGCAGGGTTCCCAAGAGTCCTCCTCCGAGGTATATCCTTTCCAGGAAATGAGGTACCACAGACGGGCCGATACCGGGAATCCAAGATCCTTCGCACCTCATACTCCAACTGGCCGTCCCTTTCCACTGGAGGAGTTGCCAGACGCCGTCGACCAACCGCCGGTTTCAGGAGGCTACAGTGGAATACCAGTTGAATCCTTAGAGATGAAGGCAGTTTCAGCTTATACGCCACCGGGCTCCCTTGTCGGAGGACTGGATACGGACCGATGAAGCGTGGGTGAAAAATGCTACGGTACCGGAACCTGATGTTCTTAGTGGACAACCACACCCGGTCCCCTACCTTGTACTGAGGCCCCACCTGTCGATGGACATCCGCCAACTTCTTGTAGGTTATTTTGGTCCGAACCAGCTCCGTATGAATCCGCTTGTGTACCTCCAGTAAGTCCTTAACCTTAGCATGAACCGACGGATGATCTTTTACCTCACTTGGCACAGTCAGGGGCAGGGTGTTGGCATGGTACCCGGTGTTAGCCCTCAAGGGGGTTTATTTAATGGAGCTGTGCCAGGAGTTATTGTACGTCAGCTCTGCCAACCACAACAACGACACCCCGGATTCCGAGGTCTCCTTCGCATAGCATCTCAAGAATTTTTTAAGAGTCTGATTTAGTCTCTCGGTCTGGCCATCGGTCTGCGGATGAAAACTCGTGGACAAGGCCACTTCCACCTGCAACGCCGTGCACCAAGCCTTCCAAAACCTGGCAACAAACTGTGGTCCCCTGTCCGAAACAATGACCTTGGGAAGGCCATGCAACCGGACCACCTGTTGGAGCAACATTTGGGCTGTCTGGGCCGCTGTAGGCAGATTCTTGCATGGAAGGAAATGTCCTGCTTTGGTTAGACTATCCACCACCACCAGAATCGCATTACACCCTTGATCCATGGGTAATCCCACAACAAAATCGAGGCTGATGATCTGCCAAGGGCTGGACGGAGTGGGTAACGGCATCAAAACCCCCTTTGCTCTACAGGTATCTCCCTTGGCCCGAGCACAGGTATCACATTGGGAAACCCATGTTTTCACATCCTTCGCCATGTTTTCCCACCAGAAAGATTGTTGTAAGGACAAAAGCGTTTTCTAATAACCTGGATGTCCCGCTAACACTGCATTATGGCACCAGTTGAACGCCTTCAGTCGAACTTCATGTTGTGGCAAAAACAGACGATTGTAGTGTAAGGGTAAGCCATGCTGAAGAGTGCGTTGTCTGTCCTTCGTGACCCATTCCTGCCACTGTGCTAAAGAGTAATGGTTTTTCACTTGATCCAGAAATTTGTCCACGGTGACAACACATAGGACCTTCTCAGGTGCTACAATAGCCTCGGGAGAGGCCAAGCGTGGATTACCTTCATCGCTCTGCCTTGATAGCGAGTCTGCTTTTCGATTGTCTGAACCAGGACGGAAGGTTATCACGAAGTTGTATTCGGCAAAGAACAATGTCCATCGCATCTCTCTCTGCGTCAGGTGTCTGGCAGTTTTGATATACTGCAGATTGCGATGATCCGTATATACTGTGACGGGATGTTGAGCCCCCCACAAGTAATGTCTCCATTCTTGGAAGGCTCTTTTGATCGCCAGGAGTTCTTTCTCCGCCACGTTATAATTGATCTCAGCCTGGTTCAACTTCTTGGACAGGAACGCCACTGGGTGCAACTGTCCTGTCTCCCTTTCCCTTTGTGACAGGACCGCGCCTATTGCCACATCCGACGCGTCAGCTTCAACGATGAAAGGGATATTGACCTGAGGGTGATGTAATATCGGTGCAGAGCAGGAGGCCTCCTTGAGTTGCACAAAAGCTTTCGTAGACTCTGGAGTCCAAACATAAGGAACCCCTTTCCTCAACAGCTTGGTTATAGGGGCTGCCAACTGTGAGAAGTGCGAAATGAAACGCCTGTAGTAATTGGCGAAACCAAGGAAACATTGGACCTCACGCACGTTCCTTGGGACAGGCCACTCCTACACCGCTGCCCCTTTCCTTTCAGCCATGCTGAACCCCTGGGGACTCAGAATCACACCTAGGAATTCCACCTGTCGGACGCTAAACTCGCATTTGCTTAGCTTACAATACAAGTGGTTCTCATGCAACCGTTGTAGGATCATACACACATGTTTGGAGTGTTGTGCAGGGGAAGCTGAATAAATAAGAATATCGTCGATGTACACGACCGCTATGCGGTCCAGATATTCTTTCAGGACATCATTTAAAAATACTGGAATGCCACCGGGGCATTGCACAGCCCGAACGGCATTACCAAGTATTCGTACAGTCCATATCGCATCTTGAACGCCGTCTTCCACTCATCTCCTTTGCGTATAAGGACCAGGTGGTAGGCCCCTCGAAGATCGAGGGGAGTGTAGATGGTAGCTTCTCTAACCTGGTCCAACAACACTGGGATGAGCGGAAACGGATACCGGTTCCTCACCGTATTTTTATTCAAGACGCGATAGTCAATGCAGGTCCTCAAGTCTCCATTGGCCTTTGCAATAAAAAAAAAGAGGAGAGGCTGCAGGGGAGCGAGAGGGTCGGATAAACCCTATTTAACAGTAATGATCCAGGTATTCACTAAATGTCTATTCTCTGGTTCTGATGAGGCATACACTCTGCAGGACGGAATGACTGCTCCATCCACCAGATCAATCCTGCAGTCATACTCGCGATGTGGTGTAGCGATTCAGCTTTAACCTCGCTAAACACATCCTGATATGCGGCATACTCCAATGGCAGTATGACCTCTTTCTCGGCTGCAGTGGCCACTTGATGTACCAGGGCAAGAGTCAAGGCTTCAGACTGATGGTTTCTCATGCATTGCGACAGACACTCCCTAGATTGGAATCAAATGGTTTTCTGTCTCCAATCCATGGAAGGGCTATGTCGCCACAGCCACGGCATACCCAGTATAAGCTCGTACTGAGGAGCCTCGATGATATTGAGGACTATGTTTTCCATGTGGTCCTGAGGGTCCCCAGGAAGTGTTAGTTCCAACATTTCGGTGTGCTCGATTATAGGACCTGATTTCAGTGGGGTGCCATCCACCGCCAATACTGGTTCGGGTTTCTCACTGCGCACTCGGTTCAGCCCCAGCCGCTGTACCAGTCCATGGTCTATGAAATTCCCCGTGGCTCCGGAGTCTATCATGGACCGGACCTGATACGTCGTTTGCTGGACTGTCAGAAGCATGTCTAGGACTATGTGTGATTCGGTGTTTTTCTGTTCTGGTATGGCCAAAGACGGGATCTGCCACACCGGACCCGGTACTTCCCTCCCTGTTTCTGCAGAAGATGACAGACTCAGATCGGTTTCTCCTACCACACTCACAGCCACTTTCTTCCCTGGGAAATAAGTGTTCCTTCTCTTAGGCTTGGCCGGACATTCCCGGACATAGTGGCCCTTTTTGCCACAGTACATACATAGACCCTGGGCCCGGCGGGTCTCCCTTTCTGTTCTGGATAAGGGCGGTCTCACAGCCCCGATATCCATAGCCTCTGGCCCTATGTTCATAGGGGTAGCCGGAGGTCGATGATCATGTTCTTTCACCAATAAGGGCCTATCCCCCCTTCGACCTCCCCCATGACGTTCTGACATGCGATAGTCTAACCGCAGAGTGAGATTAATTAGATCAATGCATGAGGTGGGTTGAGGGTCTATTTGTGCCAATACGTCTTTCATATCCTCGCACAAACCCTGCTAATAGAGGGACATCCTCTTCTCCTCCTGCCACGCTGTCTCTGCTATCAAACGGTTAAAAGCCGTCATGTAGGATACCAGATCCCTCTTACCCTGCTTGAGCTCCAGGAGCTCCTTATCCACACTGAAGGTGGTAGCCCTACGGTCAAACACCCTTTCGAACTCCTTTCTAAATTCTTCCCAGTCAGAAAGCAAAGGGTCATCGTTGCAAACCAACGGAACAGCCCAATCAGCCGCATCCCCAGTGAGATACGAAATCGCAAAAGCGACTCTTGATAGATTGTTAGGGAAGGAGGCGGGCCTACAAGAAAAGTGTAACGCGATCTGTGTGAGAAAGGTTTGTATTTTAAGCGGATCCCCTGAATACCTCTCCGGCGAAGCCAGAGGAACGGGAGGGGGCACCGTAACATGTATCTGAGAGGAGGATGAGGAGACATCAAAAGGATTGCGTGCCTGCCTTTCCACCTTTTCCCTCAATGCCGCGGTTTCTGCTTTAGAAGCAGCTAACTCCTGCTGAACCAACACTAGTGCCTGCAGCACATCATCCATCGTTGCCATCTTGAAGGATCACCCAGACCAAGAAGAGCAGTATTTCGTGGGTATTGGATTCTGTCAGGATTCTCGATGCTCTTCGGGATCCGGGTGATGCTCAAGGGGTCCACCTCCAGATCTCCCCAAGCTCGGTTCAGTTAGTACCCAGAGCTTAGAGGTGATCAGGTGAGGGAAAAAAGGAGGGGCCGGGATGATGCTGCGCGGGTTGAGGCAATCTGAAAGTCAAAGAACAACCCGTTAATAAAGACCTAGGCCACTTCTCTACTCTCTATATTCTCCCTGATGTTACTCCACATACCTTGCTGAGAACACCGTGATGTAGAACGAATGTGGTCACCATAAGGTTTCTCTAGTGTGGAACGACTTGCGGTAGAGCCTACAAAGACACAAGCACATATTACACACCCATACTGCTTCCTATTCCTATCCCTCCTCCATGTAGTTTTTTTTCCCCATCTACATACCAGGGCACACACCAGGAGACCTAAAGGAAATGGCCAGCCTTCCCACGTAATGAAAAGATCTCTTCAGCAAGGACTGTACTTAGTTCAGGACCGAATTCCTTACTGTTAAGTCACAGAGACTAAAGACCGATCCCCGCATTTACCAGCATCAGAGCCCAAAGAAAACCATAAGTAAATAAAAGTTATGCAAACAAAGAGCGACCGAACAAGGGACTCTCTTGACACCTTCACGCCCCCCAAATCACTGGAGTCTACAGTA
The DNA here is from genome assembly GCF_964261635.1 of Lissotriton helveticus. Classification (NCBI taxonomy): domain Eukaryota; kingdom Metazoa; phylum Chordata; class Amphibia; order Caudata; family Salamandridae; genus Lissotriton; species Lissotriton helveticus. The sequence continues at coordinate 1,200,445,402 of NC_136059.1, forward strand.
CCTCTGGGCTCCTAGGTCGTCCTAACGTTCCGGTAGGTGTCTTAGGAAAGAGCTCCCCCGCTCTGTAATGCAGACGATCCTTCTGCAACAAACCAATGCAAACAAAAACAATTCCGAACCGAAAAGACGTTCGTGAGTTCAGATTCCAAAATGATGTCGTTCCCGTCGGTAATCCAAGTTCTTACTCCGGGAAACCTCCAAGGAATCTCCTCCTTCGAACTAAGGTACAAGCCAACGAGTGTCTGTGTCTTCGCGGAACTATGACAGCGAAGCACCACAGAACACTCGGAGTGCATCAGCCGACACTCTCATCCAGAACCATGCGCGGCAACGGACCGCACCGCTCCTGCTCCGGGACTCAACAGAGGGGTGTCCGTGTCTTCAGCAGAGAACTACGAAGCACCACAGAGCACCACGAACTTGCGGGCAGCCGCACCGCAACAGTACAGGTAACAAAATCCAATACAACCCGACTTCCGGGTTGGAGATGGTTAAATAGTCCCCGCCTCCTTGCCGCACAGACTTCTGGGACTCGAAGTCCTTAATGACTTAGGCAGGCGCAATACTATCCAACCTCAGATCCTGACAATATTAGCTCACAATGTACCAACTGTAAATTCCGTTTTCAAAATTCCACCCTCACTTCATTCGTCACGACCAATGATAGAAAGATTACCGTGCTGCTACTTAACTGTTGCTCGCTCCCTAAACATTCGACTGAAATCCACTTGCTTCTCGAAGAGAAGAATCCGGATGTTTTATTTTTAACTGAAACATGGTTAAGTAGTGACACTGATTTTGATGCTGTTCAATCCCTCCCCTCAAATTATGCTATTCAAAGGCTTGACCGCAATTCAGGGCGGGGAAGAGGCGTTGCCATAATCTACAAGGCTAATTTTGTCTGCAGAATAAATGAAAACCCAGTCCCTGATTGTGAAAGTCATTCTTTTGTGATTGATCTAGCATCCACGTTTACCTTCTCAGGGATCCTGGTATATCGCCCGCCAGGCCCCCCCGGGCTATTTAAGAAGGACCTTCCGGAGGTGGCAGCAAATTTAGCTAGCTCCTCCCCTAATTTTACAATTTTGGGTGATTTTAATCTGCACTTTGATGATGATTCATCAGCCTCCACAGAAGAACTGGTCGACGAATTGGCCATGTTCCAATTCACATTAAAAGTGAACAGCCCTACTCATACCAAAGGTCATCTGTTGGACCCCATATTCTCCAACATAAACCATCTCTTGGTAGAAGACGCTGTTCCCATCCTATGGTATGACCACTTCATACTCCCCTTTAATCTGACGCTATCTGATGCGTATATATGAATGGTCGGAGCTACAAATATTTCTCGTCGATGGTCAAAATACCCATTAGACACCTTTATCAGCAACTTGAACTATACCCTTCCCATATCTCCTCCCAACCCTACTGTGGCTAATGATAATTTTAATAATTGGATCGATCGTGCACTCAACTCTGTTCTTCCCAAAATAGAAATTTCAGAAAAGGTGGGAGCAAAAAAAAACTCATGGTATTCCCACAATCTACGTCAGCTCAAACAGACATGCAAAAAATATGAGCGACATTGGAGGAAGGATTTTTCTGTAGTGAGTAGAGTTAAATACAGAGAAGCTATTAAAATCTATAAAAAAGAAATTAAAAATGCGCAAGCTCTTTACTATCAGGTAAAGATCCTCTCGGTGAACTCCTCGCGTGAGATCTTTAAAATTACTAATAATCTTCTCATTCCTCCTACCTCCCTTATTGGCACTGATAATGTGCAATTGCGATGTGATCAAATCGCTGGCTTCTTTGCAGAAAAGATTCAAATCATTTATAACTCTTTTCCGTCTACTCCTGCTACACAAATGTCTGTATCAAGTGGTGGAGTTAATCCCCCCTCCTTCACCCCGCTGTTGGAGGAATTCCCCCCTCTGGATCTTAAGACCCTGCAAAGATTGCTTAAAGAACTCAAATAGGGTTCTACCCTATATGTTTCCCCCCAGTGTTCTTCAAAAAATCTCTGAAGTAGTGTCACCTGTTATGCTAGAGTTAAGGCTCTTCTAAAAAAAAACTAACCTTGATCCAGATAATTGGGGAAATTACCGTCCAATTTCCTTGCTGCCAGGAGTCAGCAAATTAGCGGGAAGCATACCAATTCTATCTTATCGGCTTTTCTGGAAAACAATAACCGTCTACATGTTAGCAGACCGGCTTTAGACCACAACAAGGAACAGAAACAGCCATCTTGGCTGCAGTAGAAGAAATCAGGAAAACCCTTGACAGTGGAGGATGTACTGCTCTTATCCTGTTGGATCTCAGCGCAGCCTTCGATACCGTCAACTATCATTTTATGATACAAAGACTGAGGAATGCTCGAGTGACAGGGATAGCACTTAGGTGGCTACAGTCCTTTCTCCAAAATAGGGTCTATACGTTTTTTGAAGGAGAGTGCTCTTCAAAGCCCATTTCATTGACTTGTGGGGTTCCTCAGGGATCTTCCCTGAGCCCCGCGATGTTCAATGTCTACATGAGTTCGTTGGCAGAAATAGTACTCCCATTTGGGGTACAGGTTGTTTCTTATGCCGACGATACTCAACTGATTGTCTCCCTAAAGAAATCTAACTGATTAGACCCTGATCTGGCCACCTGCCTTCAGAAAGTTTTTGGTTGGATGAGCAGCTCCTTCTTGAAGCTTAATGGATCCAAAACTGAGCTCATGCTCTTTGGGAAATCCGCCCCCTCAAAAACTGCCTAGGCGCCCCCCGGTCCCTAAAATGGAGTCAAGAGTCTAGGAGTCTGGATTGACGGTAACCTGAATTTTAGAGAGCAATCTCGTGTAGTGGCAGCAAACTGTTACGGACTGCTCAGAAGGTTTAGAAAGATACTTCCAATGCTCCCGTTTGCAGCAAGACGATTACTTTTTTTTTTCTCATCCTCATTTTGCGTATGAATTGTATAAGGAGTACAGCGGGGAACTTTTAGACATCCACTTTTGTTCTTTCACTCTTTTCTTGTACTTTGTCGAGCACATAGAGTACCCCTTTGGTGGATCTGTCGTGTTTCAGTCCTCCTATATCCTTTACCATTCAATAATTCTTAGCGAAGAGGGTGTGAGCTAGCCTCTTAGGCTACTCGGCGGGAAATTATTCCCGTCTGAATTATTGTCATCGCTTTAATCATTGGACATATTGGTGTTCTATTCATTTTCCCCTACATGTTATTAATACCGTGATTTTCCCAGATTTCCCAGAAGTTAAATTTTTTGGAGAAATTTCCCTTTCTATCTAATTTATGAGTTGTTATTATGGAGTTTAGCCATTCCGTCTGCGAAGGTGGTATTGATTTAACCCAATTCAAACAAATCTCCCTTCTAGCAAGGAGTATCAAAACAAATAATAGGTCTTCTTGTTTTCTGTTTAACCTATCGTTACTTAAATTAAGCTCGGTACATATCCCAAAAATAATTAATGTTGTACTTACTTTTAGGTTTGTTCCCAATATCCGACATAACGTGTTACCTACTTCTTGCCAGAAGAAATCCAGTTTTGGGCATCTATGGAACACACTTAGGGCAGGATTTTATGGTTGCTCCTTTAAATTTTGACAATTTTTTTTGGTGTCCAGTATGCCCTATGCAATGTAAACAGGTGGTTTCTTTTTAGACGAGCTGGTTTAATAATGGACCAACATTTTCCAAATGATTTCTGCCATAGGTTAGGAATTTCTGGGTCTATGATGCTTTTACTCCAAATTTGTTCGGTTATTGAAGCGTTATCGTCTTCAGAGGTGATTATAGCCCAATACCATATTGAGATTTCCTTTTTTATTGGTGAGATTTTGGTAATTTCTTTCTCTATACCCAAGTTTCCGGTTTTTTTCTCCGTCAAAGAACTTGCCCAGCTTGTGAGTTGATAATATTTAAATTTTGAAAGTGTCCCGTTAGTGATTTCTGTGAGGTGTTGCCAAGGTAATATTGAATTTTCTGTCATCAATTGTCCCCATTTGTTGATTCCTGCCGTTCTTAGGGGGGTTGCTAGGGCATCTTTTAAGCATTCAGGTGTGCCCGGTGAGTCCCATATTGGGGCCAAGGAGCTATAGTATGGGATATTTAGTGAGCTTCTTACTTGGTACCAGAGTTTTGCCAAATTTTTTAATATCTTTAGTTTTATTTTTTTAAAGAATTTGGGATGTCCGAATTTGAATAGAAAGTGGTCAGTTTTGTTTGTTAATGTTTGAAAGTATTGGGGGTAAAGCTCATAGATTTTCAAAAGGGGTCTTGCGTTCTTGAATTGATAAGCTCTATAATATTCCACAATATCTGGACTAGCTATTCCTCCTTGCTGTTTTTTCCTTCTTATTTTGTTCCAATCGATTCTTGAACCTTTTGAGGCCCAAATGAAAGTTGTTATATCTCCTTGAATTTTCTTCAGGTTGTCTTTTTTAAACTCCAGTGGTATAGCGTTAAAAAGGTATGTAAATTTAGGAAGAATCGACATTTTTACCAGGTTAGATCTTCCTATCATGTTTAGAGGTAGTTTGTCCCATACCGTAAGAAGCTTTTTTGTCTCTAGAGAAATCCTGTTGAGGTTCAGTTGGGGTATTTTTTCGAGGTCTTTTACTATGGTTATACCCAGGTATTTTATTTTATCTTTTGTATATGGGGTGTTGTGTTGTGTGTTCCAGCTCATTGACTCAGTTTTTGCTTCGTTTGTCAAGTACCCGGATACCTTTCCAAATTCTGTGATTGCCTTGGTTATTGCTGGGGAGGAATTTTGATAATTTTCTGTAAAAATCATTAGATCATCCGCGTAAAGCGCCACCTTTTTGGTCCACTCCTGATGTTTGAATGGGGTTATTGATTCATTGTTTCTAATTTTGTCTGCCAGGGGTTCTATGTAAAGATTAAAAAGCAGGGGAGACAACGGACACCCTTGTCTTGTTCCTCTTTGTATTGCAAAGTTGTTGGTGAGAGTCCCATTTACTAGAATCTTTGCTCTTGGGTTTCTGTAGGTCTCAGATATCATATGACTAAAATTTTGGCCAAGGTCGTATTTGTTGATGACTCTGTTTAGAAAGGACCAGTTAACCCGGTCAAATGCCTTCGCAGCATCAAAAGTTATTATTGTAAGGGGGGTTTTTCCACAAATTGCTATATCAATAGCTGCAAAAAGTTTGTGGGTGATTTGTGATATTTGCCTCTCTTTTATAAACCCCTTCTGATCCGGGTGTATCAGTTTTGGCATTACCCGAGCTAATCTACCTGCTATTATTTTTGTGAAGATTTTGTAGTCACAATTTAGCAGGGATATGGGTCTATATGACTCACAAGTTGTCGGGTTCTTCCCTGGTTTTAAGATAAGACTGATGTTAGCGTCATGCCAGGTGTCGGGGATTTTATCCTTTTCCCTGTAGATCTTATTTAGTAATCTCGTCAATGGAGGGACTATAGTTTCCTTTAGTGCTAAATACAGTTCATTTGGTAAGGCGTCAGGTCCTGCGGCTTTCCCTTTTTTCAAGGATTTCAGAGCTGTTTCTACTTCTTCTATTGTTATTTCTGCGTTTAGTTCTTCGGTTTCGATTTCAGATAATTTTGGTAGATTTAGAGAGTCAAGATACTTTCCCAGTTCCTCTGATGAGGAGGAGGAGTCTTCCATGTACAGGTTGGTGAAAAAATGTTCGAATTCCTGTTTGATTTCCGACTCATCGGTAGTTGTACCAGTTTGATTGCTTAGTTGTATCTTGGCTATTTTATTTCTGGTTTGTTCCGTTTTGGTTTTCCAGGCCAATAGTTTCCCGCAGCCCTCTCCATATTCATGATTGGCTAATTTGCTAGCCTCCCACTTGATTTTCACTCTATCTTCAAGATAATCTGCCAGCTTTCCTTTTAGGTCTTTTCTCTCCGCCTCCAGTGTATTTCTTATTTCTAGGCTTTGTTCTATGTTAATCTGTGCGTCAATTTGGTTAATAGCTTCTTCCCTTTCTTTAATCTCTTGTTTAGTGAGTTTTGATCTATATGCTCCCAGGCTTATGAGTTTACCTCTGATGATTGCTTTGTAGGCGTCCCATGTTGTTTGATCAGTTGTGCCTACTCTATTGTCCTCAAAGAAGTTGGCTGAAGTTACGCTCAAATTTTCTCTTATTTTTGGGTCCAAGAAAAGTGTGCGATCTACTGTCCATCTAGGCTGAGATTTATTTATTTCTGAATTTACGGTTAGTTGTACTGCTGAGTGATCAAGACGATTACTGGTACAAGCCACTGATTATGCCAATGCGTTATACCTGGGAACCCCCCTGGCCACTTTCAAAAGACTACAAATCGTACAGAATTGTGCGGCACGTATGCTGATGAACATCCCCAAATGTTCCTCTGCTAGGCCGGCACATGCCATTCTTCACTGGCTCCCTGTCCATCAAAGAGTACAATCTACAACTCTTTATATTATTCATAAACCGTTGGCTGGAAAGGGCCCGCCCCTGATCCGCACCTTGAATCAACCTTACGTACCTAACAGAATCCTTAGGTCAGGGAAGAAAGGTTTAATCTGTGTACCTAAGATCAAACATGCACGCAGTGGGGGCCGACTGTTTTCATATAATGGTGCCAGACTCTGGAACAGTATTTCATTGCACATACGCTCTGAACCTGACCATCTTAAGTTCAGAAAACTTGTGAAAACCTTCCTCTTCCAGTAATTCTTTTGTAGTTTACCTGGTGTCTTAGCGCTGGGATGCCCTTGGGTAACCATGCGCTCTACAAATGTTCCTTCGTTCATTTGTTCATTCATTCCTTTGTGATGAATGTGCTGTTGAAGGAATGGAATGATCCTGACCACATTATGATGCCTCACTACATGTCCAAGCTGTACCCTTTACAGGATATGGAGGATACTATTTCTGAGTCAGTTCATGTGGACTCAATTGAGGCCAGTTTGGTGGGACGTCCTTCCATGGCTGAAGATAATCTACTGAAGGATGGTGTGGATAAAAAGATTGACTCCACTGTGAAGAAGCCCTATGCAGGGTCGCATATCATCATCCGATCTGGAGTATATGATGCCTATGTCGCTCAGTCCTCATTGACTGACTTTAAGACATTGTTCGCCACCATGCAAGGAGGTGGTAGTTGTCTTGAGTAGTTGGATGCCATGGAACGTCAGGCTGAGTTTCTTTCTGACATTGCCTTTGATTCAGTATGGGCTTCGGCCATGTTGTGTGGTGCTTCCATTGCCGCCAGACGAAACTTGTTGCTAAAAGGATGGAACACTGTGCTGCTCAGTGATCAATGGCATTGCGGTTGTATTTAAGGTACGGATGCATTCCTTTCAGCATCACCAACATCGTAAGGAATCCTCATTTTCAAATGTGAGGTCATTCAGGCAACGTTCTCATCTGCAGAAGAACTCTTTCAGGAACCAGAAGGGACCTAGGAAAAATTTCCAATGGCGATTCCAAACAAAACCCCCTCCCGATGCTGGTCCTGAGAGTCATTGTTCCTGACTATGCCACTTCCTGGCTCGTTCTGACTGGGTTGCTGTGAGAGGATGGTGTGAGGCTGCACGGGGAACGGGGTTACCGCATGTCACTGAGCCCTATTGGAGGGGGTGCAGACTCTGTTTTAGAGGAAGGTTATTGTGTCTGTCCCCAGGGCGGAATGGGGTCACGAGAATTGCTTGCTCATTTTACTCATCCCGAAGTTTACAGGGAGCTTTCAGATCGTCATCAGTCTCTGGCCTCTGAACCGATTCATCCTGATGAACCGGCTCATCCGGTTCATGAAGATGGAGACTCTGCAGCGTGTGAGACTGTTGATTCAGGCCGGCTGGGTGATGACTACATTGGATCTTCCGGATGCATATCTGTATGTCGCTGTCCCCGGGGAGTACCATCAGTATCTGAGATTTTGTCTGTGGGTCATCATTGGCAGTTTTGTGTCCTCTTGTTCGGCCTCCGGTCCTTTCCCAGGGTCTTCACCATGGTGGTGGCACATCTTCACCTCCTGGGTGTGTCTGTGTTTCCCTACCTGGACGACTGGCTCCTGCAGGCCCCCTCTGCCCTGGCGATGTCTCGTCATCTGGAGCTGACCATTCATACGCTAGAAAGCCACAGCTTTCTCCTGATCTTTCTGAAATGTCATCTTCTCCCAGCCACCCAGACGTCCTTTATCGGCGCTGACTTTGAATCTGTTCTGGGCAAGGTGTTCCTGCCTTCTTCCCGGATCCTTCGTCTCTAGTCGCGGTTGACGAAGTTGATGTCTCAGCTTTCCGCACCCCTACTACAGTGGTTGGAGGTGCAGGGCCACATGGCTGCATTTGTTTTCACTGTCCCATGGGCCAGGTTATATCTTGCCCCTTGCTGTGGCATCTTCACTGCTGTGTTCCTTTTCCTGTTCAGGATTTCTCCGTGGTGGTTCCTGTTTGCCCAGAGGTGGTGTCTGATCTGCAGTGGTGGATGGTCACGGCAAATCTATACCAGGTTATGTGGTTACATGCCGATCATCCTGTGGTGTTGACAACAGATGCCAGTTCTTTGGGTTGCCGGGCTACTCCGGTTCAGTTGATTGTGCAGGATCGTTCGCGAGGTGTAACAAAGTGCCCTCTTTTCGCATGGTTGCCCCCACTTTTTGCCAAACGGCTGATGTACTTTGACTGAGTGTGCCCTTGCTTCCTGCCAAACAGGTACCCAGGGCCTAGGTTCTTTCCCTAAAAAATGCATAATGACAAACTCCAATTGGAACTCTTTGGCCAGATGTCAGTCCCTTGTGAAAGGTACCATAAGCACCAAGGGCACTGTGGTCTGGGAAGGCCTCTAAGGGCTGCAGCACTTGTTGTGCCACCCGTAGAGACCCCTTACCTTTACACACACACTGCCATTGCAGGCTGTGTGTTTTGGTGCAGAACAAAGTGAAGAGTCAACATGGCACACATCCCTGTGTGCCATGCCTACAACCCAGTGCCCTGGCATAGGTCAGAAACCCCTTTAGCTGAGTGCAATATACCAGTGGTGAGGGTACAGGTGCATGAGCCCTGGACCCCTACAGTGTCTAAACCAATTCTTAGGCATTGTAAGTGCAGCCCGGCCATGAAGAGTATATGGTGCTGGGAGTTTGTCACTATGAACTCCCCAGCACCATAATGGCTGTACTGAAAGCTGGGATGTTTGGTATCACACTTCTCAGCACATTAAACCCACACTGATGCCAGTGTGGGATATAAGGAAAAATGCACTCAGAGGGCATCTTAGAGATGCCCCCTGAAAAACGACCTACGTCTAGGGTCCTGGCTGAGTGGCTGGTCGCCAGCTGCCACCACCAGACATGTTTCTGGACCCCTGTGTAGAGAGCCTGCCGCTCTCGGGGTCCTGAAACAATGCACATCCTGGGACAAGGTGCCGAGCCTCCTCCCCCAGGATGGGCAGGGTCCCGGAAGGGAAAGCCTCAAAGGCTTTCTTTTTTTGTGAGCTACCCCAGCCATTTGCTGCTTCCAGCAACTGGCCCCCACCGGTTCTAACCCCCACTTTGGAAAGGAGAATCAGCAGGAAAAACAAGAAGAGGAAGAGAGGTGTGCCCACCTTTGCCAATACGACCCCTCAGGTGGGGGAGGCAAGGTGGAGCACAACTCTCAGTCCCGCCATTTTGCAGATGGAGGGACCCAGCCTACCAAAGTGAGGCATATGTCCCCCTCCCACTGGAGGATAACATAATAGGGGGTGTACTCACCCCAAGGAAGAGACCCATTGATCCTTTCCTTTACCTACCTGTAATGCCCCTAAATATAGTATTTAGGGGCAACCCTGAACCTTGCCTCTTTAAACAAGAATCAACAAGAAGAGAAGAAGAAGGACCGAAGAAGCTGTGCTGAAACTCAGAAGAGGAGGACGCCCACTGACTTGGCCCCAGCACTACCGGCCTGCCCGAGCCTTGAACCTGCTCCAATGAAATCCTGGTGTGTCCTGCAGCCAGCAGCCTCAAGAACCTGAGGGACTGCCCTGCCTTTGTCTCCCGTGAGCACCGGATTTGCTCACCCACATACTCTGGCTCCGACCAAAACCTTGAGTCTGGGGGAGGAGCCAAGCTCGCGTCCGAGATGGCCGCGTTTTAGCTCGGCTCCGTTCGCTTTCCTGTCTGGAACGTCTATCCTGTGTTTTATCCTGCCCCGGGAAGTATTCTTTGATGGACTATGGAACTACGACATTTCACAGGCACTTACCGTTTGATCCGTTTGTTCCTGGGTGCCGCGGATCCTGAGCTGCGCCCTTGTCTGCTTCGGGGCCTCCGGAGCGAGCGGGCCTGACACTCCTTGGCGGCGCCCGGGCGGGACGGTGCGCTGTGGCCGGCCCTTGGTGGCGGTGTGGGTTCGGTCGGTGAGGCCGATGTGCACTTAGATCGGTGACGGCTATCCGGGCCTGGTCCGACGGTCCTGCGGCCTGGTGTTGGGGCGCTGCCTTCCATGGACGGGGTTGACCGTGTATGTGGCTCGTCTCCCCTTTGTTCTCCGGTCCGGCCATTTTGAGTCCCTCCGCCCGGACTCGGAGAACGGAGCCTGTGGCGTGTGGGGAGCCGGCGACCCGCCTTCTTCTGGTGGCCCCCCTTCCTGCGCTGGTGGTGCCTCTGCTGGTGGTCGGCTGTATCCTGTTTGCCCCGCTGGTGTCCGGACGGGGGTCGGAGTTTGCCGCGGCCCCGCCGGGCTTCTAAAATGGCGGCCGGCCCCATGTCTCTCGGCCTGGCCGAGACTGGCGACGCTGGTCCGCCGCATGGCACATTTGCTGAATACCGTAAAGGTGAGCCTACGCTTGGCGACATCCTCGCCGCCTTGCGCTCCTGGGGTGCTCCCATGGCCGCACCTATCATTGACCTGGAGGAGGATCATTTTGCCGGGCCTGCTGGGCCCCCCTTGGTGGGTGCGGCTTCATCTCTGTTGTGTGCTGCTGGACCTTTCCTGGAGGTCGTGGGCCCGGCGGCTGTCGTCGGTGTGGGTGTACGGATGTCTGCTGCCCTCCTTCATCCTGTGCTCCCCCCTGTGCAGGGGGTCCGCCGGCCGGGTCCCGTCCGGACCGGCCTCGTTGGATCTCCCTTTCCTTTTTTGCCTCGAATGGCCGAACGTAGATCCTGTGATTGCTCCGCCGGATCGGCTTTCCTCATATTGTCGCCGGAACTGTGCCTGCATTGCCGGATGTGGTTGCCGTTCTATCCTGTTCATCCGGGTCGCAATCGATATGACTTGTGTGGATTGCCGATCGGACTCCCTGTTATTCACCTCCTGTTCCACATGATCTGGTTCCTTGTGCGTTGGACGACTACAGCTTGGGATAAACAAGGACAGGGTTGAGATGAACTTGCCTCGGTGGACTATTATCTTGCGGCATGGTCGGATGATCCGTTTGTAACTGTATGACTATGTTCGATTCTCCTTCATGTTCCTGGACTTTATCCTTGTGCTTACTATCTTCCCGTGGGCTCTGAATATTTTCGGACGGGGAGGTGGGAGCTGATGGGGTTTTGATTATATGGCTCCTCTCCCGTTGTTACTTCCCTGTTTTCCCTTCTTCTTTTTGTCTTTGTGGTTCTTTCTTACTTTATCTCTTCTATATTTCGGGTTCTGATTAGGGCGACAGGCACGCTGCCGGGGGGTAGGCCATAGCCTTCTGCAGGGGTGCAGGGTGGGATGTGCGGGGTGGGGGGGGTCTGTCGTATTGTGTTTTCCCCTTATTCTTTTTGGTTCTATGGCTCTTGTGTATCCCCTTTTTCGAGACGCGGTGTCGGCATGTGGCCCCCTGGGGTGTTTTTTGCTAGCATGGGCCTTCTGGTATTTCTGCCGTCTCGGTTTACTACGCATTCATTCCTCCTGTTACCGCTAGTTCCATGTGCCGGTCTATTCTTGAGTGCTTCGTTAGCCGTGGGGCGCGTGCAGTGATGCTGCGTTCTTACTTCTCCCCCCCCCTTTTTTTCCTATGTTCTTTCCCCCCCTTTTTTCCCCTTTCCCCCCTTTTTTTCTTTCCTTCCCCGGGTTGTTGTAACAGAGGGCTCTTTGTTTTGTAAGCTTAATTTTAGTTTTGTGTATTATTGTGTGTTCTCGTAGTGGTGGGAGGGCGCCGGGCAGCGGTTGCAATTGCTTATTGTGGTGGGACTCACGTTCTGCCTTTACCAAAATGTGACTGTTCTTTTTGATTTTTCCTGTGTTCGATATTTCTGCTTGCTCGCGGCCCACCACGGCCCTCTGGACTTTACGGCTTGCCATTATTCTGCGACACCCTTTCTTCTATTATAAAATCAACCTTCTCTTATCCTGTTCGTGGTGGTTGCTCGGTGGCTTTTCGCCTTTGCTTCTTGTATGGATTGTTGTGATATCCTCTTGGAGCTTCTGTACTGCCTGATATGTTTCTTTCATTGTGGTGGCCGGCCCGATTTGTTGTAGGCCCGTATTTGTGAGCGCTTTCTGTACAATAAAGGTTTTTAAAAAAAAAAAACCTTGAGTCTGCACCACTCGGCACCCAACGCCCATGGCCTGAGTTTGAGTGGCCCAACACCACGAGGATCACTCCCCGGCGATCCTGCCCTGAGGTCTGGTGATCTCTGACCTGCCTCGACTCTCCAATCGACGCCTGCATTCTCTTTCTGGAGAATCCCCCCGACCGCGACCGGAGCTGGTAAGAAAACCCAACATCTAAAGACACCCCTGCACCCAACGTGCCACCGCCTTGGGTGGCCCAACCGATGGTGTCCAAGCATCCCCAGGAATGCCAACTTACCTCTCCAACTGGTGGTCACCTCCAGGAGATCTTCGTCCCCTACGCTGCAGACTTTGTTGCAATTTGAGAATCCCCATTGAAATCAACTGGGCACCCTAAGCCAAAACAGCACCCTGCACCCAGCGCACCTGTGCTGCTACGAGTGTACTTTGGGTGCTAACTCGAATCCCCCTTTGCCCGGAGCCTAACACCAGGAGCTTTGCTCCCACAATATTTTGGCCTGCTCGTGAGCAGCCACCAACCGGAGGCCCCCTATCCCCCATTCGATAACATTGGGTCTCAGCACTTTGCACCTTGCCGCTCCAGTGCCGCTGAGAGTGCTTTGAGAGTGCATCCTTGAACCTTGGGAAACCCTGGTTCTAACCCCAGAAAAACCAACTCCCAAACCCAAGTACTTACCTTGAAACCGATAACCTCATTTCCTCCCATAGGACTGCATTGACTGCTTTTGTGTGAAAATTGTTTTAAGTTTGGAGTTGGTTTTGTATGAGAACTTGAAAAACTGCAAATATCTAAAAACTGCTTTACTTACCTTTTCTCTGGGAAATGTCCCCGTGTGAGATCTAGGCATATCACACTGAGTAGAAAAAGTAATCCATAAATTAATCTGAAAAGTCATCAAAAGTAATCTAACAGTAATTCCCACTGTATCCAAAGTATTTACAAACCTATAACAAAGTCATTTTCATTCAGCTTACTTGTATTGGTCAACCTGCCTTGAAAAGTACCATTTACACTTACCTATGCCGGTCTTGCTTGGTTTTAGAAAATAAATATAACTAAATAATATTTTTATACAATCAAATTGGTCTGATTTCATTCTTTGAGTGTGTGATATCATTTCTTGCCTGAGTGTGTACAACAAATGCTTAACACTACCCTCTGATAAAGCCTTACTGCTCGCCCACACTACCACAAATAGAAAGTAATGGGCTATCTACTTTTACATCGGCCTACTTTTGGAGCTCCACTGGACTCTGTGCACACTATACCTCATTTTGGTATATTATATACAGAGCCAGCTTCCTACATGAGGTACGGAGACTCGCAGGTCCTCCAACTGGAGGAAACTATTGGCTGAAGAGAGGGCCTTCCAGTTCTCCCAGGATTGTCTGCTGGGTTGCAATGTTCTGATGTGCTCTGACAAAACCTTTACTGGGGCTTTCCTCAATCATCAGGGCAGTACTAAGAGTCGATCCTTGAATCTGGTGACCTGTGCAATAGTCAGTTGGAACTTAGTCTCCAGGCGATTTCGGCTCAACACATCCGGGGCTTGGACAATGTGGTGGCAGATGCTCTGAGCCGCAGTTTTCCGTCCTTGCTGACTTTGTGTCTTTCCCCCATAGTGTTCCGTTTGATTTGCTGGAGGTTTGGGACTCCCATGGTGGATTTGTTTGCTTCCAGGACCAATGCTCTGCTTCCCCTCTTTTGTTCGCGGATTCCGGAAGAGGGTGTGTGGGGAGTGGAGACCTTGTCTCTCCCTTGGCCCCCCTGGTTCCTGTATGCCTTCACTCCTTTTTCTCTCATCCTGACTTTTATGCTGAAGGTTCAGGGGTTGAGGACTCAGGTGGTGGCGGTGTTACCTCACTGGCCCTGGAGGTTTGGTTCCCATTGTTACTCAGCCTGGCGGTGGGTCTTCCTTGGATCTTGCTGCAATACCCGTCTCCGCTCCTGCCATCTTTACCTCCACTGCTGGTCCCTTTCACCTTAGCGGTCTGGAGGTTGAACGGCTGTCTTTAGGGGACAGGGGTTTGCTTGACCACATTATTACTGTGATGCAGTCCTCCTGTATGAGGTCTACGTTGTCCTCTTATACTGAGCATTTGGCTTCTTTTGGCTCCTGGTGTTCTGGGCTTGGTCTGTCCTCCTTGTCCCATCCTATTTCTGATGTTCTTCAGTTCTTTATGGACGGGTTCCACTAGCAATTTGCTTTGTCTACTCTGAAGGGGCCATGGGCTGCTATTCGTGATTTCCGTGATCTGGGATCCTTGCCCGCTTCAGATGGGCTGTTGGTTTTCTCCGTTGTTTCGGAGTTTTTCCCTCTCCTCTCCTGTTGTCCTCCTTTTGTGCCTCCCTGGGAACTTTCCCTGGTCCTGCAGACCCTTCAAGCCTCTCCTTATGAACCTTAGGACTCTGTTGACTTTACATTCTTGATTTTTAAGGTGGCCTTTCTAGAGGCCATTACCTCAGCTCAGAGGTTGGTTGAGCTAGCTGCTGTACGTTGTTCACCTCCTTTATTGTGTTTTATGGAAGATGCTGTGGTCCTTTGTTTGGATCCTGGGTTTCTGCCTAAAGTGCATTCTCGCTTTCATACTTCACAGGAATTGATCTTGCCTTCTTTCTTTCTTTCTCCCTTTTCTCCTGCTAAACTTTTGTTGCACGCTTTGGATGTCAAGTGTGCTTTGTCTGTCTATGTGGACCGGTTTGCTGCTTTTCGGTCTTTTGACAGTCTGTTTGTGACTTTTGGTCTGGCTGGACGTGGGAAGGAGGCTTCTCGCCTTACCATTGGTCGGTGGATCAAGTCTGGTATTGGTTTGACTTATCAGGGCTCTGGTTTGCCATGTCCTGCAGGTATTTAGGCCTGTTCCAAGAGAGGTGTCTCAGCATCCTGGGCTGCTTTTCATGTGGTTTCACTAGATGAGATCTGTCGTGCAGGGACGTGGGCTTCTGATTCTACGTTTGTTAGGCACTACTGGGTTCATTGCGCTCTGAATGATCGTGTGAATATTGGTTCTGGTGTGTTGCTCCCCTTTGAACTTTTTTTGTTATTAAATACTTCAGTGTGCTACATTTCACTCCTGTGTGTGTTTTCTTTATTTCTGCTGTTCTAAAGGCCTTCTGGTTTGCTTTGGTATGCCTCATTTGTAATGACTGGGTCAAGGAAAAGGGATGTAGAGGTAATGCCCTGATTACTAATGGTAATCCTGATTACTCTTAGTCCTACTCGCCCTCGACCCAGTCTTACTTTAGGTCAAGGCCTTTATTGAGCTTGGTATGCCAGGAAGTGCTTTCGGCTGGCTATGCTAGTATAGCCCCTGGCTGGAGGGTGGCTGGAGCCTAATATCGTTTCCTGTTTTATTTCCTGTCAATTGGAATATTACCTTATTTTTAATGACTGGGTCGAGGACGAGTAGGACTAAGAGTAATAAGGATTACCATTAGTATTCAGGGCATTCATACAGATCAGAGATGGACGAGCATTTAAATGTGGCACAAGTCCAATTGTTTTCTATCACATCAGGGAATTACCAGGTCCAAAGCTGAGGACCTCATTTCAGAAAAATCATACTAAGGAAAAAGCAAACAAGCGTAAATGACCTAACCTATCTCCTTAGCGTCAATCAGTGACATGACGCAAATACAGGTCACTACCACAGGTTAGTTCTTTTTCAAAAGTAAATCACTGCTCAGCCCGACGACCGCATGTGCCAAATCCATGTGGAACGCTAGAGTGATTCAATGTCCCACTCACTTTTTATAGTGCGGTTATGTTCCACATGACCAATTTGAGGTAGGAAGTAGGCTGGCGTCAAAAATAACACTGGAATTCAGTGCAGGATGCACGTTATGTCAGCAAACCACTGCGGCCATCTTAGAAGTATACACAAGGATCAATACAATGTACATCCCCAATAAAAAGACCCTTGCACAGAACATTAGTACCAGAAGCACAGGTAAATGGTAAGAGCCTCTACACTCATGGGGTGTATATATGACAAAGTAGAACAAAAATCAAAGTAAAATCATAAGGATAATGGTGCCTACTGCTGGGGGGTTCAATTTCCTATCTCTGATTTAGGAATTGTGTACAGACTACAATGAATGGAGGAGCTTAAAGGGCTCCCACATATCCTACTGCATACACTTACAACACTGTTGGGCTCCAATTGATTTTGACCATCCATCAAATGATATAGTGTCCCATGAAATAAGGATACAAAAACGTTTTGCAACAGGGAAACAGTGTAGCTCAACACTTAATGATAAACAAGATTATAACTCATTTTCCCAGGGAGTCCTATCATTAAGGTAATTTTTTATGGGGGGGGTGTGGCTTAGCCGGCTGAAAGATGGCCGCATCTTGAGTAGGCACTGCCGGGTAAGCCTTTAATCCTCTAATATCCTGCAGACTTACCGTCCATCGACATCCGTAACTCCACCATCGCCTATCTCTTCCTTCTGGGGCACAAATTGACACGCCTCTCATGTCCCTGCGAGCTGTGGTGTCTGATCCTGAGCTACGTGTGCCCAGGGCCTAGGCCCTGACTGCTCTGCCTGATTGAACCGGTTGTCGCTTTCCTGCGGCCTGGAGGCTGTCGATCCACCCTGCGCACCACCACCTCCGACGTCTTGCCGGTGAGTCTCGCGGCTGGGGGGAGGGGGCTCTCTGTGGTGGGATCAGGGGTTCCCGTGACGCACCGCCCGGCCAGGTCTACTCACGGGCAGGCGCCTCACCCAGCACTTAGGGACCTGCTGTGGAGGCCGAGTACCATCGGGCCGAGTGAAGTGGGGGGCGCGCCCCTCGTGACTCCCCGCTGCGGGCTGCTCCCTCTCCTCCGGCGGACTCCTGGTTTCCGGGTGTGCCGCTCTGCGGCTTCTGCGTGTGATGCCTCCCTGCCCCTGCTCTGCCCACCTGCTGGTTTGGTGGCCTACTAGTCGGCCCTACTATTTGGGGCCGTGTTGCTCTGGGCTCGTCTGCAGGTTACCTGTGCATAACCATCTCCTCATCAGTCAGCGCCTGCCTGCTCCTTCTGTCTTGGCCCTCAGGCTCTTCTGCAACTACCAGGGCCTCCCTTGCCCCCTGCTGTGGGCTGCCCCCACTTCTGCTTTGTTCTTCTTGTCTCCCGTCACCTCTTTCCTGCGGCCGCCGTGCCGGCCAGCCACCCATCGCCGCCCTTCCAGCTGTGGTGTGCACCCGCTGATGTCTGTTCTGTGTCAGAGGTCCCCGTGATCTACGCCCAGCCTGGTCTGGCCTGCTCCTTCTGGCCACTACTAGGAGCGGCCTGTGGGCTCCACTGTCTTTTAGCTACACTAGGGGTGAGTGCATGGATTGTTGGGGGTACTGCGGCCAGGCTGGGGGCATGCGCTCCAACCACGAGGCCCTGCTCCCCGCTATCCTTAACGCTCCCACAGCTCAGGCCCCATGCCTTTTGGGGCTGGCCTCTGCTGGGGTGAGCTGTGCGCCCTCCACGTATCCCCGCTGCCCGGTCTCCCCCAGTCGCACTCCCTGTCCAGATCACCAGTGTGGGGTTAAAAGATGCTGTTGCAGCCCCATTCTCCAGTTTCTTCCGGCCAACGCGGTGTCACAACACCTATCCTCACCTGCTGCTGTGGGTCGTGGGTCTGGCAGAGGATCCCTCCAGATGGATGGTTTGTGGTCTACTCTTCCACTTTGTTTCCCGTCCCATCAGATCACTCATTCGGGCTGCCGCAGGACCGGACATTGCTACCTTGCCCCCTGCGGTGCTCCACGTGTGCGCTCTTCATATCTGGTGGCCGCTATGGGTAAGGCTGACCCCAAACAACCCAGGCTTACATTTGACCAGCGTCGGCAGATGCTCCAGGAGGGCGCTGGTGTCGACGGAGGCGGCCAGCCTGCCCCCACGGAGATGGCCGCGTCACGTGAAGATGACCTCAAAGCCATCATGTTGGAGGTGAAGTCCACGGTTTCTGGGATCGCCACCCAACTAGATCAGCTATCCTCCTGCCTGGACGTGGTCAAGTCCTGTGTGGACTCCCACAACAACCGTCTGCTGCATGTCGAGTCCAGAGTCTCCGACGCGGAAGATGCCAACACTCAAGACCGCCAAAAACTCCTCCAAATGGACAAAATCTTGGATCTTATACGCTCCAAGAACGAGGATTTGAAGGCCCGCTCCCGCAGGAGTAACCTCCGCATCACGGGGGTGCCTGAGACCACCAACATCTCACGGATGGAAGCCTATGTGGAGCGACTGGTGCGGGAACTGTTTGGTGATATACTCTCCCCGGTCTTCATTGTGGAAAGAGCACACCACTCCCTTGCTCCCCATCCTGCCCTGGGTCTGCCAGCTTGTCCCATCATTGCAAAAATCCTAAATTTCCGGGACCGTGACGCAATTCTCCGGGCAGCTAGGGAGAAAGGTGAAATTTGGCATCAGGGTAACACTCTGTCCTTCTAACCCGACTACACACTGGCGCTACAGGCTGCCCGCCGTGAGTTCCTGTCTGCAAAACGCATATTACAAAAAATTAGATTTCCTACTCCCTTGCCTATCCGGCCAAGCTGCGCGTCAAGAAAGGCTCCAAAACTCTGGTCTTCCCAGATCCCAAGGGCGCCTTGGCCTTCGCCAAGAAACTGGACTGGACTCAGCATTCTACCCCAGCTAACTCTCAGGACTCCAACGCAGCTAATCTCAGCGAAAATGACTGATAAGTCCTTCTTACTTGTTCTTGTTAATTTATTTTGCTCTTTATGTCTGCTTGTTTTTTTACTTGACAGGTTTGCGCCGTACCTTACAGGCATTTTGACTGTTTGCCCCCTGCTGTTACGCCTGTTGGCCGGACTCAATTGCTCTCCTTTACTAGGTTATGATGTACTATTTAGTCTGCTTATATTTTGGCTTGGCCACCCTGCCATAGGACAGGGTCGTCCGCTGTGCGACGCCATGCCCCCACGGGATGATTCCCAACTTTGCTATTGATCTCCCCTCTCCAAGTTGTGGGTCCCTGGGGTGGCTGAGGGTGGTTGTTCAACCTATTTGGGGGGTTGTTGTGGGTGGTGGGAGGGTAGGTAATGGGTTTTCGCGTCCTCCTTTTGAGGCGCTCCTGTTTTGGATTGTACTCCTTCTGTCTTACCCATGCACATTTTATTCTGCGGCACTTCATTGCATTTTGGGGGTCTGTTTGGGTGGGGGGTGAGGGGTTCTTTTGGATGTTCAGTCTCCTATTTGCATATTTTGTTTACATCTTGTATCACACCTCTGCCACAAATATATACCGCACCGCCTTGGATTATCACACGGCAATCACTGCTAGGGTCATGCAGCTGGTCCGATACCACATCCCACTTTTCACCTGGTTGTGAATGCTCCCCCCTTCTTACCCAGCTATTTGCACCGCTTGGCGTGAACTAGCATTGCTGCACACCCCATACTGCTTCACTGTCCACACTGTTCTTTGTTGGATTGCACCACCAAGCTCCCTCTTCCTCAGCTTCTGACCGCCTACACCATGCAGCACTCCGCTCTCTCCTGTACCTACATGGCATGCCTGACACCACCTTTTGGACGTGGAATATTCACAACTTATTAATGCTCACCTACTTCGGCACAAGGTGGACATTTGTCTATTACAAGAAACCCATCTGTTACCTGCGACTTCCGCTAGACTCCATTCCCGACACGGGGGAGAATCGCACTCCTTCTATTCTAACTACTCCCGGGGGGTGTCCATTTTGATACGAAATGGTCTCCCTTGACAAATGACCCAAGTACTCACTGACCCTGAAGGGTGCTACATTATCATCAATTGCTCCTTGCAGTCCCAACCCTTAATGATTGCAGCAGTGTATGGCCCCAACAGGGATGACCCTGATTTCTTTGCGCATATATGGCACCTCATCTCGTCCCTAGGTCCTGCCGCACTCCTTTGCGGGGGTGATTTTAATGTGACACTCTCCACTGCCTTGGACCACTCTGGCCCTCATGCCTCCTACCGCGTACCACGGCTCTTCTTAATTCCATTCTCACCGACAACTGCCTATACGATGCCTGGCATCACTTGCGGCCCGACGCCCCGAGGGCACTTGCGTTACTGGTACCCGAGGCTGCTGGTCCCATCAAGATCTTAGGATCACAGCCCCTGCTATCCTCTCCTGGCTTATCTCCATTGATCATATGGTGCACACGCTCTCAGATCACGCACCGGTACAGCTTATTCTCCATTTTCCCCACTCCCCGCAGTGGGCCTTCACTTGGCGACTCCCCCCGAACGCGCTCCGTGAAACTGTTTTTTGTGATGAAATTCATACCGCCATCACTAACTACTTCGAGCTTAATGTCGGTTCTGTGGACTCTCCCTCCATGCTTTGGGTGGGTTTTAAGGTTGTGATCCGCAGCGAATGCATCGCTAAACAGTCTGGGGTCTTGTGCTCTATTCGTAACACTCTGGATAAATTAGAGTCGGAAATCAAATCTTTGGACTCTGCCCATGCTCTCCACCCCAGCTCCGCTACTCTTGCTCGGCTTCGCGAAAAACATTCGGAATTTGCAGAAGAGGCAGCTAGAGAGCTCTCTTTCCTCGGCCGAGAGGCCCGTGCTCGTCGTTTTGGTGACGGCGACCGGCCCGGTAAAACCCTGGCCAACCTCCTGTGCCCCCCTCAAGCTGCTTCATATATCACGGCGCTTCAGGACGGCAGCCCTACCCGCACTACTTCCCCTGAGGAAAGTAAAGCGCGTTTTGCGGAGTACTACAAGCAGCTATAAACAGCGGGCGTTACCCCCTCGCGTGATGTGTTTCATCAATATTTCGACACCCTCGAGCTTTTATGGCTCGAAAACTATCATCGTGAATTTCTCGATGAGCCCTTCTCTAAAGAAGAAATATTGGCAGCCATCAATAGTATGCCTGGCGACAAGGCCCCTGGATTGGACGGTCTCCCTGTTTCGTTTTATAAGACCTTTGCTTTACTTTTGGAGCCTCATCTGGCCGCCATGTATAATGACTCATTTGAAAGCGTCCTCCTCCCACCATTGCTCTGTGAGGCCATGAGAACGCTTCTCCTCAAGCCGGACAAACCGCCTGAATGTCGGGACTCCTACCACCCACTATTCCTTATTAACACAGACAACAACATTTTTGCAAAGCTCATCGCCTCGCGCCTTCTCCTCCTTATGCCACTCATTGCCCACCCTGATCAGTCCGGCTTCATTCTCGGACGTGCTGCTTCACACAATCTTCGGACCATTTTTTCCATCCTGCATCAGATTAACCCCGCCCTCCACGCAGTGGCTGCTCTTCTTGATTCCACCAAGGCCTTTGACACCCTGGAGTAGCCCTTCTTATTCTTTCTTCTACCACGTCTTGGCCTCAGAAATAACTTCATTCGCAAAATATTACTCCTTTATACTCTTTCCACTGCCCTCCTTTGAATTAATGGACAAATCATCGATCCCATCCCAATTGGGCGAGGCACCCGCCAGGGGTGCCCGCTCTCCCCTATGCTTTTCGCCATTGCAATGGAGCCCCTAGCAGCTAGACTTCGGCAACACCCCACCCAGCGGGGCATTGGCTTTGCGGCCCGCGCCCTCTTGGTCTCCATGTACGCGGATGATATCACGTTATATGTCCGCCACCTCCAAGAAAACCTTAGCCCCCTGGTACGTGAGTTCATACGGTTTGGTGGATACTCTGGTATCCAGGTGAACTGGAGTAAGTCAGTCCTTTTTCCTCTTACTGATGCTACTAATCCTTTCGCCCCGGACTACCCTTTTGTTTGGGCATCTGGTCTCATTCGCTATCTAGGTATACGGTTAAGCAGGGAAGTAGATGACCTTTGGAGGGCTAACTTTGGCTGTGCGGTGGACTGACTCGAATCCAAAATACCCCTACGGAATTGGCTTCCTTTGTCGTTGGCGGGCCGCATCGCCAAGATGGTGGTCCTCCCGAAATTCCTTTATCTTTTCTTGAATATCCCTGTTCCCCTAACTGCCCACTTTTTGCGCAGGATCCGCTCGCTTATCATTTCTCTTATCTGGGCTGGTAGGCAATCCAGGATTGTGTACAACACCCTCACCCTCCCTATGTCTTGTGGTGGCATGGGCGCCCCTAACTTTAAGTTGTATGCTCTGTGTGCTCAGGCCAGTTTTTTGCACTTCTGGGTTCATCCCACTCCTTTCCAGCCGCAAGTAGTGGTAGAAGCTGATCTAGCAGCGCCTTGGCCGCAAGTCACTGCTCTGTTTGCTCCAGCCAAACTCCCATGCACTGAAATAGATATGGTCGAGACCATGCGCTGGACCTGGGAGGAACTACGTCGTATGTCCAATGCTCCGATGCTCTCGGCTAGCGCGATGCCTATTGTTCGCCATCTTATACCTTTCCTCCTCTTCAGCCCTCCGGCATTGGCTAAACATGCCACCCTTTTGGGGCTGGCATCACTGGCAGACCTCTATCTCTCCCTGCCGCTTCTGGTTCCATGGATACTTTGCTTTTCTACCAGTTGCTGGCGATTTGCCGGGAACTGCCTCCTACATTCCCCCTACCTCCTCCTTCGATGACCACTCTTGACTTCTTATATTCGTCCCCTACTCCTCGTAAATTGGTTACCAAGCTGTACGCCCTCACGCTGGCGGCCACCTCCATTTCCACGCTCAAGTGGAGTGGGGCGAGAACCTTGGTGTGGACATCTCCCAGGCCGATTGGCTTTACTGTTGCAACCAAATGAAGCGCTTAGCTCCAAACTATCGCCTGCGTCTTATACACTTTAAATACCTACACAGGCTTTATCGCACCCCTGTTCAGCTACACAAAGTGGGACTCATTTCCAGTGAAAGATGCCTGCACTGTTCTGCCCTGGCTGCGGACTTCTCTCATCTAGCTGGTTATGCCCTAAGGTCTCCGACTACTGGCGGGAGTTCTGCTCTGCAATTTCCGAGATCACCTCCTCTCCGGTCCGGCCCAACCCCCGCTCTGCCTCCTAGGCTTTGTTAAGCATTACCCAGACGCCTCCCGCCGCTTGATTGCTATGCTATTTGTCCTGGCGCGACGTAGGGTATCCATGTGTTGGGGTCGCAGACCTGTTTATTTGGAAAACAATTTTGCGCCGGGCATAGTGCTCAACATTAGACTGTGTAGCAGTTAAACCATACATTCATAATTAAATTATACAATCCAAAACTATTATGATGTAAAAAAAGAATCTTTTTTATTTCACTTTTTTTTTCTTTCTTATAAGTTATTTCAAATATTATAAAAAACATACATACATATAATCAATAGTTTTTTTCAAAAAGCTTTTATATCCCAAATCTTTCCCTATATACATGGAAACCACAAGTTGTTATACGGTATGATATGCCTAAGGGATGCAAAATGTCACCAGTTGATAAACAAAATCAATCACAGCTGATCCAATACAACATATCATTATGATATTCTATAACACGCCAGACTTGTGTCAATATCTAAAGAATTGATCACAGATGTTAATTATCAGGTATTTTATGTGCACTGATTTTGAGAAGACACTGGTTACAGATCTTTACTATCACCAACGCGTTTCGGTAGAAGCCTTCCTCAGGGTTTTCACACCAGTGGTTTACAAAAAATGAAAAAAGATTTCCATTTTAATTTACCTAAGTGTATGGAACAACTTTAATATACAAAAATAACAGTAGTGGTCTCAAGAAAGACCCTCTTCTTATTTTATTTACAAGGTCATCAGGGTTCAAAGGTTTCTGTTCCGCTATAAAATGCATCTACTTTTATTGACATGAGATTTGTGAACACATAACATTCAAACACCTATAACACCCCTAAAGTGATATGAAATAGATCCTGCAAAATCCTGTAACTTGTGTTATACTCTAGACGATTCCTGAGGCGGAAAGCCGGGAATCTAGATGTAAGGTTTTTTAAATTCACTAGCTACTTTATTCACTAGCCACTTCATTTTTATTTGCGTTGCGGACAGATTTGTGGACAGATTTACATGTTCCCTGCCTTACCTTGCTCCTCAACAGAACCTCCCCAGCGCTAAGAGCGGGCGCCATCTTGGGGGTAATTGTGGTTAGCGGGATAGTTTCTCGCGCCCTGCATCACCTAACATCCGGAATAAAAGCCTGGATTGAAGGAACGCGTGCACTCTAGACGATTCCTGAGGCGGAAAGCCGGGAATCTAGATGTAAGGTTTTTTAAATTCACTAGATACTTTATTCGCTAGCCACTTCATTTTTATTTGCGTTGCGGACAGATTTGCGGACAGATTTACATGTTCCCTGCCTTACCTTGCTCCTCAACAGAACCTCCCCAGCGCTAAGAGCGGGCGCCATCTTGGGGGTAATTGTGGTTAGCGGGATAGTTTCTCGCGCCCTGCATCACCTGACATCCGGAATAAAATGGTGGCATCCCTCTGTTCGCGCAGCTAACGCACGCCGATGGCGCGCCAAAGGCGCACCAAGGGCAAGCCCGGACGCGCCCGTACGCGCCCGTCCACGCCGGACCAAGACGGGAGACGGGAAATGCTGGCCAACGGGGTAGCAATCCTCAAACCACGGGCGTATTGACCTATGCGAGCGATGCGCTGCGTGACATTGGCAGCAGGGCTTTAAACAACCAAGAGAAAACTCTCTTAGACGGCCCGGTCGGGTGTAACGCCTGCAAGGTCCAATGTGAAACCGGGGAGGACTACTCCTGCTTTCACCAGAGGGTACCCCATAAAGGGCCGAGTTATATTTTATATAACGCTCGGTCACTGGTAAAACATGCAATCCAAATATGGGATATACTATCCACACTCTCCAGACATATGTTTCTTGACAGAAACCTGGTTAACCCCTCATAGTGTCCCGGTGATCAACATTGCGATCCCTGAAGGGTACAAGTTTATCCATTTGGATAGAGAGGGGAAACTGGGGGGGGGGGGATTGCAATAGCATTTAAAGAGGACCTAATGGTGCATTGGTTAGACACATTCAGGAGTGACAAGATAGAGATGGGCATCTTTAGGGTCTCCAGGTCACCGACCATGACCTGGGATGGTGCACTCCTGTATCGTCCACCAGGTCCTAAGCTGAATTTTGTCAACCATATAACGGAGCTTATAGCCGCACAGGTCCTGGCCTCTAGCAGCTTTACTCTGTTAGGGGACTTTAACTATCACGGAGAAGCCCTTTTTGACCCAGAGGTCTCTCAGCTGCTCTCAGGGCTATCTGACTTGGGCCTGTTGCAGCATGTTCTTGGCCCGACTCATATGGCGGGCCATACACTTGACATGCTATTTTCAAATATGAAAGATCTACAGTTTCTCTCTGCGCACCCCTTGAGTTGGACAGATCATTATTTGATCTCCTTTGCCTTCCCTGAAACAAATAATCCTGCACATAGACAATTGTCCACACGAATAAGACCACAAAGAGTGAGATCATGGCAGAAGCTGACCTTGGAGGCATTTGAAGGAAATTTCCGGATTCATGACAAACGGGGCAATGATCTGAAGGATCAGAACACTGAGGTGCGGTTTGCCAATTTCAATCTGGCGCTGACTCAGACCTTGGACCTGGCTATCCTGGAAAACAACACGAAGCCAGGACTCCGTCGGTACTCAGCCCCATGGTACTCGGGGGCTTTAAAAATTGGAAAATCCTCCTGTAAAACATTAGAGAGACGCTGGAGACGATCTAAAAAGGAGGGGGACAAAAGGATCTATCAATCAATCAGGGGTTTGTTAAAGCGCGACTACTCACCCGTAAGGGTCTTAAGGCGCTAGGGGTGGGGGGGGTGCAGGTTCCATTCCATCAAGGAGGGGGTCTGTCGAAGAGCCAGGTTTTGAGGTTTCTTGCGAAGATGGGGAGCGATGTTGTCTGTCTGAGGTGGAGCGGAAGGGCGTTCCATGCTTTGGCTGAGGGGAAGGAGAAGGAGCGGCCTCCCGATCTGGTCTTTCTGGTGCGGGGGACCACGGTGTAGGAGAGCTGGGCTGATTGTAGGGTCCTTTGGGGTGCATGGAATTTGAGTCGGCTGTTCAGGTATGCTGGTCCGGTGCCGTGGAAGGCCTTGTGTGCGTGGGTGAGCATCTTAAAGGTGATTCTCGCCTCGACGGGGAGCCAGTGGAGGGTGCACAGGTGCTGGGAGATGTGGCAGTGTTTTGGCAGGTTGAGGACCAGTCTTGCGGCGGCGTTCTGGATGTTATGTAGCTTGCCGATGAGGTTTTTGTTTATTCCGGCGTAGAGTGCGTTGCCGTAGTCGAGTCTTCTGGTGACCAGGGCGGGAGTGACTGTCTTTCGGTGTTCGAGGGGGATCTTAGCAGACTACCATCACAATATCAAAAATGCCAGATGTGCTTACATCCAGGTGCAAATAGAAGAGGCAGGTAACTCCTCTAAGACACTGTTCGACATTGGGAAGGGTTTTGCTTCCCCTCAGGCCTGTAAACAAATACCGGTGGAAACGCAGGAGCTCTGCGAAGCACTAGCCGCCTACTTGCAGGATAAGATTTCCCTAATATATGAGAACTTCCCCAAAAACAACTTTTACGTAGATGAACCTGATGCCACCAGGGTGTTACCAGGGAATTGTCTTAATCAGTTCGACCCCATTTCTAGGGAAGATGTAATTCATCATCTTCAATCGTCCAAATCGGGGTCCCCTGGGGATATATGCCCGCCTTACATCATGGCTCGAATTGCAACGAGTTCTGCGTCCGCCATTCAGGAGATTTTCAACTCTTCAATTGCTAGTGGCCACATCCCCGCGGTATGGAAGGAAGCCCACGTTCGCGCCATTCTCAAGAAACCTTCTGCAGATCCCACGGTTCTGAACAATTACAGACCAATATCATTGCTCCCTCTGCTAGCGAAGATACTGGAATCTCATATTAACACCCAATTGAGCCGCTATCTAGAGACCCATAACATCTTGGACATATCGCAGTCCGGGTTCCGGCCGGGATTTAGCACAGAGACTGCCATTTTGGCAGTCACTGACTCCATTAGGAGGACTCTCGATGGAGGGGGATCGGTAATGCTTGTTCTTCTTGACCTCTCCGCAGCATTCAACACTGTTCCACATCGACTGCTTGCGGAGAGGTTACGGGACTGTGGGGTCGGGGATCTTGCTCTGAAATGGCTGGTCAACTTTCTGGCCGATAGAAAACAGGTCTTGACGGGCCCTTTCAGGTCAACTAAGGTTCCGTTGGAGAGGGGTGTCCCACAGGGCTCATGTCTAAGCCCTACCCTCTTCAATGTTTATATGGCTCCCTTAGCCAGGATTGTACGACACTCAATTGATTTTCCTCATGGGTTTCAACCTGGCGGAGGAAAAAGTGTGTTTTTTGCAAGGAGTGCTGGCAATTGCAAATTGGATGGCATACTCCTGCCTCCAATTAAACCCAGGAAAGACAGAGCTAATGTTCCTGGGAAAAAGACAGGATCTGAAGCTGGACGACTGGTGGCCGGCTGAGCTGGGCACGGCTCCCGTCCCTTCGGACTCAGTAAATAGCCTCGGGATACAGTTAGATCATAACCTGTCTATGGAGAACAATGTGAGCAATATCATGAGCTCGTGCTATTATAGCCTGTGGCTGCTGCGGAAAATCATCCCATACCTCCCCCTGAGACCACCGTAGAATGGTGGTCCAGGCTCTGGTAATCAGCCGGATGGACTATGGAAACGCTCTGCTGGCTGAAGTAGGGGAGACGCTGACAGCAAAGCTTCAAGTCATTCAAAATACAGCCGCCCGGATGGTATTAAATCGTCCCCCGGGTACACCATCCCTTCCTCTATTGAGGGAATTACACTGGCTCCCAGTTAAAAAGAGATCTTTCTTCAAGACATGTTGCTTGACATTTAAAGCAATTAAGGGTATAGGTCCTAAGTATTTACAAAATAAGCTTTGAAGATTGATATCTTGCCGCAACTTAAGATCTAACTGTAAGGCCCTTTTATCAATTCCACGTATCAAACGAACCCGCTTGGGAGGTAAAGCATTCTCCTATGTGGGCCCCAAATACTGGAATTCCCTGCCAGAAGCCCTGCGTAAGCTTCCATCCTATATGGCCTTTAGGAAACATCTGAAAGCCTTCTTATACTGATGTCCCTTCTAGTCCACTTTCGTCCTCAGTAATCGGTCTAGATAGCGCGGAGATGCCCCCATATCAATAACATACAATTTTACATTGGATTCATGTACCTGACCAAGATCTATGATTTCCATTAGGCATGTATGCCTGGTTTGTTAACTAGACATTAGATCGGACTTACATTTGTAGTCATCTATTCCAATAATATTCTCAGGTTCCACTCCTATGAATTACTCTATATGGGTATACTGCCTTCTACTTGAGTTGGCAGACAACCAGACTCTAGCTCTTTTTTGGGCATATGCTATATTACTTATTCTGATTAGCGCTAAAATGTAATTATATGTCAACACCTAATACATATTTTTGTATTTAACAGTCTCTTACCAGTTATAGTTGGTTCACTTTCTTCTCTTCAATATTTAAAAATACAAGGACAGGAGTTTCTCTATTTATGTTTGTAATCAATATCCTGCTTTATCTGAAATAATAAGAGATAATGATTGTAGACCAGTTTTCAGCTATATGGAGTCCTAGTTTTTACTTTTATTTAGTACTTACCTAAATTATCCTGATCATATGCTTTGATATCTTACATTCCCGCAAAAAAACATCCACATGAATTTATTAATGAGTCGATTCTTGGATACTGAGGACCCTATAATGTAACTGTAAAGATAAATAAGTCCTTATTACCTATGCAGTTATTTTGTTTGCTGATTTGTTTCACTGTCCCTCTTTGCAATCTGCAAATGTATCATTGTGTGCAGTGTTCTGATCTGATGCAGAAATGTACCTTGTCTATGCAATTGTGTCAATAAAGGTTTTTGAAAATCAAACAAATGGTCATTTATTTACTGTGTCGATTCAAAATATCCAGAACACTTCCCTCTTTTTTCTGTATGCATTATTATCCCTATTTTTGTTGATGACTACTTTCTTCAAGATTGTCCATTTCATTTGGCTTTCTGTGTAGTCCACCATAGGGGAAAGGAGATTTTTGTTTCTAATTGCAGATTCATTCTCAATAAATCTAGTCCTAAACTCTCTTCCTGTCTCACCAACATAGTTCAGATTACACACAAGTTTTAAAGTCTTTACTTTCAAGTGTGGTATGTGAGGTATGAGTGATATGGGTAGGACTGTGTGGATTGATTTGTTGAGTTTTTTTCTTGCTGTTGGGTGTCAGACAGATTTTTTGTCCACTCATGCTTTAATCAAGTGCTTGAAAATATGTATAAAGTGTTCTAGATAAATAAAAGAAACAGATATTTAATGTTATAAAAAGTCTTTGTGGATATTAATTTTTGCCTATGACTCTGTTTAGAGAGTGTGTTGTTGGAGGTGGGTTGTTCTTTTCTTATTAGTAGAACAACATTCACACAATGCATCCATATTTACAGATGTAAGATCTTTCCCCATGGCCCCATATCAACCAACCCCCTGAGCCCACATCCTTCACTGTCCTCCTTGGTGTGACATCCTGTAGGGTGTGATTCCCCTATAATTGCTCCAGGCAGTCCATATCTATTAATGCTTATTGAGGCACCCCCTCGCCCTTGATGTAGGTCTGTCCAAGTACATGCATCCATCCCCTTTTCCAATTCCTAGGTGTAGAGGGTTCTGAATCTTTCCAGTGTTATGTAATGTCTCTAAGAGTCCTAGCCGTAGTAACACCCATTTATATTTGTACATGTTAGAGTCCAGTTCTCCATGAATGTGTGGGATGGCCAGTTTAGGATCGGGTGATATCAGCCAAACTAGTACCACCCATAATGTATCAAAGACCGCTTACCAAAAAAAAGGAGAGTTTGATATAACTCCAGATCATGTGAAAAAAATCTCTATCATACTTATGACATCTCAAACACGTCAGAGAATCATTCCTCTCCTTAATAGCCTATCTCTAATAAAAAACACTCTGCACAGATATTTCAATTAAATGAGCTGGTATCGAGGGGTGATAGGCAACTCTCTAAGGGATTTCAACACTTCCAATTGGTCCTCTTCACAGATAGGGCCTAGGTCTTCCTCCCACACTTTTCAGAGCAGACTGAAGGAATCAAAGGTATTGATATACAGGGACAGATAGATACAAGCTATTTTGTGATCTTTTAGCTCTCATATCAACAATTTTACCTCAAGCAGATTCAAGTTTGGGAGGACCCAATGTGTGTCAAATATTCGATAAGGGCATGGGAAAGTTGGAGGTACCCAAAGAACCAGTTATTGTGCAACCCAAAATCCGAGTTGAGGACATGATTTAGGAGTATCACCTTCTATCTCATGTCCTAAATGGGAGATTTCTATTATGTCCCGTTGGTCAAATACCCAGAGTGTTGACACTTGTAGGAGTGTAGATCCCTCCCAAAGAGGGTTTTCTTTAGCCAGCTTCCACCACCAAACCAAGTTTGTGATTGTGTCCCTCCATGATCGGATAACTACTTTGAGGGATGGTGGGAGTGAGGTGTCCACCCTGCCCACCTCCAGCCAAAGTTTTCAATTGGGTCCCTCCAGAACCGGAAGACCAATTTAGTGGCTGGTGGGAGAGAAGTGTCTACCCTGACCCCTTAAAGTGGATTTATAACTGACATAATACCCATTGCCCATTTCTCAGAGGCAAATATTGGATCATTCTGAATACCATAATACCATTCATTAATGACCTGCAAGTGTGATGCTCTGTAATAGGACAAAATGTCAGCTGCTGCAATGCCATCTTCGTAAGTAGATTTAAAGCATTTGGTTAACGCCATTCTCCGCGTACAATGATGCCATAATATGGAGTTGATGGTAACGAATGCCGCACTGGAGTGGTCAAATAGGAAATGTTGTAATTGGTGTCAAGGCAGTGCCACAATTTTAAAAATGGACAATCTCCCCAAGATGGAAAGTTCCTAATTCTTGAATGATTTGTTCTATTTGCCCATAGGTTTGTGCATGGTCTACTGATGATAACTGAATTTTCATTTTGAACTTGTTACAGAAGTCCTTCCAGAATGTTGATAGAAACTGTATTTCACAATGTGAGATGATAATAGTTGGTAATTCATGCATCTTGACAGCATTTGCATATAACCCACAGTAACACAGTGAAAACACCATAAATAGACACCACACCAGTTTAGAAAAATAAAGTATCTTTATCTAAATCAAACAAGACCAAAACAACAAATATCCAACATACAGATATCAAACTATGACTTTTAAAAGGTAAAAAAAAATATGTCACCAGGAAACTATGGATATGTCACTTTCAGCACAAAATACCAGGAATGCGTCAAAATCACAGGAAAAGACAGCCGCAGGGAAGATAATGCGTCAGTTCCTTACGTGCAGGAATGGTGATGTGTTGTTTCCTTGCTCCAGGGGAGGTGATGCAATGGTTCCTTTCTGCCATGAAGGGGAGGTGATGTTTCGGTTTCTTACTGGAGAGAAAGTGATGTGTTGTTTTCTTACTGTGCGGGGAGGTAACATGTTGGTTTCTTACTGCAGCCCCATCAATGCTGTAGATTCAGCACCCAGGTGCGATGTGTGGAAAATCCAGACGCGCTGGAGGTCTATGTGACAGCAGTCATACAGGCGCTACATTGATTTCTTCAGCTGCGGTCCAAAAATGCATCGATTCTTTTTAACCGCACAGCAGGGTCTGCGTTGGAGTCAGTACAGTGATCTTGCATTTCGGGGATCAGTGCACTGGACTCGGCATGCAGCAGTTTTTTGAGCCGCAGGCAGGACTGCGTTGCTTTCTTCAGCCACATGAGGCTGTGTGTTGGAAATTTCTCCAGCATGGAAGTTTTGCATTCAAATAAACAACCGCTAGCAGAGCAAAGCGTTGATTTTCAGGCTTTCACAGCTTCCAGGGGCCCAGAACTGGAATTGGCACCACCTGGCAGGTCAGAATTCCCAGCAGTGGAGTTCAAGGAAGCTGTTGGTGAAATCTTTGTGTCCCTTAGACGTCAGTGCAGGAGGCAAGCATACACAAGTCCTTGGAGATTTTTCTCAAGCAGGTTTCACAGCAAAGTCCAGTCTTTGTCCTCTCCTTGGCAGACACAGCAACTGCAGGCCAACCCAGGAAAGCAACTCACAGCAAATGGGTAGTACTCCTCCTTACAGTTCTTCAGCTCTTCTTCCTTGGCAAAGGTTCCTCTTCAGTCCAGAAGTGATCTACAGTTCTGAGGATTTAGATCTAATATTTATATTATACCCCATATTCTCGTTGTAGTCTTGGTTTCAGGGGTCTCTGAACTCAGTAAAAACCTGTTCTGTCCTCCCTAGTCCAGCTGCGCTACAGGGGGTGGAGGCAGCACTGTGCAGAGCAGACACAGCCTATTGAGGTGCCATTATAAACTCCTCCCACCACTCTAAATGCAGAAAGGTTTATTAAGACTGCTATGAGTTACCCAGGAAAGGCACACAAATGGTAAAGCAAGAAAATGCCCACTTTTTAAAAGTAGCATTTTCAAACACACAATATAACAAGCATTTGCAATGCAATAGGTCTCGTATTAGGAAAGTTTGAGCTATTGGTATTGTAAATGACACATTTTTTATTTATGTGTTGGTTTTGAAAGTCGAAAAATTAATAACTTTGTCATTTACAATGCCAATACTTTTAACTTTCACAAATGTGACACCTATAGCATTTGTAATGCAATATGTGTTGTGTTTACATGACTTAGATGTATTGATATTACAAATAACAATTGTTTTTAATTTTTTAAAATAATTAATACTTAAATAAAAGTAGAGTGAGGGCGATAGAGTGAGGGCGATAGAGTGAGGGCGATAGATAGAGTGAGGGTGATAGATAGATAGAGTGAGTGACGGCGATAGATAGATAGAGTGAGTAAGGGCGATAGATAGATAGAGTGAGGGCGATAGAGTGAGGACGATAGATAGAGTGAGGGCGATAGATAGTGTGAGGGCGATAGATAGAGCGAGGGCGATAGATAGAGCGAGGGCGATAGATAGAGCGAGGGCGATAGATAGAGTGAGAGCAATAGAGCGAGGGCGATAGATAGAGTGAGGGCGATAGATAGAGTGAGGGTGATAGATAGAGTGGGGGTGATAGATAGAGTGAGGGCGATAGATAAAGTGAGGGCGATAGATAGATAGAGCGAGGGCGATAGATAGAGCGAGGGCGATAGAGTGAGGGCGATAGATAGCGTGAGGGTGATAGATAGAGTGAGGGCGATAGACAGATAGAGCGAGGGCGATAGATAGATAGAGTGAGGGCGATAGATAGAGTGAGAGCGATAGATAGAGTGAGGGCGATAGATAGATAGAGTGAGGTAGATAGATAGATAGATAGATAGACAGATAGATAGATAGATTTAGGGCGATAGATAGATAGATTGAGGGCGATACATAGAGTGAGGTCAGTAGATAGATAGATAGATAGATAGATAGATAGATAGATAGATAGATAGATAGAGTGAGGGCGTTAGATAGTTAGATAGAGTGAGGGCGATAGATAGATAGAGTGAGGGCAATAGATAGATAGAGTGAGGGCGATAGATAGATAGATAGATAGATAGATAGATAGATAGATAGATAGATAGATAGATAGATAGATAGATAGATAGAGGGCGTTGGATAGATAGAGAGAGGGCGTTAGATAGATAGAGTGAGGGCATTAGATAGATAGATAAGAGTGAGGGCATTAGATAGATAGATAAGAGTGAGGGCATTAGATAGATAGATAAGAGTGAGGGCATTAGATAAATAGATGGAGTGAGGGCGTTAGATAGATAGATAGATAGATAGATAGATAGATAGATAGATAGATAGATAGATAGATAGATAGATAGATAGATAGATAGATAGATAGATAGATAGATAGATAGATAGATAGATAGAGTGAGGGCGTTAGATAGATAGATAGAGTGAGGGCGATAGATAGATAGATAGGTAGAGTGAGGGCGATAGATAGATAGATAGAGTGAGGGCGAAAGATAGATAGAGTGAGGACGATAGATAGAGCGAGGATGATAGATATAGTTTTAACCCATTTTGGTAGATGGAAAATGATTTATTTTTAAATATTTAAAAAATGGAAGATGAACCTTCTTTTGAGTGTTTCTCGATGCTTCCACTCATGACTGCCAGGCCAATAGCTGTGTAAACTGATGGAGAAGGGCGTTAATGAGTGAACTCCATTTGAGGAATGCATTATCTGGCATTATCCTAGTACTAAAATCCACCAGGCATCCAAATCTGAGTGCATATTTATTGATTAAAGAAATGTGGAAAGATACTAGTCACAGCTTCATCTAACAAAAAAAGCCAATATAAATATGGACCAGCGGAGCCTGGTGGCTTAGTGGACTAATGCGTCCACTGGGGGGCCTGTGTTCAAATACCGACGGGTCCACTCACCTTTCGTGCTTCTGAGGTCGATAAAATGTGTACCATTGATTTGGGTAACAAACATCTGTTATTTAGCACAATGATACCCTTAGGTGAACTTGCGCTTTACAAATACACATTATGATTAATACTGAAAGGGGGTGAAAAAGAAATATATAGATTCATGCAGCTGGTAATATCAATATTAAAAAAATAATAATACCCTAAAAATGAGAGTCCCAATTATAAGCCATGGGATAGAGACAGGCTGGAGACATTTTTTACCAGCAAGGTAACATTTGCAGCAGACTTCTATCCCCCACAATGACCCGGAACTGCTTTCCAGGGTCACCCTCAGAGAATCTAGTAAATTCCTAACTTGCACTCCACCACAGAATCAAACAATACAGAATGAGATTGATTCTGTTGTCTCTGGAGTAAGAACACATTAACCATCTTCTGCGAAACAACGATGTGTGAGAAAACACTAACTGCAGAATGTCCCAGGCATGTTTCAAGGCCAAAAACATGCAGATTGTAGTAACGACAACATTCCCAAGGATAGTAGTGTGAGACAGAACAGAAAAAAACCCGGCTCCGATAGAAATGTTTAGAAGCGAGGAGACCAGATGCCACAGACGCAGCGTTAGCGCCCCTCGTCGGCCCTCATGCCTATGGACTAGTAATTAATAGGGCATGCCATGAACCGGACGGCAAACCAGGTGTTTATCACCCTATTGAGCAGCACCGCTCCGAGGGCACGAAACGAGCCCACGCGCGAGCACCTGGTTAGCATCTGAACATGGAACGTGCCGTGCCCTGGAGGGCAGCACAACCATCCCTGCTTGACCAAAGGCTTCCACATCAAAGAGCAGGTGTCAAGGGGGCGCCATGACAAAGAGGAGGAGAGTGTGAGCGGGGACCCCAGTCAGCGATGCGCACTGACCCGTGGATGTCATATAGTGCAGCTTGCGTGTGCTCTCGGGTGACTGAAATCTAAGGGGCGGTGTGTGTTCACCAGCGATGGGGCCCTAAGGGAACAATAGCGTGTTTACGTGACTTAGATGTATTGATATTACAAATAACAATTGTTTTTAATTTTTTTAAATAATTAATACTTAAATAAAAGTAGAGTGAGGGCGATAGAGTGAGGGCGATAGATAGAGTGAGGGTGATAGATAGATAGAGTGAGGGTGATAGATAGATAGAGTGAGTAAGGGCGATAGATAGATAGAGTGAGGGTGATAGATAGAGTGAGGGTGATAGATAGAGCGAGGGCGATAGATAGAGTGAGGGCGATAGAGCGAGGGCGATAGATAGAGTGAGGGCGATAGATAGAGTGAGGGCGATAGATAGAGTGAGGGCGATAGATAGATAGAGCGAGGGCGATAGATAGATAGAGCGAGGGCGATAGATAGATAGAGCGAGGGCGATAGATAGATAGAGCGAGGGCAATAGAGTGAGGGTGATAGATAGAGTGAGGGTGATAGATAGAGTGAGGGCGATAGATAGATAGAGCGAGGGCGATAGATAGATAGAGTGAGGGCGATAGATAGAGTGAGAGCGATAGATAGAGTGAGGGCGATAGATAGATAGAGTGAGGTAGATAGATAGATAGAGTGAGGGCAATAGATAGATAGAGTGAGGGCGATAGATAGATAGAGTGAGGGCGATAGATAGATAGATAGATAGATAGATAGATAGATAGATAGATAGATAGATAGATAGATAGATAGATAGATAGATAGATAGATAGATAGATTGAGGGTGATAGATAGAGTGAGGTCAGTAGATAGATAGATAGATAGATAGATAGATAGAGTGAGGGCATTAGATAGATAGATAGAGTGAGGGCGATAGATAGATAGAGTGAGGGCAATAGATAGATAGAGTGAGGGCGATAGATAGATAGAGTGAGGGCGATAGATAGATAGAGTGAGGGCGATAGATAGATAGATAGATAGATAGATAGATAGATAGATAGATAGATAGATAGATAGATAGAGGGCTTTAGATAGATAGATAGAGTGAGGGCGTTAGATAGATAGATAGATAGAGTGAGGGCGATAGATAGATAGAGTGAGGGCGATAGATAGATAGAGTGAGGGCGATAGATAGATAGAGTGAGGGCGATAGATAGATAGATAGATAGATAGATAGATAGATAGATAGATAGATAGATAGATAGATAGATAGATAGATAGATAGATAGATAGATAGATAGATAGATTGAGGGTGATAGATAGAGTGAGGTCAGTAGATAGATAGATAGATAGATAGATAGATAGATAGATAGATAGATAGATAGATAGATAGATAGATAGATAGATAGATAGATAGATAGATAGATAGATAGATAGATAGATAGATAGATAGATAGATAGATAGATAGATAGATAGATAGATAGATAGAGTGAGGGCATTAGATAGATAGATAAGAGTGAGGGCGTTATATAGATAGATAAGAGTGAGGGCGTTATATAGATAGATAGAGTGAGGGCGTTATATAGATAGATAGAGTGAGGGCGTTAGATAGATAGATAGATAGATAGATAGATAGATAGATAGATAGATAGATAGAGTGAGGGCGTTAGATAGATAGATAGAGTGAGTGCGATAGATAGATAGATAGATAGATAGATAGATAGATAGATAGATAGATAGATAGATAGATAGATAGATAGATAGATAGATAGATAGATAGATAGATAGATAGATAGGAGTGAGGGCGATAGATAGATAGATAGATAGATAGATAGATAGATAGATAGATAGATAGATAGATAGAGGGAGGGCGAAAGATAGATAGAGTGAGGACGATAGATAGAGCGAGGATGATAGATATAGTTTTAACCCATTTTGGTAGATGGAAAATGATTTATTTTTAAATATTTAAAAAAAATGGAAGATGAACCTTCTTTTGAGTGTTTCTTGATGCTTCCACTCATGACTGCCAGGCCAATAGCTGTGTAAACTGATGGAGAAGGGCGTTAATGAGTGAACTCCATTTGAGCAATGCATTATCTGGCATTATCCTAGAACTAAAATCCACCAGGATTGATTCTGTTTTCTCTTGAGTAAGAGCACATTAACCATCTTCTGCGAAACAACGATGTGTGAGAAAACACTAACTGCAGAATGTCCCAGGCGTGTTTCAAGGCCAAAAAGATGCAGATTGTAGTAACGACAACATTCCCAAGGATAGTAGTGTGAGACAGAACAGAAAAAACCCGGCTCCGATAGAAATGTTTAGAAGCGAGGAGACCAGATGCCACAGACGCAGCGTAAGCGCCCCTCGTCGGCCCTCATGCCTATGGACTAGTAATTAATAGGGCATGCCACGAACCGGACGGCAAACCAGGGATGGGGCCCTAAGGGAACAATAGCGTGTGTTCTCGGGTGACTCAGATGTAAAGGGTGAGATGCCCAGAAAAGTGGCACAGAGTGAATGAGAAATGCTCAGAATGCAGAAAAGAATGAGTAAGAAAGAATGAGAAAAGCACAGAAAAGGGACTGAGAGAAAATGAGAAAAGCACAAAAAAGCGGCAAGGAGTGGATGGTAGGGAATAAGAGATGCACAGAAAACGGCAAAGAAAGGATGAGAAATACTCAAAAAAGAAGCCGAGAATAAAATAGAAATGAAAGAGAATGAAAGAGAAAGACCTCAGAAAGTGACAAAGTAAGTCAAAGGGCAAAGAGGCAGTGAAAGTGGTTAACCGTGAAAGAGGCAAAAAACGAATGAGAAAGGATGGGAAATAGGCTCGACCTAAAAAGCACTCCTTAAAGTGTTGCAGCTGTTTCCACATTCTGATCAGTTTGTAAGAGGCTCTAGGTGCAAGCAGTGAACACAAGAAGGCCGACGGTCACAACTTACACAGCGGTTTTTAGTGCTTTATTTCGAACAATGTTCATGAATTTCACGGAAACCTCTGGTGATTTAATTTACAACAGCAACTCGAGAAGTACAGAAACCCACTAACCCCAAAACAAGCGCGCGCTGGCAGGGGAGAGCTCTTTGAAATGTGAAGCTCTCGGCGAGGGGGGAGGAGAAGTGAACGGATCCCTTTGAAGCATGCACGGCCTCGTGGCTGTGAAAGAAGTGTGAACAAGCAACAAATGGCTTTCATGTGGTGATGCGAGGCAGGCGGATAGAAGCGCGTTCACGAGACCACATGCACTTCTGGAAATCCGCATTTTTCAGAGCTTAGTTTAGCTCTTAGTTTAGCCCCAATAGTCTCGTCCTATTCATTCCTTGCGGAATGGAATAGGACGAGACCTAAAAACCACCTTTACTGAAAGATATGTTATTGAATACTGAGTTTCAGAGAGCCTAAACTTCAAATGTTACAGTGCAGCTCCAATGATAACCTATGGGAGAGCTAGTCCTTGCAATAGTGAAAAACTCCAGTACATGTCCTACCTTTCACATACACTGTACCATGCCCACAGGGCTACCTTGGGCCTACTTTAGGGGTGTCTTACATGTAAGAATAGGGAAGGTTAGAGCCTGGCCAGTGGGTGCAGTCGCCATGGCAGGTAAACCTGTGTGTGCAGACACTGTAGTGGCAGGCCTGAAATACATTTGAAAGGTTACTTGTGCGGATGCCACAACCAGTGCTGGAAACCCACTAGTAGCATTCAGTAGCGGTCGGCAGTAGGAGTTACTGCAGGGCGGTGACGTGGGCAGGGGAAGGGGTAGGGTGAGGGGGTAGTAATGTATGGATTACAGAGTTTTACAGGTAAGTAAACATTTAAATAAATAAAACGAATTTCGTTGCGCGCACTGCATCACCAAATGTGATGCAGTGCGCGCAACGAAATTCGTTTTATTTATTTAAATGTTTACTTACCTGTAAAACTCCGTAATCCATATATTACTACCCCCCACCCTGCCCCTCCCCCTGCCCACGTCACTGCCCTGCAGTAACTCCTACTGCCGACCGCTACTGGTTGCATTTGATTTACAGGCCCTGGGCGCACACAGGGCACTCTACTAGGGATTTACCAGTAAATCAAATATGGCAATCATTACAATTTGCACAGGGAGCACCTAAACCAACAAAAATGAAGTCCAGCACACAACCAGAAATACAGGAGGCAGAAGTAAAAAGTCTGGGGAACCCAAGCCAAAGATGCATGGGTGAAACAATCTGAGAAAAATTATTGATGAATCAACAGTAAAAACAATTGTAAATCCCAAGATTATTCTTTTTTATTATCCTTCTTTAGCCTTCAGGTGATTCAATGAATCCCAAACATTCTATAGTCACGGTCTGGAAGAAACATTTTTCTGCTTTAGCATGTACCTGATATTTCTTTTATATCATTAACACAAATATCACAAGTTGAATATGTTAAAAAACAGAATATCATCAATATTTATAATTGCAAAAATATCAATATATTCTTGTAAAATATTGACAAAACTCTGAAACGCTGTTGGTGTATTACATTATTCAAATGCCATTACCTGGCATTCAAACAAACCAGGCGAATACTGTTCCCCATTCATCACCTTTGCCAACTCGAACTCAATGGTATGCCCATCGTGAGATTATCTTGGTTAATATACCTGCATCATTTACTTGACCAAGCAGGAGTGAAATAAACGGTATTTGATAGCGGTATTTATCGTTCTCCTATTTAGTGCTCTACGCCCAGCTTGCCAACTTTATCAAAACCAACCACGTCCTGGACATCTCCCAATCCAGATTCCGAAGCAATCATTGTACTGATACCGCCCTCTTCGCCGCCACCAAAGACATCCACTTCCTCTTCAACCAAGGCAAAACTGTGGCCCTCGTCCTACTGGATCTCTTGGAAGCCTTTTACACCGTCTCACACCGCATCGTAGCCACAAGACTCCACAACGCTGTTATCCGAGACAAGGCACTCAACTGGATCCGCTCCTCCCTCACCAGCAGAACACAACGGGTTAGACTCCAACCATATCTCTCAAAACCGACAGTGTTCAGCTGAGGAGTACACAGGGGCTCCTCCCTCAGCCCCACCCTCTTAAGCGTCTACATGGCCCCCCTTGCAGCCATTGTCAGGAACCACGGGCTCAACATCATCTCCCATGCCGATAACTCCCAACTGATTCTTTCCCTCACCAAAGAACCCACTGTTGCCAGGAACAACTTCCACAAAGGAATGAAAGCCGTCGCGGCCTGGACAAAGGAGAGCTGCCAGAAGCTCAACTCGGACAAGACATAAGTCTGCATCCTGGGAGCCTTTCCCTCCACTTGGAACTACTCCTGGTGGCCTTCTGCTCTATGAAGTCCCCCTACCCGCACGAGCCAAGTACGAAACTTCAGCATCGGACTGGACACCTCGCACACAATGGACCGCCAGATAAAATTCATCTCCTCTGCCTGCTTCAACACACTCCGCCTGCTTCGAAAGATCTTCAGATGGATCCGCAGCGAATCAAGGAAGATAGAGACCCATGCCCTCATCAGCAGTGGACTCGACTATGGCATCGCACTCTACGCCGGCGTCATCCAGAAACTCCTCTGAAGACTCCAGAATGTCCACAACGCCACAGCAAGACTAATCCTCAACATCCCCCGGTGCAGCTACATCACTCAACACCTTCACAACCTCCAGTCTGTCCCAGCTGACAGAAGACTAACCTTGAAACTCCTCACAGAGGCATACATGGCCCTTCACAAAGCCGGACCCGCATACCTGAATCACAGCCTCACATTCCACGTATCCAACCAACACCTCCGCTCCGCCTATCTTTCTCTGGCTACCGTCCCACGAACCCGCAAGACCAGTGCACATATTCCACTTTGTTCGTGGTAAAATAAATTCATAGGAGTTCTGTGTGGGGCTAAGTAAGTTTATGCAAAATGAGGTTGTAGGGATGTGGTTTCAAAGATGGAGAATCTGTGATCTATGAAATGAAGTGTGTACAATTTGCAAAGTTATAATAACAGAGATAACAGCAGACACTCAATCTACTCAGAGTAGTCTGTAGTCAGGGAGACGAGATATGCAGAAGATAGAAGGAAAGGAGAAAGCCATTCCCTAGAAAGAAGGGGTGGACAATTTGAAAGCTTTAAGTCAAGGTCAATTTTTCATGCAGAGTTTTCAGCATATAGTAATCGTAGGCTTTTAATGTAGA
This sequence comes from Lissotriton helveticus, assembly GCF_964261635.1. NCBI lineage: Eukaryota > Metazoa > Chordata > Amphibia > Caudata > Salamandridae > Lissotriton > Lissotriton helveticus. The sequence goes on from NC_136059.1 coordinate 1,200,487,408, forward strand.
ATGCAATATGGAAATTTAAAAGGGTGTTGTAACACTGCATTTCGGAATTCAAAACAGTCAATGTTGCACCTATCTCTAGGTTACTCTGCAGGTAAGGCAAGTAAATACTGTTTAGGATGTAGCCTTACGGCTAGAGAGGTCGATGTCGAAGCTGGGGAACCGGGTTCGAGTCTCAGCAACTTAAGCTCAACATCCTGTGATTCTGGGCAAATCACTTAATCTCCCTGTGCCTAACAAAAATTAATGTGTCCTTGTGTAACGAAACTGGTGCTATGTAAAGCGCTCTGATACCTGATATCAGGGGCGGATTGGCACTGCGGGCATTCGGGAATCGGCCGAAGGGCCGCTGTTTCAGTGCCCTCTGTGGGCCGTTTTTTTTCTCCTCTTTCCCAGTCCACAGAGAGTGCTCTCTGCTGTCTGCTCTCTGTCGACTGGGAAATGGGAAAAAAAAACGGCCCACAGCACGGAGACAGAGACAGAAATGAAAGCGCTTCACTGTGCAGGCCATACAGCGATTATCAGCTGTGGCCTCTACTGCACCCCCTGCCCTGCAAAGCAATCACGCTGAGGGTGGCTGGGGAGGGGGTGATTGTTTACAAGAATCGGCCTCCCTGGGGGCCAGGTGTTTCTCAGGCCTTTTGAGCCATTTTCACCATGGCCCCCCTGGGGCCCACGCCGCCTGGGAAACAGCACCTCACATTCAGGGCACAGTGGGCGAGGAAGAATGGGTCTGGCTGTGGGGGCCAGGTGATGTTTTGAAAGCGCACAATCTTCACCTTAGCCCCCCCCCCCCGGTCCCCCGTGCAAGAAGTTTAAAAAAAAAGGGTTATAGTTCTTTCTCGGTGTCATTTTAGAACTGATGCATTTTCAATATTACATTCAAGGAAGTCATGGTTGCAGCTTTTCTATTTTATGCAACTAACAACCATTGACAAAACCTATAGTTCTGGCTTGTTGTAGGTGTAACATTACTTGCTGTATTATATATCTGAACGCAATGACAGAAGCAGCAAAATACCAGTCGGGCGGCACACTATGCTAAGCACAGATTTGTAGCTTAGGTGTTTTAAGCTACGCCCATAATTACATTGAACACCCCCTTTGGAGAGACCCCTCAGTTTTGTCATCCCACTTAAAGCCCTGGAAACAACACCATGTCACAGACACCACAGGGCCTGGCACTGTGCATCATGCATGACTCATGACTTCCAAGGTTTCAGATTGACTATGTGCAGGGGCATCTTGAACGCCTCCCTTTGCTTTAGGAACTACAGCGAGGGGTGAGTTCCTGATGAGTCTCTTCTGTCTGCAACGCTGCTTACAAAGGCTCAGCTCACAATTATTGTGAAAAGGTGGGTGAGAGAGTAAGTGAAGGGATGGCTGGATGGATCAGTGAAAGGGTGAATGGATGAATGAAAGGGTGAATGGATGGATGATGAGAGAGAATGGGTGGATGGATGAGTGAAATGATGGATGGATTTATTAATTGATAAGTGAAAGTGTGAATGGATGAACAGATGTGTGAAAGGGTGGCCGTAAGGATGGATGAGTGAGTGAAAGGGAGGGTACATGGGCAAAAGATTGGATAGATGAGTGAAGGAGTGAAAGGATGGATGGATGGATGATTGAAAGGATGGATGAGTGATAGGGTCAATGGATGGATGCATGAGTGGATGAGTAGATGGCTAGTTGGGTGGATGGAAGGAAGGATGGATAGCTAAGTGAAAGGGTCGATGGAGAGAGAAAGGGAGAATGGATGGCTGAAAGGGTGAATAGGTGGAAGGATGAGTGACTGGGTGGATGGATAAGAAAGTGAAAGGATGGCTGGATAGATGAGAGGGCAAATGGCTAGATGGATGAGTGAAGAGATGAATTGGGTGAAAGGGTGGATGGAGAGAAAAAGTGAGGATGGATGTGTGGATGACTGAAAGGGTGAATGTGTCTAAGGGTGAGTGACTGGGTGGATGGATGAGTAAGTGAAAGGGTGGCTGGATGGGTGAAAGGGTAAATGGATGGATGAGTGAATGGATGGATGGGTGGAAGAGTGGATGAATGGGTGGATAATGGGTGGATGAGTAAAAGGGTGGATGGAGGGATGGATGAGTGAAATGATGGATGGAAGAATACATGATGGATAGGTTTGCAAATGGTTGAATATGTTTGGATCTGGATTAGCGGCATCTTATGTTTGCCACTTTACATCTCACAATGACTATCCAAGCAGATCTTCCCGACCATTTCTCTCACCAAACATGCCTGCTCAGAACCATGAATTGTAAACAAAATATCAGACTGGACAACCCAGTGCTGTAACCATATATATAGATTATTATCATATGAAATATCACAAAAAGACCTGCACAGTTGATCAAAGCTGCGTGCATACCGAAAAACCGTGAAGTACACGATTGGTTCAACCTGATATAAACTTATTTTGACTAGTGCTTAAATGGTTGTCTATTTACTTACTTACATAATAATGCGCAACCTCCTCTGATGGGTCTGTAAAACGTACCTTTTGTCCAGAAGGTTTGTTCTGAATTTTAACCTTTTGTCCTGAATTTTTACACTCCCCATCCTGAATTTGCACCCATGCCAGTTGGTCACCCTAGTCCTGACACTCCCATACAGAACTACAGAGTGTTCACCCTGCCTTTTCTATTTGGTTACTCTTGTAACCAGATGCACCACACTGCCAAGCTCTAACTCAAGAGGGGCCATCTAATCCCCTTGGCATCCCACTCTCCACAGGGCTGACCAAAGTAGGCTGAGTAAAGCTAGTAGCTAAGTACTCAAAGCTACATCGAGTGTGCCTCAATTGTCATCCCACCGAATCCAGAAAATACTGCACTAGACTCAGTTCAGTAGGTCTTCCTCAAAGGTTTACTTGACTTGCCACATCGAGCACCCAGAAATGCAATGTGTTGCTAGCCGATCCCTTCCTCTGAAGCAAGAAGGAACCGGTAGGAACCATTTTGTTTACCATTTCTTTGCACAATTTACTGATTCATTTGTGTGCCAGTTAATAATGTAACTTTATTTTAAAGGCCTCATCCAAAATGCAGACAAGGGGGATATTTCTCTATATGCGAAACATATTAATTAGTACGTTTTGGTTCGTTTTTGTTTGTAGTGTGTAGGTCTGACTGCACTCTATTTTAGGTCCTAGGCCAGAATGTGGCAACATGTTTGTGTGTTGATTTCAGGACATGTCTCAGACTTTATGTAATGTGATTTCTCAAAAGAGAGCTGTTTAGCCTCATTCTATGCTAGGCCTTGTTCGAGGCCTAAGCAAAATTTGCAAACTTGGCACTTCTTTCTCTGTGCAGAAGAATTAACTTTTCTACCATGTTCAGGTTAGAATTCCTTTTTGCAGATTTTATATCATTTTCATGGTTAATTGAGTAATCCTCAGTCTCCTCATGGCCCAGACTTGAAGGCAGCAACAGATGTGAATAAAACGGTGTTTTTTGTATATAGACATCACTTGCTGGCTGTGAAATAAATTTATGACTAGATTGTACAGATACATTTTTTCAGCATTCTTTACACCCCAGACTGCCTTTTCCTCATTTGTGAATTCTTACTTTTGTTATTACATGTTCTGTTCCCAGAGATTCCAGTCTTACCCTTTCTCCTTGACTTTGTACTAGATTTCTGATTTATGTGATGATTAGCTGGTTGGTAAAGAGTATCTAACGACCTTGTGCAGGGCGTTAAGACTGCATGTAAGTATTCAGTTATCAGACCTGCAGTGCTCCTAGTCTTTACCAATGTTACTTGCTCTGTAAGCTTTAAAAGGCTTAATTTACTAAATATTTCTCTACGAGTTAGACCTCAAAGAGTAACCAAATAGTGTTTCATGAAAGGGCACGCCCCTTGAATGTGGGCCACGCCCCTTAACTGTAGGTCACGCCCCTTAAAAGTATGCCACGCCCCTTGAACGTGGGCCACTTTTTTCGTCAGTGCCCGGGCCAAATTGTGATCCCAATCCGACCCTGCCTGATATCTTTGGGTCTAATTTGCGCTATATATAAAATAAAATAAAACCTCGAAGATGAAATAATCATTGGTTGTCATATGTACTGCTTTATAGCCCACTGCTGCACACAGAACGAGAATAAGTAACGGAGCAAACCCGTAAGGAAGTAGAAACCACTCTAACATGTGACCGAAACCCAAAGTATGTAAGACCTGGCCCAGCTCTCATCCAAATACTTTGCCCGGTTCAGAATCTTACAAGGCCAACCTCCTTTAGGGAAATGCTCCAGGATAGCATTCCCCGCTCCATGTGTACGGTATAGCCTGGGGAACAAAGGCTGCTCCCCTCCAATCAGGGCCGGAGGGGCCGTAGGAAGCACTGGGCGTTTCCACGATCGGCCGCCTGGGTGGGGGCCGTTTTGTTACCAGGGGCCGGTTTTGCAGCATAGCTGCAATATCGGCCCCCCTGTAACCAAAGCAGATGCAGGGCCCGCCCCCGCCAGACTCAGTTACCTTGGCGTTTCCAGACCGGCCCTGCCTCCAATGCTGCCCAAAGTAGGGCCCTGTCCAGACAACAGCCCATGGTTGGGGCATCCACACTCAATGATCTTTTGTCCTCAGCCTTGGATGGCTCCCTGGCAGCAACTTTTAAAGATAAAGATGACTAGTACCATTTGCCTGACAATGAAGCTATTCCAAATATTCATTCGGCATTAAAAAAGGCCAAGCATTTACATGTGGCAAAGTAGAGAACTCAACTCTCTGCACAAGTGAGCAGTACAAATCTGCATAGTTTCAACACCCCATAAGGTGAGATCAAAGATTCCAGGATGAACACCGTACCAGAAGTGGAAGAAACAGACGCAGAACCCAGCTGAGACCACTATGCACTCCAGCCTGTCCTAATGCCCGCCTGTTTCCAAGACGCCCCCTTACAGTCGCCAGCTTGATGTCTTACTAACAGATAAAGTGATCAAATAGCGGTTTTCCAGGAAGAAATTACACATTTTGTTTCACTGGTGAATCACCGGTGTAGCAACAAGTGACAGCATTTAAAATATGTCCAAACAGTGTCTATGGCTGGGAACTTTCTTATTGGGGAAAATAATTGATCAGGCCCGTGTATGTACCCTCTCAAACTAGGAGTGCCCAACCTAATGTTTTGAAAAATATCATAACCGTGAAATGAGGGTTTCAAGACTCTTCAATGACTTGTATTAAAACGGTTTTCCTTTCTGTATTCTATATTTAATGAAACCAGAAGACCTTCCAAATTTCTTGCTGTGTTTTCACTGATAATGTCGGCTGATGGGAACAAATTAATTCTGAGGTCTTTTGGAATCATTTTCATTCACAATAATGTTCATCAACCCGTCCTGTGTCAGGACGGGCGGGGCCTGCTGAGTAGACTGCAGGTGCACTCATTTAAAAGTGTGCATGTCACTTTGGCCGGCCCCCTTGTGACGACCAGCCTGACGTGTTCACTTTTAACCTCTCAAACCAGCTGTCTAAGAACAGTTGGGTTAAGAGAAAGCATAGGGCTTTGGTGTCCTCTAGAGCACAAAGAGAGGCTGCTCCCTCCAATCCTGAAGCTTCTCCTATGGTGGTTAACAACAAGACAAACTTGTATTTATTCGACAACCATGTATCAAGCCTGTGCTATTAAAACTTATTTACTGGGGACACTTCTACTGAGGTCTGTGTATCAAACATGTATCAGAAATGTACTCATAGATATTCATCTACTGGGCACACATCTACTGACATCTACATATCAAACATGTATCAGCAATGCATTATTAGATATGTATCTACTAGCCACACATCTACTAGGTCAACATATCAGCCATGTATCAGGAATGTACTATTAGATACTTATCTACTGTGCACACATCTTCTGGGCACAAACATGTATCCACAGAATACATCATGTTTTCATGTGTTTCTATTAAACATGTACATTCTAACCATGCATGTCCTTTGTGTATATGTAAAAGAAATGTATCTGTTACACATGCATGTACTAAAAATATGTCCAGTAAACAAGCAGGTATTCAATATTAAGCATATTATGCATGTTTGCGTTTGAATGTCCTTAGTGTGCACCTGAATTTCTGAACATGCACCCAGTGCAGCCTTTTTGAGCACGTTTTGACGGTACGCTTTTTTAGATGGTTAAGCATATGCTTCATAAATATGTGTTCATTATTTAATGCACATTTATTCATCATATATGCGCTAGTGATGTTTGTTTTACATGTCCGTACTACATGTGCTGGAGCTGAAATTTAGCAGCTATGAGTACATTATTCATTTAAGAACTGGGAATGCACCTCCTAATATGTATCTGTTGAACTGAGCATAAGATTGATTTTTAATTAATCAATCAATCAATCAATCAATCAAAAACTTCTTTATTCGATTCATAGAATCATAAAAGAGCAAACAATGTTAAAAAAGTACAATATATCAATCTAGTACAATAGACCTCAAGAATTCCTGCATTTAAAACAACCTAAATGGGTTTTAGAGATTTTGACAATTGTATTCACACGAGTTTGAGGATCTTTACTACAGTGCAAAATACACAAGCATTTACAATGCAATGGTCTCGGCAATATTATAGGTAGAGCTATTGGTATTGCTCATTATTTTTTTTATCTTTTTTGTATCCCTAAATAAATGGCATTGTCATTTCTATTGGCATTAGCTTTTTTTTTGCATATGTGATACCTATTGCATTAGCAGAGAGAGAGTGAGGTATTGAAATAGAGGGAGAGTGAGGTAGTGAGAGAGAGAGTGAGGTAGATAGAGAGTGAGGTAGTGAGATAAGAGAGAGTGAGGTAGTGAAAGAGTGAGGTAGTGAGGGAGAGGGATGTTGTGAGGTAGTGAGATATAAGCATAGAGTGATGTTGTGATGTAGTGAGATAGAGAGAGAGGTAGTGAAAGAGAGAGTGAGTTAGTGAGATAGAAAGAGTGAGGTAGTGAGATAGAGAGTGATTGAGGTAGTGAGTTAGAGAGAGAGAGAGTAAAGTTGTGAGGTTGTGAGCTAGAGAGTGAGGTAGTGAGAGACACATGCACCAAATGCTACACACCGCTTGTGGACTTTGCACGTATGACGTGGAGCCGAGATAGGATGAACAATATTGGATGGTCATATTTGCAGAGCTGTCACACATGACTCACATCATAATCACACCCTCACCAGAACGAGCGCTCTTAGGTTATGTACATGACATCCCTAAAACCTCACGCCGCTTTGAGGCAGCAAGCACTTTCCTACACAAAAAGCAAGGCTTAACAGCTTAATCCACTGTAACACTAACTGTGAGCTATACGCTAACTGGCAACCAATAGCATGTAGACCTTGTGACACATGGCAGCCATTGCGAGAAGAACTCCTTACGTTTGAAAACACCACTAGCTCCCCATCTTAGCAAAGTCACTCCCTCTCAACACCTAAGAGGATATGCCAAGTAACGTGCCAGATGACGGACCTGCTTAAAAAAACCAGATTACTTTGCGGGTCTGCTGTGGAGCGTGCCCCAGAAACGTGTGGTTCTCTGGACAGACTGGGCACATAGCGTGAGTGTGAATAGACAGAAGAGTGGGGTGAGGGGGGTGAAATGTACTGCCTATTCATGTACTTGTAAAAAATTAAGACAATAACAGGTGCCTTTGTTACTGCAAAATAGTTTGAAGGAAAAAAAAAAAGAGGGAAATTTTGGGAGTATTGAGCATCCTCATGCGACTCTAAAGCACACCGATGCGGTGTTGTGTAATGATAGTCCCATGTTCGGTAGTGGATTGGTGCCTGCGTGGTTCACAACAATGTTCGGCATCTTCAACACATGTCCAGCAACTGCCTGACACTCCTAGTTGTGGGGGTGTCTAAATTGCATATAAACTGTCAAGATACTTCATGGTGTCTGGCGTTACTTTCAATGGGGGCGTTGGGAAACTTCGGAGGACGGAGTAAGCAAAATGAGGCAAAAGTCCTAAAAAAAAAGCCACAGAATAATCTGTTCAGAGTCCATTGACATCAAGAGTGTTCCACCTCATGCTTGCCAACATTCTGATACTCAAATAAGAGAATGTTTCATTTTTCAATTCCACGAAATACCAAAACTAGAATTAATACCGCATTGTGTGCGGTTCTCCTCACAGCATGGATCTAGCGCATACCTGTGCAGTGCAACAGATGGCACATTTATCGCTAGCATAGAGTATGCAAGGAAAGGGAGCATGCTTTCTTACAAACCGGGGCGGGCTGCAGATTAAAGATTTTAGGACTTACCAAGGCGATCCCTTTCCTGCCTGCTACTTACTTGTGGGTGCCACGTGGTCTACGGGTTTACCAAGGTTTACTTGGTGTTTAAGAGTCTTAATGTAACAGAACTGCGGACAGTGGACCACTCCTGTTCCATCCTTAGTTGGACTGCTACTGACGCCGGAGATCCGAGACGCTACCATCGAGGATGGTTTATTGACCACACGGGTAACTACCATAAATCGATATTATCTTTGAAATTGAAAATTGAGCTAAGGAGAGACATTCTTAATTGAAGATAGAGACTCTGCACATATTGAAAAGGTTAATACCTGGCATAATATCGGACATATATGTTCTCCTAATGGAAATGGACCATTAACATGGGTCCAACATAGCGAGGTAATCCAAACCCAGGAAAAATATATATACATTTATGGATGAGGATTTCGGATCAGAAACACCCAGCGTCTTGAAAATAATTTAGCCCTGAAGAAGTTCTGGTAACGGAACGAAACGCGTTGGCTGGTGTTTGTATGGACTATTAAAGGAACATTGAATTCCATATATCTTTTCATCATTGCTTACGATTCAGCGTCTGTATGAATGTGAACAGCCTAACGAGTTAATACTCTCCGACGAACTATTGGACATTTAACTTTGCAGCGGTGCTTTTTCATTTATAAAAAATATTGGTGTTTAAGAGTGTGCGTGGAGGCTGGTGTAAGCAACGACGCGGGGGAAAGATGCTCTGGGTGCAGGAAGTGTCATGGAAAGGGTGAGCTGGTAGAGGGAAGACAGTCGGGAAACACATGCACTCTTATGGAGTGTTAGAACCTAACTAAATCAATGTACCTCAAGAATCATGTGGCTAGTGGGAGGACACTTGCCACCAACCGCAAACTGTATGGGAGTGACCGCACAGATAACCAATTGTAACTAATGGGTGGGCTGTAAACCTGTTTTAATATTTTTCTTTTTAATTACAAGAGATTTTGCAAGCGCTCTGCAGGCGAAAACTAAAAAGCAGCGCTCCAAGGCTGCAGCGCGCTTACAGAGGTGCGGAAGGCCAAAGGTGAGAGGGCAGGCGAGGAATGAGGTACACTGGCACAGCAGGGCATGGCTCCCACCACAAACAGCTTGAGAAGCTGAAGGGCAAGGGTGAGGAGCACAAGGGCAGGGACGAATGCACAGGCAGAGCAGAGTACATCTCCCAGAACTGCAACAGGAGATGCCGAAGGGCAGGAATAGAGCTGCACCGAGATCAAAATGGGGGTTTCAGCGATGGGGGAAAAAAATAAAACAACAAAATCAGAGAGTGTCAAGCAGGTCAGGGTAGTGGGAGAGGGAGCCGTGAGAGTTGGATGGCCAGGACGGAGACAACTTTCAGAGCGTTACCCTTACCGTCAGTCGAACCTCGGCGGCGCAGCCCTGTCCACGGTCAGCAGGAGGCTGAGAGGGGCATGCTGCTGCTTTGCTGCACAGCTCTCCGCCAGGACTGCTTCCGTGCACTCTGCTCTCTGCTGCACAGGTCTGCGCCGGGACTGCTTCCGTGCACTCTGCTGCACAGCTCTCCGGCCGGCCGGGGGGGACAGGTCCCGTGCACAGTATCTGCTGTACCCGCCTGGAGAAGGAGAGGTCCGGTGCACGCCTCAGCTTGGGACACAACACAGCTCTCCCACAGAGACAGTGCTGCGCACACTGCAGCCTCTGAGTGAAGTGCAGCTTTTCTTCACAGACCAGCCCTTTGCTCACAGATGGGACGGCGGCTGGCTCCTTCTCCTCCGCGGCGGGACTTCCGGCTTGCTTGTAGGCCGGCCTCCGTCCTCTCTCCGTTTGCCTGTCTTCCTGCCTCAGGGGTCCACCAATAGCAGCGCGGCCCCGAGCAGGAAGGCGGGCAGGAAGGCGGGTGCAGCGTGTGGGAATCCCGGGCCCGGCGGTGAAGTCTTTGGCAATGCCGGGTGGGCACCGGCCTTAAATTAAACGGCGATGTCCCTGGCAGGGTGGGCACCTGCCAGGGGACCCGAAAATTGCCAAGGAGCGGGGCAAATGCACGGCACAAACGGGGGCAGAGGCAGAGGCTCGAGTCTCACCCTCACTGCGGGGAAAGGAAAATGGCTGCCACAGGGTTCCGAATTTTTCGGAATCGGGGGCGTGGTTTTGCTGTTTTGAGTGACGCATGATGTCACTGTCTAAAGAACAGCAAAAATTACGCCCCCGAATCCGAAAAAGACGGGGCTTGTTTGGAGTGACGCATCTCTCCTCCAATGGCTGGCCTCCGTTTAGGAAGCCAGCCAATGGAGGAGAGACGGGGCAGGAAGGCGGGACCTACAGCGCTACTAAGAATCATTAAATCTCCGGCCTAAGACTGCGCAAGCGCAGCCTTTAGGCCTTCGACCTAAAAAGGGATATTTGAAAGGTAAAACTACAATATATAAATAAAATACTAAAGTGCTTTAATGGCTAACTACAATTTCGGAATGTAAAAACTTGACCCTTTAACCTTTATATTAAAATCAGTTAGATAAATAAATAAAAGTCTACTTTTCATTGATTTTTAATCGTTTTTTTAACTGTAGTTTTTTTTTAAATAGATATACTTTATATATGTTTAAAAAACAAAAAATCACATACGTACCTTACGCACAAGATATTACTTTTTTAATGTAATTAAACAAATTTAACGTTTTTAAAATTAATTTTTGAACGTACCGTCGTACCTTTGTGGGTCCGAAAAAATAGACTACTACTCTAAGGTTTTCAATCCCGATCACACATGATTGGAATGAATCTGTAAGTCTGACTACGCAGATTTGCAGAAAAGTTTAAAAATTATTCCAAATATGTACAGCCCTCCATTTTCATTTATGGCATCAGTGTGAACATATTTAAAAGTACATATACACCACCTTATATCTGTTTTTTAACAAAGATACCAATTCTTTTAATTTTGCGATTCCGCAATTTTACATGTCAGATTCTCGAATTCGCTTGAAACCACACCCAGTCCTTGTCTTTTGATTGCATAAATGAAGACCCCACCTATGCACATGGAAAACCACACCGAAAACCAGATACCACACCAGTGAAGCCTCTAGAAGGAGGATTGAAAAACAGTGGTGCTCTGCTTTTAAAGAATGGCTGAAGTTACTTCTTCCATCCAGGATGAGCAGCCACAACCTGTTGAGGATGAGAAGGAAGATACACTACTTTGAAGAACGAAAGGGATATCTGAAGGCCTTTTACTATAACTTTCAGGGAAAAGAAGGTAACAGCAAAGTATGTGCAGTGCAATATTTGTGGTAGGCAGTTCCACAGAGGCACTGCAAAAAGCATCTACATGGGACAAGTTCCATGTTGAAGCACCTAAAAACAATTCATGAAAGGGTCACATCCAGATGAGGAGGGAGAAGGCAGGCGAAGCAAGACAGTCAACCTCTACAACAGCCTTTGGCGAACCATCATCAGCTGCAGTCATTACAATACCAGCTGCCTGCGAAGAATTGAGTTACATGGTTGTTCACTGTGTGAAATGCCACATGCTTGCCACTGTAAAAATGTCTTCCTATGGGTGCATTCTTGGTTACAGTTAAGAAGCATCGCTGTTAGTCTTTAAGTTTTCGCTTCCGGTGACATTATGTTTTTTGAAGACTAAAGTCAGTTGCCTCTTTGCATTTCCACGTCCTCACCCTTTTTACTGCCCTGTGCACTTTTTGGGCAAAAAAATTAAAAAGATTTTTTTTTTTAAAACCCTGTGTGTTTTTAATGTATCAGTGGCTGTATTGGTGTGAGAGTGGGTGTGTCTGTGTGCAGCTGTGTATGCCTGGGTGCGTTATTGGATGCATTAGTGTTTGGCTGGTTGTTTCAGTGTGTGCTTTGGTGTATGCCTGGGTGTGTCAATCTACACATTGGTGTATGCCTGGGCGTATCATTGTGTGCCTGGGTGTGTTATTGGATGCACTGATGTTTGGTTGTTTGTCAATGGCTGTATTGGTGTGTAGTTAGGTGTGTCACTGGCTGTATCAGTATGTGTATAGGGGTTTGAGAGGCAGTGTTTGGCTAAATGTCTAAGTGGCTGTATCAATATGTGACTGGAGTGTCATTGCATTTCTGAGCATGTCCCTGGGAGTGTCAGTTTCTGTCTCAGAGTGTGGATTAGTGTATCAGGAGTTGTATCAGTGTGTGTCCGGGTATGTCAGTGGATGTATTGGTGTGTCCCTAGGTGTGTCAGAGGTTGTATCAGTGTGAGCCGGAGTCTGCCAGTGGCTGTATCAGTGAGTGAGGGATGTGACAGTGGCTGCATTGGTCTGTGTATGAATGTGTCAGTCTCTGTGTGGTTTTATCAGTGTATGGCTGGGTATGTGAGTAGCAATATTGGTGTGTGTGTGTGGATTTATAAATAAGTGCATCAGTGTATACCTAAGTGTATGAATTGTTGTATTAGTGAGTGAGTTGGTGTGTGAGTGCCTGTATGAGTGTGTGAGTGGGTGTGTGAACGGCTGTATCAGTCTATGTAAGCAACCCAGATCTGTGACTGGGGGTGAGTGTCTGAAAAGTTACAGTGCTCCATCCATCATCTTCTTGTCTTTGCTGAGCAAAGAATAGGTGCCGGCTCCCACCTGCACCCATTATTGTGCTGGATGTGGAGCATGCTGGGGCTGCTGGGTCCTGGTGCTCATCCTGCAACCTCCATATCAAAGGCAGGAGTGTGAGTGCCCTGGATAGGCACCGGGCACCTACTGAAAATGTTTACATTTGGCCGGCTCTCAGCAAAATGTTGCATGGAGGGCGAGCTGGAGCAGTGGTGGCCCTGGCCTACACCCCCGGCCCCCAACATCCCAGTTAATGTGGATGCCTCGGGTGGACACTGGGGCACCCACCACCAAACACATTGGATTGCTTCAGCCAGGGGACCACGGCGGCCCTAGGTTTGCTCACATGGCCCCCAGAAAACAATGTCTCCTGGGCCATTAAATCAATGACACCAAGAGAACTTACCATATGTTTTTAAACACACTCCTGGTTGGAGCTCTATGCCCCTTCAGCAGGAGTGCAGAACCTTCTTGTGGTTGGTCGTGATTGGCCTCCTGCAAGCAAGCACGGCGCCCTGCACAAGAGGTGGTCCCCTGCGAGAAAAAAACAACGGTTGAAGTGACGTTATAGTTATGTGCATTTTTAAACAAAAACAACCAACTAAAATTAATCAGATATAGTTGTCTCAAGTAACTTTAACTCATACCCTAAAGTAACTATAATTCGCGCCCGTGCCATGCATTGCTAATTACCTTCCAGAGGCATGTGCATACAATAATGTGTTTACAGTTTTGAGCAGCAATGGCAGACTTGTACAGAATAGGGATGGGCATATGTTTACTCTATGAGTAACCCCCATGGAAAATAGTTACAGTTAGGCGTGCAGTGGCCATTGGACTGAGAGGGCTTAAGCCCCTCCCTCTTACGTGCCATAGCCCAGACTGCAGCTTTGTGGGGCCTGTCTCATGGAGTGCCTGGGTAGAGCACTGTTTGGGAAACTTGTTCTTTTCTTTAAAATGACACGTTCAGCTTCTCGTGCTGCCGAGTGTCTTCAAGGAAGGAGTGAAGGTCACCAGTGATCCTAAATATGCCAATTCACAGATCCCATAGTGGGGACTCTAGCTTGGCTGGGCCATGTGCTTTAGCATTCCTCATTGTTTTAAAGGCAAGATAATGACTGCCCTTTAACAATCTGATGACCGAGGCAGCTTCATCAATTAAAAGGTGATCTCAGCCCTCTTCCCAACCATCTGTTAGCCTGAGTCCATCCAAGCAGAAAAGTCACAAATAACAAATTTTACTATGTGGAACTGCATTTTTATAGCGCTTACTATCCATGACAAGGAAATAACGTTTTTTTCATTTGTAAATGGTGTTGCATTGAAATGATTAAGTGACCATCAGGCAGTACATCATTTTTTTTACCAACAGCATTTTGCATTCAGGGAGGGGTGGGGGGTGTGGGTGGTGCTTGTGGTTTTACTTCTAAAAATTCAAATACTTGCTTATGACTACGGGGAAGATTTACTATTCTGTCACACAGCACAGCAAGAGAACTTGCAGCTCTTCATTGTGTGAAAAGGAGATAGCAGAAAGGAAGTGAGCAGAAATGTACCATATTTGCAAAGATTTGGTGCATTTCTGCTGTCTCCTAGTGCTGGAGCACTTGTGGCTGCTTAGCACCAAAGCAGGCACACTTGAGGCATGTGCCTGCATTACAGGCAGGATTGTTTTGTGTAGGAAGGGATAGATTCCTGCACAAAAACAATCCTTAACGGCATTTTCCTCTTTGTATTTGTGATGGAGAATGCAGCACAAATACAAAGAGGTAGTAACGAGGAAAAATAAAGATATTTCTCCTCGTTAAGCCTAGATCCGGGAGGCGCACCATTTTGGCACATTCCCGGTTTATAGACCTTTGAGTGGATGCATGAGAATGCCCCTATTACACACATGAAATGCATTGATTTGGATTTAATATACCACACTGAGCCATGCAAGGTGGCTTTGGGTGGCTTAGTATATCCCACTAAAGGACTTCTGTTGCCTTGCAACGACTGGTGTCACACAAGGGCAACACAAGTCCTTAGTAAATCTGGTCCTACGAATGTGCAAAGTGATATTGGTAACCAGGGGTCTGGGCAGCAGTTAGGTTGTCTCAGCAATTGATGGTAGGTGGCCCCAGCGCTTATCAGTGAGGGAAGGGGCTTTTAACCCCTTCCCTGTGCCGTTAATTCCTCCGCAGCGCGGGGAGCTAGGGGGTGGGCATGGTGCTTCGGCACTCATGACGGCTCCACGTCCTCATGCCTCACAGGCGGCGTGTGCTCATGCCGGCGTGGTGCCGTCACAACCCTGCCCACTCATTAATTCTCCCATACAGGCGGGGAATTAGTGACGCATGGGAGGAGCTGCAGCGGCGTGACGGCTCCACGCCGTCATGAGCACACGCCTACCGTGACTCATGGCGACGTGGAGCCGTCATGAGCACCGAAGGGGTTAAAAGATGGTCCCTCGGGCAGTCGCTGAGTAAAATGTTCATAGTTATGTCAGACAGTTCCTTTAACAGTTCCTGCAGCTTACTCCCAACGGAGAAAATCTGAGCCCTTTTACTTACTGCTACTGGATCTTTGACTGCATGAGAGGCAAAAGGGAGAATTATTTGAAATCAAGGTTTCAATATGTAACTCCTAAGGCCGCTCAATAACCCAGTCCACAACTGAAAAAAGATTTAATGAGTTTATTACAAATTCAAAAATAAGCTCACATAAACCACTCTATCTTGAGCATATAAAAAAAATTTGTAAAGCTTGTCACAGAAGAGAAAGTATGATTAGTTCAACTATTACGAAATAAACAATCAGGAAAAAGAAAGTTAAATTAAATTGCATTAATTGAGTCTCAAAATACAGCATTAATCCAACCCTTCCCTAAACTATCCTAGCAAGAAAGCCCTATTCCAAAAGATGATCTTCAGGTTTGGACCAATATCAGAGGAAAGGAAAGACAGGTGTCAGCAGTGAAGTCTCCAGTAGAAGTACTTCAAGTATGGGTAAAGTAGCATGAAGCCACAAAAGCATAGGTTTACACCCAACGAAGTTTCAAAGGTGTCTGTCTCCCCTAAATATCAACAAGCAATATCAACTGCATTTGAAAAAGCATGTTCCATGTTACCTTCCCTGAGGTAATTTTCCATCGGCCAGGCGGGATTCTTCCAGCTCCCTTCCCACTCAGATAAGCGATCCTCCTCGAGCTTGGCCAACTTTCTTCTCCTCTGTGAGAACTCATCCCCTTGCTCGTTACCACATTCCTCTTGTACTACTTTGTCATTTCACATCTCACTATCAAACAAAACAATGGTTCTTCTATGCTAACTAATACAGCTTTATTCACACTTGCAGTGGGGACAAAATTCAGCAAAACATTCCACACTGAAGGTTAAACGCACATCAAATGTTAACTGCATCGTATGTTTGCACTGAAATACGTTAGGCTAGAATAATTCACACATGAATTTAGATGAATGCACTTTAGGTCTAAAATAATAGCCAACTTAACAAGCGCACCGAGTGACATATGTGCACATTTTCTCTGTAGTTAATACATGTAGATAATTCACCATTATACAACTTCCACTGTTATTAATAATACATTCTTCACATTCAAATGATTAGACTTCAACCTACCCACATATGTTAGTTACTAGCATCACAATATCACATCTTAACCCTTTATTGTCTCGTAAAGGCTACCACGGTCCTTCCAATATTATTCATTAATCACATTTTATGCACAAAGTTAACCACGTTTCCCCTACTTGGAATGTCCTAAATGAATGTCACCCTTTCCTTAGTAATATTAGTCACACATAATATTTGAGTGTGAACTATAGGCAAATATGATGCACTCCTACGTTTCACAAATGGCTATCAAACTATTGCTTCCCCAATTCAGTCATACATTTTACTCTAACAGTCCGTACACAGGCAGTGGAGGATAACCGCCTGTCATTGTGATCCTTTACACCATGATTGCCATGTAGCTCAGTTTAGGTAGGGCGGGACATGAGCACAACATTAGGGGCACACGTGGGGTGCAATATTCTACTGTCGCTTGTTACAGGCTACAGGGGCCTGACCTCTCAACGTGCACTTTACAAAATTATGTGTGCGCCTCTTGCCTTGGGTATTTGGTAGCTGAACATGTAATAGACTGACAAAGAGGATCAGCATATAACTGTGCATTGACAGCACCTGGCACTGCACCCACAAAAGCTTTCTGTCACGGCAGCATGATGTGCCGCAAACCGCACTGCCCTTGTATTGTTTACCCATAGGGCCTTCTTACCATCACTGTGAGTGGTAGTTGGTGGTTGGAAAACATGGTGAAAAGGGTGCCCAGATCCAAATCCAACACACAGACACATTTCAAAGGCTCAATTGAAACACATCCGGGTGCACAGCATCTGGGCCTTGCTGTTTCTCAAGCTGAACCACTTTTGAAGTCAGCTGGTGCTGCCTTCTACGATCCTAAGCCAACTTCAAATCGGCAACTGTATTCTCTTTTTTTTCTTTGTCCTCATTCACCTTAGGCTCAAATCAATATCATGATATTTCCAACTCGTGCCCTTTTTAGGCCTCGGCCTGCGTAGGCTGCGCTTGCGCAGTCTCGCTGGCGAGATTTTATGTCTTCCAGAGTGGGGCTTGAACCCGCCCCTCTTCTCCATTGGCTGGCTTCCTAAACGGAGGTCAGCCATTGGAGAAGAGGGGCGTCTGTCTATTTAAGCCCTGTCTTTTTCGGATTGAGGGGCGTGTTTTTTCATGTTCTTTCTCTCCTCTTCCCATTGGCTGTAATTTTACATTACAGCCAATGGGAACAGGAGAGAAAGAAAAACACATCCCCCAGTCGGAAAATGGCGGGGCGTTTCTCCGAGGCATTTCTGCTTGACCTCGGAGAAACATGGTGGTGTGGAGCGCTCCTCTCTTGGATTCCGGAGTTTGCAATACCAGTCACACCCTAAAAGCAATTACTGGTGCCAGTGTGTCCTTCCCTGAAACTTTGCCCCAGATCCCGTACAGGTTGCCATGGCGAGCAGTCTCCAGCCATTCTGGCTCCATCAATCATGCTTGTGGACGTAAAGTTTGAGTAAGAGATCTAAATTATCCCCTTAGTTGAAGTCACCCACTTCTACTATTTAAGCCCTCCCTCCTTCGAGAGCAAATCTTGGGGTGGTGAAAAATGCAGTACAAAGGCTCCCATTCCTAGGTGCGCTTTTAGTCAGCTGCCCTCAAGTAGAGGGAGGCTGAAGCTGCTTTTGTGATTGTCATGTTTATTTCTGGGCCGCCTTCTTTCCAGCCAGGATGAAACTGCAGAGCACAACCGGGAAAGACCTGTTTCCAAAGCACACATCGCCAAAGGCGCCGGCCAGTCAGAATGTAGCACGCGTCATTTCCTCGCCAGGGTCACGTGACCACAACAGCAGCAAGTTTGCCGAAGCTGCGAGTTAACGTTGGTCGGTGCCTAGGACTCCGGGTTCAAGATGGCGGCGACGAGTGAATGAGCTGCGGGTGGCGGCGAGGGGGGTGGGGCGGAGGATGGTACAATGACCCAGGGCAAGAAGAAGAAGCGCGGCAACCGCAGCGTCATGCTGTCGAAGAAAATCATCAAAGATGGGGGCACGGTCAGTACGAGGATATAAGAAATAGCACTGTCTTTCATGGTGGGTGGGTGGATGTCGGGGAATGAAACTGGGATACTTAGCACTGACCTGGTGAGAAGGATGGGAGACAAGAAGGTTGAACTGAAACTTCTTACCTCTTTCCCTCCCCCCAAATTGATCACATCATCTGAGCTTCCCGCTGTTGTTAGAGCCGGCAGCTGTTGATAGGAACAGCTTTCAAAGTACTGATCCTGTAGTGGTGTGTCCATTCCAGGGCTGTACGTACCCTGTAAAATAGTGTTTGCACTTTTGAGTCCAATGGCTGATTTGTAGTGTAATAAACGGAGCAGTTCTGATAAAATTGAATCAGTTCTGCCTCAAAGTGCTCAGTAAAATGGCTGTATTCTTATAACATACGCTACAGCGTTCAGCATGGGAAATATGCTCAGTGATACATCACTGGATACATTGACAGCACTCTGTGCAAGCCTTTAACACTAATGGTCAAGATGTAGCTCGCTTTTAGCTGTTCCAGGGATTTGCGAGAAATTAAGCTATTGGCATTGTAAATGACAATGCCATTTATTTATCGGTTTTCAAAACCAAGCCATAAATAAAAAGTTTGTCATTTACAATGCCAATAGCTCTAACTTTTGCAAAGGCGAGACCGTTGCATTGTAAATGCTTGTTTATGGGAGGGGGCTTGGACCAAGGAGACTTGTCTTCTCTTCCGGGTTGCCCTGTTTCAAGAGACACTTTTTATTAACAGTGGAGAAAACAGCTCTAGGTGAAATCATTTGACAGGATATAAGCTGTTTGCATTACTGCCCATTTGGCTGTCACGCCGGCCGGTCTACTCCATAAACAGAAGCTAAAAAGTTTCCTTTTAGAAACACCCCCTATCCTATCCATTTTTTATAATTAAGAGAGCACATTAAGCCACTCTGAACAGAGGGGGGGCACATTTAGCACCCATTTTCTACATATTTCCCAGAGAGCCAGCAAAGTCATATAGAAAAGCAGCTTATTCCAGTGCTTAATTTAAACCAGTGGTTTCCAGTGGCACCAGCACTAAATTGTCAACATTGGCGCTGATAGTCTGATACAAGGTAACGCTGTCTGGCTAATTTAGAGAGGACCACAACAAAAATTATTAATTCAATATACATAAAAAATTACTATAACCTGCCACCCCTAAGCCATTTTTACAACTTTGACAGCCTGAAATAGTCTGAATTTCAGACTTATAATTGTGTGATGTTTCGTAGTGTTGTTACAATCATTGGCAGCATGGTAGGGGCAATGTGTGGTGCAAGCTGCAGTGGCCTTCTGACAAGAGTTCTGGCACTTACTTTTTACAAACTAAGCACTGGTTCATGCCACTGCTGGGCTTTCCCGGCCCCTCTGATATCTCAAAAATAATCAGACTGAGGCTTACCTTAATTTCTAGCCCAACAATGTTTGAGGCAATTTTACCCACTTCTTCCCAAAAATGATGAATCCCTGGACATTCCGTGAACATATGAATATCTTTTGCCTTCCCTAGCCCACGTTTCACACATTTGGCAATGCCCTCTTTCCCTATCTTCGAGATCCTGTAGGTTGTCCAGTAGACTCTGTCGGGGGATAAGATATGTTTTTTTCTTAAAAAGGCAGGTTTTACAGTGCTATATAAAGTGTGCTTTAATCCTTCCCATATAGCTTGTGACTGGGCCCTCGGCAAGTATCCTCCCCAGAGCTCCTCAAACAGATTAAAGTCACCATACAGTGTCTCCAACAGTTCCCATACCAAACTGATACTTTCGTCTTTCCCGTTTTTTTTTTCTACAGTTGTTCCTCCAGGTGGTTCATGAATCCCAATTCAAAACCCAAGTTCTGAGCCCAGCTTTTTAGCTGTAAGTACTTGAACCTGGAGAGATTCCTCTCCATCACCAAACTGAGGTGATACCATGGGAGCAACTTGCCGTCACGAGAAAAATGACCCCAAGATTGTATGCCTGCCAACTTAATTGGAAGAGTTAGTTTGTTTTTTTAGAAACTCAGGGGTGCCCAGAGAGTCCCATACAGGGATCAGATTACTGTAATAGCCCAATTTCATAGTGCTTCTGATATGGGGTCACAAACTGGCCATAGCATGCAACACTTTCAGGCTAACGTTTTTGAAAAACTCATAACTCCAAATTTGAACAAGAAATGGCATTACTTTAAACAGGGACTCTATCTCCGAATAATCCACAGTATTAAAGAGCATCCTGGTGTTCTTCATTCTGGAAAGCCCAAGCAAAGTATTGCATATCCGGCAGGGATAGCCCCCCTCAGTCTCTCCTTCTTCCATGATATCTCCGCCCCTTTATATGCCCAAACAAAAGAGTTAATGGCCTGCTGTATTTTCTCTAACCATTTTTTCTTGAAATTCAGGGGAATTGTATAAAAGAAATAGCTACATTTGGGGAGAATACCCATCTTTACTGAATTAGTTCTACCAAAGATCGTAAATGGAAGAAGAGCCCCGCCCTTCATCAATCTATCTGTTTCAGCTAAGTCTTTTGCAAAATTTACTTTGGCAATCATATCTATAGCTTACGTGATCGTTAACCCTAGATATTTCATATTGTTCTCAATTAGGTGTCTCCTGATTCCAAATCATGATCTCAGTTTTCTCTGCACTGACTTAATATCCTGAGACCTCACCGAATTTTGCTATTAACTGCTTTACAGTTGGAAAATCAGTGGATAGATTGGAAAGGAATACCATAAGGTCATCTACTTAAAGGGAATCTTTTTTCTCCCATCCATTGCAGGAGAAGTGAGTAAAGGAAGGGGCTTGCATGAGCCTGGCTGCTAAGGGCTCAATGTAGAGATTAAATAGTAGGGGGGTAGCTGACGCGGTTACCTCCTGCCTCTGAATATTTTAAAAGCGGCAGTTAAGCTTCCGCTTACTAAAATTCTTGCTGATGGGTCCCAATAAATCAGTCATACTTCTCTACAGAAATTCTCACCCATATTGTGCTGTTTTAAAATTGTAGCTAAGTAATTTATCATGCCAAAAGCTTTTGTAGCATCTAGGGTTAAGACTGCTAAGGTAATATTAAACATTGTGGCCAGATCCATTGTACCATTAAAGTCTGTATGTTAAATCATGAAAGAACATTCTTATTACAAAACCCTTCTTGTCACTATGCAACAGACCACTTCTACTCCATTCAACCCCTCAGCCAGCACCTTTGCAAATATTTATAATCACTGTTGAGAAGAGAAATTGGTCTATAGGAATCCCAACATGCAGGGTTCTTTCCCGGTTTCAAAATTAGCATAACTATTGCCTCATTCCAAGACTACTCTCCATGCCACTGGAGTCAAGCTATCCTGGCTGATGAGGGGTGAAACCCCGAAACCAGTCCTAGGGCGCTTGTTTCCCGTCCAGGGAGGACCTGGCCTGGCAGTTCGGGCTGGCCTGTTCCCATTGGGCGCAGGGTCAAGACTGATTTGCATGTGGCTGGGTTCAAACTGGAATGGCATGGGGAGCAAAACAACGATTGATTTAGGCCCAGATCCCTGTACTGGGGTGAATGTATGACATTGTTCTGCATTCTGTTCATCAATTGTTCTATTTTCATTCAAAGACTGCAGCACTTGATACCCTTTTTCATAAATCTCCCCCATTAGGGCCATTAGAAAAGTTAGACTATATTCGCCATGGGCCTTGTACAGCAACACTGGCAGCCCATCAGTGCATGCAGCTTTACCTCCTTACTTGAACTAATGGAGCCCCTGACCTCTATCGGGTAATACAACCATTCAAAACAGGCTGGTCACTTAATGGGAGGTTGGGCAGACCCGCCACCCCTAGCCAGAGTTTTTTTCCTCCTCGGTTATCTCCAAAACCTCTGTTTTTTCAAAAAACCTATGGAAAACGTTCTCCATATCTGAACTGCCTGAAATTTTAAGCCCGTCTGACCACAGTTAATTTCCTTAATGACATTCCTGGCTTGGTCGGCTTTGATCTTCCAGGCTGGTAACTTCCCAAAATTCTCTACATACTCAAAGTGCGCTTGCTTACTTGCTTCCCATTATTTCTTCACTCTGGCCTCCGACAAAGTTTCCAGCTACTCCTTCAGCAAGTTCAGTCTATTCTCTAGGGGGGCACCCTCCTCTGTGTCTAACGTTGCAAACAATAATCCCTCTAGCTTTGTCATTTCAGAGTTCAATTTGCTAATCTCATGTCTATACTTCTTATTCCTGAAACTGGATAAGCTAGTTATCTTTCACCTTAGGAAGGCCTTAAGTGAGTCCCATACCATAGTCAACAGTGCTGAACCAGTATTCGTCTTAAGGAATTCCTCCTTCTCTACGGTAAGGTTACTGACCAAGTCACTGTCCAAAAGTATGGTACAGTCAAGGGTCCATCGCCTTAGGTCAGGTTTGAAAATGGTCCTACATTTTACAACTGTAGCAGAATGATCAGACAGAAGGGCCGCTAGATAGGGAATATCCTGGAATTCTTTTTTTAGGACCTGATGCACCAGAAAGTAGTTGATCCTAGAAGCGTGAACGCTGGTCTCAGTTATAAAAGGAGACAACCTGCATTACTCCTGCTCTTTCCCTCCATAGATGACATCATGCTAATTGTCCCATCATATTTTTAAGTATGCCTGTGATTTAGGAAAAGCCTATTCACCTTTAAGCTGACCAGTCCAATTTGTTGTCTAAAAGCACATTGGAGTCGCCAGCCATTATAATTGGATAGGTGAACTCTGGGAAACTGAAGAACGTCTATTTAAGGGGCTCAATATCATCAGAATTTGGACCATAATACCCCATAAGTGTGAAGTTCCTATCATATAATTGGAGTTTGGTAATGATCCACCCTCCTGATTTATCTGTAGTACTTCCTGATATAGATGCATTTACAGTTTTTTAATCAAAATGGCCACCCCCTAGTACTAGTGCTCTGGTCTGAGCAGACTATTTGTTGGACCCATTTTTGGGACTTTAACAGTTCTACACATTCCCCCTTGGTCTGATGGGTTTCCTGCAAAGTCATCATATGAGTTGGTGAGTCCCGGTGGCTGAGCACGCAATGGCAGAGGATGTGCCCGGGTAGAGCTCCGTGCTGAGCTCCCCTTCCACAGTCCAATTCTCCGATTCTCTTTTCCGGAGCCGGTCCAAATTAGCAGCGGACCTGCGTGTGAGCGATACCTACAACCCTGCCGAATCTGGGGCTGTGACACCGTTTCTGGCCGCTCCGGTCGCGGCGAGGGCTGGCTGCCTCCCCCGCTGGTTCCCCCGGCCGGCGCTTACATCTACGCGAGGCCGGGGACGGACTGCAGTCACGAGGCCCTGCTGCCGGGGCCTGAGCCTGGGGGCCCCTGGGACAGACCTGAGGCGCTGTAAACGGACCCGGCGAACGGACGCCCTTCGTCCTGCTCTGAGGTGGGCTTGCCCCCGGACCTGTGCGACGACCGCCCCACCCACGGGGGCCGCAACCCGGGCCCTGCGCTCTTTGCTTTGCCGTGGTGCGGGCCTATTTCTTGCCACCTACGAGCGGCGCCTCCTCGGAGGGGTGACGGTGCCCTGAGCCCTGCATCCTCCGCCCTGCTGTGGACAAGGCCTGCCTCCCGGAGTAAGAGGTGGACGTCTCCCGGAGCGGGAGAGATACGCTCTGCGCTGAGGTGTCTGGGCGTGGCCGCCATTTTCCACGACGGTCTGGCCAGGGCGGGCCGGGAGATCCCTGCGCCTGTTGGAGACTGGGGAGCGGCTGTCTGGGGACGGAGACACCTGCCTGCCAGTTCACGCTTCTGTTGACAGGGGGGGCCGCCTGCCTGGCCGTGTCGGGGGGTGCCGGCCGCGCTGGGAGAGAGCGCCCGCCACCCCACCCCGCTCCTGCCTCATTACTGCTCTGTGGCCTAACACGCGGCAGGCCCACCCGCGCGGACTGGCGCTGGCACTGTCCTGCACCTCCTGCGTCCCCTGGCACTCCTGGCTCCAGGGCGGATCAGCCTACCTGCGACCCGGGGAAGCCACTGGACGCGCTCACACCACGCAACACGCCGCATTGCCCATGTCTGGGGGAACTAGGGCGAGGACTGGTGCTGGTGGTACACAGATAAAGGGGAAGATGGAGAAGGTGGCAAAAACAACTGACCAGGATCAGACGGCCTCCAAACTGGACACGATGTTGGCAGTGATGGAGAGGCTGGAGGAGTCAATGCAGCTGACCCGCACATCCCTGGAAACGAAGATTGATAGTGTTGCCATAGATCTCATGCACCTGAGGGCTGACCACGGGAAGTTGTCGGACCGTGCCTCCACTCTGGAGGCCACTATGAATGACATTACACCCAAGGTCGCACAAACGGACAGGCATGTGCAGGATCTCCTCAACCGCGTGGAATTCCTAGAAGACCGCGCGGAGGATGCAGAAGGGAGGGCGAGGAGAAATAATGTCCGCATAATAGGACTGCCGGAATGATGGGAGGGCAGGGAACCTGAAATCCACATGGAGAACTGGCTGCGGAACCTACTACCAGATGGGACACTCTCACAACACTTCGTGGTGGAGCGGGCTCGCCGAGTGCCGACCCGGCCGCCCCTGGCGGGATCCAACCCCAGACCCTTGCTCATCCGTATCCTGAACTATCGCGACCGTGGTGCCATCTTGCGGGACTCCAGGAAGCTGCCGGAGATACGGGTTGAAAACACCAAGATCATGCTTTTCCCTGATTATACCATCCAGGTGCAGCGCCAGAGACATTCTTTCTTGGCGGTGAAACAACGGCTCCGCCGGATGGCCCTGAAATATTCCCTCCTTTTCCCAGCGCGGCTGCGAGTGGTGGCCCAGGACAAGACTCATTTCGTCAACACCCCTGAGGCGGTTGAGGCATGCCTGGACTCTGGTGTGGGTGCGGATCCCGACGCAGGGACATGAGCATCGCCCTTGCGGCGCTCTCGTGTGCCCCGGCGCCGCCGGGGACGCAGATCCTCGCCGGCGGGGCGGTTGCGTGGGGAGATATAGACGGGCCCCCCGGCCGATCTCGTCCACAGTGAGCAACAGGAGGCCCTTCGGGTGGTGGCGGAGATCAGCGGTCATTGGATGGGGACACCACTTTGGAGGCTAGCCCACGCGAGATGCCCAGCGACGACGAACAAAATTACGGATTGCCTGACTCACAAGTGTCCATGGAACTACCACATGTCACTCCACAGACTGCTGATCTAATCCACTGAGGATGGAACGGACTATACGGTATGCCTTACCTGCCTCTGGGGGCCACTAATGCTGTGCTGGGCCCGGCATCCACAGAGCACTTGCTGGGCACGGTCAGTTGGACTTTGACCCCACGCAGGACCTTGTCTTTAACTGAAGTGGCGCAGTGAGTATTGTCCTGGGTTTTGAAACACTGGGAAAGCTCTGGACCAGGTGGTGGTTGGGGAGTCGGGTGGTGGGGATGTCCCTGCCTTTGGGGGTGGGCGATGTGCCATGATCTGCTCCTAGGCACTACCTGGCTGCGGAGCACCACACCCAGAGGGTCTTGGCCCCTGGATCGGATGAGAACTTGTTGTAACTGGGCTGACTGGCATGAGACACCTGTGTGGGGGGAGGCATCCTCTACTTGCCTATACAACGCGCCTGTGACGTTCACGCTGAGTGCTCAGCGACCCCCCCTGGACTTACGACTTCATTAGCTCATTAGAGTGTTTGGATGGCAACATGTTCTGCTGCCGACCTTTTGGCATTGTCCCTTTGTTTTCTTTGTTTATAGCATTGATTGATTTGTTTCTCCCCTTTCCTTCTCTTACGCATACTCAGAGTATGCACGCTGACTTTCTGATGGTGACTGTGGATGTGTGGCTTAGCGGGATGCTGTGTTGGCTGTTGGTGTGGGGGGGGGTGATGGGGAGTTCCCGGATGCACTATGTCCGTGAGTAAAATATGCAAGTGGAACGTCCGCGGCATGCACACGCCGTCGCGCCGTTACCAGATTTACTCATATCTTAAACGACACCTCGTGCAGTTTGCCCTTTTGCAGGAAACCCATTTAACTGGCCCTGAAACACAGATAGGCAGTTTTATGCTACTGGATATTCGGCCTATGCGCGAGGGGCGTTGATTTGGGTCGGCCCCGGGGTCCCATTTACACTTTCCCATTACAGGGTAGATTCGGAGGGTAGGTATGTGGTAATTCATGGCAAGCTGGATGGTCAATTGATTGTCCTTGCCTCCCTTTACGCCCCTAACACCGAGCAGGGAGACTTCTTTGCGCGGCTGTCGACAGTGCTGGCACCCTGGCATGGTGTTCCCCTGG
This sequence comes from Lissotriton helveticus, assembly GCF_964261635.1. NCBI lineage: Eukaryota > Metazoa > Chordata > Amphibia > Caudata > Salamandridae > Lissotriton > Lissotriton helveticus. The sequence goes on from NC_136059.1 coordinate 1,200,514,154, forward strand.
TGCTGGGAGGCGACTATAACTGCGTCTTGGACCTTGCCCTTGACCGCTCCTTCCCGCCCTTAGCTAGCCCACCGGTAACTGGGGCCATGAGGGCACTCACGAACTGGGCGTTACAGTGGGATTTGCACGATGCCTGGCGGAGCCGTAACCCACACACCAAGGTTTACTCTCATTACTCAGGCGCACACACATTACATGTTAGACTGGACAGATATATGCTGACAAGTGATCTACTCCCCCATGTCACACACACTTATTACATGGGCCGCACCCACTCCGATCATAATCCTCACATTCTAGAACTAGCCTGGGAACACCCACGTCCTCCGGTGCCCACCTGGAGGCTCCAACCTGATTTGCTCTTGGATGCTCCATTCCGTGACGCACTCTCGACGCGTCTTTTACAGTACTTTGAAGAAAATAACCACACTGCTTCCATCCCACAACTTGAATGGGACGCGTTTTAGGTTGTCACAAGGGGCCACTGTCAGGACACGCAAGCAGGTATGCAGAAGCAAATAGACGGGGAGTTGACGCGTATTGAATCTGGCCTACTGCGAGGGGAGCGAGAGGCGGTGGAGGGTGATGAGGGGCCACTATTGGCAGCCAGAGAGGCACACACGCGACTGCTTGATAGACTGAAGAATCTGAACTACGCAGCCCATTCCGCACGCACTCATCAACTAGGAGACAAACCAGGCAAACTATTGGCGTGGCTGATTAGGCAAGACGCCCGGACTACTCCAGTGACGTCAATTTGCACTAAGCAAGGCAACACTGTATACGCAGAGAGCCATCCATGACGCATTTGTGGAACATTACAAAGACCTTTATCAGTTCCGACTGGAGGCTTCACCTGCTGATATAATGGAGTATTTATCTGCTTTACCCTTGCCCGAGATAGACGATGTGCAACGCGATGAACTAGGCGCACCGCTAACGTCAGAGGAACTGCGAGTAGCCATTTTTTCCCTCTCCAACGGTAAATCCCCGGGGCCCGATGGGCTACCAGCTGAGTTTTACAAAGCTTATTCTATCATTCTGATTCCGGAACTATTGCGGATATATGAGGCGGCGATTGCCGACTCAGCGCTCCCGCCCACACTGAATGAAGCCAACTTGATTTCTCTCCCGAAGCCTGGCAGAGACGGGGCCCAGCTGGGTTCGTATCGCCCACTGGCCCTCCTCAACACGGATTATAAGATCCTGGCTTCCACGCTGGCCCAACGTTTAGCTCCCTTCGTGCCTGACCTTGTCCACACTGACCAACATGGTTTTGTACCGGCACGTAGCACCTCGCGCAATATCCGACGACTGTTTCGGGTGCAGAGTTTTGCCACTAATTGATGGCCCCATTTTGGATGTCTTGTGCTCGACCTTGAGAAGGCATTCGATTCCGTAGAATGGCCTTACCTGGTGTTGGTGTTGCGGAAGTATGGCTTGGGCAATGATTACATCCACATGGTGGAGCTTCTGTATCAGCGGCCCACTGTACGGGTACGCACGGGCAAGCTGTTTTCAGATCCTATTCGAGTGCGCAGGGGGACCCGGAAGGGATGCCCGCTGTCCCCTTTAATTTTCTCTCTGATGATGGAGCCTCTGGCAGCGCAATTGCGGGCTTCTGGCGCGGATTGGGGCATCCCCCTAGCCGATGGCATGCAAGCAGTATCGCTGTATGCCGACAACTTATTGCTCTATATCAGGGACCTGACTTGCTTCCCACTGGCGCTTACTGCCATCTTCCGCACCTTCGGGGAGATATCGGGGCTCAGGGTCAACTGGGCTAAGTCTGGCGTGTACTCTTTTGATGCTGCCACACCGGAATGTGCAATTACGGTTCAGGATGAGAGGCTTGTCTGGTATTCAACCACGTTCCGTTACGTTGGGATAAACATGTATCGAGACCTCACGGATGTGTTGGAGGGTAATTTAATAAGGGCAATCTCCTCCCTCCGGGCGCAGATGACTTTCCGGAAGACTCTTCCTTTGAACGTGCCCAGCCGGGTCACTTTAGCGAAAATGATAGCGCTGCCCAAATTACTGTATTTCTATGCTAACCTCCGGGTCTATGTCCCCACGCTTATATTTCGCGAGCTAGAGACCTTAGTCCGGAACCTGATCTGTAACACGGGACGGCCCAGATTGGCTCTGGAGACGCTTTATGCCTCCACAGAGGCTGGGGGTCTGGCAGTCCCCAATCAGGAGCTTTACTACCTCACAGCGCAATTGCAGTGGGCAACCAGCTGGTTGAGTGGGAAACACCTGGAAGATACAGCCACGGACACTACTATCATGACGCTCCCACACATACACACACTGTTCCACCCTTTGGCCAAAACCTGCTGCCCAACGCAGCTGCACTTGGCGGTTGCGCATAGGTGCTATGCGAGGAGTTTGAAACTTACTAGCTCCATAAGGCCGAACGCTCCGAACCTGCCACTGTTGGGGACGCCCAGGGATGATGGGGTGCTCACAGAAGCGCTGCTGAATAGCTGGGTGCAGACCGGGGTGGACACTGTTGGGGACCTGTTTGCCGAGGGGGCATTGGTCCCGCTCGAGATGTTGGTTGCTGACACAGGCCTCCCGGCAGGACAGTTTCTAACACAAGCAACACTCATGCGCACACTGGTACAGACATGGGGCGACCTTTCTGATGAACCACCTACCCATTTGCTGATACAATACTTGCATGTGATGGGGAACGGGTCCGATGTGGTGCATTGGCTGGCACAGGCCCTTCACATCCACACGTAATTTTCTTCCCAGCATTTGCGGGACAGGTGGGCGGACGACAGGGGTCGGGAATGGACTGACAAGCTCCTTTGATAATTGGGTGAGAGCGGAAAGCATAGCCTTGCACAGGGAGGAGACGGGGGACTTTGAGCATATCCCATAGCCCAGACCTGAGATGACACCCTGGCTGCTTTTCACCGGGTATGCCTCCAGCGTGGAATCACTTAGGTGCACCCCCCCTCCTGCCTTAACTCTCGGCCATGACGCCAGCGCCGTATGTAGTTCAGCACTGTAGTCTTACACCTGCACCCCAGCATGGGTGGCGGCTCTGTCAGTGCTAACTAGACGTGCCCACACAACCCAACCGGACAAATATGGATCCCGCCGCACTAGAGCGGAGGCCGTTGTTGCTTCTTTGCACCCCCCGCTGGCTCCCCTCTGCCGCCCCCCCTTCTCCTACCCCCTTGAACTGCGCCACCTGCGTGCCCCCCTGTTTACCGGGACAGTCACATCACACATCGGATATCCCACTTCAGCGATAGCACAGCACAAACAACCAGCCTCTCCTTTGTTTCTTTGCTTTTGATTTTCCACAATTCATGACGTTATTGTTTATCATGTTCTTGTTAACAGTTCTGAAAAACGCGTATAATGTTCTGAATATTGAATAGCATGCACACTCTTTTGGGCCTGTCCCAATGATTGTATGAATGGGATCAGTTGTATTGATGCTATGGCCTGGTGGAAAACTGCGTTTTTCCGTGGAACACGACTGAGAGCGCGCCTTTGCAGCGGAACCACCGGCTATTGATGTACATGACTAGATAAATAGCGATGCCATGTATGCCCCGCACTTTTCTTGTTTCATATGCTCTTTAAGCCTACCGGCACCTTTGATGCAGTGGCATTGATTTCCCTTGGATGATGTTCTTTATATTACCTTTATGTGACCCTACCATTTCATGGCTAATGGTTTTCTTTTTTTTAGGTATATGTGCCTTAGGCTACACACCTGATCAGTAAATGATGTACAGCAAGTAATGACATCACAGCAAACTGTTGTTGCCAACATATACCTTTGTATCTACTTTGTAATTCCTTGATATGTTATGCAATCCTAATAAGAAATGCAATAAAAATATTCAAACAAAAAATGTGTTGGTGAGTCCCTTAAATATTGCATAATCGTTTCTCGCTTCCCTTTTGTACGCAGCCCATTAACATTACAGGTGAATCGGAACACGCATTAAAGTGCACTAGCTGAGGATTTTGAGGGCTAGATTTTCTTTTTTCCCCTAATCTTGCCTCACTGAGGGCTCCCTACCATACTTAACCCAATGCACCCCCCTTCCCTTGGAGAACCCTGCCCTGCTTCTACATGGACTGATGTTAGTCCCTTTTAGAGCACCATTTGGTTGTCCTTTAAAAAGTTCATAAAGATCCCAGAAAGAAGAGTTAAGAAGCAATAAGAGTTAGTAATCACTTCACTCAATCTCACATTCTCATGATAGATTCCCCATCATAACGGCTTCTGATAGCTCGGCTGCTTCTCTCTCACCCTTTAGGTTGTGCATTTTGTTATTGTACATAATGCAAAGGGAAGCTAGAAACCTGAGCTGGGTGGTGAACTCTAAACTTTTAAAACCCTCTAACCGCTTCCCCAGTTCCCATTGCCTATTTATGGTCACTATGGATAATCTGATCTGATCTCGAAAGAGAAGTCAACTTCAGTGCTTCTAGCAAAATCCTTTCCTTCAAAGCATAGGTTTAGAAATTTCGTAGAATTTTGCAGGGTTTACTTTTATTAGGGTGGCTCCTACCTGAATCCCTAGGCACTCTCTGAATATCTCTAGCAATATCTGCCTCTCAATTTTCAATCTCTGCCCCTGCCTTTTTCAAGGAGACTTTATATTTAACAACAAGGGGTGGTGATGGACAGAGTTTCTGAATTAAGCAGAATACTCTCACCCAGTCAAGAGATCAGGGCTAGATCCAACACCGTTTTTTAGCTCACTGCACCATCCCAGTTCAGAACCTGGCTATATGCAAATGAGTCTGTTCCTGTCCCAGTGCATGATGGGAACAGGGCAAACCAAACTACCAAGCCAATTCTTACACTGGGAAGGGAACAAGCTTCCGGGAAACGGTTTCTGGCATTTCAGCCGTCGCCCTGATCTTTGGACTGGGTAAGAGTGGTCTGCTTAATTCAGACACTCTGTTCATCACCACCCCCTTTTCTGAATCGTTTTTGGCCAATATAGGTGTGGCAGGGTATACTCAGACATGAGTCCCTTGCTCACTGCTCCATCAGGATTCAAGCAAGCCGGGCCGACGAGGCTGAAATGCCAGAAACCGGTCCCCGGTAGCTTGTCTCCTTTCTGGTGAAGAATTGGCTTGGTAGTTTGGTCTGCCCTGTTCCCATGATGCACTGGGCCAGGGACAGACTAATTTGCATATAGCCAGGTTCTGAGCTGGGATGGGGCAGTGAGCTAAATAACGGTGATGGATCAAGCCCTGATCTTTGGACTGGGTAAGAGTGGTCTGCTTAATTCAGACACTCTGTTCATCATCACCCCCTTTTCTGAATCGTTTTTGGCCACTATAGGTGTGGCAGGGTATACTCAGACATGAGTCCCTTGCTCACTGCTCCATCAGGATTCAAGCAAGCCGGGCCGACGAGGCTGAAATGCCAGAAACCGGTCCCCGGTAGCTTGTCTCCTTTCTGGTGAAGAATTGGCTTGGTAGTTTGGTCTGCCCTGTTCCCATGATGCACTGGGCCAGGGACAGACTAATTTGCATATAGCCAGGTTCTGAGCTGGGATGGGGCAGTGAGCTAAATAACGGTGATGGATCAAGCCCTGATCTTTGGACTGGGTAAGAGTGGTCTGCTTAATTCAGACACTCTGTTCATCACCACCACCCCCCACCCCCTTTTCTGAATCCTTTATCAAGGAGACACCATAGGCTTTTAGATCTTCTCCTTTCACACCCTCTGGGACATTCAGGATACTTAGGTTATTTCTTCTTGAATTATTCTCCAGTTGCTCAAGTTTCTCCTGAACTTCCTGTTCACTGTGTCTCAACGCCTGTATTTCTGCCTTGTTTTTTTCACTGTGCCCTTCAGTTCTACACCTGTGTCTTCGAGATCCTGGGTCGGATCACTGACATAATAGAGGGACAAAATATAGAGTACAAAAAATATTGATGCCAAAATATCGAAAGACAAAATATCGAAGTCCTATCTACAAACAGGTAAGTACAAAAATATCGACTCCAAACTATCGTTTAAAAATATGTACTTTGTAAAAATATCGAATTTATTAAAATTAATGTAAAATTTAAAAATTAAAAAAATAAATAACTAAAATATACTTAAAAATACTTAAATAACCTTACAATTATAAAATAATTTAACTTATAAAAAAAAAAAATTATTTGTTAAAACATATATATATTAACATAATATTATTTAAAATTATACAATATTATTACCGTAGGATAGCGGGAGTGTTAAAATTACTATTCCCACTCCAAAGAGTGCAACAGTAGGGAAAGCGTTGGATAGCGTAGGGGTAAAACTTACTATTCCCACTCCAAAGAGTGCAACAGTAGGGAAAGCGTTGGATAGCGTAGGGGTAAAATTACTATTCCCACTCCAGTGGGTGCAACAGTAGGGAAAGCGTTGGATAGCGTAGGGGTAAAAATTACTATTCCCACTCCAGTGAGTGCAACAGTAGGGAAAGCATTGGATAGCGTAGGGGTAAAAATTACTACTCCCTCTCCAGTGAGTGCAACAGTAGGGAAAGCCTTGGATAGCGTAGGGGTAAAAATTACTATTCCCACTCCAGTGAGTGAAACAGTAGGGAAAGCGCTCGATAGCGTAGGGGTAAAAATTACTATTCCCACCCCAGAGAGTGCAATAGTAGGGAAAGCGTTGGATAGCGTAGGGGTAAAAATTACTATTCACACTCCAGAGAGTGCAACAGTAGGGAAAGCGCTGGATAGCGTAGGGGTAAAAATTACTATTCCCAGTCCAGTGAGTGCAACAATAGGGAAAGCGTTGGAAAGCGTAGGGGTAAAAATTACTATTGCCACTCCAGAGAGTGCAACAGTAGGGAAAGCGTTGGATAGCGTAGGGGTAAAAATTACTATTCCCACTCCAGGGAGTGCAACAGTAGGGAAAGTAAATACTTCATATATGATTTAAATATATATATATATATTAATATCTATAAAAAAATAATTATAAGTAATTACCAATTTAATATAATATAATAATTAATCAATTAAAATTAATTATTACAATTGGTTACCTATTAATACAAATTAATTACAAATTAACAATTAATTAATTAGCAATTAAAATTAACAATTAATTCAAATTAAATACAAATAAATAAATTTAAATATTTAATTAATCATAATTAAATTACTTCTCATCCAATTCCCCTATAAACCCACAACCCGCTACAGAAAATACATTTGTAAAACAAGTATCAATTAATCAATTAATTGCCAAATAAAATGTAATTAATTACCAATTAGAAATTAATTAACAATTAAAAATAAATACCAATAAATAAATTTGCATATTTAATTAATTATAATTAAATTACTTCCCACCCTCTTCCCCTATAAACCCACAACCCGCTACAGAATTAAATTACGCAAATTAATTAAAATAAATTATAATATAAATACACACTTTTCACACATATAATAACATAAAAAACACTATAAAAATTTCGACATTACTAAAAATTAGATAATTTTAATAACCTATATTATATACTTCGATATTTTGACTTTCTATATTTTAAAAATTCGATATTACATTACTTACCTTAAAAACGATATTTTTGATGACTATATTCTGTCCATTCGATATTTTGTCCATTCTATATTTTGAAGTCGATATTATGTCCATTCGATATTTTGTAGTCGATATTTTGACTGTTTACCCCTGGGTTATGGCAACCAAAACATATTTTTAGTTCTTGAGAGCTTCACATGACCCCCAAATTTCTCCCCGATTTGCTTCAGAGATGGTGAAGCCCTTTTTAATATCCACAGATAATGTTAAAATCATTGATCCAAGGGTTGTGATAGTTGCCTGCTCTCCTGACACTTGGGTTGTGAGGTCATAAGCAGACTCAGTAGTTAAAGGTTTAGGTAAGGCTTCCGCCAGGTTACGGGCTGCTTCCCCAGCTTCCACATTGGGATCTTCAACCAACCTCTCCTGGGCCTGAAATCTATTAACTCCTGCTCATTGGGTCGCCTCCTGCTGCCTTCTCCCCTAGCCTTTGATTATCTGCCTTCTTTACTCCTGGCCTCTCTTTCAGTCCCCTCCTGGTTCACTGGCCACCTCACTGGGTTCTGCTACAGTGGACAGCACCTTAAAACAGGACCTTATAAAGGCGGTGATTTTTTAAATCTTTTTCTGATCAATTAAATTTGCCTTCTTGCAGCTTCTCACCCTTCCTTGTGGGTTATTTCTTAAGGCTATCTGCGGGACACAAATATGGGATGGTGAGTATCCAGAAACAGTTGCAGAAATGGTAGCCAAGTCAGCCTTAAAAGATAAGGGAGGCTCTATCTGTTGAGAGGGCTTACTAGTATGTCTGGGTGAATTTTTTCACTTTCATTTAAATGCACTTCTAATGGACCAGCTGTTTAATTTTTAAAGGTTCTTTAAATCGCTTCTACCATTTTACCCTTTCACAGATTTATTGGAGCCTACCTCATCCCTCTTACATCTTACCCCTGCTTTCGGCATCTGGGCATTCTCTGCTGCTCCGTGGAGGGGTTCTTCCAATGCGGGTTTAATCACTCATCCAGTTGGTTCCACCAAATCTACTTCCTTTGTGGCCGTCGATCCTACGAAGGCCTCGCTTGTGCTGGTGTTGCCCGATTCCCCGGAGAACTCACGCAGCTGCTCTGTAGATCTTCCGCAGCTCCAGAGCAGCTTGTGACAAGTGTATTGCAACGCTGGCTCATGGACCACCAACTTCCAGTTCCCTTGGTGATCTATCAAGCATATGGTAAGGTGACACCTTTTCCGAGATGAAATGAGCTGTTATGTTACAAAAAAAATTAAATAGGGGCATTCCATGTGCAAAGAAATCAACTGGGCATCTCACTTAGACGGGCGATCTAGCGACCTACTTCGCTGTCAGCTGCCATGTTCTCCTTCAGCAACTGTATTATTGTGAGTCAATGCACCTTCTTCTGAAACACAGTCCAAATACCTTTTCTCTTTTGAAAGTCTGCCTGAAGAAGGAATTGTAAAGCTCAAACTTAGTGCTAGAGACAAGAGTTTACATTTAACATAGGCGAGGGAATTACAGAGATTGAGTGGGGATGACATCTGGGTGAATATACTAAATCAGCCACAATCCCCACCCAGTCAAAGCAATGAAGTAGCCTGAGACCACCAAATGTACTTTTGAAAATTAAACATTCCTGGGCTATATTTATTTTACAAAAGACACACAAATTACATTTTCTGTCTGAAATTTCTCAAAATCATGGTTACCTACTGGCCCTTCAAGCACGATCCCCATAACAATGTGATTTGGATCCCCCAGATTACTAATAGGGCCAAGGTGAACTCAGCCAAAGCATGATGTATCTAGAGTGTTGCTGCGCACCGTAACAATCAAACGGTCAAGATTGCCTGGGATTGAGAATCACATTTCGTACTGGTTTGATTAAGTAGAGGAACCTAAAACTGAGGTGGCCTGCACTTCTAGATATGCGGCTGAATACCTGGAAGACATAAATGAGTTTCTACACAGATAAATTTAGTTCCTGCACATGCAGAGAGAGTGGGACTCTGGCATACACAGACTCCATCCTCTTGTAGAGCAGTGCTCATTTACAGATTGAGTTGATCTTTTTTTGGCAGTTTTATATAGCACACACTTGACTTGAAGGTAGTGGTGTGCTTTACATGAGCACCGGTTAAATTACACAAGGTCACAAACGTTTTTTAGGCACAGGGAGATTGAGTGATTTGCCCAGGAGGTTGAGCTGATGCCGAAACTAGACCCTCATTCCCCAGTTCATTCATTCATTCAGTCTTTATTCCAAATACAAATAGTATAACCATTAAAGGCTACATACATATATATATATATTCACTGAAAAAAACATGGGTTATATACCATATATAGTTAGGAATTAGCATTTACAAAACCTTATTTTACTCACACAAAACCATTGAAATTCCATATATAGTTAGTTGCACTAACTATATCGCGCACCCGCAATCCACTGCTGATGATGTCACATATTACATCATTCATGACATGGTCAGTGACATCACTGATGACATCACTGATGACATCTCAAATGACATCACTGATGACATCACTGATGACATCTCAAATGACATCACTGATGACATCACTGATGACATCATCCAGTGACTGTGTGTTTCTGTAAAGTTTAAATATGTTTTACATATTAAAGAATGAGTAGATGTAGAAGTGTCTGGATGAAGGATTAAGTAGGTGCGTGACTGACTGTATGAGTGAGTGATTAAATGTGTCTCACTGAATGCATGGGTTAGTGACAAAACTGTCTTAATTTGTGCATCATTATGTCTGTTGTTCTGTAAACTGCTGCATGTGTTGATCAGTAGCTATATGAGTAACTATATGGGTTATTGATTGATTGTCCAAGTATTTGTATGGGAGACTGAGTGTGTGTGTGGCTGGCTGGGAGATGTGTGACTCTGTGCAGATCAATGTGTTCTTGTATCAATGATTGTATAAGAGAGTAAGTATGTGTTAGTATATGTTTGAAAATATAAGGTACTCTATGTTTAACTGTATAGATTAGAAAATGGAAGTGTGATTGATTCTTTACAGGTCTGACTAGGTGTGTGAGTAACTCCATGGATGAGTGGCAGAGTGTGAGTGTCTGTATAGGTGTATGAGTGCATATGATAGTGTTGTAAAGATGAGTGATTGTATGTATGAATGATTGTATGGGTGAATGAGTGAATGTGTGTGTAGACGTAGGAATCAGTGAGTGCGTATGTAGTAACTAGTATTGGTGTGTCAATGGTTTAAAAAATTATATTCTGTATTTAACACTGGGTGTAACAGAGGTTATATTAAAGTGTGAGGAGATGCATTGTATTGTCACATGAATGATATCATCAGTGATGTGACCATTGATGTCAAATGAGATGTCATCAGTGATGTCATTTGAGATGTTATCAGTGATGTCATTTGAGATGTCACCAGTGATGTCATCAGTGATGTCATTTGAGATGTCATCAGTGATGTCACTGACCATGTCATGAATGATGTAATATGTGACATCATCAGCAGTGGATTGCGGGTGCGCGATATATAGTTAGTGCAACTAACTATATATGGAATTTCAATGGTTTTGTGTGAGTAAAATAAGGTTTTGTAAATGCTAATTCCTAACTATATATGGTCTATAACCCATGGTTTTTTCAGTGAATTTTCAAGGTTTTGTAAATGCTAATTCCTAACTATATATGGTCTATAACCTATGGTTTTTTCAGTGAATTTCAATGTTTTTTTATTAGCAAATATCAAAAGCTTTAAAATGTCAAGTACGTGGTAGGTAAAACATTTTCGTGTTTATGCACGCTGATGTGCTTTGAACGCTGCCCCCCCCTCTTTTCTTTTAGGAGTATTCTCTCTTTGCAGATAGTGAAGGGTAGGTAAGGCAGGCCTTTGCCCCCGTTGTAATCCGTCGTGCCTGCTTCCCTCTCCATTTGATTGATTGTTATCCAAGCATTTACTGTTTTGGAATTGCTTCTCTTTGGTTCATTCTCTATTTACAAACAAGCACAGAGTCGCAATACTCTGTTTAGTCTTTGCAGATAGTGAAAAATCGTTAGAAAAAAACAAAAGGAATCAAGCAAAATCAGTAGGCCACTAATGGGATCTCTTTTTAACCTCGCTAAAATAGAAACATTAGGAACAACCCCTCATGAGAAATATGAAACTAGTGAGAGGAACCGAGCTCGACGCCATGATGGCTGCAAGACAGCTCGGCTCCGCCGCCCACCCTGCCCAAAATAACGACAAACCCTATGCAAATATTATAAATATATACAACACACCAGCAAAGTAACAGGGTAAAACGTTTTATTAAATAACTATTTACATGGCAGCCTGCTGCAACATTGATCCAAATACATGCCGCCGTTCCCGGGATTTCTCCCCGACTACTCTGCAGCCTACGAGATGGAGAGGCCGGGGCGTTGACTAGGCGGGGCCTCCGGCCGCAACCACAGCGCCAACGATCGCTGCTGACGGAGGGGAGCCTTGCCGGTGAGACCACTGATCTGAAGAACCGCTGCCTGCGGTGCCTCCCTGAACCGCTTGACGGAGGCCCCCGAGGGGCGGTGTGGTGGCGCGGACTGGGAGGGGGCGCTTGGCTCCTGCCCCCTCCCCAAGTCTTGTTGCCCTGGTGTGGCCTGAGATCGCCCCCGACATAGGCGGCCGGCTCCCGGGGTCCGGCGGAACTTTTTGCCTTTTGGTGACTCTTCATTCTGGACCTTGTCCCACAATCCGTTTGACCTGAAGACACGTCTTGCGGTGCCCTCGCAATGCGGCCTGGTCCCTGAATGTGTGCAGGGGGACGGTATTGATTGGATCAAGATGGCGGCTTCACACAAAGCTGACTCAAGTGTTGCTGCTGATGCTATGCAGACAAAAACTGGTTTTCAGTTTGTACATTCTTCAGGATTTTTCCATCCAAGGCTGGTTGAGAGTTTGTAGAACGATGGCTTCAGATTTTCAACATACTACTCTTCAACATTCTTCATAAATGTAACAATGTGAGACTCACTAGGAGAACGGACGTTTATCTTTCCTTTCAAAATGCTGCCAACAATATTTTCTGAATGGAAGACACCATCTTGTAGCATAAAGGGCTGCGTCAAGGGTGGTATTGCCCAGAATGTCTTGTTTTCTAGTGCTCGTAATGACGAAGCCAGAACTGCCGAAAGGGATTCTTGTCCTGCCGCTACTTATTGGAGACATTGAACTATACTCTGGACCTGCCTGGCCTCGACCAAAATGGCGCCAGTATGGGAGCGACTTGCAACTCCTTATGACGTTCTAGTTACTTAGCCTTGACGTTATGGGGGATGTAAGCGGTCTTTGTGCACATGGCGGGCGGGGAAGGGTACTGACTGGGAATACGGACAACCCTATTGATGTCGATTTTTCATTATTGATTATTGATTATTGTATTAATAAAGCTTCGAAGTAATGTTACCCATGATACTCGCCCATGGTGTGCGTATGGACGATTTTATTGTAACTGATCCTGTTATACTTTCAATTATAAAATCAACCTTCACTGATCCTGCAACCGTTTGTCACGTTTAGTTTTTTCAATTAAATGGCTTGCTTGTTACATACTCCTATACCCCTGGCTTTTGAAAGACACCATCTTGTAGAATAAAGGGCTGCGTCAAGGGTGGTATTGCCCAGAATGTCTTGTTTTCTAGTGCTCGTAATGACGAAGCCAGAACTGCCGAAAGGGATTCTGCTCCTGCCGCTACTTATTGGAGACATTGAACTATACTCTGGACCTGCCTGGCCTCGACCAAAATGGCGCCAGTATGGGAGCGACTTGCAACTCCTTATGACGTTCTAGTTACTTAGCCTTGACGTTATGGGGGATGTATGCGGTCTTTGTGCACATGGCGGGCGGGGAAGGGTACTGACTAGGAATACGGACAACCCTATTGATGTCGATTTTTCATTATTGATTATTGTATTAATAAAGCTTCAAAATAATGTTACCCATGATACTCGCCCATGGTGTGCGTATGGACGATTTTATTGTAACTGATCCTGTTATAATTTCAATTATAAAATCAACCTTCACTGATCCTGCAACCGTTTGTCACGTTTAGTTTTTTCAATTAAATGGCTCGCTTGTTACTTACTCCTATACCCCTGGCTTTTGACCCTTTCCTACGCGCGGTCTGTACTACCGCCCTCGGGCGATCTATGTAATGAACAGACTACCATTGCCGAAACACAAGGGAATGCATCTCAGAGAGATAAGTCAAGTACGTGGTAGATAAAAACATTTTCGTGTTTATGCACGCTGATGTGCTTTGAACGCTGCCCCCCCCCCTCATCATTTAGATTACCACCGCCCATTGCACAAAAGCGTACCGGGCGCTCCCCACGCAAAAAAAACGTCCCTTTTAAAGCCTCCACATCAAACCTAGGGGGTCAGGGAGGATCTACTATGCCCCCTTATGGTCATTTCCCCCTTTGTTTTGGCCTCCTCTTGTCTCTCGATCCTACCGAGAGACAAGATGGCGGCCGCTCCGGACTGTTTAGAATGTTGACAGACACCGGAGAGCCAACCAGCCCTGGTCGGGAGACGCACCGCCGCTCAGCGGGTGGTTCCGCGGCTTTGTCAAAACAGAGCTGCAGGCCAAATTGGTGAGAGGCTGAATGGAGGAAGGTCGTGTGGACTCGCCATCAATGTATAACTTTGTTATTTGCCCCGAAGTTTGCTGGCAACCCACTTGGGTAGTTTTATGAGTAAGAACTTCCAGTCCCAGAATTCATAGAGACACTGACTCACCTGAGTTCGATCTTGAATTTAAATAAAAGGGCGTATTTTGGCAGTTCTGTATGTCGGCATTCTTTGAGGGAGCAGCACAAACCCAGGAAGAAGGGCGGAGGCCCGAAACGCGTCGGTTGCTGTGTGACGCTGGTGTCATCCACAAACCTGCCTTGACCTGAAGACGCCAAACGAGGAGTGCGTCTCGCCTGTCGGCATTGTGAACTTTAATGTATTCCGGCCAGCCCTGGTCGGGAGACGCACCGCCGCTCAGCGGGCGGTTCCGCTGCTTTGTCAAAACAGAGCTGCAGGCCAAATTGGTGAGAGGCTGAATGGAGGAAGGTCGTGTGGACTCGCCATCAATGTATAACTTTGTTATTTGCCCCGAAGTTTGCTGGCAACCCACTTGGGTAGTTTTATGAGTAAGAACTTCCAGTCCCAGAATTCATAGAGACACTGACTCACCTGAGTTCGATCTTGAATTTAAATAAAAGGGAGTATTTTGGCAGTTCTGTATGTCGGCATTCTTTGAGGGAGCAGCACAAACCCAGGAAGAAGGGCGGAGGCCGAAACGCGTCGGTTGCTGTGTGACGCTGGTGTCATCCACAAACCTGCCTTGACCTGAAGACGCCAAACGAGGAGTGCATCTCGCCTGTGGGCATTGTGAACTTCAATATATATATATATATATATATACATATATATATATATGTATATATATATATATATATATATATATATATATATATATATATATATATTCACTGAAACAACCATAGGTTTCACACCAGTTATAGTTAGGAATTAGCATTTAAAAAACCTATTAAATTCACTGAAAAAACCATAGGTTTCACACCAGTTATAGTTAGGTGGAAATTTTACTCGCATAAAACCATTGAAATTCTCACGTTATAGTTAGTTGGACTCACTATAACTTGCGCGTGCAATGCACTGCTGATGACGTCACATATTACATCACTCATGACATGGTCAGTGACATCACTCATGACATCACTGATGACATCTCAAATGACATCACTGATGACATCATCCAGTGAATGTGTATCTTTCTGAAAAATAAATATTCCAAAGGTTGATGGAAGAATAAATGGGTAAATAAATGTCTAAATGGATTTTTTTGTGTAAAATTGATTGGTTAACTGACTTATTAAATGTATCTTAGTGAATACATATATTAGCGAGTAATGTTTAAATATTTAAATATCTGTATCTGTGTCTCACTTTGTGTATAAGTGGCGTTGCATGGGTTGGTGAGTAGCTACAGGAGTGTGTATATGGGTTATTAGTTGTTTTTTTGAGTATCAGTATCAGTGTCTGTATGGTTCGGTGCGGGATATTACTTAGAGCACAGATGCATGAATGAGTGACTCACTATTTGTATGTATTTTGAAGACAGCATGTGTGCAAGACTGTATGGGTGGATGATTGTGTGTAGATGGGTGGGTTAGTGAGTATGTGTTTTTATAATTTATTGTTTAAGAGAGTAAATATGTTTCGGTTTCTGTAGAAGTATGTGTAGTGGTGTGTATATAGCAGTATAATCAAGTAAATGGTTTTTTTTATAGTTTATAGTTTATTTGCATATGTGAATTTGTGTGTGAGTAACTATATGGATGAGTATTAGTGTGTAACAGGATGTATAGGTGTATGAGTACATATGATGAGTAAGTACATGCATGAGTGACTATATAGAACTGTTGGTGAATGAGTGGATGTGTATGTAGATGTTGGAATTACCTAATAAGTTGTTGTAATTGGTATTGGTTTCTCCTTTTTTAAGAAAATGTTAGTTTCTATTTTTGAATGTGTGTGTCAAATGTTATTTTATGCTGATAGGAGGTCTGCCACTTTGTCACAAGGATGTTGTCATCAGTGATGTCATTTGAGATGTCATCAGTGATGTCATGAGTGATGTCACTGACCATGTCATGAGTGATGTAATATGTGACGTCATCAGCAGTGCATTGCACGCGCAAGTTATAGTGAGTCCAACTAACTATAACGTGGGAATTTCAATGGTTTTATGCGAGTAAAATTTCCACCTAACTATAACTGGTGTGAAACCTATGGTTTTTTCAGTGAATATATATATATATATATATATATATATATATATTCACTGAAAAAACCATAGGTTTTAAACACGTTATAGTTAGGAAGTAGCATTTACAAAACCTTTGAATTTCACTGAAAAAAACGTAGGTTGGACACATGTTATAGTTAGCTGGACATTTCACTCATATAAAACCATTGAAATTCCCCCGTTATAGTTAGTTCAGCTAACTATAACTCGCGCGCCCGCAATGCACTGCTGATGACGTCACATATTACATCACTCATGACATGGTCAGTGACATCACTCATGACATCACTGATGACATCTCAAATGACATCACTGATGACATCACTGATGAAATCATCCATTGAATGGGTGTTTTTCTGAAAATTAAATATGTTTTATATATGTATATCTGAAGGTTGATGGAAGAAGAAATGGGTATATAAGTGTATAAATGGCTGCTTTTTAGGTGAAAAATAGATTGTATAACTGACTGATTAAGTGTATCTTAATGAATACATGGGTTAGTGAGTAATGTTTAAATATATACATTTCTGTATCAGTCTCTCACTTTCTGTATAAGTGGCTGCATGTGTTGGTGAGTAGCTATATGAGTGATACATGAGTGTCTATATAGGTTATTGTTTATTTGATTATCAGTAGGAGTGTCTGAGTGTTTGAGTGTCTGTATGCTTCGTTGGGATGTCTTACGTAGTGCATAGATGCATGAATGAGTGACTTACTGCTTGTATGTGTTGAAGGCAGCATAAGTGCAGGACTGTATGGGTGGATGAGTGTGTGTGGTGAGTAGCTATATAGGTATTTTTTTTCTGTATGGGTTGATGAGTGTATATATGGGTGTGTTAGTGAATGAATGACTGTTTTAATAGTGTATTTGTGAGTAAGTACATATGTTTTAAAATAGTACATATGAGTTATGTGTGAGTAACTCTATGGAGGAGTGTCGGTGTGTAACAGGATGATCAGGATGTATCAGTACATATGATTAGTGAGTACATGTATGAGTGCCTGTATATGTCTGTTGATAAATGAGTGGATGTGTGTATAGATCTTGGAATTACTAAATAGGTGTGTTTTAAGTGGCATTGGTATGTCTATTGTATTGAAAATGTTATTTTCTATTGTTCAATGTGTGTAATAAAAGTTATATTAGGGTGAGAGAAGATCTGCCACTCTTCCACAAGGATGATGTCATCAGTGATGTCATGAGTGATGTCATTTGAGATGTCATCAGTGATGTCATGAGTGATGTCACTGACCATGTCATGAGTGATGTAATATGTGACGTCATCAGCAGTGCATTGCGGGCGCGCGAGTTATAGTTAGCTGAACTAACTATAACGGGGGAATTTCAATGGTTTTATATGAGTGAAATGTCCAGCTAACTATAACATGTGTCCAACCTACGTTTTTTTCAGTGAATTTCAAAGGTTTTGTAAATGCTACTTCCTAACTATAACGTGTTTAAAACCTACGGTTTTTTCTGTGAATTTCAAAGGTTTTTTAAATGCTAATTCCTAACTATACCGTGTGTAAAACCTATGTTTTTTTCAGTGAATTTCAAAGGTTTTTTAAATGCTAATTCCTAACTATAACGTGGCTGTGACCTATGGTTTTTTCAGTGAATTTCAATGGTTTTGTAAATGAAAATTTTTTAATGTAATAATTGTTATATTTTTTATACTAATTTACTATATTATTATACATTTTTATTTTTCAGATATATTCTTTTTTAAATTTCATTACATATTTTTAATATAAATTGATTAAAAAAAATGTACACCGCTCTGCAACGCAGCCCCCTGACGCGTTTGCAGAGGGGGAATTAATTCCCCTTGCATACTGGGGGTCCCTGGGGGCCAACTAGCCCACCGGGAACCTCCAGTATTCCCCAGGGGGCTGCATTGCAGAGAGGTGTAATGAGTCCACACCCTTTTTTACACCTCTCTGCAGCGCAGCCCACGGGCGCGTTTGCAGAGGGGGAACTAATTCCCCTTGCATACTAGGGGTCCCTGGGAGGCAACTAGCCCACCAGGAGCCTCCAGTATGCGCCAGGGGGCTGTGTTGCTTTGCCCCGGAGAGCCGCGGTCCCCGGGGCAGTGTGGGGGGGGATTGGGCACCCCCCACACTTCTTTATCACTATGCCCCCACAATTTGGTCCCCCTGGGGGGTAATTTTTAAATCAACATACCGGGTTTTTTTTAAAACATGTTTGGCCTTGGGGGTCCTTGTGGGACCCCATGAACAGGCCTAGGGGGTCAGGGTGCTTCTACCCTGCCCCCTTTTTGTGTTCTACACATTTGTTTTTCTGCTTTCTTGTGCCTCGGTCTACCGAGCACAAGATGGCTGCCATCCATTTCTGTTTTGGAGTGTTGACAGACAGTGGCAGCCAATCAGCATGAAGCTCGTGCACGGCAAGGTGCGCGCACGGTGCGTGCAAGGTGCGCGCTTATAGATATATAATTGATTTCAACTTTAATTTTCTCAGGCACTACTGGAGGGATTTACACTATTTAACCAAAAGTGTGATCTGCGTACCAGACTCTACCATTTTGCCAAGTTTGGTGTAATTCCGTTCAGCGGTTCCGGCTGTAGCCGTGTCTAAAGGTCCTATGGAAATTAACATGGGGAAAACATGTTTTGGAACCCCCTTTTTTCTCGGCCCCCGCTTGACGAATCTACCCGAGACTTTCAGGGATGGAGC
Organism: Lissotriton helveticus; assembly: GCF_964261635.1. Classification (NCBI taxonomy): domain Eukaryota; kingdom Metazoa; phylum Chordata; class Amphibia; order Caudata; family Salamandridae; genus Lissotriton; species Lissotriton helveticus. The sequence continues at coordinate 1,200,533,281 of NC_136059.1, forward strand.
GGAGCGGAACTGGCCAAATTTTTGGAAAATTACACACAAATTCCTCAACCGGCGCCAGAGTTATTCCCAATAGAATGTTGCGGATTTCCTATGGAAACTAGGTCCTAACTATAACTACCTACTGGCGACCGCCAGTAGGTAATATATATTACCTACTGGCGGTCGCCAGTAGGTATATATAGTTAGGATTTTTTCTCTATGGGTTTTTTGAAAATTCTATGTCTAATAACTTTGGCGTTTGTGGACGGAATCGGCTGAAATTTTCAGGAAAATGGCACATTTTGTTTCTGAGCAGCCCTTGAAAATTTGGGGGGGGTTCGTCCAGTGGGGGCCGAGAAAAAAGGGGGGTCCCAAAACGTGTTTTTAACATTGAGTTTTCCATAGGGCGGTTGGCCTCACTTTTAGCCCGAACGGCTGAATGGATTTGCACGAAACTTGGCAAAATTGTAGGGACTGGTAGCCCGATGTGCCTTTTGTAGGTCTCAATATATGTGCTCCAGTGGATTTTGAGAAATTAACGTTTAAAAAAAGATATATATCTGTAACAGCGGAACGGTTAGCGCTCTGGTTCGCGGACTTTTCGCGCAACGGAGCTTTGTGAAGCGAAGCTGATTGGTTCTCCGGCGTCTGTCAACATTCCAAACAGTCCGTAGCGGCCGCCATCTTGTCTCTCGGTAGGATCGAGAGACAAGAGGAGGTCAAAACAAAGGGGGAAATAACTATAAGGGGGCATAGTAGATCCTCGCTGACCCCCTAGGTTTGATGTGGAGGTTTTAAAAGGGCCCCGCGGGGCAAAAAAAAATAATAATAATAATAATCGAACGGCTGAATGGATTTGCACGAAACTTGGCAAAATTGTAGGGACTGGTAGCCCGATGTGCCTTTGCTAGGTCTCAATATATGTGCTTCAGTGGATTTTGAGAAATTAACGTTCAAAAAAAGATATATATCTGTAACAGCGCACCGCTTCGCGTACTTTTCGCGTTACGGAGCTTTGCGAAGCGAAGCTGATTGGCTCTCCGGTGTCTGTCAACATTCCAAACAGTCCGTAGCGGCCGCCATCTTGTCTCTCGGTAGGATCGAGAGACAAGAGGAGGTCAAAACAAAGGGGGAAATAACTATAAGGGGGCATAGTAGATCCTCGCTGACCCCCTAGGTTTGATGTGGAGGTTTTAAAAGGGCCCCGCGGGGCAAAAAAAAATAATAATAATAATAATCGAACGGCTGAATGGATTTGCACGAAACTTGGCAAAATTGTAGGGACTGGTAGCCCGATGTGCCTTTGCTAGGTCTCAATATATGTGCTTCAGTGGATTTTGAGAAATTAACGTTCAAAAAAAGATATATATCTGTAACAGCGCACCGCTTCGCGTACTTTTCGCGTTACGGAGCTTTGCGAAGCGAAGCTGATTGGCTCTCCGGTGTCTGTAAACATTCCAAACAGTACGTAGCGGCCGCCATCTTGTCTCTCGGTAGGATCGAGAGACAAGAGGAGGCCAAAGCGAAGGGGCAAATGACCATAAGGGGGCATAGTAGATCCTCGCTGACCCCCTAGGTTTGATGTGGAGGTTTTAAAAGGGCCCCGCGGGGCAAAAAAAAAAAATAATAATAATAATCGAACGGCTGATGACCATAAGGGGGCATAGTAGATCCTCGCTGACCCCCTAGGTTTGATGTGGAGGTTTTAAAAGGGCCCCGCGGGGCAAAAAAAAAAAATAATAATAATAATCGAACGGCTGAATGGATTTGCACGAAACTTGGTAAAATATTAGGGACTGGTAGCCCGATGTGCCTTTGCTATGTCTCAATATATGTGCTTCAGTGCATTTTGAGAAATTAACGTTCAAAAACAAGATATATATCTGTAACAGCGCTCCGCTTCGCGGAGATAAAATTATATCTGTATTACCTAGCTGTTGCTAACACCAGTTAGCGACGGCTAGTAGGAGATAGCGACCATCTTGGGTCCCACTTTGCATGTGAGTGATATTTATCACTAATGACATGCAAAGTGGGCATGCCAAGATGTTAGCGACTGGAAACAGTCGCTAACATCGCTATCTCCTATTATCAACTTTTGGAAATATTCGAGATAAGCGCGAATATCTCCAAAAAGTAACAGCTGCCCTGAGCAGTTCTTAGCCATGTTATCCAATGGGAGGTGGATAACATGGCTAAGAGCATTAGCTCGGTAATGCATGAATATCGCGGAGTTTTCAGCGATATTAATGCATTGCGCTCGTTTTTTATCGTATTTGCGATAAACCTTGATAATAGCAAGGTTTATCTGCGATAATTTCTGACGGTAAAAAAATCTTTGCAATGCATCGTTAGGGATAAATATCGCTTAACTTTGGTAATATGCCCCAACGTCTGTTAACGTTCGATTCGAAGGAAATCAGGAATTGTTGAAAAACATTGTGTGCGCCATCTTGTCTTTTTTCAAATGCCACACTTTTGTCGTGCACGGCAGCCATTTTAGATGCCTTGACCAGATCCACTCTGTGCACGCTGTCGATCCTTAGCATGGCTCCCCACCCTCGCAAGCATCTCCCCCAGGCAGTGGTCACCCCCGCTCTCTGTTTTATGCATGGGTAATAAACCTCCCCCCATCTGCGCTGTTCTTCCCTGAGAATCACACCCTGTGCCCGCCCGACACCTCCCTTTCGCCCTATTCACTACCGCACCCTCTGACACTCCTTTTCCTCTGTGTCCGATTGTCCAGGCCGGTCCTAGGCTATCAGCTAGCCCTGCAGATGTAGTTTATGGCCACAGCTGTAAAGAATCACCCGTCTTCAAAGGAGTTATAGTAGATCAAGGCCCACACTCGATGAGATCCGTCACAGCAGAAGCGTTGCTATTATCTGAAAACCATCCTGTATTGTGATTGGGGAGGGGACCGAGCGTGAAGCGGAAGATTCCAGGGATGACTCTTTGTACATCAAAGTTTTTTCAATTATGTGTCACATTAAAAATATATAGCACTCCGACAAAGTAGTAAGATTATAAAACTTTAATAATTTATAAATATATACAAGAAAACAAAAATAGTAATAACATATAAACATTTTTAGAGAAAAACAACGAAGTAGCGGTCGGCTGTGCGAATAGTCCCAACGCAGCACAACGTCCAGATTTCCGGCGTGGGGCGTCGCGGGGGGTGGGTCATCAGTAGCAAACTGTTGTGCGAATAGTTCCAAGGCAGCAGAACGCGCCGAAATCTAGATGACACGAAAGTGATGTCTAGTAAGTTGCCACCCAGCAAATAACGGCGTGGGGCGTCGCGGGGGGTGGGTCATCAGTAGCAAACTGTTGTGCGAATAGTTCCAAGGCAGCAGAACGATGGCACCAAGGTGATGTCCAGTAAGTTGCCGCACTGGTTTTGGTATCCTACAATGCTGCTCCGAATAACGGCGTGGAGCGCCCCGGGGGAGGCGGCGTGAACGGGCCTCTCCAGGTGGAGTCTCATCTGTTTTAGTGGGGCGCCCCTTTACCGTTTCAGTTGCCATTCCGTCCGCTTTTGGTCCACTGTGTCAAAATCCGCCATTCAGCTGAGTTGCGCCCACTCTTGCGGTGCAGCGATAGGCGGCTGTCACAGGACTCTCAAAATGGCGGCAGGCTGTTTCCTTTTTGGGCCTGGTCCACTGAAATGGCCCTGGGACACCTTGGAAATCGGACGCTTGTCTGCTAGGTCTTGGACCCCATTCTCGAAAGCGTCCCCTCCGCCTTGAGAATTCATCAAAAGTTTTGGGGGCCCCGAGTCCTGCAGGCTTCTGGTGGGGAGCGGCTGCCATGATTGCTCGCGGAATGACCACGACGGAGCTACGAGATGGTGGTGCTCTCATGGTGACGCCAGTTTAGTCTGAAACATCCAGAAACAAGGTGGGGCTTTCATCGTTTGGGGGAAAAAAAAAGTTTTCATCCAATGAAAAGTGTTGTTTTTAGGTCATATGATCAAGCCTTCCATCATTAGGAAACCAAAAGTAAAATGAACCAATGAAAAGTTTTATAAACAAGTCACATGACCTGTTATGCGGCATAGGGTATAAAATGCGGAGAAAATACGTTGGCACGTGAGGCGGCGTCAGTAGCGGACCGATGTGCGAATAGGCCGAAGGCAATACAACGCGCTAAGATCCGGATGGCACCGAGGTGGTGTCATAGTTGAGAGTTCTGAGCAGCGGTTGTAACACTGTCTGAAGCTTATTTGCAGCTGCTGCAGCTTCACTACGCGCCAAGATCCGGATGGCACCGAGGTGGTGTGTAGGAAGTTGCCGCACTGGTGTGGCCATCCTACAATGCTGAAAGTCGGCGTGGGGCGCCCCGTTGGCCTGTGAGTTTGCGTCAGTAGCGGACCGATGTGCGAATAGGCCGAAGGCAGCACAACGCGCCAAGATCCGGATGGCACCGAGGTGGTGTCTAGTAAGTTGTCGCACTTCTGTGGCCATCCTACAATGTTGAAAGTCGGCGTGGGGCGCCCCGTTGGCCTGTGAGATGGTGTCAGTAGCGGACTGATGTGTGAATGGGGCCAAAGGCAGCGCAACAATATTTTCTACTATATTTCCGGAGTATAAGACACCACAAGGCGCTGAGATGCCAAGATCCGGATGGCACCGAGGTGGTGTGTAGCAAGTTGCCGCACTGGTGTGGCCATCCTACAATGCTGAAAGTCGGCGTGGGGCGCCCCGTTGGCCTGTGAGATGGCGTCAGTAGCGGACCGATGTGCGAATAGGCCGAAGGCAGCACAACAATATTTTCTGACTGACACCACAAGGCGCTGAGATGCCAAGATCCGGATGGCACCGAGGTGATGTCTAAGTTGCGGACTGATGTGCGAATGGGGCCAAAGGCAGCGTAACAATATTTTTTGTATGGAAGATACCACTAGGCGTTGAGATGCCAAGATTCGGATGGCACTGAGGTGATGTCTAGCAAGTTGGTGTGGTCATCCTACAATGCTGAAACTCGGCGTGGGTCGCCCCATTAGCCTGTGAGATGGCGTCAGTAGCGGACCGATGTGCGAATAGGCCGAAGGCAGCACAACGCGCCAAGATCCGGATGTCACCGTGGTGGTTTCATAGTTGAGAGGCACTTCATCTGCAGTGGGGCGCCGAGATCCGGATGGCACCGAGGTGATGTCTAGTAAGTTGCTGTACTGGTGTGGTCATCCTACAATGCTGAAACTCGGCGTGGGTCGCCCCATTAGCCTGTGAGATGGCGTCAGTAGCGGACCGATGTGCGAATAGGCCGAAGGCAGCACAACGCGCCAAGATCCGGATGTCACCGTGGTGGTTTCATAGTTGAGAGGCACTTCATCTGCAGTGGGGCGCCGAGATCCGGATGGCACCGAGGTGATGTCTAGCAAGTTGCTGTACTTGTGTGGTCATCCTACAATGCTGAAACTCGGCGTGGGTCGCCCCATTAGCCTGTGAGATAGCTGTTCTTTGGATTTGGGCCTGGTCCACCAAAATGGCCCTGGGACACCTTAGAACTCGGACGCTCGATTTTTTTTTCCTTTCCTGTACATGCAAAAAAAGGTAAATGCCCGGTACGTTACACGCTTCATCTGCCACGATGAACTCTCCAGAGGAACCGAAAAAAAATATAGTTGTGGTAACTATACCATGCATCGTCATATGGAGAGGTGGCACCAAATAATTATAGTGCTGCATAAAAGAGAGATTTGGAGGAGAACCCCTGACCTGCTAGTACATTCATCAAAGAAGTGGCACTGAGAGCTTCAGAGGCAAGGGAAACGGTCCCAAATATTTAGAAGAACTTTGGAAAGATTAAAATGACATGTTTAGATTGTGGCAAATTAATTTCATGTGGACAGATGAGTGTTACTCTAATAAATACAGCATATGAACATCATCATAGTCGATGGTTGGTAGAGACATTTTGACTATATCCTGGACCTGCCCGTCCTCGCCCAAAATGGCGCCAGAATAAATGGGACTCGTAACTCCTTGTTGTGTACTGGTTGCAGAACCTTGAAATCACGAGATACGTATGCAGTTTTGAAGCACATGGCGGGCGGGGACGAGAATTGATTGAATATTTCGACATCCCTATTGATATTAAGTTCTGATGTGTTATTGATTACTGTACTGTTGAAAGTTCGAATTAACGTCACCCATGGTACTTGCCCGCAAATGTATATCTAGATAATTTTATTGTAACTGGCCCTGTCGTATTTTAATTATAAAATGTACGTCCACCGATTCCGTAACTGTTAGACACCTTAGTTCTTGCAACCTAATGGCCCGCCCGTTACGTTCCTCTACAGTGTAAATGTCTATTCATCATATACGATTACAGTTTGCTCCGTGGCCGGCCCACGTGGTTATAGGCTCGTATTTGTATAATGAAATTTTCACAATAAAGGTTTTTAAAAGAAAACATGGTAGTAGTATATACATTGGTAAAGTTTTTAATAATAGTCACTGTTTTAGAATCATTAAAAGGCAAGTGAAATAAAGCAGACCAATTACATGAAGGGTAAAAGGTATAATACGAAGGAACGCAGTAAAGATAAATGGTCAAGGGCTGTTGTGTTTTCTATTCCTGCAACATAAAGTGATCGATAAGAATCTCATATTCAGGCGTATCGGCGACTAAGACAGCAGGTCGACCCTCTTTTGCTCAACGGCTCCGTCATGGGACGAAGAAACGCTCTTTTTCTCGAAAAAAGAATATATTTTACTTGCAGGACAGTTGTAAAATTTCCGGGAAAGTACATTAGCCTGGAACATTATAACATATATTTAAGAAAAAATAATGTTCGGAAGTAATGAAAAGCGTAATTTTTAGGTCATATGACCAAGCCTTTCATCATTACAATAAGAAAAGTAAAATGAACCAATGAAAAGTTTTATTAACAAGTCACATGACTTGTTATGCTTACGTTACGCGCTGCGCGCCCCGGATGACTTCCGGATGCGCTAACGCGGCGCGTCATATGACGCATTACGCGACAACGCAGGTACAGAATATAGTCAAAATGTCTCCACCAACCAGCGGTCGGAACACAACCCCTTTCAGCAGGCTAAATAGTTCTGTTAAATGACAACAGAAGGGACAGGCAACAAGAACCATCAGTCAAAGAGGGGAGGGCTAGTTCTTCTCTACCGGGTTACATTGGGGCGCTACCGGAACTGATCGAATTGGTAGTCTACAGTGTTTCTGGATGTTTCAGACTGAAGCTGGGGTTAGCATGAGAGCAGCACCATTTCGTAGCTCCGTCGTGGTCATTCCGCAACCAATCATGGCAGCCGTTCTTTATCGTTATTTTGGGCGGGGTGGGTGGCGGAGCCGAGCTGTTTTGCAGCCATCATTGTGTGGAGTTCAGTTCATCTCACTAGTTTTGTATTTGTCATGAGGGGTTGTTCCTAATGTTTCTATTTTAGCGAGGTCAAAAAGAGATCCCATTAGTGGCCTACTGATTTTGCTCGATTCCTTTTCTTTTTTTTTACACGATTTTTCGTTATCTGCAAAGACTAAACAGAGTATTGCGACTCTGTGTTTGTTTGTAAATAGAGAATGAACCAAAGAGAACTAATTCTAAAACAGTAAATACTTGGATAACAATGAATCAAATGGAGAGAGAAGCAGGCACGACGGATTACAATGGGGGCAAAGACCTGCGTTAACTACCTTTCACTATCTGCAAAGAGAGAGTACTCCTAATAGAAATGAGGGGGGGGGGCACCATTCAAAGCAGATCAGTGTGCATAAACACGAAAATGTTTTCACTTACCACGTACTTGACATTCGACAGCTTATGATATTTGCTATTAAAAAACCATTGAAATTCACTGAAAAAACCATAGGTTATAGACCATATATAGTTAGGAATTAGCATTTACAAAACCTTGAAAATTCACTGAAAAAACCATAGGTTATAGACCATATATAGTTAGGAATTAGCATTTAAAAAACCTTATTTTACTCACACAAAACCATTGAAATTCCATATATAGTTAGTTGCACTAACTATATATCGCGCACCTGCAATCCACTGCTGATGATGTCACATATTACATCATTCATGACATGGTCAGTGACATCACTGATGACATCACTGATGACATCTCAAATGACATCACTGATGATATCACTAATGACATCTCATTTGACATCATTCTTGTGCTAATACGATAAACCTCTTCAGACTCTAATATAATCTTAGATACACTCAGTGTATACAGACACTCACACACTTCCACTCATCCATGGAGTTACTCACACACCCAGTCAGTCATGCAAAGAAACAATCTCATCTCCATTTCTTCAACTATACAGTTAAACACACCTTACTTATTGAAACATATACTAACACATATTTACTCTCTTATACAATCCCTGATACAAGTTCACAATGATCGATACAACCACTCACTCATTCGGTGGCTCTCATGCACAGTTATTTATATATGCCAACTCTCACATGTACTGTGTTTTACATATGTACTTACTATGACATGTAGCATTGAGATATCCATTTACTCATCAATACACTCATGCACACAGTCAACTGCCCATGTAGCTGTTTCCACATGCACTCTTGAACTCATACACCTAGTGAATAAACTGTTCACACATCTATGCATAGAGTCACACACCTTTCAGCCACCCCCACACAAACTCAATCTCCCATAGAAATACTTGGGCAAGCAATTAATAACACATATAGCCTCTCGTATAGCTAATGATCAACACATGCAGCAGTTTACAGAACAACAGACATAATGATGCACAAATTAAGACAGTTTAGTCACTAACCCATGCATTCAGTGAGACACATTTAATCACTCACTCATACAGTCAGTCACGCACCTACTAAATCCTTCATCCAGACACTTATACATCCACTCATTCTTCAATATGTAAGATATATTTTAACTTTACAGAAACATACAGTCACTGGATGTTGTCATCAGTGATGTCATCAGTGATGTCATTTGAGATGTCATCAGTGATGTCATCAGTGATGTCACTGACCATGTCATGAATGATGTAATATGTGACATCATCAGCAGTGGATTGCAGGTGCGCGATATATAGTTAGTGCAACTAACTATATATGGAATTTCAATGGTTTTGTGTGAGTAAAATAAGGTTTTTTAAATGCTAATTCCTAACTATATATGGTCTATAACCTATGGTTTTTTCAGTGAATTTTCAAGGTTTTGTAAATGCTAATTCCTAACTATATATGGTCTATAACCTATGGTTTTTTTCAGTGAATATATATATATATATATATATGTGTGTGTGTTAAAATCGGTAATATCCGAAAAGAATGAAAACAGCAAAATAATTGTTGTAAAATCAGAAAAATCTGTTAAGAATTAGAACAGAATTTGCTTAGTATGGCATAGTACATCAATTCATTTTCCAAATTCATAATTTTGTGCAAAGAGAGCAAACTTACAATTTCTTACAAAAACAACATAAAAGTATATACCAGAGTAAAACCCCGGTATAAGTGGATCAAATGTGAGGGAAAAATGCTTAGTGCAGTTGTAAACACCAGAGGGACAACTTTACTTTATAGACAAGATACGGCCTACTCTACTGAACAGTTCTGACTACAACAAATGCGGGATGCAGAGGTTTATTTCCCCACTAGCATTCTCAGATGGGTGGCAGTAGTTAGAAATGTATGAACCATCAGGCAAATAAACTCTGACTGAAGAAGCAGCAAATAACACCGGGCTGATCTGCGACTTCTGATATTCAGATGCTTCAATAAAAGAATAAAAAAATGTTTTCGGGGAACAGTATATAGTTTAGAGAAAAATTAAAAGTGTAAAGGCCAGAGACTGCACCATAGCTAAATCACAAGGACAAAGATCCAAGCGGGAGTCATGGTGTGCAGAGCTAGGATAGGAAACCAAAAAAATTAGCTATACCAAATCTGAACCTGGTTAAATAAATTCTTTGTAAGTGAGAGAGGGGAAACATCAGATATTGTTCCATATTCATAGTAGTAACAAGTCAAGTCAGGAACATTTGTATCGCGCACATATCACATCCGAAGAGTCTCATGGCGCTTGCAGATGGCTCTGACAAGAGGACCAATGATGGTTTCATTTCCAAAAAGCCGTCTTCAGCTTCTTGCGAAAGCAACTGTGTGCGAGGATGATACGCAGATAGAGGGGCATTTTGTTCCATGTTGAGGGAGCAAGAAAGGAAAAAGCTCGACAACCGTTCCTGGAAGTGTGGATTCTGAGAGGAGTCAGCATTGTCTCGTTGCAAGATCTAAGTTTTCTACAAGGCTGATACCAGATTAGCTTTTGTGACCAGTACTTTGGACCGTTGCCATACATATGCTTATGAACCAGTTTTAAAGAGGATCCACTTTTTCACTGGAAGGTTGAGGAAGGTTGAGGACTAACCGAGCTGCAGTGTTCTGAAGAACCTGAAGCCTGTTCGGGTGGTTTTCATTTATTGAAAGTAGTAAGGCATTCCTGTAGTCCATTCTGTTTATAATTAGTCCCTGCACTAGGGGTGTCCGTGCCTCGATAGGGACCCACTTAAAGACCTTCCTCAGACTGCACATTACACCAAAACAGGTGCCAACGATGTGATTGATCCGCAGCTTTGCCAAAGGGCATAATCTCTGACTTGCTGCCATTTAGCTGGAGATGGTTTGCCCTCATACACTTCTCAACATGAGTCATGCAATTTTTAAAATGCTGTTTGGTTTCATTTGGGTCCGGACCCAGTGTGATCAGAATGTGGGTATCGTCAGCATAGGATAGGACATCAAAGCCGTAGGCTCTGATCACCCTAGCCAGCGGTGTCATATACACATTAAAAAGCGTTGGGCTGAGGAGGAGCTTCGCGCGCAACCAAGATGGCCGCGTGAGCTTAGGGCTCCCGAGACCCTCGCAATCTCCCGCATCTATCCTGTCTTATATCCTGTTTTCCATCGATATTCTCGTGAAGACGAACCACGCATGAGGCGAAACCTGCATGCTGATTTTTAATCGGACCCTGGGAGCCGGAGTTACGGTGCCTTGAAGATTGCGGCCTATGCCTCCGTGATGCCCGGCTGTGGAGTGGCCATGCTACCCGAGCTGTAGTTGAACAACAGCGGCCTAAGGGGATTGGTACGACCGGTCCGATTGGTTTCACTTTTGGTTTCGACTTCAAAGTGCCCTGTGACTGGGAACGGGCCTACCCCTGTGTCCACAGATGACTGCCTAGTCACCCACGAAGGTGACTCTGACTGTTTTGGCCAGATTTGGGGGACTTTTGACTTTGCCCTCTGGCCGGGGCTGTTTCCGCCCGGGAGGCCGGAGGTCGCCATCTTCCTGTCTGGCTTCATCGAATCACGCTGGCCCATCTCCCCTAATGGCGGGGAAATCGGAGGGTGACAGGCTGATACCTAAGAACACTCGGCGTGGCGGCTCTGTTCAATCCAACAGTATGGATCGCTATACCCAGCCTAAGGGTTCTCCCGGTGGAGCTGGCACGAGGGAGCCGCCTACTTCAGCGTTCGAACCGACTTTGCAAGATGTCATGGCCGCGATTGATGGAATCAAATCCTAATTAGAACACCAAATTGAGGCTCTAGCACATAAACTTGACACAGTGGCGATTGATGTCAATCTGATCCGTGCAGATCTGGGCAAGACTAACAAGAAAGTGAAATCTTTGGACATTAAGACAGCCAGTCTGATGGGTGATGTCACTGATCTGCAAACAGATGTCCGTCGCTTGAAGACCAACAGCGATCTTATTATACGTCGTCTCGAGGATTATGAAGTGAGGGCTCGCCGGAACAATGTCCATATCATAGGGGTCCCGGAAAAAGCGGAGGATCCGTCAGCGGACCTCTTTGTTGAGGACTTAATTGTTCGCCATCTTGCACCCAAGGGACTGAGTAAGTTATGTACGATCGAACGTGCTCACAGGGTTCCGGGTGGTCAACCGAAGGTGGGAGCCCCGCCGCGGCCTATCATAGCCAGGATCCTCAATTTTCGAGACAGGGACGCTATCCTGCAGGCCTCACGGACGAGTGGCCCTACAAAGTTTGAAAACACCACTGTCAGCTTCTACCCGGACTTCACCCAATCGGTCCAGAGGCAAAGACTTGGCTTCATGGGTGTGAAGAGAAGATTGCAAGACATGGGCCTCAAATATGCCATGCTTTTTCCGGCCAAGTTACGAATTGAACATGCAGAGCAGACTTATTTTTTCGATCGTCCGGAGGTGGTGGCTGACTGGCTTGACACTCTATCGAATCAGCCTCCTTCGGAGAAATAGTTTGGTGGAGCGGAGAGAGGACCGACAGAACAGGAATAGGTGCTGGCAGATGGTAGCCTGTTGTCTCTTGCTTGCCTCGAACAGTGGTTCGATAATCCTGACAATTGACTTGATATACATTTTGGGGGTTGCGGGGTCAGTTGTGGGTCTTTTTCCTCCTCTGTGTTTCTTCTTGTAGCTTAGTTGGATGGGGGGCCGACAGGCACACTGCATGTTTGGGTGGTTTTCTAATATCAAGCAGGGGTGCAGGGTGGGGGGTGTTGTAACGGGATGTTGTTGGGGGGGCTGGGGGGTTTTGTTGGGGTATGTGTGTGTTTCTTTGCAAGGCAATGTATCCATATCTAATTTGAACGAGGTGCTGTATTCTTCCCGGGTTTGGATCCTCTTTCTCTTTCGGGATGGGGGGTAGAGGGCTGAAATTGATGAGTTGGAATGTAAATGGTCTGGGGGATCGGATAAAACGTAGTGTCGTGCAGCAGTTATTGAAGCGTTTCTCCCCAGATGTGGTCCTCCTTCAGGAGACGCACTTGATTGGTAATACTTGTCGTGCTATGAACAGGAGGGGGTACCGATTGGCTGCTCATGCCGGGTTCTCCTCTGGCTCCAGAGGGGTGTGTATCCTGATCAAGACTTCTCTCCCACTTGAAATTGACTTCACAGTCCTCGATGATAGAGGGCACTATGTTGCTCTTACGGGTAGGTGGGAGGGCAGGACTATTTCCCTGGTTTCTGTGTATGTTCCCCCTGGTTGCAGTCAACTACTTTTGCTGACTTGGGGCAGGTTCTCCTAGCTCTCCCCGAGGGTTCACTACTCATTGGTGGTGACTTTGATGCGGTGGTTTCTGGTATGATGGATCGGCACCCACCCAGGGATCTGAGAAGTGCACAAAACTGGCTATCTGAGTTCCTTGATACCCTGGGTCTGGTTGATTGTTGGAGGATGTTGCACTCGATACAGCAGCAGTATACATTCCATTCGTGTGCACACGGTAGCCTTTCCAGAATTGACTATGTATTGGTACCGGCGGCGCAGGCCCTCTCCGTCACCGAGGTTAAACATTTGGCCCGAGGTATTTCCGACCACTCTCCTTTGTGGTTGCGGATGGAGCCGGGCTCTGAGACTGAGGGCCGGATGGCCCAGATCAACCCCTGGTACCTCCAAAACCCCAAAACTCGGACGGCCTTGGTAAAATCCCTTGACCAGTATTTCTCCGAAAACGAGGGCTCGGTTTCCACTGCCGTATCTCTTTGGGAGGCTTTCAAGACCGTCCTTAGGGGTCAGGCTCTGTCATTGATAGCGAGTGTTAAGAAGCAGAAGGATGAGGAAGTGGTCAAGATTGAAGCGGAGATAGCGGACTTGGACCTAGATCTGGAAAGGGGGGTAACCCGTGCTGCGATGCATGTATTACGATTGAAACAGCTTGACTACAGGGCTTTGGTCACCGACGCAGCTAGGGCCATGAGTAGAGAACAGCAGGGACGTCTTTATGTGGGAGATAAGGCTGGTAAATTAATTGCGTGGTTGGATAAGAAGGATAGAGCTAGTCGGGTAGTGCCTGTGATTGAGACGGCTAGTGGTGATCGGGTTCTGACCCTAAAGAGATCGTTCAGCAGTTTGCGGATCACTTCCGTACGGTGTACTCCTCTGTCTCGGATAGACCAGAGGAGGACTCACATCTCTTGTTGCGTGATATATCCTTGCCGCGACTCTCTAATGATGATAGGGAACAAATGGACGCTGCCATAACAGCAGATGAGGTGGCTTTAGCGATTCGCTCCTTGCGTTCCGGGAAAGCAATGGGTCCTAACGGCCTACATATTGAACTCTACAAACTGAAACCTGATAAGATTGCTCCCTATCTGCGAGACATGTTTTTGGAGTCTCGGGAATGTGGCTCCCTTCCCCGTGATCAGAGGTTGGCGACCATTGTGGTGATTCACAAGGATGGGAAGCCCAGAGACAGGTGTGCGTCGTATCGTCCCATTTCCCTATTAAACGCCGAACCTAAGGTTCTGGCAAAGGTCCTGGCTAATAGATTGATCACTATCATTGGTGAGCTGATACACCCGGATCAATCCGGTTTCATCCCGCATAGGAACACCGCCCTGAATCTCCGGCGCCTACATGGTGTTCTCGCAAAAGCATCGACGTTGCGTGAGCCGGCCATCTTGGCGTCGTTGGATGCCACGATGGCCTGTGATACTGTGTAATGGACATACTTATGGGCCGCGTTGGCTAAGTTTGGATTCGGACCAGGTTTTATTGGTTGGGTTAGGTTGCTCTACGAGGACCCCCTCGCGCAAATTGTTGTTAATGGCCGTGTTTCTGCTCCATTTGGTCTCGAGAGGGGAACTCGTCAGGGTTGTCCTTTGTCGCCGCTTCTGTTTGCCCTGGCCCTCGAGCCCCTCGCCGCGTGGATCTGGTGGGAGCCCTCGATGAAAGGTATTCGGTGGTCCTCGGAATTTGAAGATTGTATCTCGCTTTATGTGGACGATATTTTACTGTATCTGACTTCGCCACGAAAATCCTTGATAGTACTGTGCGACGTCTTGACCTCATTTGGTAGAAACTCAGGCCTCATCATTAATTGGACGAAATCCTATTTATACGTCCTATCAGGCAACGTCCCTCTTCTCCCGCGCAACTGTCCCATCCGGATTGCGCAAACGGGGTTTAAATACCTCGGTATATATATCTCATTGGAACCCGCAGTCCGGTATGAACGTAATCTCCTTCTGCCCTTGTCTAGATTGAAGCAAGATGTTGCGGGCTGGCGTAGGCTTCCACTTTCACCGCTTGGTCGTGCTGCCCTTTTCAAAATGATGTCTCTACCCCGTTTTCTTTATGCTCTTCAGAATACTTTCGATATTGTTCCCGCTAGTTATTTCCGGGCGATTGAGGATCTTCAGAGGAAATTGATATGGGATGGTAGACCTCGTATTTCGCTCGCTAAGCTGACGCTCCCTTGGTATGATTGGGGTATCGCCCTCCCAGATATCAAGCGATACTATTGGGTGTCCCAATTAGGAGCGATTAATCACGGCATGTACGGCCCCGACTTGAACCCCGCCTTCGCCATGGATAGGTGGCTTCTGCCTGGTGGCAACTATTATAGGGCGCTATACTCTAAATCGGTGGTCAAGGCGTTGTCGGGACCTACAAGGATAGCAGTACGCCTGTGGCAGGACGCGACTAGCGCGACAGGGTGGACGGATCGTTTGACTCGGGCGACCCCGCTATTTGGTTCTGATAAACTTGACAAGCTGTGGAATAGCAAGGGGTTCGATAAATGGGACCTCATTGGTATTAGTAAGGTGGGGGACCTCTGGGTCAAGGGGCATGTGAAATTGTTTGAGTCGTTGCAGGAGGAGTTTGACTTAAGTAACTCGGAATACTTCCGTTATGTTCAGGTTCGCCACGCTTTGAGGTCAGTTTTCCCGATCGGGGAGGTAATTCCGGAGTCGTCTCCGCTCGAAGATAGATTGTTGGATGGCTATGTGCCTGATAGCACCATCTCCCTAGTCTATAAAAAACTAATTAATGATAGATCAGACCTCCTATTGCATCTTCGAGACTTGTGGACACGTGACGGTCTTGAACTGGATGACGAGGATTGGCAATCTGTGATCTCCTCTCCAAAGGAGGTCGCAATCCCAGCTCAACTCCGGTTGGTTCAACTGAAGATTCTACATAGGATTTATGTCACTGGCCCTCGTCTAGTCCACATGGGTTTTTCTGAGGATAGTCTGTGTAAGCGAGGATGTGGCCATGTGGGGACATTCCTCCATATTATCTGGGAATGTCGTGAGATTGCGACCTTCTGGAGCAAGGTACATGAGGTGATGAATGAGGTGACGGGGATTGGCCTCCTGCCTGAGGCCAGACGCTGTTTATTGAATGTTTGGGAGCCTACGGACCACAAGGTAGCGCAAACTCACTGGGTGACCCTGGGGGCCATGATCGCTAAGAGAGATATTGCACAGTTGTGGGGGTCCCCGAGGCCGCCTACGGTTGCGACGTGGAAGGAAAACATGGACTGGTGCATGTTTAGGGAAAAGACTGTGTACGTGGCCCGGGGCCGACCCCGGAAATGGTGTAGGATATGGGGAGCCTGGAATGGCTATCGTGGAGATATATGTACGCCGCCTGTTGTGGATGTCCCTGATGTCCCAATTTCCCCCTAACCCGCATTCCACTTGTTGTTTTATATATGATTTAATTTTGCCCTGCCCTCCCCCCCTTTCCTACATTGATTGTTGATTTCTTTGTATTACTTTTCCTTCCCAGTCTTGGAATCAGTACTGTATGTAACATATTTTTCTGCCTTGCTGTTTATAAACAAAATTTAATAAAAAGAAATGTAAAAAAAAAAGCGTTGGGCTCGGGCTAGAGCCCTGCGGTACACCCATCTTAACAGGTCTCTCACACGCAATGTTGTTACCGATCTGAACAGTAGTTACACGGTCAGATAGGTAGCTAGTGAACCATTTTAGGGCATTTCCTCTGACACCAATCGCCCAAAGCCGTTGTATTAAAATGCTGTGGGAGATGGAATCAAAGGCGGCAGACAGATCGAGTAGGACGAGGATGACTGATTGATGTTTATCTAAAGCCAGTCTGATGTTGTCAGTGACCTCGACCAACCAGAATTCCTTTACCTGCTTCTTTTAAGATGCATGCTCTCGCCTTTGTTGGGTACACATGGCAAAAAATCATTTTTAATTTGCTTTCTTGGAATAGAAGCCATCAAAACTGGGTTATGATAACTGTCTTCTCTCCCCAACAGGGCAAGGTGCTCCTTTACATAAGATAACCAAGGGAGGTTCTGTGCTTTATCTAAAGACTTGCACTCATTGATTAAAGCCTGATTAACAAAGTTTCTTGTTTAACCAATATTGATCTCCATAGTATTAAGGATGCTACTTTGACATAATCTATTGGCGGAACAAGTACCAAATCTGCAACACGGAGGTATATAGGAAGGCTATTTGGGACAGACAAAAGTCTTCTTAAAAATTCCTTTTTGGACACATGAAGGGCATCCAAGTTACAGTAAATGCAAATCCCTGATCCATGTGTCACCGTGGCAAGACGTTGTGTTGTATATATTGGTCAAGGTAGCCATGTTGTGTGTTGCGTACATTGCCCATTGTAGTTTTGCTTATGTTAGCCTAACTGTGCACATTGTAGGCCTCATTTTCCTTTGCACATGTTACTATATAAACATGTTTTTGATTTTGTGACACATTGTACTTTCACATAGAACCTGCATATGTTGTCACGTTCTGTACTTTTCCTGGGATTTAGTCTGAACACCTTGTTATTTTTTCTGGCCAGGCACAGGCACCATGTCTTATCATATAGATGAGCATGAGCAGAAAGAAACACATGGAATGAGAGTGCTGAGACAAGAGCACAGCATCTGCTGAGATGTAGAACATCCATCTGTGAATGCTGAGGTACAAGGTCTGCCAGTAATCCCAGAGATCTTTGATATATAATCATTTAGCTACATCGGCAAGGGAGGGGTTTAGATTACTTTGTTCTATAAAATGACACGTTTTTCATGATTTTTGGATTATTAACCATGCTAACAGTATTTTTAGTATGCATTTGTTTTCTAATAGTGACACGTATACGGCACTTCAGAGCATGATACTTTAAATATTCTAAAGTACCTTTGTGTCTCCTGGTTACCTTATTGTGGACGAGTACGAGTGAGAGAGCAAAAGGTGTGTGTCATGTCACTGTGATCCCTGAGAGGGTCGAAAGTGTTCTGTTCAGGGGTGCCAATTCACTTGTTTCTCTGGTAAGGTTAGAAAGGCAAGTGAGGCACTATAGCTAGTCGGACTCTGACTCATAGGTACTGAGGTGGTATAATGACTCAGTCTCTACATACTGATGTTCTATGGTTCTCTGGCTGAGGAAGCAGCCAAATCTTCAGTAGCTACAGCTAAAACTGCGTCGGTAACCTGCTCTAAAACTCATATCGAAATGATATCTTGGCTGTTGCGGGTGCTTTCAAAAACAGCATCCCTTTACCGGATGACTTTCCTTCTAAATATTCCCAATATTTAAATGACCAAAATGTTCTTTTTACGACTATTCCTGGCATTGGTGATCGTATGATTCCCAACACAGACCGCATACATGATTTCATTGCAGCCTCACATGAAAGCATAGCATCTTCGCATGGCAGTGTGGCTGCTATTATTTCACTCTTACAGCATTGCTATTGGTGGCAAGGCTTATACCAACAAACCAGAAAATATGTTTTAAATTTTGGCATTTGTCAGCAGATCAAACGTTCCACTGTGTCTCATCCACCACAGACACATCTTTTTATTTCTAACAAGCCTTTTGACAACATTTACTTAGATCACTGTTGTCCTTTATTTTCTGATACTGCGGTCAAATATATTTTAGTTGCAGTTGATTCTTGCTCTAGATTCCTCTGGGTTTGGCCTCAGCACTCGGCTGACACTCAAACTGGTATTAAAGGCTTGCAAGTCTTTGTCGGGACATATGCCTGTTGCACATTCCAATCGAACCAAGGTCTGGCATTCGCTTCTAAAGCGTACAGTTATTCAATGACGTCCATGGGTGTGCAAGTGCATTTTCCTTCTCCGTTTAGATCCAGGGGAAATTCTGTTGTGGAGAGAATGAACTGTGACTTAAAGCAGTCCTTAACGGCTAGAGTATAAGGCACAGGGCGTGGTTGGTTGAACCATCAATATGGGGTTCAACAGGCATTGAAAAACTTCCCTTAAAGATCTCTGAGTGGGCAGACCCCGTATGAAGTATTTTTTGGCATCAAGATGTATGTCCCAGGCCTAGATGGTTCAGACATTGAGGCCCCCCTCCTCTTTTCCAGATGAGTACCTCAGGGTACTATATGGATCAAGATAATTTTTTTGTCTGACAGTCCATCTGTTTTATATACGCCTCCTGCATGCATTTGTATTTTCATTTCATAGTTAAAATGCACTTGTTTAGTCTCTCCTTGGATACAAGTCTGGATCATACTTTCCTTAGTTTTCTTATACATGTGGAATGAATTTATGACCGTTTATGTTCCTATGAATCAATGATCATTACTTCCTAGAACGTTCTGCTACAAAACTGGTTGACGGGGTACTGGCCCCCCATTCTTCATTGAATAAAATGAAAAGAGAGTTGTCCCCCATTAACATTTCAGCCGTTCCAGTGACTGATGGAATTTGTGGGCTAAAGTTCCGTTCAACATATTCGGTCTGATGGAGATCCTGCAGATCTCTGTCAGACCGAATTTGTTCAAAGTTTGTATGTTGTTCAAAGTTGTTCAAAGTTTCTTTGGGTGATGTAATAGTACCCGGTTGCATTCGGATGAGTGGGATGCTGATACTGTAAATTATATGCTTTCTGAATTTCTGTTTTTGAATCAGAAGATCTGTACTTTGATTCCGCAAACTATGTTGATATGTTCTGCTACCATCATTATGGACACCATTTCCAACATAGAACAGGTAGACTGTGTCCCAATTTTAATTATACCCAATGGGAACACTGTCCAACACCCCCCCCCCCTCCCCACTTCCAGCAAAAATATAAATGATGATTCAATCATTTGATCTTTCACTCACCTCTTACACAGATGATACAGAAAGTGTGGCCTCCACGGCAAATTAGGCAAATAATATGAGTACCCAGCTTCAATGCTGTATGAAAAAAACCTGGATGGACAGGAATTGCCTTAGGCTGAATACAGATTATAATTGTCTTTTATTGGCCTGTACATCAACCTGCAGAAACAACATCAATCAATCAATCAATCAATCAGGTCATTTATATAGCGCACTACTCACCCGTAGGGTCTCAAGGCGCTGGTATGGGGGGGGGGTGCCGTTACTGCTCGAACAGCCAGGTCTTGAGCTTCTTCCTGAAGGAGAGGTGGTCTTGGGTCAGGCGCAGGTCGGTTGGGAGTGAGTTCCAGGTCTTGGCGGCCAGGTAGGAGAAGGACCTTCCTCCTGTTGTCGCTCTTCGGATGCGGGGGACGGCGGCGAGGGCGTGGCTGGTTGATCTGAGGAGGCGCTTGGGGGTGTAGAAGTTGATCCGGTTGTTGAGGTAGCTCGGGCTCGGGCTCGGGCCTAAACAAACTACAGGTCCTGCAAAAGGGAGTGGGGCGACACTTGGTCACCTGGTTGTACAAGGCGCTATGCGAACACGTATATACACCTCTGGTGTCCCTACGTACCACGTGGGAGGAAGACATCGGACGTCCACTACATGAGTCAGAATGGGTTAAGGCCCTCGAAGCTCCAAAACGGACATCTAGGAAGGCCTGCTTCAAAAACATACAGTACAACATACTTCATAGAGCATATTTGACGCCAGCACGTTTGCAGAAATTCTATCCCGACACTCAATTCCTCTCTCCCAGGTGCCACTCCCCGGACGCGGACTTTCGCCACATGTTCTGGAGCTGCCCCGACCTCCACTCCCTGTGGCGGACAGTTCATGATGCTCTGAGAGACCTCACGGGACTTACGACCCTTGCCACTTGGGAAACTAGCACGCTGGGCATCTTCACAATACAGAAGCATCTCAAAGCTCATAAGCGTTTCATCTCACTAGCATTACTACTGACAAAAAGATGTATAGCCAGGCACTGGCGATCTCCCACAGGCCCCCCTACAGAGGCTTGGGTGGGAGTGGTATGTAAATGGGCAGCGGCAGAGGAGGACGCACTGCGCGAAGAGGAGACTAAGGGAACCCGAAAACCCCCCATCTCCATGGAATGGGCCATGCTACTCCACCGCTTTAGACAGTTGACACGCGATGAAGACCCAGATACCCACACGCCCACTCTCGCCAGCCCCCTTCCCCGCACGCAATTTATTTATTTATTTTATTTTATTTTTTCAATTTGTAAGGCGCTACAGCTACTCAAAAAGGGTTTCCCGGCGCCGAGACACAGCGTAAAGGTCAGGAGAGATTTCTGGCCATTCTTGTTATTGTTCGAATAGCCAGGTCTTGATGTGCTTTCTGAACCTGACATAGTTTTCCTCCTTTCGGATGAAGGGAGGGAGTGCGTTCCAGAGGGAAGGTCCAAGATGGGAAAAAGATCTACCTCCCATTTTTGCCAATTTAAATCTTGGCACACAGAAGTTGGCAGCAGATTGCGAGCGAAGATTACGCTTGGGAGTATAGGGGTGAGCCAGAGCTAGAAGGTATTTGGGTGCAGTACCCGCTTTAATTCTGAACATGTAGTTAAGGGCTTTAAAACGGATTCTGCTTTCTACCTTGAGCCAGTGGAGTTCCCGACGGTAGCTCGAGACTCCGGAATTTTTTGTGATTTTGCACAGTAGTCGGACTGCTGCGTTCTGGACAAGTTGTAGTCGACTGACTACCGCTTTGTTGGAGCCAAGGTACAGAATGTTGCCATAGTCAAGCCGAGATGTTAGGAGGGCGTTGACTACGGTCTTTTGGGTAGAGGAGGGCAGCATCCAAAGGATTTTCCTCAACCATTTGATGATGGTAAGGCATAGGCCAACAACTTTGCTGGCCTGTTGGCTCATGGAGAGGGAGCTATCCATGATGACTCCCAGATTACGAACTTGAGTCACCGGGATAGGAAAATTACCCATCTGATTTGGCCAGTGTGAAGGATTCCAAAGATCTCAACATTTTCCCAGGAGAAGGATCTCTGTCTTGTCTCCGTTGAGCTTTAATTGGTTTCTTGTCATCCAATTAAGGATGTTTTGAAGCCCTAGTTTGAGGAGAGATGGGGATGTGGGAGAAGATTCAGATAGAGAGAAAATAATTTGGGAATCGTCGGCGTAGGACATAAGGGTAAGTCCAGATTTTTCGGCTAGGTCAGCCAGGGGTCTGATATAAAGATTAAAAAACAGGGGACTCAATATAGATCCCTGTGGCACTCCGTGGGGGGCAATGAAGGTATCAGAACAGGCCAGTGAAGATGTTATTTGGAAAGTTTGTTTCGCCAGGAAGGAGCAAATCCAATCAAGGGCTTTTGCACGGACACCATTTCTGTATAACACCTTGATGAGAGTTTCGTGGGATATGGTGTCGAAGGCAGCGCTCAGATCTAAAAGCACGAGCGCGACCGTCTGACCATTGTCGAGGAGATTCCGGATGCGTTTCGTAACTCCTAGAAGGGTGGTTTCAGTCGAGAAACCAGCCCGGAAACCCGATTGGGAGGGGTGCAGAAGCGAGTTTTCTTCAGCAAAGGTGGATAAGACCGAATGGATGTGTCTTTCCAAGCATTTGGAAAAGGCAGGGAGCAGGGATATGGGTCTATAGTTAGCTGGAATTTCCGGATTTGCTGAGGGCTTTTTTAGCAACGGCGTTATCATGGCGTGGAACTGTGGAAAGTTCAAACGAAGAGTTAAGCGTATCCGCGATGATTTCCAGGGAGCGATCGTCCAGTTGTTTGATTACTTTAATCGGAATTGGGTCTCTGGGGGAGCCGGACTTGATGTTCTTAAAGATGGTTTTCAGTATGTCTACCGAGATAGGGGGCCAGGATTCCAAGGTATTTTCACAGGAGGGAGCAAGTTCCACGTCAGAAGAAGGGAGAGGTTCCTTTTTGTTGATGTTTATGTCCGTGATGATTTTTTCTATCCTTTCAGTGAAAAAACATGCTAGATCTTGGCATTGTTGAGTGTTCAGTGGAGGAGCCGAGGCTGTGGTTTGTGCGCCTGCCAGTTCTTTGACTATATTGAACAAAGTTTTCGGCTTATTGGTTGCTTCAGTGATAGTATATGAGACGAATACGGCTCGTGCTTTTGCACAGGCTGTATGATATAAACTCCTGGCTTCGTGATAGGTCTTTTTTGCGTCGAGGGCGTAATCTTTTCGCCATTGACGCTCAAGTGCTTTACATTTGGATTTTTCGTTTTTTAACGTATCATTAAACCATGGGGCAGGGTGGTGGTGTCTATTTCCTTTAATGTGAGGGGAAGGTAAGCAATGATCAGCGGCTTCGCTGAGCCATTTGTGCGTAGCTGCCACTAGGCTGTCCATGTTTTGATCGTTTCTAGGAGGGTTATCATGGAGTGCTGAGTTGAGTTTTGCCATATCCAGTAGCTTCCAATTTTTTCTGGATGTGGCTAGAAAGTCAGACTGCATGGTGTAGGTAGGTGGGAGATTAATGCTGAATTTTATTAGGTGATGGTCAGACCAAGAAATGGGAGTTGTCTATTGCCATTTTAGCTCGTTGATGTTGGAGATTATGGGGTCGAGCAGATGGCCCGCTTTGTGTGTGGGCCCAGTATTGATTAAGGTCAAATTTAGGGCCTTCAGATCGTCTAAAAAATTAGAGCAAAAGGGGATGGATGGGTCATCAAGGTGTAAGTTGAGATCACCTAAATAAATAATTAAATACCGGTACTATTTTTGAATACATTAATAATAACAGATAGCTCAATAAATAAGAGGCAGGATCCGAGGAATCTGAGTCGAACGGGCTTTATTCAGGCAAAAGGGAAGGGACGGGATCGGGCCAGCCTGAAATAAAATAGAGAGGCAGCTGCAACGTTTCATCAACAGTACAAGGTATATATAGTAAAATATCACAATTACATTACATACAGTAGGCGTAACTAATGACAAGCGTAAGATAAGAACACATGGGCGTGAAAAGAAGGCGTGCACAGGGCGTACACGTAGACATGTGATGAGAACGTCACAGAAGTGTCATGAATGGGCGGAAACATGGAGGGGGCTACCTGAGCAGCTGGGACCTTTAACCTAGTGGTGCGCGCAAACGGGCAATGACGTGTTACCAGGGAGAACTGGGGGCTATGACTTCTGAACTAGAAGAGGAGACTAAAGTCTGCGGTGTCAGGACGACATGTACCTATAGCATATCTGGTATCTAGTGTTTGAAGTACATGTTGATAGAATCTAAAAGTTATCAGGGCAAAGGCTACTTGACACTAAGGCTGGTGCATGCATATATTCTACATGTATTGCGTGTGCTATGAATCTTCATGAATATTAATACAGTAATTCTCTTGCATGGAGACAGAAAGACTAGACTATAGCTGGAGATGTTTATGCGGTTCAGTAGCTTAGGAATGTGAAGACGGAGAGCTGAACTGATAACTGGAAGCATAACATATTCTTGGCAGACAGGCAGGCAGAGCCAGGCCGGGCACCGCGCTGCACGGCAGGAAGTAAGTGAAGGGTCAGGGATGCAGGTGGGGGCTGTATCGCTCCTCGGAGTGGGTTCAGGAGACTGGAGCTTGAATCTAGTGTCCGGGCCCTTTGAGGCCTAGAAACGGGGACAATGCGGTGAATATAACGTGCATACTATAAAACGTGGCAACATAGGCCTAATACTCGTTGCTTTCACGAGAACTGGAAACTGGCATACTAGAGTTGGACACAACTATAATTGCGTCTTTAATCGATCATAGGGGGATATATGCATATCGATCATGCACATATATCATAGGATGGGGAACACGTAGGCACATATGACAAGGCAAAATTCAATTTTCCTCATTCCCTCCTTGTGCCCTACGTTTCCATCAGGAAACATCAATATTCATGATACCATCTATCTGTTCATATAGCATCATTTGCTCGTCTCAAATTGTCTTGGAACGGGACTTAGGACTAGGAATACAAGAGGTAGCACACAAGCCGCAAATCGCAGGGCCACACTGTAAACAGAGGCAGCAACTGAATATGATCATTACTGCTATACCTAGGAATGACAATACTTTCCATCCCCAGGCAGATATTATACTCCAGAGCCAACCGGACTATGTCCAGGTGCCTGGATTCTGGTGTAACTGATGGGCAATTTTATGAAGTCTGGTTATAGCTGAATAAACAGACGGCGCGTTATTAGGAATGAAAATGCAGGAACTAGATCCGATGACTCTACAAGCTCCTCCCCTATCGGCCAGTATGACGTCAAGGACGAGACGATTTTGGAGCACGACAAATCTCATAGCAGATTGCTCTTCAGTTAAGTTACCTAGAGCGGAAGTAGTCTCATTCACTACTGCTTCAAGGGTTCTGGTTAGCCTACGTATTAACTTACTATTCTGGACGGGACCTATGAAGAAAAAGAAACCTTTATTGAAATCTTGATACTGTTCTAAGGCAGTTTCAGTTTGATCGACAATTGGGGACTCAACCTCCCTTTTATGTCTAATGTGTACTAGATGTGTGTTTCTGTGATAATCGGATGGGGCTAGGAAAACTGGTGGCAGTAGGAAGGCAATGTAACATGTTCCATCCCAATCGAGGGGCAGACGAACATATGCGGTCTGGCCACAAACAAAATAAGAATGACGTGAGGCTTTGAAAATAGATTTCCCACTGTCACTATACTCGACCATAGTAGTACAATCACTATGTCCTACATGTGCGGAACCATTCTTTCTAACACATAATTCGCCTTTAACGGGTAGAACTGAAATAGCAGGCAAATCTGGAGTAGTCTCGGACTGAACATTCAGAACCATGAAATTCGAGGAATAATTACCTAGATCATATACTTCATTTTCTAGATCTAACCCTGTTCTATGGGAAAGTCCTTCCTTGTCTGGGAAACATGTTCTATTCAGAAGGGACATATCATTTGAGGATGACGTTAACGTGGACCATGCTCCACACGAACCATTGTGTGAAAACGGATAGGGAAAGAGTGGCAGAACTCCCTTCGGTGTCTGGAAAGGGGGGAGTCGACCACACACCCAACAATTAGTGGCATTGCTGGTCTGGTGTGAATAGTGTAACATTCGGATAAAAGTATTATTACGCATAGCAAGACGATAGGATAACTCGTGAGGAGGCAGGTCACTAAATGTGTGCTCTACTGTAACATTAGATAACATATGTACATGTGAATTAATAGGAAAACATAAATGTAAGGCATAACTTATGCAGGTAACCATAAGACTCAGAAATAACAGAAAAAACAGAGTAACAATGCATCTACTTCGAAGATTCTTTTGATAACGTATTCTCTTAGAGTTTTGACTAACTCTCTCACTGTGTGGGTCTATCTCATACATGTCAGGAACCTGTCTAACCGTTTCACCCGAGAGGGACTTAGACAATTAAACTGGCTGACTTACTAGACCGAAGCTTCTCTTTATACTCCTGCTGCGGAGTTTTCTCTAACAGGGGAAGTTTAGATTCAGTGTCTGGGCAGTCCTTGAGAACGGGGCAGTCCTTGAGAAAAGTCTTTGGTTTAAGTCCATGAAATCTCTTTACATGACTGGAGTGTAACCACCCCTTCCTTCCTTCGATCTTCACGGCGGTCCTTGTTGTTAGTAGTACAAGTCGGGGCTCCTTCCAGCGGGGCTCCAGCGGACTTGAACGATCAAAATTCCTCACGAGGACCAGGTCGCCTGGTATGACCTCATGCGGTTTCACTTCGGTGTTGTCTGGAAAAGCAGCGGCAACCTGTGAACGACAAGATTGTAGTGCAGACATCAAGGAGGCCAAGTAATCTGTCAGCATATTACTGTCAACATCTGTAATTGTACGTGGTCTAGGTGTACCCCACATGTTAGGGGGGCGACCGAACACTACCTCATAAGGGGACAGACCTGAACGGGAGTGAGCGACCATTCTCATATAGAAAAGAGCGACTGGCAGTGCTATTATCCAATCTACACCTTTCTCTGCACATACTTTGGCGAGTCGGATTTTCAGAGTCTGGTTATGTCTCTCTACGAGACCGGCTGCTTCAGGATGTCGTACACAGTGGAACTTCCACTGGTACCCTAACAGAAGGGATACTTGTTTCATGAGCTCGGATGAGAATGGCTGGCCGTTATCTGAATACACGACCCTAGGCAATCCATAGCGGGGGAAATACTCACGAACCAACTGCCTGGCAGTGGTCGCAGCAGTGTAATCTGGAACTGGATATGCTTCTGTCCACCTGGACAAAGCGCATACAACTACGAGGACATACTTGAAACCTCGACATCGCTCCATCTGAATATAATCCATCTGGAGGACTTCAAAAGGGTGGTCAGGAGGATGGAATCCCCCTTGTTCCACCGGGACACCTTTACCTGGATTGAACTGACAACAGATCATGCAGGTACGCACTTTCTGCTTAGCTGCTGCTCGTAAATGCTTGTTAAACCAGAGGTTCTGAATACTGTCTAGCATGGCTTTTTCTCCTAAGTGTGCTGGACTATGTGCGGTGTTAATAATGACTTGAACCATAGAGTCGGGGAGAAACCATGTGGCTTTTCCCTTCGTCAACCATCCTTGATCTGTCTGGACCCCTCCTTGTTCAGACCATTTCTTGATTTCATCGGGAGTAGCATGTGACTGTATATCTATTACGTCTTGTGTAGGGTCCTTAACTGTCATACAAGTAGTCTGATCTGGAATGTCTGTCTGTGTCGGGTTAACTGAAATGTCTGGAGTCTGAGCTGTAAGCTTGGCTGTTCGATCTGCTAGATCGTTACCCTGGGAAATGATATCAGTGACTTTCGTATGTGCTTTGCACTTCATGATAGCGATAGCTGTCGGTAAATGTATTGCATCTAACAGAGCTTGAATGAGGGGGCCATGCTGAATCTTGGTTCCATGAGAAGTCATAAAACCTCTTTCTTGCCAGAGCACTCCAAAGTCGTGTACGACTCCGAATGCATAACGTGAATCTGTGTATATGTTTACTTTCAGGTTCTTGGCTCGTATGCATGCTTGGGTCAGAGCAACGAGCTCTGCTGCTTGAGCAGACAGGGTATCAATACGATGTGTTTCCACAACTTCAGTTTCAGTAGTCACTGCATACGCGGCTACTAGTTCTCCTGTACTTGTTCTCATACATGAACCATCCACATAAAGTGTCAGGTCAGGATCAGGTAATGCAATATCTGTCAAGTCTTGTCTTGGCTTTGTCATGGTGTTAACAACTTCCACACAGTCATGTGTGGCAGGATTTGAGGTAACTGACGGTAACAGTGTAGCGGGATTTAAAATGTTGCAGCGTCTGATTTCTATGTGTGGCTGGAACAGTGTCAGTTCATAACCTGTTAAACGTGCAATTGTCAAGTGCTGAGTCTGTGTTCGGTTTAAAAGAACTTCCACGGAGTGTGGAACTTGTACTGTCAGGGAGTGTCCTAACACTATGGAATCACTTTGTCTGATAGCTAGAGCTGTGGCTGCAACTGACTTGAGGCACGCAGGCAGAGCCTGGGCCACTGGATCTAATGTGCTAGAAAAATAAGCACAGGGCTTGTATTGTCCTGCTTGATCTTGTGTGAGAACAGATAATGCAGTACCATCACGTTCAGTAACAAAAAGTGTAAAAGGCTTACTGTAGTTTGGTGTTGCTAGAACAGGTGCTTGGCATAAAGCTTTCTTTAACTCATTGAAAACAAGTGTATGTTCCTGGGTCCAAGGGAGGACAGTCGATACGGCTGCCTCCTGTGTCGTTAACTGTATCAGTG
The DNA here is from genome assembly GCF_964261635.1 of Lissotriton helveticus. NCBI lineage: Eukaryota > Metazoa > Chordata > Amphibia > Caudata > Salamandridae > Lissotriton > Lissotriton helveticus. Next base: position 1,200,562,003 of record NC_136059.1, read on the forward strand.
GTTTGGCTAGAAATGCGTACTGAGGAATCCATTGTCTGCAGTAAGAAGTGAGGCCGATAAAAGCTCGTACCTCCTTCTGTGTCTTGGGCTGTGGAAGATGTGCTATTAACTGGATACGGTCTGGTGTCAACTGCCTACCCCTCTTGGACAGTAAGTGTCCTAGGTAGACCACTTGCTGGACACAGAATTGCAATTTGGAAGGGGACACCTTGTGCCCCATCTCGGCTAGGAAATACAAGACTGTAAGTGACGCACGTTCGCAGTCACGTTCAGAACGGGCTGTGATCAGTAGATCATCGACATACTGGAGCAGAGCAGTGTCAGTTGGCATGTGAATATTGTCTAGTTGTCTTTTCAGTGCTTGACTATAAATGCTAGGACTTTCTGTGAAACCTTGAGGAGCTCGTGTGAATTTATAGCTTCTTCCATTTAAACAGAATCCGAAAAGAAACTGGCTGTCTGGATGAATGGGGACACTAAAGAATGCGTTCTTGAGATCGATAACTGTAAAGAACGTAGCTTCAGAATCAATGGCTGTCAATAGGGAAGAAATATCTGGAACCACTGGGTACTGGGGTATGATACATTTATTAAGTTCTCGAAGGTCAATCACTAATCGATAAACTGGAGGTGCATTGGGATCAGTACGTTTCAGGATCGGAATGATAGGAGAATTACATACATTGGAGTCAGTTTCTACAACTACTCCTTGAGCAATGAGCTCGTCAATAATTTTGGATAAGGCTGCTACAGCCTCAGGTGGCAATTTGTACTGTCGGATTCGTGGTAATACAACACCTTTCTTCAGGGTAACACGATGGGGTGTGATGTGCATACAACCTACATCAGTTGGGCCTTGCGCCCATAAATGCTGTGGTACATTCAATAATCTTGGATCAAAATCACGTAATACATAATGACCTTTAAAATCCCTCAGAAACAGTCGCACCCCTTCTGGGGAGCAACATATGACTGCCCCTAATTCTTTCAGGGTTCTAATGCCTAATAAATTTTCTGGACATGATTTCGTAAGTAACAAGTCTGTAGTTCGGGACAATGGACCAACTTCTAGAGTAACTGGTTTCGATATTTCATTAACAATAGGCTTTCCTGAAAATCCAAGGGAAACATTTCTAGAGCCTGAGAGTGGAGCCCCTGGAACCTCGTCATGACTGATGGTAGTCCTACTTGCCCCTGTATCAATCAGAAACTTTCTGTCTTTCCCTAATACTTGACTGTGTACGTAGGGACCCTCTTGATCTACAGGAATCTCGATGAGAGGCAAGCCAACCTCCCTCTCTAGGCTGTTTCATGAATACGGCTGATAATCTGGATACTCTGACTGTGCGTACTGGTACATCTGCTGTGTAACGTGTTGTGTTGCAGCTATAGGCTGCGGTACTGTAACTGTCTGTTGTGCAGTCTGCGGTGGCTGAGAAGTCTGTGAGACTTGTTCTTGTCTAGGCGGACGTGGTCTTTCTTTTGTCTTACCAGTAGCTATGTTATGTTTCAGAACTGCACATTCGTTTATATAATGACCTGGCTGTTTACAGTAATTGCAGGTCCCTCTAACGGGAGCTGCAGGATGACTAGCTTGACTCGGACCCCTCTTCTGACTGTCTTGCGGAACAGACTGTGCAACTAGTACTTTCATTTTCGTGTCTTTCATACGTCTCCTTTCGTGTTCCTGCTCCTCCCTAATTCTGTTCTGGTGGTACTGTAACATCTGGAGCATCTGTGACGGAGTATTAGCTTGCCAGGTACTTTCGACCTTCAGTACTCGATTTTTAACTTGTGGACTTGAATTCTCAACTAGTTTGGTAACAAAAAGATGGGGATACGATTCACTACTTGTTTTCAGACCACTATTAATAATGAAACATTTCTCAAATCTAGAATAAAAATCACTAGTATCTTCGTCTTGTTTCTGTTTACAGGCTGAGATGGCATCCCAATCTTCCTTTTTCGTGGCTAGTAATCTTGGCAAAACTTGTATCAATAACTCGGGCAATGCTTTAGCTTTATCCCCAAGCCCGGTACCTGGTACTCGTGTGTTATCTTCAGTCTCTAATGCGGTCCAATCTATCTTTTTCTCTCCCACCTCCCATTCTTTTTCTTTGAGTTTTTCATATATGCCCGCAGGCAACAGGACCTTTAACATTTTAATGATATCAGGATACGTGTACTCTCCCATACGGAGCATTTCCTTTAATTCACGGTGGAACCCTGCTGGATCTTTATCGTGACAGGGTATTAACTTCTTCATTTCCAAGAGTTCTATTTTCGTGATAGGGGTGTAAACAAATACTCGTTCTAGACCACCCCCCTCTACCTTAACTGGATGTACTTCTCGTAACGGATTCTGTCTGTCTATGTAGAATGATTTTCTTTCTGGGGGTGGAACAGGAACAAAATGTGGATTCAGAAACGTTCTGTATTTGTGGCGCTGTTCTAATATGACACTAACTAAATCGGTACCTAGACCTTTCCATCTGTTTAGGAGTAACTCGTTCAATACATCATGTAAAGGACCTGGATCAGAATGCTGATCCTCATACAGTGTAATGAGGTGTTGGATCATATACGTACCCACCAGACGCTGCTCGGCTGGGGGCAGTTTCAGAAACGTTTGGGCCACTATTTCATCTGGAAATGTGGTAGAATCACTAGTCCATCGGACTGCTGATCGGGCTAGTTCTTGTTCATGCATGGTACTAAGCTCGCTATAACCTATTCGAGATTTCAGAATTTGATCGGTGGCCTGGAATACTTGTTCAAGAGAATACTGTTCTGGTACTGGAGGAGGAACAGCTTTCTTGTAATCTAGGCGTGAATGTCTGTCGGAAAATCTAGTTCTACCTACATACGCTATTCTGGAAGGATTCTCGCTGTCTACCTCTCCATTAGAAGAGTCATACTCTTTCTCGATTGCTCTTTTTGCTACCTCTTTCTGGTGTATACTTATAATTTCCTTACGAATTTTCTTGTACATACTGTCTACACTACCTTGTGTCTTGTGTTTTCCCTCGGCTATATTGTCACTCCACTTAGTCAGACCTTTCATCTCGTCTTTATCTTTATCAGGATAATCTTGCTCTCTTATTAAACAGTTAATCAAGAACTGTAAAATCATATGTTGAGTCTCGGTTTTTCTGTATGCCATAGCTTCGTGAATACTTCCTGGATTCTCTCCTGTACGGATAAAACGATATATTCTGTCTAGATATTCCTTCATGTCGGGCAGGGTGGCCAGAAAGGTGGCAACCCGTCTTAAACGTAATGAATATATTACCATGTGATCTTCGCCTGGAACTGGATCATATATACAGTCAGTAAGAAGTCGCTTGAGGTCTGCGTGTGTAGCCAGTTTTGGCGTACGCTGTAACGCTGCGTCATGCGGCGTCAGTCTTCTTACTTGAGGCGGGGTGATAGGAGCACTTCCCCCCACTGCTCCTGAACTAGAATCGTCAGTTAATACTGGACGTGCTGGTAAAGTGACTGGCACAACGGGTACATTTACTGTGGGCTGGTCCGGGGGCACTGGCACATTAACTTGGCCCACGGGACCAGTGGCTGGAGGAACAGGAATTACATTATTAACAGGGGGCTGAGGGTGAGCAGGCGGAATAGGATTTGCATATGCTGGAACTGTGTCGTCCAAGTAGGACGAAAGAAAAATTTCAGCTGCGGTCGGTTTATGACGCAGCTTAATCGGGACCAATGGTGGCGGTAAATTACAGGGTGCTTCCGGGGTTGCCTTCGGCAAGCCCTCGGCAAGAAGAGGATACATACCTTTAATAAGGGCATTTCTCTGTCTGTCTGACTGTTCTGTTCTAACTCGTTCACCTTCTTCGATTAATTCCCTTTCTTGGGCTTTTTCTGCGGATTCCCTACTTAATTCTGTTTTCCTGAATTCTTTTTCGGTTCTTTTATGAGATTCTTTGCGCCATAACTCGATGGCATCTTTCTGGGACTGTCTGGCTTTCTTTTTCCATAATGCTTCTTCTACTCGCATGATGCACTCGGCATCCCATGTACCTGATACAGGCCATCTATATTTCTCTTCAAGATCTTTCGTATAATCCGCCCATAAATCTAGATATAATATGGCATCTAAGCCATGCTTGTGATACATGAAATGTCCAGGACTGTCCCTAGGAGGGACAGGAACTGCTTCCTCGAGTAACCCTTTTCTGGTTTTTATCTGACGTAATTTCGAGAACAGAGGCATGACTGAGTTATACTTGGAACACAATACACAATAATCACAGTAATGAAATGGCAAACAAATCACTCATACCACGACATAGAAATACATTAATGACAGTTCGAGCAGAATACTACCTGATGCACTGAAAACATAACACATGAATTTCTCGAGAACGGACTTACTAGAATTACTGGATGCACTGCTAAAACAGTACAGAACATACCGGTCTCATAAAGAGACACGTCATACCGTATCCACCTAGGTGAATACTTCGGACTGGATCTGTGTACCCAAACCCATCGGACCAGGAACAAACTAATGATCCTGTCTAGATACTTCCCCCGCAACGGTACTCACCGGGAAGCAGAAACTGGAAGGCCTCGGACTGGACTGGACTGCTACGACGTCGGACTACGAACTTCGGACTTCAGAAACAGGTGGGCCTCCGGATACCTCGGACCTTGCTCTCTCGGCTTGGGCTCTGGTCGGGACGAACCGCATTCCACACCGCCTCGTCTGGATGCCGGACCGCAGTTCCCGTCTCCTCCGTGGGCCTGAGGGAGACTTGAAGCAGAAATATCTGCACGTGCACGGTAGAGTTCCGTCACGGCTGCAGAGGGTCAGGGGGCCTGCGTTACATCGCCGGCGCGTGGGGAAAGGGCACGTCCCTGTTCGGGCGCCATTTATGTGGTAAATAAATAATTAAATACCGGTACTATTTTTTAATACATTAATAATAACAGATAGCTCAATAAATAAGAGGCAGGATACGAGGAATCTGAGTCGAACGGGCTTTATTCAGGCAAAAGGGAAGGGACGGGATCGGGAAAGCCTGAAATAAAATAGAGAGGCAGCTGCAACGTTTCATCAACAGTACAAGGTATATATAGTAAAATATCACAATTACATTACATACAGTAGGCGTAACTAATGACAAGCATAAGATAAGAACACATGGGCGTGAAAAGAAGGCGTGCACAGGGCGTACACGTAGACATGTGATGAGAACGTCACAGAAGTGTCATGAATGGGCGGAAACATGGAGGGGGCTACCTGAGCAGCTGGGACCTTTAACCTAGTGGTGCGCGCAAACGGGCAATGACGTGTTATCAGGGAGAACTGGGGGCTATGACTTCTGCACTAGAAGAGGAGACTAAAGTCTGCGGTGTCAGGACGACATGTACCTATAGCATATCTGGTATCTAGTGTTTGAAGTACATGTTGATAGAATCTAAAAGTTATCAGGGCAAAGGCTACTTGACACTAAGGCTGGTGCATGCATATATTCTACATGTATTGCGTGTGCTATGAATCTTCATGAATATTAATACAGTAATTCTCTTGCATGGAGACAGAAAGACTAGACTATAGCTGGAGATGTTTATGCGGTTCAGTAGCTTAGGAATGTGAAGACGGAGAGCTGAACTGATAACTGGAAGCATAACATATTCTTGGCAGACAGGCAGGCAGAGCCAGGCCGGGCACCGCGCTGCACGGCAGGAAGTAAGTGAAGGGTCAGGGATGCAGGTGGGGGCTGTATCGCTCCTCGGAGTAGGTTCAGGAGACTGGAGCTTGAATCTAGTGTCCGGGCCCTTTGAGGCCTAGAAACGGGGACAATGCGGTGAATATAACGTGCATACTATAAAACGTGGCAACATAGGCCTAATACTCGTTGCTTTCACGAGAACTGGAAACTGGCATACTAGAGTTGGACACAACTATAATTGCGTCTTTAATCGATCATAGGGGGATATATGCATATCGATCATGCACATATATCATAGGATGGGGAACACGTAGGCACATATGACAAAGCAAAATTCAATTTTCCTCAATGAGAGAGAAGTTCTTTGAGGCAATGTAGTATGGAGTGATATGATTGGCTAAGTGTGATGCCCATTGGGAGGAATTACCGGGGGGCCGGTATATCAATAAGCCTGACATCGTGAAGTTCGGGTTTAAAGAGATTTTGAAAAAGCTGGCTTCACAGTCAGGGATGGCTACTGGTTCCAGCGTACATTTCAAATCTCTGCTAAAGATAATTGCAATTCCACCACCTAGTTGTTTGTTTCTGTCTATCCTAGTGATGGCGTAATTGGCGGGGAGAGCCGTAGCAACGTCTGGGCCAGCACTATCGTGTAGCCACGTCTCTGTCAAGAAGAGGACGCTGGGATTTTCATCCAATAGGAGGTTGAAGATGTCAAATTTGTGTTTTGATAATGAGCGGCAGTTTGTACTATAGAGCACGTATTTTTGTGCCTCAGCGTTGCGGGGCTGTTTGCGTTTCCTGTGCCTCCGTGGAACGTCAGGATAGGGTTGGTGGATGGTAGTAGTAAGTTTGCAGTTTGTGCAGGATATAACTCCTGTTTTATGGAGGTTGAGTATTGTGCACTTCATGTTCGTGATAGGGCGAAGAGCTCTTAATTCCGAAGGGGATCTTACCAGACTTATGTGAGAGGGGGGAGCGTAGTCTTCTGCCCCGTGCCCTGTACAGGCCCGGACGGGCACAGACGGGCTAGTCTTTGGCGTGTCTTCGGTGTGCTGAGGGTGCGTCTGCTGCGCTCGTCCGCTGCGCTACCGGGTAGTGTGCATAGTTGTGGGGAGGGGGAGGGGGCATGGCTAGTTGTGAGAGGCGTGGCCCAGTGTCTCGTGGGCAGTGATGGCGGCGAGATTTGGCCCTTCCTACAGCAGCGCTGGCTCCGCTGTGCAGGAGGGTGTCATCAAGAGCCCAGTTACAATTTAGGATAAGGTGAGCAACACAGTTAGTAACACAGTTTGTTTTTAAAATCAACAATAAAGTGCAAAAGTACGCTGTTAATGAAAAAGTCGAGGAGCGACACCCCCGGCTTCCGCCTCAAGGGTAGCTGTCAAGTCAACACCGGCTCGTTTATCAGCGCGGCGTTTTAGGCATTCGGGAGGGGGCGTGGCTAGTTGTGAGGGGCGTGGCCCAGTGTCTCGTGGGCAGTGATGGCGGCGAGATTTGGCCCTTCCTACAGCAGCGCTGGCTCCGCTGTGCAGGAGGGTGTCATCAAGAGCCCAGCTACAATTTAGGATAAGGTGAGCAACACAGTTAGTAACACAGTTTGTTTTTAAAATCAACAATAAAGTGCAAAAGTACGCTGTTAATTAAAAAGTCGAGGAGCGACACCCCCGGCTTCCGCCTCAAGGGTAGCTGTCAAGTCAACACCCGCTCGTTTATCAGCGCGGTGTTTTAAGCATTCGGGAGGGAGCGTGGCTAGTTGTGAGGGGCGTGGCCCAGTGTCTCGTGGGCAGTGATGGCGGCGAGATTTGGCCCTTCCTACAGCAGCGCTGGCTCCGCTGTGCAGGAGGGTGTCATCAAGAGCCCAGCTACAATTTAGGATAAGGTGAGCAACACAGTTAGTAACACAGTTTGTTTTTAAAATCAACAATAAAGTGAAAAAGTATGCTGTTAATGAAAAAGTCGAGGAGCGACACCCCCGCCTTCCGCCTCAAGGGTAGCTGTCAAGTCAACACCGGCTGTCAAGTCAAACACGTCCGCAATCCCTAAACATCCACTGATGGCACACTTGTGCGGCCTACAGTCGCACTCTAACACCCGATACCTTCGCCAACTGGTCCCTGCACACAACCTGACACAGAACCTCCCCCCTCTAACGACCCTAGTATAATATCGCACGACTCACTGACCCATAAGTCACCCGACCCATCTTCTTCCTGATTTTCCCACACTCTGCGCCTCCATGCTCCTTTCCCGAGTTACCACCCCCCAAATTCTTCAGCGATATTGGTACATGGACTCTACAGATTTACTCCACTTACCACCGATGTAATGGAATTTTGTATGAATGTCCTACGAGTTATTGCCTATATGTCTGCCAATGAGATCTGTATTGTTCAAATAACAAAATGCCAATAAAAAAAAGTTTAACAAAAAACAAACTACAGGTCCTGCAGAACTCAGATGCCAGAGTTCTGGTCAACCTACCAAAACAACAGTCTGTCACTTCGGGCATTAAAGATCTTCATTGGCTGACAATCAGAAACCGTGTCAAATTCAAACCTCCCTGCCTTACTTTTAAGGCATTACATAGCACAGGTCCTGAATTCTTGAGAAACTCGTTTTTCTGGTACACTCCTAATAGGAACCTTAGATCTATGGGTTCCAGTACAGTCACACCATCCAGATTTAAGAAAACTAGATGGGGTGGCTGCAGCTTCCACGCAAGAGCAACCAGACTCTGGAATACTCTACATTCCCACATTAGATCTGCATTCTCTCTGCTAGTCTTCAGAAGGCTTCTCAAGACCTCGCTTTTTAACTTGTAATCTATTCATCTCTCCATGCCTCTGTACTATGCTTAGCTATCAGCGCCAAGACACCCTTGGGTATACGTAGTGCTATATAAATTCATGTAACATAGCATAATATAACATAAATATACTTATTTCAATAGATATGACTCTTCAGACAACAGGTCATATTATTTTTAATTAACTCCAACATCACCAAAGAAATATATGCTTACTCAAACGAAACCTATATATACTGCTATGCTCATTAATCTGTTGACCCATAAAGATTATGATAACTGGAAGGACACCATTGATTTAAAATCAATTTGGGGCATGGGTACTGGCAGGTTCAAGGCACGGAAACCTTTTTTCGAGCTTGTTTAATTCACACACAAATGATTTTCTTGAATGAAACAATCCAGCAAACTACTTGTCTAGGATTGACTAAGAATAAAGAAATGAATGCCCCGACCGTTCCCTCTATCGCCCATTTTGATAATTGTCAGAATTAAAAAAAATCATACAGAAGGGGGTTTAATTCAAGTAGACCTGCTTCCTGATACTAATACCACTTATTCCGTATGTTAACAATGGTTGGAACATTCCACACGGTCAGCAGTAAAAGAACATCTTTCTCTCCTGTCTGAGGACATGATTTTATCAGATTTTCTTTTGGGTCCCAAATCCCCAAGTTCTAAAAGATTTATAAATGGTACTTGTAATGAAATTTGGAAATTATCCCAAATGGAAGCTGCTGCATGTTTGAGACAAATAGACTAAGATAATTTGGACAAAGTGTTAGTTGTCGATAATAGTATTAATACGCTGTCATCTTGTATTTATAATTTAAACAACATTGTGAAGAGGTCATATAAGAGAAATGCAAACCTTACGAAGGATGGAGATCCTCCCACATATATTTGGTTGGTAATAAGTATAAGGTATGGCAAGTTGGAAACACTCTCCAATTATGTACAATTCTGTAGCCTGTACCTAATATCTAGAAGTGTTTTCGTTTTAAGAGAGGGATATATTAGGCCCTACCGCAACTAGAGTAAAAAGACCAAGAAAAACGTAAAAAGTCTCGAAGATGGCCTGTCTCTGATAGGGAGTCTGGAGGAAAGGGTGGGACAGAGGATGAGAGTGAGAGAGAAGGGATTGAAGAAAGAAATTGTGGAAAAAGAGAGACAAAGAGACGAGATAGAGAACAGAGAACAGAGAGAAAGTGTGAGATAATATGGAGGGAAGAAAGAGAGGGAAAAGAAATGAGAAGAGAATGTGATTGAGATGGTAAAGAGGAGAGGAAGTGTGTGAAACGGGAGCTGGCAGAGTGAGTGGTGTGTGAACAAGCAGCTACAATGATGCTACTAAGGCAAACTTTACTGCACATTACACATTGCTTGAAGTGATAGCCCCACCACTACCACAGCCTTCCCAAGTACCATGCATTAGGGGTTGAACTAAGGCATTTTAGTGCTGGTGTCCACATCGTCGCACTGAAATGCATTAGTCACGCATTACACCTCTTCAACCTCATTTGTAAATTGTGTAAATGTACAGTCCCAGGTACTTTAATCACTGCTGGCCGGGCCTGGACTAGTTATGGTGATGGAATGAAGAGGGGGAGTCATTTAAAACACAAACAACAGCAAGCACAAGCCCAGCTCATGTGGATCTGTTGTCTTATGTTGCTTTCCGGTTGATGCCGTAATTGATTGGCTTCTTTCTAGCACTTTGCCATGTTATCCTGATGGCTATCCTGGCGCAATATGACAGGCAACTTCCTTATTTCAATGTATTCCTTCCACCCAAATGGTCTCCTCAGTACCCCAGGCAGACATGTTCCAGGCACGGAGAAAGAGTGAGAATCGGACTGCTCAAAGGTACAGTGGAACTTGACAAATACATGACTTAAATGAGTCCTTTGAACTCGAGGGGAAAAAAAGCAAGAGTATTGCATTCAAAAATAGGATGTGGCGTTACGGTCAGAGGTGTTGACTTTGAAACTAGAGAACCATTTCAAGTATTGGCGACGGCTCAACAGACTGCAACTCTGGGCAAATCAGTTAATGCCCCAGTGCCTCGGAAAAATAAGCGTTACCTTGAGTAATATTACTGGTGCACATGTAAAAGAGCTACTATACATTCAGTTAAGTTTACGCTATATAAAAACTGCAAAAAGTATCTTTTAGAGATGCTCTGGTCTGCAGCAGGCAAGGATGTAATTCAGCATCGATTGTGGAAATGTACACAGTCGCAATGGGACACACAGCTAAATTACCATGAAGAATCCAAGAGCTTCCTTCATGATTCCTTATTTTATAGGGTTCCCTGAAACAGTAAACAAGGTCCTTTTTGGTGAACCACAAAAATGATATACTTCGTAACAATGTGGTATACAAACAGTAAATTGGTATTTTACTTGAAAATGTCAACGTTTTCGTGACACACTGCAAGTTTGCCAACGGGTGTAATGTTATTTTTTTTAACACATACTTTAATGCATTTTTGTTAATACAAACTGTCCATAATACAGGATATTGGTGTGCATCTCATGAGCACGAATAACATACTGTATTCTATAACTGAGTATCACATCGTAGTCATTAGTTTCCGGTTCCCTCTGTGTTAGAACTTATGCAATTATAAAACCATGGACAAAAATCAAGCACTCAAGAAAACTGCATCCTTCCACCCGGATCCCAAACCAAACCAGATCTCCTATGTGTCACCAAAGAACCTTCGCTACGAAAATAAACCATTATTTACAAACCCGTCAAACGATGCTGACAATAGACACCGTGTACCTATGATCTCCAGGGCAATACCCCATCTGGATCAGTGAATACTTATTCCCTGGGACCCCACAACCAAGCCGGGATCCGGATCATGTGACTTAAAGCTCGCCAATGCAAAAAGAACAGAAGATGGATGGAATTCTGAATTAATCAAACATTCACCCCCAGTCACAGATCTGGGTTAAATCCATCTTTTTTTGCATGCCACGCCGTTCCAGTTTAGACCCAGCCATATGCAAATCAGTCTTGACACTGTTCCCCATGGGAACAGTCCAGTCTGAACTGCAAGGCCAGGTCTTCTCTGGACCAGAAGCAAAAATCATGGGACCCGTTTCGGGTTAACACCACTCATCAACCAGGCTAGCTTGAATCTGGTGGCGTAGCAAGCACAGGACCCATGTCTGGGCATACGCCACTGTTCCACCAGAATGGAAGCAGGCTAAATTACTACCGTTACTGAAAAATCCCTCCCTAGACCCTGGGATACTTGCCAGCTACCGACCAATCTCTCTTCTTCCGGCCGTAGCAAAGGTGTGCAAGAAAGCAGTCTTCAGACAGCTGTGCACGTTTGTTGAGTCATTTGGTGCCCTCCGTCACGCTCACTCTGGATTCAGGGCATCCTATAGCACAGAAACAGCTCTTGTTGAGATGTCGGAGGCAATAAGGGACTGCCTGGATGCAGGCGGTAGAGCGGCTCTGGTCTTACTAGACCTCTCTGCCGCCTTTGATACTGTGCCACACCATCAACTACTTGCTCGTCTATCAAAACATTGGCGTAGCTGGACATGCTTGGAATTGGATCAAATCCTTTCTAGAGGATCGAACCCAACAGGTTTTTGTTGGCCCCATTCTCTACAGCCCCCAGAAGGGTGGCCACTGGAGTCCTGCAAGGCTCTACTTTAAGCCCCCTGCTTTTTAATATTTCTATTACTCCCTTGATTTTCTTAGCAGAGGAGTTGGGAGCGAAGATCATTGCATATGCGGATGATACCCAGCTTCTGTGGAGCTGGAGGGAAAACAACCTGTCCCTGAATAAAGCTAAGAATTGTCTTTCTGCCATTTTTAAATGGCTTGCATTGGCGCAGCTGAAATGCAACAAGGATAAGTCTGAGGTCCTCTTATATGGATCCTTTCCCCTGATCTTCAGAGAAGCTCTGTGGCCCTCACACTATCCTCGGCCCAACTCGGATGGTAACCCTGTCAAGAACTTGAGGGTTTGGTTCTGACCTTAGGTTCTCTATGCAGTTAAAAAAACTTGCTGGGGTGTGCTTTGGTACACTGAAATCTAAAAAGTTTCTTCCTCTGTTACCCAGGCCAGCCAAGGAAATGGTGATCTGTGCTCTTATCCTGTCGTACATTGACTATACCAATGCTTTGTACATTGGTCTGCCTGACTACCAGTTAAAGAAACTCCAGACAATACAGAATGCAGCCAGGGTTCTGCTGGGAATTCCAGGAAGATCGAGTGTGAAACAGCATTTGCAGAACCTTCACTGGCTCCCCGTGGTCTGACAAGACCAGTTCAAGGCCCTCACTCTGGCTCATGGAGCTCTTCACGGAACAGGGCAGATCTACCTTAGGAGACCATTTGCCTTCTATGCCCCTAGCAGACATCTGCACTCTGCTGGGCAGCGGCTGGCAGTGGTCCCTCGTTTCCGCCGCACCCGATTGGGGGGCAGCTCTCTATCCGTTAAGGCAGCAGAAGCTTGGAATTCTCTTCCTTTGGAATTACGGAACATTCACAATATCAGGCTGTTCAAGAAGCAGCTAAAGACACTACTATTTAACTAAGCGTACTAATCTCAGATTCTCTGTTTTCACGTTGGTCTCCCGCGCCGGGACACTCCTGAGTATCCATGCACGATACAAATGCATTATATCATAACAAAACATAACATTACTCTATTGTGGATTTTTGTCGTTTTGGTCTTGTTTGATTTAGATAAAGATTACCTATTCTTCTAAACTGGTGTGGTGTCCATTTGTAGTGTTTTCACTGTATTACTGTATGTGTTCACAAATGCTTTAAACACCGCCTCTGAGATACGCCTGTCTGCTCGTGCTAAGGTACCAAGGGCGTGAGTAGGGGTTATTTTAGAAATGCACTCCCCCTAGCCTGACTAGAAGAGAGGGTCGCTAGTTGGACAAATGTAATTACCTCTGCCAACTAGAGACCCCCATTTTTAACAGTACTCATGAGGAACAGGGTCAAGCCTGATTTACCTATAGCTGGGTCTAAAATGTGGTGGTATGGTGAGCATAAGAACAATGGATTTAACCCAGATCTCCTACTGGGGGTGAATGTTTTGATTTGTTCTGCATTCCGTACATCATTTGTGTGTCTTTTGCTTTCTCGCCGTAAGCGCACCGGTTATGCCTTGGTGTGGGTCCTGGGCTCACTGGATTCAAGCTAGCCTGGCTAATGAGGGGTGAAACCCCAAATTCAGTCCTAGGATGCTTGTTTCTGGTCAAGGGAGACCCTGACTTGACAGTTTGGGTCGGAATTTTCCCACGAGGGACAGGGTAAGACTAATTTGCATTTGGCTGTGTCTAAAGTGGGGTGGCATGGTGAGCAAAAGAACGCTAGATTTAACCCAGATCTCTTGACTGAGGGTGAATGTATTGATTTATTCTGCATTCCATCCATCATTTGTGTGTCTTTTGCTTAAAGCTCTCCAAAAGCATGTCCCACTCTGCATGTTTAATGTTATAATAGCAGGTTTGATTAGCAAAATATTTAGCACCTGTGGTTTACTAAAGATTATTCTTTATTGTGCATGAGTTGGGGACAAAGAGCAGACCATTTTAGGAGATTAGAGAATGGGTATACGGCCGTCAAGCACACTCTGGATCATACACGACTAGGGACTAAAAAACGTAGAAAAATACGTCCTACGAAACAGTACGACCCATTAAGCATTTTTAACTATTTTGAAGACCGTTCCTAATCTTGCAAAGGGGAGCCATACTGACACAAACTGGTTAGTATGGTACAGAAGATAACATAATCCTAATATGAAAAGGATCATTGAATAGAACATTCTTGTATTCTGATGCACAAATCAAATTAATAACCTGATTGGAGGTGACTATATCTTTATCACCACAATAAGACTTTGAAGAGAAGAGGGAATGGATAGGTAATCAAGTAACAATTGTTTTAATAGATACATTTTTAAATAGATATGACATTTGTCCTGAGGAAGGTGGGGGTTTGACTCCAATAACTACCTATCCAAGCCGCCAATGACGTATCACCTCCCTCACTCCAACATCCCAGTTATTGTGTGAGTAAACAGAGTCCCATCTATTCCCATCTCACCTAGACCGGCAGCCCATCACCACCATCCACCCTCTTAAACCTGCTAAGGATGTCCCTAATTCCTTTTCGCGTATGCTTGTCAATTGCAGATCGGCTGTTCTTCATGCAATTGAATTTGCAGAAACCATCCTTAGTGAGGCTATTGACATTGCCTTTCTCACCGAAACCTGGCTCAAAGACCACTCAACAGCCATTCTTGACTTTCTCACCCCACCAGGTTACTCCATTATTAGGAAGGAAAGACCCGGCAGAATAGGAGGTGGACTAGCATAACCTATAAAACGGAATTGCAACTCACCATAAGGGGCCACACTAGATGCTCTCATCTCTAACATTGATTTGGTCTTCCTGACCTACATCATCCCCATTGACTGGTCGGACCACCATCTCATTCTATTTGAAATCGGAACCAGCGCCCCTCTCCCCCCTTATGTCAACAACAAACCTAAGATATGGTCCAGAAACCTTAAGCAAGTCCCTCAAAGTGAGCTTCAGTCTACACTTCAAGCTTAACTTCAACTCATACCTCTCTCTAAAAACGCTAATGAGCTTACTGAACATTTCAACAAGGCCATTGGCGATGTCCTGGATTAAGTCACCCTACTCAAACTGAAACAATAAAGAAAAACCCAATCTAAATCTTGGTTTAATCTCGAACTTAATAAGGAAAGAAGACAACTCCAACTATCCGAAAGATCATGAAGACAACACCCCTCTCCCGCTCACCTCGCCCCAATCTCAGATCGGCAAGGCCAACCTATAAGAAGCACATTTTCAATGGAAATGCCTCTTTCTTTCGAGCACAAATTGATTGTGCTAAAAATAGGCCTAGCGAACTCTTCAATATTGTTAGAAAACAAACATCACCTGCCCCTCCAGAGCTGACAGCCTCAACTGAAAAATGTGAGGAAATTGCCAATTTCTTTTCTGAAAACATTATCAAAATCGATCAATCCTTCTCCCCAACTCTGTCCCTGCCCAGCTCCCAATGGGATATTGACTTTCCCCAGTTCTCGACACCGTCCCTCCCGCCTAATCCGCCCCCACAACTAGCCTCTCCTTCTATCTCTGGTGACTTCATTCCCAACTTGCAACTGAAAAATAACGCCTCCTGGTCTAATTTCCATCTTATGACTGAGCTCAAAGTCTTTAAAATAATTTCGAAATTAAAGCCAACCTCGCACACCAAAGATCCTATTCCATCTACCCTAGTTCATAACCTAAACCACATTATCTCCCCATGCTGGACTAAAATCATTAACACCTCTTTTGCTACCGGTTGCGTTCCTGACTCCCTCCAACTACGGCATATCAATCCTATCCTTAAAAAGCCTACGGCTGACCCTAACAAACTTAACAACGTTGCCTCATCTCCAACCTCCCACTACTAGCCAAAACCCTAGAGAAATGCGCCTTACTTCAATTGGATAAACATAAGCAATTTCAACTTACTTGACTCCCTTCAATCTGGTTTCAGGAAAGGCTGCAGCACAGAAACCGCCATGCTCAACATTGTTGATGACATCCATTGCTCTCTCAAGAATGGTAAGGCTTGCCTTCATATCCTCCTTGACCTCTCTGCGGCATTCGATACAGTCATCATCCTTCCTTACTGGAATCACTCAAAGTTCGCTCTGGCCTTAATGTCTTGGTCCTTAAATGGTTCACTTCCTACCTCTAGCAGAGAACACAACAAATAAAAATCAAATCCTGCCTCTCCATTCCTACCCCGTCTCCCTGGGTGTCCCCCAGGGATCAATACTCTCCCCTCTCTTTAACCTCTTTATGGAACCCCTTACTCTAATTTTGAAAAAAGCCGGAATCAACTATCACCTCTATGCTGATGACACCCAACTCTACTATAAGATCAAAACCCACCCTGATGTTCTCCACTTAAAAAACACTCTGAGCAAGATTCAATCCTGGTTCTACTCCATCCATCTTAAACTGAACCCTAACAAAACAGAAATTATTCTTTTCTCTCCTAAAAGCAACCATCTCCCCGTACAAGACTGGATCTCTGACCATAACACCCTAAACTGCCCGCTCACCTTAGCTAGCTTGGTAAAATCCCTAGGCTTCACTCTTGACAAAAATTTTACTCTGATCGACCATATAAATAAATCGGACTAAGGTGCTCTGTTCGCTCTCAGGCACTTCAAGAAAATCAAACCCTTTATCCCTCTAGAGGACTTCAAATGGGTCGTACAATCACTAGTTCTTTCAAACTTGACCTTGGCAATGCTATCCTCACTGGAACCACTAAAGTCCACCTAGCCCCCCTTAGAGCTGTTCTCAACTTGGTGGCCTGACTCAATACCGATTGTAAGCGTTTCGACCACATCACACCTTCCCTCAAATCCCTCGATTGGCTGCCCATCGAAGGGAGATGCCTTTATAAGACTGCCTGCATCACACACAAATCTCTCCACCAACAATCCCTGTCATAACTTACTAAGAAACTAAAAATAGCCGGCTGACCCAGACTGATGAGAAGCTCCACTGCACTCCTCCTCGTCCTCCCGTTACTAAAAAAGAAATCCACCCAATCCCGCTCCTTTTCTGGGAATGCTCCGAATATCTGGAATGCCCACCCGAGGGACCTGCGCTGCAACCCCTCCTACCTTAGCTTCAAAATAGACCTCAAATATAACCTTCTCAATAAATATTGGAATGTTTATTTGGCCCTGCTATCCTTGCCTTTGCGCTTCACCCGCTTTGGTTTTCTTTCCAAATACCTGGCTCTCTTTTCGATCTACTATTCACTCTTCATTTTAGCTATCCTAATGTTTGCTCGCCCTGGCTTGCTGCTACCCTAACAGCTCGGGGGTCCCCTCTATTACTACAGCTTTGATTAACGTCAGATCCTTCAGGAAACATCACGCCGAGGTCTTCGATCTCCTCGATGTCAGTTCTCCTGATCTCTTGTTTATCACGGAGTCCTGGCTAGATGCCTCATCTGACCCCCATTGTCACTCTTGCTACTCCAGCTGGCTACAAAATTACTCGAGCGGACCTCCCAGAAGGGAGTGGCGGGGGGGTTAGCCATCTTCTACAAGGATAAGTGGGAGCTGAGGAGGGAAGATGTTACCTCATGGGGACTTGTGAAGTCCTTGATTTCAGCATTTACTTCTCGGATCACTTCACGCTGGGGGGCTCGCTCATTTACAGGCCCCCAGGGCATGCAGGCCCGTTCTTGCTGGCCTGTGGGGATGCTGTTGTAACTAGGGCACTGTGATTCTCTAAGTATGTTGTGCTGGGGGACTTAAACATCCATTCCGATAAGGCTCAGGCTGCGGACACGTTAGGCTTTCTGGATAACTTGCACCTAGCCCAATTAAACCAGCTGCTGGGGCTCCCTACCCACCTGGCAGGTCATATTTTGGACCCAATCTGCACCAACTTTCCCATCTTGATGAGGGACCCATGTCAGGTACCCTGGTCCGATCATTTCCTGATATATTTTTCTTGGGAGGTGCATAATGCTAAACCCCCAGTGTGCCCCGTTCGCAAACCGGCTTTTGGCAAAATTGACCCCTATGCTTTTATGCATACCCTGGTATCATCTAGACCCACTCTCTCGGGTGACTTGGAGAGACAACTAGATGTTTTCTCCAGATGGGTCTCAAAGGCTGTCAATTCTCTTGCTCCACTGAGTTCAATTAGGCCTGTTAGGAGGTCTCTCTCCAAACCCTGGTATAACCTAGTACTTAGAGAATTGAAACATGAATGCAAGATTTTGGAGCAAGCATGGCCCTGCAGTAACTACTGTCCGGCTGGCAAGCTGAAGCTCAGAGCCAAGCAAAAAATCTATTATGAGGCCAAAGCTCAGGTTAAGAGGGAATTCTTCACCGCATGTATCGACTCTGCTAAAAAACAATGCTAAAGAAATGTTTTCGATAGTACAGAGCTTTACGTCGCCTTTAGCCCAGGCAAGTGCATCTCCATCTTCAGTCGCCTGGTGCGAGATTCTGTCTACTTTTTTGGGGGACAAAATCCACCTGATTCAGACGGCTTTCTTACCTGGTGAGACTGAGGAGTTGCCCTCAACTTTTCCGGGCGACACCATACACGGCTTGAATGACTTTACTCCGGTGAATTTGACAGATTCACTTAAAATCCTAAAGAGTCTAAAATCGGGCTCTCCCTCTGATCCCTGCCCGGCCAGGTTGATAGCAGCAGCCGCCGAGACTATCAATGGTGAGGTAAATAGTATCATCAATCTGTCCCTCCTCACAGCTAGCGTTCCTGCGTCTTGGAAACAGGCCAAGATCTTACCACTCCTAAAAAAGCCATCATTAGACACTTTTAGTCTGAGTAACTACAGGCCTATCTCTCTCTTACCGGGGCTGGCCAAGGTGTGTGAGAAGGTTGTCACCAAGCAACTTACTGAGTTTGTAGAAAGAGAGGGTCTGCTGCATATCAATCAGTCAGGGTTCCGTGCAGCTCATAGCACAGAATCTGTGCTGGTGGAGGTTGTGGCGGCCATTCAGGAGTGCTTGGACGCCGGCGGGAGGGCTGCATTGATTTTGCTTGACCTCCCTGCGGCGTTCGATACGGTCCCCCACTCTCTCCTTCTCTCACGCCTGGCCAGGATAGGTGTGTCGGGGGCAGCTTGGGATTGGCTCAGGTCCTTTCTTGAGGGACGGGCCCAGGAGATCTGGTTGCCTCCCTCTGCCTCTCTCCATCAAGCTGTGACAACGGGAGTCCCTAAGGGGACTGTCCTGTCCAGGACAAGGGCACTAGGACCCTGGGGCAGCGCAGGGGCGAGGGGACACCGGACACCACATCCGGTCAAGGGGTGGGGAGAGGAACATTCTGGTGCTGGACCTCGAAGCATGAGGTCGTGATCTGCACATGCTGTAAGGAACAAGAATAAAGGCATACCTGTACAACACTATCGTGTCCTGCGTGTTTTCCTGGGTCTGGGGACACGACATCTGGCGACGAGAGTGGGATGGACTGCATGCTGTGCCCATCGGAACATCGAGATTGAAACGAGGAGCCCACCCTGGATTGCGTCGTGGTCAAAAGGAAGAGGGAAGAGTGAAGCGCCATCCAGAAGAAAGCAGCGACGTGGGAGCCCACCCCGACCGCCGCGAACGAAGAAGAAACGAATCCGGTAAGCGCCAGCCAAAGAGCGCGAGTTTCAAGGAATAAAAGAAAAGCCAGCGCGAGCTCTCGCGAGAGTCTCGGCGGCCATATTGGGGCCAGGCGCGAGGGCCAATAGGGACGAAGAACAAACGCGGCAGCCATTTTGAGGTCAGGCTGCATCGCGATTGGCCGCGAAGTCCCGCGAGAAGACGGCGGCCATCTTAGAATCAGGCTGTACAAGCCAATAGGAACAGAGAACGAGCGCGGCGGCCATCTTAAAGTCAGGCAAAGGGCGAAAAACATCAGAAAGTGCCGATCAAAGAGGAGAAAAGGCACAAAGAATGACAAATAACGACAAGTGGGCATAAATACATAAATACATGGACATAAGAGAAACACCAGAAGAAAAGGGGCCAATAAAAGGACAAAGGAAAGAAAAGAAAGGAAGTCAAGGAAAAGGCACAAACAAGCACATGCAAAGACAAAAAAGAGGCATAATAAAGGACAAAAGAAAGAAAAGAAAGGAAATTAAGAAAAAGGCACAAACAAGCATATGCAAAGGCAAAAAGAGGCAAAATAAGAAAATAAGGGTTGAACAAGGAGCAATAGAACAAAGAACAGAAAAGAAGGTGACAGCACAACGAACAGGTGAAAATAAAGAAGATACAAGAGAACAAAGCACAGACGAAGAAGAAAATAAAGAAAGAACAAAGGGTGACAAGGACGAATAAGAGAATCGAACTAAAGGAATTGAGCGCTAATAAAGCACAAGCGAAGACAAAAAACAGTGAATAAGAGAAAAAGACAACAAGTGAAAAGAAAGAAAGGAAATTAAGATAAAGGCACAAACAAGGATATGCAAAGGCGAAAAGAGGCAAAATAAAGGACAAAAGAAAGAAAAGAAAGGAAATTAAGGAAAAGGCACAAAAAAGCATATGCAAAGGCAAAAAGAGGCAAAATAAAGGACAAAAGAAAGAAAAGAAAGGAAATTAAGAAAAAGGCACAAACAAGCATATGCAAAGGCAAAAAGAAGCAAAATAAGAAAACAAGGGTTGAACAAGGAGCAATAGAACAAAGAACAGAAAAGAAGGTGACAGCACAACGAACAGGTGCAAATAAAGAAGATACAAGAGAACAAAGCACAGACAAAGAAGAAAATAAAGAAAGAACAAAGGGTGACAAGGACGAATAAGAGAATAGAACTAAAGGAATTGAGCGCTAATAAAGCAGCACAAGCGAAGACAAAAAACAGTGAATAAGAGAAAAAGACAACAAGTAAAAAGAAAGAAAGGAAAATAAAGACACATAAGAGAAAATAAAGACGACAAAGTGCAGAGCACAGAAAACAGAAGAGTGCCAGAAAGAGCACGGAGAATAGAAGAGTGCCGGAAGAGCACGGAGAATAGAAGAGTGCCAGGAAGAGCACAGGAAACAGAAGAGTGCCAGAAAGAGCACGGGAAACAACAAAAGAAAAAGATAATAGAAGAAATAACAAAACAAAAAAAAAAGAGTGCCAGGAAGAGAACGGAGAATAGAAGAGTGCCAGGAAGAGCACAGGAAACAGAAGAGTGCCAGAAAGAGCACGGGAAACAACAAAAGAAAAAGATAATAGAAGAAAAAAAAAGAGTGCCAGGAAGAGCACGGAGAATAGAAGAGTGCCGGAAGAGCACGGAGAATAGAAGAGTGCCAGGAAGAGCACAGGAAACAGAAGAGTGCCAGAAAGAGCACGGGAAACAACAAAAGAATACCAAGAAGCGCACACGAAAGAGTGTCCAGAAGAGCACAGAAAAGAGGAAATGACAGACCCCAAGCCAGAAAGACAAAGTGCACAATACAGAAAAATACCACCATTCAACTTGTCTGAGCCACAAGTAGGAATAAGGTGGGAGAATTGGATCAGACATCTGGAGAGATACATGGAAGAGGCTGATGTGACAGAGGCAAAGAAAGTGGGTCTATTACTAAATTATGCAGGCGATGACATTGGGGACCTCCTAGTGACGCTACCAACAAAGGAAACAACTACTTATAAAAAACTAAAGAAATGTTTAACAATGAAATTTGACCAGCAAAGAAATATTGATCTTGAAAGATACAATTTCGCAACTGCGTCTCAACAAATAGGCGAAACACCAGATGACTTTGCGACCAGACTGAGGAAACTTGTAACGCATTGTGAATTTGACAAATTTGACAACACACAAGCAATAAGATTGCGAATAATAGAAGGATGCCGTCACAGGAGCTTCCGTGCAAAAATACTAAAAGAGCCAATATCACTAGAAAACATCCTGGCCCTAGCAAGAGCAGAGGCTAGAGCGACAGCAGACGCAAAAGAAACGGAGCGAGGAAAGTTCACAGAAGAAACAGCGCCGTGCCTGTTGAGCAACGTCACAACGCAAATGATGGGTCTCATGGCAACTGAAAGACTGGAAGAAGATGATGCCATCACAAGCACCCCACCGAAGGGGCTAACAAACAAAGGAAAACGTGTCACATGGACCGAAGAGCACCACAAAGAATTGAAAGAGATCAGATTTGCTATGACGGCCGAGGACGACCCAGCACATGCTGACCGGGGACAGCGCAGAAAGCCAAATTCAGATGGCAACGAAATAGAACTGGTAGCAAAGGTGATACAACATCAACAAAAGACAGGTGGTGACAATGAGAGAATGAAGAAGAGTGAGACTATCACACACAAGAAAGGAAAAAGCGTGGAACAAGAAGACACTGCTGCAAGAGCTCAAACAGCAAACGCAACAACAAAGGCTCAGGAGAAAAAAGGAAGACATGCGACGAAACGGAAAAGAAAGAAAGGAGGCCTTGCGATGGTCAAAGAAGGACAAGCGAGGAAATGGAGCAACGAGATCCCCGGAGGCAAATTGAAGATGACAAAAGCAAAAGAACGGATGGCAAAGGCGGCAGTTTGGCCAGTGTCACGTCACAGGGCACCTTTCGCATGTCAGCAAGGCAGACGCAAGAGAAGCGGAAAGGTCAAAGCAAGAACTATAGAAAGGCACACAAAAGGAAGAAGCTCAAGCGGATATCAGAAAACAGCGATCAAGAAGGAAAAACATGGAACGAAAGAGACTAATTGAAGAGGTGTAAACGAAGAGGCCTCTGGGCCATCGAACAACATCTCTCTCTCTCTCTCTCTCTCTCTCTCTCTCTCTCTCTCTCTCTCTCTCTCTTTCCTTTCTCAAAAAAAAAAAATGTTTGTTTTGCAACAGGGGGGGGGAGATGTCCTGTCCAGGACAAGGGCACTAGGACCCTGGGGCAGCGCAGGGGCGAGGGGACACCGGACACCACATCCGGTCAAGGGGTGGGGAGAGGAACATTCTGGTGCTGGACCTCGAAGCATGAGGTCGTGATCTGCACATGCTGTAAGGAACAAGAATAAAGGCATACCTGTACAACACTATCGTGTCCTGCGTGTTTTCCTGGGTCTGGGGACACGACAGGGACCTCTCTCTGGCTCCTTCTTTTTAATATCTATGTGACCCCCCTGGTTTACCTGGCTGAGAGTTTGGGGGCCAAGGTGCTGGCTTACGCTGATGATACGCAGTTGCTGTTCACCTGGGACAGGGATTAGAATTCGGTTGCCGTAGTTCGTCACGGTCTCTCCTCTACTTTTAGTTGTCTCTCGGGAGCACAACTAAAATGTAATGAGGAGAAATCGGAGATTTTGCTGTTTGAAAAATCCCCCCGTAGGTTTAGGGAGACTCTGTGGCCTCCGGACGTTCCCCTGCCATCATCTGATGGGAAGCCGGCGAAGAACTTGGGGGTCTGGTTTGACGAGAGTCTCTCCTTCTCTTTTCATATCACGAAGCTTGCCGGCACCTGCTTTGGCCTTCTCAAGACTCTTAGAAAATTCTTTCCTCTCTTGCCTCTTGCAGCCAGAGAAATGGTCACTTGTGCCCTCATCTTGTCGCCGCTGGACTATGCCAATGCGCTTTACATTGGTATACCTGGCTACCTGGTTAAAAAACTGCAGGTTGTCCAGAACTCGTCTGCCAGACTTCTGCTGGGCATCTACTCCAGACATAGCGTGCAGCACCACCTGCGCTCGCTCCATTGGCTTCCCGTAGCTGAATGGGTCAAGTTAAAATCGCTGGTCCTAGCCCATCGTACCCTTCATGGCACTGGTCCATCCTATCTGCAAAAATATTTCACATTCTACGTGCCCTCAAGACTGATGCGATCGGCATCCCTTCGACTAGCACTGATCCCCCGATGTCAGTTTCAGAGGTTGGGTGGCAGGTCTCTGATGCAGAAGGCTGCGGCAGCGTGGAATGCACTTCCCTTGGCTCTACTCAGTACTGAAGACCTGTCTGCATTCAAGAAAAACCTCAAAACGTATCTTTTCATCTGCTAGTTTCCTGCTCCCCTAAAGTCACCGCGCTGGGACACTCATGAGTAGCCATGCGAGTTATAAGTCCCACTAACTTAACATTACAGCTATTGACTTCCAAGCCGTTGAGCAGTGTGGCGGCACTCTCACTTGTCTTCACCCCCGTTCCTACCCCTGCCCACTAGTGCTTTAATTTGTTCCTCTCAGCTGACTCTCTTTTTGTGTTCTATGTCGTTCTCCAACATTGCATTATTCAGTTGTTCTTAACTAAGGCTCCCGGTTTTCCGTTTAAACGGATTTTTACATAAAAATACAGACAGAAAGCTTTTTGGTTTTTGTCTGTATTTATATATAAAAACGGGAAAATACTAACAAAACCAATGCTCCTCCTGCCTCTGTGATCCTCTGTAAAATCGGAGTCAGAGGTGCACAGGGGAGTCCAAAAGAAACAGGAAACTGCTGCCCTGAAACTGCTCCAGAGACGGTGGGGGGCTGGGGCAACTGGGAGTGCCGTGTCTGCAGAGACATTCCAGCACCCCCTCACAGCAGCAGTTTACACTAGATAATTGTTGGAGCGGTGCAAGCAGCCGATGTCCAATAAGAGGTGTGATAACACCCCAGGACATCGGCTGAAGCGCCAGCAACCTTTTGTTGTTTTTTAGCTCTCACGTGTGGGGGATGTAGGGCACAACTGGGATTGGGATTATTTTGCCACAAATCGGAGTGGGCCGGTGAGAAGGGTGGGTTGCTTCAGTGGTTAATTTGTAAGTGCCGGGGCTCTCGTCAAAAGGCAGCTGGCATCAGCCAATTTCTCCTGTTAGCACCACCTGAAATAGGATCAACTACTAATCATGAAAGGGGGGAGGGGTGCCTTAATAGGCAGAGCTGCCTTCAGGCCGAGGAACCAGGTTCGAATCTGGGGTGGGCTCAACATCCTGTGATTCTTGGCAAATCACGTAATGTCCCCTTAAATAAATGTGTCCTTAGCTGGTGCTTATGAAAAGCGCTGGTGGTGATGATTAAGTGCTGGTGCTGATCACTAGAAACCACCAACTCAAATTTAGCAAGGAGTACCTTTGCCTCAAGGAAGCTGTACTGTAAAATCCGACATCTACAGGTAGCAGCAAAACACGTTAGTGCGTGCCACTTTCTGCTCACATTTTTATACCATCATTAATAACCCTGAAATAAGTAAATGAGACAGGCAGTTGTGCATGTAGGGTGCTCAGAGCACGAACTAATTTTCTATCCACAACAAAACAAAACTATTGATGACATCAGGAAATGCAGGGTTGACACGAGGATATTTGATAGGGGGTAAACAACAAAAGACAAGCAAAGGGAATACCCATACATGCCTCTCCCACCGAGATTTCATGATTCAGAGCTTTCCCAGTGCCCAGCAGCTGGGCTGGGAGCTCGGGCGTTCCATTTCTGCAGGGGGTCATTCCTAAATCCCCCCCCCCCACCCCTTTTATAGGTGGTGCCGAACATCTCCATGGGGAGCTCATGTCATGTGTCACACAGACCATACACACCAACTGCGATACCCAGCCAAGCCTAAAGGCTGTGTTCTGACGGACTTATACAGAAATTCACATGAATCCAAACAAGTAGGGCCTTTGAAGGGCTGGTAGGGTTCGGCAGAATCAGTCACACGTCAGCCTCATCTGACCTGTGACATACTGTCTCCCAGCCCTTCTGGCCTTCGCCGAATTTTGCTATGAGCTGCTCCTTTCCTGTAAGAGGTTCTTTTCCATGTATGTGTTGTTCTGCAAAGGGGAAGGGGGGGGGGGGGGGCTATTGCACCTAATGCACAGCGAGGAAGGCCAAAAAAGCAGAGTTGGTTTTGCTACACTTACAGTTAACGTTAGGTGTGGTGGTGGGCGGCCAGGCACTGCCATGCCTGCCTTTATTTACTGATGGGGACGATGGGCCTGCTGCTGCCTGCACTCAACGTGAACCACTGATGACTCATGGTGGGGTGCGCGTGTGCCGGGACGTGATATTTTTTAAAAATCTACGCACGCTGCCTGCCGCACAGCCCTACCCATGCAGAACCAAACCTAGCCCAATCAGTGTCCTGCCCACAGGCTACACTGAACTAAGGGACACCACCTAACTAAGGTAAATTCGCAATGCTCATCATCACGACCAGTTGAATGTGGATCATAGATTCATTCATTCATATTGGAATAAATAAATTATGGTTGGAATCCGACGGTCTGGAGTCAGTAATGAATCATATATGTGATTTAAATACTTTTTATTGGCTCTCATTGTCTCACAGCCACAGCACTCTTCATCCGGACTCAGGAGACGAACACAACACTGTTCGCACCGAGTCAGTGACTGAGGTAGTCTTTTATATAATGTCTACGCCACAATGCCATATGACATGCAGATGCATGGTAGACCCGGCCCTGATCAGTAAGTGCCAGTGTTAAGCACCGGCATAAATCAAGCACTGGGTTGCTTAATGAAAGGCAGGACATTTTGAAAGAGGTGGCAGTGGATGTAGTCGATGTGATCTAAACTGTAGCTAGGGAGGGGCACTGCATTTAAACATTTAAACATAAGAAAGGAGGATCACGTGTAAACGGAGGCCTGGGGACATAAGCAAAGTGTCGTGGCACATAGGAACTAGAGGCAGGGAGAAGCAAAGTTAGGTCATCGCTGTTTGACGCAGAGATTGGGAGCTAGAGCTGTAAGGGGTGATGTGCCAAGGGAGAAAAATCCACAGGGGTTTACACATGCCGTAGGTAAGAGATTCTTCGGAACTGCGATGTGCACTGGGAGCAATCTGCAAAATATGTCTTGGGAAATATGCACTGTTGTGCTAAATAGTTGTGGAGAGTTGTGCAAGGTGAATATGACACGAGAGCAAGCGCTAACAGCAGTGATAGGATTGTGGGGGTGGGGGTCGTTCAGAGACAGCGAGGGAGGATGGAGGGGCTGGTATGGGAGAAAGCTGCAGGTGGTGTTGGGCTCAGTGGAGGAGTGAGAGACATGCTTGCTGGTATGTGGGCAGAGATAGAGAACGGCAAGTATGAGGTGACTTGATAGAGACATCCGCTGACTAGAATTTCCCCGGAGGCCTGGTTTTTTGCAAGCTGTGATTTGTTTTGGGAGAGAGAGTTGCAGTGGGTGAAGTGCAATGGGAGAGAAAGCTTCAGGGAGTGGTGTTCCAAAAGTGAAACAGCTGCAGAGGAAGTGCGGTGCCATGGAGACAGAGAGAGGCCCAGAAGAGATGTGGACGCATCCATGAGATACAATTCTGCAAGGTTGATGTGCTTTGCGTGAGAGCTCCAGGGGTGAGACAACCTGGGAGCGAGATCTGAATGGTGCGAGCTGCGCGTGCGCTAGAAACGAAAGACGTAGGAGGCAAGGCGTGACCTGGGAGAGGGAGCTGCAGAGGTTGGTGCGAAAGCTCTGGGCTTGGAGATGCATCTTTAGTGGGAGAAACATCTCTGCAGGCTGTGACATACCCTAGATAGATACCCAAAAGTAGTGGGATGTGCCTTAAGAGAGACGGCTGCAGAAAATGAGTGATGCCCTTAGAAAAAGTTGTGAAGCAGATGTGTGCCTGGAAAGATAGCTAAATGGCTGGTGAACCTTAAGAGAGGTGCATGGCTGATGTGCCTTGTGACAGGTGCAGTGGTAATGTATCTTGGGAGACAGTTTTGTTGTATTATGTACACAGAGGGAGAGAATTGCCTGATATAAAATTGGAACTGCAAAAGAGAGTTGTAGAATATGCTTCAAAAAAGACATCTGCGCGGAGTGGAGCAATTAAAAAAAACAGCTAGAACAACCTAGTGCCAGTGTGCATGCCAACTTAAATAAATGTGGAAAAATACTAGCTTTAGCGTTTTTTTTCTTGCCTCAAAAATAAATGTGGATAAATTATTTATTTAATTTTTATTTATGCCATTTTTTAAAGCGCGCTGCAACCCTACGGGCATCCTGGCGCTGTGAAAAGTGAGACTAAGAACAGAGCATCATGGGGCAGGATGGGGGAAGTGAGCAGATTACTCTTGGGGCAGTTAGACTTTGGGGAAGAGCCATGTCTTTACCTTTTTGCGGAAAGGCATCAGTTCGCTTGGTTTCCTAATTTCAATAGGGAGGCTATTCCAGAGATGGGCTGCTGCTATGCTAAAGGCTCTGCCACCGTGAGTAGCTTTCCTGATCCTAGGTATGCTAATGAGGTTAGTGGATGAGGAACGGAGGGTCCGTGTGGGCTCATACCATTTGAATTTGTTTTGTAGAGGTTTGGGACCCAGACCATGTGCTGCCTTGAAGACAGTGAATAGAGATCTAAAAAGGATCCTCTGATGCACGGGCAGCCAGTGTAGCTCGGCCAGTGCTAGAGTGGTGGAGGATCGTCGTCCTCGAGAGAGTGCCATTTTCGCTGCTGCCGCCTGGATGCTCTGGAGTCTGGAAATCAAATATGCAGGAGATCCAGGAGCAGAGCGTTACAGTAATCCAGGCGGCTAAGAATAGTGCTCCTGACTGCGGTTGCTCTAGTCTGTGCTGGAAGGAGAGGCAGCAACTTTCGGAGGCCCCGCATTAGGGCGAAGCAGCTGCGCACCTGTTTGTTGACGTTGGTCTCCAGATTTAGGTTGTCATTAAAGCTGACCCCCAAATTCCGCACCGTTTTTACTGGTGTCAGTGGCTCATCTGAAGCTAAAGGCCAAAAGTCAACAGGCAGGTTTCTGGCAATTCTTCCCACTTTGCATTGCATTATCTCAGTCTTACCGCTGTTAAACTGTAGTGAGTTACTTTTTAGCCAAGTTGCCATTTCCAGCATGCAGGTGTGGAATGTCTCAAGTGATTCTGCATGGACACCATCAAGAGAAATCATCAGCTGCGTGTCATCCGCATAGTTGATCGCGCTAATGCCGTGAGCCTTGATGATGCCCATCAGGGGTTGCATATAGATATTAAAAAGGATCGGGCTGATCGCAGACCCCTGTGGGACCCCATGTGGGACTATAGCAAACCCAGACTGGTATGGAGGGAGTGCCACTGCCTGCCATCTATCTGTCAGTTACGAACGAAGCCAGTCGAGCGCCGCTCCCTCTACTCCAAAGGTTTTCAGCCTTGTCAGCAGGATGTCATGACTCACCGTGTCGAACGCGACGGACAGGTCCAGCAAGATTAGAATTGCTGATTCGCCCCTGTCCGCCTTCATTCGCAGGTTGTCCAGGACCATCAGCAAAGCTGACTCGGTCCCATGGGCTGGTCTAAACCCAAATTGCTCCTCTTCAAGGATGTTATTTGTTTCCAGGAAGAGGGACAGAGAATCTACTGACCAGCCGTTCCATGATCTTAATTGGATACGGCAGGAGCGAGATGGGTCGGTAATTCTTGTGGCAGCTGGGGTCCAAATTCGGTTTCTTTAGCAGGGGCGTGATAACTGCCTGTTTCCATTCTCTCTGTACAATACCTGTGCCGAGGGATTGACCGCATAACTGACGGAGTACAGGAAAGAATTCAGCCCCAAATTCCTTTACTACTTTGTGGGGTAGAGGATCCAGTGGGGATCCAGATGTATGTTAAGGGCTGTTTGCGCAAACTCTTGTTCTGCGGGAGTATCGAATTTGTCCAAGATGGCCTTTGGCATTAGGTGTCCATCCATTTCTTCTCTCTTCTTCCCGTTCTCCATGCTGCTCTGGTGCTGCGCTAAGGAAGTGGGGGCATCCTCCATACTCTCTATTAGTTTGGTAGTTTTTTCCTGAAAGAAGGAGGCCAAGCCATCACATAATTCCTGCGAAGGTTTGATATTGCTACTGGCGCACTCAGGGTGGGACAGTTCTTTTACTATCTTAAAGATGTTGCGTGACTTATTAGAGATTTTTAGGATAACGGCTGCAAAGTGTTCTGCTTTGGCTGTGGCAATCTCTTTCTTGTACTTAGTTATTGTCAGCCTCCAGAGTAGTCTATTCTGTTCTGTGTAATCTTTTCTCCATTGCCTTTCCGCCTTTTTACAAACTTTTTTCAGGTCTTTCAGTGTTTCCGTATACCAGGGCGCAGAAGGGTTGCCTCTTTTCCCGATTACTTTCAGCCGTGCAATACGATCAAGTTTCCTGGTTACATGATCACAGAGCGAGCGATAGTTCGCGGTAATATCGTTCTCTGGATTAAACAGGGTCCGCAGCTGAAAGAGGTCAGTCTCCTTTTCCCCTTTTCTTTTTAGTAGTCCTTTCCAGTCACGGCTAATAAAGGTTCTGACCTGTATGTTTGCCGGTCCTATGTTAACCAGAGTGTGGATATTAAATGTTATAAGATAGTGATCTGACCATCCCACTGGTTGGATTTTTCCCATGGCTATAAGATCTTAGAATGTTTCCTTCCCTGTGTGTGGGAGTGGTTACCCATTGTTTTAACCCTAGGTTGGCACAGGATTGTATGATGTTGTGGAAGGCTGTATCTAGTTTGCCGTTGGTCCATAAGTTAAAATCTCCCAGCACTAGTAATCTGCTATGGGTGAGTGTCAAGTTGTTAATGACAGCAATCAGTTCCTGCTGTTGCGTAACATTAATGGACCCTGGTGGCCTGTAACAGATTAGGCCAGTGAGGCAGTTACCTGAGTCATGTTTAATCGATATCCCAAGAAATTCAGCACAGGAGACCTTATCTATGTCCAACATAGCGATGTTCAATTCTTCCCTGAGGATGATTCCCGTTCCTCCCCCTCGTTCCTTAGGCCTGGGGTTGTGGAGAATCTTATACCCCACTGGACATGCCGGGCCCAGCTCTGACTCTAGTCCGGCCACCGTCCATGTTTCAGTTAGAAACAGGATATCCAGGTTGCTGGATTCGATCAGCAACTGTATCTCAGTGGCATGTTTGGGGAGGGATCTAACATTTAGTAACCCGCTTCTCAACTCTCCCTTAGGTCTGTGTCCTTGTTCTGGATGCGGTGTCTTGCCTGGCAGGATGTGGCTGTTAACTGAGGCCTGGTCAAATCTTGATAATAGATCGAGTGAGAGGGAGTTTATATGCGGCAGACAAGTTAGACAGTTTGGGCAGGGATTCTTATCCTTGGATGTTATATTGGGTGCTAGTCGTGGGCAGGTTGCCTTACCGGCTAATGGATCAAGCATTATCAGTGTCTCCCTGCTATATCTATAAGTCACCCTGTCCAGAGTGGATCGGGCAGGGGGGGTGGCCCTGAGCCCGGGTCGAGCGCGGACGGGCACAGACGGGCTTGTCTTAAATACAGACGGAAATGTGAAAAAAATAAATACCATAAAACCGCGAGCCCTATTCTTTTTTTTTTTTATAAATCTTTTTATTATTATAACACAAGAGGAGAAATATACATAGCAGATGTCATAAACGAACACAACACAGCTGTGGACGGGCAAGGGAAGTGAAGAAATACTGTACAGTCAGAATCAGTAAAGAAATCAATACCAGCGTAAAGCAGAAGCAAAACAATGAGATAGCAATGACCGCAGGCACCCCCCCACAGCACCCGCCCACCAGGAGTACAGGATATATGAGGCAGACATATGACACCCAGGTACGTTTAGGCAAAAATCAGGAGAATACGCCACATCTCTTGTGAAGAAAGGAAAAGGGAAATAGAATGGTCATAGAAAATAACAAAGGAAAAATAAAAAACCCTCCCACAACCCCCCACCCTACACCCCTGCAGTTGGCTACGACCTAACCCCACTAGCAGCGTGCCTGTCGCCCCCTAAACTACGCCCCAAGGAAGGGAAAAAGTTGGAGGAGGAGAATGGTGCAAAACGATACGGGCTCCCGGACTCCCATCCCCTCGCCAAAAGCAGACACCCCCCACTGTAGTATTAAGCAAGTTCAGCAAATCAAAAGACAGTCCGTAGGGGAGCCGCAAACAGAAAAAGGACCATCCCGCCCGACCCCCGGCAACGCAGAGGCAGCAAATCCCTTACCGAGCATATCAGACAAAGAATCAGACAATCAGATTCACATCTGGCCCTCGCTCCCACAGATACCACCCAGCAAAGACAAAAGAAACAGTGCATCAAGGTCCAATCAAGTTCAGCCCAAACCCTCACGATCCATCACGATGACCCCGTCCAGTACAAATAGGTAATTGCGTTTCTCCACGCAGGCTCTGTCCAGCCGAACCGCCATCACAACCAGATTAACAGAAAATAGTAGAGTGTCAAGATCAATTCGATAGGAGGGAAAGCAGGATAGACGGGCACAGAGTCCAAAAGTCAAAGCAAATCCACTGCCCTCCAGCGAAAAATCAGCAAAGCGGTTATGATCACTCACAAAAAGAGGCAAAGGTGTAGTCCGACAGACGTTGGAGAAGTCATAATGGCTTACAAAGATAGTCACTTCCATCTCGGGCGGGGTCGACATAGGGCTAAAGAAACGTCCAGTTCTTTCGGGCTCGATAGCCGCCATCTTAGGGTCGCAGTAGATTTCCGTGTCGGTATCCTGCACAGGGTCCTCGGTAACAATCAAGGCGTTCTCCGCGGAAGGAGTATCTCGGCTCACCAGGAACAAAGGGCCGGAATCCGGTCCCAAGCCCATACGATCGACAATTATGATCATCTCCTGGAAGGTGGCGGTGAATCGTGTGTGGAGCTCCAAAATGGCGGCTAGTACAGTGCGTAGCGACGGTGTAGTTTCAACCCGCTCCATCGCCCCTCAATGAGCCACCGGGCGGGTGTCCGAACCTCGGAGGTCGACTTCTCCGGGGCACAAGCCAGAAGCAATGTAGAAACCACCATTAACACGTCCAAAGCACGATAGCAGTACCGTCGCCGCCCACGAGGAACCGATCCCAGAAAACCCCGGGAGCTCAACGGGGCCTCCGGGCAGCGGAACCCCGAACAAATAGTCGGTACAATAGGCCACCGTAGGTGCTGGGTAGAGCTGTCACCAGACCACCATCCAGAACGGGAGAGGAAAAACGCCACTTCTGGAGACCGGAGCCGCCCACGGTCCGCGGCCGATGTTGTTCAACTCCAACCCGGCTGGATCAAAACTCGGGGCCCCGGCTTCAAATCTGGGGTAGGCCAAGAATGGCACACGACCTATCTTTGTCTTCCGAGCAGCTAGAAATTCCGGGAGTGCACCTTTCGAGTCAGGCGCAGTTCACCTGCACAGGGGTCCGGCGGGAAATCAGGATAGGAGTCAGGATTCATGAGCTTCTGGCGGAGGTTGGCGGAGCCGGGAGCTTATGCGGCCATCTTGGTTACGAGCGTAGCTCCTCCTCCCGCGAGCCCTATTCTTAACCTATTTTGTGCTTTGTGGCGTTTCCCCAACATTGCATTATTAAGATGTTTTTAACCTATAATTCCCTGGGAAATCTGCCACCCTTGATTTTTGGATTATTGTGCCTCACTTGATTGATAGTTCTTGCTCTGGATTACTGTTTTCTTTTTTTGCTGGTTGTTGTTCTTGTACATGTAAAGTGCTCTGATGCCTATGGGTCTAGCCAGCACTATATAAAACCTTACAAATAAATAATTAACTGCCGAAACGCACACAAAGCACTTCATTTCAACACTCCTCTGTACCTTGCAAATAAGCCAGTCCTTTCAGGAGGTACCCGCTCCTCTAGGAGTTCCAGCACCTTGTTGTTGAAACCAAACAAGTTTTAAAAAAATGAAAACCTATAAATCGAGCCTTCTTAGGTGTCGCCCCGAGAATTTGGAACTCCCTACCTACTGCATTTTATATCTGAGGTAACATACAGATGATGTATGGTATGGATTAAGATGCTTCATGTTTCTTGATTTTGTATTGAATATTAACTGATTTGTACATTGTGGACTCAATTAAATCGACTTGAATACTTTAAATAAACATACATTTTTTCAATATAAGGTGACCGTAATATTTGATGATATAGATAAATAATATACATGCAGTATTTTATTCAGTGCATTCTAATTGGATTGAGATACAGATGATCTATGGATATTTAGAATGAGCACAAAGAGGAAATTGTTACTTTTTATTGGTTTTATTTACCCTGTCCCTTTTGGCTTAAAAGGGTGACTTTTTTTAATTTAGAGACGAAGAGAGAAAACCTGAGTGAAGAGAGATAAAAGGTGATAGGGACAAAAGAAGATGGGGAGACAGGAAGAATAAAACATAAATAAGGATGATGAGCGAAGAGGAAGTACTATGGAAAGAAGAGGAAAGAGAGCAAGCAGATGGAGGAAAGGAACCCGAGAAGTACAGAGATGAATAGAGAGAGAGGACGTAAAGTCGAGAGGCAAATCATGTACAGAGGAAAGGTAGGAGAACGGTTCAAGATTGTGAAAGGGCAAGAGATAAAAGAAAGACGGGTGGGCAGAAAAAAGGAGTGGAGGGAGGCGACAAAGAGAGAGAGAATACCAAGCTGCAAAGAAAAAGATGACAAGAGTGGGAAAAGTCTGGGTCAGGAGTTTTCTGGTCTGTAAGAATAAGGAAAGCATGGCTATTGTGACCGCAGCCCTATCGCAGATCACGTGCGAGCCAACTGTCTATGGCTCTGATTTTAGAATGAGCTTTAATGCATAATTTTTAGATTTCTAAAAATAATTCTAAATCTGGAGGAAAACCCGCCAGGGGAATTTCCTTCACATAGGCATTTTACTGCAACAGATGTACTATTGTGTAGTTCCTCAGACCCCCCAGACCTGCACATTTTGGATGACCTAAACTGAGAGCTTGAAGTGCAGACAGACTCTGGACACCCACACAGGATGAGTGAGCCGTTAGACCTACTAGCTCTACAGTGCCACTACCACCCACCTGTAGTATACAGTGTGCTAGGTAGTTTCTTTCAACCACTGAACATGACAACCCTGATTCCTCAGGTATTGAGAAAACAACATGGTATCTTTCGATCAATCGCTCATGCTTGCTTTTCTCAGAGTACATATAGAATGACGATTGGAACGGTTTCAATAATTATTCGTTGGTCAAGCGTCAGTCTAGTATGAAACATGTTAGCTGCGACAATCAAAAGACAGGAGCAGACAAATGTAATCGCTAGTACCAATATCGTAAAAAGTAGATACTTTTCTACCATAGTGCTAGTAAGATGAATAAAAACATATTATATAAAACAATAGCATTTACGGACTCCTGCGATGCGTCACCTACCTAAAGGTACCTAGCCTAGCTATGTGGGTGAAGCCTATGTATGTAAATGTCAGGACTGATCCTAATGGAGTCAAGAATCCCCCGGGAAGTACTAACCCCTCACCTGATGGTTCTGAATGAAGGACCCCGTCTCTGCGTTGAGGATGGCACCCCGCAAGGGATGTCAGATCTCTGCTTGCCAAAGGATCAGCCGGCAGAGCCTCATCTCAGCTTGGAAGGAATTCTCCTCTGCCTCTGTAAGGGGGAGTGAGGGTCTTTTATATTAAAGTGGTCAATCAGGGTTTTTTCTAGAATAAATATGTTTTGAATACATTTGCTAATCCCCTGCTAATCCTTTCTAAACAAACATGATCATGAACAGCTGGCTATTGGCCATGGATGAAAAAATTGGTGACCCTTGTACAGAATAAATCTACTGTGCCTGGAAACATCTTTGCGTACGTCAGGTACAGGGATTAAGATATGGTACCAGGAGCCTGGTGTCGGAGAGACAGAAGTAAGCTACTAGGTAAAAGGTCACCTGTGTAAGACTTTTATGTTGTGTCGATGGGACCCATGTATGTAATCGGTATGTATATGATGGGACTAACCTAAAGGACATGACAGTACTACTGGTTGATTCTCCTTTTTTAGCACTTCCTGCAGAAATAAAATGTTTAATGGGTCTATCCAAATGATTCCACTAAACCTCTATAGAGCTCCCAGCCACAACATAATCAGACTTGCTAGAGCTGAGACAACTGGTGGATGCATCGCCTGTATATACCACAACAGTCTCTCAGCTAAGCAATCTCCCTCTGCAATTCTTTCTTCGTGTGAATATCGGTCTATAGATATTATAAATAACTGCACACCCTTATGCAACCTACACATCATTTACCATCCCCCGGAAGACAGTCTCCCTCTGGTCGAACAAACTATGGAAACCATCTCATCCAACTTGGGGCACCATTCTCCCCAGATATTACTGGGAAACTTCAGTCTTCATTGGAGTGACTCAAATGATCAGGCTGTGAATAGTCTTAAAAACTTCCTCTTGGGCCTCAATTTGACTCAATTCTGTCACAGCCCAACGCGCAACTTATGCTCGACCCTGGACCTAATCATCTCGAACCCCAACTCTATTCAGTTGGAATCGATTACCCGTTGTGACTAGTCGGACCACTTCTATATCACCTTCATCATTTTAGAACTTTGGAACATCAAGAGATGCCAACCCAAGAAACAGTAATCTTAACTATACACAAAGTTACCAACTACACATTTCTTTTTTACCTCAAAATTGAGCAGAACAAACTAATATCAATTAAGTTTGTAAGGTACCCTTTATTCATACCTTTTTATTTTGTTACTTTTAGTTATTTTCATTTTTATCAATATCTAAGAAAAACACTGTATACTTTAACACACAAATACAATACAAATCAACATACATACAATACAATTCCACAATACATATAAATACAATATACAATTCATATCCAATTTTCATCAGCAAACAACAATTATGTGAGGTGTTATTTAATGACACCAACAACAGGGCTACATCACGTTGCACTGAATATTCCATCAACAACAAGCTAATGTGAAGAAAGAAATTTTAAGAATTCAAAACAAGGGTTTCAAAGGACCACAAATAAATTCATTGGTCTACTGGACATTCAAAGTCAGTCTCTTTTAAATATGCCGACGCGTTTCGAACCCTATGACATCAGTTTTCGGGTTCTCTTCAGGGCTCTGTCTTTTGTGCTGGTCTGTGAAATATACATAAAAAACAACTTCGTTTTAGTTCTCTATCCTTCCTAGTAGTTCTCCCTTGATTTGTTTATTGATGCTGAAATTTACCTGTTCACCAGCTTTTGCTGGTCCACAGGGTCACTTAGTGTATAGTCATTCTTCTAACATGCTACCTACAATACAAGTGGGAAATATCATCACTATTTGTAGGGGCGATTAGCCAAGGAGCCGAAATGCTCAAGTCCCTCCTAGACATACCTGCACGTGTCATCGGTTTAATGTAGACACTTCTTTCTATTTTATTCTTTCAGGCTCGCACCTTGGTCGTTATCAATTTATGGCCGTACAATCCTGCAAGCCACAAAAAATATTTTCAGTCTCTTATCACCATAAGGTTCCTTTCGCATTCAGGCGAAAAAATGCATACCTCTTTAATCTGTGTACGTAATTGGCGCTGTGTACTTCGCGCTCTTTATCTAGTATAAAAACCAGATTCCGCAGCTTCCTCCACGTGGGGCCATTGTATTTTTCAATTCCTATAGGCAAACAAGGTTTTTTTTTTTTAAACGTGAGTCTAATTTTTAAATTTATGAGTTCTCTACTCGGTTCGTTCTTCTTACCTGTTCATTCGGCAGACCGGGGACCACTGATTCAGTCTCTGGGTGGGGCGGACATCTTTTAGTGTATATTTATGTGACTCAACAATGTCCTAAACTTAGTGTCGGACGTGGCGGCCATCTTAGAATGTGTTCCGCCGTATATACTTTAATACAGGAGGATGCACTCATAGCACCAGAAGAGACAGTTTGCGCTCATCAGTTCTTATAATCTTGATATTTCAGACAGAGCATTAAGCCCAGTCAATGCGCTGTCGAACTTCAAAATTAAATACGCTTCCTTCTTTAATAGTGTTTTTTCTACATCAGCAGGACTTTGTTGTTGGTTGACAGTAAACAATACTGACCATCTAAAGTCATTTTCTCCATGTTGTTTGTCCATGAAATGGTCGACCATCGGCGCAGATAAGACTTTATTCTTAATGCGTGATCGATGCTGGGTCATTCGTGTGTTTACTTGCTGATTGATTTTACCAATGTAAATTTTTTGACACGGGCAACTGATTATGTACACGACATTGCGTGTTCGACAATTTGAAAAACCGACATGTTTCCATTTTACATTATTGTGTTGGAACTCTTTGCCCTCAATTGTGCTTGCACAGGACACACAGTTTCCACACTTGTGGTGCCCTTCAATAGGTTTCATGCCCCATTGTGACAATAAGTCACTTTTTGGTTTGGGCAAGGCTATTTCGGCTCGCACCACTTGTTGGCCGATGTTCCTATTTTTCTTGTACGCGAAAAGAGGACGAGGAAAAGGGCATTCCAAATTTTCTAGGAGATGCCAGTTTCTTAATACCATCTGTCTCAGTTTATGGATATCTGGGCCAAAAGTGGTCACACAGACCAGTCGGTCCAGTTCCTGCTTTTCTTTTTTCTCCAATAGGCACTCTCGGGGCGTGAAGCGCGCCCTCTTAAAAGAGTGTTTGAGCAATTTTTGAGGGTATCCCCTGTGTTTCATTTCTCAACAGAACATCCGTGCTTGCTGTTCAAAATTGTCCACTTCCGTACAGTTTCTCCTTATTCGGAGTAGTTGGCCATATGGCAAATTAGCCTTTAGATTCCTTTGGTGTGCGCTCCGATGGTGCAAAATTGTATTCCTGTCAGTCTTTTTCTTAAATAGGGAAGATTTTAAACATCCGTCTGTACATGTAATTTCAACGTCCAAAAATGTCATTTTGGTACAGCTAGATTCAATGGAGAATTTAGTGTCTTGATGTTTTGCATTTAACCACATGTGGAACTCCATCAATTTGGTGTGGCTCCCCTGCCACAGGAGCCACACGTCATCGATGTAGCGGTACCACTGTTTTATGTGTCCTTTATATGGGTTATTGTTATCAACAAATCTTCTTTCGTACTCTGCCATATACAGCACTGCCATCTCTGGGGCATAAGGGCATCCCATCGCTGTACCCTTTGTTTGCATAAAGAACTGATCATTGAATCTGAAATAATTCCTTTTCAGGGCCACTTCCGCTAACTTCAGGATAAATGTTATGGGGACTCTGTGTGGTCTCTCTCTCTCGAGCTTCTAGGTAAAGCTCCATGACCTCTAATGCTTCGTCCTGAGGTATCTGGGTATACAAGGACGTCACGTACATTGTTACCATTAATTGGAAGTTAGGGTCAAACTCAGTTTTCTCGACTTTCACTAACAAGCATTGGCATTGCCAATAGGTCTCGCTTGTGGGACCTTATAAGTATTTAGTTTTGCAGCACAATATCCTTGTTGCATAATCGGATATTGTGCTGCAAAACTAAATACTTATAAGGTCCCACAAGCGAGACCTATTGGCAATGCCAATGCTTGTTTGTTTTGTGACTTTTTTAAATATTTGAATATAAAAAACTGTAATTTTTCTAAAAACGTAGGTTCTTAGTTTTTTTCATTAACTAGTGTATTGTTTTGGGTGGGGGTTGAGACTGGTGATGGGTTTCGATCCCACAGAACAGGCGGTATGGGGGAGCATAGTGGGGTACAGAAAATGAAAAAGCAGGAGAGGGGGAGATGAGAAAGGAGTGTAAAGGAGTAGGGTCTCGAGAGCGGAGGGTATAGGTGAGCGCGAGGAGGAAAAGTGGGGAGACAAGGTAGAGGAGGAGATGGGGCAGGCGAACAGAAAGCAGAAGAGGGTGGATGACATGGAGAGAGGAAAAAGGTGATTGGGGATTAGAAAGGGGAAGGGGTATAGCAGAGGAGAGAAAATGCAAGAAGAGGGGGAAGGTAGAGAGGATAGTAGAAGAGAGGAGGGAAGAGGAAGGAAAGGGTAGGTGAGAGAAAAGAGGTAAGGGCTGAGGAGACAAACGAGGGGGCGATGAAAGGATCTGAAGGGGCTTGTGAATACAGAAGAGGGACTGGAGGACGGAAAACTGAGGTAAGGAAAGAAGGAGAGAGGGTGAGAAGAAAAGAGAGGAGGGGTAACAATAAAAGGGGTTGAGTGAGGAGCGAGGTAAGTGGAGACGCAAGAAAGCACTGCAAGGAAGAAGTGAGCGGTAAAACACCAAACGTTAAACATGTTGGTAGGTGAAGGTAGTTCGAAGGTAGGGAAGGAGAGTGGAAGCAGGGAGAGAAAACCAAGGACGGAAGTAGGAAGGGGACACATGTGCCTGGAAAGGAGAAGGGAGCGAGGAAAGAAAGAAGAACCGGCTCCGAGAACGGACAGAAGGAAATTACAGGAGAGAAGATATAAGCGAAAGGTAGTAAATGCAGGCATGAATGTCGAGAGAAACCAAGTGAACGAAGCAAAACACGATAGTAAACTTGCAGGTCCCTGCTACCTCCAAGGCCCCAGACGTGCGCCGCCTGGGGGCACACCCAGTCCCCGCATAGGGCTCTCTACGGGGCTCCACATGACCCCCTGCACGGGGAGGATAGGTCGGGGGCGCTGAGACCTGCAGCCCCCTCCTGAAGAAGGGCAGGGTTAGACTGGCTCCTGCTAGAGTGCACCGAGCTCCTGCCTCAGGACTCAAGCTCTCAAGTCCTAGAGTGTGCCCCCAACAGTTTTTTTCCACCTCGACTGTTTGTCATCAAGAAGTTTAAAAGTGAACAGTCCACTCTTCAGAATAATTTATCGAGCTGAATGTATGAGGGCCCTGGAAGATTCAAATGCAGGCGCGCGCTCCGTGAACCTATCACCTGCCTGATAGGAGCTCCCACCCCGATGCCCGACGAGGATACAGGAGGGAAATAACAATTCATGAAAGCGAAGAAGTGGATGCAGGAAAGGAAGAAGCAGAGCGGGAGGGATGATAGGAGGGAGTCGGGGAAGTAAGGCTGAGAGCAAGCAAGCTAGGGAGTACGGATGGATGGGAGGGGACGACGGAAGAAAGAAAAAGAAACGCGGGAACCGAGGGAATAATGTTTGGAATAGGAAGGAAGGCTAGAAAGGGGACGGAAGACTTGAGGAATGGGAAAGAATTGAACGGAGAAGAAATTAAGGCTATAAACTGAGGGAGGGGAAGAATGAGTAGAGGAAGAGGAAGGGCCTCATTTAAAAACAAGCAAAAGCAAATGGAAGCAAATGGTGGGGGCCTGAAGTAGGAGGGGGTGCGAGGGATGAGGGAACACGGCCTGGGGGAAGCTGGCTGGGGAGAGAATGCAGAGCGCACGCTGGGTGAAGCCCTTTGATGTGCTGTGAGCGGCCGGGAATGAATGATTAGGGGAGGAGAAGTGGGAAACTGAAAGTACGGCCGGCCTGCGGCCGGCCATGAATAATTAGGGGAGGAGAAGCCCTGGCCGTGAATGCGCGTGCATGTTTGCTCACGTGGTTCACATGAACTGCATGAAAACGCCAGCAAAAAGCTGGTGGTTTCATGATGTTTTCGCCACTTGAATTCTCGCTCCGCTCGATGCGCATGCGCGCATCGATAGGTCGCGAGACCTAAAAAGTCAGTGGTGTTTCTTAGATATGATTTTACTGTACTGATAAAAGGTTTTAGAAAAAAATCCACATATTTAGCAATTGGCTCCAAGCAAGAGTCACACCCAGAGACGATAGGCCGTCCTGGGGGATCTCTTAAATTTTCGGGAGGAAATATAAAATCGGAGTTCTCTGGAATTTTTTTAATAAGTACTAACTTTCTTTGGGGCCCACAAACCCTTCTTCTCTCCCTAGCCTGATGATTTCAGCAACTGTCCCTTGTATTTCTTTCACAGGATCTTCCTGTAGCTTCCTGTACCAAACCTGATTTTCTACTTGAGAAAGTGCCTCAGCTATATATTTGTCCCTAGGCCAGAGGACTACCGCACCGCCTTTATCGGCCTGTTTTACCACAATTGTGGAATCATCTTTGAGACTTTTTAGCGCGGCTCTTTGGCCTTTACTGATATTCTGTTTAACATATTTTTTGCTCTTTTCTAGTTTGTTTATTGATGACAACATTATTTGTTCGAAGGCGTGGACCTGTTTGGGAATGTTCTGGCTTGGTACAAAGCTTGATCTATTTCGTAGACCCGTTGCCTCATTTTCTGGGCTTGATGATTGATTAGAAAAGAAGACCTTTAGTCTTATCTTTCGACAAAACTCAATCATTTCGAGTTTAGTTTTTGTGAAGTCGGTATGGTGACTGGGGACAAATTTGAGTCCAATGTTTAATACAGACTCTTCATCTTTCGTCAATATCTTGGGGGATAAGTTTACTACAGTGGATGGGCTCCCTACGATTTGTAGTAGTTCCTTCTTGTTCGCATCTCCCATGGTGTCTTGAACCTTGCTTTTGGTTGTGGGCCGTTCTCTAAAAAAGAGACCTGTTTTTTGTTGCTGTTACCTCGTGTGTCTGATCCAGATGAGTCGGACGATGAGGTCTCGGAGAAGGTTTTAAATCTGTACCGAGATCTACCCTGGTAATTATACAGGGCCCCTCTGGAGTCTGGCTATGTGTAATATTCAATACAAAATTGTGAACCACATGTGGACGATATTTAAGGGGGTCCAGTGTACATGTCCAGTCAACCATATACCACAAAAGGTACAATGTTCCCCAGGGGAAAAAAATAATAATAAAATGTGTGTGTTCGGAGAGGGAGAGCAAGGGCAGGGAACAGGGTGTTCCCTTGTAGGAACTAGAAGACCTCACACACCCAGTAAGCTAGATGTCATGCTTCATCATTGGTCTCCTGCTCCTCGTCAGACTGGCGCTGCAATGTCCGACGGGCGCCAAATAGACGCTCTTTGTTGGAGTTCTTTTGTTCCAGCCAATGGTTGAGTGCGTGTGAGGGGTCAAGTGGAGGTGTAGTCGTGAGGGAATAGTGATTTAAAAAAAGGTGGGTCAGTTCACAAGGACCTTTATTCACGTGGCTGACTCCCTTGATTAAAAAGGTAGGAGGGGAGATAGGGACTGTAAGGGGCACAGCGAACTACCTCAACCCTCTAATAAGGTCGACATGTTTCTTGCCCAACTGGCAATTCTTCAGGACCTAAGGTGCTCAGTACTACACGGTGAAAAAAACAGGAAAGGAAATAAAAGATACAACCTCTCTGGGTCAGTATGGGGGCAGGCCAGAAGGTCCTGCTCTAGCGGGATGACCTAGAAGAGATGTGTAGAAGTAAGCCAGACATTGATAGTGGCGTAATCACATCAACAATTGATCACCACAGCTCTCCAAAATACACACAAAAGAAATAGGAAACACAGTCACAGGGCATCTCTGAAGTATATGCCCATGATCACAACTATGCAATTTTAGCAGAATAAAAACACATAAATGGGATGAAGAAGTCATAAGGTATATAATGCAAGGGCTAATCCTTACCCAAGGAGTGTCCCTAATGGGCCCCGCAGTCTGTCCCGTGGGGCGGCACAATAAGGTACGATGTCTGAAAAAGAGAGAGACACACGCGCACCGGGTGCCAGCTTGAAATTGGGAAGGGGGCAGGGAGAGAGACATAGAAAGAAGGAAACATAACGTTGAGGAAGCCACTAAATTAGTGGTTAGTGCAACGATGTCTGGATACTGG
The DNA here is from genome assembly GCF_964261635.1 of Lissotriton helveticus. NCBI lineage: Eukaryota > Metazoa > Chordata > Amphibia > Caudata > Salamandridae > Lissotriton > Lissotriton helveticus. Next base: position 1,200,605,479 of record NC_136059.1, read on the forward strand.
GTGTCAAGGCATGCTCTTGATTAGTGCTCGCCCCTGCTTCCAGGGTGATCGCGAGCCAACCAAAACAAACCCCCCCCAAAGGTCTCCTGATTGGTTGGCCTCTAGTGCAACTCATGAAGTGCAAATAGGCGGACAATCAGGGAATGCAAGGTGGCCCGCCCAACATCAAACAAGGCAAAGACCATGTCGTTATCGCCCCATTAGGTTGACGAGGGGATGTGAGAAATGTTGCCAAACTCCCTCGCACTCCCCTATGGCTCGTCCTACCCCACCCATGGGGAGTCACTTACACAGAGAGCCAGCCGATCTCAGAGTGGGTGTTGCGAGGGCATGTCGATTCCTCGAGTAGACCTTTGAAGAGCGTGGTTGAGTACCACCAATGAGATGCAAAGAAGCCTGCATACCACACCGACCTTGCACTTCATAAACAGACACACTGCTTACCTCTAGTCAGTCCAGCCAGGGCTCGAAAACCTACCCACACGCGTCGTGCTCCAAAGGTAGCGCGGAACAGCTGGTCCCGGTTTCTCGATGCAACCGGAGTTATAAGCTGCCCGTACTTCCGCATAGAGGACTCTGCCGGTGGGCGTGGTTCCCGGCACTCATGTCTGCGCATGCGTAGAAACGGTGTATGCTTGTCGTCGGAGGCTGCTAGTGTCAGAAGGGTAAATGCGGCGGCCATTTTGAGAGGGGGTGGTGAACAGGACCCAAGTATCTCTCTACTCTCGTGCACGAGGACACTACGTCACATGATGCTGTCATTATAGTTATTATGCCCCAGTGCCTCTGCAAGACGTATATATGGGTTTTGAGGAGGTTATCTTGACACTGATGATCATAGTGTAGTGTGTAAACCTCACAAACAGGGTGCTGATCACGCATAAACAGACTGGATCAGCCTTAAACCCAACCAGGGATAGAGGACAGAATTTGGAAACTGCTAGTTGTCTAACAACGAAGTGAGGTAAAACCTACTAAAGCAGTTGGGGATCACCTAGACAGAGATGCCCAAGGGACGGAGTCATTTAGGCCCAGTGTATCTAACTGGAGGCGGTGTACCCATCGCTGTTCAATCCTGAACAGAGCTTGTTGTGTAATTGATGGGTGAGATTCGAGCACTAACCATTTGATGCTATCCGCATGGTGGCCATGTTGGACATAGTGTTCATAAAGTCTTGTATGTGTTCTAGAGCACCGGATGTTGCTCTTATGCTCCATGATCCTTATCTTAACCTGCCTCATAGTCATGCCGATGTAATTTTTTCCGCAAGGACAGATCAGCATGTAGATACATCTAAGGCTATTACAATTTGTGTGTTTATTCATGTGCCAGGTGAATGTATCTGACAGTTTAATTTCCTTGCATTGTACTGTCTGTGGACATACAACACAGCCCCCGCACTGATAGTGACCAACTACTGGTGGAAGCCTCCACAAGGTACTTTGGCCATAGGTCGTTTGTTTTTTAGGGCGTGTGTGAATCAGGGCATCTTTAAGGTTGGACGTGCGTTTGAAGGCAAAATGGGGACGTCGGATGTCTAAGCCCCCTGTGTTCAATAACCCCCAGTGTCTGTTCACAGTCTTTTTCATAAATGCTGAATTTTTAGTGAAGCAAGTCACGCAAGTGATCAGGTTATCAAACAGGGTGTTCCCTTGTAGGAACTAGAAGACCTCACACACCCAGTAAGCTAGATGTCATGCTTCATCATTGGTCTCCTGCTCCTCGTCAGACTGGCGCTGCAATGTCCGACGGGCGCCAAATAGGCGCTCTTTGTTGGAGTTCTTTTGTTCCAGCCAATGGTTGAGTGCGTGTGAGGAACACCCTGTTCCCTGCCCTTGCTCTCCCTCTCCGAACGCACACATTTTATTATTATTTTTTCCCCTGGGGAACTTTGTACCTTTTGTGGTATATGTGTGTAATATTCGTCTTTTAGGAAAGGATATGCCTTTTCTAGTGTGAATGACTTGGAATCCCTTTCATATTGTGCAGTCTTATTATTGATGGTAATGCCTTTAAATCATAACATTTCTTTCTCTATTTTCTCTAAGAGAGCTTTAGCATCTGGGACTACCTCGCTGTTCTTAATAGCTTGGGTTAGGTCCTCTATTTCTTGAAGTTCTTTTACGTAAAGTCTTTGTGCTGTTTCTATTGTGTGTACCATTAAATCACGGCTACACTTTGTATTTATACAGCTAAATCCTTTTCTATACTCTACGTCCTCTGTGAATATCACTGGTGTATTTTTTACTTGGAGCCCCCAGGGGTTCGTACCTCCTACTAAGTGCTTTAGAAGGAAGTGCCCATGGAGCTCAGTTCTAATATGTTTCTTGCTCAATCTAATCAGTTGATCTGACTATTTTCCTGTTGAGCAGAAGCGCTTAATGCGACATTTGAAAATGGGGAAGAAGCTATTAGGTTCTGTATATGGCTCTCAGTGAACGATAGAGTGTCTTTCTCAGCCATTCCTAGAAAGGACTCACAGCCCCCCCGTTCAATCTATTAGCAAAACTCGACTAAGTTGGGTCCCCTTAGAACTCTTGCGGGTGTTCACCCGCTCAAGACTTTGTTAAATTAAGGAGTTAGGTCCTGGGACATGCAGTTGGTTGGACCTTCGAAATCTCAACTATACACAAAGTTACCAACTACACATTTCTTTTTTACCTCAAAATTGAGCAGAACAAACTAATATCAATTAAGTTTGTAAGGTACCCTTTATTCATACCTTTTTATTTTGTTACTTTTAGTTATTTTCATTTTTATCAATATCTAAGAAAAACACTGTACACTTTAACACACAAATACAATACAAATCAACATACATACAATACAATTCCACAATACATATAAATACAATATACAATTTATATCCAATTTTCATCAGCAAACATAAATTATGCGAGGTGTTATTTAATGACAACAGGGCTACATCACGTTGCACTGAATATTCCATCAACAACAAGCTAATGTGAAGAAAGAAATTCTAAGAACAAGGGTTTCAAAGGACCACAAATAAATTCATTGGTCTACTGGACATTCAAAGTCAGTCTCTTTTAAATATGCCGACGCGTTTTGAACCCTATGACATCAGTTTTCGGGTTCTCTTCAGGGCTCTGCCTTTTGTGTTTGTCTGTGAAATATACATAAAAACAACTTCGTTTTAGTTCTCTATCCTTCCTAGTAGTTCTCCCTTGATTTGTTTATTGACGCTGAAATTTACCTGTTCTCCAACTTTTGCCGGTCCACTGGGTCACTTAGTTTATAGTCATTCTTCTAACATGCTACCTACAATACAAGTGGGAAATATCATCACTATTTGTAGGGGCGATTAGCCAAGGAGCCGAAATGCTCAAGTCCCTCCTAGACATACCTGCACGTGTCATCGGTTTAATGTAGACACTTCTTTCTAATTTATTCTTTCAGGCTCGCACCTTGGTCGTTATCAATTTATGGCCGTACAATCCTGCAAGCCACAAAAAATATTTTCAGTCTCTTATCACCATAATGTTCCTCTCGCATTCACGCGAAAAAAGGCATACCTGTTTAATCTGTGTACGTAATTGCCGCTGTGTACTTCGCGCTCTTTATCTAGTATAAAAACCAGATTCCGCAGCTTCCTCCACGTGGGGCCATTGTATTTTTCAATTCCAATAGGCAAACAAGGTATTTTTTTTTTTTAAACGAGAGTATAATTTTTAAATTTATGAGTAGCCTCATGCATTTCTGAGGTGCTATTATAGCATATCAGTGTTACGATACACCTGTCAGACAATAGTGTATTTCACGATTGTTATTAATTTCACGCGCTGCAATTATCTGAGCAGTACGTTCTGGAAGTTCACTTTGGACCATTTTACTTCTCTTGCCCGATTTTTTTAAACATGTTCAATTATTTATATTTTTACATACTTTTTTTTTTTTTTGCAGAGATTTATATAGCGCGAACTAGACCCGAACCGAATCAGGTATCAGAGCGCTTTACATATTTTTCCAGTTACGTTACATTTTACGTTTCCAGTTACTTTCATTTTAGGCACGGGGAGATTAAGTGATTTGCCCAGAATCACAGGAGGTTTTGGCGTCGTTACCGAGACTCGAACCCAGATCCCCAGGTCCGAGGTCGAGCGCCTTAGCCGTTAGGCCAACTCCTCTCCCCTACTTGAACCCCCAATTATTTTGCGTGGTGTCATTTACGCAATTTCATCAGGATAAGTCCACTATTTCCATATTATAGAATTAAGGGTGAGGAACCCCCCCTGATTTTCCACCAGTTGTGCATTTTTGATCTACTTTTCGGGCGTTATTGACGTGGCTTTCTGTCCGAAACCACAGTCCTTCAGCATCGCCTACGTGACCTGGCTATATATATGCTGTTATTGTTCACCTCATTGGCCTTGAAAAAGTCTGTGTACTTATTCATAGTACGGACGAAACACGTGTCGGCTGTCGTTTTACCATTTGGAAAAGCACCTTTAAGAATCAATAAAAGGAAAATATGATACAAAATATGAACTCTATCCATCTATTTGTCCTGCACACCATGAGATTTTGTTGACTTTGTTTGGATTTATTGTTGCTCAGACTTATACTGCACAAGTCTAGTATATATTTTCATTGTAGGATTGTGCTCTCCTGACCAATTTTGCCTATTTGTATGTATGTTGATTTGTATTGTATTTGTGTGTTAAAGTGTACATTGTTTTTCTTAGATATTGATAAAAATGAAAATAACTAAAAATAACAAAATAAAAAGGTATGAATAAAGGGTACCTTACAAACTTAATTGATATTAGCTTGTTCTGCTCAATTTTGAGGTAAAAAAGAAATGTGTAGTTGGTAACTTTGTGTATAGTTGAGATTTCGAAGGTCCAACCAACTGCATGTCCCAGGACCTAACTCCTTAATTTAACAAAACCCAAGAAACAGTGACACTGGAAAAGAATGTTGCAAGACACAAAAGTGAACAAGCTAATTTCTCAATGTAATCTGTCCTTGCCTCCTCCTATGGTCATGTCCAACGTTCACAAATTCACTGAACACTACCCCAACTCCATGCTGAAAGTCCTCAATGCAATTGCTCCGCTACAACTGAAAAGAAAATCCAACAAATATTCCAACCTGTGGTTCAATGACAGTTTAAACTGAACAACAATCACAGACATATCACAGACATCCCCACTCTGGCAAAACTCCTTGAGAAATGTGTTCAGGTACAACTGTGTAACCACATTGAGGAATTCCAACTGCTGGATCAATTCCAATCTGGCTTTCGTCAGGGTCACAGCACCGAAACTGCCATCACAGAGACAGTTGACAACGCTCTTACAATGCTTAACCAGAATGAATCCTGGCTTTTAATATTACTCAATTGCTCATAAGCTTTTGGCGCCGTCAAACATGATAACCTCCTGAACCTTTTGGAACATAGGATAGGGTTCTCTGGCTCAGTTCTAAAACGGTTTGCCTCTTTTCTCCATAACAGAACTCAAAGAGTTAAAATCAATCAAACCCTCTCCAATCCCAGTTCTTGCACTCTGGGGTCCCCCAAGGGGCATCTCTCTCCCCCACTCTGTTCAACCTATTCATTGAACCGCTTACTGAAATCCTCAAAGCATCCAACATACACTACCACATGTATGCGGGGGACACTCAGTTATACATGAAAATCTCTTCACCGGACAATATCAAGACTCTCAACGGAACCCTGCACAAAAATCCCAAAACTGGTTAACTTTTAACCATCTCAAACTGAACACCCTATAAACGGAATTCCTCCTTATCTCTTCTCCCAAGCAAGCACTCATAGTGGAGAAATGTATGAAAAATCTATCCCCTCTCAACTGCACACCACATATCATAGATTCTACGAGATCTCTTGGAATAGTGCTGCTGTGCTGCATAAGAAATTAAACATGCAAGCGCACATCAGCGCATCTACCAAAAAAGCGAACCTTCCATTGAGCATCCTTAGGAAACTAAAACCCTTCCTTCCCCCTGATGACTTAAAATCTGCTGTGCAATCACTAGTTATCTCTCGACTCGATTATGGCAGTAAAACCCTCTGTGGGCAACCAAGGTACAGGCTGGCTCCTCTCAGGGCCTCACCGAACGCTGCTGCAAGAATCATCAGAGGCTCCAAGAAATCCAACCACATTTCCCTGATTTTAAAATCTCTAAATTGGCTACCATTCAAGGAAAGGATACAACTAAAACTTGCCTGTATAGCACACACAATCGATTCAGAAAAGGGGGTGGTGATGAACAGAGTGTCTGAATTAAGCAGACCACTCTTACCCAGTCCAAAGATCAGGGCTTGATCCATCACCGTTATTTAGCTCACTGCCCCATCCCAGCTCAGAAGCTGGCTATATGCAAATTAGTCTGTCCCTGGCCCAGTGCATCATGGGAACAGGGCAGACCAAACTACCAAGCCAATTCTTCACCAGAAAGGAGACAAGCTACCGGGGACCGGTTTCTGGCATTTCAGCCTCGTCGGCCCGGCTTGCTTGAATCCTGATGGAGCAATGAGCAAGGGACTCATGTCTGAGTATACCCTGCCACACCTATAGTGGCCAAAAACGATTCAGAAAAGGGGGTGGTGATGAACAGAGTGTCTGAATTAAGCAGACCACTCTTACCCAGTCCAAAGATCAGGGCTTGATCCATCACCGTTATTTAGCTCACTGCCCCATCCCAGCTCAGAACCTGGCTATATGCAAATTAGTCTGTCCCTGGCCCAGTGCATCATGGGAACAGGGCAGACAAAACTACCAAGCCAATTCTTCACCAGAAAGGAGACAAGCTACCGGGGACCGGTATCTGGCATTTCAGCCTCGTCGGCCCACTTGCTTGAATCCTGATGGAGCAGTGAGCAAGGGACTCATGTCTGAGTATACCCTGCCACACCTATAGTGGCCAAAAACGATTCAGAAAAGGGGGTGGTGATGAACAGAGTGTCTGAATTAAGCAGGCCACTCTTACCCAGTCCAAAGATCAGGGCTTGATCCATCACCGTTATTTAGCTCACTGCCCCATCCCAGCTCAGAACCTGGCTATATGCAAATTAGTCTGTCCCTGGCCCAGTGCATCATGGGAACAGGGCAGACCAAACTACCAAGCCAATTCTTCACCAGAAAGGAGACAAGCTACCGGGGACCGGTTTCTGGCATTTCAGCCTCGTCGGCCCGGCTTGCTTGAATCCTGATGGAGCAGTGAGCAAGGGACTCATGTCTGAGTATACCCTGCCACACCTATAGTGGCCAAAAACGATTCAGAAAAGGGGGTGGTGATGAACAGAGTGTCTGAATTAAGCAGACCACTCTTACCCAGTCCAAAGATCAGGGCTTGATCCATCACCGTTATTTAGCTCACTGCCCCATCCCAGCTCAGAAGCTGGCTATATGCAAATTAGTCTGTCCCTGGCCCAGTGCATCATGGGAACAGGGCAGACCAAACTACCAAGCCAATTCTTCACCAGAAAGGAGACAAGCTACCGGGGACCGGTTTCTGGCATTTCAGCCTCGTCGGCCCACTTGCTTGAATCCTGATGGAGCAGTGAGCAAGGGACTCATGTCTGAGTATACCCTGCCACACATATAGTGGCCAAAAACGATTCAGAAAAGGGGGTGGTGATGAACAGAGTGTCTGAATTAAGCAGACCACTCTTACCCAGTCCAAAGATCAGGGCTTGATCCAACACCGTTATTTAGCTCACTGCCCCATCCCAGCTCAGAACCTGGCTATATGCAAATGAGTCTGTCCCTGGCCCAGTGCATCATGGGAACAGGGCAGACCAAACTACCAAGCCAATTCTTCACCAGAAAGGAGACAAGCTACCGGGGACCGGTTTCTGGCATTTCAGCCTCGTCGGCCCGGCTTGCTTGAATCCTGATGGAGCAATGAGCAAGGGACTCATGTCTGAGTATACCCTGCCACACCTATAGTGGCCAAAAACGATTCAGAAAAGGGGGTGGTGATGAACAGAGTGTCTGAATTAAGCAGACCACTCTTACCCAGTCCAAAGATCAGGGCTTGCTCCATCACCGTTATTTAGCTCACTGCCCCATCCCAGCTCAGAACCTGGCTATATGCAAATCAGTCTGTCCCTGGCCCAGTGCATCATGGGAACAGGGCAGACCAAACTACCAAGCCAATTCTTCACCAGAAAGGAGACAAGTTACCGGGGACCGGTTTCTGGCATTTCAGCCTCGTCGGCCCGGCTTGCTTGAATCCTGATGGAGCAGTGAGCAAGGGACTCATGTCTGAGTATACCCTGCCACACCTATAGTGGCCAAAAACGATTCAGAAAAGGGGGTGGTGATGAACAGAGTGTCTGAATTAAGCAGACCACTCTTACCCAGTCCAAAGATCAGGGCTTGATCCATCACCGTTATTTAGCTCACTGCCCCATCCCAGCTCAGAACCTGGCTATATGCAAATTAGTCTGTCCCTGGCCCAGTGCATCATGGGAACAGGGCAGACCAAACTACCAAGCCAATTCTTCACCAGAAAGGAGACAAGCTACCGGGGACCGGTTTCTGGCATTTCAGCCTCGTCGGCCCGGCTTGCTTGAATCCTGATGGAGCAATGAGCAAGGGACTCATGTCTGAGTATACCCTGCCACACCTATAGTGGCCAAAAACGATTCAGAAAAGGGGGTGGTGATGAACAGAGTGTCTGAATTAAGCAGACCACTCTTACCCAGTCCAAAGATCAGGGCTTGATCCATCACCGTTATTTAGCTCACTGCCCCATCCCAGCTCAGAACCTGGCTATATGCAAATTAGTCTGTCCCTTACCCAGTGCATCATGGGAACAGGGCAGACCAAACTACCAAGCCAATTCTTCACCAGAAAGGAGACAAGTTACCGGGGACCGGTTTCTGGCATTTCAGCCTCGTCGGCCCGGCTTGCTTGAATCCTGATGGAGCAGTGAGCAAGGCACTCATGTCTGAGTATACCCTGCCACACCTATAGTGGCCAAAAACGATTCAGAAAAGGGGGTGGTGATGAACAGAGTGTCTGAATTAAGCAGACCACTCTTACCCAGTCCAAAGATCAGGGCTTGATCCATCACCGTTATTTAGCTCACTGCCCCATCCCAGCTCAGAACCTGGCTATATGCAAATTAGTCTGTCCCTGGCCCAGTGCATCATGGGAACAGGGCAGACCAAACTACCAAGCCAATTCTTCACCAGAAAGGAGACAAGCTACCGGGGACCGGTTTCTGGCATTTCAGCCTCGTCGGCCCGGCTTGCTTGAATCCTGATGGAGCAGTGAGCAAGGGACTCATGTCTGAGTATACCCTGCCACACCTATAGTGGCCAAAAACGATTCAGAAAAGGGGGTGGTGATGAACAGAGTGTCTGAATTAAGCAGACCACTCTTACCCAGTCCAAAGATCAGGGCTTGATCCATCACCGTTATTTAGCTCACTGCCCCATCCCAGCTCAGAACCTGGTTATATGCAAATTAGTCTGTCCCTGGCCCAGTGCATCATGGGAACAGGGCAGACCAAACTACCAAGCCAATTCTTCACCAGAAAGGAGACAAGCTACCAGGGACCGGTTTCTGGCATTTCAGCCTCGTCGGCCCGGCTTGCTTGAATCCTGATGGAGCAGTGAGCAAGCGACTCATGTCTGAGTATACCCTGCCACACCTATAGTGGCCAAAAACGATTCAGAAAAGGGGGTGGTGATGAACAGAGTGTCTGAATTAAGCAGACCACTCTTACCCAGTCCAAAGATCAGGGCTTGATCCATCACCGTTATTTAGCTCACTGCCCCATCCCAGCTCAGAACCTGGCTATATGCAAATTAGTCTGTCCCTGGCCCAGTGCATCATGGGAACAGGGCAGACAAAACTACCAAGCCAATTCTTCACCAGAAAGGAGACAAGCTACCGGGGACCGGTTTCTGGCATTTCAGCCTCGTCGGCCCGGCTTGCTTGAATCCTGAAGGAGCAGTGAGCAAGGGACTCATGTCTGAGTATACCCTGCCACACCTATAGTGGCCAAAAACGATTCAGAAAAGGGGGTGGTGATGAACAGAGTGTCTGAATTAGGCAGACCACTCTTACCCAGTCCAAAGATCAGGGCTTGATCCATCACCGTTATTTAGCTCACTGCCCCATCCCAGCTCAGAACCTGGCTACATGCAAATTAGTCTGTCCCTGGCCCAGTGCATCATGGGAACAGGGCAGACCAAACTACCAAGCCAATTCTTCACCAGAAAGGAGACAAGCTACCGGGGACCGGTTTCTGGCATTTCAGCCTCGTCGGCCCGGCTTGCTTGAATCCTGATGGAGCAGTGAGCAAGGGACTCATGTCTGAGTATACCCTGCCACACCTATAGTGGCCAAAAACGATTCAAAAAAGGGGGTGGTGATGAACAGAGTGTCTGAATTAAGCAGACCACTCTTACCCAGTCCAAAGATCAGGGCTTGATCCATCACCGTTATTTAGCTCACTGCCCCATCCCAGCTCAGAACCTGGCTATATGCAAATTAGTCTGTCCCTGGCCCAGTGCATCATGGGAACAGGGCAGACCAAACTACCAAGCCAATTCTTCATCAGAAAGGAGACAAGCTACCGGGGACCGGTTTCTGGCATTTCAGCCTCGTCGGCCCGGCTTGCTTGAATCCTGATGGAGCAGTGAGCAAGGGACTCATGTCTGAGTATACCCTGCCACACCTATAGTGGCCAAAAACGATTCAGAAAAGGGGGTGGTGATGAACAGAGTGTCTGAATTAAGCAGACCACTCTTACCCAGTCCAAAGATCAGGGCTTGATCCATCACCGTTATTTAGCTCACTGCCCCATCCCAGCTCAGAACCTGGCTATATGCAAATTAGTCTGTCCCTGGCCCAGTGCATCATGGGAACAGGGCAGACCAAACTACCAAGCCAATTCTTCACCAGAAAGGAGACAAGCTACCGGGGACCGGTTTCTGGCATTTCAGCCTCGTCGGCCCGGCTTGCTTGAATCCTGATGGAGCAGTGAGCGAGGGCAAGCGTGGAAGGGTATACTCAGATGTGAGTCCCTTGCTCATTGCACCATCAGGATTCAAGCAAGCCGGGCCGACGACGCCTGAAATGGCAGAAACCGGTCCCCGGAAGCTTGTTTCCTTCCCAGTACAAGAATTGGCTTGGTAGTTTGGTTTGCCCTGTTCCCATCATGCACTGGGACAGGAACAGACTAATTTGCATATAGCCAAGTTCTGAGCTGGGATGGTGCAGTGAGCTAAAAAACGGTGATGGATCAAGCCCTGATCTTTGGACTGGGTAAGAGTGGTCTGCTTAATTCAGGCACTCTGTTCATCACCACCCCCTTTTCTGAATCACGTATAGCACACAAAGCACTTCATTTAAACACTCCTCTGTACCTTGCAAATAAGCCAGTCTATTCGGGATGTACCCTCTCCTCTAGGAGTTCCAGCACCTTGTTGTTGAAACCAAACAAGTTTAAAAAAAATGAAAACCTATAATCGAACCTATGTCGCCCCGAGAATTTGGAACTCCCTACCTACGGGAAAGACTAATTCCATCCACAGAGTCCTTCAAAAGGGAAGTGAAAGCTCTACTTATGAGTACTTCTCTGGGCTAAAAGTTCAGTCTCGACCACCCTGTCTGGACCGTTGCCTCGGCCTACCTATTGTATATTGGAATGTCAGGGCTCTGATATCCTTCATTATTTTGTAAATACGTTCCTGTTACTAGTGTTGTATATTACTGTTACTGTATATTACTCCTGCTTTGCCTCTATTGTTGCCCTGTTTGTCTGTCGCCCTGCTTCTGTAAAGCGCTCTAATACAAAACTTTTTAAATAAAATAAATTACATTTAGAAGGTGGGTTCATTCCAGATATTTCGCTTATTACATGAACTTAACTGCTTTTCTCTTTAAGGTGTCACTAGTGATGTCACACGATGCACTAATATGTGACACATAAATGCACTCGTCTGGTTACGTACTGTATATAGTACTGAACAGTGACTGGCTTAACAGCCATTGCGACACAATATGGAGTACTGCGGGCTGGGTACAGTAAGGAGGAATGACAGTATTTAATAAAGATAATGTGCTGCTTTCTCTTCCAGTACCATAGGAGGTACATATGGCCTCAGCGGAGCATGGAGGGAGGGGAAGCCCCACTCTAATCTGGCTTCGGGAGCAGCCTAGTCTGAAATGGGGAGTCTGGGTTTTACCCCTCCAAGCTCTACTCAGTCTCAGCCGAGAGCGTGATGAGGTGTCTCCCCCGCGCCCATCTGTTAAACGGCCATTCCCGGGTCGCCCCTCCCCCGCCCCATGGCAGAATGAGGCGGAGGCAAGGGGACTGCTTGGGGCTCTCCCCTCTTAAGGTGGCGGGCACCCGCAGGAGGCTGTCAAAGGCGCGCATCCGCTACATAGTATCAACCAGGGGGAGGAGGAATCCCAGAGAGTTTCCCTCGACAAATGACAGGCGGATGGTCTGGGCCAATCAGGCGAAGTGTAGCGTCAGGGTAGGAGAGGCGTCGGGTTGTTGACCGACACAGGCTAGGCTGTGCAAGATAGGTTTGGTTGCGTGGCGAAGGCGCGAGCCCGTGTGTATGACGGTGTGCGCGTGCCGCACAGAAGGCAGCGTCCGCAGCCCGCGCGAGCGCAGCCAGACAGCTCCATCTTAGGAGGCAGAGCCTGCCGCGCGCTGTGGCTGCCACTGGGACCAGGACTGTCACCCTGCGCGTGCCAGCCCGGCACAGGATCTAGGAACCACCGCCTAACTTGCAACGCTGAGACGCCGGAGACAAACTGTTTGCTGCCCTTACCTCCCTCCCCTCACCACTGCCTGACCCACCGTGCACAGGGAGCTCGGGGGGCAGAGCCCGCACTTGTCTTATTACAGGGCCATGGACACCAAGATCATCCCTTCGGATCGCTTAGTGAAAGGTGAGTGCCATCGTGTGCTATTTCATGGCTGCTGCTGGAAGGCGAGGGTTGTTGCTGTTCTTCCAAGCTAGTGGTGGGGGCGGTGTTCGGCTGGCTCCAGTGTGTCCGCACGTTAGGTATGCTGCTCGTGTGTTGGCGTCGCAGCCCCTCTTTGGAAGAGGTAGGAAGCTGCAGTGGGGGTTCTCTAGACTCATGCATTTGGTTCCTTATGCATGCATCCCTTGTTTAGGGTGCGCTATTCCCTGTGATGCAGGGCCCCTTCTGCTGCTTGCGCAGATGCTACGGCTGTGCAGGGGATGAGCCGCCCGGTGCGGTAATCCTTCTCATCGCCCCGGCTCCACATCATTGTCATCCTGCAAACCTTATGCAGCTCTTGGTACACTTAAAGCATCCACAACACCACATTGCAGCCTGCTATCAGACGCACCTTCTGCACACCCCGCCGTTCACCAATACACCACCTGCACGGAGACCTCTTCCCCCTTGTAATGCCACCCACACACCGGCACTCCCCTCCTCCTTCGTAGTGATTCCGCCTCCCGCTCCTCCCAGCAGTGCTCGTGCAGTAGCCCCCCCCCGCTTACAGTGTGAGATCTCGGATAGCCACATCCCCCTTGTGTCCATGTGACCCTTCCCCACCTCTAGCCAGGGCATCCCTGCGCACACGCTCCCCCGCACCCTGCTGAGCTGGCACTGGGAGACCATCAGTGTAGAAGGCAGGTTGCCCCAGGGATCACACCGCCCAGAAAGCCTAGGGGCCAACCTGGCCTAAAATCCATCATCGCGATCAGATGAAATTTGACTCATCCCTCCTCATTCGCTGTTAAAGAATGCCTGTAGTCTGGATCGCCACCTATTTTAATAAGCATAGCACTTTAGAGCCATCTTGCAATAGAATGTTTAAAGTATCCCTCTGTCCAGTTACACTATTCGTCCATTGGATCCGCCCAGGTGCTGGCGATGTCGGTGTGCGTTGTTTGAATTATGTCTTTTGCACACGGACACATTCGGTAATCCATGCATTATCTGTTGGCTGTGCAGTGCACCTGCGTGCAACGCTGCCACCATTCGTATTAAACATATTCATGTGTCAAAATGCAACCCGAAGCTGCCGCTGCATTCTACGGAGAAAAACCTCTTTATTGTACTCTGTTCTTATATCATCATTGCCATGTTGTCACTGACTGTGTGTACACCTCCCTGCAAACTGTTGTCCCTTGGCACAGATAACAGACTAGATACATCTGTGCAATGGGTCAGAACAGCTCCGCACTTCCACCCTTCAGTCTGCCTGTGTTGCCGCTTATAAAAGGCCATCGCGAAGCCTCGCATAACCCGTCTCCGCTGCTTTCCTCGCACTTTCGATCCTGCTTTCCACCATTTTGCTGTCATCCCAGCTTCCTTCCCCGTGCGGAGGCTCGTGCCTTGCGCATTCCCTCTGTGGAGAAGTCACTGTTTCTCATTAGTTTCCAATGAAGCGCCAGGCATCGCGGGCTCGCCCCCTCCCTGGAGGAGGTGGGCTTGGATGTGACATGAGGGATTCCCCATCCTAATGAGAGGCACTGAGCTATGTCTGCAATGCAGCTGTTACTCCTGGGTGAGACGCTGGCTCTGCTGTCTGAGGCCAAGCGGCGTGGAGACTTCCAGGTCCCTCCGCGCGGAGCCCCGCCACGCCGGCCACACCACCGCTCCAGGGCCACCGGACACAGGGGCCAGACCACTGCTCTGGGGCCACTGAACACAGGGGATTTACCCCTCTCCACCTCAGCGGTGCCGGGCCAGTCTGCTTATACTGACGCTAAAACAATTCATATTTAAGGTGAACAGTAATCACGCATACAGTTTGGGAGATGGGGGGAGGATATTGGTACCCAGAGTCATTTCGATATTTTAAGGCCTTGTGCCCCCAACACGACCACAAAAGTCAGTAAGAACCAATTTAGCTATTGCCTCCTACACGTGGCTTGTTCACGATTAGAATATTTCCGGAAAAGACACTAAAGAGATTTCCTCCGCACAGGCATTTTTGTTGGCACAATTCTTCACTGTTCACACTATTCATCACTCGCCAAAGTGTCACAGTGTGAACCCCCAACGTTATGGTCTGTATTTGGATTAACCAATCATGCCTTCGATTATTTCTTTTGGTTTTCTGGAGGCCCATTTCGAAATAACATAAAACGTGTTCACATATCTGAGAAAAAAGACATTTTGCACACAAAAAAAATATTCATGTCGAGGTTGTCTGCCTTATTAAAGTACGTGAAAGAATCAGAAAATGGCGTTCTTCTCCAAAGGGTATTCGAAGTAAAAACAAACCCCCCTTTTTAAGCTTGGTTATAAAATTGTGGAATCTCAAAACGAAACCAGATAACCGATGGACAGTCTACACCGTTGGCCCCCAGCTAAAATTTATTCCATAGTGAAAGCTCACGGGGTATGCTGGCGTCGTGCTATGTTGTGATTTATGTCTGCTCAGCGCCGAGCACAGCGGCGGCCTCTGATATACATCACTGTCCGACCTTCTGCAAAGTGCACGTTACCTCCGTACGGTGCCCTCACCGGTTGGCCGGATATGTATGTGGTGATTTTTTGCGGCATTACTGTTGTCAGCGTGCAGCTAGCGAAGCAGCGCAGGCTCGATTTTTGCTTCCATAGGCATGCGATGCATTTCAAAACAATATAAATTGACTCGGTATGGCACTTGTGGAGGCAGCAGTGTGGCTGTTACCTAGCAACGTCGTAGATTAGCCACTGTGGCTCTCTGTACAGAGAAGGAATTTCTCTGCTTGTAGCAACATTTGAATGAGAAGAAACCCATTTTAATGTAGCCTAGTCCGGTGATGACTGTCTAATTGCAGAAAAAGACGGATTTTACATTTTGGTTGGAGCCACGCTGTTCCCTTTTACTTCCCAATTAAATATTTCTCAGTACTTGATGCCCGGGCGTGTTCTTTTCGCGTGGGGTGGGAGGGTGCGGGGGTCTATATGTATAAAATGGCATTTATGTGTGGCGATGGCCTGTCCTATAGCTGCCCGACACTTGGGGCGATGGCCTGTCCTATAGCTGCCCGACACTGTCGGGATTTGTGGAGTGTTTTAAGCCCGGAGTCGAGGAATAGGAAATGAAAGCTGAACGCCCGTTGCTGCTGGCAGAAGCGGCACTACAGAATGGATCTGTCGTGATGATCATTCTCCTGCCTCAAAAGTATTGATGAACTAGTTAAAGCGTTTGGCTTTAAACTAGATACGTTAAATTGTGACCGAACTGATCAGACATAATTGACCAATTAGGTAGTGTTTCCATTAATATTAACCCTTCCATCGTGTTGTAGGTAGGTGGGCGTGGGAGATGCATTTTCCAACCGCACCTATGTCAGCCATTTGCAAAGGGCCCTTACCATTAGGAATGTAAACACTGGCACAGATCAGTGACTTTAGGGCAGTGCTACAACAAGGATGCTGGGGATTGGAAAAGGCAGGTCTTAAGGATTTGTGGGCTGCCCTCTGCTCTTACATCGGATGGGAAGTTGTTATAGGGCAAATATATAAAGTGTTAATTTTCAAGACCAAAGTTCTCGAGATGTTTGATGTACAGTGACCCTTTAAATGCATCTTAATCTTATGAAGAAAACAAATACTAGACGGACTAAACATGACATGGTAGAACTAGATATGGAGTACGTTATCTTAGAAGTCAGTGAATCTGGGAACCTGTGTAACATATCTTGGGGATGCTAGTTATGCCTATATGCTGATTTGCCCCACTTGTTATGCAACTGCCTTTTCGTTTCTTTTGAAAATGTGCCCTTTTACTGTATACCCAAGAAAGTACTGAGCAGTGGATGGACTAAAGGGGTAGGACTGTTCCCAATCACAACAGTTCATTCAGCAAATGACTTGGACTGCAGAGGGAGACTTCCTGAATTGAAGGTTTAAAACTCAACCATCAGTCAGTTTATGAACACAATCAAGACATGTTCTTATCTCCTCCGTTTGCAGTGCAGGTTGATAAGTAAGCATGAGGCCCAAGCACTTAATTTTCCCAGAACTGCTGCGCTAGGATGTACACTTAATTTGCAGAACAGTTAACCTGTTATTTTCAGGTCCGTTCTTTCCATTTACCCTCTTCATCAGAGTTTGACGCTATATGTATTTGAGCCTTATGAAGTGTTAATCTAGCTTCCAGGAAATAGTGGATTGCGCAAAAATAGAAGTGCAAGTCATGCTGGAGGAGCTTACTGAAGCAGAAAAGTTGGTTCTATGGGATTTTGTTTCTGAATGTTGTTGCTGTTGGTTCTCTAATGATGGCACCAAGGAAGGAGAGTGAACTTCAGAAGATATTTAACGACGAGGAGAACTGTGAGCATGTTAACCCCATATTAGTCTTTGATATGTTTTGATGGTCAACATGGGGGTTTTGTTTTTTGTGTTTTAAGTGTTAAAATACCAAACCACTTAATGAAGCAGCCAACATGCAGGTTGCAGTTAAGAATCCTGGCTGAGCTGAGACAACCTTTCATATATTTGAGATTGATAACATAAGTACAGTTAAATTGGTTGATATCCTCTTGTTGATAGCGCTGCCAAACACCCAAAATGCAATATCGACTCTGTGCTGGAAAAAAAAGTAATATTACAAGTAACTGGTGGCTGCTTTGATTGGCTAGATCTGGCTGGTAGGCGTGTCTGGTAATCACTACGCCTCCTTAAAGGAGTGGTAGCGGTAGGGCCAGATTGAAGACCGCAGTGGTTTACAGAAGGTCAGATTGCTGTGGCAG
This sequence comes from Lissotriton helveticus, assembly GCF_964261635.1. Classification (NCBI taxonomy): domain Eukaryota; kingdom Metazoa; phylum Chordata; class Amphibia; order Caudata; family Salamandridae; genus Lissotriton; species Lissotriton helveticus. Next base: position 1,200,623,178 of record NC_136059.1, read on the forward strand.
AAGGCTGCGTGGAAACAATGTATTTTTTTTTCTCTCGTAGACATGTTAACATTGTTGCAATACTCGCTTGAGGGCATGTGCAACACATTATGAGCATGTATCCATCCATTTATGAGCTACAGCATTACGATATTTGCAATCCTTCCTCGAACGCTTAATTTACAGGTCCTTAATGTGAAGACAGTACTAAGAGGTAGTCTGTTTGCTTACTTAAAATATGAAGAAAAATAAGATGTTTTTGCATATTTGACACTTTGCATGTTAGTTATGCTAGAACGCATTGAACAGATGGAATGTACATTTGTATTACAGTAATTGCTTAACGGTACTTCATGAAGCCCTAATTACTGATTGTTTTTGGTCACTGTGTAAGATAACTGTGCAGAGGGGCGTTTTAAGCATTAGGACGCACTGTACAGGTGACAGAGCGATACTGTTGAATTCGTTTCTAGAAAAACCTAATCCACAGCGAGTTAGTGTGCAGTTAATGGAGTGTGGTAACTCTGCTCCTGTGACCGCTGTCGGAGAGATCGTTGGAAGAAGGGAGGTTGAAGCTTGCAGCCAGGCTGAGAGGAGGAGGGCCAGTCACCAGAGCTCCATGATGATCAACACCAGTATTAACTCACTAGGATTCCATCAACACTTCAGAGTTATCCTGGGGTCCTCTCGCTGGCGTTTTGGAAAGGTCCTTCCCAAATACTACTTTTTCCAAAGAGACAGATGAGTGGTAAACTCTCACATAACAGTAACACAGTGGAGTGAAGTTTCAAAGAGCTTGTACAAGGCACACACTACAAGGAGTTGTATAGGCCCACCTCCTGTGCTCACTAGGCTTGCAAGTGAATAGCTTAAGAATGCACAAGTTTTCCAGGTCAAGGAATAATAATTGTTAGTTAGGTAGTCAGCATAAAAGAGTCAACGGCCAGAGACGTGGACTGAAGGAAGAGGGTAGAAGCCATTAGCGCATTACATGTTATAACACATGGCCTTGCTAATTAGGCTGCAGAACTTGGAACATGTGTTTTGTTATTACGAATGTTCCACCTATTGCTTCAGTTAAGTAACACCAGTGAATGTTTTAGTAAAATCAGATGTTGAATGTCATCGACTAGAAATATGCAGTGGGAAGTCTCCAAACATGGATCGTGAACAGTTATTTAAGTCTCTGTACGGGTGAGCACAGATTCTTTGGATGGGAAAGTATTCAACAACATATTGCTTCTGAGATTGGTAACCTAATTGGAGGAGTAGAAATAGTTTTATAATTGGAATATTTGAGTGGTAAGCCTTTTTGCAACATTGTTTTGGATAAGGCGTCAGGCCTCCTAACCTAATTTTGTGAGTGAGCCTGACCAGCATTGGTTTTGTTAGATCCATTATGTATAAAAAGATGATTTTTCCATTAGGAGCGGCAGATGGGTGAAAGCTGGAAACACAACTTCCATTTGTAAAACACACGTTCACCCAAGGGTATTTTAGTGCTGAATAACAGATGTTTATTGTTGCCCAACTCAATGGTGCTCAGTTTATCGACCTCAGAAGGACGAAAGGCTGAGTGGACCCACCGGGATTTGAACATGTGACCATAAAGTTGAACAAAGGTCCCTACAGTGGGTGCAATAGTCCACTATGCCACCAGATCCGGAAAGGATTGGTGTAGTAGGGAATGGACGTTGAAAGCCATCTACCTCATTGAACTTGCAAACAAAGTGCTCTATTTGGATTTAGGAACACAAAATCTTGCTTTGACAGCTTCTCCGACCTGACACAGGAAACTCATGGTTAGCAGTTTAGAAATTTGCTAAACAGCTGTTAAGGAAAATAGAAGGCAATTAGGCGTGTGACATTTTGTGCTCTACATAGTAGTAGTATTTTAAAAATCATTTCCACTTAGGCGCTTCATTAGGTGTGTACGTTGTACCAATGTTATATTTTTTCCACCGGTACATAGTTATTTTTTTTACGACAGAGCACTACCGTCTAGCATGTACAGTGATGTAAAAAATAATTTACACCTTTTTTATGGTCTATAGTTTTACATAGAGAAATATCGGACATTCATGTAATCCTCGTGATGAATGGCATGTTCCGCTTCATCTTTTAGTATACAGCCAACAGTCAGAAGACTTGTATTAAAAGTAAATGCACCCTTACTGCTGCCATATCAGTAAAGAAGGTCATTAGAAGTAGGTGCTGCTAAACTAGTACATATAATTGCTAGATCTGCAGTACCTGCTACCACCTTTATATAAAATCAGAAACTATCAGGTTCGTTTCGAGCTTTCAGGTTTGTGGTAACACATCATGCCTTCCCAAAAGATATCAAACGCCAAGCTGGTTGGTGTCCCATAAAACTCAAAATGATCATGCTGAATGAATGTTTGCTTCTAGAGATCATAAAGAATCCTAAATCCATGCTACATCCAGGGATCTACTGTGATCTGTTAATATGGCAAACATTTAGAGTTCATGATTCTATTATTGGTTAGAGGCTGAACAAGTAGTTTTAGTTTAGTTTAGTTTATTTGATTAGCACAGTTAATTAAAACCATTGCTATAAAATATCAGCATTAGCACAATTATCACATTAGAAAACGAAACCGGAAAAACACTCTGTCAAGATTAAAAAGTCTATACATATAAAAACAGTCTTATAGTTTATCAGTGTTTTCGTACTACTGATCTAAACCAAAAATAATTTAGATTGAGACGGGAAGTGCTAACCCAGGGGACACAAGAAGTCTGTGATAAGTTTTTGGGAGGGAGGGAGAGGAAGCTCTGGGGCCAAAGAGGGTGAAAGGCGATAGTCCAGGAGTCTCACGAACTTTCCAATCCTTGCGAGTGCTTGAATGTCTGAGGAGGTAAAACACAGGGCCGATGGCTCCCAGCATGACCTAATGCCCCTTTTTAGAAATACGGGTTTTAGGAGTATTCTTCTAGGGGCATCCATGGCAGAGCAACAACACAAAAGATGCAGCCATGATTCGGTGTGGTAGGTGCACAGTCTACAGGCCCCACCCTCCTTTGAGGTAGCCCATCTGTAAAAGGCCGTAGAACAAAGGCCTAGAAGGCGCATGAACATTATGTTCTTCCGAGCCACTACATTCAGATATTCAGGGGGAGCAGGACTGTAGGTGTGTTTAAAGCCTGGAGGTCCATCCGATGGGAGATTAATTTCACCTGCTTGTTGATAACTTTTTTCCAGACTGAGTATGGAATAGTGTCTGACGTTAGCAGTGAATTGTCAATCTCTAGCGATTTTATGGCCTTTGTGATCTGACGATTCCATGGATTTCCAGGGCTGGCGAAGACTTCTTTTAGCTGCAATTTTAAGGTGGTGTCTGCAGCTTTTAATGACCTTAAAAATTATTTCAAAGTGTCTGCTTCGCAATAGATGGACTGTCTTTGTAGGCCCAGCTCCGGACGTAGTCTTGCCCTCTGAATGAATTTCGGAAGATGAAAGATTTTTTTATAGATGGAAACTTGGGCGTGGTCAAGACTAGCGGAGCATGCACCAGGGAAGGCCTGATGCCCATAGTTTAAGGCGGGGAGTAGTGTAGCTTTGATCACCTTCAGAATGGGTTCTGCGGAAGGGCTGCTCAGGGACTGGTTCAGTCGGGTCAGGGAGTATGTTATTGCACCTGCTCTTTTTTTCAAGGCAGCTAAGTGAGCTGTTGGTCTAGAATTCTCGCAGAACCAGACTCCCAAATAATTATATTTTGAAGTTGAGTTGATCTTTGCAGGCCCAATGTGCCACCTTAGACTTCTCTTGTTCTTGCAGCTGCCGAATATCAACACCTTGGTCTTTTCCTGATTGATTTTTAGGGCATTGTTGTATGTATGGAGCATGCTTAGCGCTCGTTGGAGCCCCAATTTTGCCTGGTCCATTATAACAATGTCATCAGCATATTGTAGAATATGCAGATTCCTTTTAGCAGGGCCCAGTTTTGGCGGGATAAGATTACTTTTCTCCAGAAATATTCCCAGGTCAGCAGTATAAAGGTTGAACAAAAGAGGGGCAAGAACACAGCCTTGCTTCAACCCATCTTCGATGGCAATTTTTCTGGAGACAGTCTTTGGGCCAATTTTGATTCAGACCCAGGTGTTCTTGTGAAAGCAGATAAGGGCACCTAGCAGGCTCTGTGGGATCCCCCATTTGTACAGTTTCCTCCATAGGATGTTGCGAGACACTTTGTCAAAGGCTGCGCTGTAGTCTATAAAGCAGCAGTAGAGTGGAAGATGATTTGTTTGTGCTGCTTGACTGAGAATGGCCAAGGTTGTGATGTTATCAATAGTGGAGGCCGAGGATCGAAACCCTGTTTGAAAGTAAGGTAGAATGTTGTTTTATGCTACCCATTTTTCTAAAAGCTTAAGAAGACACCGGGCATATGCCTTCGCCTCAAGATCTAATAGGGCAATAAGTCGATAGTTGGCTGGGAGCATGGTGTCTCCTTTCTTAAATATGGGGCATAAGATCGAACCTAGCCATGAGTCTGGTAGCTGACAGGTCGTGAACACGTTGTTGTATAATGGGGCCAAGAGTTCGGCCCACTCTTCCAGAGCACATTTGAATACCCCTGCAGGAAGGCCGTTGGGCCCAGGAGCCCCGTAGTTTTTCATGGGCTTCAGGAACTTGGAAACTTCGGCTGCAGTGGTCAGCTCATGGATTTCTGTCAGGGTGGAATCGACACGGTCTCTTAATTCGATCACCACGGGATCCGCCGTGTCGCAACTGTATAGTTGAGTCACATGCTGGGCCCAATCTTCTTCACGAACTGCGTTCCCTCTGTTGGTATTCGAGGAGCTTGTTCATGTAGTTCCAGAACTGGGACAGATTTTTGCCCCTTAACAGGGCGAATATTTTTAGCCACTCATTCTGTTCTTTTAGTCTCTTGGCATCCCACGATGATTTTTTGTAGGCCTTGCGCAGTAAAGCCCTGCTGTTGGCAGAGTGCGCAGTTCCATTCAATTTGTGCAGGCGCACGGCCCTCCTTAGGGCTTTCCTTTGAGTGGCTAGGTCTGGGTCGAGGGTCCACTTCGGATGTAGCCCGTGGAATTTATGTTGAACCTCGGGACCCGTTAAGAGGGCTGGTAATTTGATGATAGCGTGATCCCACCGATGATGTAGGTCAGTGGTAGCGTTATGCATGAGATTTGGAGATTCTTCTGTGAGCCAAGAACCCACCTTGGCAGAACCCGATATGTCCCATTTGATTCTTCTGACTATGGTGTGGAGTTCAACCAGCGTTGAGTGTCCCACCACTGTTATTTCAGCGGCGGCTGGCGCTAGCATTTGTATTGCTACCGTTAAGGGGTTATGATCACTCTCGTGACGATGAGGAATTTCCATCCTAGTTAGTTTGTTTCCCAGAAACGGTGAAAGGAAGATGTAATCAATGGTTGAGATGTTCTTAAATGTTGGTAAAAATTGAGCCACAGGGTTCAGTTCCAGTCTAAATTGCTTTGCTGAGCGTAGATTGTGATTGTTTAAAAATTTAATCATGGCTTCTTGCTCTTAAGTTCTGGTGGCAGGACGAGCGTTGGTTGCCAGATCCTTGATGTTAAAATCCCCTAATAGCAGTACTTCTGCAGATGCGAATTCCAATAACAGATCTTCCAGATGTTTAATCAATAGGTCTGTAGCAGTTTCTTTTGTGGTTTTCGTTATATTGTGGTAACAGTTGATTAGGAGCATGGAGAAGGCACTGCCTAAAGATGAGAGGCCGGTGATTAATACAGTCTGCCCTGTCATTGAGTTACGAAGGATGGGGTAGCTGCTATCTTTTACCTGTGCTTGATGAAAATAGAAAGACCCCCGGAGGGTCTTCCATGGGATTTGGCCTGAGTAGCTGGTTGGAAAAGTTCATAATAGCCGAAGAGAGGTGTTGGGGCTAGAGACCAAGTCTCCTGTAGACAGATGATATCACTTTTGTTCAGATATTCCACAGCTGATTTAGAGGCCATCGTTGACTTTAGCCCAGCCACATTCCAGGACATAATAGTCAGATTAGGATCTGACCAGTTAGCTTCCCCGTTAGGAGGAGCGCTGCTGGGAACGTGTAGTTGCAGGCTCAGGATGCCCGTAGTGGTTATCGGTGACGTGGGGGACAGGGCGGCTCAGCTTGCAGCTCACCAGGCGATGGTTGTTATCGCATGAGATGTTTATGAAATTATCCACTTTCGTCGCTTCTGGGAGCCAGGCGTGAGTTGCACCCCGGGACCCCTTCAGAACGCTAGTATGCTGCCTCGCAGGGGCCGCCGGAAGAAGAACGTGGGGATATTTTTGTTGTGTGGGCACCCAACATTTCTATACCCCCGTTTTCAAATATGCATGCTTCACCAAGAATTGCGTCCCTGGTAGATTCCTGGGACCACGTTGTTACGGTGGCCTCTGAGCCCCTTTGCCTGGTATTGAGGAAAACATGACCGATGTAAGGTCCGAAGAATTGACCCCAGACAGCGCTGGAACGTTTTTAAATAGCCGAATAAGGTTGTTTCGATTGAGGATGTCGTATGGGCCCTTATGGACGTAGTGAGGGAAGAAAACAAGTTCAGCGTCTTTTCCCGGACTTTGATGGTTCTGACTCCTAACTGATTCGCTTGAAGAAGCGAGCACATTCAGTTGTTGGGGTCGTGCTTCAGATGAGTAATTGTTCCCCTCCTGTTGGCTTTTCGCTCCCGGGGCATGTATAAGTTGGGGCTGAAAAAGCCTCTGCTTTTGTATAGAAGAGTCCCCGCAGGCTTTAGTTGGAGCCTCTGGCGGATGGCACATAGAACAGCCCGTCGCTACACCCTCTGTTGCAGTTTGAAGGTCTCCTTTCGATACTTTTGCCAATTCCTGGCATTTGATTTGGCTGTTCCAAGCGTCTGGCCTTGCTACTAAGGGCTGTGCAGTATTGTTCTGGCTCCCAAGGCCTAGGTCATAGGTGGCTTTTCCTTTGGATTTATTTGGCAATGAACCATACATTGCCGTTGTGGAGTATAATTCGGTGACTCCCAAGGCCGGGGGTGTTCCCACGGGCACACCCTGTGTCATTAGCCCTGGTTTCTCTGTAGTAGCCTTATTGCACACCTGAATCATGCTTGTCCCGGTAGGTTGCGTTTTAGGTTTTGAGGCCAGACTGAAGATTGGAAAATAAGGAAGGTCCATGGATTTGATGGCTGGCATGCTAGGAACCACTGGCCCCTCAAACCCCACTCTCCTTTTCGCTAGGCGTTGCTTTTTGGATTGTGTTTTTAATTTCTTTCTCTCCCTCCTTGACAATGGAGGTTTCATTGGGAGAGTAGAGGACGTGTAGTTCGTGTTTTTATGGGCTGTGTTAGTGGGGATGGACTGCGGAGTCACTGATTTTGTCGGTGTAAGGCTGCTCAGGTCGATGCGTTCTGGACCCGCTTGGAGGTTTCCTGGACTGGACCCTGGTGACAAACGAGCCGAGCAATTAGGATCTGGTTTGGAAGACGAGGAGGTAATTTTTTTCCCTGATGGAGTGCTGGCCAATGTAGCAGTGTGTAAAGGCTCCTCAGAGGAGAATAACATTTAAGGTTCTAGTGTCAGTTTCACTGTCTCGTTTCCATTGATGTTACTCTTCACACTATCCAGGAGTTCTCCCAGGATTTCTGGGAGAGAGGAGAGTTTGTCAATTAATGGAGAGCAGGAACAGAAGTTCAAGTTATCCAGCGGCCCTGCAGACCTTTCAAGAGCGCTTAGTCTGGAGCCCAGGTCAGACAGTGCTGAAGTCAAAGTTTGTATTAGGTCAATCTGCAGTTCCATTTTCTGAGATTGCCATAGCATGGCTGCGGCGATTGCGTCTTGCTTTGCATGAACGGATGTCAAAGAGACCAAGATGGGATTTATAGATCCCAGAGAAGTGAACACAGGTAACTCATGATCATCTTGCACAATACTAGAATACTAGAAAGCCAACAGGAGGAATACTTCTCTGGAAGCCCGAATCGAAGAATCCCTTGCCCACACACCGGGCCTCAGCTCGCATTCCAACTCTTCTAGTATTGTGCAAGATGATCATGAGTTACCTGTGTTCACTTCTCTGGGATCTATAAAGCCCATCTTGGTCTCTTTGACATCCGTTCATGCAAAGCAAGACGCAATCGCCGCAGCCATGCTATGGCAATCTCAGAAAATGGAACTGCAGATTGACCTAATACAAACTCTGAAAGTGACAAATGACGAGATAGGGAAGTTAAAATAAATTAATAAAACCACTTTCCTTGTGCTCAGAGATGCAGCGAGCGCAAAGTAAGTGGATTTCTTTCTTTTAACTTCCCTATCCCGTTTGTTACTTTCACTGACTCACCGCGCTTACCTGCACGGGGCGCCACTGATACAGTCATTCAAATGTGACATTGCCCTTGCAAGGCATAAAAAGAAAAATACCATAATACATAAGTAATCGGAGAACATGCAGTAGTCATTGTGAGAGATAGGAAACAGTCTTAGGTTTACAATATAGATCCACCTAAATCAAGATTATATTTATTGCATCAGTGAATATTCACCATTTGGAAAGCACATTTCCCTAAGAGAACACAACAAGAGACAGTATATCTTGCGTATTAGGTACATCTGCTGTCTGAAAAATATGCAAGGTACAACTAATATCTTCAGGGGAGGGATTGGGCAAAACAAAGGAGAGAAGGGGGAAGGGTAGAGGGAAAATCCAGTCCAGAGGTGAGGCGTTGTCCAAGGTTCAGAATGTGCTAAGGATAAGTGAAAATGTTTGCTTATGTCCAGACTATTGAACTGGTCTAGAGCGTTCCAGACAGCAGTGGGAAACTGGAGGTGCTTCGGTTGGTTGGATTGTGACCCATATGCCCCTCGCAGGAAAGACACCCAAGCTCACATGTATGAAATAAAAGATTATTAAAGGATTTCCTCTCAGCCAGGATGACCTTTACTGCAATAGTGAGGAGGTGATCGTTTGAACTACCTTAAGCTCAACCCAGGGTAGCTATGGCTTTCGAGCAGCAAGGCTTGAACTAAAGGGACTTAGTGTAAAGCATTTATCAGTACCAAACAAAATAAGAAAGCGGCACAACACATTAGAAAAATGATTCCAGTTTATAAAAAGAGTGTATTTTTATGATTTTCTAGAGTGCAAGATGAGCAAAATCAACTGGAGGTTTCCGGAGTTATGACTTTTCGAAGATTTTATCACTTTTAATTTCAACCACAAACGAGCAATGGTCAACAAAAGTTTGTAAACTTTTCGAAAGTTTATGAAAGTTAGTTTGACTACTCCAGCTCGGCTTAGGTGACCAAATCTGACAGGATAAAGTTCTAGTAGGGCCAATGGGGTAGATTTGGATAGTTACCTGGCCATGACATCATTATCAGTCTAGTTCCAGCCTTTACAGCACAACCTCCACAGACATCACCTTGAGACCCTTACGGGTGAGTAGCGCGCTATGTAAACCCCTGATTGATTGACTTTAATGAAGTGGGCCTGAAGCTGGGGATACAGGATGAAAAGATGCCCCGGTTGCAGTGCGGTCGACTGGGGTGCCTTTGTGGTTGTTCCTTGATCCACAGGTGATGTGGAGCGGCTTTGTGCACAGAGGTCAGGGTCCCACAAAGTCCTCTTTCTGAGGTTAGAATGACTGCAGCAGCTTCGATTCTGATCTCCAGATACAGCGGTTGAAGACAAATACTTTAGTGTGGGCCAGTGTCCTTCTTGAGCGACCAATTCAGACTCGAACGGCCCTCCTCGGTCCAGCTGACTCTGATGCAACTTTTGCCTATTGAGGATCGATCTCTTGGGGATGCCCAGCGGCAGGTAGATGTCTCCAGTGACTAGCAGCGTTGTGGTTTGGGGTACTTCAGTTCTTTTTCCCCTGGATCTGGTACCAGGAATTCAAAAGTGATCGTTTAAGCCAATTTTCCGTGCTGTGGCTGGGGATTAAACTTTTCCCTGAGCTAGGACTCACAGTCCAAACTTGGCTCGCCCAAAGTAAAGCAGGTGCAGTCCAGCCTCTTTTTGCGTAGTTCCAAGGGCAGCTGGGCAATCCTTCTTTTGTCCTCTTTCTAAATCCAGTGTCATCGAACAGTCCAGGGTGCCCTATTTATCCCATTAAAATGCCCCAAGGGGACCACGTGGTTACTAGCCAATGGGCCACCAGGTCCACGCCCTCTTGGTAATGACTTTCCAGTGATGCGTGGCATCTAACAATTCCAGAGTACACCATTCTGGCCACTCTCAATATGTTAGCACCCTTCCTTGGATGTTAGGAGCTCAGTATCCCACCCTAGATGTGTGGCTACCTGGGGGCAAAAAGCCCTAGGAAAAACTGTTTGGGAACAGGTTTCCCCTCTCTGGCCTGGTCTCCAGTTAGGCTATAGGAACAAAGGGTACACCCTCTGCCGTGTTATCAACATTTGCTCATCAAAGGCAGCTTCCCCTTGAAGCTCCCCTTTTGAGTTAACACCCAGAGTGGCTTCCTGCAAAGGGGAGGTAGCACCTCACCCTCCGGCAGGTTTTGTTTGATCCTAAGCCTGGGAGTTGTTTACACCAGTCCCCATGCGGGAAGAAAACTGTCTGTGGGTTGCAGCCTGTATGAGGCCACTGGAGCACAGATTGGCAACTTCCTAAAAGTTGTATTACCTTAATAGTAACATTACATTCGACCTGGGCACCAGGTAGGGTTTAATGGCATGATTAATCTGATACTTTACAGTTCTCAGTTAGGCAGTGCTATTCAGAAGTTAGCCAGGCTGGGGTGCCAGCTAGTAACCGTGTATTAGCCAATGAGGCTACTAACATTTCCACAGCAAAAGGACAATTTGGAGGTTTTGCTGCTCAGACATGTCCTACTTAATAATATACAGCTCCCTGCCATAGGGTTCTCTAGGCTTTCCTTAGGGTAGACTTACATATATTGTTATGGGTAGTGGTGGCTTTGCCATTGGTTTGAATGCAAAGTTGAACTAGCGGGTAACACTGCCCATCCAGTATGCAGTGGCAGGCTGGGAGCCATTTTGTACTTTGGTACACCCAGGGCGGTGCAATCAGTGCTGCAGCCCTGGGTGGACATAATGCCTTACCTGCCTTGGGTACCATATACTAGTGACTTATAATCAAGTTAGTACTTGGGAATAACCAATTAGACATACTCTTTGGCAAGGGTTAGAACACTGGCACTGAGGTCTGATTGGCAGACCTCCGTGCACCAAGAGTTGGAAAACAAGCAGCATCAGTCCAAAAATGTGGGAGTGAACATGCAAAGAGGCATTTCCATACATACGGCAACTGTATTTACTATTAATTCTCAAGCTGGACTTTGAAAAGCCCTCTGATAGACAGTGGGTGCAGTTCATAAAAACCTGCCATCAAAATTACACACTGGATTTAAACAGAAGTGTCTCCTCCCAGGAAGAGTAGGGAGCCCATTAGACATTTGTTGGGGTTCTGCTGGTGCATGAAGATGCGTTCTTTTACATTCTTGTATGGCTGTTTTTACTTACGGCGGACTGATCAAGAAATACTGAATTCATTTGTTTGGTACCTAATAATGAGTTTTACACTGTCCTGTAGCAGCATGTGCAGCTTTTTTTCATTTTTTAACCTAAAGAGACAAGGTGCCATTAAAGACTGGCAAAGTGTTATTTTGTTGTACTGGCATATTCATTATGTGAGTTTGGTCACTGCAGCGCTAGAGGTCTGACTTTAGCGATGAGTATAGTAGAAGATCTGTGAAGTGTCTTCAAATGGGTTTCTTTTATCTTGTTCCCAACTTATTTTAACATTTCTGCTTCTTCAATCACTACCATTGCTGTGGTAGATTCTGTTGAGGTAGATAGTGGATCAGCACCCGCTCGTCCACTGATTCCCTGAAGTCCCATGTGGCGGAGGTATCACTGCTGTGACCCATGCTTAAGGCTTTCTGTTTAATCCATGCACACCTAATGTGTTCGGTTCATAGGTGTGCAGTCTTCCACAGATTAGTTCCTATGTTATACCAGCCTGGGTGACTGGGAGGTTGGGCATCTGAAAATAGGTGTCTAGATGGGTCACGGTCACTTCCATTAAAAAGCTTCTTACTTGCCCACCACCGTTACGAAATAAAGTGAAACTGATTGGGTGGAGGAAGTACAGAGCACAACTCTTACAATGCCCGTAGAGAATAGACCAGTTATTAGTAGGGTTGATGGGAAAACATGGTTGTGCGGCCACTGTATTTTCCATATAAATTTGAATATGCAGCATAATCATTTAAAGCATGATTTTTAGATAAAAAAAATCATTAGCTCAAGAAGTTCAAATGATATTAAATTGATCTACACACCTCACGCAATACCGTACCAGACACTTAACGAACATTTACTGGTCACTTTCAGATGTCGAGTACTGTAAGTTGTTTTCCTTGCCACTGAATTTAGTAAACTTTGCCAAACAATTTGATCCTCCATTGCTGCGTGTTTCCAGTGACTTTAGTTTGACTCCCATGGTTGGGTATCTGGCTGAGCCACCCAGACTTTCCTACTTCCCTAGTCCATAAATAAGTCTAGATAGAGTTGGTAGCTCCATGAGCTATCAATAGTGCCAAATGGCCCTCCCCGCCCCCTTGGTGTTTTTGCATTAAACACATACTATTTCTTGAATACACGTTTAACGCTCTTTACCTAATATGCCTAATGTATGCTGATTAAAAAAGTTATAAAGGCAACCTAAAGAGTTATTTTTCCTTTCATTTTTGTTTGCGTACAGCTGACAAGCAGCTTGATTGACAAGTGACAGTTTGTTGGGATGTGGGTGCTTTGTTCTTCAGGCTTGAAATTGCTGCAGCTGCTTTTCCATCCTTTTGGCTGCTTGAAGACAAGTGATATATGCTCACGCCAATGGCCTTGTCTTGATCAACATTGCTCTGAGTAAAAAAAAAAAAAAGTGGTATACTTAGTCAACGCTGGCCATGTCACAGCACAGGTGTTTTTACATTTTTTTTTTTTTTTTTTACTTACAGCCATGTTTCTCAGGAGCTGGCAACTGCAACATCATCTAGAATATCCCCCTCAAAATCCTCACCACTAGAGGACCGTACAGGTAGTCGTGACAGGCAATCCGCCTGAATGTTTTTCCAGCCATGAACAAACTCAATTTCACACTGATAATCCTGTAAGCGAGAGGCTAATCTTGCCAACCTAGGAGACCCTTTTCCAGCACCTCCCGGAGCCAGCACATTTAAGAGGGGTTTATGATCTGTGCGAAGAACAAATTTGTAACCCCACAAATAGGTCCAAAAATAACTTGTGCCCCAAGCAGCAGCAAGAGCCTCACGCTCTATTACTGAGTAATTCGATTCCGAAACAGATAAAGGCCTAGAAGCAAACGCTATGGTTTTCTCCACCCCTCCGTGTTTCTGCAGGAGGACTGCACCAAGACCTACAATTCTAGCATCCACCATCAAAATAGAGGACCGAGCAGTATCAAAAGGAGTAAGGACATTGGCAGATTTAAGTTCCCTTTTGATCATATTAAAACACGACTCGTGCTCAACAGTCCAATTGAACTTAACACCCTTCTTCAACAAGTATCTCAAAGGAGCAGTCTTTGAAGAGAAATCTCTCACAAATTTCGAGTAGAACTCGATCAGACCCATGAATGATCGAAGTTGATCTTTATCAACTGGGAAAGGAGCCAGCTCATAAGCTTCCAACAAATTCCTCTTGGGCTTAATTCCTTCCTCAGACAGACAAAAACCCAAGTACTCTATCTCCTTCAAAAGGAATGCACACTTCTCCCTCCTTAATGTTAATCCAGCCTCATCCACCCTTCGTAACACATTCTGCAAGGTTTCATTGTGTTCTTCTAAGGAATCTCCATAGATCAGGATATCGTCCTGAAAGTAAAGTACTTTATTTAATCCTTTAAAAACCTCAGACACAAGTCTCTGGAACACACTAGCGGCAGAGACAAGCCCGAAGGGCAACCTCGTGAATTGGAATGTGTCTTCACTAGTGATGAATGCAGTAAGATGTTTGGAACTGTCATCTAAGCATATTTGATGGTAAGCATGCTTTAGATCTAGTTTACTAAAAAACTTTGCCTCTTTGAGTGTCGAAACTAACTCGTTAATGTTCGGTAGAGGGAATACACCCGCAACCACACATTTATTTAGTGAGCGCAGGTCCACACAGAACCTTATCTTATTGTCAGGCTTCTGGGAAATTACTACAGGCGAAATCCAGGGAGACGCCTCAATTGGTTCGATAATACCACCTTGAAGCATTTCCTCTAAAGTGGATTTAACTTCTCCACGTAAAGCAAAAGGGACTCTCCTCACCTTATGCTGAACAGGACAACTACCTTCCTTGAGAATTATGCGATGTGAATAACCTATAAGTTCCCCCAATTGATCTCTGAAGACATTTTTAAATTCATCCAGAATCTCGTCAATAGAAGATTTATCAACTATTGACACAGGATCATCAGACCTAGGATCCACCACAATGTGTAAATCGTATTGATGGTGACGGCCTAATATAGCTGGTCCTTCAGTTGAAATGTAGACTTTTCCAGGTGCTGATCTATTTCTGAATTCGATTTTTGATTCAAAGTAGCCTAATATATCGATTTTCTCGCCTTGATACCCAGACGGAAAGATGTCACTCTCTTTCAAGACTCTTTCACCCCACACACTTTTCATCAGGGATAAGGGTATAATGGTCCACTTTGAACCTGTGTCTACCATGAGGGTTATAACTTCTCCATCAACTTTAAATTCAGCTTTAAAAGGATTTCCCTTTTGATCCTTGCAGGAACAAACAGTGTCAGACAAAACTAGTATTTTGTTCAATTCTCGTTTCACATCACCATACTCATTAACAACGGTCACCCTTGAACTGTTTTTGTTTTTGCACATCTTTGCAAAGTGTCCCGTCTTCCCACAACGTAGACATTCTTTGTTATTAGCATAACAAAACCTGGCATCTGAAGAATGTGAAAAACTCCCACACCTCGAGCACATTTTTTGACTATTCTTATTGCTAGATGTTTGTTGCATATTTTTTTTCTGAAGAACATATCCTCTTTTTCTAACAATAGCAATTGCCTTAGCTTCATCATCACTATTATCACTGTTTACACTCTTATTGGAAACTTCTGCAACTTTAGTTTCTGCAACTTTAGTTTCTAAACCACTCTTCTGCAACTCTCTCATACATTTCTCACTCTCCTCAACTACTTTAGCTAACTCTATTGCGACTTTCAACGTTGGATTCTTTGCTGCCCATAATCGTTCCTGGACCTTTCTGTTATTGGCTTGAACTATCAGTTGATCTCGAATTAGTTCATCCGCCATTTGACCAAAATTGCATTTCACCGATAGTTCACGTAGTCGCGCGACAAACTCATCAATGCTTTCCTCAGCCAACTGTTTGTTTTTGTAGAATTTATATCTCTGTAGGACAAGGTTTTCCTCTTTACCAAATCTGGCTTCGAGTCTCATCACTGCTTCTTTAAATTCATCTAAATCCGCCTGCGACCCTGATGGTAATACTTGTGGTAAGTATTTGAATAGACGCTGTCCTTCCTTGCCTAAAGTCGTCATTAAGAGAGCCTTCTTGCGTTTGGGTGAGAAGTCTTCTCCATCTAAGGCTTGGATATAGTTGTTAAACATTATTATCCAGTCCTCCCACATTATAGGCGGATTCTCTGGCTCACACAGGAATTGTGGCGGTAGTGCAACATTAATGGCTTGAGCCATGAGACTAGATCAAATATATAATGTAATAACAACACTGTTCCAGGGAGTAGTTGTCACACGATGAATTGTAGTACAGATTAATCTTGAGAAATAATATAAAACAGTCCGCTTATATTTTGTTTCGTGTGATATAAGCGCTTACCCCAATATAGAATGCTGAGAGTCCATTATATGATGGCGCTTCTATGTCCGCTGAAAAGATCGCTCTGCGAGATGCGTCGTTCCGTTGTGAAGATCTCGGTGAGTCGCGTTGCTAAGCAACTACCGATATACAGAAAATATCTTTCAAGATGGCCGACCACGTCGTGAGTAGCGTCAATTAAGTCTCTGACGACAGATGCGTCTCTGACGACAGTCGCGCAAGAGGTAGGACGCGTTTCAGCAGTGTGTGACTCACCAGACTACATCTGACTCGCGCACGTCGTCAAGGAAGAGACGTTGGGAGAGGTGACGTCATTCACCCCGACGAAGGAGGCAGAAACAGGAAAATCTTCCGGATATTCTCTAACGCCACACTCGACTCCACAATACTGTACTGAAATTCTTTCCAGCGTCGCACACCACGCAGGTTCGAGAGGAATCGGCACTACCTTTCTGTAATTCTTTTCTAGCTGCAAAATTCCACACGGAAGCTGTGGCCAGACGTCTCACCAGACCAAGTCGCCAAATGTTGTAAATGATGTAATGTTCTCACGCCTGGATGTTGAAGGTAATAGCTTTATTTGCAGCACAGAACAGGTAAGCCCTCCTCTCATCTGGCCAGAGCTCCAACTGCCAACAGGGCGAAGGAGAACTCCAGAACCAAGAACATTGATAGAAATCTAGAGTGCCAGCTCAGAAGAAGAGCTAAGCCCTGTACAACACTCATCCTGTTGTGATTTTTTTTTTTTTTAAATGTACAAAGCCAATAGATCTTGTATATGTGGAACATTGGCTTTGCCAATGCTTGTTGCTGATAGCCTCCGCTTCAGTGAATATACAATCCTAGACAATCGGAGGCTAAACAGTAACCCTGGAACATCCAAATATAGCAAATCATTTTTCCAGTGGCTTATAAGCTGTGACCTTCAATTTGCGACTAATGTAATTCCTTACTAATAAATGTGGTTAGCATAGATAAAGGCCACCTAGGGCTGTTCAGGACTTATTGTGCATAGCTGAGCAAGTATTAACTCTGCGGGCCAAATAGAAAATTAATTCCTCCTCTGGGCCCTCTTCACACTGGTACATGGTCTGGTGAGCACGGTCATACCAGCAATGGAGATAAGTTGTGTCTGAATCTTCGTTACTGAGGGGTGTGGTTTATTACAGCTGCCCTAAGCACCAAGATGTTCTTACTCCTGGAGCACCACTAAAGAAATTCCTTTGGGAGTTTGTACTTAGCTGCCCCAAGTCTTACTAGTTCTGGCTTCTGCAAAGGTTTCTACATTTCTCCTCGCTGGCGCCTCCTATTTTCTTTACCATTTTCTTTCAAATCGGGGTGTCCCTTAATACCATGACCAGTCCAGGGAGGTACCTTTTAGTCGGGTATTCCTGTTCCCAAATGCAACAGTCTTATTGACACCAAGGGGTATTTTCTGGTGTTTGAGAGCTAACCCCAGCTCCCTCCTATCCCTGCACATACTAGTAGGTGAAAAAAGGTTCGTGAATACACAATAAGGCAACTAATCAACACCATCAGCTAGCTTAGAGCAATGGTTCAGTCTGCCATGCAGGACATATGGACTCATCGACGCCTAACTTGAGATATTTCC
Organism: Lissotriton helveticus; assembly: GCF_964261635.1. NCBI lineage: Eukaryota > Metazoa > Chordata > Amphibia > Caudata > Salamandridae > Lissotriton > Lissotriton helveticus. The sequence goes on from NC_136059.1 coordinate 1,200,640,649, forward strand.
CCTTAACCCTGTTGCAGGGCCAAATATTGGGGGGCAGCCTACATTTGATTGATCAAATTATTCAAAATATTTAAATCACACTTATTGTAATTTTTTGGGCCCAAGAGACTGGGCTTGAACCCAAGAGCAGTAAGTATTCGTTCTTAAAGTAAGCACATAAATGTGTAGCTGACTAACATAAATAAATGCAATATATGCACAATTAGCTCTCTAGAAAGTGCCTAATAAAAAGATCAGTTGGCAACCACTTCTCTAAATTAAACGTTATACTTATGTAATCATCACTATATCCCCTTTGTCACAGAGTCCTATTATTTTGAGTCCTGGATTTCATTTACCAAACCAGTGCATCCCATAAATTCAAGACATGGTTCAGTTCAGATAACTCAATTAGATTAACATATTTGAAAAACATTTATAAACATAAGCCCAGTACTGAAATGTGTGTGTGTGTGTGTGTGTGTATATATATATATATATATAGTGACCCGAACAGATGGACTTGCCACCAAAGAACAAAACTATATTTCCACTACAATATTTCAGCTCGGCCTCAAGATGGTTTGCCTTTTTGAAAATCCAGCAGTGTCAGCTGTACAGCCACTAAGCAAACAATCTTGTACTACCTGAGGAAGGCAGAAGCTTAAACGCTGTACTGAAAAATATATTTTTGTTCTTTGGCGAGTCCAACTGTGTGAGTCACTTCTTTCTTGGACATTTAATTTCGTTAAGACTCAGTTCATCCATTGGGATCCGGATGTTTGCCCTGGCTGCTGTTTTCTTGATAAATATATATAATATTCCAGGCGTGAGACACACATGGGATATAGAAGTTTTTAGGTTAGTACAGAGGAGGGCAGTCACTAGGGTATCACTCATTAAGTGTGTGTGACATCTGGATGACTGCAGAACGTGACATGTATCGGCACACTCACCTATCATCCAGCGAGGAGAGCTTGAGGAGTCTGGGCAGGTCACGTAGGGTGACAAAGCGTCCCGATTTTTCATCAGCTGTCCTGGCAGTTTAGGGTCAGGTCCTGGTTTTTAGTGAGGGTTGACTGTAAACAGTGGAGGCACGTTTTTATGAGTTACAAAGCCGTACTAGTTAGGAGCGCCTGTTCGAAAGCTATTTAAAAAACACGCTTGATACTGGGCTTTAAAAATTGGCTTTTAATTTATTCCCTTAGTGCTTCGTCTGTGTTTCAATATTGATGAGCGGGGTTCTTTCTGTGTCCCTCGGATGATGTTGAATTCGTCCTTCTATTTTTTCTAAAAGTCACGGTTTTTGGCTTTCAACATCTGGTCAACCTAGGCAGGTGCCCTGTGCATGTCATGCTGTCTAGGCTGGACATGGGTGTTAACAGCAGGTTATAGGGCGCTGCATAAATCTACCAACCCACTTACCGCTTCTTCCGGATAGTGCCGCTAATGGCCAATCAGGGCGCGCGTTACTCTTATTCTGTGTTGCTCTTCGAAGGAGCTAGTTAAGGTGTCTGCAGCCGCCCTTCCTGCTAACTAAATAATCTTGCAGGGAAGGGGGAGGAGCCATCTAGGAAAAAGTGTGTGTGCTGATTGATAGTAAAAATGCTCCAATAGCCATAGAGCGCCTTTGGAAGTGGGCGATGTCCACGCTCTTTGATTGGCTTGTGTCAGACCCTGGGAAGTGAGGACTAGGCTGTGCGGATTTGCGATACTATGTAAACGTAGTCCTGAAAGTGATATAGTAAACGGACTAAAGAGGAAAACGCAATGTGGAAGTTTGTAGTGTAGAATGCCACCCTGAAGTCCTCCTGGGGCTATTTCGCTGGGTGATGGCTTCCTGTTATGCGGTGTATTTCCTAAGCACACTGCTACACAGATCGAAAATTGCGATGCTGAGATTAAAATATGAAGTGCATCCGTGCAGGAGTGTAGACTTCATCTACGCAAAGGACACCCTTAGATCTTCATATTTATTATCTATTCGCAGTCTGTTTTTTGTTCTCACACTTGGCAGTGAGCAGATGAGATGATTTTGTTGGCGACAAACGACCTTTCCCTGCGCCCCTCCTGAGCTGCCCCTTGAATTCACGGAAGGCGCATCCTTTCCAAGATGGTGGCGTCGGTTGCTGGGTGCGGACTTCTTGTCCTTCCTCTGTCTTCACAGAGGAACTCCCGGAGTAGGCTGCCTCCTATTCGGGTGACAGTCTCAGAACGCGGATAGCTGAGAAGTACCCGGGCAGCACGTACAGCCCAGCCATGTCCGAGCCAAGGGAAGCCGATGCCAAGCAGCTGTCCACCTCTGAGCGGCCAGTGAAAGGTAACGGGCAACTCGCGTAATGTATCGACGCAAGTGTAATAGCAATAGTTTTGGAGAGCTGCTTTTGGGGTCGTTTTTTTTTGTTCTTGTGTAAATTAGAATTATTTTTCTCTTCCTCTCCTCCCCCTCCGATTAGTTCTCCTCTGGTCGTGCAACACTGATCTGCGAGTGTCTGTTCCCTGACAAGCCACAGGGACACGGCTCCAGACAGAAATAGTCCAGAAGAGGATGTAGGTAGCATACAGCACCCATTGCCTGCATTGCTTTTTCGTAGCTTGTACTCATGTGGCTCCGCGGGATGGCGTTCTAAACTTTCCCACAGGCTACTGTTGTACACAAGACACACACGGTGCTACAAGATATTGTAACTTGGCAGACGACCTCACCCAAAGCAAACTCCTCCCTCTCCCTTAGTTTACAAATTATGCAAAAATAACTTGGGGGCCGTCCTTTCTGTTGAACCCTACACAAAACCAAAGCTGTGCTCTATTGGATGAATATCTGACAAGGAAGATTATTTACACTTCTGGAAACTAGAATTTCAACATGTCCTGTAATATCAGTCTTATTAATAGTGGAAGGTAGTGCTGCGTTTCGTCACGTAATTCCACCTAAAAACACCGTAAGGAAGGTTAACGTTTGTTCTGGCGCAACATTAAGTTAATAGACGCTACGTTTTGTTTCGCGTTGCGCCTTGCAGAACTTTAGAACATATATCCCTGGGTTTGTTGGCAGCCTCGTGGTTTTCGAAGATGGTCAGTTTCTTTTGTAGTACTTAAGGGAAATATACTCCTAGCAGCTCTTGTAAATTCATTGAGGTCAGCAAAATTATTGCGGTTCTACCGAATGCATGCTCTACTCCTCTCGCACAAATCGGGCCTGCATGGCTGATTGTATTTTAACAATTGTATGTATATGCGTGTATTTATATTTTTGGTGTAATTTACTCATATTAAATTCCATGCTTGCATAATGAAATTTGGCAAACAGCTAGCGTTTACAGTGATGTACAGATATCCACTGGAATGAAATATTTAAAATGACGCTTAATAGTATATTGCCAAAGAATAAACACAATTGTATTTCGAAGTGAATTTAAGTGTACCTTTTTGACTTAGTCCTAGAATAACGTTTAATGTATTAAAGAGTTTACTACTGGTATGATATTTCCGTGGATGTTATCTCTTGGAGAGGTTTAAAACAAGTTTGAGGAATTTCCATGCACGTGTACGCAGCCACTCTAGTTAGGATTATCTCCGTTTAACAACATTAAATGTTGGGCGTGGGCATAATTATTCTGCTTTAGGCTTCACCAACGATGTAAGACGCTGCAGCAGCATCACAGGCAGAACTGGCGTAGATGGTTTAGTTAATGCAAAATTACATCAATTTGGTAAATCCAAAGTTTCTGCATTTTTGTGAATAAAACGGATCTAGGTAACATTTTGTGATGGAGATACCGGCAGGCTTCATGCTCCCATTTAATTTATGGGGACTTTTGCTCTTACTTGTTTTGTGTGTTGACTTTTAAAGGAAATTGCAATTGCATTTATATAGAGCTTCCGTCCCCTAACAAGCCGTTAAAGCACTTTTTCCGTTGAGTAGCGCGCTACTCCAGAAGTCAAAGACGGTTAGTGGTGAATTAGTATAGGGAGATATGGGATTAATTTGAGCGGGGGACATGTGAGTTTATTTGGATTGAAAAATGATAGTGGAGGGATAGAAGAGGTAAGGGTGTAGAAATAGTTTTTTGGGAACTCATAGCAGTAGGAGGGAGTTTGGGGTGAGAAAAGGGGAGGTGGAGGGGAGAGAGTCGAGGGTAGGGTTTAGAAAAGCTTGTGCTGGAGATCTAAATAGTAAAAGAGGTATGAGATGATGCAAGGAGGGGTAGAGGAGGGAAGAGTCTAGAAAGGGTTATTTTGGTGATCTTAGTAGTAAAATGGGGTTGGAATGAGTCAGAGAGTGGAGTTAGAGGACACATTGAGAGAGGTATAGGGTAGTGCATTGGAGAGAGTAATAGAATGAGGTTTGAGATGAGTGAGAGAGGAGGTAGATGATATATTGAGACAGGTATAGGTTAGTGCATTAGAGAAGCTGAATTAGAAGTAAAGTCCATAAATATAAAGATACATAGGTACGTGGAAGGTATATATGTATAAGCAAGAAACATGTAGATTTAGGTAGTATTTAATAAACTCCGACTTTCAAGTGTTGCTGTACTTTGTTTGTTTATATTTTTTGTGATTTTTTTTCTTTCTAATTCAATAGTAAAGCAATTGTAGATAAATAGTTATAGTAAAGACTAACTTATTTTTGCAGTCACCTATATACATGTTAAATATAGAATAATATAAGTACGGGGGTAATGAGTTCCATAGTTTGGCTGCTTGAACAGACAGGGATGTACCACCTATATCTTTTTTTTTTGTATGGTGGAATTTTGAGGGGAGATGCCAATCTAGAGCGGAGGTTCCTTTTATGAATGTATTTGATTTTATTCCTGATGAAGAGTGGTCCCTTTCTATCTATTACTTTGTGGGTGATACAAAGCAGCTTGAATGTTGATCTTCTGGCAACCAGTAACCAATGTATGGCCTCCAGCATGGGAGATGTGAACTTGTGGCTCTATATGCAAGAGTGGTGTGGCAGCAGAGTTCTGAATCTGTTGTTGTCTTTTCATAGTTGTTAAAGTGATTCTCCAACATCCGAAGCGTGGCTAATTCTAGTTCTACCACTTTTTAAAAGTATATGCTGTATATTAGCTCTACCATTAAAAAGACTTATGACAGAGAGCCCAAATTAGGCTGGCATGGTAATAAGCCTATTTGGTGTTTTCCAGTAGGCCCTTGTTATCTGCCTTTTAGACACCCTGCTAGCCTCTTTGGGGACAAACCACAGATCTCAAGCCCAATATACGCTAATGTGGATCTCGCATTCCTTATCCGCGTCGCTGAGGCGCAAATTCTGCCACGGTGCGGCGGAATTTGACGCGTGCGCAGAACAGACGGCCCCCAGCCGTCCGACGCTTACGCCCACCGTTGCGACGCATCGAAGAGGTTAAACACAGGAGATCACCTGCTCCTGGTAAACTCAAAAGATCAGACAACCCCTGCTGGTAAACATTCAATTCCGGTGTTGCCCACAACCATCTTGTTACATTGCTATTTATATTTCATTTATATATCCCCTTCCCCTTAAAGTCTTGTGTTCTTATGACTGTGGCATTTGCCTTCCAGTTTGCATTGATTCTATATAGAATTAGAAGCCTGTCATTCTGCAACTGGACCTGGCTCTTGGCAGTACTGTCTCTTCGTGATCATATTTTATTTGTAAGTCACAAAACTCATTTAGGAATGTCTTCCATGAAAAGATTGATCAGGAATGTGTTTTGGTGGCCAGGGTTGGACAGGTTTGTGGACATAGTTGTGAGAGAGTGCTCTGAATGTGTGAGTAGTGAAAAGATGGACGAGTGATAGAGGAGGTAGAGTCATCAGAATGGGTTTCTCCGGTCGTTTTGGCACGCAAGGCTGATAAATCTTTGAGATTATGTATTGATTTTAGGGCCCTTAATGCTAACATATTAGTAGATTGCCACCCATTACCTAATATTAACGAAGTGGTTAGCATAGTAGGCGGTGCCACATTTTCTCCACCCTTGATCTTCGATCTGCATACCATCAGATTGAGCTTGCCAAAGAATCACACCACATGACAGCATGTATTACACCTCAGGGTTTATACTAATTCAAAAGGATGCCTTTTGGATTGGCATCTCCAGCTTCTGTTCTCCAGAGATCCATGTGTCATCTATTAGAGATATGCAATTGTACGTGAAGTGTTTCCAAGATGACATTCTTATATTTTCTTCGGATAAGGAGACACACACGGAACATCTGAGGAATGTTTGTACGGTTCTGAAAGAGCATGGACTGACTCTTAAAAAAATAAATAAGTGCAAATTGTTTCAAGATTCTGTGGAGTATCTGGGACATACCTTGTCCTAAGATGGTGTTGTACCTAAAAAGGCTCTTGTTGACCCCATCTTAAAAGCTCCAGCACCTGACTGCAAAGACAAGCTTCTATCCTTTTCGGGATTATGCGAATATTACAGCAAATTCATTATGAACTTCGCTTCCAAGATTGAACCTCTAAGAGAACTGATAGAGGAAGAATACTAAATTTATTTGAGGAGAAAGACAACAGAGGTGTTTTGACAACATCAAGAAAGAAATGCTTGCTGCTCCCACCTTAAAACCTTTTTGTATGAACAAGACCTGTATTCTCACAGTTGATGCAAGCCTTTATGGTTTAGGTTGTGTTTTCTCCCAACATCCTGGTAAAGAAGAGTGGAATGTGGCATTTGCATCCCGCACGCTTAACCCCTTGCGTGCTCGTGACGGGACCATTCCGTCACGAGCCATGGTGGGGGCTGTGCTGGTAACGGAATGGTTTCGTCACGGCCCGGCCGCCGCGCCTGCGCGTCGCTGATTTCGTGCCTGCGCGGATCGTTCTATTGAGCGGGTGGGGCCGTGATGGAACCATTCCGTCACAAGCACAGCGCCACCGCGGCTCGTGACGGAATGGTTCCATCACGAGCCTGGCGGCGCCGCGCGGCCCCCCTTCCCCCTAGCGCCACGGCGGAATTACCGCCGCGGCCAAGGGGTTAATACCACAGAAAGACGTTATGCTGTCATTAAAAGAGAGTTGCTAGCATGTGTGTGGGGGGTTGAGCACTTCTGTAATTACATATGGGGTGCACGTTTTGACTTGAGAACAGACCACAAACCTTTGGTTTAAATTTTGTCTCCTGGAGGGGGACAAAATGCCACTGACTGCATAGCTAGGCTAATGTCCCGGTTACAAGAATATAGTTTTTCAGTGGAATATGTGCCAGGGAAAATTAATGTGACTGCAGATTGTCTCTCTAGACTTCCCTGTAAAGTTAGTCAAGAGTGTGAGGTTGAAGAAATTGTTGCCATGGTTGGTGAAATCCTTATAGGAAGTTTCAGTTCAATATCAGAAGAGATGTGGAAAAAGGCTTTGGATGATGATGTGATATTGTCTAATGTTATCAATTATACCAGGGTAGGATGGCCTGCTAGGACCGAGATTTCAGCTGAATTATCTCCTTATTGGAATGTTTCTGATGAGCTTGTCGTGAAAGTAATTTAATTTTCCGTCAAAGTAAATGCATTCCTCCTGTGTCTCTTCGTGATCTTATTTTATTTCTAAGTCATGAAACTCATTTAGGAATGTCTTCAATGAAGAGATTGATCAGGAATGTGTTTTGGTGGCCAGGGTTGGACAGGTTTGTGGACAGAGTTGTGAGAGTGTTCTGAATGTGTGAGTAGCGAAAAGATGCTTATGTAATCCTGCTCCTCTTATTCCTATATGTTGGCCAGAATTTCCTTGGCAAAAGGTAGGTTTTGATATTGCTGGTCCGTTCAATTTTTTTACCCCAGGATTGTAGGTTTGCCTTAGTTATGGTTGATTACCACTCCAAATGGCTGGAGGTGAAGTTAGTACCACATGCTAATTCTGAAACAATTATTTTATTTTTCAAGGAAGTGTTTGCTCGTGACTGTTATCCTGAGGTTCTCATTACTGACAATGGTGTGCAGATGAAATCATGTGAAATGACTGATTTTCTTAAGTTTCTCAATATTCGTCATATGACTACTGCTTTGTATGAACCGCAAGGGAATGGTCAAGTGGAGAGATACATTAGAGTTCTTAAACAAGATATTTTGTGGGCGCGTAATTTTGGATCTCTGTGGAAGGATAAATTGAGAAAAAAATTATGGATGTACGGCATAACTCCTCAATATACTACTGAGGTTTCTCCTTTCTGTTTACTTAAGGGAAGGGAGCCTGTTTCTAAGTTGTGCCCTTGGTGGTTTAAAAAAGCTGTGAAGAACCAAAGATCGGTAATCGATAAAGAAATAGTAGCATAAAGGATAGATGAGAAACAACAAAAAAGTACATTTTGCTATGATCTTCGCATGAACGTGAAAGAACCTAATTTTGTAGTGGGTCAGGATACGTAAACCTGGTATTTTACTTAAAGGTGAAGCAAAGTTTGGCCAGTCAAAATTGTAAGAGTTAATCGCAACAGCATTGTTACACAAGATGGTAAAGTGTGGAATGCCAAACGTGTAGCTAAATGTGTTAATGTGTAATATTCTTTTACATTTGTAATGTTGTATTTTGTTTCATTTTCCAAAGGGAAGAGATGTTACATTGCTATTTATATTTCTATTATATTTCCCCTTCCCCTTTAAGTCTCTCGTGTACTTATGACTGTGGCATTTGCCTTCCAGTTTGCTTTGATTCTATATAGAATTAAAACCGTCATTCTGCAACTGGACCTGGCTCTGACAGTACTGTGCCTTAAGGATTAAACCTTTTACTATTCTTCAATTGCTTCCTGCATCCTTATTTTGAAACTTTACACATTCCAAACCATTTCCAAAATAAAAGTGGTTATAACCTAACTATATCAGTTATGTTTTTCAGCCCCAGATCTATCCTCAGGGGAAGCAACGATGTGCTAATAGGCATACCAATCAGTCGCCATATAAAACAATTTTCTGCAGTGCCTAGGAACAAGACGTCTTTGTGTCCCCAAAGTTCTGCACCATATGTCGCTGACTCAAGTGCCTGGTGGTTATAGACCTGCAATACCAGCAAAATAGGGCGATATTGGGAGGCCTTAAATGGTTTCAACAGTCCCCCAGTGAGTTGCTCTAATCTAAGCTTGGACCTTGCAATGTGCGTCTGCCAAAGGAAATACTCGTTCAAGATGATGCCCAGATATTTAAAGGATTGACTAGCTCCAGAGGAGTCCCTCTTAACAGGGGGTTTGCTCAAGTAGAGCAACAGGGATTTAAATAAAAAGGTTTTCTCATACCTGTGTATTTCAAATTCAAAACTTAAAATAAAACTTTTTTTTCAGAATTTAATTCTGTGTTTAATTACACCAGCTGTAATTAAAATGCATAGCAAGCCTGATTGATTGTTACAAAACATCCTTTCCAGGTTTTGTTACAAAACCTGGAAAGGATGTTTTGTATGTTTAAGTTAAAAAAACAACCTGTAAAAAACGATTTGGCGGAATACTAATTTTAATTGAATCATGGAGTGCAGGATAGACAAATACATTGAGCAGTTTAACACTAAAGCAAATTAAAATTCACTGTGTCCATAAATTTAAATTCGATTTATACATATGAACAAGAAAATAGATAGAGGCATATGAGCTTACCCATAATTATTAGTAAAACTAAAATAGTAGATTAGGCCAGTGCTTGTGTTTCTTAATGTCACCTCCTCATATCGACTTGTTAGGAAAGTATTAAGTGCGTCTAATATGACATTTGTTAAGTGCTTATTTGGTCTGCCGTTAGCCAAAAGCTCTCGATTTTGCTAAAATGATATGTATGATTAACTTATAAGGGCTTTCTGCCAGCCCTCTTTATCCATTGCAGGTGTGTGGATTTTAATCAAATATCTACTTGTCCTTGGGACAGGTTGCTGCTTAAATCGACTTGTCCTGTAAAAAAAAAATCCACTTGTTCCTTTGGTGCCACGTAGTGCAGTGACAAATTATGGCAGCAATCTCATTATATAAACGCTCTGATATTAGACTTTCTGTTTATGCCATAGCACATGATAGGGTTTGAATTCTAGCAATTTCCTTATTTTATCACCTATCCACAGATCTACATACTGGGGCTGGGGATGGCGTTAAGCAGTAGTTTCAGGGTTGGAATACCCTTTTGAGTCTGTGCACACTTACTAAATTGCATGTTTTAGGGATTTTCGAAAGCTCTTGTCTAATCTTTTCTTATACTGAGAAAGGGTGGAAATTTACTCTTGAAAGTCGCAGAAGCAAAACTTCCAGGGTTTGGAAAAAAGTGGTTGGAGGGAAAGTGAACTTGTAAACGCTCAATGGATTTTGGCATCAGCAAATCTATACCTGTATATTTGCTCGTGTTAAAAAGCAATTCATGAATATTTTCTAGGAGTACTATTAACTGGCCTACTTCTGTAAATTCTTGTGAATTTATGAAAGCCATAAATCTGCACTATAATGCAAGGACATACACCATTGGTGCAATATTGTGACTTTATTTAAGAATTGGGCCTCTAATTAGGGCTGGTGTTAACCAAGACCTTTCTGTTTTTATGAAAATTCTATCTCTCTCACTCTCTATCTATCCATCGACTGGCTTCCGCTCTTTCACAAGGAGCATATCGGCACACAAAGTAATTTTGTTCAGTGTCTGGGACTACTGTGGCAATGTGTACTTTTGGAGACCAAAAGATATTATTGCTTTTTGCTAATGTTTTTTATAATAGTGAGGGCCTGGCAGCTCCCACAATGTTTTACAAAAACCATATCAAAATAAGACGCGCATTGACAAAACCAAAATGATGACCACCAATATCCTACCTATTGGCTTTGCCAGTGTTTGTTTATTTTCATGTTTCCCTTCATTTTGTTGAAACTAGTTGCACTGATTTTCCCTTTTGAATATTTTTAAAAAATGCTAGCATGCATCAACTCATTTTACTAAATGATACTTCAAAGTAATGTAACCTACAATTTCAAAGTAGTTTAGCAATAGTTTTTTTTCTATTTGCATTTTTTTGCGATTTTTAAAAAAAAAATCTTTTTTTTTTTTTTTTTGTAAGCAAAGGACCATCAATGTTGTTTTCCAGCTTCTGCAGATATTTGCATCTAATTAGAGAGCATTCTGGGAGCATTAAATATAGCCTCATAGTGTTAAACTTTCCAAACACATGCCCATTTTTGCACTGGAACCTCTGGCCGTAGTGCAGTCCGAGCTTGCAACATTTCCTTAAGAATGCTCACTCCCAATAAGAAAAGCTTTGTACTAATGAACCATAAATACAAGTTCGAACAACATTAACATTTGGACACAAATATTACCTTAAATGCAGACAATGCCATTCCCTGATCCATAATGTGGTATGTTAAACTGGCAGCTAAAGGGGTTGTGCTGCATGGGGTAGGACCTACCTGTCCCAATCCAAAAAACAACATGAAACAATATATCCTAGGAGTCTGGCTATAGGAATTCCACACCCTTGCCATTGGGTATTTTGTGTCAATCACATTTTTATTCTGTCCACTTCATCGCACTGCATTTGGCAGTGGGTCATCCCACTTCAAGTGTGTGATGATATCCCTGTGAATTATGGTATTATACCCTTCCTCAAGGAGCATATCTATACATAAATTAGTTCCCTTCAGTATTAGGGACTACTATTTCAATATGTGCTTTCTGAATCCCCCAAAATATTTTTGCTTCCAGACATTTTTTTGAGGATTGACGAAGGCCTGGCAACTTCTCCCCAGCAACAACGTCCCCCCCCCCTCCCAACAGACAAAACATTGACAAAGCCAAAAGTCTTGCAGCCAACACAAACATTGTTGGCTATGCCAATGCTTGTTTGTGAATTTGAGGTCAGAGCCTTGTGCAAATGTTTTTTGCATTTCGTTCACTGTCTCCTTGATAGATCGCAGCAAAGTTGTAAAGTGCATATGAATGCAAACAAGTTTTAACGGGGCTACTGTATAAAGTGCTTGTATTAAATTCAGCGTCTCGTGCAATCTAAACATTTGGTAGTGATAATCAATACTCCACTTTATCCGAGTATTTAGCTGAACATTTAAACATTATTTGGTCTTAGGCAAACTATTGAAAACGTACTATTTGCTACTTGCCAGGCGTGCATGCTGGAGAAAAGGCATGTCACTGTTTTGTTATGCATCTATTTGTAACACCAAAATAGCACACAACCAGTCAGGCACAGTTAAATGAAATGAATGTTAATTTTAGGTATTTTTACTGACAGATGTAGTTTTCCAACTGGCCTCATGTCTAATTTCCTTAAATAAAGGAGAATAATTAGTAGGACAGGAAAAGGGTGAGCTTTGGGAGGGCTCGATTCAGCTACTTGCTTTTATGTATTTTTCATGGTTTGCCATTGCCTGGCTGGGCTCTTCATCATGGCCATGGTGTTTTGTAAATGTTTACATTTAGCCTCATCACAGCTAGTGAGCGGTAAAGAAATTCAATTTACAATTTAGAACACTTACAATTGCACCCTGTGCGTTCCCATTTGGTTTTAGTGATTGGGCATCCAAGCAGTTGTCTTTAAATTGCAAATGTGACATGACTTTTAGACTGTAGCCCGAACCTGTCTTGATGCGTTTACTTTGCTAGCACAATATTTTAATTGATGATTATAGCTCTTTTTGTTCAGTAAGTGCATGCAGTTTGGATGCCTTGGCGTGTCACATACAGTGCTATTCAGTATTCTCCCTACCACCATCAGTTGTTTTACTTTGTTGTCATAACTTGTTTGGTGTATGCTTTTTTTGTTTACACAGTAAAGAATTGCAATCAATTAGGCTTTCTTAAACATGCGTGTGTGTGTGTCAATCAAAAAGAGCCTTACCTAGTCCATAAAACATCAGTATACTAGACCAGTAGAAGGGGTCTGATATATCATTATCAGTATATATATATATATATATATATATATATCCCCTAAATGTGTGAAATAACACTATTCCCCAGGTCAAGATGTTTAAATTTATAAACAAAAATATAAACACAGGCCACCACTCCCTGCAAACGGAAAAGTGTGAAAACAGAGAGAGTGCCTCACGGTCGAAACACCCGAGGGGGTTCCCGGCTAGCAATAACCGGTAAACCCACTTCTCATCATCGGTCACTCTCTCTGTGTGAAGAAAAGGAAGTACACAAAGACATTCAAATGTGCACAAGTGAGAATAATGACATGTATACAAACAGTGAACAATTACAAACACTATACTTTCTTAAACCTGCATCAAAATGTCAAGCCCTACTTCGAGTCAAAATCGCTGTAATTTAAAATTACTGCTTAACTCAGTTTGTTTTGTTATTCAAAGGAGCAATAATCTAAGATTTTCTGTTGAATCCCAAGAACATGCTACATTATGGGATTTTTTTTCTAGGACAGCTGTGGCAACATGCACAGAGGTCGTACTCTTACCGATAAACTTAAAGACCGGGCTAATGGCGTTGTCGATGCTTACGCTAAAATGTAAACAATCCTAGACTCCCAGTGATTGGAAGAAGACTGTTCAACTTTGCACCAGTTTTTTGCGACGTAGCTGCTTGTAGCACTGAGTGTAGCAAGTACCTCTGTTTTATTGCACGAAAGGAACTAAGTGGCTGTAGTTCTGATTCTCTGCTTTTTTTTATATAAAGAATCCTATCGTTGTTTCATTCATTGTGCTTTTCTACTTGTGCTGCCCTTGCAGTCAGACTTGTCCGAATCTTTTCAATTTGCAGGAGCAGTTTTGTGCTGTGAAGACCCATCCACAAGTGCAGATACATTTTGTCTCTTTGGGAAATTTGATGACACAGCGTGTACAGCTTATATCAAAAATACATCGGGTACATTTAAGTAGCATTTGAGGTTGCTGAGAACTTCAGATTATCAGGATAAGACCAGTTCATAAGAAAATCTTTTGTGGTCAGTGGTGGGGCGGGGGATGATGTACATATATCTGACTTAATGTCTTTAAAGAGATACTATGGTTACAAACCTACAAATATTTCTTTGGGGGGGGCAGTATTTATTGGAGTTTTGCAAAGTGCTGTGTGTCAATTTTCATTACTTTAGTTGTCTAATTCGCTCAGTTTGTGTACGCACAACGATTCATTTCACACTGCATTTTTTGTCTTGCTTACGCACTACATTAGCTGTTATTTTGTCGAAATACATATTGTGTACAATACAGATACTTGGAATTGACTTTGTTCAGCCATTACTTATTATTGGTTGAATTTCTTGTCCGTTGCTTTTGCTAGCATTTTTTTAATGGCTTTCCTTCCTCTTCTTGTTGGTTTCTTCCTGGGGTCATAGGTTCTTTATAGTGCTTTTGATTGGATGACTTGTATGTTTCCATTGCTTTACATTCATGTAACGCTTTGTTTTGCTTTTAGTACGGCATGGCAGTGCATGTGTTTTCTTGGTCACTCATTTCCCCCCTGTATGCTATTTCCCCCTTCACAACCCTGCTTACTTCATGTTTCTCCCCCAAGGTTGACTGGTGCTTCCCCTCCCTGTTCACTGAACGTTTGCTTAATCCCAACATTCTCCTACTTTGCTCCCCACCCTTCCTTCTTCACTGCTCTTTTAAACTTCGTTTTTTAACCTTAAGAAGGACACGGTGACTCCTAATTGAAATCCGGTTTCTTCTTTCTCTAAATGCACTTTCACACACTTTTTATATATATATTTTTAGTTCTCGCTTAGGCAGAGTGCATGCACTGCTCTAGGAGGACCTTTAGCCATCGGTCTGCTCCTTTTCCCCACACTCGTGCTTGTGCTGGCATCCACCTTGTGGGAGCGAGCAGCGGCACGCATGGTAATTGACAACATATGTCTCTCGTGTGGCGGCTGCTCGCTCCCGCAAGGCGCATGGCAGCACAAGCATCAGTGCTTGTCTCTCACGCTTGTTTTAATGAACCTACACAAGCGCGCTTATGCATCTTACTTCCATTTACCTCTAACCTTTTTTTCTTTACTTTAGATCTTACCTTTAATGTCTCTGTGTCATTCCCTACCCCCCCCTTGCGATCATTTCCCTCTGTGTAGTTTTTTAAAATTATTACGGTCTCAGTCTCCCAACTTCTCTCATTCTTACTTCCCACAGCATCTGTTGTTCTTCCTTCTGCCCCCTCCTAAATATCTTTCACCATGTTCCCTTTTCCACTGCCCAATTACTCATTCACCACATCTTTCAAAAGTCCTTCTTCTCTGTCCTCCCCGTCATCCTTTCTGCCTTGTCTCGCGCTCTCCAGCCTGTACTTACAGTGCGGGTTTAAATAAATCATGCGCTGTGAATGCACCGGCTCCGCCGCAGGTGGGAGCGCATGGGGTGAGGGCTGGAGGAGCACAGGGGAGGAACAAGCTGTTTGCAAAATAACACAGTGGAGCTCTTCAGCCTCGCGGGCTGTCAGGGAGGGGGAGATGACTCATCTTGAAGGGCAATGCGGATTATTCAGAGCCGGACTGCACAACACAACCCCCCGCCCTGCGCAACGCTGAAGGTATGACATAAAATGGCCACTGTCATATCGCCCCCAAACCTCCTTAAAACCTAATAACTGTGAGGCCCAAACATAGTAACTGTCAGACCCTGACGTTGATATTATCCCACGCAAAAAGGAACAAACTACATTCAAACAAGCTTTGAAATTGGAAACTTACATAATAATGGAGTCATGTTGGGGTGGGGCCTTTTGTCGCTGTTGCAATAGAAGCAGAGCATTCATTTTCAAATTATGTCATTTTTTTAGGCCGGATGTATTGATTTGCCCCATTGCTCAGTGATTATTAGTGCCTGTTCATCACTGGCACATCTTTCATTAATCCGTAGTGCATTTTTAGATGTGCCACCTCACTCAGAGATGCCTTTTGAGTGATCAAACTTACCTCATGTCACACTAACGCTTAATGAATAGTCTGATTTGCACCAACACTCAGTATTCAATAATGCATATTATATTTGCACCATACCTCAATCCTTAGCTACTGGACTGCATTGAATTTTTGTTCTTCTGTTGTTTTCAACAGTCAAGTTTTAATATATGTAAAATTCCAGATCCTTCCGTCCTATTTTAATTGTTTTGGTGTGTTTTTATGACATTTTCCCGCTTTTACCTAAATTTATTAGGTAATTTTAGCTTGCGTATTTCTCTGGTAATTTTAGCTTATGTATTTCTCCGTTATGCTTACTGGCAGTTCAGCATTCTCCAAGGATTAGTTTTTTTAACTGTTGTGTTGGGTTGTTATTGCTATTCGTTCACCACATGCAGTTTTATTGGGAAATGGTTTTTCTGCTTGTGCCCGGCTGGCAAGGGTCAACTCTGGATTATTCACAGAAACCAATTTTACGTCTTGTGCCAGTTTTTTGATTTTTTATTTGTAGCAGATCAGCCTCATCTCATTTCAAGACTGAGGCCTTTTTCCCTTGTGGTTTAAGAACCTGGTTTTCTACAACATCACTTCGCCGAAAAGATACTTTGTGGTTCATACAGACCAATGGAAGTTCTCATTTGGCAAAGAAAAAATGTGTATTGCATCAAAGGAGTTGCCCTAAAGTAGGGCGGTCGACCTCCAACCTTGGTAACCGGGTTCGAGTCTCGGCAATGACGCTGAAATCCTGTGATTCTGGGCAAATCAAGTAATCTCCCCATGCCTACCAAAACTAGCATTTGAGTTTCAAATTAGGTGCAAACTATGTGCGTCCCAAATCTAAACAAGCATTGGCATAGCCAATAGGTCTCGCCTTTGGGACCTTATAAGTGTTTAGTTATCCAGCACAATATCCTTGGTGCAACAACATCAGGTGTTGCATGGCTAAACACTTATAAGGCCCCAAAGGCGAAACCTATTGGCTATGCTTGTATTATAATTTACTGTTCTAAGATGGCATGCAGCATTTTGGAAGAGTAAATAAGAAAAAAAATAGACACCACTGCATTCTAACACATAAACGCGTGCAGATATGTCATTATGCTGGGGCTGCCCCAGATTCATGACACATACACTTGCATGCATGTTGATGCGTGCTTGTGTATATAGAATAATGCTTGGATTTTTTATTTTTGCTGATGCTGTTCCGTATTAACTAATGTGTTTTAAAGGTGAGACCTGTTTGCTTTGCAGAGGCTTGTTTGATTATTAGTTATTTAACATACTGACTACTTCAGGGGAAACAAAAGTAAGCAGGCGGACAAGCCTCTGAGTTATTGGATTGTAGTACGAGGTGTTAATAATTGCGTTTTACCAATATCCAATTAGTTATATGTGCAACCAATATCCAATTAGTTATATGTGCAACTTTAGAGTCAAACGCGAGCAAATACAAAGCACAGTAAACTTTCCACTAGAGTCAAGTTTTGGATGAATGGTGCTTTCTGTATTTGGTATTGTCGTCTGGTGAGAGCGGGGAGTACGAATGTTTATAATTCCATAGAATCGGATAGCCCACACCACCTAGTTTATACACAACCTCGCCATTGCCTTGTCCTCCCCGTAACCCTGGTCCTACTTCACAGCTGTCGTGAAGACTTTTCTGATCGGCTTGTTAAATATTCAAGCAGATAAGAAAAGTCTTCACGACAGCCGTGAATCAGGCGAGCCAGTCCGGCAAAAAAGCCAAAGGTAGGCAACGAAAAACCCTCCTTTCCAATGGGAAGCCAGCATTTGCCATAAACGCTGATGCTACCTAATGGAAATGAGGGGCGGGGCTCGAGTCTCCTTCTCGAAACTGACTACCTAACTATAGCTTCTCGCAGGCGAGGAGCGCATGCGCACTCCGCCAGGCGAGACATAACCAGTAAATGGCAGGTTTATTACTTAACTTCCTTCACACTCTCAGCAGTTACATAAAGAGTTGTCTGCAATCGCTCTGGCCACTGACTACTTTCTTGACATTAACAATTGCTTTGTCAAATAGAACATTCCCCCATCTAGGGCTACTGAAATTATGTGCTACTGCTGATTTTCACACAATTATGAGTTCGCCACACTTGTCACCCAATCTGCTACATTATTTATTTATTAATGTAACAAAAAAGTCCTTGCCCACTGTATCAAAATTACTGAAACATTTCCTAGTAATCATGAAGGAAATTTTCAATTCTATTAAGGACACGGAGGTGAGTATTATGCTCAAACATTCTTTTATTCCTTTCCAGCAGCTTCAGCTAATAAGACATCAAAACTATCTTTTCCCTGATGCACATGGTAAAGGTCAACACATAGTCCACCAATAGGCAGTCTTAGATATCCCCAAAAGCGGGCTACCCGGAAGACTTCCTCTTTCTTGACTGCGACCAGACAATCCACGAATTTCCATTACACCATTTTGGAATGATCAGAACCTGAAAGAAGCCAGAGGGAGAACTAATGAATCTGAACTATGTCAGTCCAGTGTAAACCAGAAGCACAGATGTATTGGACAACTCATGAATCAACAAATCGTAATACTCTAAAGAAGGAGAAACCTCTGACCGAATATAAACAAAGAACGAGCACAACTGTAATAACATCATTATTAGAGGAAACAAGTGATACTTATACCATACGACAGAGTGGAGCAAAGCAAGCCTTCAATTTGCAATTCCCCTGGGTTGGGACATGGATGTCCGAAACCTTGGGGTGGGAATAATCCTCACCTCCATTTCCTGAATAGAATTGAAACTTTCCTTCATGATTACTAGGACATTTTTCATGCTATGCCAGGACTGGATGCGAGGATTAGGCTTGTTCAAAGCTTGCCCACCACCAATGATGCCATATCAGCAGCTGGTTTAAAATAGAATTTTTTTAACGTTGTTGGAGGACCAGTCTGCTGCATTTAAAATGTCTACCTGATGAGCACCAAGGGCGAAAGCTTGAGAGTCCATCGCACCTCTAACAGAATGGGCACCAAATTGTGAGATGTTGATTCCCGTTTCTTGCATGAACCACCTAATCCATGGAGCTACGGTAGGAGGAGTGACTGCTTTGAAAGGTTTCCTAAGAGAAATCAACAATTGATGTTCTCCAGTAGGGCGAAGCTCCTCTTTCATGCTCTCGTACTCTCTAAGACAAAGGACCACACACAACTTTGGAGACTTATCAAAGGCCGGGTAGGACACCACTTTGGAGTTTGACTTGGTCCTATGAACAATATGGAAGGTCACCCATTGCGAGGTAAAGAATCTTCCCAAAATATCCAGAGCTTGCATGCCAGACACCCTCCGACAGGACAGTATGCACAGTAACATGGCTAGTTTTGCCGAAAATTCCTTGTGAGACAAATATTTATTGGGTTGCCAAGAGCAGAATAATTGAAGGACCTTATTATCATCCCATAAGGTTGAATAACTCTGTTCTAGAGGGAATGTCAAGCGGAAACCCCACATTATTTTGCACATCAACTGATGTTCACTCACTGGAGCCCCTTGAACCGGCACATGCCCAGCTAAAATCGCCGATCTATAGGAGTTACCGATCTGATATGCCAACCCTTGAAATGCCAAAGAGGCCAAAAATTTCATGATGGCGACCACTTTGCCCCTCCATGGGATCCTGGTTGTTCCGTACACACCAACTAACCCATCTGACCCATGCTGATCTATACCGCTTGTTTGTACTGTCAGCCCATGCTGCTGCCAGTAATCCTTCAGCCTTATTCGATAGTCCTGGGATTCTCCAAATATGCCTGAAATATGCCATGCCATGAGAGGCATGCCACCTTGCAAGGCCAGAGGATGGTGATTGCCTTGGGGGATCGCGCAGAATAGTCTGTTCAAGGGGTAGAAGGATTGTCGAATCCAGGGAAATGTCCAGTTAAGTTGGAAACCATGAATGAATGATGAATGATTATAGCCTTATATAGCGCAACTTTGCCCGAAGGCGTCAAGGCGCTGAAGATGGAAAGAAAAGCTGAATGTTAAAAAGAGGAGGAATGCCGGCTAGAGGTAGGCTTCCCTGAAGAGCCAGGTCTTCAAGGCCTTCCGGAACTGAGAATGAGAGGACTGATCCCTAAGTTCCGCAGGAAGGGCGTTCCACATCCTAGGAGCCAGGGAGAAGAAAGCCCTCCCGCCCCATCTTGCCTTAAGAATTCTGGGAACAGCAAGAAGGTTTTTGTTCGCTGAGCGAAGGACCCTACCGGGGACATAGAGGGATACAAGAGAACTGATGTCTTCTGCCCCGAGCCCATGAAGGGCGCGATGAGTGAGGCACAAGGCCTTGAAGTCAATCCTGGCTTGCATGGGGAGCCAGTGCAGATCTTTTCTAATGGCTGAGCCTGATGAGCGCCTAGGAGCTTCAACAACGAACCTAGCGGCCGCGTTTTGCACAATTTGGAGACGCTGGACAAGTTGTTTGGTAATTCCCAAATAAAGTACATTACAATAGTCCAGACTGGAGGCTATGAGGGCTACCGTGACCTGTTTACGGGCTTCGATTGACAGGTAATGTACGATTTTCCTCAGAATTCGCAAAACCCCGCAGCAAGTTGAGGCCGTCCTGCTGACCTCAAAGTCAAAGATAAAGCCCAGATTCCGAGCTGACTGAGTGGGTGTGGGGCAGGCACCAAGAGCAGAGGGCCACCAGTCCGCAGACCAAATCTCCTGCTTTCCTCCGTTTTCTCCCCGTTAAGTTTGAGGTAGTTTCTTACCATCCACTCCGCGACTTCTTTCATACAGGCTTTAAAACCACACTTGAGACTTCCAATAAGACGTGATCACCACTAGCTTCTGCCTGTGGGCCTGTGCTGTGAGTCTCATTATCATTGCGAATGGTGGGAAAGCATATCCGATCTCCCGGGACCAATCCTGTAGGAAGGCATCAGTTGCCAATGCGAGAGGGTCCAGATTTCAATTGAAGAGTCTGGGTAGCTGGTGGTTCTGCCGTGATGCAAAAAGGGGTGCGTAGAATTGCCCCCAGAGGGTATTTAACCACTGGAAGAGCGCGGGTGCAGCTGCCACAAACTCATGTCCGACCACATCCTGGAGCACCAATCCTCTATCACATTGGATGCTCCTGGGAGGTACTCTGCTGTCAACGAGACGTTGTGGGAAAGGCAGAAAGTCCAAATGTTTTTAGCCAGATCCGCCAAGACCATGGATCGGCTCACTCCAAGGTGGTTTATATAGCGTAATGCAGATACATTGTCCATTTTTATTTAGAAGGATGCTGCATATAACCTTGTTCTTCATCCAACATTGAATGGCAAAGGACCCCTCCATCTGCTATAGGCAGTTGAGATAAAGGTGACGCTCCTCTGCTGAACATTTTCCTTCAGTAAAGGAGTTGCCACATCGAGCCCCCACCAGACTTACAGTCATCGGATTCTGTCACGATGTCCGAGTCTGAGCCGAAGATGGCCTGTCCTTTCCATGGCTCCGTATGGCCCAGCCAGCATCTCATCTCCACTCTTACTTCGTCTGTTCGGGGTATCTGATCTTAGTATTATAGCCGCAACCGAAGGTGGAATGCTTTGAGCCGCTGAAATGCTCCGTAAAGGAGTAGCCCTGGGAAGATCGCCTGTATTGAAGACAATAGGCGGCCTACAATCCGAGCCATCTGCCTTAACAAAAGAATGGAACATGCCAGCATTCGTTTTAGCTCTTTGTGGATTTTGATCACTTTCTGAGAAGGAAGGTTCCATGTCTGCTCTTCCGAGTCTATAATGAATCAGAGGAAGGTATCTGTTTGGACAGTACCAGGAGGGACTTCATGGCGTTGATCACAAAGCCTCAGCCCTGCCGTAACGTGTAACAGCTGTGACAGTCTCGACATACACTGATCTAAAAGGAGGAGGTCGTTGTGATTATTAATGAGGCGGAAACCCCTTGCCCTTAAGGCCTCCACAACCGGTTTGAGAACCTTTGTGAAACACAAGGGATCTGAGGACAGAGGAATTGGAAGGGTGGTGAACTCTTACTCTTGGTCTTTTCACCAGAACTGCAAGAAATGGTGGTGTGATGCCAAAATGGGGACTGCCAGGTGTACGTTCTTTAAGTCCAAGCGCACCATCCAGTCGTTGGGCTGTAGGAGATCCTGCACAAGAGGGATTCCCTCCATCTGGAAATGGTAGTAAACCAACCACTGGTTGAATTACCTGAAATTTATTACTGGAAGTTGTCCACCATCCATCTTATCCACTAGAAAAATGTTGCTGACGAAACCCCTGGGGTGGAAGCAAGAGAGTACAATTGCGCCTTTTTGCAGTAAGCTTGTCAACTGATCTATCAAGGTGACTTGGTCTTTTGCAAAAACCAGCAGACAAGTTTGGTGTACTTGAGACAGGGACACGTAGAACTCTATATGAAAACCTTTGATGGCCTCAAGGACCCATGGGTCTGAAGTCATTCTTCCCCAATTGTGTTCGAAATGTGCCAACCTGCCACCCACTTTTAGAAGCGAGAAGTCTCACCTGTTGTGGCATGAAACTGTCCTCTGGTGGAACCTTTCCCACCTCGGCTGCAATTGCTCCTTCGCATCTGGAAGAATTCTCCCTACTTCAATGTGTCCTGGGACTTAATAATTCCTCTGAGGGCCTTGGGTGAAGAACCGGCCGGCTGAGCACCCTCTGCCACATCCAGCCCCAAATAAAATTGGAGCTTTAGAGATAGTCTTTATTGAGGCCTGTGTCTTATTCAAGGAGGTAAACGTGGCCACAAACTTTCTCAGCTCCTTGAACAGGTCCCCGAAGAGCCCAACCTGAGCCACCGTGCCAGCCTCGGAGGAAGCCATGTCTCCCAATTTGGGAGACATCTTCATGAGAAAGGAGTGACACTACTCGGCTGAGAGAGCGCCATTAGCATTTCTAAGAAAAAATTACCATGCGCTGTGCCCAACTAGAGATTCGTTCTGGGGAAAGGGGAGTGCCTGATGCCTTGGCCTCCTCTGCCAGTTCCAGGATCTTTGTAATAGGGCCATGTATTGGCTTGTAAGTTGTATTATTAAGTCCGTGCAAGCTTTTAACCCATTATCTCTCTGGAACGGTGAAGGTTTTATTTGTCATTCAAACTGCTTCAGGGTCAAGATAGCTTATCTTGGCCAATGAGATGCTATCATGAGAACTAACTTTTAGTGAATAGACCCCCCAGTCTAGAAATGGGGTTGCTATGAACTCGCACAAAGTTAAGGTGTAAGTCTGTGTAAGTTCACCACAAGGCACAGTCCTTTTGATGCACACATTCCTCAACTCTGAGAAGAGCGCACGTTTTGGGTCGGGGAATATATAACCAATATAACCACTGACTTCAGGGTGTCCGCATTTTCCTTCAACTGACATGCTTGTTGAAAGCCTAGGCGAGCCATGCTTTGGAGCCATTATGAAAAAAATAACCAACCAAAGTAAAGAGCTTTTTTATAGACTTTCTTCCAGTGCTTTTCACAGAGCAAGACAGACAGTGGTGTGTACCTACTAGTCCGGAGAATGCTTGTTTTCAGGGAGGAAGTGAGGAGTCCCTGTAATTTCCAGACAGCTCTTTTCAGAGCACAAAGACAGGAGGCTGCCGATTACCCCAGCTTGTGGTGGGGGTCAAAGGCACACTTTTGCTTACCCAAGCAGGGATAGTCGGGTGCTAGCAACTGTGGAGCAGCTATCCACCAAAAGCAACTATGTTCTGTGTCTAGGAATGAATAATTACTTAGGCAATTAATGTGCACCTTTCCATATTTCTACACTGGAATAATGTTCTGCTAAAGTAGGACACCTACCACACTATACAAGTAAAGGTAGCCTGGTGCGCTGAAATGCACCTATGTGCCTAATATCAGCCTTCCAACGCACATGCCATGGGAAACGAAGAACAAACTTTATCGAGGAGTAAATGATTTTTGTTTGGAAGGATTTTATAGATTCCTCTCCCATTAAAATGCTTGTATTACAATCTCAACCACCATCAACATCAGTCTATCCGTAGACTTGTGGGTGGTAGGCATTAACCAGAGTAAGTGACAAATAAGTTTGGAAGGCAACACCTGTTCTTCTGAACTTATGATGTGAGTATGTTGTGCCTAATAGGTTTCATCGCCCCAGGGTAGAGGGAAGAAATCAATCTGTCTGTAGCCACTCTTTACAGAAGTCCATTAACGTAACACAGGGGCTGCCATACTTCAGCCTGGCTTCGATCTAGCAAGAGAAGGTGGAACGAAGGCCTTTTATAGATTATTTAGTAGTACACATGTATCCTTTTATACCTATGGCTGTGCTGGTGCTTGTAGCTGTCTATATGCTGTAGACCTTTTTACAATTTGTATTTCTGTCTCTTACATACCCTCACCCACCAGACAGCCAGGTGCTGTGTCCCATAACATGATAACCACACCCTTGTGGGCCTCACGCAAAGCATGAACACACTTTACACATGGCTCAAAACAAAAACAACACTTTTAACAGTGTAGCTTATTTTCCGTGTGGGTAAGCTCTTCAGCATCCCATCTAGGGATAGTAAGTGCTCTTCAGATGCACTATACCAGTGGCTCTTAACCTTTTGACCTCTGTGGACTCCCTCAATCAGTACTGGAACCTGGAAACCACCACTAAATCCTTAGTAGAATCTAGGCTAAGCCATTACTGGGAGCCAGGGACCCCGGCTTAAAAGTTGTCTGATTTGAACTGTAAAACAATACACACAAAAATACAGACACAAGCATTTATTAAGCAAATACACAAATTACTAAATATTTTATTTAATTCTCAAACAAATATTAAAAATAACATTTTAATTGTAGCAGGGTTTGCGCTGTTCTTAATTCAATTGAGGCCACTCCTCATCCATACTATATTTTGTTTCATGCTCTGGCACTGTTCCCGCAAATCAATCGGAGGATACTGACAATTTTTTAGCCTCCAATTTTACATTTTGCTTCTTTATTTATATGCAGTTTATTAATTTGTTAATATTTAATTTTTTAATCAGTCGTGGACTCCCTGAGTAGGCTTTGCGAACCCCTGTGAGTCCCTGGACCACAGGTTAATAACCACTGCACTATAGAGTACAATACTAATCATCCTCCTTGTCCTCCTGCCATTCATGGCCCGGCTTGGGCTCTCACCCGATCCCTTCTCTATTCCATCCTCTGTCTCCTCCATCCTCCATCACACTTTTTCCCCGAACTTTCCTCACCAGTGTTTCTCTTTCCTTCCTCTTGTTTCAAAGTAAAATAAGATGGTACACCTTGAATGTGCCAGTGAAAGCAGGTTGTAAACGGTGTACAACGGCACTTTCACAGATAACTATTCTGAGGACCCTTTACGAAGCAGATTGACGGCCACAGCCCAATTTGCCCACATCATAAGAAGTTGTTTACTCTACAGTGTTAACACAATTTACATTTATTTACTACTTGTGTCCCCCCCCCTATGCTCCAAATGTTTTTGTTCTGTCTTGACTGTCTTATTATATTGTATACTCACTTTGAAGTCCTCCGTTTATGAGCAGTCGAAGATTGGCAAAGGAAACCTTGATGTGCAGCTGCCTGTACTGTACCTGACCTGTGTGTGTGTTTGAAACTTGTACTTTTCAGTATGACTAATGCAGGATTATCTGTGCTGAATTAAAGGTTTTCGGATGGTGTTTTGCTTGTTTATGGCTGCTTTGCTGCATACAGTTACCTGTCTCATTATTAAAATTTGTAAATGAAAACACGTGTTTCTAAAGACGTTTTTCAATCTTTGACAGTGAAGCAGTCTGTTTGACCTGTTAACAGTTCTTTAACGTATACAGAAAATGGGATTTTGACTCCACTCAGACGAGGAGTGAGTCAGTCAAAAAGATTGTTTAGACCATTGTTCCATAAACATACGAAAATATCAATCATCCATTAAAAACCATCTCAAAATATAATCTGTATAACCACCATATAAAACTCCAGGTCCATTAAATGTCGTCAAAAAATATGATCTGTGTAGAAGTTATTTAAGTTACCAGTGCCATTTATTAAACACGATGTACGTTTCATGATAAGCAATACCAATAATAAAACTCCAGTTCTACACCTTTTCAAAAACGTTATTAACTTCAAGCATAAACTGCCTGCACGATTTCTAACAACATATTTTAAAAAGATTGCCCGTAGACACACTTTTCGTGCATCAAGAACTTTTAGACAGTCTAATAAAATGTGCAAAATCTCTCATTTTGTGCCTAGGTTACAGGTACACTTCCCTTTGTGGTCTTCCATTGACCCTTTAAGCCTATCATTCACATAGCATGGATTGATTCCAATTTCGTACCTTTTAGTAATTCTTTCCTGAGCCAGCGATTGGGGAAGTATATCCATGTATGGGAACTGTTGATCATTTTGCCGTGACTTAATCATAAAACACACAGATCTTTTCCCTTCTAAGTACTGTCAATCCTGGTCCCAGGACATTTCTTTCCCTAATGTCCTAAGTTCCTTCTTACATATAGTAGGATGCAGGTTCTGCTGGCACATGTAGACTTTCAATTCCCTACATGCCATAGCAACCGTTTCCCTGACCACTTTTGCCCACTTTATTTCACTCTGTAAGGTTTCACGTTTGCACCTGTATGATACTTTTTGATCCTCTTCACACCCCAGGCGTTGCCAGTATCTTATTAATGCCATAGTTGCCATTTTCTCCCATGATACCATTCCAGTTTCTATTCTTATTGTCTGGATCACGGAGGATCAGGGTAGGGTCAATCATTTTTTACTCATTTCCCTTCTTCAGTATCCCACTTCTTACCACTTATATACAGCAATTCAGCACCATATAAGAACTGCGAGGGTACCATACAATCACTTCCTTTGATTATTTATATTCCAACATAGGGTGAGGAGGATTAAATCGAAGATTTGATGAGTATATGATGTTGCTCGAAGGTTATCACGAGTTCAACTTGGTGAATCAAGCAATTGCATCCGGATACTTAGTCAATATTTAATATAGCTCGACAACTAAAGTCAATTCATGTTGCGGGGTGATATCCTAATCTTCAATGTCTTTGAGCCTTTAATATACGTAGAGGTACAGCCTGATATAGCCTTCCCTGTTTCATGTAAACTTCTGATCCTCTCGAAGATGTTCTGGCATACAGTTTATTATCATGGACATTAATGTTTCCCATAACCGTTCCCAGACTGCTCGGTCAAAGGCAGCCTGGAAGTCTACAAAGCAGCCGAACAAACTACCCTCCCCCCCCCGTTCCATCGACTTCCGTGCCATAGTCCATAGCGCAAAGCAATGAGTGGCCCTCCCTAAAGCCACCCTGTTTTGGAGGCACAATTTGATTATCTAAGGCCCAACTCCTTAAGTTTTTCCAAAATTATTTTCTCTAACACATTTTTACTGACACCCAAGAGATTGATTAGCCTATAATTTGTGGGTATCATTATATCTCCCTGTTTATGGATAGGTCTAATAATTGCTCCTCTCCATTTTTCCGGCATTATCCCTAAATCCAGAATACTATTAAACATTTTGGTGAGCAAATCTGCCCACCAATCTGGTCTAGTTTTTATAATCACTGCCGGAAGATCTGGTTCAACAGCCCGGGTTAGTGTTAACTTTGATATACTTCGTCTTACATTACCTACTGTAAAGAGAGACTGAATATCCTGCTCCACCTCTATTCATGATGTATCTTTCTGTTTTTCTTGGTGTACCCTTTCCCCATATATTTCTCCCAGGTATCTCTCCCAGGCCTCTTCTTTCACAACACAGTTAAATATACCCTGTTTCTTACCAGATCCATCTTGGACTAACTTCTAGAACATTTTTACATTTCTTGTTTCTATTGCTTCCAATAGTCTTCCCCAACATTTCTCTTAATGTCTCTTTTTTGTTTCCTAATAGGCATTTAATATAATTTTCTTAGTTTCTGTAGGCTGTTAAACTTATATAAATCATACTTTAATCTCAGATCTCTTTCCCTTTTTCTTATATTAGATATCAATTTCCTACATTCCTCACTGAACCAAATCTTATTTTTTCTCTGGATCCTCCCCTTTCTGTGATTCCCTACAGCTATTTCTTTTTAGGTCCACCCTTAAACATTGAACCACTTCAGAAATTACATTTTCAAGCCATCCTAGGTTATCAATATTAGGAATATCCTCTAGTGTCTGTCCTTGGTGGAAGGCCGCTAATTTCCCTATACACTCCTCTGTCAGGCGAGTGGTGAGCTGCCTGGGATAGTCCACCTGCAGCGGAATGATTGTGTCTCTTGATTTATTATTGCCTCCTAATATCCTAAGTGTTAGTGGTCAATGGTCTCTTCCCTCGTCTTTCATTACTTTCAAAAGCTCTAATCTGTTCAAAGTCCAATGCATGGATACAAATATAATCTACAGGGCATAGTTGATTGGCTAGCAAGTCACACGTTTAGGATAGGCAATCAGTCTCTATCCTTCCATTTATGCACACCAGGCCCAATGAGCCTCAGACGAGGAGTATTTGCTCACTAAAAGATATTGGCTGTTTGGTGTATCATTCTGCCACTTAAGGAGAGCTGGCATTTCTATCCATGAGGGACCATTTTAAATTTAAATCATTCAACTGAAAATTATTTATATTACAGATGCTTTATATTTAGAAAGTAATCGTTTTTTGTTTTGTGCTTTCAATACAGCCGAGTTGTTATAAATGTTTTGGTCCATACTTAAAAAAAACTATTGACTTTGCCTCTGCTTGTTTTTCAGGACACCTTCTGTAATCTTGCTCCTTGTATTTACCATGTAAACAATGGTGGCTTTTCAGCCACCTTTTTACAGCTCATGCTTTGTGAATGTTACTGGCTCACCCTCATTTTCCCCCTCTTGAACTCTCACACCATCTTAACATTCTATCTCTTTCTTCCACCTTCCTTTAAAGAGTCTTTCTCTTTTACCTTCCCCTTCCTTCTACTCTTGTTCCTCTTTGTCACAGCTAAAATATAGTGCTAAATGTCGATTTTCCATTTCACAAAATTTAGCATAATTTTTTTTTAATTACCATGTTAAAAGCTAAAGTGCGGGTGCCACAAAGGTTTCACATTTGCGAGAGTTTGAGCTATTGGCATTGTAAATGACAATGCCTTTTATGTATGTGTTTACAAAACCTGCAAGCGGTGTTTACGTAGCGCTTGCAGGTTTTGTAAAAACATGAACAAAAGGCATTATCATTTACAATGCCAATAGCTCCAACTCTCGCAAACGCGTGACCTATTGCATTGCAAATGCTTGTTTTCCCAGCCTTCAGGTAGAATTCCACACTATAATCTTCAGGTCTCAGAGGTCACCTGTTGTGATGCCTGTAAAATATTTCTTGATGGTGTGTACAGTGACATTTCTTGTTTTACTTTGAAGTTCTTCTTTTGAGCATTAGAAAATTTGAGTGCCTGTTAGGGTAAAAGGTGGACGGGTGGCATTCCAACTTGGATGCATTGAGCTGTCTCTTTGTAAGTTGGGATCAGACAGATACATAAATAGATTCAATAGGGAGTGTCCACCTTACAGGTTATCTGCTGAAGACGTGGTTTTGTAAAAGGCAGCCTGAGATTGGATCTTAGTTCCTGAAACTGGAGTGTGGTATTCAATGCATGTCCTCTTAGGGACTTTACTTTCTACAGATTCTGGTGCATTCCTTAGTTGATTTAAACACTTAATGGCAGAAAAGTGTCCTTGCGTGTATTAACTGTAGTCTTTATCTTTTTGTTGTTGCAGCAGATAAGCCGCTTTGGAAGACCGAATGTCATTTATCTTTAATTTTGTACTTTTTTCCAAACTTTTTGGATATTTTAGATGGCTAAAGGTCTGTGCAGAATTTATTCGTATTTTTTTTGTTGCCTTTTTTTTTTAAGTTTGGAGGTATCCAAGACCCTTTGATTTTAATACAGTAATGTTTATTTCTCTTATTAATAACTGGTTTCAGTCAGCACATAATTCATTGATCTATTATTGTGCCATCACACTTTTCTTTCACACACTACATAACGAGTGGAGCAGTGGGTCGGCCTCTTCAGTGCTTGGCTAACTTCACTGTGAGTGATGGCATTTTGCCCTTTCAGTAGGAGCACATCCACTTACAAAGTAGTATATCTTCCCTTCAGTGTCGAAGACCACTGTGGCAATGGTAAGGTGTGCATTTTTTTTTTGCCATCAGAATTTTTTTTTAAAGATTGACGAGGGCCCAGCATCTTCCCAGTAATGTTTTGTAAAAATCATGCTAGAACAAAATTGGCATTGAGCAATCCAAATTGTTAAGAGCCAAAGCCGCACTTCTTGGCTTTGCCAATTCTTGTTGTATTTTTTTTTTTGTGTAGTACCTCCTGTTATGGTGAAACCTTTTTTTCCTGCTTGATTTTTAAGAATCAACCTTTTTAATTCACATCATAAATTTGTAGGTCTGTCAATTATTTTTCCTGGGTGGGATGTAAGTTCTTGTCCCTATACCGTGCTTAATAGCATTGTGATCCAAGTTTCACTATCAAGAAGGAAACTGCCTTGTATAGATTTAAAATCATAATATTTTTATATGTACCAAAAACAGGCTACATTTTTAGCACTGGCGCTTTCACCTGTTGTAGTTGGAAACATAATGTTGCCTAGTAGAGGCTTCACTGGCATTGATGTATGAAAGATGCGTGTCTGTGTTGTGGGCTGAGCAGTCAATAATCAAAAGAAGAGTGTCTAGGGAGGTATAAACCATCCTTGGGAGCACAAAAAACAGCCACATTGGGATGTTAAAGAAGGCCCTCACTAACCACCTAGTGATGACATGCTTCATCATCGGGCCCCACCTAAGAGACCGAGTGTCTCTTTGGTGTGCTGCAACGCCAGATTTACTGCGGAGCGGGATGGTGAGTAAGGGCGTGTTGGTTGCAAAATGAACCTTTAGTGAGTGATGGGTGGGTTAAAAAGTGTCAGTAGTGTATCTGAGATAATACTTTATTAAATGATCACTAAAGACACGTAATATTAAAATATGTGAGGGAACAGTCCACTATAATTGAGTGGTGGGTTCCTAGAGAGTGGTCGACATGTTTCTTGCCATCGAAACGGTGTTAATTTACCTGGCAATTCATCAGGACTGTGTGAAAAAACCCTGGCGGTATGGGCACTCTAAGGCCCACCCTTACCTAGGGACGTGCATGTGAAAATTAAATAAAAGGTGAAAAAGTGCAAAAAAATCAGGAATGATTGAACTATTCCTAATTACTCCTGGTTTAGGAGGCTTCTACTTATCGTTTCTGCACTTTCTAGGTGTTAGGAATAAACACCATGGGTCACAGGAGGGGGGTGGGAGCGTATTCGGCACACCGCCCTCGACGCTCGGCACCCGCGGTCTACCTACGTCACCCTCGAACCGGACCCCGACGTGGGCAGAGCAGTGACAGCAAAGTTTCGATCGCGAGGTGTTAATGATGACTATTGATGAAGAACATTATTATTAAACCGTGATTCAGTGTTGTCCTCTGGGTATCCTCGCATGAAAAATTCAGAAGGCTAGGATCAGTAGGGCATGCTAACACTATTTGTAAAAGTGGTCTTTATAAAGTTTGTTTACAGGAACAGAGGTCATTACGTGGATTTTATTTCATTTAGCCGTACTAATTTGTGTCTATCTCACCGTAAGGTGAGTGGCAATTAATTCCACTCAGATTTTGCAGAGCTGTCATTTGTCTTATCAGAAATGACGAAGTAAAATTTGTGCCAAATTCAGTCACACATAGTAGTTTATGTTTTATATAGACCAATATTGTTTTACTGTCTCCTTGTATTACAAACATGTATATCGTTTTTATGGTCTGATTAGAGAGCGCAGCTGTCGCCAGACAATTATGAGCATCACTAGAGAGGATCTTGAGCCCCGACTTGTGTTGGGTGCCAGGGATAAATATTTTGATTGGGCAGAAGTTGCGTGCTTTCACAAAAAAGGGCTTGCTTCCACACAATTGTGATAATTTTTTAAATGTATCCAGCTGCCTCAGCTTTAACTTTCAGGGGCATGCACAACATTATAATGCTAGTAAAGTGTCTGAATAATTGATGGTGTTTTTCTCTGGCAGCAGCAGAGGATGTCTAGGTCTGGCTTGATTGTGCAACTGTCACCTGACGTTTTAACCTACATTTCTTTGCATCCACACACATGCATATCCATTTACTTTTAAGGCTTCACATTTGCAATAGACTGTTCTTTTAAAGCCAGACCTATTGGCTTTGCCAATGCATGTTTGTGCCTTTGTGAAGGGTACGTTGAATAACAAAAATGAATGTGTGTGGTCAGATGTACATGCAGCTAGAAAGCATTTAATTGTTCTAAACCATTGTCGTCACCACACCTGAAAGTACTTTTGATATTGTAAGAGCTTTAAGATTGAGCTGCATTGAGAAAATATTTTACATCACCCGCCTTTTTCCATGGACGTCTGATGTCTTTTTGATCACTTGTTTCTGGAAAGGCCCTCTTGTGCTTGCTGCACATTTTGTCTACCCTATACCTTGGATCTTATGCTTTTTCCCACCCCAGCATGGTAGAAGTATGGCATTGGTGGTAGGCTTCAAGACAAGTATAGGTTTGAAGTACCTCACATCTATAGTGCAGTGAGCTGGTCTCACGCACTTTTGGAACAAGGTACTGGCAGCAACTTACCCTGCTATGCCCCACAGGACGAATGGTGGGTAAGTGGAGTTTGTTTTGCTATAATGTTAGATATGCTTTAACAAAGTTAATGTGTTGCTCTGCAACACCTTAATGTTCTTTCATGGTGAATTCTTAATATTAGTTTTATTTTGAGGATTCGCCTAATAGTCGGTGCAAGCTGTGTAGGTGTTGAAAGACCTATTGTGGGTTTACCAAAACTTATAATATACTTAAAGCCCGATGATTACTTAATTTTTGTCGGCTTTAC
This sequence comes from Lissotriton helveticus, assembly GCF_964261635.1. Classification (NCBI taxonomy): domain Eukaryota; kingdom Metazoa; phylum Chordata; class Amphibia; order Caudata; family Salamandridae; genus Lissotriton; species Lissotriton helveticus. Next base: position 1,200,673,412 of record NC_136059.1, read on the forward strand.
TGTCACTCTTGTTTACGTGTTTTCTATTCATTTGCTCGCCTTGTCCATCGTGCATTTATCCCATCCATGCAGCAGAGCCTCTGTACAATCCTTTTGCTTGGCTGACTTGTATTCTTCAATTCCTCACTGTTTTTTAGAACTATAATTTATTTTTTCTTCACTCGATGAATGTATGTGTTTTATAACTCTCTCTTTTATGTTCTGCTTCGCTCTTCCAAACACCGAGCCCCATGCACTGTAGGTTCTGTCTTGCTCTTGTGTGCTGCTCCTTTGCTTCTCCCCTGCGTGCTCAGTGTTGCTCTTTCCCCCATGCTGCTGTCCCTCTATATCCTGTGCTTCTCTTCCTGCCCACATGTTCTATGTTGTTCTCTTACTTCCTATGCTGCTCTCCCCTCACCCCCACCACCCAGAATTATTTTTGTGTCCTTCCCTCCTCCATGTTGCTTCTCTGACCCGCTGCACCCCTGCTCACTCACACTTCACATATTATTCAGGCAAATATCCATGAATCAGGGGTCAGAATTTATTAGCCAAACAAAAAGAACATGTGGGACTCATTTCAATGGGGGGGGGGCCTAATGTGTAGGTCAGAGGAGCCCACAATTACATTGACAATGAGACTGTAGTTCAACTCAATTGCACTAAAACATCACTTAGTTTCTGCTACAAGTATATTGCATCAATCCATATGCAGTACAATACAAAGTGATACGTGTGTGATATAAAGTGCAGAAAAAACAATGCTCACATAGTGAAATTAAATGAAATTAAATTAAAAGGTTCTTGTAAAGTGCATGGCTCCCCGGGAGTGTCCCAGCGCTGATCAAACATAGAGAAGGACCCAGAGATTAGGGGAAGAGACAAGTCTTCAGATGCCTACGGAAAATAAGATGGTTAGGTTCTCTGCAGAGGTGAAGTGGGAGGGAGATCCAGAGCTTGGGGCCGTTATACGAGAAAAGCCTGCCCCCACTTCTCGCTTTTTTGATTCTGGGGACTACAGCTATATAAAGTGAATCTGAGTGAAGATTTCTGGAGGCTTTATGCGGGCGAATCAGTGCTTTGATGATAGGGGGGGCCATTCCCCTCTAGGGACTTATGGGCATCGCATGAGGTAGACTCTTTCCTGAACTGGAAGCCAGTGCAGGGAGCGGAGTGCGGGCTTTGCAGAGCAGCGATGGCTAGTGCCGGTAAGCAATCTTGCAGCTGCGTTCTGAACAATCTGGAGTCTTTTAATCACAGCACTGGATGCCCCCAGATAGAGGGCATTGCCAAAATCAATCCTAGATAGGATCAGGGCCTGAACCAGTGTCTTTTTTTTTTTTTGCTGGAAATGTAAGCAGCGGAAGTACTTTCCGAATCATTTTCAGCAGACCGTAGCAGGAAGCGACTGTTTTTCTGGCTTGAGCTTTAAAGGAAAGGTCTTGGTCTAACCAAATTCCAAGACTTTTTGTTTCCTGTCTGGGGACTGGAGCCGCCCCCATGCAAACTGGCCATAGAGCGTTAATGTTGGGACTGAGATGACTACCCAACATCATCAACTCCGTTTTGTCGCTGTTGAGCCTAAGATGGGAAAGGCTGATCAACTTAGCCACTTCCTCTAAACAGGAGTGGAGGTCCGTGGGCGACTGGTCAGGTTGGTTCAGTGCTATGACCAGTTGCGTGTCATCGGCATAAGACACAATATGAATCCCAAAGGGGCGACTATGTGCGCTAAGGGAGACATATAAACATTAAAAACAGTAGGGCTCAGGGAGGAGCCCTGAGGAACTCCGCAGTGCAAGGGAACAGGGTCAGAGATGACATCACCTTCAAACACTTGGTAAGATCTTCCTTCCAAGAAGGATTGCAGCCAATTAAGAGCGCGGCCTGACACACCAGCGTTCATAAGACGTTGGATCAAGATTTGATGATTCCACAGTGTCAAAGGCCGCATTAAGGTCGAGAAGGATAGTAGGGGGATGTACCTCCAAAATCGAGAATCGTTTTTGAATCCTCTACTACCCTATTAAAGCAGTTTCGGTTCCTTGTCTAGGACAGAAGCCTGTTTGAGATGGGTGGAGCAGATTGTGGGATTCAAGGAATGTGGAAAGGGTACCGTTACCATATTTCTCTGCAATTTTACTTACTTCCGGGAGGAGCGAGATGGGCCGGTAATTGGTTAGGTCGGTGGGATCCACATGTGATCATATTTACCACATATATTTCTGAAAAACACTGTACAAGAACCTAATGGTTGTGTAAGCTGGTACAATAACACATGGGTAGTTCAAGCGAAAGAACAGTCCCTTATATGTTCACTGCCACTTCGACTTGGCATTTAAAACTACCGGCCAAGCCTTAAACTCCCCTTTTATTACATACATCCACACTTCTGGCCGGCAGAGCTTGGCTCCCCTCCCACCCCGGTAGCCTCGGTGAAAAGCCTTGGGGTCACTATCGACGCTGAGCTCTCTCTCGGGCCGCAGGTGGGGACGGTGGTTTCCTCCTGCATTTTCCAGCTACGCAGGATTAGGAAGGTGGCCTACCTCCTCACTCCCGATGCCTTGCTACAAGTCATCATGGCCCTTGTTCTCTCCCGCCTGGATTTTTCAAATTCCATCTATTATGGTTTGCCCAAATGTTCCATCAACAGGCTGCAAATCATTCAAAACCAGGCGGCGAGACTGGCCCTCGGGATTCCGAAGTGGCAGTCCGCCAAACCCCTCCTTGTCAAACTACATTGGCTCCTGGTCAGCCTAAGGGCCGCCTTTAAGGTTGGCTGTCTTATCTTTAAGTCTCTCTCTGGTTCTTGCCCCGCTTTTCTGAAATCCCTTATCCGACCCTACTGTCCTTCATGCAACCTTAGATCACTTCACTTACATCTTTTGGTGGTCCCCTCCTTTAAACTCTGTAGATCTGGGGGTCGAAGATTCGCCTTCCTCGGCCCCAAACTTTGGAACTCTCTCCCTCTCCCAGTTAGGACCTCCGGCACTCTCATCCAATTTCGCAAATCACTAAAAACCTGGCTCTTCCCACAATCCTGTTAAATCCCCTCTGTTTCCTCAGCACCCTTTCAGCGCCATGATACCTCCGGTGACAGTGCGCTATACAAAATCCCCTTAACATAACATAACATAACATAACATACAAGTCACCCCTAAGGGTGACCTAATGATAGGAAGCGGTAAATGCAGTAGGTTTCCTAGTGAAACTCTCTGTCAACCAGGTCTCATTTGCAGATGATCCCCAAGGCTAGACTCAAAAGGAAAATTGGCATTGAGCTGGTGTGGCCGGATAGATATCGGACTGCAATTCGATCAACTTTTCTGCTACGAGCAGGAGTGGATTTTCATGAAAAACAGATTCTGGTTTATTTCTTCACTCAATTTCACTTGAGTGTCATGCGGAAAGCAGATTGGAAAACTGACTCAGCCTGCTGAGGAATAGAGGAATAATTTTGTCTAATTCTTATCCGCCCAGCAGATGAAAAGTCCTGAAGGCCCATTTGAGTGCTGGTTTTGTATAATTAAGCCGAACATGGCCTATTGACACTATGTTTGGTGTATGTGGTGAAAAAGGCAAATGGAAAATTTGTATTGCCTGGTGCCTGTTGGATGTGAAGGGGATTGAAGCACTAATGTATGTGGACATTTTGTTGAAAATTATTAATTCAGATTCTCATGGGCTGGAATTACTCTGATGTTAGTTCCTATGGGATTCCCGACAAGGCACCTCGCTACGAAACCAACAGTTTCCTATAGCAGATGCTTCTTATTTCAGGTTTGGTGAAGTCTCATTCTAATAGGGTTGTTTTTAGTAGCTTCAGATCTTCCCCCTGGAAGTTTAGCCACCTCCCAAAAGATACCAAAAACATGCGGGAAGATGACACAGTTAGGCAGAGGCGGGCGTGTGGTCCCATAATCCCTGAAGGCCATTGGTGTTTGTTTAGTACCTCCGGCTCCCTCCTCTTAGCACTGTGAGGTTTTCTCTCAGCACCTGTGATTGGAATTGGGATGCGCAAACTCCTCATGAGGGATGACTCAACTTGGGGTTGGGAGGGGTTACCCTTTTTGCTTATCTTTGGAGGCCTCCTAGAGCCATCCTCTCAGTTTAAATCTTATTTTTGGGTGGGATCATGTTCATCAAGTGTCTTTGTTAGTTCTGGTATTCTGTAACTGTGGTAATTTCCACTTTGGTCTTAGGCGAGGCAGGTTAGTATTGCAAGAGCTGCTTTTAATGCTCTTGGGAAATGTTACTTCTCACAGTTTGACATGTGAAAGCATTACATGAACAATGTTTGCCCCAGCATGTGCTGGTAACGAGGGTGGCAGTTTTTATTAGTTTTCGGAACACAGGACTGGGGTGGCATAGGAGGTCAATGCTTCTGACCCGTGTGTGTGCCCAACACTAAAAGGGGACAGATCTTTGACAGGGCAGTTACTGACTCTTACCTGAGCTTGACCTTGGGGTATAGGTGGTCAGGGCAGTATGGGCGCTAGAGCACAATGACATGTCATCATCTCGGCCTTTTTATGTTTTTAAGCATCATGCAAGCGGACAAGAACTGTCCAGCTTTCAGGCTTGGTCATGTAAATAACTGCGATGTTTTCTGGCCTGGAAATTTTCTCTCCGATATAAAATGTCAGTTTTCATGTTTTATGACGATCTTAAATTCTCTAAGCAGATTAATATTGTTGAGAGAGACAATGCGGTTGTTAAAGTGAACCAATGTTTCTGTAAATAAATAGGACCCATACATTCTGAAAATATAATATTTGTGTTGTGTGTATTTTTTTGGGTGGGTAGCTGGCGTTCCATGACTTGCTGGGCTATATAGTCTAAATCTGCAGTTCCAAAAGTGTGAAGGCAAGTACTACGCTGATCTTTGTGATCACAGGCTTGAAGTTTGTGTTCTGCATACCTAGAAAATGCAAATTCGACTAAACTGGTCCTCCCAGATTGCACCGATTGTTCTTCATGATGTGGAATACATACACTTTCCTCTCCCCCACCTCGCCTCTTTGTCCAAATTGGCTGGATAGTTGGAGGGTGCAGTGAGATGGCAGTCTTCTCCTGTGTGATATGCTTGTCTTGAGATTTCCCAATCTTGTCTATCACGTGCAACTTCTTGAATTTATGTGGGAGTTTTATAGGTGCCCTGTTTTTGTTGCTAGCTCTAAAACATACATACACACTTTTGAAGAACACGCATTTATAGTTATTGATGAAAATCTAAATGGGGAGTTATTCTCCTCCCTCTGCCATGCTGTTCAAGGCAAAAAAGTGGCACTGCACCCAAGGAAACAGTAGTGAGGTGGAACATTCCGACATGGAAACGGGTCCCAATGCCTATACTCAGTTTGTAAAAAACGTTTTAAAACATTGCTGAAAAAATACTGTAAACAATTATTAAGTAGTTGGTGTCAACTTTTCACAAATTCATGTTTTAACGGTAAATCCTTTATAGTTAACCCGACAAACCGTCAGCATCTCTCTTTGCAAAAGATTGATGGTTCTACTTTGAGTACACTTGGCGTTAAACAAGACCACATTTTCTTTCCAGATAGCATTCAGAATATTTTATTAATTTGATTCTTATAATGCTTAGAAAGTGTAAAGTTTGAATCTTCTGATTAATTTGGGTTTTGTGGGACTCGTGCTAATAGATGCATTACAAATCAAAATATGTATGTTTAATGATTTTATGGAGTTGTAGCATTATTCTCTTTTTTGGCCCTCATTATGGCTTTGTTGGTCTCTGCCTGCATCATGTCATGGTGCTGGGGACACTAGGTGTTGGTACTCTATAGTCCTGCCCTCCTCCCTAGGCACCCATCTTTTCCTCCTACGCTCTTCCTTCTCTTGCGTAACATCTCTCGGTGGAAGTTATCAGAAGGATGACAAGTCTGCTTTTACCCCTTCTTCCACAGTGGTAGATACACCATGCTTGCTGCCTCTTAGTGCAAGTTAAGAATGTGTGTAACACGTGTGCACTGTACTTGAAGCTTCTAACCCCCTGAAAAACCGTATTCCTTCAGTGTGCTCATTTTGCCATATGTCAAAAGGCAAGATTATATCTCAGCGAGCACCGGTTTCATTCCACACCTTTTCAGATTTTTGGCCATAATACTTGCTGTATTCTATTCTCCTGATGAGGTCCTTTGTAATGCACACATTTTTTTTCCTAATCATTTCTAAGAGTTTTTTTGTCCCCCTTATGGATTTGTCTGTTGGAAACCAAGTATCAATTAGTGTATGGTAGTTAAGAGTCTTTAAAAAAATTTTAAGAGCCACTTAGTGACCTTTGCTCCATCCTTGGTATATCATCTACATTATGGGTCTTGGACATTAAACTGTAGAATTGCTTTGCAATTGGTTAAGAGAGGTGTGGGATGGCCATGGCTCATGAATGGTTTTTGCCTTTGTGATATGCTAATTCATTTTTTCTCGTTTTCATCGGTGTTCACTGGAGCTGGGTTAAACAAATTATGTTTTGTAGAGAACGCTTTGAGGCTGGTTTTTGTTTTGATAGCTAATATTAAAGCATGGTTTTTGGTAACGCCTCCATTTTCAAAGCAGGTCTGTTTTACTCCCCTAATAAAACTAGTGGCTAATTACTTGGAAGCAATCAGCAAGCAAAATAAACTGAGGCAACAGCTAATCTTAATTAAGAATTACATTCTTGTGTACCAAATACTTTTTTTTTTTTGCCAAATTACTAAACGTTTTATTTTGTCAAAGCAGGAATATGACAGTACGACCTCATACGCGCTACATGTATGTTTAACACAGTAAAAAGAACTGTATTGATCCTATTTTGTTTTTTATTTCATCCTGTGAAACGCCAAGAGTTACGCCCTTTGTTTTAAAGAAGGAATAAGCACACCTTAAGCTGGGCATCAAGTTTTTGGCCTAGGTTTCCATTGAGCACAAAAGTGATTTCTGGAAGTTGTAGTCTTCATTTGCTACAATTAACCAATATTTGTCAAGGGAAGGCCCAGGACTGCATACAGACGGCCCAATTAACAAGCCCTCTGTACATGTTTCTGTGAAAATGGTTTTATTTACCATTCTAAAATTAGCTTTCCAATACACAAATGATTTTTGTAGTTTGGTTTGATTTGCTCACATGTAATACTACACCATTATGGTGAACTATGAGGGGGAACTAAATCTGCTCCCATGGACAGGGAGTGAGAGCTGCAGGGCAAGTATGCCCTGGGAACATTACATCCACTAATAACTGTATTTATAGGTATTCAGATTTGCCCACTACCTTTCCCTCTGCATGAGATATCTGTAGGCCTTCGTGGATGGTTGTTAGTCTGCTGGCAGGTGTTTGTGGGTAAATGGCAGTATGGTGTGTTGGTAAGTATAGCTGGATTTCTCGGTTTGCTTGTTTGTAAGTGTGGGCATGTATGTTTGTCACGTGCATCCACTATAAAAAAAGGTCCATCTTATTCACTTTTATGTTTTTTACCTTAGACTTGGTTTATTCCCTAAGTCGGTGGAGTAGTCTGCGGAAAAATGTTAGTCCGTTTCAAGGCTGTTTCTGCAGAGTTGCAGGAGATAGAGTAGCTGTGCAAGGGAAGTGGAAACCGCAGGTGTTTCTTTGACAGCTTGAGTGCGGCCTTCTTGGGTTTCATATGCTGTGATCTGTGTGGAGGGGACTCTTTAAATAACAGCTGCTGCACCATATCTGAGGCTTAATTTAAAAATTGTGGCTTGATGATAGAATTTCATGAAGCATTTTGAATAACTAGTATCCAGTGAATGTTCTTAGAATGAAAATAAGTATAGCAGTGTCGAGGTATATATATATATATATATATATATATATATATATATATATATCAACATTATATCCGTCATCTTGTGTATTGTTAACCCTATTGCCAGCAGTGTTTATAGTCGGTGATTAGATTAACCTCCTTTAAATTCTGACGGTTCTACATCCCAAAATGTGTCACGAATAGACTTCTGTTGACTGCCATATAGATTTGTGTTCCTTTTTATTCCTCCCCGGTCCCCTTTGTTTTAATCTGTATGTATGTGTTTATTTTCTTTGTTTACTGAGCACTTGCTGTCACTTTTCTAATGTGTCTTTCTGACGTAAGACTTATTTTTTACGCTTGCTGTTGTCATTATATTTCTGGATTTTTAGGTTTTGGTCTCCTAGACAGCATGTGTGGTCTGTTGCGAGACTTATTGCTAGCTATAGTGGGCTGGAGCCAGCCCATTGCTTATCATTGTTTGATTTCATTGTCACTTATTTGCTTGCTTCTTCTCCGTTAGCGTACCTGGGTTTTCATTCCTCTTCTTGTGTTTGCCTGCCCTGGAAAGTGGACAAATTACTATGTCCTTTCACTACTCGCTTCCTCAGGTGCTACTTTTTTCTTTTTTTTAAGCATTCCAAAATATTCAATGTGTGTTCCAGCATTCTCCCCAGTGTGCTCCCCTAACCGTCCTACTCTGTCGCCCGTGTGGGCCTTCCCTGTCCCCTTCTATGACCTTTCGCCTTAGTGTGCTTCCAAGCCTGCTTTGCTTTCTCACCCATGTACTGTCCTGACCTCCGCATTGCTCTCTCTCTCTCTCGCCTATTTGGTTTTCTCTCCTGCCTTTTGTGCTCCACATTGCTCTCCCATTCACCAGTTTGCTCCCCCTGCACCCTCAGTGTTGCTTCTCCTTTACAAGTGCTTTCCATGTTCCTTTTACGCTGCTTCATCCATATTGCTCCCCTTAACCACTTTGCCCCATGTTGCTTTCATGTTGTGCGCCTGCCTGTTCCCATCAACCGCTTTAAAAAATTGCTTTTCCTTTTTTTTCTTTTTATTTACCCTTCCAACTTGGAATAGCAAATAAAGAAAAGAAGTGGCCACATTCTTTCGTAGACCTATACATGCTAGTTGGAAGTGGGGGTCCTTATCACTCACCGCGGCCACCAAATGCTGGAGGCGGGAGTCCCTGTCCCACACCGCTGTCACCAGGTGCGAAATCCGGACCCCTCGTTTCAACGTTAGGCTAAGTAAGGACACCGTCTGATATAGACCTGCTCACCCCATTAGTGTCTTGCCACGAGCAGCCAGGCTTATCTCCAAGGCACAGGTGTACAGTATGTGCAACCACACTCACAGCAACCCAATGATGTCACCACAAATAGACTCCACACAAGTTTTTTTAAAACGAGTAGAATCTTTATATGAGAAGATATGATATGAGCAAACGATACAAAACCAACATATAATCATGGGTAGTATTCCTTCCGGTGGATTGGTAGGTTCTAATCCCAACCACCGCTTATAACCAACAGTTAAGCTTACTTCTAACCGTTTCCAAAAGGTTAGGCAGGTCGTATTGCTAGAAACACACGTTGCAAAAGAAAAGAAATACTGCAAAGCGTAACGATATACTCCTGTACTGTGCAATAGAGAAACAATGCCATACGTAGCGCCACAGTCATGTACTTTGCAATATAAGAAATAATGCAATGGGTATCACTACCAGCATGCCCTGTGCAAGGAATAAACAAAGCAATGCATCACGCTACAATCATGTACTGTACAATGAGGAAATAATGCTATGTGCCACGTTATAATTATGTACTGTGTGATGAAGAAATAATTCAATGTGCCACGTTACAATCATGTACACTGCAAGGGAAAAATAACGCAGTGCTTAGCTCACCAAGCATGTAGTTAGGCAGGCATAAAGAAAGTCAGGCATCTTACGACAGTTCGATAGTTCGTTCGCAATAATGCAAAGTGTAATACGACAGTTTAGGAGCTCCGGTAACCGTTGCCCCTAACATGGATCAATGATGACACAAAAGTACAGCTTCTCACTTCGACCCCAGTACTGCCCCTCCTTGGGCCAGCACGGGCCTCGATCCGAGCCGAAGCAACAGGTTCGCGCAGCTGACAGAAGCGAGAGGCCAAGAGTGTCCCTCCGAGCCTGCAATCCAGCCCAGGTGGTGATCCATGTTACCTGCGGAGGCGCGACCCCAATCTCCTCTCCTCCTTCAGCGAGTTGGGCCTTGATCCAGAACTCCGTCAATGGGCATTGTGAGCTCGGGCCGGCGGCTCAGCTCCTCTGGGGCTGCCGGTCCGGGCAGCTATTGTTTCACTCCGAGGGCCCAATGACCTGGTCCTCCTTCCGGCGGTCTTAGTGGACACCGAGACCCGCACTCAGCACTGTGGAGACTTAATTTGATTTCGGTGCACACTTCCTAGGCACTCCTTACCAGCGCCTCTGGTTGCACCTCGACAGGCGCTCTGCGCGTCCGAGACGCTCCTCTTCTCTGGTGCACACGATGACCAGGCGCTCTTCACCAACACCTTGGCTGCACCACGACACGCACCCTGTGCGTCCGAGACTCACTTCTTCGCTCGGTGCACACAACGACCAGGCGCTCTTCACCAACGTTTTGGCTTGCACCACAACACGCACCCTGCGCGTCCGAGTCTCCTCTCTTCTCCTGGTGCACATAACAACCAGGTGCTCTTCACCAATGCCGTGGCTTGCACCACGACACGCACCCTGCGTGTCCGAGACTCAGTTTACTCCTGTGTGTGCACTGTCACAAGGCACGACTTTTGAGGGTCTCAAACTGCAAAAGCACACGCGCACCGCGTTGCTTGGGACTTCTCCGGAAATGTTTCTGTTCCTGTGTTTCCAAACAGGGAGTCAGCTCACCTCGGGCACTTGGGGTTCAAGACACAGCACAAAGCACAGTCCTGTCCAAGAAGGGGGGGACACCACCCACTGCAATGTCCCTTCAGTCTCTTCCTTCGTAAAAGCTACAAACTGCAGGCCAGCCCCAGATCACGAAGCAAGGGTCAGTCCTAACCAGCAGTCTCTTCAGCAACTCCTTCCTTGGCAGAGGTTCTTCTTGACCACAACAGAGGTCAAAGCTTTTGCAGACTCGACCTGTCCATTTCGCCAATCAAAACTACACCAAATTCTAGGGGTTTCAGTTCTCCTAGATATACCCCTTCATGTCTTTGAAGTTCTTTGTGTTCAGAGGTCCCTGACCCCTGCCTAAATCAGTTCTGGGTGTCTCGCTCTGTGTCACCTTTTCCCCTTTGATACTGGAGGTCTGGACCCTTAACCACTCAGCAGGAGATGGGTCAATTGGTTTACAGCACCAGCCTAGGCTTTTTCACCTCCCAGGTTTCTACCCCCTCTGCTCTCCAGATGCGTGGCATCCTGGTGACATCTCAACCCCTCCCTGGGTCAAGACCTCTCCCAGCTCCTCTCACCTCTCAGACCCAGACTGTCAATCCACATTCAGCAGAGAGACACATAAATGCTTCAAGCACAAAACTCAGCCACTTTCTTAAAGAGTGGTTTCTGAACACACAGTGACAAGACCACTTCCACAAAAAGATGTTATGACTCTGTGAGTTCATACATACTGAAACTTCACCTCTCCATTTTAAACTTATAGGAAACTAGGTTAACAAACACAACACCCAGCCTCCCCCATTCTGTCCTATGTGTAGTATGGCCTTTCAGCAGTGAAAAACGAAATGGAGTGTTTTTCACTGTCAGGACATAACGCACACCTTCGTATATGTCCTGCCTTTTACTTAACACTGCACCCTGCCCAGGGGTTACCCGGACCTACCACAGGGGTGCCCACTGTGTACCCAAAAGGGAAAGTAGGGCCTGACAAGTGGTTGCACTTGTCAAGACAAAATGCTAACTTAGCAAATTGCGCGCAGGCCCTACACTGCAGGCCTGAGTTCCCTTCCCCGTGCGCCTTTGCATTACTAGCCGTGGCACACACAGTGCAGATCACTAGGGACTTTACTAGTAAGGCAAACATACTCATCATGGCAAACCAATTACCATTACACTTTAAACAGGGAACACTTGTACTTTGACAATGATCGGCAGTGGCAAAGCACCCACAGCATCTAAATTGGCATTTTCTCAAAGGATTCCCTGCTTCAGCCATCCACCACAGCAGCTAACTGTGGAACACACTGCAGCAGGTTAGGCACACTCCCCTATCGATTAATCAGTTTTGAAACTAGGTCAAATTTACTACCACTTTTCTTCACATGTTTACATCCTATTGGTTTCCGTTTAAAAAAACGACTGTGTCGCAAATTAGGGCAGGGGTGATGGTATCAACCCAGAATTCTTAGTGTTAGAGGTTCTGGTAGTAAGCACCTGCACATTACTTTCCGTTCAAGGGAAGGGAATTTCTTACCTATTACCCATAGTCAAGTAAACAGTATTGAACTTTTGGGAAAACTCATTGGTGGTGACATCAGACCTATAGCTCCAGCTTCTTTGGCACTTTCTTGCACATGAAGAAATAGTGTCCAAGCTAAAATGTAGACCATCTCAATTGATAAAATGAGTGAGCCAATGATTAATTATTTGAATGGCGAGACCAGAACCCTATATTGCCCACTTAGACTTCTTTACTTGAACCCATTAGATGATGAGAGATATCTGCTAACAAAGCGGTAGACATAATCAAGAGTGGGGATAGAGTAGAGCACGAGTAAACGTTACTTTTGGTCTAAACCGTCGTCACTGGGTTGAGGGTAGGCCAGTGGGTGCAGGGGAGGAGAGTTAATTGGTGTAGGTTCAACAATGGGAATGCATGTCAGAATGTATGTAATAGTTTCATAAAAACTTGATAAAAATCTGTTGAAACCAAGAAGAATTCTGAATGGTCTAGGAAAGTCTGTAGGGAGTTCCCTGTATGTGTAGCATCACAGTGATTCCTTGAGTAGTATTCAGTTTTAATATCCGCTAGCTTTTATTCTGTACCCATTGGCACTCATTACGTTTGGGCAACACCATCAACTTTCAAAAGTGGCTGTGGGGTACAGTGGTGATCGTGTTGAATATTTTATATATGTTTCCTAGTTGACATCCTTAATTGACAAAACAGGAGACTAGAAATAACTCTCAAAGATTATTTTTTTACGGTTGTACGTTTTTTTCTTTAAAAAAAGAGTGTGTCCTCTAATTTGGTTCAAATGTGTGCAGTGGTGTCTATAGTGCCCAGGCCGGGACATTGAGTTTATATGTGAAACTTCCATGATGGTGGTGGTAAACATGGCATTTAAACTATTTTCGAAAGAGTGGCTGGCCGTGCAGACAGTGTAAACTGCACTCCACCGTGCTACTTGGCTGTTGAGTCTGAAATCAGAAGCAAGACTTGAGGAGTCCTTACTAAGATCACTTATAAAAAGAGTTGTGTTTTGTGGTACGAAACTGGAGTGGTTGTTTAAATCCTTTTGCATTTTAAAATAATTAAAATCTACAATAATGAAAGACATACCAGCTTGATTACACATTGTGGCACTCAACATTCCGGGTCTGATAGTGTTCCTACGAACACTGGTGCATTTTTCAGTTCAAGAGCTGAAGGCAAACCATATAAGAATCCCACCTCCCTGCTCATGTTCCGCTCCTATTGTACACTTGTTATTAACATAGGAGCGAAACTTGAGCCACACGTCTTTTGGATGCCGTTGGGCATCAAAGAACTTAGTGTGCACCTTCCGTATTATTGCAGTGTATCCTGGTGTTAGACCTGTTTGCCAATGTTGGTTACCAGGTAGCTTCTAGCAAGAGGAGATCCTTGTGCAAGATAGCAGTGTTACCATGGTGTAAACATTCGGTATCTAGATGCCACAGTAAAAACAAAATGCCGCATTCATGTCTCTATCCGCACCACCAACAACTCTATCAGAGCATCAGCTACCTTAAGCCAATAAGAAGGTACCATTGGCACTGCCAGGGAAAATGAGTGAAATTTGCAGAAGCATTTATAGTCGTATGTGCAGTATGCTTACGTAAAGGTCTGATCACATTCATGCAGTCTCGGTGTGCAATATAGCAGGAAACTGTACTTGTAATGCATAATAAGGGTTGGAATTTAGAAAAAAATTGCTGGTCCATCCCAGGTTAGCCAATTGCTTTTTGAGCTATGTCGCATCTTAAGTCCTGTGCATATGCATAGGAGGCATATCAGTTCTCTTATTATTATAATTACACTTAATTAAGCGCACAGCTACCCGAAGGTTTCCCGGCGCTAAAGCAAACAGAGGTATACGAGGTGAGGGGAGCATTGGATGTTAAAAGTAAGCAATTGGCACTCAGCGCGCAGTCACCTCAGCCCTCTGCCACAGGGCTCCGGTCTTAGTTATGACAGTTCGTCATTTTGGTGTGAAAAGCCTGAGAATGTGTAGACTGATTTTCTGTCTGAATACCCAGGTTATTTCATGCCACCCAGGGAAGGTCTTTGTGGATGAGACCTCAGTTTTGATGGTGTGTATTCAGGCCGTGATTGATGGTGTGAGGTGGAAGTCCTTCATTTAAATCCTACAACAATAAGATCCCATTGGCTGTTGTGTGACTTTGCATTTAAGCTGTTTTGGTGGGTCCCATTAATAGTTGGCCGATCTTGGTGAACATGCCATTTTTCCTAGGCTCTTTTGAATCTGCTGCAGGTGTGGGAGTCTGTGATGTTGCTTACACAGGTGTATGTGGGTAAGAGCTGCATAGGAGTGTGGTCAAATTAACTGTTGAAGCTGTGCACCTCTCTTTCTGCATTGGCATATTTTTTCCATGAAGGATGGTAAACCGAACATTTGTGTTCTCCTCTTTTTAGGTCGAGCCTAACAGACAGTACAAGCTGTCTGATTACAAAATACTAACAATTTATGGAGGCTAGCAGCCCGCCCAATGCTTAATATTGGTTGTTTTTATTGCCTCTCTTATGTGCATGCTTATTGTTCAATTGATTTACTTGTCCCAGCTTGTCCATCGTGTGACTGTCCCTTCACTGAAGCATAACTTCTTTAACATCTCTCTGACTGGCTTCTATCATTCCACGGCTCACTTTTAGTGGCCTACTTTTATCTTTTTGCTTAAACATTCCATAAAATTGCTTGTGTTTTCCAACTCCCTTCATTGTGTGGCCCACATCGGATACCCACCCCATACTCTGTGTTGATGTCTCCCCATACTGCTCTTGTGTGTAATTTTCTCCAAGCTCCTTGATTTGCTCCATGTTGCTTCCTTCCACACATGCTTCTCCCCCAGGCACCGTTTTGCTTTGCTTAATGTGCTGCTTTTTCCCTCCTCCAACTCTCTGGGTTCCTCCTACCTGCTTTTCCATTGACCCCCCATGCCCACAGTTTAAAAAAATATATATATTTTTATATTTTTGTTTTTACGGGGTGGACCAGAGAGCAAATTGCCCTTCTACCGTAAAACAAGCATTTGCAATGCTATAGGTCTTGCATTGATGAACGTTTGAGCTATTGGTGTTGCTAATAATAATGCAGTGCCAATAGCTCAAACTTTTAGTAATGCTTGAGCAATTGCATTGCAAATCTTTTATTTTATTCTACTATTTTATTCTAACTGCGCGAGCTATTGCCAAACCACGAAGCCAAACACAAGTAAGAAAAAAGCAAAGGCACGAAGCAAGGAAAGGGTGCAGTAGCACAGGCTGTTACTAGGTGTCGGTGTGGGTGCAGTGCCTTACGTTGCTAATTGAGTTCTGTTTATAACTCCACAGGGACACCTAGTAACAGCCTGTGGTACTGCACCCTTTCCTTGCTTTCTGGATGAGGGAAGATGCAGTACTGAAGATGCAAGCAAAAGAAAGTGCAGCGCTTGTTACACGTGTGCTACGCTAAAAGTATGCATGGCAATGTCTGAGAAACAAAATGAGGAATGCTAAAGCACGGAGGATGGGAGGGGGTGGTGTGGGGACTGCACCGGGGAGATTAAGTGCAGCAATGACGGGAGGAAGGGGGAGGGAGTGTGAGCGTGAGGCAACAGATTGCAAGAGCTGGCCAAACCCCCCTCCCCAAAAAAATAGTGCTCACCGACTTATAAAGCAGATTGTATAACAGCACCAGGAAAAAGTCCAGTCGTTCTAGGAGGTTACAAATGCGGTCAAGGCTGTACCTAGGAGGGACTTTTAAGCCTGTTCACAAATTTAAAGCAATGATTTTGCAAGGACAGTAACCGGAGCCATTTGAAAAGATGAACGGGAAATGGGCGGAGCTTCTATGCCGTACCTCAATACAGCATGCCTCGCAGTGCATGCGCTACCCAGGCTCGACCTAAAAATGTGCGCTACTTAGTCAGCATTTTTTTAAATGACTGACTGATCCATCTTGGATTGGTAAATAAATTTAAAAAACACATCACGCATAGCCTTTCCTACAAAATGGCATGGTTGCGTCATTGCACTTTTTTTTACTGTACAGCATTGCCAAAGGGGAGAATTATTGGCTCGGCCAGTGCCTGTTTGCATCTGCCATTATCCAAGACCTTTTGGTTTATGGATATATATAGATATTATGGATATTATGGATATATATATATATATATATATATATATATATATATATATATATATACTGTACTTGTAGAGGCTTTCATATCGGCCCCATTCATCCATTGGTCTGTTATTACAAATTGGACATTTCTCTTGCCACCTAGAAGAGTATACAGCATGGGGCAATGTGCCAGCTCAATTCAGCCATTCAGCTAACGTCACTGGGAGTGACATAATTCAGCTGTTTCACAAGGAGCACAGTCATACTCAGAGTTGTTCCCTTCGGTGACCTGGTATGGCAATGGCTGCTTTTTGAGACACAACATCCTCCCCCAACAATTAGGCGTTGCAAAGCCTATGGCAGAACAAAACAATCATTGCCAAAGTCATAAGGCTGGCAACCAAGGGCAGTCCTATTGGCTTGGCTAGTACTTGATTCACTAGCAGTCATTTTGCTGTGTAATAAATGCGCTTTTTTTGATAACCACAAATAATACCATGTATAAAAATTGCCATGTTGTGTGTAGAGCAAGTCTGTGTTCCTCTACGTGAAAGCATTCTTATCTCCCTACCTGTGTCCACCAGCTAATGTTTTATCTAGTCCAGTGCTAACCTGTCAGAGGGGGGACACTGCAGCATGTTGTGATGTAATACACTAATCACCCGAGAGGATATCAAAGCGCTTGGCAAATGTTACCTGGATTTTTCACCATGACATTGTTGAATCTGAGCTTTTTGTGTTTTGCTTCAAGAGCAAGCACATTGGTAGATGTCTGGAGTAAACCATTTGTTTGCATTGCTGTCGAATTGTGTTTCACCTGCCCTTCTCTTCATCAAGAAAATAAAATGGTATTACTTTGTAACTGTACTTTTTTTTTTAACCTTGCACCTCTCCACGTAAGTGGTTTCCACCGTTGTCCTACAAGGGACACATCCGTGCTAGATTTTCAGTAAATCTAAATGGGAATCCTTTGTTAACGGTTATCTTGCTGTTTTGCCATGGACTACGTCCTTGTGGACCCACGCTGGACACGCCCCACCCCGTGATTTTCTAGAATAGATGGTTTTCTGCATCTGTTATTGCTGCCCGGTTCTGTTGCACGGGTACATATTGCTCATTTGAAGCACTGGCAAAGCGATGTACCACTGAGTTCCTGCTTCTACTAATGAGTAATCCATTATCTACACCGCGTGTTTAGACAGCACCTCAAAAACTGGCACCTTGTTGAAACCTGAAGACATGAGAATAGTGCCTCTTTATCACGGAGAACATTTTATAAACAGTTGCAAATGGACGGTATCTATTTTTACAGGCAAGGTTAGGCATGTTATCGTTGGCATAGCAACATGGCCTTACAGAGGAAATATGACAAATTGCTCTCATTTGATATAGTTTTTTTTTTTGCTGCATAGTTTAGATGATTGGGAATTGAGAGCTCTGCTTCCTTAACAGAGTAAGGAAATGGCGTTGCAGCCCAGGAATCTGCATTTTCCTTGTATTTAGGTACTTTTTAAAGGCTTGGGTGGTATGCTCAAGGCCTTTTCCCTCCAGTGAAAGCAAATAGATTTCGATTCAGCCTGAATGATGCATTTGGTTAACATATTTTTATGAACACTGTCTTTTAACTTTTATGCTTTGGCTTCTCCTCTAATTTTTTCTGCTAAAGAAAGATTTTTCTTCAAATGTGTTTTGTTGCCCTTGAAGCTGCGGTTGCTATGTTTTTGGCTATACATCGGTGAATGGAAGTCACCAGGTTTGTGTGTGTTGTGAATGCTTGCTATTTTCGATTGAAATATAGCATCAGTATGCAAGAAGAATTTTGTTCAATAGCTTGCCTCATGATCGCATGTGAAATTCCTTGCTGGATGTTCCCAACTTCATTTGTACATCTGCGATTTTGTTTCGAATTGGGCGGGGCATGCATCCTTCAGCGAAGTAGATTTTAGATGACGTGTGCTCAGCTGCAGAGTCCTGTGATTGGTCCATATTGGTTATCGTGGTTGCAGCTGAGGGTCCAGGGTCCACTGCACCTGCTGTGTCAGTCATAGCTCCTAACTGACTGTGATTATGCCTTTTACTAACCAACCATGAAGAAAATGGGCACATTTTTTGCTTACTTTTATTAGAGCCTATTGCACCCCTGCTACACCATTGTTGTTGGGGCCTATAAGGGTGATTATCTCCCTGACTAAAAGATATTCAGTGGGCTCTTACCAAGTTGGTTAGGTGGCAGTTATGGGGTGCGATGGTGGTGGTGGTTGTGGGGGAAGCGTGGGTGTCTGTGTGCTTTTTGCTTTCGATGGGGTGAACCAAACCAATGTTCTGTATGGTTTCTGCACAAGGATGTAATCCTGCGACTTGAACTATTGAGCACATTAAAATTGCGCCAAAGAGAAATGGACTAGTAAAGCAATTGAAAATATATCGTACAGTCTTGCGCTCACAAGCGTTAATCCTGAATTAGTCCGATGGACAGGCGGTTAATTACTGCCTTTGTCACCCAGGGCAGAGCTCTGACAGAGATGAAAGTGCTAGTCTTTGGTTGTTAGCCTTAAAGAGTTGTCTGTGTTCTGTTGCTGTGTCCCATTTTGTGACACGGTTTGTACAGAGTAAACGTAATCGATTAAGCAAAAAAAAAACAAAAAAACGATGCAGGTGAGCTAAATTAATTAAAACGGCCATTATTGAGTTGTGGCTTGCAATATTGTGCACATTTTAAGTATTGAAGTGAAATTGTAATTTTAAGATTACGTGCAAATCCATGCGTACAGATGAGCTAGAGAGCAAAGGGATGTGTTTGGGATACCACCGGTTCCTCCCCTGTTGTGGCTTGCCAGGGAGAATGGAATTTTCACATTAAAGAAAGTTATTTAACCCCCTGGAGATGGACATGATCATTAAGGGCGTGGGTGTACAAGTTTTCATTCTAGCCTTTGAGAATGTTGACGAGGCCCAATGTTGCAAGCATGGTTTCAGGAGAGCCCTTTGATGGGATGCAAAGGAGACACACCTGCCATCCTTTTGTCTAACATAAAGTGTATTTCTTTCGCACTTGAAAATCAGCCGGGCTCTTGTTAAATCTGTTTTGTTGATGTTTTTGATTGTTTCCACAGCCCCTAATTGAACAAATATTTCATCCACCACCAAATAAATCCAATCAAAATGTTTCCTAAAATTGAGTGGGAGTGTTAATTTGTATTCTAAAAAGCCAGCCTGATATTTTGTACCACTTTGTTGTTCATTAGCGCAGTGAAAACTTGTAAAGCATTTTGACCTAGGTTTGACTTTTTTTAAAAACATTTCTGGCCTGTTGGTAATGGGCATTGAAAGATCAAAAGACGGATAGGAGAAGGAACAGATATGAGTATTTGGTATTCTAGTACATGGGGCACATCCTTGAATGTTGTTTCAATGGAGAACTGTAGAGCTAACAGTTCACAGATCCTTTGGCTCTCGGCTAGTACAGACCGTTTTAACTGTCTATTGGTCAGACATATACAATACATATAGTGGGTTTTGGGTGAGGCCCTTGCTCATGAATGGATGACTTGGAAATATGTCTGGGTTGTCTTCTCTTTATTTAAAGGGTTTCCTCCCTATTCTGCAGCTGTCCTGTCCAGGAACCTTATGGATGTCAGTATACCGATTGATTGTATCCTTCCACTGCTGACATTGTTTACATTCATGTTAGTTTTGCCAGTGCTTATCTGTGCTGCTACAAGTTTATTTAAAAGCTTTCTAAATTGCGCTGCTACAAGGTTTAGAACTAGAGAAATGCCAAGGCAAGATATATGTAATCCGCCCGTGTTGATTGTTTTAAACTGGGAAATCCATTAAAGTTTTCAGTGTGTTTAGTGGATTTTCTTTAATAGATGTGTAACCTTAAGTGCAAGACACAGAAACAAAATCCTGACCCACTTCATGAAATAACAAGCATTGGCATAGCCGATAGGTCTCACCTTTGGGACCTTATAAGTGTTTAGCCATGCAACACTTAATGTTGTCGCACCAAGGATATTGTGATGGATAACTAAACACTTATATGGTCCCAAAGGCGAGGCCTACTGGCTATCCCAATGCTTGTTTACCAGACCAGTGATCCCTCCGGACAGTCACCGACACGACGTCACAGCAGAGCCTCATACAAATGACAGATAGCATTATTTTATCAGCTTTACCGAGATTGGTATATTTCATTCACCATCAAGCACCATCCATATATCCTCTGCATACAAGGACCTTTCAGCTGGTCTGAAGCGGCCTCTTGACAGCAAGTCCTGCTGAAGAAGCGCCTCTAATGCAACATACCCCGCTTTTTCTGCTCCGCCTCTTCCCCCTTTTCCTGCACGGAGCAAACTTCCAGCTACACAGGATTTTGCGCATAAATCGCAGTAATGAAAGCAGTCAGCTGGCTCATAAAATGTCACATTACGGTAAAAGCGCACCTTATTTCGATAGATAGTATGCTGTCACTCACGGTTCCGAAGCTCAACTGACAAGCATCACCTGCCTCGGAAACACAAAAAAAGGGGGTGGGGGGACCCTGCAAAGGCTGCTCCGGAATCATAATCCACTGATTTGTCTCGTTTGGTAAAAAATAAGGCAGCATATAGACACTGTGGATAAATAATACATTGGTAGCGTGGTGAATGAAGGATAGGGAGAGGTTTGGGCGTGCCTCACTCCCATCAATTCTGTTTGCAAATCAACAGTCTCTTCGAAGCCGGGGGTCACGAGATATGCTGTTAAACTTTGGGGAGAAACGTGACATTTGAAGCAAATGTCACTGCATTTCTTTACACAAAATCCAGGCTGTCCGAAGTATTGCTCTTGCAGGAATGCTTCAAGGAGCCAATAGGAAGATAGCAGCTGAAATGTTAAATAATTAATATCAAGGCTGCCTGTGAAGAGCCGGGGTGTTCTGTGTGTAGGATATATAGACCGCGGCGCTTTATTTTGCTGCCAAACTGGAAATAATTTAACAAGGAGGCACTGCTCGCGCCTGCAGGTAAAACGCTGTGGGATGCGAGGAATGCAGATGAGGGGGTGGGGGGGTTGGGAGATTGCGGCCGAGAGCACACAAAGCGTTTCCCTTGCGGGAGCGAGGAGGGGCACCATCTGTTTGCAAGTTAATTACAAACATATGGTTTCAAAGCTCGCTCCCGCAAGGGAATCGCCAAATGTGCACGCGTTGCCATTGGAAGCAATGCAAAGCGTGCACGTTTTTGGCAGAAAAACGGAATCGATTGCTAAAGGTCTCCTCCTATGCAGCCCATGCGCGCTACGTAGGCGAGACCTAAAAACAGTTTGTGGTGCTGCACAGAGCACTGCAACATGTACAATGCACCCTAGAAATAGAGAAAGGACAAGAGGCCCTATTTCTCTGCCCTATAACCTAGGAAAATACATTTTTAACGAGTGTGGAGCGCGATTAGTGTTGTATCATTTTATTTTATAACTGCACACACAGTGCATTAGTATGGAATCTACATGTTATGATCAATAAAAGAATAATTTGAAGCCAGTGCCTTTTAACACCGAAGAGTGATGAAAATTATACGAAAAAGGTCATCCGAGATATTAGAAAAAAAAAGTGAAATCTCCGAAACTTCCTGGTCATAGCTTTTTACGCAACTATTAATATTAAATGTCAGACTACTTCCAACTAGCTCCCTGCTCTTATAAAGGTTTAGTAGTTGAAGACTGAAAAGCTCTTTTTTTGTCTTTTAGGGTGTTACTATTCTCAATGTTTTTAATCTAGGAGACATGAAGTGGCAAAGGACTGATGATGATATCATACAGAGGTGTGGGAGATGGAATGTTTTATATAGACGGGACCTCTCATCAACTGTTGGTACCCTTTTAAACCTACTGTGCGGTCATTGACAAAAAACTCACTTCTCACATTCTTGATATGGGCGAGTTCAGACTTGCATTAAAATTAAACGAACGGTGCAGTATATTTTGCTTGTTTGCCACAGACTTCTGTGCAGCAAAAGCTGTGAATACCATAGATCCTGTTAAAACAAATGGCATCTGGAGTTCCTGACCTGTTTCAATACAGAATTTTAGCATCCTAGTTCTTAGTTGGAACCCATGGTAAAGCTGCTGTAGAACAACACGCTAATTTTACGATTTTCTTGCTTTCCTTTTTCAGAAAATTGAGATTTTATTAAATCATATGTCATGGCATTCACAAAACATACATTTCAATTATTGTCTTCCTGCAACAATACTAAGGCAAATGTCCTTCGAAGTAGAACTCCCTGCTTCCACAGATTTACTTATATTTTCAAACAAAGCCTCTTCAACCTGCCCATCAAACTATGAATTAACATAACATATTTTTTAAATTAACATGTTGTGAACTCAAAATGTTCCCTGCCGACGGAACACATTCTTTTCATTCTGTTACAGTTAGCAGTGCCCCTGATGGTATAATAATCATTTCAACAGCATTGACACCTCTCCAAGTGTTCGCTGCTTCCTACCTACTGACCTATGAAGCACTCGCTAAATAAAATATGTAAAATCTTAACTTTGTCTCTGAAGGCAAAAAAAACCCCCAAAAGCCTGTTTTATTAAGATGTCAGTTCTCTACCCTGAGTTCGTTAAAGACCAAAATCTCTCTCCCTCCCTTGTCTCAAAATAATTGAAAGATTTGTCACATGTAATGGCTGCCTATAAATGTCGACCTAACCGCCTTTTACGTGATTTCTGCCAACACATTCCCTAGCTTCTGCCTCAAAATACCCCCTAACAAAATTTCACGAGTGACATCTGCGTCCCTAATCACACCTTAGCCAGCGTAACAGTATAATAAACTCTTCTGTCAATAAATACCTAATAGCACTGCCGGCTCAATTCCACCGGCTAGACACCTAACCTCTTCTGACAGCCATCGAAAGGTTACCTCAGCCTCTAATCCACCAATCTTTCATAGCAGACTGAACCTCATCTGAGGCCGCCATCCTAATGTATAGCAATGGCTTTTATTCTCCCCCCCCCCCCGCCTAGCCGAAATGCTAGACTACCTCGCGAATACTTTAACAGTGTATTCCTCTGAGCAGTCTAAATACTTCTGAGGTAAAAGTATCCCAATTCCCATGTTAGGTAGGCCCTACCTCCCTTTTAACTATATATGTTTGTATGGAGAAAGGGCTGCATGATCTCCCGCGTCACTGTTTGTGCCTCCCTCACAGTATGCAGGCCACCAGTGGCTCATTGTTACCTCCATCGGCTCGCTTCTGTGGTCTTAAAAACATACAAATACACAAAAACCGTTGAGCGCTCTTGAAACCATCATTGATTCAAAAATAATCCATTCCTCAGCAATTAACTCTCAAGCCATATCATTGCGCAATAAACAAGCATTGGAAATGCAATAGGTCTCGCAATAACGCGAGTCTGAACTATTAGCATTGTAAATGATAATGCCCTTTATTTTTGCGTTCTGGTTTTTGGAACATAAATAAAAGGCTTTGTCATTTACAAGGCCTATAGCTTAAATTTGCGTTAAAACGAGACCTATTGCATTGCAATGGGGGTGGTGCTGCTGAGTTTTCTCTGAATCTGCACTCTGAATCTGCACTCTGAATCTGCACTCTGAATCTGCACCCACAATCTGCACTCTGAATCTGCACCCACAATCTGCACCCACAATCTGCACCCACAATCTGCACCCACAATCTGCACCCACAATCTGCACCCACAATCTGCACCCACAATCTGCACCCACAATCTGCACCCACAATCTGCACCCTGAATCTGCACCCACAATCTGCACTCTGAATCTGCACTCTGAATCTGCACTCTGAATCTGCACTCTGAATCTGCACTCTGAATCTGCACTCTGAATCTGCACTCTGAATCTGCACTCTGAATCTGCACCCAGAATCTGCACCCTGAATCTGCACCCTGAATCTGCACCCTGAATCTGCACCC
Organism: Lissotriton helveticus; assembly: GCF_964261635.1. NCBI lineage: Eukaryota > Metazoa > Chordata > Amphibia > Caudata > Salamandridae > Lissotriton > Lissotriton helveticus. The sequence continues at coordinate 1,200,697,663 of NC_136059.1, forward strand.
ACAATCTGCACCCACAATCTGCACCCACAATCTGCACCCACAATCTGCACCCACAATCTGCACCCACAATCTGCACCCACAATCTGCACCCACAATGTGTGAGTGGCGTTGCGTGGCTGAGTGGCGTTGCGTGGCTGAGTGGCGTTGCGTGGCTGAGTGGCGTTGCGTGGCTGAGTGGCGTTGCGTGGCTGAGTGGCGTTGCGTGGCTGAGTGGCGTTGCGTGGCTGAGTGGCGTTGCGTGGCTGAGTGGCGTTGCGTGGCTGAGTGGCGTTGCGTGGCTGAGTGGCGTTGCGTGGCTGAGTGGCGTTGCGTGGCTGAGTGGCGTTGCGTGGATGAGTTGAGTGGCGTTGCGTGTGTGAGTTGAGTGGCGTTGCGTGGGTGAGTTGAGTGGCGTTGCGTGTGTGAGTTGAGTGGCGTTGCGTGTGTGAGTGGCGTTGCGTGGGTGAGTTGCGTTGCGTGGGTGAGTTGCGTTGCGTGGGTGAGTGGGGCGTTGCGTGGATGATAGTGGGCTTGCGTGGGTGTGAGTGGCGTTGCGTGTCTAAGTGTTGCTGTGTGGGTGAAAGTGGCACAGAGTCTTTGATGTGGCCTGGCGCAGGAGAAATGCTGCTGCTGCTAATTAAATACAAGAGTGGCCGGGAAGCGGCCGGGAAACACAAGTACGGCCGGCCACATAATTAGGGGAGGAGAAGCCGCACAGCACACGCTGGGAGAAGCCCTTTGATGTGCTGTGCGGCCGCGATGCGCGCTCTGTGCTGGGGGAGGGCCATTAGCCTGAACTCGCGGCAAGATCAAACGAAGGGTGGGAGGGACATTGAGGAACAGATGGCCATGAAAGTGTATGGGCCAAAAGCGCGTGCCTGTACGTGCACTCGAAGAAAACGCCACGAAAAAAAGCGGTGGTTTGACAATCAGTTCGAGCACTTGAATTCTCGCCATTTCCCATTCCTTCGGAATGGTAAAGGACGAGACCTAAAAATGAATGGACAAGAGAAATGAACAAAGTGACTGCCGCAACAAGAGACTGCCTTCTAGATTGCAAACTTCCAGTACAAGCGGGTATTTCTGCTTCTATAGTTATTTCCATTCAGTCTTGCTGCTGCGAAATCGGAACTGAAAGCTATTTTGCACTATTGTGAGCCTCTGGTTTTGACAGAATATGAAATTGCAAAATGCTGCTGTGGAAAGTATATATTTCAATTATCATTTCGTTTTTTTTCTGATATGGTTGACTAAGAATTTCTTGATTTTGCTGAAAAAGTAGTACACTTTTAGCTTTCAGAACCCGTATTCAGAATTTCCTTGAAAAGAATGAGGAATAATTGTTTTCTCTGAAAAATTGTGCATCAAATCCTGAGAGGTACTGCCATTTTGGACATTATGAAAAAGGCTTACAGTTAACCGCAATGGCTAAACTTAATGTGGCATCTCCAGTAAATAATTTAAATTGTGATTAAAACCATGATCTTTTTTGAAGTGCTACTTTATTTCAAACTTGATTCCACTTTATTGTACTTCGTCATATAGCATTTATTGCTATAAGAACACATGGTGGTGACTTTTCACCAAAAAGAATGCAGTGGTTGCTCTTCATGAATGCTTAATTCACTTGGTGTGGCATAGCCAGCAATAATTGTTGGCACTTAATCTCCTCATTAGACTTGCAGCCATAGCAAGAGACCGAAAAACACAAGAGGGGAAAGAAAGAGGAAGAGGAAGAGAACGATGGAAAACCGCGTTAAAGGGAGAAAGTGGGGTGAAAAAGAACCTGAATGAGTGAGATAAAGGGTCAGAGGTTGTCTGGTGCTGGATTAAAGAGGTATGAGGTTGAGGCAAAACTATATATACAGTACTCCTGCTATTCATAGCAAAGGACACAAGAAACTGACCAAAACTTTGGGCCCTGGCACTTACTATTTTACAAATTAAGCATCGTTTTCATGTAGCCTTCCTCCTATGCTCCCCCTCTCCATGTGAATCCTGTGTTATGAACGCCGTCCACCCTGCCAAGAAGTTGGGCCCCACTAAATAACGTGGTGAACTCTGGGACGGGGCTTTCTTATTCAAGACTCTTGCTGGACCCATAACAAAGGCCGAATTTGAGGGGCAATCAGGCCTCCTTTTGTACGAGTCTCCTGGCTGGGAGCAGTCGGGAGCCTCATACCTAGAAGCAAATGCAGCAGAGGGGAAGCCAAGTTTAGCACTTCACACATACTAAAGAGAGGCAGCTTTTCACTTTGTTCAGGCTCTGTTTAGCAGATATGCATGCACTGTAAGAATGCCAGATGTGTTGGTCTCTCCCAGTATATAGCGCTTACTGCCCCTGAAAAGGCGTTGAAATAAATTGAGTACCACTATTTTTTCTTGTATAGTGCTACTCATCCCAAAGCAGAGTCCGAGCGCTTTACATTGCACGTACATATTAAAGTCGTGGCTTGTGATGCCACTTCCTGTGATGTCATGCGCCGTGATGTCATGCGCCATGATGTCATGCGCCGTGATGTCACTTGCAGACTGCCTTAACTAGGTTAGTCCCCCCACTTCTTTTTTTTTTTTTAGGAGTTGTGCCCTGATCCATTGTATACTAATGGTAGAGGGCATAAAATTACTTCATACCACAGCTTAACATTATCTCTAGTGAATTATGCAGTCAAGATAATTCTAGTAGTTAAGCGATCTAGCGCAGCCTTCGATAACTGTAAAGAAAGGGTAGTGGATCTCTGTTGGAGAAAGTGGGCTGATGTCCTGTTTTTATCCTACCCAAGGACCTTCAGTAAAGGGATCAATTCTGTATCTTTCTTCAGAATGACAAGAAGTCTTCTTTCTCATGCATTACGTATTTTGCTTACTACCACTTCAGCTGCGGCAGCCTCAGTTAAAATGGCGCTCTCATGTTGCAGTTCCCATCATGCGTGCTGTGCCGTGCTCGCAGCTACGCTCCACTGAATCTAGCTTCCCAGTTTCTCCCCATTAGCTGTGTTTTATTCGTGTTTTCTGTGGATGCCTGCACTGAATTAATTAGAAGCTTCTTTTTTTCTTCTTATATTAGACATCCAGTTCTTCCTTGCACTGGCAGTACCTTTTACAGCGATGCTTCGGTATGTCAGACAGACTTGTGGTCCGCATCAGATCATACCCTACTTGTCCTCCAGGAGGTTCTCACAGCCCTCCTCTGAGTAATCCTCCATGCTGCTCTCACTTCCTCATCCAGTTCGCCATATATAGAGAGAGCATCCAGTTAGTATTAGGGCATGTTTTGAATGCAGAAATGAATGCCTTCCACGCCTCCTCTGAGTGCTCAGACTCCAGAAGTCCTAAAAAACAGGAAGTCATTTTAGCATTTAAATGTCTTTCAGTGAGTTTTCTCTTGCAGTCAGGGAGCTCTTCAATTTACCAGCTTTGTTTTTCAGCTGATCTTCCATTTTCTGCTTTGAAAGCTCAGATCGTGGTGCATTTTTATGACTAATGATGCTGTTATGAAGTAAATCAAAGGCTTTCATATCAGTTAGCTGACACTGGCTTACCTCCTCCTGGAGCCCACTACCCTAGGAAGTAGCCCAGCTGTACCCTTCTTACAGTAGCGTGAGCGCAGTATAGCTAGGCTATGTATTTTTAACCACTTGGACTCCAGTCTCAGCTGTTGCAAACTGATACTGGATACGAGGGCGAGTGTGTTCATCTGGGGGAAGCCTTGGGAACCTATCACAGGTGGCAGCTGACCGACATACTCATGCTTCCCCGCCGCGGCGCCATCAAGCACTAACATGCTGGCCTTCGACTGCACCTTTTCCTGAGATGGCTGTAATTGTGCCAAATCAGTACTGCCCTTGACGTTCTCATGAAACACGGCCGCACTGCTAATTCATTTCAGGACGCCTTACTGTTCATAGTTTGGCAATATTGCTTGTTAATCAGATTTGGGGTGCTGCGGTTCCATAGCAGCAGTCTCATGACATTTTGCATCGGCTACTCCTGCTGATCCAAACAAAACGTGACTTGAACTGATCTGACCCTGCGTACTGAAGTCAAATGGATGTCATTCGGCTAAATCTGTACAGGCATGTGGGAAACCACCCAGAACTTAACATGTTACGATTAATGGCGCAGAAGCTGCAAACTGTTAGTTTTAGGGCTACCATTTTGTGTGAGCAAACGCGTGCCTTTTACTGTGCACTGCTCCTGCAAACCCTTTGCTCGAGTGTCCTGCAACTCTCCCACCAATCTGATAAGGGTGCCCGTAAATTTTTAATCCATGAAATGTAGAGGCTACCCATCACTTTCTTATACATGCGCTGAGTCTTTCCCGGGACTTCCTTGGAGTTTCGAGGACTATGGTTGCTGATTGAGGGAGAGCATCTTTTTGCTTGTGTGGGAAGGAAAGTGAATTGCTCTGTACCTTATGTAATCCTAGTGCCTGACCAGTTGCTTAAAGGCAGGTATTGCCAGTGGTATAGAACAAATGTCCTCCATTTCCCAGCCAGTCTGTCTGTATATAATTCAGTGCCATGAATTTTTCGCTGGAACTAGCTCCAGTCATCACCAAAACTTGAAATTAATTTGTTTTCTTGATTGCAGCATATGTCACCTTAAAGCTTCTGCACCGTGTTGACTTGGAATAAAGGCTATTGAAAGAAGGGGTTGATTGTGAATTGATTGATTGATGGTATGTTAATTGGCTATGGCACCCCGCTCAGCTGCAACTTTCTAGTTTGGTGAGATGCATAGCATAATGTGTATTTGTAGAAAGCAGTGTTTATCCCTAAGAAGGTCTCTTGACCCTATTATATCTGGTATTGTCATAGATCATTCCTCCTGTCAAATCAACTACATATGTCTGAAACTGACCGTTTCAATCGCCTAGCATGGAAATAGTAGCTTGGTTTATGCAACCCTCCTAGTACTAGTTTATAATATATCCCCCCGGTCTGTTTTCTTCCCTTTGCCAGAATTATGGCCTTGATAAGTGTCTCTGCCACTTGTCCTCGGGATGACCCAGTCCATTTATTGTCACATGCGGTTGAAACTGATGTGTATAGATGCAGCCGGAATAGGATAACATAAAATGGTTATTTTTCTCGATACACACGGCCCCCTTTGGCATTAGTTGCATGCATTCCTGATGGTCACACACTTTTTTGATTAATGTGTATAATTCTTCGAATAAATTCAGTCGAACACTGTCTTTTTCTGTGCATTACCAGAAGCAGAACACTAACTGGTTTTCCTCCCCAGTGTCATGGGCATTACTACATCTCAGTCAGCTTTTTATACATTATACAGAAGGCTCATTTGAGAACAGAAAGTGGATTTTAGGTTAATACCGGGCCCAGAGCGATGGCATTATTGGTAGGTACGTGGGAATTGCACTGAAGCAGCAACTGTCGGTCAACCTCGACTTTATTGTTCTCGATGTCGCTTTTGTTCTATTTAGGAAAACCCAATGTGTTCCCTTTTTGGGCAACGTTTTTTTCCCATTTGGGAGCAGGTGTTCTTTCCTCTTGTATTTTGTTAAAGCATTCGTCATCTGAATGTACTGACGTGCCTTTGTTTTATAGTTGCACTTCATTACCAGTTTTGACACATAGGTCACACTGAACGCTTGCACTTGTCCCTTTAATAAAAGCGTTTCATGTTGCATGGTTTGTCTCTAGAAAGGAACGTGAATGTGGTGTCAAGTAGTGATATTGTTTGACTGCTATATTGGAAGTGGCTTTAATTACTCTTTAAATGAGGAGCAAAAACGTGTTACGTTTGAGATTTTTTGCAGTTTATTCCAGTGCCTGGGGTTGTTATCAGTGGATGTATTGATATAAAATGTAACTTCTAGGTTGTGTCAGTATTTCGGTGTCTCAAATGAGGAAAAACGTATGATTTAATTGACCATTAAAAAAAAAAAATAAGTTGTAAAGTTAAAGCTCTGTTGTTTGATTACAGGATGCAAGAGTGAATTGTCCCATATTAACCGGTCTGGCTGATTTAATGAATACCTGAACCCTCTGAACTTTAGCAGGTGAATACATGTAGCAATGTGGAATAATCCATGGCCGACAAATTTGAGTTACGCAGTTGTGCTGTCAGAGTATTCCCAAAGCATTCTTTAACCTTCTGATATGCAAAGTCCACCATGATGTTTTGTGGTGTATAATGTCTCCAAAAAGTACCGTTTGTGGCATTATTTTAGTGTCCTGATTGAATTATATTGTTAGATGTGCCTCTCCTAAATTCCCATCTGTTGTAAACTTCTCTCCGTGAGTGGCAGGACTTGAAATTAATTGCCTTAGCAGTCAATGTGAATCCAGAGAGCACAAAAGGTTTATATCTCTGGTTCTTCTAGCTTCTTCCTCCCTATCCAATAATAGTCTCACATGCTAAGATGCTATAGCCTCATGGGAGACAGTCCGAAATGTGCTATGAATGTAAATGTAAATGTAAATGTAGTTGAGCTTATATAGCGCACAGCTACCCGCAGTGGGTTTCCCGGCGCTTGCTTAGGGAACCCTTCCTGGTATTCCCCTGTGAGATAGCAGGGTATCCACAAGGTGAAAGTCGGGCATCCCGCCACGAAGGGCCGTTGTGGAGATTAAGCAAGCTATTGCCCAGAGTCGCAGAGTGTGAACCCGTGAGTCGAGGAGGCACCGGGGCGAGAATTATCGAGTCCATGGAATTTTTAGCCCAAGACCCGCCAAGGCGGGGAATTGAACCCTGGTCCAGGACCGATCTCAGCTTCCGGGTCTGCTGCCTCTAACCCCTGAGCCACACTTCTCCACCAATTGCCAGAGAGATGTTCCAGAAAAGAGACCTCCCATTGAAGTGATTTGAACCTGAGATGCTTTTGTCGTGGAAAAAACGTCCCTGGTGCCAGGAGAGTCGACAATCTCTTGAGAACCAGGAGAGTTGCCAACCTCAAAAGTTTGTAAGACCAGTCTAGAATTGCCACCTCTGCCATTGTTTATAGCTGAGAATGGAAACTGAACCGCTCCATAATTTCTCCCATAGCAACTAACAAGAGCAACGATACCCGAGCTTTCACTCAGTCTCTTCTTGATTTTCCAAGAAGGTTGTTACTAGTGATAACAAAGTAGGGTGAGGAGGCTGATGCAGGAGGTCATCTTAGTGAAATGTCCTTGACTTACTAACAAGGGGTATAAGAATAATAGCAGATCTCTTCCCTAACTGGATGAGCATTGGTTCCAAGACAGGAAGGTGTGCATGGGTCATGAGAATGTGAACAATATACTATTTGGTCCACCAGTTTAAATCAGTGCTGCTTAACTTTTGGCTCTAGTCTGTTTTGCCTGTGAGTACCAACCTTAGCAGAGTCCAAATTAATTTTGTCTTTGAACAAAAAAAGTCTCTCATTGTCCTACTGAAAATGGTAAACTTGAAGTAGAATGATCCTGGGACAGAACATCACGAATTATATGGGAGAGAATGACTAAGGGTGATTATCAGTTCATTGCTGCTTTCGTTTTAAGAAAAATCTTTTTGGCAGTAAACATTGCCCTTCCATAGTTGACTAATTCGTCTTATTGTGTACGTTTCTTCGCAGCAGAAGTTTCCTCCATATATGTTTGTGTAGTAAGAGTGGTTGTGAGCAATGGGAGCTCATATGTCTAGCCTTGCAGATTAGTTGGAAGGCAATCCATTCACAAATATCGAGACAAACTAAATTACAGACTGGAAATATTGCACAGGTGTTCCAACTGGACAATACATTTGACATTTCTTCCCATAAGTATGTTTAGAGATAAGCCAGTATGTTTTTGTTGCATTTAAACAGTGACTTCCTTGGTCAAAATCACTTGTGAATTATGTTGCTTTGGCATTCAATGCAAATCTATTTCATAAAAGGACTGGACTAGGCCAATGGCTAGGCATCCGAGTACATCTCAACGGGATTTAAACGTTTGCCCTTAAGTTTACCTGAATTTTCTGTCACCTTAATATGAACATTTTGAACTTTCTCTCTAGCAATATGTGATAGCCAAAAGTATCTGCTAGCGAAAACAGCCGAGGGGGTTAGGGAAATTGCTGCAGGGAACTTTTGCAAACTGCAAATTTCAGGTTGAAAACTGAAAAAGATGGTTCAGAGAGGCAGTGCTCTGGCTGCGGACATCAGTGATCATTTTGCATATGAGTGATTCAATATGAAATGGATTTGGCGGTTAATATGCTTTCTGCACCCCATTGTGTGAGGGAAATTACTTTAAGAAATAGAAATTAGACTTGCAGACCATATTAGAATTGAACTTTTGAAATGTGTTTAAACTGCTGCAGAAATGATTTCACATAGATAATGACACATATTCAAAATGTGCCCATTTCATAACACAAGTCCTTGTTAATGCTGCAAATAGATATATATTAATCCTTTATATGTAGAGGAAAGCATGCTTACGAAATGTTTATGAAATAATTAACAATTTTTCATACTGAGCTATCATTCGTAAACATGCACTTCAAGTTGGGTCGCAAAGCCTTTTTCTCTCGCCTTTTGCTCACAACTTAATAGACGTTTATTTAGAACATTTTGTCTAGCACCACAACTTGCTTAAGAATTTATTTGCTTACTTCAAATACATGTTCAGTCAGGTTCTTCACCTCGTGTTAGGTCATTTATCTTAATACAATGAGACTTGTGATTGGTAAAATAAATAATGATTTAGACATTTTATGTAAGCTTCATCAGAATATTATTGCTAGTTTGCCTCTGCATCTCTTATAAGCCGTTGTCTTCACACTAAAACTCATTGCGCATCTTTAGCTTAGGTAAGAAGGTTGACATGAGAACTCTCCTTCATGTAACAGAGCCCTGAAACAGTATTTAAACACTATATCAACATTAATTTTTGCAGTGGAATCTGGAGAATGGACATCGGAGGTTGACGATGTCAGAAGAGTCGACCCCTTATATGTTTGATAAAATACTGTGTGATTATATATTAATGGATGTTCCTAGCTAGATAGCAGAAGTGGTAGGAGCAGCAGAAGCAGATGCAAAGAAGAGACTACGCATGTCCTGATACAAGACTGAGAGACCCAGAGCCATCATCTCTGCCTTTCGGCTCTTCCCCTGGAGTTGATCTTTTATTTTGTTACCGAAAGCTAGTGCTCAATGTGACTTATTTTCTTTTTTCCTAGACGCTTTCATCCGTCCTACTCCAGAGATAATTCTATTATTGACGGTTGCTACTGCAGCTGTAGGTTACTGGAGGGTGAACTGCTGTGAGGAGTGAGTCAGACGTCCTAGTGTTTCCCGGTGGGATTGGACGGTTGGTGTACTGTTGCACTGCTATTGGCTAGTAGGTTTTCTGTGTCGCACTGTGATTGGACAGTGTTGATTTGAGTCCTATCTTTGGATTTGGTAAAGAATCACGAGGAAATTAAACTGCCATTTTATTGGTGACCGTAATCTGACATATACGGCACAGAATCAAAACATTTGGGTGTGCTTGAAAAGTAGAAAAACAAAAAAAACCTCAGCTGTCATTATGAAATGTTTTAAGGATTTAAAGAAATTTCTGAGAGGAGATGTCACTATTCCTGTACGAAACTTTGAGGAGGCACCTCCTAAGGGTACTGCGGCATATATTAGGACTACTGAGCATGGATTAAATTCTTGTCTTGCAAAACCAATGGGATAGTATTACAGAAAATGAGGATGATTTATGTTTTCTGAAATATTGGACATTTAATACTAGAATCCTAGATTATTTGAAGTGAAAATTGTACAAGATGAAGCCACTACCCCAACCTATACAATTTGAGGCATTTAATGCTTGGGAAAAGGTTGAAGGGAAAAGGAGAAGGTCAAATATCAGAGAAGAACAGGAAAAGCAATGCTGAATTATTGAAATGCTCTGTGGGATGAAGAACAGCACAGGTGGAGAAAAGTTATTATTGAAGGAACCAGATTATATCTGGTTCTTACATCTGAAAATACAAGGAAGGAGAAGGGTGAGGTTAAGCGAGAACTGGTTGAGTCAGATACTTATTCGGGAGATGAAATATTAGGACAAATGCTGCTATCCGACCACCGCCATAAAAATATACTGACCCAGGAAAGATAAGTGCAAGTGCTAGTTAGACAATAGTTACAGCTCCAGTGGATTCATATCCACTTCCAATCCAACGACCTGTACAGATTTTTACAAATTGGCCCACCATTTGTAAGCAGACCATTAGCTGTGGTTCTCATTGACACTGATCCAGCTGTACCACAAGTGGTTCCTACTGCACCACCCCAAATTGAGAGATCAGAGGTATTAACAACACCAGTTGTTGGAATTGTACCAACAACCCAAAATGCACAGCTGGTTCTGTGGAGACCCCCACATAAGTCACAGACTCTAGCAGATGGAGGTGAACCTTAGTCTTTACGACTCCCTTGGCTCCAAATGATTTGATTGACAACGAGGACAGAGGTTTACCAGCATAGCTTGAAGTAATTACTAGGGAAAGTAGAGCATACGCTACAGAGCCCCCAAAAGCGTTACAGACCAGAAAAGACAAACCATTGGATATTCCTAAATTTAAAGTAGAAACGGAAGAGCTGATAAAGGGTTGCCTGGAGTTTGATCACCTAGAGCAGTACCAAAGACATAAGTTAATCTACCTATGTAGGGAGAACACTCGGCGAGCTGCTATGATACATGATAGGTTGGCAGCAGTATCAAAGAAATAGGACGTGGGTCTCTCTAAAAATGAGACCCTGCATCATAGCTACAGGGTTGAGTTGGAATATCAGGTGATAGAAAACATGAGAATTACAGGAATGCATTTGCACATTACTGAACTGGTCAAAAGCATACAGAAATGGAAGGATGTGTAGAAATTGGAACTTAGATGGGCAGAGAACCGCGAAAAGAAAGAGGGATACAGAGGGAAAGCACAATGAGCTGGATGAGGCGGCTGCATATTGATTGAGGGAAGTAGTTGGAGGTACATGTTCCTTGGAATAGAGGTGATTTGATAGCATTTACGAAAATCATGGAGAGATTTTCTTGACATTGTGGTTCCAGCTTATTTTTGGGCAGAACATAAGGTAGCCGTACAGGGGCCAAAAGCAGAACCCCAGAGGTAGAGCGGAACTGGTGCACCATCGCCTGTTGTGATGGAAAAGTATTAGGCAGTAATGACTTTTTTTAAAGGATAAGTACCTCCCAGAGACACTGATCGGTTTAAGATTAAGATAACCACACAAGTGCTGAATGAGACATTTCATGAGTATTGTGAAAGCTTGTTGCAGGTGTTTAAACAGCACAGTGGATTTGAATATCCTGAAGATAAGGATATGGGGATTTTTGAGTCTCAGTTTGTCATAGGATTGAAACCTGAAATGAATGCTCACAGTACGCAAAGTGTTATCTGTTGGCAGATGAAAACACTAGACGAGATATATCATTATGTAAAGTATTGCAGTGATGAATTGGACATGAAGCAGGGGAAAATAAAGGAGAAATGTATGTTTGCTCAGAAATGTTTTCAGTACCCTTCTTTTGTAGGAAATCAGCAAGTGATGCAAGGAGTGGTGGCTTCACAGACTGGTTTTGCAGGCAATCAGAATGGAATGCGAATGCCCCACAGCAGAGGGAGAGGTGTTCCCACAGGTGAAATCTGGAGCAGATATTGCTATCATGAAAAAGTTTAAGACTCGTCACGGTTGTAATCGGGTGGGGCATTGGAAACAAGAATGACGATTTAAGCCTTCTCATGATGGCAGATTCATTCAAAATTCACCGGATATGACAGGTCAGAGAATGCCCGCACAGAAAATGCAGACTCCTATGCAAAATAAAGCCCAAATTGTGCCCATTGTTCCTACAGAAATGGGAAATCCCAAATTACATTTAAATCGGATGCCTAAGTTTAATGCAAATCATTTCCAGAATGCAATGCCACAGTTCCAAAATTAGAATCAAGACGCTTTGGGTCAATACCCAATATTCAAAACTGATGTGTTCACCTCTTATAATTCCCACTGATTGTGCCTGTGAGAGGAAGAGGATTGCGTACTTGGCTCAGTCTAAGAGGTAGACCAAAGTAGCTCATATGTAGAGGCCAGTGTCTCTGGTCACGACGTGTCATTCCTGATAGACACAGGCACTACCCATACCACAGTTAGAACTGTGTGAATTTCAGACTTACCTCTCTTGGAGAAAACAATCCAAGTAGTTAGGGTTATAAATAATCAAATGCTAAATCCTATTTCAAAAGAAGTTCCTGTAAAAACCGGAACGTTTGCAGAAAAACACATTTGTGATTTGTGATTCTAGTCCAGTAAATCTGTTAGGAAGAGATTTGTTATGAAAGTTAAATTGCAAAATATACTGCAGACTGGACTGTGTCGCTTTACAGACTGATGATGAGGATGTATATTTCAAAATGTTGAGACAAAATGCTGAAGTAGGAATTTTCCCTTTATTGGCAATTTCTGAATTGCCGGAAGATCTCAAAGAAACAGTAAATGCAGAAGTGTGGGATCTCATAGAAAAATACATTGAACTTCTAAACAATGTAGAGACAGCCCAAATAAAATTGAAGTCAAATGCTGTTGTTCCTAAAACACTTTCCTATCATTTGTCTCAAGAGGATATTGCAGGAATAGAACCGGTGATTGAAGATATGCTTCAGAAAGGCATACAGAAAGAGTTGATTGGGAGCCCATGTAATTCTTCTATAATGGGTTTACAAAAGCTAAATAGCAAGTATAGGATAATGCAGGACCTGAAACGGATCAGTGAAATGGTGCCTTGTTGTCCCATAGTTCTAAATCCTGCATCAGTACTCTTCCAAATTCCTTGTACTGCAGAATCGTTTAGTTATTTATTTGTGCCAGGATTTTTTTTTTACTGCCATTGCACAAGGATTTCCAGTACATATTATTCTTTGTCTTCCAGCAGAAGACTATCACGTGGTGTCTCGTTCGATCCTCGAGAGTATACGGAGAGCCCCCCATATTCAACCAAAATATTAAAGAAAAATCTTGAGTCCCTATAGATGCCCTGTCAGTCTACCCTTGTGCAGTGTATTGATGACTTATTGGTAGCCTCAGAGACACGTGATGCCTGTAAGTACAACACCATTGCGTTATTAAATCACCAGGTGGAAAATGGACACAGTGTTTCCACATAAACTTCAGTACTGTAAAAAAGAAGTTCAGTACCTGGGACACGACATTATTGAAGGAGTCTGGCAGGTGTCACCAGAAAGAGTGGAAACAATCTTTCAGATGAATCTAACACAAAGAGCAATCAGAATGTTTCTAGGAATGGTCGAATCGTAGACCGAGGATACCGAACTTTTCATTGATGGCAAAGCCCCTGTTGAGGCTGACACATCGAGATGTGTCCCGTCCGCTTCCTTGGGACAACAAATGCACCAAAGCTTATCTAAAGATGAAGGAGAAATTGTAACGCGCTCAAGCTCTGGGAATGGCAGATCACACAAAAGAGTTTACTCTGTTTTGCAGTGAAAGATGGGTGCACACTGTCAGTTTTGACTCAAAAATATGGGGAAGCCCGAAGACCGGTAGCATATTTTTCTACCACCATTGATCTTGTAGCGGCAGGACTCCCCGGTTGCTTGAGGGAAGTTTCTGCGATGAGTATTCGTCTTGAAAAGAGTGATAGCATTGTGATGGGACACCCTGTAGTTGTCATGGTCCCACACTCATTGGAATTTCTATTTTTCAAAACGAAAACTCAGTACCTAACCCACAATAGACTTATCCGGTATGATCAATCTGCTTGCCTCTGATAATGTCACTATCAAACTTTGCAGTGTATTGAATGTTTCTACTTTGATACCTGTAATTGAGCAGAACCATGCACTAAGCCAAGACCTAGTATAAAGGGTGGACCACTAAATGAGCCCGATCATGTCCTGTTTGGAAATGGTTCATGCTAAGAGAAAGTGTAGGCACACTGAAAGCAGTACAGCATATGCTGTGTGCTCCATAAATAATGTGATTAAAGCTTCCTGACTTCAATCTGTTTTCTTCACACAAGTTGCCAAGTTAATTGCCCTTACTCAAGCTTGCAAACTAACTGCACAGATGAGTCGCCATCTTTACTGACCAACATTATGGTTTTGGCTTGGTTCATGATATTGGGCAATTGCGTTCGCAACAAGGTTTTTTTTTTACTTCCACAGGTATGCTAATCCTGAATGGGCAAAATGTGGAGTATTTGCTCGAGGCTTTGCAGTTACCCAGGGAAATTGCGGTTGTAAAAGGCACAGGACATCAAATTGGCAGCTGATACATTGCCATGGACAATAGATACGCTGACTATATATCCAGGTATTGTGCACTGCTAGCATGCACATTTTAATGGAGGTTTCACAAACTAATCTGAGGAAGAAAGTGCCTTTGCAACGATGTTGAAAATAACTGATATTTGTGAGGAGCTAAAAAAGGTACAAGAAAATTAGTCTGAAGCAGAGCAAAATAGGTCAGATCAGGTTGTGTAAAGAATGCAAATGACGTTTGGATGTCAGCTGATGGAAGGCCAGTGCTGCCTGATACCTCATTGGTTCCAGTGACCAGATACTACCACGGATACCCACATTTAGGGAGAGATGCCATGGTGAGGCTCTTTAGACAAAGCTAGTGTAACCCTAGGTTCCGAATGACAGCTAAATGTAGGAAGAAAATGTAGGAAGAAAAACACAGGGAGAGCACATGGCCCTTTTAACAGCCCGATTTTATCGAGATGCCTCTACATAATTGGTTGAAATATAGCCTAGTGATCATCTGTGTATTCTCAAGATGGCTGAAAGTCTACCCAACAAGGATAAATGACAGTCTCACTGTAGCCAAATTGTTACTATGGGAGATCATACTGAGATTCGGGATGCCGGTCCTTCTTGAGTCAGATAGAGCAACACACTTCAACAATGAAATGAGAAATATGCTATGTGCTGCATTGCAGATTAAGCAGAAACTACATTGCAGATTCAGATCCGAAGCGGCAGGCATAGTTGAGCAAATGAACGGAACAAAGTCCAGATTGGCAAAGGTTTGTGCTTCAACCTCACTGAAATGGCAAGATACTTTACCATTGGTGCATAATGGATGTCCGAAGTATTCCAGACAGGAAGACTGATTAATCACTGCATGAAATTCTGATGGGAAAGGCAATGAGACTACCAGATGTGCCCGACAACACCCTAGTGAACATCACAGATGATATGATTTTGGTCTACCGCAAGACACTCGCTTATCATACTGACAACTAACTCTGCTGTTAAATGTGCTGGGATTCTGAACTGAATACATGCCTCATACACCAGGAGAGTGTGCTATCCAGAGGAATCATCTTTGGTCTATGATCCGGAGGAAAGTGGTTGCGCTACCAATCAAGAGACCACAAAGACCTTCAGCACTGGCACCAGCTGCAGTACAAAGAAAAGTGCAAGGAGAAGAAAGGGGTGAAGTCAACTAACTGAAAGACAAGTACAGGTGCGTGAAATAATGGAAAGTGGTATTGATGTCTCAAGTGGAGAAGTAGCAGAACCTGAACCTCAAATTGAAAGGATCTGTGACATTGAATGAGGAGAAGAACAAGATCCTGGTGAAGGAACAAGTTCTGGGACAAAGAAATAAGCCGCCAAGCGGGGTAGCTTTGGATAAGTGAGACTAAGGAGAAGCACACCAATAGAATGGAGCCCAGAAACAGTGCCTTAAGAAAGTGAGACAGAAGACGAAAGCTCTCTTGATCCAAATCAGCACGTTTTAAGGTGGTCTAGAAGAAATCGTTGAGTACCCTGCCAAAGGTATTCTGCGCCTGAATGGTCCTACTATGTAAATGCAGCACTGAATTTGACTTTTGAAGAACGTACAATATGAATCCTGAACTACTACAACCTCCTTGAAAGTAATAGAGACAATATTATTTGGAAAGCTCTATTGAAAAGCAAAAACGAACTTGGCGTGAACAGAAGAAACAACTGTAAACTGCCTGTTAGATGTTTATTATTTTAATTATTTGTTTTGCAGAAGACTAACCTAGGTCAGAGAAGACGGTATGATTTTACATAACCCCTGAATTAGAAAACTCTTTTGACAATGTCACCAGTAGACATAAACAAGATATTAGGGATAGTATTTTTGCTAAAACATTTGTGAGATCTATGAAAGAAGATTACTCTACTAATGTATATTTCAGACTAGTTCAAGAATACACTAATGCCTTGGATGTTAAGGATTGTTATTTATGTGCACACTTGCAGACTTCTGTTTCTGAGGAAGTCATCTATTATCACATCCCTTTGTCTTAGTCAGTTTCTTGTACTTTTCTGCTTTCACTAGTTTATAGACGAGGGCACTTTGAATATTTCTACTCAAATTATGATCTGTTGCTATTTAGAGTGCCTTTAATAAAAAGCATGGATTTACACCCGCTAGTAAAAACAAGCATTGAAAATGCAATAGGTCTCGCAATAGAAGAGTTTGACATTTTTCGTTTTGCATATGGATGAGTGGCGTTGCGTGGATGAGTGGCGTTGCGTGGATGAGTGGCGTTGCGTGGGTGAGTGGCGTTGCGTGGGTGAGTGGCGTTGCGTGGGTGAGTGGCGTTGCGTGGGTGAGCGGCGTTGCGTGGATGAGCGGCGTTGCGTGGCTGAGCGGCGTTGCGTGGCTGAGCGGCGTTGCGTGGCTGAGCGGCGTTGCGTGGCTGAGCGGCGTTGCGTGGGTGAGCGGCGTTGCGTGGGTGAGTGGCGTTGCGTGGGTGAGTGGCGTTGCGTGGGTGAGTGGCGTTGCGTGGGTGAGTGGCGTTGCGTGTGTGTGTGGCGTTGCGTGTGTGTGTGGCGTTGCGTGTGTGTGTGGCGTTGCGTGTGTGAGTGGCGTTGCGTGTGTGAGTGGCGTTGCGTGTGTGAGTGGCGTTGCGTGTGTGAGTGGCGTTGCGTGGGTGAGTGGCGTTGCGTGGGTGAGTGGCGTTGCGTGGGTGAGTGGCGTTGCGTGGGTGAGTGGCGTTGTGTGGGTGAGTGGCGTTGCGTGGGTGAGTGGCGTTGCGTGGGTGAGTGGCGTTGCGTGGGTGAGTGGCGTTGCGTGTGTGAGTGGCGTTGCGTGTGTGAGTGGCGTTGCATGTGTGAGTGGCGTTGCGTGTGTGAGTGGCGTTGCGTGTGTGTGTGGCGTTGCGTGTGTGTGGCGTTGCGTGTGTGTGTGGCGTTGCGTGGCTGAGTGGCGTTGCGTGGCTTTGCGTGGGTGAGTGGCGTTGCGTGGGTGAGTGGCGTTGCGTGGGTGAGTGGCGTTGCGTGGGTGAGTGGCGTTGCGTGGGTGAGTGGCGTTGCGTGGTTGAGTGGCGTTGCATGTGTGAGTGGCGTTGCGTGTGTGAGTGGCGTTGCGTGTGTGTGTGGCGTTGCGTGTGTGTGTGGCGTTGCGTGTGTGTGTGGCGTTGCGTGTGTGTGTGGCGTTGCGTGTGTGAGTGGCGTTGCGTGGCTGAGTGGCGTTGCGTGGGTGAGTGGCGTTGCGTGGGTGAGTGGCGTTGCGTGGGTGAGTGGCGTTGCGTGGGTGAGTGGCGTTGCGTGGTTGAGTGGCGTTGCGTGTGTGAGTGGCGTTGCGTGGTTGAGTGGCGTTGCATGTGTGAGTGGCGTTGCATGTGTGAGTGGCGTTGCGTGTGTGTGTGGCGTTGCGTGTGTGTGTGGCGTTGCGTGTGTGAGTGGCGTTGCGTGTGTGAGTGGCGTTGCGTGTGTGAGTGGCGTTGCGTGTGTGAGTGGTGTTGCGTGGGTGAGTGGCGTTGCGTGGGTGAGTGGCGTTGCGTGGGTGAGTGGCGTTGCGTGGGTGAGTGGCGTTGCGTGGGTGAGTGGCGTTGCGTGGGTGAGTGGCGTTGCATGGGTGAGTGGCGTTGCGTGGGTGAGTGAATGGTTAGCTGTTGCTTATGCGACGTATAGCACTTAATACTAAAGTAGGCAGACCTTCTTAGCCTTTGTGAGAATAATAGCAAAATAAAAATAAAAACCAGATCAAGTCAAGGACGCAAACGGCACCATGCTATTGTTTATTTACTCAGATGATTTGCATAAAAATGTAACTTGTGAGCACGTTTCTCTAACTCTCCAATAATCCCATTACAACACTTTGTACAAATGAGATTGGGACTCATCCTTCCGAAGTCGAGAAAAATGTGCAACGCTGTGTTGAAGTTAATTTTTTTAATTAACAAAATGCAAATAATGTGGAGAGATTTCAAGTGATTCAGGAATGGGCGCCCTTGTAAAGAGAAAGTACGGCCGGCCTGGGCAGTGATAGGGGAGGAGGGAGGAGAAATGCGAGTCACGGCAGCAGCAGCCTTTGATGTCCAGCCTTTGATGTGCCTGCCGGCCGGCCGTGAATAATTAGGGGGTGAGAAATGCGCTCGGAGGGCTGCCTTTGATGTGGTAATGCGAGGCAGGCAGGCAGGCGGCTGGTGGCATTGTGCACGCGCTTTTTAGGGCTTGCGCAAGCGCAATGACCTAAAAAGCACATGCACTTGAAGGAATCGCCAGTGGAATCGCCAGTGGATAAACACTGGATAAGCCCCTATAGAGCTTCGCCAGCTATGCGCTGAAGCGCATCAGCAGGCGAGCCCTAATTAATGGATACTGCTTGGTATTACTTCTTTTCACACTTACCAGTAGATAGTGTTAAGGCTTATAAAAGTAATCTAACCTGCTTAATACAACCCGCAGAGAAGGCTTACATTATGCCTTCGAGGAAAGGTGCATGAACGTGATAAAGACAGCAGACAGAAAAGAGGACTGTTAGACCTGTCTGCATCTGGGGATACTCTAACCAACATTATTTATTTTTGTCCCCCTTAGCCTCCCAGAGTTTCTGTTTTTATTTTTATACATGTCCACCAGGATTTTTCAGTGCTGTCAGGGGGCTAGGTGTTCCTTGGTTATGACGACATTTTTCCCTCATAACCTGTGAGGCCTAGTTATGCCCCTTGAAAATCTAGCGAGACCCAGAAACCTAAAATGGTGTCCACCAACTGCCATAACGGACACTACTGGAGAATAGGCCTATAGGCTAACATGAGGAACTTTCTAGAAGCATCCAGTGACTTCTGCAGGTCTCAGGCCACCCTATAAAAGGCCAGTGACCAGCAGCCATTTTGGAGGAGTAGTAGTAGTAGTCAGGAGTGACCAGTGAGGAGAGAGGCGACTTGTGGAGGAGGATTGCGCACCAGAGGTGACCAGATCGACCTGTGGGCCGGCTGTCGCGTGTTGGGAAGTGCCCCCTTTCAGGCTGACCGAACCCCACTGTCACACCAGCCATAAAGTGTGACCAGAGACTTTGTATTCAGTTTGAAGAACCGGGTCGTGTTGGGAGAAGACCCTCGTTATTGCAGCCAAGCGGAATCAGCTGTGGTGCATACCTGCTCAAAGCGCCGTCAGCCAAGCCTGTCCCACATGCGTTTGCAGGGACCAGTTGTCCGTGAGAGGATTGAGGGAAACGTCACTGGAAGTGAGGCGGAGCCCAGCTGATCGCCTGCGAGGCGTGTGTGGAGAGCCCAGCTGATCGCCTGTGAAGCGGAGAAGGACGCCGTCGCGTCAGAAGAGGTGCGCCAAGCCGGAACCGGTAAGAAGCACCCAGCGCGTCGGAGGAGGCGGGCGCAAGGCGGAGTCAGGAAGGGCCGGCCGCGTCACCAGAGGGGCGCCGCGGCGGAGTCCCAGTCAGCGGGAACATCGAAGGAGGCAGAAGCGCCGCATCGGACGCCTCGGTGGAGCGCCTCGGACTGGGGTAGGCTTCCCTGTCTCCTCACGCCCACGTCGACTGCTGGAAGACACCACCGACACCGCGTGAAGCAGGCAACGCCAGCTAGCTCGCCTTCAACCCAAAAGTAAGCCGGGAAGTGAGGGAGCGGGAGGCGGCTGTGCCGGCACTCGGTAACCCCGGTGACTGGAAAACAAACGTGGTTACGAAGCGCTGAGGCCTTACAAATAGACCTTGGGGGAACTTGACTCCTGGCCGCTGATTCCAGACACGAACCGCTAGGTTTAAGTACTTGTGCCAGTGGTTGAGGGACTGGGCCAGAGAAATACATTAAAGTTTGGAACTCCCTGTCAGGATCTCTACAAGCCATTAAACCCCTGGAGTTAGATTCACTATCAGAGCGGTGTAGCCACTAAGTAAACAAAAGGGGAAACCGTATTAACACCTCTTGTCTCCTGTTTAGCTTTTTAGTGGGCTGTGACCTCTGAGAACAGCGCTGTTGGGGGTAAGAGACTGACGTGCTGGAACAGATCTCTGAGAACAGAAGGGTAATGAAATGTACATGCCAGGTCTGTAATGTAAATGTGTAACCTGTATAGTGAATATTCCTTGCTGTGATATCTGCTGGAAGAAGTAATTTTGTGGGAGTGATAATCATTTATTACAAGGGAACTGTACCTATGAATTAGTCTTCCTAGAGTGTGAAATATACTAAGGTTGGTGTAACATATGTGCGATGTTGCTAAGCTAATTGTAAACCTATTTTGCATAAGAAACAGAGTCATATTATTTTTATAAAAGGTACTGGTATTTTTCCAAAATTGGTGTTGAGTCTTTTATTTTAGTGGTCAATCACTGAGTTACTGTGAGTGGGTCTTGTAAGCACTTAACCAACGCCTTGAGTTTAGCTGTGTCCACTACTGTGCCAGGCTACCCTATGTAGTCTAGGATCCCCTAGGTCTAACAAGGACGTTTTAGAAAATGCATGGAAAAAGGAAGAAAAACTATTTAGAAAGAAAATTGTTTTTCCAAAACTTAGACTAGACAACAGACCTATGGGAAGGATTTGTTTTTACAAGAGATGGACATTAAAAAGGACTCGACATGAAGGAATCTGTAGTTGCAAACACACATTTGAGTTAATGGGAGGGTCATGCCACATTTGACAGAAAATGAAAATGCAAACCAGGAGTTTATTACATTTGTGGACTGAATGCTTATTTTCTGTTACCTGCTGATTCGGAAGGAACCTGTTATTCATACATACTAATTCCAAAGATGTATCCCTTTACAAGCATAAAAGCATTAACATTATTGCCATCACACAGTCAGAAACATAACACAGACAGGAGCTGCTATAGTGATATATTTGGAGCAGTTTTGCCACCAGTGAGTATGATAGCAAATGATGAAAGATCAGAAAGCTAGCTACTGTAGTTAATAAAATGACAACAAGCACATCAGGAGCTTTACTCTTAATTAACATTGAACAACTTGCTATAAGGTGTATGGTTTTGCAAGACAGTCTTGCTTTAGACATCGTACTCTCTGAAAAGGGAGGAGTCTATCGCATGCTGAAACTAACTCACTGTTGGGCGTTTATATTGGACAAGAGCAAGCAAATAGAAAGCTTAGCAAATAACATTTCAGGTCTAGAACCTGAATTCCGTGATTCGGAAGAGGTTTGTATGACCGTTTTGGGAAAGGATTGAGCAGAATTAGAAATCTGTTTTCGACACTGGGGAAGGGTATAATAAAAGCCATACTAATTCCAATACTGTTTGCATGACAATTTTGGGAAAAGATTGAGCAGAATTGGAAATTGGTTTTCGACAGCTGGAAGGGTATAATAAAAGCCATACTAGTTCCAATACTGATAATAGGACTTTGCTTATTATTTCTTTATGTCCTATTTCTAAGCTGGAAAGATTCCATAAGCAAAAGACAGGAAAGAGTTCAAACACAAATGTACAAGAGAGATATGGGGTTATATAGAATAATGAATGGCGACGACATAAAATCACTTGAGCACCATAGTGGAATAAAAAAAAAAAAGGAGACGCTTCTGAAGACGAAAGTGCTTTCTAGACTTAAATTTGAACTTGAAACCTTTGTGGTGATTAAAATCATCAAAAGGGAAGGATTTGAGGGAAATTACTTGAAAAAATAGAACTTCGACTTGCAGACCATGTTCAAATAGCACTTTAGTAATGCATTTAAGCTGCTGCATAAATGTTTTCACATAGAAAATGACACATAGACAACATGTACCCATTTCATACGTGAATGCGCCCTTAATAATGCTGCAAAGATATATATATATATATATATATATATATATATATATATATATATATATATATATCCTTCATATGTAGAGGAAAGCGTTCTTATGAAATGTTTATGAAATAATATAGTTTTAAAATGTTTTTACTATACTATCATTTACTGCGGGAGCTTGAGGATTTTTCCAAGTATGGTTTCAAGATTTAACACCCAATTTACAGATTTTGTCCTTGGGATATCCTGATGGCTCTTGAAAAGGTCAATGAAGCTTTTCTGCCGTTTTCAGAACAGAGCTAAAACGAAAACATAAACTATACACAAATCATCGACAATTAGTTTAAATGTTTAGTCAATGGTAAGAAGTTGCTGAAGTTTTCAACACCTTTTATCATAAAGAATTTGCATTATTGGTCCTCATATTCAAAGTAGTCAGTTTACAGAAATAACAATGGAAGATTGATTAGTGAGCAGAAATCAATTCACAGTGTTCTATAAAGGAAAGCGACAAACTAGCTAAGGGACCTAACCTATTCTAAATAGAGCCAATAAAAGTTCCTTTCGGAGAAGAGCAAAGTGAGCATATAAGAACATTCCATAAAGAGTTGTTTTGAAAACTCAGCAGAATTCCCTACAGCTGCATTAGGAACTCTCAATAATAGAATGATCTCTGCAGTAGCACTGATCAGAAGGGATCTTAGAAGAAAATAAGTCTCCTATAGCACAAGCTGTTGGTAAAAATGTAAAAGATAAACTCTCCAGGAGAAGAGTGGAAAGGCAGGGATGATGGATCTGGGTCTCTCAGTCTCATATCAGGACCTGCCTAGTCTCTTCTTTGCATCTGCTTCTGCTGCTTCCACCACTTCTGCTAACTAGCTAGGAACACTCATTAATATAAAATCACACAATATTGTATCAAACATAATGGGCGTGGACTCTTCTGAACCAATGGTGTCGTCAACTTCTGATATCTTTTCTCCCCAATTCCTACTGTAAACATTCACATCCATATAGTGTTTAAACATTGTTTCTGGACTCTGTTAAATGGAGGAGAATTCTTATGAGAACCTTCTTACCTAATCTAAAGATATGCTATGAGTTTCAGTGTGAAGACAAAGGCTTTTCAGAGATTAGATGTAAACTAGCAATAATATTTTGATGAAGCATAGATAAAATGTCTAAATCATTATTTATTATAAAAATCGCAAGTCTCTTTGCTTTTAGGTAAATCACCTAACATAGGGTGAGGAAGCTGAGTGAATATGGATTTGAAATCCGCACATTCTTAAGCAATTTATGGTGCTAGGCAAAATGTTCTAAATAAACGTCTACTAACCTGTGAGGAAGAGTCGAGAGAATGAGACATTGAGGTTTATTTTATAGCCTTGCAGATTAGTTGGTGGGCAATCCATTCACAAATATCGAGATAAACTAAATTATAGACCGGCAATATTGCATTGGTGTTCTAACTGGACAGTACATTTGACATTTCGTCCCATAAGAATGTCTAGAGCTAAGCCAATGCATTTTTGTTGCATCTAAACAATGAATTTCTTGCGCAAAATCACTTGTGTATTCTGTTTCTTGGGCATACAATACAAATCGTTTTTTTTTAAATTGGTACGTGCATAATACTCTGTACATACTGATAATCAACATATTAAGGTTACAGTACATTTCCATATGCCTATCTTGTAATTTAGACTGTCCATTATTGTTAATTAGCAACTGGTCTGCTCCATCACAGTTTAACCCCTTCGCTGCGGGGGTAATTCCCCCGCTGTGCGGGCGGGCTGGGGGCGTGCTCAGCGCACCCATGCTCATGACCAGCTGAGCTCGTCACGGCCACACCTATTTTTGTGGAACGTTCAGCACAGCAGAGGAATTATCCCCGCGTGTGAGCGTTCCACGGCTCATGACGAGCTCAGCTCGTCATGAGCACACGAGCACCATGCCTCATGACGAGTCATGAGCATGCAAGGTGTTAAGCACTTAGAGACCCCGGTAAGTCTGCCAGGCCCCCCAAATTTTCTCTCCCTTATTGAGGCAGCCCCATCTCTTATAAATCGTGAGCTCGGCCTGCCAAAACCAGTCCAGATTGTTTTTCCATTCTTCGAGTGCCTGGACTACAGCCCTACAAATCAAATCTAGTTAGTTAAAGGACCAGACCAATGGGTTGTCACTAGAGTACATCTCGACAGGATTCAAACATTGAGATTGTTTAATAACGAGACCACTGACCTTGTTGTCCATGTTTTAACCCTTATTTTGTAACGTGAGCAGTAATGAGTTGTGGTCTGTAAATACACGTTTCTCATTCCCACCACATAGCTTTGTATTGAAGGTGGAATATAATCCTCTAGCACTCCTTGCATGGGCGTTTTGTTTCCATTCAATAAATACTGACATCAATAGAAATGCGTCATGGGGAACCTAGCAGAGATTGGACCTTGTGGCCGAGGACTCCAAACAGCTACAGTTAGCATTTTAATAAGGTATTCGCCTCGGTTTATAGTTTTAAAGTTTGTGATGTGGGGAAGTTGGAATTCGATTTCTCTGCATGGCACGGAAAATATTTTCTTAAGGCTTGTGTATTTAGGTGTTTTATCAGCAGTTGTGTCATTTGCTTCTCGAGATAGCTATGCAACTCGTTTTCTAAAATGGTCCGTTTGATTTGCATAAACGGAAAGAACGAAGTTAATATAGACACACATAGGGTGAATGTACTCCTTGCTGCAACTTGTATACATTCCCACCCTGTGTGTCATTGAAATTCCGAACGTGATGTGTCTTGCCAGGGTGGCTAGCCTTCGGTGTCCTTTCCAGGTACAGGCCGGAAAAACGTGTTTTTGTGGTCAGATATTTGAAGTATTACTGAGCTAATAAATACGTTCACTATTTGTTATTAACAGGAAGCGAGCAGGGTGTTAACATTATTCTGCTGACTAAAATTAGTTTTTCTTTTTATTAAATACGAAGCACGACAAATTGTGGAAACATCTACGATTGCATTGCTGTCGGAGCTGAGAGTATCATGTACAAAATTTGGCAAAGGCCAATTTTTTTTCCAAAATACTTTTAGAATGGAATGTAAAGGGTTAAACAAAAATCACTCTGGCCTAATTCACAAATTCCATTTTCGAATAAGTTTACATTTTTATGAGTCAGTTAATTTAATTCTTGTAACTTAAAATGTTGTTGAAAGTTCAGTACTAAACTTGGCTAACCACTTGCACTGCAACACCCCCCTTAGGAAATAATGGAGGTAGGAACTCAAAAATACACCAAATAGGGAGTAATGTGAGATTAAATTAATTAAAATAGGTAATATATTAGTACAAATAAATGTGTTAAATATATAAAAACAGTACTGCTTTATTAACAGTAACATAAAAGTGTATGTTACTATAAAAGGGCCGTTTCTGAATACCGAAAAGTAGTAAATTATCATCCATTGACCACATTCGTATCATAAATATTTTTTAAAAAATATATATTTTTAACAACTTATATTTATTTAGATTCTTTAGCCGGTGGCCAAACAGTGGGTGTTGAATGCTTGTTTAATGCCAAGAGATGCTTTTTGTGATTTATATTTGCTCTTTACAGAAACAAATAACATACCGTTGACCACCAAACCTTAACAAGCATTGGAAATGCAATAGGTCTCGCAATAACGCGAGTCTGAACTATTAGCATTGTAAATGATAATGCCCTTTATTTTTGCGTTCTGGTTTTTGGAACATAAATAAAAGGCTTTGTCATTTACAAGGCCTATAGCTTAAATTTGCGTTAAAACGAGACCTATTGCATTGCAATGGTGGTGGTGCTGCTGAGTTTTTTCTGAATCTGCACTCTGAATCTGCACCCACAATCTGCACCCACAATCTGCACCCACTATCTGCACCCACAATCTGCACTCTGAATCTGCACTCTGAATCTGCACTCTGAATCTGCACCCACAATCTGCACCCACAATCTGCACCCACAATCTGCACCCACAATCTGCACCCACAATCTGCACCCACAATCTGCACCCACTATCTGCACCCACAATCTGCACTCTAAATCTGCACTCTAAATCTGCACCCACAATCTGCACTCTAAATCTGCACCCACAATCTGCACCCACAATCTGCACCCACAATGTGTGAGTGGCGTTGCGTGGGTGAGTGGCGTTGCGTGGGTGAGTGGCGTTGCGTGGGTGAGTGGCGTTGCGTGGGTGAGTGGCGTTGCGCGTGAGAGTGGCGTTGCGCGTGAGAGTGGCGTTGCGCGTGAGAGTGGCGTTGCGTGGCTGCGTGGCGTTGCGTGGCTGCGTGGCGTTGCGTGGCTGCGTGGCGTTGCGTGGCTGAGTGGCGTGTGTGAGTGGCGTTGCGTGTGTGAGTGGCGTTGCGTGTGTGAGTGGCGTTGCGTGTGTGAGTGGCGTTGCGTGGGTGAGTGGCGTTGCGTGGGTGAGTGGCGTTGCGTGGGTGAGTGGGGTTGCGTGGGTGAGTGGGGTTGCGTGGGTGAGTGGGGTTGCGTGGATGAGTGGGGTTGCGTGGATGAGTGGGGTTGCGTGGATGATAGTGGGCTTGCGTGGGTGAAAGTGGCACAGAGCCTTTGATGTGGCCTGGCGCAGGAGAAATGCTGCTGCTGCTAATTAAATACAAGAGCGGCCGGGAAACACAAGTACGGCCGGCCACATAATTAGGGGAGGAGAAGCTGCACAGCACACGCTGGGAGAAGCCCTTTGATGTGCTGTGCGGCCGCGATGCGCGCTCTGTGCTGGGGGAGGGGGGAGGGCCATTAGCCTGAACTCTCGGCAAGATCAAACGAAGGGTGGGAGGGACATTGAGGAACAGGAACAGATTGCCATGAAAGTGTATGGGCCATATGCGCGTGCCTGTACGTGCACTCGAAGAAAACGTCACGGAAAAAAGCGGTTGTTTGACAATCCGTTTGAGCACTTGAATTTTCCCCCATTTCCCATTGCTTCGCAATGGTAAAGGACGAGACCTAAAAACTACTCTGAGTGATCTTCGTATCCAGGGTACAACATTGAGTTTGTTTCAATTCTTCTTGTCCAGGATTTAGAGTGATGCTAGCACCTGTCACATCTGCAACACAGTAGTTGTTATGGGGAGTTACCTCTGACACTTTTTGTATCCTATGCTATTTAGCCTGTATGTCGTCCCTCTAGCATATTTAGTTGTATATATTTTTATCTTCGCCGATGATACGCAGATGGTTCTTGGAATCCCAGAAGAACTTGATGTTAGCTCTGTGAATTTGCGTAGCTGCTTGCAAACCTTTGAACAGCGGATGCATTTTACCCAGTTGAAGCTGTGTGGGGACAAAACAGTGAAACTTCTATCTTATCTGAATACCTTCTTCTGACAATACCTTTCTGGTAATCCTCCTAAGGGGAGTTGACGTGTGAAAAATCTTTGGGTAAAAAATGACTTTCACCTAAACATGATCTCTTAATTTCATGCTGTTGTAAAGATTGTTTTTTTCCTCATTCCGTGTTAAAATTGCATATTCATGTGTTTTTCACACAAGTTCTTTATTATGAAAGCTTTCATTTTGTCTCGTCTGGACTTCTGCACCACACTGTATTTAGATCTGCCGTGGGGGGTCTTTGCACACACTACAAATGAGAGTGCTGCAGACCTCTTGGTCCTGGGCTTACCTAAGCAGAACCACATTCCAAGAGCATGGGTCTAGTTTCATTGCACACAGACAACATATTGAGTGCAAGTCTTTGTGATTGTTAACAGCTTTGTGTGCCAGACAAAACCCACTAACTACCTGTTTTAAATGGCTTAAGCCTAACTAATGCCTGAGATTTGAGTCGTTCTCTATAGCAAATTCCCAGGACATAGCTAGTCAGCACATGGCTAGCTTAAACCACCCTATTTCGACTTTAACCATACTATTTCGTCCATCCTGCTGACACCTGCAAGTTTCATAGTTATCAGGAATCCTACTAGCAGGAAATTGAACTTTTTTAAATGCTAGTTTCAGACTAATATGATTGGTTTCCGTTTCCAGTTTGGTATTAGATGAGCCTCTTTCTCAGTCATTCCCTAAGCTGAAGAATGCACTTGTCAGCATAGTTCTTGTTATGACCCAAGTAACTTTCAGTTTACTCTAAAATCATTTAAAGTTACTCATTTAGTTTAGCTACAATCCAACTCCGAGTAAATAAAACCGCTCCTTTCTGTGACCCCTATATATGTCTCTGTCTCAAGAACTCAAGAACCTAGCCTATCCACCTACTAGAAGGACATATTTTTTACAGGCTGAGAAACTGGAACTGCTTACACTCCAGCCATGCTAGACTCCTCTCTCATGAGCTCTAAATAGAGTGAAATAGTATTCAACTCAAATCCAAGTGTGAGGAAATGTATAACCATATGAATAACAAATGGTCTTATAGCATTGGGATGTGAGAAGTTGGGCTATCAGAGGACTGGATGCTATTGTAATATATCCGATCAACTACAGGGCAGAACAACACACTCCACATTGCAAGGGGAGGCCATACCATAAAAGAAGGGATATTAAAACCAAGAATCCCATTGGAAAGTCCTTCATTCATATTTGTCAGAGTGCACCCCTGATTTGTTTTGAATCTAGCTGGCATGTTTTTTTATTGCACAAAGGGTGGGTTTGCTGCCTAAAATAACTGGGTACACACTGTGTTGTGATTCGTTTGGGATTTAGGAGTCACGTGAATGCGTACAGAATATTAAAAACTAGTACTCTGCCCAATATAGTTTTTGTAGTGGCTAAATTCCTCATGGCCATGTGGCAGATAAGGAAAAAAAATTACTAAATGCACACGTGTTGAACATATGAATTGTCCTTTTTGATTACGAATTGTATTTTCAAATTATGAATTGTCCCTTTAAATTATGAATTGCCCCTTCTAATTA
The DNA here is from genome assembly GCF_964261635.1 of Lissotriton helveticus. Taxonomy (NCBI): domain Eukaryota; kingdom Metazoa; phylum Chordata; class Amphibia; order Caudata; family Salamandridae; genus Lissotriton; species Lissotriton helveticus. Next base: position 1,200,726,562 of record NC_136059.1, read on the forward strand.
TCAACTGTCTTCTCTAATCCTCATCATGTCTGGAACAACTTGGAAATGATTTTATCTAATGCGTTTTTACAACTGTAATGTGATTTTTAACATGGATGTTTGAAATGTAATATGCATGTATCTTTTATAGTCTAAACGATCGAAATAAAGAATTTTTGGATTGGATTCGTTTATATTTTTCACTACTGTTTCGTTCCTACGTGTCCTACCATCAGAAGCTCTGTCAAAAGTGATATAAAGCTGCATGCATCCAGAATCGCGCAAAGGGTATTTATAGTTCTTGATGTTGAACGGAATAACCACTATTGAGTACTTATTTCACTGTTCAGTAATCCAACTCTGAAGCCGTTGCATCCCTTAAGTTGCCTGTGCAGTACTTTTGTATTTGAAATGTACCTGCCATGGAGTTCGGCAGAGCAGCGACTTTGTCTTCTGTCTATCCTTTTAATTAATTTATCATTCTCAGTATGGTTGGACCATATTGCTGTGCCGTTTAGCTCTAATGCAACTTTTGCCTACATATGGCTTCTGCATTTGGTAAGGAGTATGAACTCAAAATTGTTGTTTATACAGCAACGAGCATTCTGCAATGATCAGTACGCCACAGAGCGATACTCAAGCCGTTTATGCGGGTATCTTCTTGCTATCTACATGTTCATGATCTAATTCCAGGCAGAACTGACTCTGCTCATCTTCCATGGTCAAAACAGTGATTATCACTGAATTGCTTCGAAGAGAGTTGATACTGATATCAAGCATTCTGAATATTATTTATTATTATACCTTATACACCTACCCCTCCTGAGCTCTATTTCCCGTTTCTGGGAGAAGGAGGTTGCCATTCCTGTGTGGGATTACTATGCAACTTGATACACGGGTGGGTGCTTGGGAGAGCACAAGTGGATTTACATATTTATAAAGTAAATGCAGTGCATGCCTGTACTGATTTCAGTCCTCAGATACCCCTATAAAATGTCCAGGACAGGACTGGAAACCATAACCTGTCCCGAATAGAAATGTGCAAACCAGCCCCGCCCTGCTGGAGGCCATGCCTTGACTCAGGTCATGGGTGCTTACATGGTTGTGTAGTGGCAGACTACCCAAGTTGAAAGCAGCTCTCTAGCATAGGAGAATAGCTAGTGCAGTCCTGATGATCCCTTCCCGTAAGAGAAAACTGCTTTCAAATGAACTACTTTACAATGAAGATGAACTTGGAAGAAACTGCCCTGCGTTCACATCAGCCCATCTATTGTTCAAGTATCTTCCTGTTTCAGTGGCATCAAATGAGTTTAACCCACTTGAGCGCACACTTCAATTGTGTGCGTACAACTGGAAGTTTAGGTCCCAGGCCTAGAGTTTGATATTGTGGAAGTTGAAAATGTTATGTACATTTATCTCATAACCATATAGAAATGGGCCTTAACGTTAACGTAGATGTGTGTCACTATAGTGGTTAGAGAAAATATGCCTTTATTAAATGTGCCAAAAAGAGAAAAATGCTGCTTATTTCTGTAGAGAGCTTCCATTTCCATCTTTCTTTCACTGCTAGGCCTCAATTTTTTTTATTCTTTCCTTTCTTTTTAATAAAATGATTGCCTTCTTGTAAATGGTGATTTAAGGTTCTAATTGAACTGCAGAACTTGATATCTTCATGAAATGTGCTGTTTGCTGTAAATTGTATTTTTCTTTCTTCACTCCATATTATTTCATCGTATTTTAGATAGTTTCCTCCTCCACATGCTTATATTGAAAAAAGAAAATGTGTGCTATAGATTTAAATTTCATGATTTAACCACGACATGCTAGAGATATTAATTTTTTCATTTCATGGAGCAGTCCATTTTTAAACACTGGGACACTGAACTGCTAACAGACTAGGTTTGCAAAGGTACTCATGGAAACCTTCCTAGATGTATCTTTTTGTAATAAGCTGTAGCCACATTCAAATAACATGTAGGACGTTTACTGTGGAAAACGAGCAAAAAGACGATGGACCATCGGAAGATCCTTTCCTATTTCCGAGAGGTGATCCAACATTCGGAGTTTGCAGCATGGTTTTTGGTTTTCTATGTAGTATGTGTTCCTATGTGGAGAGTTATTGCATTCTAGGTATTCTTGCCATGCATTTTATGCCCTTTAGCACTTAACCGTGCTATTATTTTCTGAATTGTTGTAAGCTACTGCGAGCAGTGATTTTCTGTTTTCCCAATACCTTTTTAGGAGACTTGCTCCGTGCTGATTATAGTTACTGCTGTGATTAATTCCTTTTACCTGTTTTAATGTTGCTACTGCAGCTGTTCGGGAACATAGCTGAGTTTCCAGGACTACTCTTTATGGGGAGTTCAACCTTTCATAGTTATTAGCCTGTTCCTCTAAACTTCTCTTGCTCTTTTCCAAAAGAACTCTTTTATGGGTTCTTGTTAGGATACGTTAGTTAATTTAGACTAACATAGGGGCAAATTCCTTTATGTAACACTCTGTTATCTTGTATGCTGTCTCTAACAAAATGTATCTCGATATATCTGTAAACAGACTTATCTGACTAACTTGAATAAAAGACAAACATACTAACTAATCTCTTAAGGAGAAAATAAAACTTTTAGAACTTCATCAAACCTCTCATCATTAACTGAACATTAAATACTGTAAGTATATGATTATTTTAGAAATGTATTTGAGTAGTGCTGCATTCTAACATAGTGCAAAGATTCATCATTCTGATGAAGAAATTGGCAGGGAAATTGGAGGTTCAGTTAATAAGTTTTACGGTCGAACTGTTTATAAAACTTTTGAGATTTCAGTGCTCGCAGTATGCTGTGGAATCTTGCAAGTGTGGACATGTGCCTATTCATAACAAACCTTTTAAAGGTGTTTTGTTTCAGTTTTGAGACCGGTCGGGTATGCATCAAGCTTCTAAAATACAGGAATATTGCACTTGATGTGTGACTAGGTAGCACTGTGTACTGTGTCTTCCTAATGTGGGTGAAATGTGCTGTTCTATATAACGCCCTGAATAAGCAGCAACTGGCCTATGTGTCTGTCGCTCCAAGAACATGAGCACAGAGTTTTATATTTGCAGAACTGGGACTATTAAGCTGTCCAGACCTCGAAATCGCAGATATTGACCACTTAAGGTTCAATTTGCCAATCTATATGTACAGTTGAAGTACGGCACCCTTTCATTAATTACATTTTGATTTTCACAGAAATGGCAGTAGTGCATGCCTTCATGGATATGGGCCTAACAACTGTGTACATTTATTTAAATGTTGTGGTTGCATTTGTACATTAGTCTTCACTTTGAGCAGTTAGCAGCAAGTAACGAATGGTCTCACGTGATAAATGTGCCCCACGTTTGAGGGTCAGAAGCATGTAGGGAGGAATCAATCCGTCCTTCCTTTGGCATGAAATTAAAACTGTTGCAGTCACGGGACAGCCAAGGAAGCTGGTGCCCCGCGTGGTTGGTTAGTTTATCATTCGATTATTATGGCAGATCGGAAATCCTGAACGTGTGCACGCTGCAAGGTCTGAGGAAATAACGGTACATATGCCTTCCTCTCAAGTCACTTACAAAAAGATACCATCGTTTCTCAAGCCCGCTTAGAAATGATAAGCTGCAAAAATGCGCAGTCTAACCTGCTGTCATTGGTTTGAAAATGACTTTTCACCTTCGTCTGGCAAAAGCAGCACTATGGTTATGAAAAATCAAAGATTTTGAAATATGCATTGACTAACCTCTACAAATCTTTTGTACTGCCCTCACTCGCCAAAGTCTTGAAGCAGTCGCACCATATAATGCTGTTATCTCATTCTTTAATGTTCTCGTACAATACTGATTTTGATGACTTGAGAATTAGGAGGGAAAAAAAGTGCTGAGTGGTACCTGCGAGAAACCTGTGACCTGCTAGTTACACATGCTAGCCAAAAACCAGATCAGGTTACAGTGAAGATGGCAGATGTACTGACCCACTTACTGGCCCAGAAGGCTCTAAGTTCCGATTGAGCGGTGTGGGAAACACTTCTCTGAACAGATATCAATCTTGTAAAGTTTTACAAGGTACTTTTTTTTTGTTTAAATTTGTTTATTGAGGTTTTTTCATAAAGATAAGAAAACAGAATAACAATTCATTACACTTTCGTTTTACATCTTATTACGGTTGTTGTAGAACATATATCCGGCGCAGGCCAGTAGTTCAACATGTCATGTTTCACAAGGTACTTAAGCATATCTTTACCTTGTGAAGGAAAAGCTAGGCTACTCTGCAAACTTGTCACAGGTGCCTACAAGCTAAAGTGACGAATGCTGCAGATCTGTACTTGGTCATTCAGTCTCCCTTAGTTATTCCACTTGTTTTCTAGTAAATGCAAGATCATGTGATGCGCATGTACTAGTGTTGGGGTGGGTTGCTTTCTCATAATCAGTTCTTGAAAGTAAGGGGGATCCCCCAGGATCCCTGTTCCCACAGCTATTTCTGGGCAAGATCTGGGAAACATGCTCAATTTTCCTGGTGTCATTTTCTAATACCCAAACATATTTCAGCAGTACCCACACGTGTTCTGCATTTCATTCAGAGCAGCAACGTGCAGGCAGCAAGGGGGCTTTCTTTTTTCACTTGCAGCAGTGCCTAAAACAAAGGCATGACTTAAAGGGCCAGCAGCCAACCTTTTTTTCAAGCACCATCCTGTCTGGGAGCCAGCTGGAGCTTAGCAATGTGAATGTAATGGAAGGAAACAAAGGCACACTGCTTCTTATCACTTCATGAGTACTTTAGAACAAGCATTGGCATAGCCAGTAGGTCTCGCCTTTGGTATTTTTAGTTATGTTTTATATTATTGTACGTGAAAGTTCTAATAAATGTGTTAAAACTTTCATATACAATAATATAAAACATAACTAAAAAGTGAGACCGGGGTGGCGCAGAGAGTAGAGGCAGGGTGCTGTGGCATAGAGCTAAGAAGGCAGAAGGTACTGGAAACACTGGGTGAGAGCGAGGAGGGGGGGAATTGGGGCAGAAAGTAGAGACCGCGAGCAGGGTGCTGTGGCATAGAGGATACCAGAAGCACGGGGTGAGAGCAGGGGCTGTGTGTATGTATATGTTGTATGTGTGTATATGTGTGTTCGGAATTTGTATAACCGAGTCTGTTTGCTGCTCTGTCCGTGTGCGTTTGTTTATGCACCCACGCACAATGATATGCTCTATATACAATCGTGAATTGGGCGAACATGTATGTGATGTGTCCAACAATACCGGTCATCATGCTCACTGTACAAATCTGTATATTTATTTACAATAGATCCTGCAAAGCATGCATAATGTGTGCAAGATACCATCATGCTCACTATACACAGTTGTATGTTTCTATATACCTGATTGCTATGTGTACGTGTATGCATGTACCTACTGATTGCAACAAAGCATGCTATTGTACACATACGTATGTTAATATATACAATAATCTGCTTTGTACATGTGAATAAGTGACACAGAGGACACTTATTTGTCACACTTTCTTAATATTCACTTTATGGAGACGACAGTCACTGATTTGTTGTGAACAGGATGTGTGCATTTTGCAGAGGTGGCATCTTTGGGTGCTAGGCGGGGTCACGAAGGAAGGTCACATCCACACAGCTATGGACGAAGTTTATCATAAAGATGGAAGAGATGGGAAAGAGGACCGTAAAGGAAAGAAGAGCACGAGGGATACATAGGCAAGGGAGGCGTGTGGAAGGTGGGGGGGGGGCGGGTGGTGTGCAAATGATGTGCGAATGGGGGAAGTAAAGGAAACAAGTGCTGGAACTGACTAGCGAGGGGGGAGGGGAGGCAGTGAAAGGACAGAGAACCACTGAAAGCAAAGAGGACTGGCACCTGCAAGGGAGGAGAGGTGTAGAGAGCACAGATATTTATTTTGTACTTTGAAGTTTTAGATAGCGCGGGCACCAGAAGCACGGGCGATAGAGCCGGACAGGGAGTGAGAGGGCACAAAGAGGCGAAAGAGAGTGGAGCGCCTCGCACCCATTTTCAAGCACTGCACTCGTGCTTGTGGCGCTTCCCTGCTCCCTCCCGCAAGGTGGATGCCGCCACAAGCACGAGTGTGTGCTTGAAAATGTCCAAAGCGACGGCTAAAGGCCCTCCTATGTAGCGCATGCGCGATGCGTAGGCAAGACCTAATAACTATGATTTGTAGCCCGTTTTTTTACCTTTTTTTTTTTAAAACTTTTTATTTAAGTTGCAGGTATACATCATATGCACAAGGGTCCCTTCAAGTTTATAATGTCAGTTCTCACAATCTATTAGCTTTAATTCACATTAATTAACCATTAATCATATAAACATTGTGTGAGTGTAGTACTGGTGTGTCAATTCTCGTTTCCCTATGTTCACTCAGTCATTTCTTTAGCACAATCTGCTTTCAGTGTGAGTTAAAATACGCAACAATATAGAAACATATAACAGTATAACAAGGTCATCACGGGTAGATATACTCTTACTTTTACACCGATCTTCGGCCATCCCCACGTTCCCCTCACAATAGAACGGCACCTTGTCAGACAGTTAAACTGTTGCAATCACCCCCCTAGCTTCTATTCGTCCTCCCCTTCGGAGTCGAGGTCTTCGTCCTCAGGCAATGGGTCACAAAGGTCTCCTCTATAAATATTCCATGCAGTCCACACCTTATTCCATTTGCGGGGGCAAGCCCTTAGCACATAAACCGCTCTTTCCGTAATCATCAGCTTGTCCATATTGTTGCCCCACCTAGTAGGCGTAGGTAAGTCCGGTGTTCCCCACCTTTGCGCAATGTCACGTTTGGCCACCATCATGGCCAGAGTAGCCCATATCAATTCGTGCCTATTCAGATCATTAGGGTCCCAGATATTCAATAAGCATTTTCGAGGTTCTGGTATAATGGAGATCTTGAGCGTTTGCGAGACAGTGCGCATAACCTGCCTCCAAAATTCTTGTATGTGTGCGCATTCCCAGAGTGTATGATATAGTGTCCCCTCTTCCCTGCACCCACGAAGACAAAAGGGATGTGGTGCCCGGTGTATCCTGTGAAGCAGGGTCCTAGTGTAATAAATGCGGTGTAAGATTTTCAGTTGCACCAATCTGAATTTTGCCGAGATGCCAATCTCCTTTGGGGAAGCCAGAGCCTCATTCCACTCAGAGTCAGTGATCTCACCCACGTCTCCCATCCAGTTGTCTCGCAACTTTACCGTCGGGTCTCCCATGTTGTTGATCAGTTTTTTATAGGTGAGGGAAGTTGCGCTTTGTGTCATGTATTCTGTTAAGAGTCTGTCTTCGAGCGGCGAGGACTCTGGTATGTCAGTGCCCACTGGAATCGCTTTAAGCAGTGCGTGTCTGATCTGTACAAATCGAAACGTTTCTGTTGGGCTTAGGTGATATTGTTGTTGGAGCTGTGGAAATGAGACCACCGTGCCTTTATCCCATAGGTCCCTGACTGTGGAGAGTCCTATAGAGTCCCACTGTGCAAATCCCTTACAAGATCTTAGGGCTCCCAGAGATTTGACGTCCCATAGCGGCGTCCGTTTGGTGATTTTTCCTTGCCAACCTAGCCGTTTTTGTGCAATGTGCCACAGGGCCGCTGTGTGGTGTGTCGGGCCCAGAAGTCTCTTGACATATGGCTTGTTGTATAGTGCTGCGAGCATGCCCTCCGACCCTAGTTGTGACCAATCAGCCCTATATGCCGGGTCTGTCTTCGGAGCATGTATCCATTGGTTTATTGCTTTAAGGAGAGCCGCCCAGTAGTACAGCTGTATGTTGGGCAGTGCTATTCCCCCCTCATACCAGCTTTTCGTCAACTTGTCGTATGCTATACGTGCCGGTCCATTACTCCAGAGCAGGCTTGAGACCAGCGCCGCCACCTGCTTGAAGTATCTCGGTTCCACAAGGTAAGGGGTATTCTCCAGTACATAGAGAAACCTGGGAAGTGCCATCATTTTATAAAGGGCTGCACGTCCAAGGAGGGTCAGCGGTAAGGCCGCCCAATGTTTGACGTCCGCCCGAAGGCGCTCTATTGGCGGCTTTAAGTTTCTTTCAAAAAAGTCTGTAGCATTATTCACAATGACAATGCCCAAATATTTGAAGGAGTCCCGTGCCAGCGCTAGGGGGCAGGTCTCCGGCAGCACCGGTTCCGGACCATGTAGTGTGTATACCACTGACTTTGCCCAGTTCAGGGTATAGCCCGACGATTTACCATGCTCGTTACAAATCTCTAGCAATGCAGGGATCCCGTTTTCATGCTCCACCATATAGATCAACATGTCGTCCGCATATAGGGACACTCTATCTTCCCACCCTTCCTCCCATGTGATTCCTTTGATCAATGGCGTAGTTCTGATTAGGATTGCCAGTGGTTCTATCACTAGGGCGAAGAGCAAGGGTGACAAAGGGCACCCCTGCCTAGTCCCTCTTCCCAATGGGAATGTGTGCGAGATGTGGCCATTAGCTACGACTTGCGCCACCGGTTTTGTATACAGCAATCTCACCCATGCTATGAAGTTCGGTCCAAAGTCCATGCGTCTCAACACCTCGAATAGATATTCCCATTCCACCAGATCGAAAGCCATTTTGGCATCAAGGGAGAGTATCACCGCCTGTTCGGGTATAAGGTGTGCACGTGCCATGACCCCATGAATTTTTCTGAGATTCAGTGCTGTACTCCTATGCAGCATAAAGCCCGATTGGTCAGGGTGTATCAGTGTCTGCAGGTGGTGTACCAGACGGGTAGCCAACAGTTTTGCGAGCACCTTGGCTTCCACATTAAGCAGGGAAATGGGACGGTATGAGGAGCATTGTGACGGAGGTTTACCTGGCTTAGGTATGGCCACAATCGTGGCCGTCCACTGGTCTAGTGGTAGTTCCGCCTTTTCTAGACTTTCCATATACATTTGCCTTAACGGTGCGCTTAGTATGTCGGCTCGCGCTTTGTAATATTCTAGAGGTATGCCGTTGGGCCCCAAGGCTTTACCCGAGCGCAGCGCCTGTATCGCCAGTTGAATCTCGTCTACCGTCGGGTCGAGTTCTAGCTCCTGTATTGCCTCTTGTGCGAGCTTGGGGATGTCAACGTTTTCAAGCGCGCGCATCGCCGTTTGAGCAGTGATCTTACGCACAGGGGTGTATATCTTGCGGAAGTGACGCGCTAAGGTGCATACTATGTCCTCCGGGTGCGTCTGGACCTGGCCGTCGTGCGTGTGTAGGCGCTGTATACCTCTAGTACCTACTCCCCTCCTATCTAACCATGCCAACATTTTCCGAGCTTTATCGCCTACGTCGTACACCCTATTGGCTGTACCCGTGACCAGGCCCTGGACTGTTGTCGTAAGATGGGCTCTGTATTGGTGTTGTCTTAATTGCAATGCGTGTGTTGTTTCCGGTGAGGGGTCTGCCATGTGGGTAGTGTTCGCAATGTGGAGCGCCAACTCGAGTTCTGGGAGTTCCCTCCGGCACTCCCTTTTATGCCCCGTTATTGCTGCCATCGCCTCCCCCCGCAGGACCGCTTTGTAAGCCTCCCAGTGGATCGAGGGAGAGGACACCGACCCCGTGTTTTCAGCAAAATAACGCGTGGTTACTAATTGGAGTTCCTTTCTGATCTTCGGGATTGTAAGGTAATTTGGATATATTGGATAAGTTCTGGCACGCCTCTTTTCTTTTGTGGTAAGCACCAGAGACATCGGGGAATGGTCAGATATGCCTCTGGGCAGGATGTCTATCTTATCTATCTTCCCCAGCCCTGTCCCTAGAAATAAAAAATAATCTATGCGAGATAAACTATTATGGACGGCGGAGAAGTATGTGTACTGTGTCTCTGCGGGGTGCAAGTGACGCCAGATGTCCGTGATGCCCATTGCCTCTAAGAATCCCGGGAGCGTTGCGGTCCCCCTGTGGCGCTCTCTAATGGGAAACGTGTCCATTGTTGGGTCCATTATTGCATTAAGGTCGCCCCCTATGATTGTGTCGCCCTCTGGGAGGTCCAAAAGGAACTTACCCAGCGCAGGCAGAGCTACAGAGTGGAGTGCCGGGGGGATGTAAACTGAGACCACGTTTAGGGGCTTCCCTTCCCACTGCCCATGTAGTGCCGCGAAGCGACCCTGATCATCTGTTGCACTGTGTAATACCATAAAGGGGGATGTCTTTTTCATGAGTATCCCCGCCCCTCGGGAGCCAGACGTGAACTCCGCATGCGTTGCCATGACATAACCACGTCTATCAAGTGCCTTACACGCTGTCCCCGTGAGGTGTGTCTCCTGAAGCAATATGAGGTCAGGGCCCTGGCGCTTAACTGCCTGTAGAACCAACCCTCTCTTTATTTTATCTCCCAACCCACTGACATTCCAAGTTAGGAGCCGCAAGGGGGGTACCTCAGTTGTCGTATGCGCACCGTCAGTGGGTGTAGCGTGGTACAGTGGGGTCATTGAATGGCTTGGGTAGTGGTATATTCGTCAGAATATGTGTTCCAGTGGATAAGTATCGTTCCACGCCGAGGCGTAGGAATAGCACAGTGTTCGGCGCTTGCGTGTATCGTGCGTTGTAGGTGATGACTAACAATAGTAACAATAACTGTAGAACTGTCCCCCCATCCCCCCTCCCTGCTCCCCTGCTCCACGGACTTGTCCCCGCCCGCTTCCCCAACTTTGCAGAGTGCTTTAACCCTTCCCCAACTATCTTACTTGCTCGTGGGGTTGGTGAGTCCCCTACAGGCACCGGCTCTGCCCACCCTACTTCGCTTCACCAAGTCCAGGTGCCAGTACATTGTAGTGCATTGTAGTCTGTTCGTTCTCTAGTCTTCCTGTCTTCAGATGGGGGCTGGGTGCCCAGAGTCAGGCAGGTTCCGGTCAATTTCGGATTCAGCTTCTGATAATCCACCTTGGCTGGTCAGGTTTCCGGTCTGCGGGTCTGGGCGCCTGTCATAACGATGGTTAGGCCGACCTCTGTGTGACCGGCGTGGCGGCCCCACCTGTCTCCAGCCGTCGAGCCAGTCTTGTGCCATTTCCGGTTTATCGAAAAACCACGTTTTCCCGTCGGCGACAATCCGTAATTTGGCAGGGAATATCATGGAGTACTGCAGGCCTTTCTCTCTCAGTGCCCTTTTCACTTCAGTGAACACTTTCCGGCGTCGTGCCACCTCCGCTGTATAATCCGGAAAAAATGCTAGTGTCGAGTTCTGGAGCTTAACTGGCGGGGACACTCTCGCAGCCTGCAAAATCGCATCTCTGTCTCTAAAGTTGAGTAGTCTGGCCAAGACAGGCCGCGGCGCTGCACCCGGTTTCGGCACTCCGCCTGGTACTCTATGTGCCCTCTCAACCGAAAAGAAGTGCGAGAGTCCCTTAGGTTGCAATTTGTTCTTGACGAGATCCTCTACGTAAAGATCCATCGCGCCCTTCCCTTCCGTCTCCGGAATTCCGAGGATACGCACATTATTCCTTCGTGACCGCCCTTCTTGGTCGTCCAGCTTGTCTTGCAATAACTTCGTGACCTTCTCCATACGTTCCATCGCAATTTGCAATTCCGAGGTGTCTTCTACGAGAGATTTCGTGACCACCTCCACCTGCGACACTCTTTCGGTTATTTTCTGAAAGTCTGCCCGGAGTAGAGTGACTTCGGAAGATATGGAGCCCACTGTCGTTTGTACCTCTGAGAGGGTCTTCATGATGTCCTCTAGTGTCACTTTTTTGCCTCCTTCCGATTCCTGACTTGAGCCTGCGGAATTGCGACCATGAAGCGGTGGTTGCCCGTGCTGGCTATATGCGAATTTGTCCAGTTTGGCCTGTGTGGATCCACTCTTAGGTCCCCTGCCCGCCATGACTTTAAGTCCACAGGTATGTGCCCCGGCGCGTTCCAATGCTGTGGGAACTGCTCTGCAGGGCCAGGCGGCGGCGGCGTAGCTGTCCCGGGTGATCGGCAGTGTCACCCCCTCCGGTTGTTGCAGTCGCTATCAGCAGGCGACTTTGCGCCCAGCATATGTACAATGTAGCGAGGAAGCACCCACCGCACGGTCGTTATCCTGATGTTATTGCCGCACCTCTCGTACAGGTTTCACCCCCTGTCCTGTGCACGAAGCGCCCCTGCGTTATCCGGCATGCCCCATGTGCCCAGCGCTCGGCTGCTGATATGTGCAGTGGCAAAAGCATCCGCTCCGTTCCCTTGTCTTTATCACGTACCCTCGAGTGCCCAGCTCCGAGTCAGCCCGGGGGTGAGCCAGTCACGGAGCGTCCTGCTGAGCACCACTGTCCATGTATTGTGGGAAGTCAATGTTTCTGATTTGGGCTCTTGTCCTCACTCTCCTCAGGGGCTCAGGTCGCCGTGTGGGTGAAGGATTAAAATGCAGCCGCCAGTCCCGTGAGCGCCCCCAACCTGCTCCCCTCGATCACGGCGGGTCCTCACTGGGGCCGTTTCTGCTCACCTAGTCAATGCCGTGGTTACATTTTCGCGCCGCCGCCGGTGCTTCTCCTCTCTCGCCTCGTCGCCACACCTTCAGTTTTGCCAGACCCGGTCGGGGGCTAATTGTTGCGGTGACGCCCTGGGCACGTCAGGCCCGTCCACCGCCGGCCCCGGGTCGCCGTCTCCGTGGGTCCGCGACTCCGGCGGTCGTCCACAGGCTCCGCAGGTGTCCACGAGTGTCGCCGGGTCAGTGGCCTCTCAGAGTCTCTCCCTCGTCAACGTAACGGTGGGTGATTAATTACTGCCGCTCCGGTCATGGGAGGGTCTTGCTAGGGCACACCGGCCAGGTCTCACTTCCGCCGGGGTTGTGTCCTCACTTGAGGCCGGTGCTTTCCTCCGGTCGCAGGCCCAATAGTGTGCACGGTATTGCAGGCAGTTCCCAGTCATCAATTTCGACGCGGATAGACGCGGATGAAGTCGCTTCTATCCCAGACCTGGTTTCCGCTCCTTCGGGTGGGAAATGTAGCGGATGAATGTGTTGGATATTATGAAAGGCCTAAATGCCTCAGGGAGCTCTCACTTTACGCTGCCGCCATGCTTGGCTGCTAGCCACGCCCCCTTTTTACCTTTTTTTAACCCTCATGTAAGAAATGTGTAAGCATGCAAGGTAAGATTTGTTTGTGTGTATATGAGGAATTACACAGATATTGCATTAAATAGCTTTCACAATTTTATTTTAAATTCATTCTTTTACAGTGCTACTCATCCCAGTGTATGGTGTTTGTGTTTTATATCACACACAAGCACAATAAATCATGCAAGTGTGCAAATCTGTACACGAAATGTTACATAAGACAGTGAGGGAGATATGAGGTTGGATTTGCATAGGTAGGAATCGTATATCGTCCATACTTGTACCCGTTATATGTTAAGAGTGACTGGTCGGAGAAACACTAAGCCTGGATTTTAAACTTAAAACCATGGATGTAGTGGATTTTACTATCCAGACTTTTACTTTCCGAAGGAACCCTTCTTTGCAATCTTAGAATGACAACACATTGAGGAAAAAAAACAATAGGGATCTAAAACCATGTTTTACAGTTTACATACAGTTCCTTGACGCTGGAGAATAGTTCACTGTGCTATATTAGTAGGATTACAATTTATGAACTGTGTCAAATATAGTAGTCCACTTACCTATCTAAATAAAATGCATATTTATGACCTGCATGTTGCACGATGTTCTTTGCAACAGGCACATTAACCCTCCGTGCTACTTATGAGTAAAAACTGTGACTGAATCAAGCACAGAACTGTCCCATAATTACATTAACCATCACAGTCATATTACCCTTAGAATCCCCTCAAAATTGCTGGGCACAAAATCATCTCTGCAGCAGGTGACTTAAACCTGGTAGGTATTTTAAAATGCAGTACCTTTGTGGTCAACTAAGTAAGCTAGAGCAGATTTGCTGTGTCATATGTCCTTGTTGCTAATCTCTTTGCAGCAGATTTGTTTTTTGAAATTAAATGCTTTTCGACTGTCAGTAAATGCTTTTCAAGTTTCACCCCTCATGCCTCCAATCCATTTTCTCTTCCACACCTTGACCCCCCATTTATGGGCATCAGGAGAAAATTGTTTTCAATGACAGCACTGCTAATGATGCATGTCCATATGAAAGTGTTTTGTGGTCCAGGGCCAATGCAACCACTAAAGGTGCTTATGTCCAACTTTCAAATGTCACACTCTAAAGTAGGACATTTGTGTGTAAACCTTTGTGTGTGGCAGGGTGCGAGGGGTGGCTGGGTGGGGAGCCACCCCAGGCCAATGACGTAGCCATAAATGTGGTTTTGTGTCGAAGGTAGGGGGTCGCTGTCTTTATGTGAAAGTACTGTCTTACTGTGTCAAAGCGAATTTTGCTTTCTGCAGATTGTAGCTTTCGTTAATAGCTGAATGGGGTTAGTTTCTTTAGATATGCCTGTGCTTGCCACAGCCATAAGTGCAATACAAAGACGGGCAATCCCGGTTTTCAGTACTTAAACGTTAATTACTAGGTTGCAGAAAATGTTAGGCTATGCAGTAGAAAATAGCAGGAGTTCTCAAAATTGTGATTTGTGAGTTTTGGCATACTTTTTGCAGCGTGCTAGTGCTCTATTGTGCCAAGTGAGTCTCTACTTTCTCTGATGGTGTGTGTGTCGCACGTGGTGTCTTGTTAAAGCTGCCTGATGAGAAATTGCAGTTGGACTTTTTTCTCTCTCACCTTATTTCTGTTGCTCATCCGCAGGAAATAAGAGCTAGTTATAGCAATCTCACTTTTTATCATGTATGGCATGAGTTTAAAGTTAAAATACGTGTGGTTTAAACCCACCCAGATGTCTCCACCGAGTGCAGTGGCTTTATACACCCTCTAAGTAGATTCATTCCGCATGCAACTTTATACAGAACTATAATCGGCACCGGAGACTCCCAGGTTCCCCAGAAACACTGCTTGCTTACACTGATGAGGTTTGATGGGCAGCTGAGATTCAGATTGATTTTAGTTTAATTTGTTGGTGGCGATTCTTTCGTGCCCACCAATACTCAAGTAAAACATTTAATATTTCTTTGCATTCCTAGAATTCATTAGATATTGAAAAAAAGGCAGTAGCTTTTGTAGCTCTGTGTGTCTGCTCGTAGTGCTTTGTTTCCAAGCGGAGGAGAGAATAGTGTATTGTTTGGTATTTATATATTGAGATTAGACAAGTATCTCATCAGTGCAGCCAAAAGAGCTTCCTCGGAGTTTGGACCCAAGTTTGCACTGGGTAGAGTTTTGTCTCTTTGTGATGGTGGTTGATGCTCGTGGCTGAAATGCTCATTGAATTCGTTAAATCTACTTACTAGAACGGTTTCCATTGTATTCATCTGGACCACACTTTAGTACATTTGGGTAAAGTACCAGTCAATATTGATCTCCGGCAAACTCTAGTGCAAAAATGAAGGCACAGCAGTAAGGTTGATGGTGATAATGAAGAACAAAACAGTCACTGTTGCAGCATGGTATCTCAACAGCTAAATCAGGAACATGCTGTTGGGATGGGAATGCCCCCTGCATAATATCACATGTTCGCCTTCCCCGAGTGCCCAACTGCACGTTTACCTGATACGCTGACTTTTATTTTGGCCCTGGCTTTATGCTAATCTGAGCTTGTGTTCAGAGACTCAGGCCTATCTCTGTGAGCATTGGTGACAGCATACAGTGGTAAGGAAAAATCAATAGTGTGACCAGACTTACTCTGTTGCAGGAGTTGAGGCCTACCGTTCCATCTGTGTAAAGCTCTGCTCTGATGTGTATGACCAGACCCTTGCTCTGGCATCCTGTGCGTCAGTGAGTGTAACACATGCATGGTGTGTGAGTGAGCCAGAGTAAGTGAGGCCAGCGGGATCCATTTCAGGCCTCCACTGACCTAACGCAGGATGGAGGGTGAGGATTGTGCTCCAACACATTGGAAGTGTGTTGCATGCATTCATGTAACTGGAGGGACGAGAGACAGCCATTGAAGGGAAGAGGATGGAGACCGGGCTACCTTAAGAAATTGTATGCAGCTGTTTGGTCAGCAAGGAATCGCTTACTAGTGTTTTCTAAGCATGATTTGGTGGGCGGTAGGGATGCTAGTTTGGACTGCAGATTCTGTAGTAAAAGAGGAGAAACATTGTAGGTTAGGCTTGTTCTTCTGTCTGTTCCTGATTACTCCTTAGATTTTCTGATGACTGTCGGGTGCCTAATCTTTTGTGAGTGGTACAGGAAGAAAAAAAAGTGCAGAGCTCTCTGCTGTGACAAGTATCACCCTAAACAATAGCTGCATTTGGCAAACTGCCTGAAGAGGACACTTGAAAGAAGAACTACCTCAAACTGGTTCTACAGTTTGAGGAAGTGGACCCAGTCCCCTTGTCTAGAAGTTGTTTATAAAAGTGAGACCCCAACCACCCACTCTGTTCCGTTCCAATTCCTTTATGACCCAGCTAGGGAGTGCTTTGCAGAGAACTCATGGGTCTGCTTTGCAACCATAGCTGGTGTTTGCTTAACTGCCAGCCTCTCAGAGGTGAGAGGACATCACCTGAAGTCTGAACTTTCTGCGCTGAAGCACCTTGAAGCTTTCCTGCATCCAGAGGGAGAGAAGTCTGCCTGGGCCTCCAGGAGCAGAGACGGTTCATGACTAACAAGGCTCAGTATGTCCCTAGTGGCTTTTAGACGTTCAGGGAGAGTGGACAGCTTGAGAGCGAACTAGGGAGGGATCTTATGCATGTGGGCTACCAACTCCCATAACCCCCTCCACCCCACATCTGGTTCTCTGTTCCTGACCGGAATCATCTCGTTGGGCCAGTCAGGGCTGAGACTTCGCGATTGCTGAATGCCTTGGCGAGGCATGCACCTGTGTGATTGCTGAAGGCCTTGGTGAGGGCTGCAACTGCATGATTGTAGAAGTCCTGGATGAGGGCTGCAATTGCGTGATTGTGGTCTTCCAGGATGAGAGTTTGCTGTTGAGTGATTGCCATCGACCCAGGTGAGGCCTGCAACTGCCTGACTGTCATAGGCCAGGTGGAGTGCTGCAACTACGTAATTGTGGTGATCCTTACCAGGGCTGAACCTTCTGTTGGGACTGCAACTCCATAAAAGCCAGCCTGAACCTCAGATTGTACCTGCTTTGGCCAAAGTGAGCCCGTATCACTGCACAGATGATGACCACTGTGGCTGCTCCTGCACCCGCACAGGCCACAGCTGCGGCTGCAACTGCACAAGCCCTGATGCAACCACTTCTTAGACCAATGTTGGACGAGTAAGTTCCTCGATGGCTTGTACCCAAGTCTGACATTCCCGTGGACTTGCCAGCGCGCTGCAACGGCCTCCGTCCAGTTATGTAGGAGGGACATCCCCAGTACAAGACAGAAAATGAGACCTTGCAGAGTATCACCCATTTCGAGGCGTGTTGGGACCAAATGCAAACTGAGTTAATTTCACTTTGGGCACATATAAATGCACCAAGCCTGATTCGGGCTACTCCTGGTTTCACAGAGTGGAGGGAACTCCGAGCTAAGGGGAACCTCCTTAAAGGGAGCTGTAGAGTTACCTGGAGGGTGCTGCGCCTTCAGGAGATGGCACTCAAACATGGAATTCTGTGATCATTGTATTGTGTTGTATTTAGTGCAGCTGTGAGACTAAAGTACTTATTTTAAATGCAAGCACTGGGCTGAAAATTAAAATTGTCTGTTGGTTGATTGTTGAGTGCGGAGGCTCAAACACCCCCACTTAATATCCCTGAGAAGTCTAGGACTGCTTGCCCTTGCTACTCTGTGAGTCCAGTGCTTAGGGAGTTATACTTTAACTTAGTTTGCACATCCATTGTACAATGCACCACTGAACTTCAGTGTCAAAGAACCTCATCCCCCTCATTGAGGCCCTCCTTCACCGACCTTCCCCCGCGAACACGGTCTGACACGTCTTTCTGGTGCTAACACAAGTGTCCGTGTACTTGTGTTATCGGGGGGAGCCCGTTGAACTCTAGAGCTAAAACGTGGGCATCTTTATAACAATTTTTTTATTCTCCTGTTTGAGTGTCATAGTACTTTGACTTTATCATGCCAGGGATGACAGAAACCGACTGATGTTGTTTACTGCATAGCATTTGTTGGTTGCATCTAAAATAACTTGTGAAAGTTGGAAGATTGTAAGGCACTGTGACTGACCTTATCTGACAGTTGTACAGTGCATGCACAATGAGTACTTAAGTTCTGAGAAACTTGGTGAAGTGTTCTTGGCGTAGGGCCATTGCAGCGATCTTCTGCTGAGAATATTCTGTTATCCGCTTTGCAATGCTTGAGCATTGTAGAAATTGAATTGTGACTGGCAGCAGGACTCTGCATATTTTAGTTATAAATTGTGCATTTGGAAGGTGGTGAGCAGAATTCCTTACTTTTTTTGTTTCATTCGCTCTTCAAAGAAAATAATGAGCAATATCTTAATAAACCGTGATAAAATTACGTGCCCTCCTATCTCAAAGAGCTGTTCTCGTATCCTCAGGCACAGATTAATGAATGTGGATTTGAGTTGGTGTCTGGTGTGCCCGTTTGTTGCTCAACTTTACAGTAACAGCATGTACTGTCTCGCTGTCCTCTCCACACGTATGTTTTATTTAATGGCAGATAATCTATGCCTACGGGCCACCTACTAGTGATGTTGGACCTTAGAATAGAGAGTTTTAAGCCTCACCTCCATAAGTAAGACCACCTGTAGAATAGTCATGTTCGTGATAACCTGGAAGGTAGGGGTCTCTAGCAGTTTTGCCCTTTTTTAGGAGCCTACTACCAAAGGTCATCCAGTTACACTAGTACAGTACCAGCTGTGAAAAGTGCAATATGAGCATTTTTCAACACAAGCACGGAAGTAGAACTGTGTCTTGCAACCGCTAAAACAAAATTGAAGATTTGCCTGGTGTACATCTCCCAGTCAACTCATTCCACGGATGTCAACACTTAAGAAAGCCTGAAAGAAAAATAGGCCTACAGTTTGGGTCCTTGGAAAGAACAGTAACCACTTTTTTATCAAGCTAAAAGGACGCCTTGCGAGTATGAAAACTGCACCTGCTGCTTTAATTTAAACAAGCATTTGCAATGCAATAGGTCTTGCATTAGTTACATATAGAGCAATTGGCTTTACAAATGAGTGTTTTTTAGATTTTTTTGTCCAAAAATATCCTTACAGTAGCATAGCTACAAAAGTCAATACATATTAAAAAAAAGTGTGCCTGCTGTAATTTTTTCCTATTTATTTTCTTTGTAGCAATCGTTGCACATTGCGCTTTTAGATGCTTAAAAGTAAAGCGCGGCGTGCCGTGATTGCTACCAAAGTAAATAAATGATTAAGAAATGCGGCATCCGCCTGTCTTCGTTTTTGTATTCATTAAATTTTGTAGCAATGGCTACAGGCCGTGCTTTAACTTTAAATGTTAACGCTAAAACGTGGTGCGCCGCCATTGCTACAAAAATGAATAAACAAAGAATAAAAGTTGGGCGACCTCCTGATTTTTTTCTATTTATTTACTTTTGTAGCAATTGATGCATGCTGCGCTTTAGCTTAATATGTTTAAAAGCCACGATTGCTATAAAAGTAAATAATGGAAAAGAAATGCGGCATCTGCCCGCCTTTGTTTTTCCATTTATTAATTTTTGTAGCAATTAGCTTAAGATGCTTAAAACTAAAGCGTGGCGTGCCGCGATTGCTACAAAAGTAATCAAGCAATGGAAAGAAAATCAGGAAGGACAGCAGCAATATTGGGAGGGAGGGTGTACGTCTACGAGCGAGGAGGCAGCAGATGGCCAACCAAAAGAAACAATCAGAGATATTCCGTGGGAGGAAGCCAAGCACTGAAAGGCAGGGCAGATGGACTCTATTGACCATCTACAGGAAAGGAATTTTCGAAAGGCAGACCAAACAACCAGAAGCACTGGGCGGAGCTTAAAGCCCATATTCTGAATTACACATCTCGAAGAGACTGAGCAAGCTCTGCCTAGGCGATTACTAAAAAGATAGAGCACCCATAATTCACTGTTCTTGTCGGCTTGTTAGGTTCTACACGGTCTCATAAAAAAAATCTCATAATTTTTAATTGTGGTTAATAAATGTGGTGTTTTACCTCTTAAACTTCTCTGATGTTAGACATTGTATAAAGAACACAAGCTCGTTTTCTGAGCCAAACTCCTCCCTGCCCAAAAGTCAGTCGTACAGCTGTAATTCAGGTTCTTGCTTTTCGATTTTTTTCTGTTAATCACATATACCACATAGTTGGAAAACCAAGACCCTAATAGTATGTGGTTGGTTGCTAAATAGAGCGGTAGTATGTGGAATGAAGCCCCTGCATATTTGGAGAGAAAAGGGACAACTCAAGATAAAATTAACTACCGAAAGGTGTGTACGTTGGCAGCAAATTGATATTTTATGAGGGGGTTAATATGATATTACTTGAATTTTAAATTACTCACATAGTGTATTCGTTGAAACATTTCAGATGATAGAGTTCAGGACATGCATAAAACTGTTGGAGTTGCAAAAGGCTGCATTCTGTTGTTTGAACAAAATATATATGTGTGTCAACACTTTTGTCGATGCAGTTAAAGTGTCTGTATTTACCATTATATCCAATTAATTCCTGTACATGGAATAATTTTGATGGTAGATCAGAAGCTCCTAAAGGTTGCATGGTCCTTAAAGGAATATTCATGTTTGTGGAGTTTATGCCAATCAGGGTTAAAGTGCTTCATGTAAACAGCAGGAGAGGTTGGTTAAATACAACTCTTGGCATTACCAGGAACTACACTATTCTTCCTGTTCAAATTAGATTCTTTAAGTGCAGCGCAATTGGTGTACACCTGATGTGGTCCCCTCTGTTTCAGAGTCCCTCACGCATCCAAAGGGCATCACAGGCATGAATGGTTATTTTTCTAGAACAATAGACTCTTGTATAGTTCCTTCAGTAGAAGAGGTTGTATCCAGGGCCAGTGGGATCATGCAGATGGAGCGAACCAAGCTATTCTGCAAGAAAAGTCAAATTATGTGGCAAAAATTGAGGTATTGTCTTGCCATTATGAATTTTTAAACCCAAGGATATCAATAGTAAATATCAACACATCTTGTAATATAAATGCACTGCTTTTATATGCTCATGGATGTTAAGATTCAGAAATTGTCTCCAGGAGATCAGCACTCCTCTGCTCACACTGCTGTGCATCTTTAAGTATACTTTTGTGGTGACCATCACTCAAACCAGGACTTTATTTGAGGTTGACCTTGAGCTTTGTTTAACCTCTTCATGTAGCTTCTCCTCCTGGTGGCTCCCTCGTCACTTGTAGAAGTCATGAAAATTGCATGAAGAGGAAATGTTGGTTTACAGCAGAGGTTAGTTTCGTTATGCAAGCTTCTCTTCCAGAGGACCTCGGATTGGGAAAAATCTGAGAATCACCTCAGGGTGTTTTTATTGAAGTTTTTAACAAGTATACATCAAAGATTAGCAGAACAGGCCATGCATACATTGTCAACATTTATATATAGCGGTCGCAACTGTCCATTGCTTCCTAGTCTTATGATGAGTCTAGAATTTGTGGGTTCAAAGCCTCGACATATAACTGTGACAGGAAAAGACGTCAGGGTGTTTGTTGTACTCACAATCAAGCCGATACATTCCCCCTCGACAAAACGTCATATAGTAGGTACTAATTCCACCCCCTAGTTTGTATCACTTCTAGAATACGCCTCTAATTGTCATCTGTACACACTACTAGAACCAAAGAAGCATTGTAGTAATTCGACATCAGGTATCTAGCTATGACTTATTTCTAAGTAGATTGTGTGTTTGTACCCTTTTAGGATCCAGTCTTACTTCAAACTCTACAGAAAAGGGAGTTCTTGTGATAACCACTGCTAAAATACACAGGAGAATGTCCAACTATGAATATAGATATTACTTATCTTAAGGAACATATGGCCAGTATTTGGCATATCAATTATGAACCAAGGAATTGGGCCTAGGAGGTTACATTTGACTTTGAAGAAATACACTAGTTTGATAGTTTCTGTAAAGTGAACTCCTCCATTTGTGCCATTATTACAGCAAGCACCTGTATGAAGAATTTCCTGCAACTTGAGGAAAGTTCTCCAGGAAGTGTGGTGTGGCAGGTAAATCTGTATGCTGCTTTTATGCTCTTCCGAGGATACACATTACTTGGTTAAGGTACCTGAAGGCATCACATAGATTATAAACTTTAGTTTGGAGGGCCATGCATGTTTGTCCTTCAAACACTTGAGGCAGGGCAGAACTACGATGTGGCTTCCCTTTTGCTTTCCTGTTTCCACAGGCTCTCTCCTCTTCCCCGTCCTTGTGCTTAGGCGACTTTTTTGTGAAACCTCCCTTTTCTGCCCATGTAAGGTAGGAAGCAAAGAAAAGATGTTTGCCAGTAAGTTGTGCGTTTTCAACACTGTTTGCCGCAAGATTGAATGACTCTTACATAGTTAAGTACGCTTTCCGCTCTTTGAAGAGTTCTAGCAAACGTTTGAAACAGCTCCATTCTGAGTATGTATCCCTGTTTGCCTTTACCTGGATCTTTACCTTTTTCAAAGAGGTTAATAGAGCTTACTAATAAGGCCTTTTCTGTGTGGTGCAACGTTTATAATTCTCTGAATATCAGATCTTTTCAAACACATGGAATTCTCAATGAAGCCATCAAATCCTTTATTCTTTTCGGATCGACGGCTGTTTTCTCTCGTCAATTTATCCTAGGCAATTTATTTTGCATTTACATGCACACTGTGTCGTTTTTGCTGAGCAGCTCTGCGAGAAGCATACTAAAGCACCATCTCCTGCTTCTGAATTAATATTTAGACAGAAGTAAAGTGTGTTTGTATGCAGATTATGTTCACTCTTGACACTCGTGTGGACACGTGCTTCAATATAGGGGAGGCCATGCATATATTTTCTGTGCCGGTGTGCGTTCTTTTCATCGCTGCAGTGCCACCTGTAGCAGGGGGTCAGCTGTTGTCGTCGTTTTGTGCCCATCGCCAAGCAGCCGTCTACAGTGCAATACTGCGTCGCGGAATCACGTTGGTGGAGGAAGCCTTTTGACTGATAAAGCCTTGAAGCCCAATTTTAGTGGATTGCCTGACTTGACATCTGCTAAGAATCCATTCCATTTCCCGAGTACATCGTGTTATACTGAGCCTGGCATGACAGATGGTTTTCCTCATTTAAGAGCTTTTTTTTTTTTTTTGTAAGTAGACGGAATTGAGTTTGGCCAGCTGGCCTGCTGACTGCTAACCCTAGCCAATCTATGGCTCCAGTGCGAGGGCAGCCTTGAATGTGGAGCTTTGCAGAGCACTGGAAACATTTACTACTTCTTCCTGAAGGTGTTTTTTTTTTTATTTGCTGTGCATGGTAGGCAGGTGGGATACATTTTCCTCCGTCACCAGTCCATGGGCATATTTCGCTCCCAGACTGGAAACCTCAATTTGAATTAAATGCACCAATTACCAATGCGACAAATTGGCTAAATTGTGGAGACTATACACAAACAGGCAAATTCACTGTCCTCGCGATTAAATGCATCTGGTGAGCGTACTTGTTTTTGTACATTATTTGTTTTAGCTTTGTTTCGCTGACTCTCTTATTGCTGTTTGTCAAATTTTTATAGTGCTGTCAAATAAAAAAAAAACATTTTGCGTACCGCATTTTATACATCCTTTATAGTGCCTTTTGTGTGGTGCTTTTACTGCTGGCAGTTCGGTGGGTGTGGATGTGGTAAAACGAGAGTGAGAAAAAAAGGCAAGGCAAGTACAGGGCTTGTTTTTTTTTCCCCTTCCATTTGGACTCGGCACAAACGAAATAATAAAAAGTCGACACTGTTCAGAAACTTCCCGAAGGCTGCGCTGTATTGAGTGCCAGTGTTTTTTTTTTCTTCTGCCAGCACCTGTTCTGTATCACTGTGGAGCTGGAGCCGCATTTCAAAATAGTGCTGGGGGCAGCAGGCGGGTTGACACTTCATTTTTGGATCATTAAGGCGGAAGAGTGAAGCAAGCTCTTCCGAGGACAGGTGGAGGCGACGGGGATTCTACTGGGCTTCGACATTTAAGTAGGTTTTCTGTGTACAGCTAAGCCTGGTGGTTCTTAATTCATCTGTCCTTCGGGTTCTGAGAGTCTGTTGTGAAGTGTTGACAATTAAGAAAGCCAAGTGAAGTTGGCAACTTAAAATACAAAGAGCTGTGCAGCACACACGCCTTTTCATTACCATCTGCTCTCCATGCTACCCTTGAGGCATGGCATGGCATGGCATGGCGTGGTGTGGTATGGTGCTAGTGAGCTTGAAAGAAAGCTCGTGTGATCCTGCCATTAACGGTAGGAAACATCATCCCTGGCCATTTTAGCAACATCTCTTCATGTTTGCAGAAGTTGTCACATTTTTTGTTGTGTGGTTCTTATTCCACTACTAGCACAGTTATTTTAGTTCTTGCATTGCAAATTCAGTTCTAGTAAATTGCTTTGCAAATGACACCAGGCAAGTGAGTTTATACTGACTCCAGCATGCTACGGAGGAAGGATTGTGCATCGAAGAGGTAAACGTTGTGCTGGCTACCTCGTCAGGGGCCACACCCAATCATGAATGCTAGTTCCTTATTTCTGATCATGCAAATTGACTTTGAAAAACAAAGAGAACCGAGAATAGAGTATTTGTTTCATTGGAGCCATAAATGCTGCACCAAGTAGATGGTTTACAAATTAGCCCCAAAAAGGGGATCCACGCATCTAGCCAAATATCGTTGCAAGATGTATGTTTGTATGCTGTAAAGCACGTGGTCAAGCTGATTTTCTCAAAGTTCTTGAGTCTGCCATATAGCAGTAGTATATTGAAGCAGTGTTCAGGTCCATGTAGCTTATCTCCCCTGGTGTCCCTGATGGCCCACTGATGTGTTTGATGATCCTTCATGTCGACCATAAAATCAAGATGCCCATTGCCCATCTTCTCCTGCACAGGGTCACCGTTGTATTTTGGATCTGAGAAGATGGCACTCCAGGAGCCCCTATTGCCAATCGTTCATGCATTTTGCACTATTATTTTTGTTTGATGGGAGAGAGACACTTGTTCCTCTCCCACTGCGAGTACTAGGACTGTTCTAGTAGGTGATGCCTCAAGAACTTATCTAGTTGCTCTTGTAGGGTGAGCGTTCTCTTGTGAAGGTGTGTAGGGCTGGTGCTATTTCAGGCTTTGCTGTACTCGGTACACATATAGGATCTCTGGGGCAGGGGGAGGCGTGGCAGGGGTTTCACAGCTTTGGCTGGATGCGACTACAGACCTACTTTATGAATGCCAGGAATTCCTTTATATGCTTTATAGCGATGGTGAGCAGTCAAGACGTGCTTGATATGAATCGGGTAGAATAGATTCCTCAGGTGCAGATAGAACTAGAGTGTTGCAAAATAAATTTGTCCAGATAGTGTTATGACTATTAAAATTAGAAGACTTCAACAAACTGAATCCTCACTTGCTTTGTAAATTTTAATGTGAACAATAACGCTAGATGCATCAGCACTATCTATGAATGATGCCGAGCTGCATTTCATGAGCAGTGTTATGCAAGTACAAAGTCCCACTTCCCTGCAGGCAGTTGTTTTGAATCTTGTTTTTTTTTTTTGGTGGACATGCAGCTGAGCATCATATTTTTCTGCCACTGGCCTGTCCTTCATGTGCACCCTGTTATAAATCTCTAGGGTGCTGCATATACTAGAGATTCACATGGTGAGAGTTTGCCAGCAGCAGTGGCAGGCAGTGGGGTTGGTCTTAAACTCCTATTGTGTCTATTACCAATCACTGGTTATACCGTTGTTTCAGAACTGTTTAACTGTGGGGTCAGGCAACCAAGATGTGAAAACCTTTGTGCAATAATCATCGTATCGGAACGGGTTGCACACCTTTTTATTCCACATGTTAAGCTCATTTTAAACCAGTGTCTTTAATGTGTAGCGTGCTCACTGGCGACGTGCCAAGCCCAAACAGCACGTTTAAAACCAAACACAATCATATTGGGGCACCGTCTGCCCCAAACCAGTAAGTTTTAAATAAGCAATGCAACTCGCAGAGTAGCTGTCGCCACTGGTTTGGGGCAGACAGTGCCCCAATATGATTGTGTTCACTTTTGTGCAATGCCACATTAGAGGTGGACAAGGAGCTTCCTGGGTGCCATGCAGTGGTTGCGACAAAGTTCCATGTTATTACCAGTGCACAAAACCGCTAAGGGAAGGGGGTGTTCGTGAATAATCCTCACCTCCGGGGCTCTAATAGAATTTGAACTTTACATTACAAAAGCTAGGAAATGTTATATGTGCGCACTGGAGAGTAGGATAATGCCCGTTCAAACTTTATTGATCACCAAAGTCAATAGGATGTCATCCAGATAAACTATCAGGGGAATGCCCTGAGACTGTAAATATTTCATGGCTGAACGAAGCACCAAGGTGCTGAGGAGAGGACTTATTAATTTATAGGTCTCCTGCAATGTGGAGGCCAGATGGGAATTGGTAGCTACACGTCCTTCAGGTCCTGGCGGAACATTCAGTTATGCTGTCGCAGCAGGTCTCTGCAGAGGTGGATACCCTCCATTTTGAAGTAGAACAGTCACTTGTTGAATTATTTTAGGTTTAGGATGGGGTGTTGGCTCAGTCTCTTTATTACCAGGAAGAGACTGCTACAAACTCGTTTGGATGGACACTGGTCATAGAAATTGTGCTTAACCTAAGTAGGTCTGCTATCACCAGCTAGTTTAAAATAGTCTGAAATTCTAAAAGGACTGGACTGTTAACTGGCGTGCGGGGCGTGTATAGGGAAACAATCGTAGAGTTCCTGGGGGCTGAAGGACCATAGAGACACTAGGCAGAATAGCGGTCTAGCGGTTGCTGGGTCCTATAAATGGGAGCTGCCCTTCTCCGTCCGAACAAGCTCAGGGCTGACCTCTGGCCTAACCACACAAAAAATGTGAGCTACTCTGTGGATATGCTTCTTGCCCTTAGGCCAATTTCCCTTGTCTTAGCATGCCCGGTTCTAGGCTGAAAAGGGGGTACAAAATTGCTCCCATTGTATTTTTACTTTGACACGCTTAAAGGAGGTGAGGAACACTGACTCAAAGGTTACAAAATGGCATATAGGGCTTATAAAGTGTAGGTTCCTCCCCTGCCATATTTTAAAGCTTCTTACCTCAATAGAAGTAGAACCGTTAGATGTATTGTTCCTTACTGGCTCCAAGAATCGTCCACACCTGATATTAATCAGGCACTCCTCCCCTTCTATTATATCTGTAAACAAGATCAGGTACACAAAAAGGGTGGAGGTATTGCCATTATTTTAAAAGAGGCCACTGTAACCCTTTCTCCGACCTTCTCCGGTATTTTAACTTACAGACCTCTTGGGATTTGCAAGGGGTTTGTAGAGGCCCCACCGGAAATAACACCTGTATTTATCACAAAGAAAAATAATTTCTCTTTACTGGGAGTCTTTAATTCACATTTGGAAGAAACTTAAAGTCCTTTGGTTACAAACCTCTTTTAGGATCTAGGTTGCATGCTTCTGATGCAAAGGGTGGATGTGCCTATTCATGTGGGAGGTCACCTTTTAGACCCAGTCTCCAGTAATGAGCCCAGCCCTATTATTAAGAGTCCTGGCCCAATGGCTTGGACTGAGCATGCTCTCATCTCCTTTTCACTGGAAGGGCTCCTCTGTGAGTCAAGGCTAGTAATGTTCAAAACTGAAGAAAGACCCCTGGCTAGAAATACTAGCAGATTCCAGACCGGCATTAGGAATTGATCCTCAGGCGGCCAATGACATGGTAGCTGGGTGGATTAATAACTCCCTTAATACTTTGATCCCCAAAGGCACTCACAAAAAGGGAAGTAAAGGGACATAGTCCCTTTGGTTTGACGAGTCTCTAATCTCCTTGTAAAAGAGTTAAAAAAAAATAATAGAAAAAGTGGAGAATTAAATATGATCATAGTACAAAACTTGCTTACCCAGCAGCCACCCAATGCTACCACTCAGAGATAAAACGGGTGCAAGCTTCATATTATGAAGAACTACTAGGTAGAGACAGCTAATGCTCCTAAGGAGCTATTTTGCATTGTATAATCTTTAAACTCTCCTAAATGTGGTAACACACTGGCTAACCCCTCAGAAGGACGCTGTAATGAACTAGCAGCATTTTGCCAAAACAAGGTGGCTGACGTATACAGTGATTTACAAAAAGTAGGGGGAGCTCATTATACAGGGCCAGAAATTCCGTCACTGCAGGAAGAGATAGAATGTCTTCATAACTTTCCCTTAATCATGGATGGTGCCTTTCTTCAACTATTTGGGTTCGGGCTCCCCACTAGACCTGGCCCCTCCCCACATTCTGTTAATGGGTAGGCAAGACATTTTACCTATGATTCGGGAGCTACTAAATCTGTTTATCTCCACTGGAATAGTCTCGCAAGAATGGAAACATGCTGTGGTCAAATCGTTGTAAAACAAATCTTGACCCCGCATGTCCAGGGAACTTCGGACCAATGTCAATGCTCCTGGTGTTCTAGAAAGTTCTAGAGAAACATTTCAATCAGCATCTGTCTAAACATCTGGATGATGATCTGCTATTGGACGATTCAGAGAACGGATTACGTCCAAATCACCTACAGAGTCGGTGCTATTTGGTGCTCTCTGAAGCTAAACTGGGACAAATCAGAACTAATGGTTCTGGGGCTATAATCCTCCCCCAGTATCATTCTTTGGTTGGGCAGATAGTCTAGGGTTTCAACCAGTTCCGTGCTCCCTATTAAAAAGCCTGGGGATGTGGCTGGACAGCTCTTTCATTGGAAACCCAAGCCAAAAAACTGACCAGTTCATGTTTTTTTTATATTGAGGATACTGAGGAAAATTCTGACGCTACTGCCAATATCTTGGTGGTAGTCCAGGCCTTGATTTCCTCACGTTTGGACTACGGAAACTCTTTATACTTGCGTTCCCCTAAATCAGTCCAAAAGTAGACTCCAAGTGCTGCAAAACGCAGTGGACAGAATAATTTATAAAATACCTATAAATCCTATTGCGAAGAAAGCCTGGACTGCTTTACAATGGCTTCCCATGCACCAGAGAATCAAATTCAAGGCATTATTTCTTACAGAGCAAAAAATGGTAAGGCCTCCTATGTTTCAATACGACATTGAGATCTTGTTACACTGGTCTTTTGTCTATTCTACAGATTTATAAGACCAAATGGGGTGAAAGATCTTTTTATTACCTTTTCTCTAAACTTTGGAATTCAATGCCAATCAGTCTGAGGATGGAGTCGGACGAGGTCAAATTCAGAAAGCTTCTTAAAACTTGGCTCTTCCCCCATTAGTTTTGGGTTCTTTTTTTAGTACCATGGGGGCACACTCTGACTCTCACAGCGCTGGGAAGCCTTGGGGTAGCTATGCGCTTTATAAGTCAAGGTAGATAAGATCTCATGGTTGAGGAGAGAAGCTTCTTGATTTGAGAAGCCGCTAGGCCTTTGTCCTTGGGTTTGTCGTGAAGTTCCATAAAACTCTATATTAAATCCCTGTATTGTCTGTAGGACCAAAGCATCTGAGGTTAGTGCCTTCCTGTTGTGGGTGAACATTACCAGATGCCCTCCCACATTTAATTGGGAAGAAGGAAGAAGACGTACCATTACTAATTCCTTTTGTGTGACCTCAGAAACTGCCTCTGGATCTGCAGTGGTGTTGGTAACATATCAGAGGGGGGGGGGAAAGCTTGATTCTGGATTGATCCTACCACTGATTATGGTCGGAGCCTCTGCCTAGTGATGGGGCTTTTGAAAATAAATCGCCAGTTGAGTGCTTTCTCCTACTACCGGCCTGAGGCTTGTGGCTTTCCCAGGGAGGTAAGCATCTCATTAATGAATTGCTCCCCAAATAGGCTTGCCCTTGCTATTGCTGCTGCCTCAGCAGTGACCAGGTTCCCCAGTTTGAGTGTCAACTTTGATTCGAAGCGACCTACACAGTGTAGTCGAGAGGGCGCTGTTAGCATTACTTAAAAATATACCTGCTCTTTGGGCCCACCATGATAAATTTCACTGGAGATAAGGGATCCTAATTGTTGGACTTCTTCAGCCTTGTCTAGGTTTATAGTGATGTGTCCAGTAATGTCAACAATTTTATCTTTGCACGGCCACCATAAACAATCTATGCCTTTTTTGGGGGAGGTCTTGAACATATTTGCCAAGTCACCATTCTTATGCTATCTCAAGGGCCATGGCCACCTCTTTGTTCAGAGATGAACGAGGCCAGTCTACCCTGATGCAGGCATGAACTTTCTTATCCATGGGTTTTCTGGGGTGGCCCACCACATATGTGACCACCTTTTTGACCGGATACCACTGAGGAGCGAGGGAGAAAGAGGCCTTCCGGGTCAAGGATATTGGATGTGGTGTCATTGCCGTTACTACCCGAAGTGGCCAGGTTTGAGGTCGACAATTGACAAACAGGAGAGGGGTGCCAAGGCCTAGAAGGTGCCATCTCACCCTTACAGACCCTCTGGGATTCATCCCCTTCCACTGGATCTGGAGGGGTCAGCTTGTAAGGGAAGAGGATTCCCAGATCTTTTACGCAGAGGTAATTGGGAGATTGTCTAATTCTCTGAGCATAGGCAGAGCTCCATACTCTTTTTAGCATTTCAAAGGCATTCAAATCCAAGCCCTGGGCATGTTTATTTTGTCTAGACTATGAGGGCTTTTTATTGGGCTTCCCTAGAGGTTGGTAGGTCTCTTAGGGTACAGGCCAATCATGAGGGTTTCAGGGCAGCTATGTGCAAGTTGCTTTAATTGTTCTCTAGGGGCGCCAAAGCTGAGGCTACGGTCTTGTGTATGGAGGTGTCCACTGCCTCACAAAACTCATAGTGAAATGGCAGGATAGAAACCGATTCGATCTCCATCTAGGACTCCTCTGACCTCTGCATTATTTTTTGTTATTTGGATGTAGGAGTTTGCAATAACATTTTGGGAGCCTGGGAAGGCCAAGTCTATCCTTGGGGAAAACCTTGTAAGTGTATGGGAGTCTGAGGAACTGGGACAATATTTCACCCCTTGTATCTTATTGGTATGCACAACTGGTTCCAGTCCCAATTAGTGTTTAAATAGTAAATTCCAATCACTATTTTGTGTTAGACTCGAATAAGTGCCAAAGCACTGTATTTCAGTAAATTAAAATATGGAACCTGCTTATGTGGCATCCAACTGTTTTTTCTAGCCAAGACCCTGGTGTTGTCGCCTTGCTGTCACCAATGCCTGAAGTTGAGCTAGAGCTGACAACATGCTGACTATAGAGCTGAGGAAAGCACACTAAACCACATTTGTGCGATCCTGCACTCAATATATGACCCTATAAGGCACTCTGAACATGTTCCTATGATGAACTTAGAAAGATTTCCTTATACTGTATTGTGTATTACTCGTTTCATTTGTAAAAGAGTATATTGGTTGCTTCACGTAAAGAGTTGCCGGTAGTTATCTTGAAGGCTGCTGGAGCAATGAAGAAAGAGGTGGCATAAACGTTGACAATGGACTATAAGACATGTTCTGGGTTCTGATTGGTTAAAGTGCTTTCCCTTTCCTTTCCTGAAGATTGTTGGAGCAGGCAGTTCTTTTTTGTGTTGTTCATGGCTGCTGTATAAATAAAGTGAAGAAAGAAAGACATAGTCCTTGCCTCTGGACCTGACGTAGAATAGGTTTTCCTAGCTCATAAAACAACTTTTTTTCTTCAGTGGCAGTGGGGATTGGAGGCAAACAGGATGGCTTCTAGTGTTTTTATCATTGACCAAATCTTTAGAAATGTGATCATTCTTTCCGATCCGCATGCTCTCTTTATCTGCCATTTTGTTTTTTCTCTTTAATGAGAATTATAACTCAGGATGTACCTTAGAAGGCCTTGAGACATTGTAAGTATTGTACTGGTTTTGATGTATAAATGGTTAATGTGCCCTAGCAGTACCTTAAAATCAGATGCATCTTTCTTTACTTCAGTTTTTGTGTTCTTCATGCGGCTGTACCCGAGAAGGTTTTTTGAGGAGCAAATGCTGAAAGCAAACATTGTTTGCTGTTTAAATAAATACTATGTTGTTTGTTCTTCTGTAAAGGAGATAGGTGTGCAAAACTTGCATAAGAAAGATAAAATGAACAATTTAGGGAGGACAGTGGTTGGCAGGTTTCAATGCCTTGCAGAAAGAAATCGTCCCTTGGCTCGGATACAGTTGTCTTACTTGAGTTTTTAATAAGCTATCCAGGTTTGTAGAAGATGATGTTCTGCCAAATGGCACAGTAATCCGCATGTCTACTAAGAAGAGATCAAGGTGGATGAAATGTTCACATCATTCAAGGTTCCGTGTTATGTATTTCTTAGATTAGAAATGTTCAGTTGTTCTGGGGACGATCGAACTTTTCTTAACCAGTTACGTGTTAACACTACATTGTTTTCGTGAGAAGGTGTGGGCCTGTAAAACAAATGTTCTCATTACCAATGAAGAAAATATTCTTCTTTAATTTGTGTTGTAATAAATAAGCCCATCGTGTGGTTGGTAATATGTGGTGTTCGCTTGCGCTCTCCTTATTTTGCCTCAAGGTGTTATGACATTTCTGAATTATAGGCTCCCCAACATTGAGGAAATGTTTAGATTACTAATTGCCAAGTATCATTACTACTTTTTAAATTATATAACCAAATGTTATTGTTTATAAATCAATCAAAACGTACACACACTGCCATAACACTAGAAATACTTCCACGTTGTGCAACACATAGTGAAAAGCCAAATTCGGCATTATCCCATATCCTAATACGCTCACTACTTCAGCTACACTTTGTTTGGTGGGGGCACACCTGGGTATATATTTGGACTCTTCTTGTTTTGCACACCAGTCCATTCGCACCTGCCATTTGGCCAAAAGTGGCAACACCGTCATGTTCCAGTGTTTATCAGTGTCTCTTTTGGCAAGCATGATACCAATCCCAACGAGAATGCACTCAAAACAACCTCCTAAATCATCCAGGATACCCAACAGTGCGACCCGATGAGAGGTCTCCAGTACGCATCCAGGAACCCATGAGGACAAGTAGAAGATCCACTGCCAATGGATGTAATCACTGGACATTTCAACGTCATATGAAGGAAAAAAGAAAAATCATCCCTGGGAGTAAAACCACGTGGGATCAAGTAGCTTTTTTGCCTGCCACAACCTTGGGGGCATGAGCTATGTCATGTGTAGATGTTTGAGCTCGTTTAGTCAGAACCGTGAGAAAATAACCAACACCCATGGGGACATACATGCATCTCTCCAGTTGATCTCATCCAGCGGTCCCAACTACTCCTCCCAGCCTGCTCTCAGCTTCGAGAGTAGTTCCGGGAAGTTAATATCCAGTGTCATATATATTTGAAGTACTCTACCTTTCCCCCGGGCACCTAAGCATCTTCGCTTCAAGTGGGCTGTCGTTAAGAGATTCCTGGTATGGCATGAGAGCTTGGGCAATTGTAACTAATGATAAAACCGAGATCTGTATAATTCAGATTCCTTTTGGAGTTTTCAAAAGGACTTCATGTTTGCACCCTGTGGAACATCACCCACCTTTGATATACCAATACGATTGCCTCAGCCACCTGCCCTGCTTTCAAGTGTGATCTGGTTTGATCCAGTCCATCATATGGAGGCACTCCAAGCCAGTACGACCACTCTAGTAACCTCCAGCAGGACCCCCAGGATCGCTTCACCATAAAGCATCCACATATCATTTTGCCCCACCACTGCCATATTTCCACAGAAGACTGAATAACACCTCTCAACTCAACCAGTTGTTTATCACGAACATCTGTACTGGCCAATAGTATAGGTGTATATTCGCAGTTCCACCCTCACCAAATCATATGGTGATTGCACACATTTACCAAAGGTCGTACAGGAAAGCTGATTCAGCTGTATAAAGGAGTGGATTTTATCAAATAATTCGAGAAACAAAGTTTGTGGTATAGGGACGATGAATTTCTGAAGCACATCTAGAAGTCGTCCTTGCTATTCACACATTTCATTTTTACTGCCCTTACTTAGTGAAGTGTGCACCTCATCGGAGACAGGAACGTCACCTCTAATATTTCTGAAATGGTCGTCCTGTCCACTCACTATGGATGCTGTTAGTGAAGCCTTTTGAACTAAAAATGTGAAGTCCACAATCGATGAGAGTGTGCTTGGGTGTAGGACTGTCGCACGTAAAAATTAGACTAAGATTTTTGAAGATTGCCAGTAAGTAATCTGGGCCATCCCGCCTATATGCTTCTTCCTTGTTCCATTTCTTACAAGTGCGTAATACCGCACAGTCTCCCCAGTTGATTCTGAACAAGCTCAGCCAAACATATTGTAGATGGATTTAATGCAGCATTGAGATGGCTTTACTTGTACAAGTGCCAGTCAGCAGGCGCATGTCACGTAGAGATCATGGGGATTCCATCATGGCCACTATTTTGGCCATGTGGTAGCAAATGCAAC
Source organism: Lissotriton helveticus (assembly GCF_964261635.1). Classification (NCBI taxonomy): domain Eukaryota; kingdom Metazoa; phylum Chordata; class Amphibia; order Caudata; family Salamandridae; genus Lissotriton; species Lissotriton helveticus. The sequence continues at coordinate 1,200,761,066 of NC_136059.1, forward strand.
TACACAGCGGGTTATGTGGAAGGTGTGTCGTGTTTTTCCATTGAAATGCATTGTTGCTCGTTTTGTAACTCCACCTTTGATGTTTTAACCGAGCATCTGCTTCCTGTCACTTTTATCCCACGTTAAGCCATTTAGGAAACTGTTATTCACGCTTAGTAGAAAAATACTAATGCTACATTGGCCACCGATCGAAGCCAAGACGCTCTTCCTGGGCAACTTTAACATGTCCTGAAATGGGAGCATTGGAAGCTGCCCAAGATTCCTGAACATTAATTTGCTGTACTTGCTCAGTCAAAGGTGGGCACATTAAAACGAGTGTTGGGAGTTCGCCACTGGTGCATTAGTCAGATTGAATTATGTTGGCTCTTTCCAAAACAAAGTATAAAAAGCAGCTTGTAGGCACCATCTATGGTATAAAACGGTGATCTAAAACCCCTTATGCAGCATGCCCTCTATTCTAACAAAAAGCTTTGAGTGACTTCATCTTGCTCTCTTGTGGGTTTTGATGCACTCTCCCATTTTCAAACTTATCTTGTTGGAGAATGTTTACAGTACATTTTGTTTTTCGACGTAATGCGAGGCATGAAAATGTATAATTCAATCTACATATTAAAAATGAATAAACTTGGAAGACCGAAGCACACTTCTGCAATACGTACACTCTTGCAGGGCGCTAATGGTGATATATTCTATTTATTCATGTCTCTGACTTGGAAAGCTTGTTAATGAGATGTATAATAATAGCATGTCGCCTTTTATTTGGCATCCCTAGTAGTCTCTGTGCAGATTAAATTGTTGGCCTTTCAAGGGTTGCGCAGAAACATCCTCCTTTTTTGTGTGGAAAGCAATTTTCTTGTAAAGTAATGCATGCGGATCTATCCCCTTCCTGCCATCTACCTGTCCACTGTAGGTGTGTTCACGTTTGAAATGCATCGATTGACACGCATTTCTTTTGGTTTAGAAGGTTGTCATGATGGAGTGGATTCCCTTAGACTACTGGCTCTGCTAAAAGGAGCTCTCGTATGAGGTTCCCTGTTGCATTTGCCATCTAGGAATTGAGCCCTCTTTCCTCAGTTTGAGTGCTGAAGACTGCACGGGTAATTTGTCCTTCTAACTCTTGAACCATCTAACATGATTTACATCTGTTATGGTCTCCTTCCCTCACTTGTTACGAATGCCCTCCCCACTCTACCTCTACCTCCACCTCACTTCTTCTTCCTCTTCCCTAAGGGTGCGTTACGACAGACTGGTCTCCCTATCAATCTGCCTTCCCACCATCTAGTGAGATAGTTGAGTTTTAGAATAAGATATATTCCTTTATGCGGTACCTTTCTCATCCCTATTAGTTAGTCTAACCCTTTATCTCTTGTTGTCAAGCTTTCCCATCTCTCCTTTCAAATTAGTGCTTTGAGACCACCTTGTAGTGTCGTAAAACCCTATGCCAATGTTAATTATAATTTAACTGCCGCAAGACGTCCCTACAGTTAACGTTGCAGCTCTGTCACAAGCCTCTTTTCTACTTTTGCCAGTTTAAGGTCGGTTCTCTGTTCTTGAGTTTTCAAAGCCACAGTTGCTCAATCATTCTACTCTCCCATTCACAAGCTTTAGTTGCAAACCTATTCTCTGCTCCTTGCTTTTATGGCTGCCAGTGACCGACTTCTCACTTTTTTCTTCTGGCTCTCACAGGCGGTGATCTTTCAGATTGTGCTTGGGGAGCATGTTAGGGGAGGGTTGTTTGGCCTCTTACTACTCCTGTTGCTTTCTTCCTACATAAACTACAGACATAGGATTTCTGTTCCAGCTTCCTAGCCTCATACCCAACAGACACATAGTCCCCCACGCTTAGTAGGTGTACATCATGCAAGCAGAGCCACAGGAAACTATTCGTTTACTGACTTAAAGCCACTATGTGCCCCTTTGGCCCACCTTGTTGTCTTTACTTAGCAGGTGAGCTGTGGTGCTGATGGGATGTTTGGTATTGCTTGTTTATGCCTAGAATCCTAATGGTCAACAGGCATTACTGGCATAGTGATTCTCTTCCCTGTGATCTCTTCATAGTACTCATTTGTTTATCCACTGTTGTATCCCTTTAATTTACTTGTGTTCTGAATTCTATGTTCTGTATTCTTTCTCCTTAGTACGTTGCTGTCCGGTCCATTCTAACTTGGAGATCGGACCGGACAACATCATATCAGGAGTACTTGATGAATTTGTGGGTTTTCTTCTTTTGGAGTTATTCTACTCAATAAACTCCTTTATCAAGCCTTTATTGTTTCTTATTAATGTTATGAACCAATACAATATTATTCCATTAATTCTATCACTCATATTCTTCCCAACTCCCAACACCACCACTCCCTGCCGTTCCTAACCCCCCCGCCCCCTCCCACCCATTAGCTGTGCTAGATCTTCTAGATCCAGCAAAGGCCAGTATGAAGAGCTGATATCCGTTAAGGCTCCCATGATTCCTTGTGCCGAATGGGAAGGGTTCTGCTTTCTGTCCTCCATGCGTCCATAATGCTTGCTACTGATCTCTTCTCTCTTAATAGCATAGTGACTTCATTGGCTGAATGGGCTTGGCAGCACACTGTGATGACTATTCTGTGTAAATCCTAGTCCATGCTGTATACACTGCTAAATGATTGAAAGGACCAATCTTTTTACACTATGTGGCATGCTCTTCTCTGAACTCTGATACCTCTGCCTCCCTGATTCACGAACCCTTCTTCCTGGCTGCTCTGTATCTGAGAGTGCAGCCGGCATTGGTGCAATCCTGACATTGCATGTACCTGGGCTGTACGTGGCCCATGAAGCACAATAAATACAATTGTATCCGGGTCACGACTGGTGGAGAAGATGGCAGCAGCCTGCCCCAGAGCTTGATTACCATGGCAGGAGAAATCTAGTGTGATAGGCAGATGACTGACGAGGCGGGATGCCTGTCTTGGGACCAATGATGGGCGCGGCCTGGGAGACGTAGAGTCAGAGGTGAGGAAGCTGAGGCAAAGCTGGAGCGATTACAGACGAGCGCCCAGACTCTGCGGTTGTGTAGAGTGGAAGGAAACACTACCCAAAAGCATATAGTGACCGCCTGTAGGTGCCATGGGCCTGATTGGTTGCCCAGGGATACAGGCATGGAGTTGGTTAGGCCCCAAAACAGAACAGGCCCATAAAGTGGATCCAACACGGGATCTAACAAGTGGAGACACAGGGCTTGCACTATCCACAATGGGTCCTGATAACTGAAAGTGACCCCTCCGAGGGTGTGTCGAGTAAATTTGTGGAGTGGTTGAGGGACACTGGTGGATGCATTCCTAGCCAGACTTGTTGGAGATCACTACCTTGATCCTAAAGCCCGATTTGGGGACCTGTGGAGTAGCGCAGACTCCTCCATAATCGAGGAGTGGTCTCATCAACAGACCCCGCTTGATGGCTTGAGTTGAGCCTGCTGGGATGAAAAGGGGAGCACAGACGTGCTAGCTGGTACACAAGTACAGGTGTGGCATCATTTGAAAACTCCTCCCCTCTTATTGAGAGACTTCCGTATTCCCGTGTTACACGATGCGCTGCTCCAGAGGTCGTGATCTAACATCTGTATAGACAGTGTTTCAGTTGTAAAGGGGTTCAATTCCCCTGCCCTCCTACAGGGTCCTCCTCTTTTTCCTGCCTTGGGGGGTGGGGGCCCTCCACCCATGTCTGTACGGTTAGACTCTGCTCGACAATGGCCCTTTGGTTCCCAATGCTGAGCCATCATGGAGCCTGGTAGTAATTGGATTGCTTCTGGCGCTCCTGACCTGTAGAACTAGACCCTCTACAGCTTTCAGTTTAGCCACTTCAAAGCGAGATACCACCAGCCTTTATGACGGCAAACGACAAGCCTCTTCCTAATCAGACACTTCCAAGTTCGTTAAGCCCCTTCCACACAATGGCAGTCCCCAACTTGATGACTGCAACAACCCAGCGCGCACTGAAGATCCCACAGAAAGGGCCTGCTCTGTTACTGAGGCTATCCTGCAATCCACTGGTTGAGGCCGATTCTCTAGCCTAAGATTAGAAAAGTGGATGTTGCTGTTGCGCTAATCAGAGAGGACCAGTGCAGCAGGATGGACTGTGTCACTGAAGTAGAAGGCCGCATATCAGCTCTTGAGTATTTGGTGACCACCTTGCGACAAACAGTTTGGAAATTACAAAGTTCAACGGGGGATTTGCCTGCCAGAATCTAAGACACGGATGATCGTGCATGACTCAGCAATTTGCGCTCAATCAGACTTCCCCTAGAGCCTCTAGGAAACCCACCCAGAACACTTTCTGGAAACCTGGATTTGTGGCTTTTTCCCAGTGAGACAGATCTCCGCTTGTCCTCTAATTGAACAGCCCAACCGTGCCCTTAGACTGTGACTTTCCCCACCCCCATATCATTGCTTGTTTCTTGAACTATTGAGATGACTTAAGAGGAGTTAGCAAAGGCTCTTGGTAAATTTCAAACTGGCAAAACTCCAGGACCCAATAGATTCCTGGCCGAATTTTTTTAATCCTGTGTTGCCAAGCTCTAAAATCCACTGTCTGTTCTACTGATGGAGTCTGTGGTGTCCGGAAGACCGCTGCCAGAGTTTCGCATTGCAAAAAACACAGTTGATGGACAGAATGTAGAACAATGTCATACATTCACCCCAGTACAAGGATCTGGGCCTAAATCCATCGTTTTTTTGCACTCCACACCACCCTGGGTTAGACACTGGCTATATGCAAATCAGCTCTGACCCTGTGCCTCATGGGAACAGTCCAGTCCGAACTACCAAGCCATCTCTTTCCCAGACCGGAATCAAGCATCCAAGGACCGGTTTCTGGCTATCAGCAGCCTGGATAGCTTGACTCCAGTGGTGTGGAGAGCCTGGGACTCAAGTCTGAGCATACCCAGCCCACTCGGGGTGAAAATTGCAAAAAACACAGTTGATGGACAGAATGTAGAACAATGTCATACATTCACCCCAGTACAAGGATCTGGGCCTAAATCCATTGTTTTTTTGCACTTCGCATGGCAGACATTACGCTAATACACAAACCTGGGCAAGCTCCTCGACCAGTGTGCAGTGTATTGACCGATCTCCCTATTGAACTTAACGGTCAAAATCCTGGTGAAAGCCCTGTCCAATAATTTGATGACAGGAATTAACGCTCTGGTCCGAAGGGATCAATCGATGTTGTCCCAAAGGAAGTAAACTAGGTCTATTGACCGAGAGGAAAGACATCCAAAGTTCCAGTCGGAACCCTCTAACCCCTTAAAAGACCATGAGGCACATTGGTGCTTCTAAAACAATAGTACGTGGCTATTAATTACCATACAATGTGACACATTAATATCGTATGCATTACTAACGCCTGCTTATTTTCGCAGCGTATTTGTCTAGTTTTTTTATTGCATCTCACTGTAGGTCACTTTGGAGTGGTACACACAGGGCGGGACCCTGTGTTGTCCTGAAGAAGAGCTCTGTAGGTTATTTTGTAGCCCAAACCTTTGTAATTTGAATTTCAGTGACTTAAAGGACCACTACTGATCAGGGGTAGACGGAACTTGCGGAGTTTTACTCCATTGAGTTACATAAAAACTTTGCGAGATTCTGCAGAGTACCGTCCACCCCTAAAAATCCAGTAATGACAAACTAGCGGGCGTCTGTTGCCAATGCACCATCGTTGTGTGCTTTGAGGGAGCACTACTAGTAAGGTGTTTTTCTTGTGATAATGTTATTTGTGTTGAGTGGTGCGCTGTCGGCCATATTCTGACTCCGCCACCATAGCATTCACGATGTTTTGTGGGGGCGACTTAGAGTTGGAGCCGATGTCGCAAGGGATGTCAGGTCATTCAGGCAGACAGAAAATATTCCTTCTTAAATTGGTCTTAGTGAAGTGACTGTAACCCGTTCCAGTTTTTATTTTCTTATAAAGTTAATTTGAAATGCTTTCAGCCAATTTAGGATAAGTGATAAATGATCAAACTGAAACTGGACCGAATAGATAAACCAATCTGCAGTGTTATGAGGTGAGAAATGGCCTGGTCTGCATAAGCCAACTGCTGCTGTAAGGAAGAAGTAGAAAGTTACTCCAGCTGACGTAGTCGAAACCTAAATAACCCAGCTAAGGAACTTAATCGAATGGCCCGGCTCCGTTACCTGCACCGCACTGTACGAGGAATGCAATACTGCAGAGGTCACGTTTTCCCTTTCGCTTTGGGCCCATTCTGAGCCCTGGGGTGGGATGGTGCGCTGTTGCATCCTGCCTTCCTTTGCCCCGGAAGATGGCACTCATCTGCGTGCTGCTGTTTTGTGTACACCCACTCAGAGTCCTCCTGGGTCACACGGTTCTCTATGTTGGAGCTGCGCTGCTGCTGCTTCTGCAGTCTGGCATTGCGCTCTGCACAGCAGGCTACTCCGTCCTCTCTCTTCCATGCTTCTCCCCTGCAATCACACGCTGCTCTCAGCGCATGGCTACCTCCTTTCTTTATTCGTGGCAGGCCCACTCTAACATGCAGGCTATAGCATCAGGACACCTGCAAACATCCACATGTACGCCAACCCAGAAACACTTTGGTGGGCATGTCACAGGTCACAACTATTTCCTGTGAGAGCCAAAAGACTAGTACGCAAGTAATATAGTAAGAACTATGGAAAGTATTGTGTGGCCACATTACAATAGATTGGTTTGTAGGGGTGGGTGCTGGTAAACGCTACCTCGCTGCGGTTGGCAGAGTTTTTGATGAACTACACGTCCAAAGCTTAGCGGCAAAACTCTACAGACTCTGCTGGCAGTGCAAGGTATACTGCCCAACCCTACTTCTTATGTTGAGCAATATTTGCTGATGGGCCAATCTGTGATGCTCTTTATATCTTGTAGGGTAAATTACACAATCATTCCTGTTACAGTTTGTGTTACTGCAAGAAAATCAATAGAATGCTTTGTAATAAATAACGGATGTGGAGGGGTTGAGGGAACGATGGAGGAGGGGTTGGGGGAAGGAGCTGAACGCTTCTGACAGCCAGATTGAGAAGGTAAGGCCTGGGTGCAATGGAGGCACCATGGGGGTGGTGGGAGGGAAGGGATTGGGGATAGCTTAAATTCATTTTGTTTGAAGAAAAAGAGAAAAAAGGGAGTGAAACGGGTGGTTGAATTTAGTGGATGGGCTGGGGTTTAGGAGACCAAGATAAAGAGAGCGTGCAGTGTAGCTGGGAAGTAGCACAGAAGGAAGAGTATGCAAGAAACGCATGCACTCCCATTGAGTGCTTAAAGAAAAATTGGAAGGATACAAGTAATCCAGTCAAAAGAATGGTAAGCTATGCGTAAGGAGAAAGGCTAACACAAGATGACGAGTCAAGGCACTTGAGTAAGAAGAAAGCAAATCAAATGTATTGAAGAGCCAACCAATGATGAATGGACTGACTCAAAGCCAACCTATAAGTATTGGTATTATTCACAGTAGGTCTTCAACTACAGAAGCCTAAGAGTTGTCTGTAGGCGAGACCTAACAGGGTCTTTTGCCCGATAGCTTTCCTCAGGATGGTAATTTTCTGAAGACTTGAGTGAGCAGATTGTGTGAATAAGAATGCCCCAACTTTTAGGCTTTTGCATAAGTGTTGTGGTCTATGACTTGTTTACCCCTGTGTGCTGCTCAAACATGCCTCTGAAGGATTTCTTCTATTTCGGGAACTAACACTTTTGCATATTGTTTATGAGGGTGTATTTGTTCTTCCCATAGCTTTCAAGCTAGTTACATTTTGGTGCATGTGATTTTTAACATTTGTTTTCGTAGCTCTTTAACAGTTCTTTTTGCACATTGCCCAACAGTGTTTTAACTGCTTGAAGTGAATTATGTGAAGACATTTGAGACTGAAGCCAGTGACTTGTCAGTATGTCTGGATGACGCATTTAAACACATTTGTACATTATACTTTTAATTGCAAAATGTACCCTGGCACTACTTATTACTGATGTTTGCTGTCTTTATCTCTAGGACTAGTTGATGGCCTACAAGTAAAATGTCAGGGCTGGACAGGGAGCATTATCCTGGTTTTATCCTAAGTCACAATCTGTTCGTTCTTTGCCCCTCATCATTGCTTAGTTCCGGTCGCTTGCTGCATGTTTGTTTTTAAATGAGCAAATTGTTTATTATGTGAAAACTGTAGTGGCCTTTAAGCTGGCACCAAACAAATAAAGCAAGACCCTATTCGGCTTGTCTCCGTGGGCACAAGTACGCGCTGTATCTCCAGCAATTAATTCACTTCAAGTTCGTTTATTTTTTCAAAAAGTTTGGTTTTTATTTTCAGTTCAAATAGTATTCCTTGATGTTAATTCACATCGTATCGAAATTTTCATGATTTCACATCAAAATAACTTTCTTGTTCATCTTGTGGAGTAGCCTCCCAATGCATTTCGGCGCAATAGCGCCTTTATCAAGGGATCTGTAAATCAGAAATGGATTTCATTAGTGCTACCTTCTTTACACCACCCAAAACATGTTGTATAAAAGATACTCAAAATTTAACTGGGTTTCGTGTGTAGTGATACATTTTGCCCTATTTAATACAATTCAAATGAGTTTGCATGTAAAACGTGACTGTTACATATCAGACTGTTCAAGAGAAAAAAACACAAATTTAAATCACCTATGCGCGGGTTTGATACATGTTACTGAGCTCTCAATCTTGAGGGGGTTGCTACGCTTGTGCCGCAACTCGGGGGGCGGGTTTTATGCAGTGGTTAAACTAGAGCTCGCAAGATATTAGAAAATGCGGTATACCCGGTTGTAATAATTCCGCAATCCCGTTATATAAATGCTTGACTTCGAGGTCCCAACCAGGGGAAATTATCGGTATCGCTCAGTTACAAACTTTCGCTTACCTCTGATCAAAGATGAATGACGCGCTCTGGCTACCGCTCCGATGAACTCCGTTACGTTACCGCGGAGTTCTGGGCGGGAAACTAAATACAAAAACGTTCGGGGGACGGGCTACAGGAAACGCCTGTGCGTGAGGGATTTTGGGACATGTATTCCTTAAAAAAGTTTAAGGGGCAAGTAACCCAAGTCGAAAAACCAGGTCTAAATATAGTAAGCAGTTCATAAATTTCATTCATTATATATCATAAACAGATTATAGATAGCATAAAAGTTCCACTCTTTCATTAAGCCCCCCTGGCTTTAGAGAGTGCAAACGATATATCCATTGATTTTCTCTCTTGAGAAGTTGCGTTTTGTTGTTGACTCCTTCATGTCTCTCCACAATTTCCAGAATGCACGCTTTCAGTTGGGTGGTATCATGCTTGGCTTCCATAAAATGTGTCGCTACTGTCGATTTAAGCATTTTGGTCCTGATGTTACTTTTGTGCTCGTTTAATCTCACTTTTAACTTACGCTCTGTGTGACCTACGTAGTGCAGATGGCAAGGACAGCTCAATAGGTAGATGACATTCATGGTATCACATGTCCCATTAACCTTTAGGTCTATTTTTTCCTTGAACTCAGGAGGTAGTAACGTATTACCTTTAGTGATATTAGCACAATTGTGACAGTTTAAACACGGTTGTGTTCCCTTGTATATCGCAGTGCTTATACTTTTGTTAGTAGGCTTAAGCAATTGTCCTATGTTCCTAGATCTCGTGTGTGCGAACAGAGGGTATTCCGCGAATGCTCCTTTGAAATCAGGTTCCACGCGTAGAATTGACCAGTGCTTTCTGATAATGTTTTTAAATGATTGGCTAGATGTAGAAAATTTACTGACGCATGTGATACGTGATTCTTTCGTGGAGGATGTGGTGGACAATAGCTCTTCCCTTGTTACATTCTCAATTCTTTGTTTGGCTTCATCAAGTATGGGCTTGGGGTAGCCCCTTCTTTGGAATCGTGATATCATTTCATTCATTTGTTCCTCAGCTTTATCCGGTTCCGAGACCACTCTTTTAACCCTCATGAGTTGCGAGTAAGGAAGGTGCCTTTTTAATGATGGTGGGTGATAGCTTTCATACCTGAGTAAGTTGTTGCGATCGGTGTTTTTTCTGAACAAAGCAGTAGTGAATTTGTCCCCTTGTCGAGTGATTGCTACATCCAAAAAGTTAATAGTATTTTCATTAAGTTCCCAAGTGAACTGAATCCGGTCGTTGATTAGGTTGAGTTTCATTATTTCTGGTGACAGTTGTTCCTGTGTGCCTTCCCAGGCAATAAAAATGTCGTCTATAAATCTCACATAGAGCTTGATGTGCTCTTTCCAAATGTCCTGACTCAAAATGTGGGTGTCTTCAAAATCTCTCATGAATATATTAGCATATGTAGGAGCTGCCGCATTTCCCATGGATGTTCCACTCATCTGTGTGTACCATTCCTGACCATGCTTGAAATAACTGTGCATTAGGGTGAAATGCAAAAGTTCCATAAGACAAATTTTCATAAGATCATCATAGTTACTGTTTAAAAGAACTTTTTCCACTGCTTCCAGGCCTGATTGATGGGGGATTGACGTATAGAGTGCCTTCACATCGATAGTAGCCATAGTTATAGATTCTTCTTTCTTAATCACAATCGTGGACAGTTTATTTAAAAAGTCAGTGGTGTCTTTTATATATGATTGGGCTTCCTTAGCAAAAGGTTGTAGATACCTATCTAAAAACTTGCCAATTGGTTCATGGACACTGTTGCAAGTGGACACTATAGGTCTACCTGGAGGCTTCATCAAGTCTTTGTGTACTTTCGGAATCATATAGAACGACGGGCTCCGTGGTTCAGTTTGGGTCAAGAATTGTTTGGTTTTTTCAACAATAGTTCCATTCTCTAATGCTTTCGTCAATATCTGTGATAGTACTTCCTGAATTTCTTTTGTTGGATTCTGTTGCAATCTCATATATAAATCGGTATCAGCTAAATGTTCATTGATCTGAGATTCGTAGTACGTACGATCCAAGATGACAAGGGCACCTCCCTTATCCGCTCTTTGACAAATTACAGTTTCATCTTGACTGATGTTTTTGATGATATTGATTTCTCTAGATGGTATGTTGTGATGTTTTTTGTGACTAACTTGCAATTTTTGGATATCTTGTTTACATAAAGTTTCAAATAAATCTATAGCTTTGTGGCTGATGGGAGCCATGTATGTACTCTTAGATTTCAGTCCTTTGAGTTGATCTTGATCTTGAGTATCACTTTGTTTGTCCATTATAACATTATCAAAGAAATTCCTTAGACGCAATTTTCTTGTTAATTTGAACAAACTTACTTCAAGTTCCAGGGCATCAGTTCTTGTGGTGGGTATGTATGAGGTTCCTCTTTGTAGCTTTTTTATCGCATTCCTACTCAAGGGTTTGTCCGATATGTTGATGACCAAGTTTTCTTCGTCATATTGTCTTGTCATTATTTCCTCCTCCGGTTTGTTGGTTTCGTTGCGGGTGGACCTTTCTCTTTTCCTGTTCCTGTGGCCCCTCCTGGGTCTTCCCTTATATCTTGGCCTCCCTCTAAAAAAGTCTTCTCAGTGGATGTAGTAGGAATTTCCTTTGTGCGTGTTTTATTCTGTTCAGATGTTTCACTCCCTGTGGAGGAAGTGTCTGTTTGTGACGTATATCCTTTCGTTTGGCGTCTTTTCTTGGGTCAATTCTTGACCCAAACTGAACCACGGAGCCAGTCGTTCTATATGATTCCGAAAGTACACAAAGACTTGATTAAGCCTCCAGGTAGACCTATAGTGTCCACTTGCAACAGTGTCCATGAACCAATTGGCAAGTTTTTAGATAGCTCTTGGTTTCGTAGCTCTTTAACAGTTATGTATTTGTGTTATGTATTTGTGGAGATAGAGTTGGCATTTTTGAGTTACGAGGGTACTACTGTGAAGGGTCCCAAGAGTTGGTCTTATTGGACCTGTTGAATTCTTGAATCTTTTCTCTCCTGGTCCTTTATTGAACCCTTAAGGAGTCCTCCTTTCCTTTTATTCCGTGAACAAAATGCCTGCAGTGTACATCTCATTGTATGGATATACCATTTTTAGGGCTCGGGCCTGCGTCACCACAAAGTGGGGGCGGAGTTTCCGAGCTCTTATGTATTAGAAAAAAAAAAGAATTCTGAAAGGGGTCCGGGCTGCCACATTCCAGAAAGCGCGCGTTTTTTGCGTGTGGTATTTTGCCATGTGCATGGTAATTGGTCCAGGCAAGGCTGTGTTTAAGTAAGGCAGCACGCCATAGGACTTAGGAATTTGTCAATGTCCACTTCCTGCATAAAGTGTTCGGACACGCGCAGAAGAATACATAAATCCTCAATTACCAGCTGTCCGAGGTGCCGGTAATTGAAGGCAGATGGTGCTGGGAGCGTGTGCACTGCTGTGTTTTTTTTCCCTTCAGCTCTGTGTGCGGCATGAACAGCCGGCCAGCAATGTAGAGAATCACATGCATCAGATCTGGTTTTTTTAAACAATTGCGATCGCGAAAGTGATCTCTTTCTGTTCTGCTTGTTTAAACAATTGCGATCGCAAAAGTGATGCTTTCTGTGCTGCTTGTTTTTCGTATGTAATCTTGTTCTTCTACGAACTCGATGGTAGCGGAGTATCCCATCCTCGCGGTCACTTCATTAATTTTCCACGAGTCCGCCGTGTCTGTTGGCGAGTGCAGAGTGGTAGTGCAGAGTGGTAGTGCAGAGTGGTAGTGCAGAGTGGTAGTGCAGAGTGGTAGTGCAGAGTGGTAGTGCAGAGTGGTAGTGCAGAGTGGTAGTGCAGAGTGGTAGTGCAGAGTGGTAGTGCAGAGTGCGGTAGTGCAGAGTGCGGTAGTGCAGAGTGCGGTAGTGCAGAGTGCGGTAGTGCAGAGTGCGGTAGTGCAGAGTGCGGTAGTGCAGAGTGCGGTAGTGCAGTAGTGCGGTAGTGCAGTAGTGCGGTAGTGCGGTAGTGCAGAGTGCGGTAGTGCAGAGTGCGGTAGTGCGGTAGTGCGGTAGTGCGGTAGTGCGGTAGTGCGGTAGTGCGGTAGTGCGGTAGTGCGGTAGTGCGGTAGTGCAGAGTGCGGTAGTGCGGTAGTGCGGTAGTGCGGTAGTGCGGTAGTGCGGTAGTGCGGTAGTGCAGAGCGGTAGTGCGGTAGTGCAGAGTGCGGTAGTGCAGAGTGCGGTAGTGCAGAGTGCGGTAGTGCAGAGTGCGGTAGTGCAGAGTGCGGTAGTGCAGAGTGCGGTAGTGCAGAGTGCGGTAGTGCAGAGTGCGGTAGTGCAGAGTGCGGTAGTGCAGAGTGCGGTAGTGCGGTAGTGCGGTAGTGCGGTAGTGCGGTAGTGCGGTAGCGCAGAGCGCAGAGTGCGGTAGTGCGGTAGTGCGGTAGTGCGGTAGTGCAGAGTGCGGTAGTGCGGTAGTGCGGTAGTGCGGTAGTGCGGTAGTGCAGAGCGCAGAGCGCGGTAGTGCAGAGTGCGGTAGTGCGGTAGTGCAGAGTGCGGTAGTGCGGTAGTGCGGTAGTGCGGTAGTGCAGAGCGGTAGTGCGGTAGTGCAGAGCGGTAGTGCGGTAGTGCAGAGTGCGGTAGTGCAGAGTGCGGTAGTGCAGAGTGCGGTAGTGCAGAGTGCGGTAGTGCGGTAGTGCGGTAGTGCGGTAGTGCGGTAGTGCGGTAGCGCAGAGCGCAGAGCGCGGTAGTGCAGAGTGCGGTAGTGCGGTAGTGCGGTAGTGCGGTAGTGCGGTAGTGCGGTAGTGCGGTAGTGCAGAGCGGTAGTGCGGTAGTGCAGAGCGGTAGTGCGGTAGTGCAGAGCGGTAGTGCGGTAGTGCAGAGCGGTAGTGCGGTAGTGCAGAGTGGTAGTGCGGTAGTGCAGAGTGGTAGTGCGGTAGTGCAGAGCGGTAGTGCGGTAGTGCGGTAGTGCAGAGTGGTAGTGCGGTAGTGCGGTAGTGCAGAGTGGTAGTGCGGTAGTGCGGTAGTGCAGAGTGGTAGTGCGGTAGTGCGGTAGTGCAGAGTGGTAGTGCGGTAGTGCGGTAGTGCAGAGTGGTAGTGCGGTAGTGCGGTAGTGCAGAGTGGTAGTGCGGTAGTGCGGTAGTGCAGAGTGGTAGTGCGGTCGTGCGGTAGTGCAGAGTGCAGAGTGGTAGTGCGGTAGTGCAGAGTGGTAGTGCGGTAGTGCGGTAGTGCAGAGTGCAGAGTGGTAGTGCGGTAGTGCGGTAGTGCAGAGTGGTAGTGCGGTAGTGCGGTAGTGCAGAGTGGTAGTGCGGTAGTGCAGAGTGCAGAGTGGTAGTGCGGTAGTGCAGAGTGGTAGTGCGGTAGTGCGGTAGTGCAGAGTGGTAGTGCGGTAGTGCAGAGTGGTAGTGCGGTAGTGCGGTAGTGCAGAGTGCAGAGTGGTAGTGCGGTAGTGCAGAGTGCAGAGTGCAGATTGAGAGTGGTAGTGCGGTAGTGCAGAGTGCAGATTGAGAGTGGTAGTGCGGTAGTGCAGATTGAGAGTGGTAGTGCGGTAGTGCAGAGTGCAGAGTGCAGATTGAGAGTGGTAGTGCAGAGTGCAGATTGAGAGTGGTAGTGCGGTAGTGCAGAGTGGTAGTGCGGTAGTGCAGAGTGCGGTAGTGCAGAGTGGTAGTGCGGTCGTGCGGTAGTGCAGAGTGCAGAGTGGTAGTGCGGTAGTGCAGAGTGGTAGTGCGGTAGTGCGGTAGTGCAGAGTGCAGAGTGGTAGTGCGGTAGTGCGGTAGTGCAGAGTGGTAGTGCGGTAGTGCGGTAGTGCAGAGTGGTAGTGCGGTAGTGCAGAGTGCAGAGTGGTAGTGCGGTAGTGCAGAGTGGTAGTGCGGTAGTGCGGTAGTGCAGAGTGGTAGTGCGGTAGTGCAGAGTGGTAGTGCGGTAGTGCAGAGTGCAGAGTGCAGATTGAGAGTGGTAGTGCGGTAGTGCAGAGTGCAGATTGAGAGTGGTAGTGCGGTAGTGCAGATTGAGAGTGGTAGTGCGGTAGTGCAGAGTGCAGAGTGCAGATTGAGAGTGGTAGTGCAGAGTGCAGATTGAGAGTGGTAGTGCGGTAGTGCAGAGTGGTAGTGCGGTAGTGCAGAGTGCGGTAGTGCAGAGTGCGGTAGTGCAGAGTGCGGGAGTGCGAGAGTGCGAGAGTGCGGTAGTGCAGAGTGCGGTAGTGCAGAGTGCGGTAGTGCAGAGTGCGGTAGTGCAGAGTGCGGTAGTGCAGAGTGCGGTAGTGCAGAGTGCGGTAGTGCAGAGTGCGGTAGTGCAGAGTGCGGTAGTGCAGAGTGCGGTAGTGCAGAGTGCGGTAGTGCAGAGTGCGGTAGTGCGGTAGTGCAGAGTGGTAGTGCAGAGTGGTAGTGCAGAGTGCAGTAGTGCAGAGTGCAGTAGTGCAGAGTGCAGTAGTGCAGAGTGCCGTAGTGCGGTAGTGCAGTAGTGCGGTAGTGCGGTAGTGCAGAGTGGTAGTGCGGTAGTGCAGAGTGGTAGTGCGGTAGTGCAGAGTGGTAGTGCGGTAGTGCAGAGTGGTAGTGCGGTAGTGCGGTAGTGCAGAGTGGTAGTGCGGTAGTGCGGTAGTGCAGAGTGGTAGTGGGGTAAAGCGGTAGTGCAGAGTGTGGTAGTGCGGTAGTGCAGAGTGCGTAGTGCAGAGTGGTAGTGCGTAGTGCAGACTGGTAGTGCGGTAGTGCGGTAGTGCAGAGTGGTAGTGCGGTAGTGCGGTAGTGCAGAGTGGTAGTGCGGTAGTGCGGTAGTGCAGAGTGGTAGTGCGGTAGTGCAGAGTGCAGAGTGGTAGTGCGGTAGTGCGGTAGTGCAGAGTGGTAGTGCGGTAGTGCAGAGTGGTAGTGCGGTAGTGCAGAGTGGTAGTGCGGTAGTGCAGAGTGGTAGTGCAGTAGTGCAGAGTGGTAGTGCGGTAGTGCGGTAGTGCAGAGTGGTAGTGCGGTAGTGCAGAGTGCAGAGTGGTAGTGCGGTAGTGCAGAGTGGTAGTGCGGTAGTGCAGAGTGGTAGTGCAGTAGTGCAGAGTGGTAGTGCGGTAGTGCGGTAGTGCAGAGTGCAGAGTGCAGAGTGGTAGTGCGGTAGTGCGGTAGTGCAGAGTGGTAGTGCGGTAGTGCGGTAGTGCAGAGTGGTAGTGCGGTAGTGCGGTAGTGCAGAGTGGTAGTGCGGTAGTGCGGTAGTGCAGAGTGGTAGTGCGGTAGTGCAGAGTGGTAGTGCGGTAGTGCAGAGTGGTAGTGCGGTAGTGCAGAGTGGTAGTGCGGTAGTGCAGAGTGGTAGTGCGGTAGTGCAGAGTGGTAGTGCGGTAGTGCAGAGTGGTAGTGCGGTAGTGCAGAGTGGTAGTGCGGTAGTGCGGTAGTGCAGAGTGCAGAGTGCAGAGTGGTAGTGCGGTAGTGCAGAGTGCGGTAGTGCAGAGTGCAGAGTGGTAGTGCGGTAGTGCAGAGTGGTAGTGCGGTAGTGCAGAGTGGTAGTGCGGTAGTGCGGTAGTGCGGTAGTGCGGTAGTGCAGAGTGCAGAGTGCAGAGTGCGGTAGTGCAGAGTGGTAGTGCAGAGTGGTAGTGCAGAGTGCGGTAGTGCAGAGTGCTAGTGCGGTAGTGCAGAGTGCTAGTGCGGTAGTGCAGAGTGGTAGTGCGGTAGTGCAGAGTGGTAGTGCGGTAGTGCAGAGTGGTAGTGCGGTAGTGCAGAGTGGTAGTAAAGAGTGCAGAGTGGTAGTGCGGTAGTGCAGAGTGGTAGTGCGGTAGTGCGGTAGTGCAGAGTGGTAGTGCAGAGTGGTAGTGCGGTAGTGCGGTAGTGCAGAGTGCAGAGTGGTAGTGCAGAGTGGTAGTGCGGTAGTGCGGTAGTGCAGAGTGGTAGTGCGGTAGTGCAGAGTGGTAGTGCGGTAGTGCGGTAGTGCAGAGTGCAGAGTGGTAGTGCGGTAGTGCAGAGTGCAGAGTGGTAGTGCGGTAGTGCGGTAGTGCAGAGTGCAGAGTGGTAGTGCGGTAGTGCAGAGTGCAGAGTGGTAGTGCCGTAGTGCGGTAGTGCAGAGTGCAGAGTGGTGCGGTAGTGCGGTAGTGCAGAGTGCAGAGTGGTAGTGCGGTAGTGCGTTAGTGCAGAGTGGTGCGGTAGTGCGGTAGTGCAGAGTGCAGAGTGGTAGTGCGGTAGTGCAGAGTGCAGAGTGGTAGTGCGGTAGTGCAGAGTGGTAGTGGGGTAGTGCGGTAGTGCAGAGTGGTAGTGCGGTAGTGCGGTAGTGCAGAGTGGTAGTGCGGTAGTGCAGAGTGCAGATTGAGAGTGGTAGTGCCGTAGTGCAGAGTGGTAGTGCGGTAGTGCAGAGTGCAGTAGTGCAGAGTGCTAGTGCGGTAGTGCAGAGTGGTAGTGCGGTAGTGCAGAGTGGTAGTGCGGTAGTGCGGTAGTGCAGAGTGCAGAGTGGTAGTGCGGTAGTGCGGTAGTGCAGAGTGGTAGTGCGGTAGTGCAGAGTGCAGAGTGGTAGTGCGGTAGTGCGGTAGTGCAGAGTGGTAGTGCGGTAGTGCAGAGTGGTAGTGCGGTAGTGCAGAGTGGTAGTGCGGTAGTGCAGAGTGGTAGTGCGGTAGTGCAGAGTGGTAGTGCGGTAGTGCAGAGTGGTAGTGCGGTAGTGCAGAGTGGTAGTGCGGTAGTGCAGAGTGGTAGTGCGGTAGTGCAGAGTGGTAGTGCGGTAGTGCAGAGTGGTAGTGCGGTAGTGCGGTAGTGCAGAGTGCAGATTGAGAGAGGTAGTGCGGTAGTGCGGTAGTGCAGAGTGGTAGTGCGGTAGTGCGGTAGTGCAGAGTGCAGAGTGGTAGTGCGGTAGTGCAGAGTGGTAGTGCGGTAGTGCAGAGTGCAGAGTGGTAGTGCGGTAGTTCAGAGTGCAGAGTGGTAGTGCGGTAGTGCGGTAGTGCAGAGTGCAGATTGAGAGTGGTAGTGCGGGAGTGCAGAGTGCAGATTGAGAGTGGTAGTGCGGTAGTGCAGAGTGCAGATTGAGAGTGGTAGTGCGGTAGTGCGGTAGTGCAGAGTGGTAGTGCGGTAGTGCAGAGTGGTAGTGCGGTAGTGCGGTAGTGCAGAGTGGTAGTGCGGTAGTGCAGAGTGGTAGTGCGGTAGTGCGGTAGTGCAGAGTGGTAGTGCGGTAGTGCAGAGTGCAGAGTGGTAGTGCGGTAGTGCAGAGTGGTAGTGCGGTAGTGCAGAGTGCAGAGTGGTAGTGCGGTAGTGCAGAGTGCAGAGTGCAGATTGAGAGTGGTAGTGCGGTAGTGCAGAGTGCAGAGTGCAGATTGAGAGTGGTAGTGCGGTAGTGCGGTAGTGCAGAGTGCAGATTGAGAGTGGTAGTGCGGTAGTGCGGTAGTGCAGAGTGCAGATTGAGAGTGGTAGTGCGGTAGTGCAGAGTGCAGATTGAGAGTGGTAGTGCAGAGTGCCTAAAACACATTGCCATTTACAATGCCATTATCTCTAACTTAAAACAAACCCGAGCCCTAATGCATTCCTAATGCTTGTTCTGAGTGGAATTCACTACAAAGCAGGTAATTTTTTTACCCAGCATGTTGGGATGGACATCTCATGAAAACTCAAGTCCTACGCGAGATGTGTATAGGCTGTCAGTTCATGGACAAGCTGCTGGTCTTGCTCCCTCTGGAGCTCCTGGGATGTAAAGAATATATCGAGTAGACAAAATGTGAAGGTTTAAAAAAAAAAATTAAAAGTTGGCATAGTATACCAAAAAGATAATATGTGGACTGGAAGAAATAAGCGTTCATTATACTTCATTTGGAGGGGCAGTCCTAAGGGGGAGGATTTGCTTGGTTTCAGTCACTTATGTGTCTGTAAGTGAAGCTGTAGTTTTGACTGGAGAGGAAAAAATGGAATTGGTGTAATTAGGAAACTAGCAGCCTGATTCATCAAGCCGAAATCGGCTCGCAAAGGGCCAGATTCTGAGAATCTGGCCCTTTGCGAGCGCTATTTTTGCATTTGGGATTCATCATCCCAAATGCAAAAATCGGTAATAGCGATTTCGCTATTTTGCGAGGAATTACATTTAAGGAATCTCTATTTGAGATTCCTTAAATGCAATTCATCATCCATTTTAAAATTGCGAATTCGCAATTTCGGCCCGCTATTTCCCGCGAGGTCAAACCTCGTGGTAAATAGCGAAAACTTAGAAAAAAGCTTTTAAAAGCATTTTTCTAAGTTGCATGTTGCACACACACATGTCCTTTGGACATGTGTGTGCGCAACACCTGTTTCAATTTGCATTTAAGGGGTGCTACAGGGTGTCCTTTGGACACCCCTGGCACCCTTTAAATCGCTATCTTATTTGCGAGTAGCAAATTGCTAATCGCAAATAAGGAATACTCAGGAATGAATGGGGAGTTATTCCTTATTTGCGATTAGCAATTTGCTACTCGCAAATAAGGAACATGTAGGAATCGCAATTTTTATTGCAATTCCTACATGAATCCCGTTTTGCAAGTCCTTAATAGCGATTCGTTATGAATCGCTATTAGGGGCTCGCAAAACGGGAGAATGATCAGGCTGTAGGACCACTGAAAATAGAGTGATGCACACTGAGGGATACCTGTACGAGGTCGTAAATAGATGTCTTGGAAGGGGAGTTGTTTATTTTTTATTTTTATGGGGGCCTGAGATTGTTACTTAATATGATTATCTTTTGTACAGGAGTCTTAGCAGGAGTCTTCCAAATCTCTATAAACAGCTCACACAACATCAGATTTGGTTCAGGTCATACATTTTAGTGAATGAAATTTTCAAGTTTGAGTGACTAGCATGTTCTGCCATTGTAAGTAATTGACGTGGTTTTCCACTTTGACTATGTGTTTTTGTAATAAGGTGAACAGAAAGCGAGGAGTGTGGGATTTTATAAATCGTCAAGTTGTTCAATGAATGAGGAGCTTCAGAACTCTATTTGGCTTAAAAAAAAACACTTGTCCTTTTGGTGCTATGCAGTAAGATCGCAAACTATGGTAGTGTTCTCATGTCCTTGATCTGATAATAGCTTCACTGGTTATGCCAGAGCACGCATTATACCGGGGTTTGGATATTAGCATGACTCTGACTTTACCAAAATCCCTCAAGTCTGCATACAGGAACTTGGAAGTAGATGGGGAGCTGGATAGGTTCTGGATTGGAATGTCCCGTGAGTCTGTGCACACCTGCAAACGTACCTGTTCAAGGGTATTTTCCACCTACTCGCTTTCCACATTGGAAAAGGTTGGAAAATATTTCTGACAGGGGCAGAAGTTAATCTTTTTCCAGGGTGGGGTGAAACAGTGAGCAGGGAAAGCACATTTGCAATCACTTAACAGATTTTCGCATGAGCCTATAACAGCCCCTAAATTCATACGAAAATGGAATTCACAAAAGTTTGCTAGATTCTTTGGAATTCCTGAAACTTTCAAATCAGTACCAGAGCAATGATATGTACCTGCAGTGCTACTGTGATTTTCTTTAAAATTTGGATCCCCTATTTTGTTTTCGTGTTACCAATAATGGGTTTCCCTGATTTTCCTTTTTTTATGTTGACACAATTAAAACACGTTTTATTAAATGACGCTTACAGAAATTTTTTTTTTTGAAGTTACATTTTTTGTACACATTTTATTTTACAAAGTAACAATCAGTGTTCTTTCTTTCTGGCTTCCACGTATATTAGCATATAATTAGGGACCTTAGGACCATTTAAAATAGCCTAAAATTGTTAAATGTTACACACGTGTCCATGTTTGTTATATTGGACCCATGGTCAATAATATATGTTGATCTCACAGTTCAGTGCACATCCTTGGCGTGTTCACCCTAATTGTAAAGGTTACGCATTAATGAATATTGTTGAGAAGTTTGAACACCTTATGAATCTGAAATCAAATCTAGGCTTAGTGGCAAACAGTCGACTTCAAAGACCCATTCTTCAGTACTGTCTAGGGCCATAAAGCAATAGTAATTCCACACCCCTTGATGTATATTTTTCTTTCTTTTACTAAATGTGTAGCTTTATGGGTGCCATTGTATGGCAGTTTTAATGTCCACTAAGTGTTTTTGCCCAATCTGTTGGTTTCTTGGAGATACATATATTTTTCATGGAATTCAATACAAAAAAATATTTACAGTTTTTTGCACATGCCTTTTTTCTTCATAAATCTCTTTAAGTCCACATAGATTGACTGTTTTACGAATATATTAATGAGTGAAAGGTATCGCTGGATAGGTAGTCAGTTCTAGCTATTCTGTTTGTTGATTTTTCTATTTATCGTGTAAATGTGTATTACTTTGTTAGTAATCTTGTGGATGTTGATGCCATTAAAGATTCTGGGCACTGGTTTCAGTAAAAAATAGTGCCCCGATCTCCCCTCAATACTGAAAACCAAGAGTTTCTGTTGCAAGCACCTCATCTGCTTTGGGCTTTATAAGCTGCACACCAGCTGTGCTTTTTATGTGTAGAGGTGCGATTCATAAATATCCTAAAAGACTTACCTTATACCAGAGGTTACTTGAGTTCAGGTGGTTTAAAGCTGCAGGGAGTATGTAGTAGGTTGCAACATTGGACAGTGGCTCATTGTGTATCATTGAGGTTCCACGAAGGCTCCAGCACACCGATGAGAAAGCTCTAATGAGCTCTGGGTAGGTCGTATCTAATGTGATCAACAAGGTTCCACAGAATGCAAATCCTTGAAGCTGAGCTGAAGTGCCACCTTTCTTGCGTGCCTTTATATTCTCTGTGGAGATCAGGATCTTCGAACTAGCACTAGAACCGTCCAGCGATTTTTGGAGATCAAGATATCACCTGATTGATGGATTGGTTGTACAGTGCAGGAGAGCATGTCTGAATGTCTTCATCACGAGCGTTCTTTGAGTAGCTAAGATGGCCGATGTTGCCTGTGTTATTGCAAAATAGCCTTGAATCTCACGCAGGAGTTTTACTTAAGGATTTGAAGGTAGCAGTATGAATCAAAGTATTGGAGACTGACATTTCCGCTGTTACTAGAATATTTCCACGATCAGCATTTGGACCCTCGGGAAGCTTCACGGGAGACAGGCCATATTAGCCAACAGGCAAGCCAACCCCAAACTTTTGCTTCATTTGACAGAAATGTCTAACCAGGTCGGGTTCTAAAACGAAGCAGCCCTGCTGTGCTGAACACTCAAAGGGCATATGTACTTTTGATCGGTCCGTAAGGAAAGTAAACTATAATTGATTTGTGTTGTTGAAGTGAATGATGTCCAAGGAAACTCTGAGTAGAGTAAGTGTTTCTTTATTTCAGTTTCAGAAGCACCCACAACCAGACGCTCCCGCTGCATACCAGGATCTCTGACAACTGAATAACGTTGTCAGAATCCTGGCATGCCACGTTCAGCACCGGATCATGGAACATTGTTTGAAAGCATACATGACACGCGACAAGCACCCTCGAGCCAAAGTTCTAGCACGAGGATACCAATCATTGTAAACACTACAGTTGTATATATGAGAGCTTGCTGTGATCGCAGGAAATATGTTTACTGTCCGCCCTCACAGTAAGCTAAATAATGATGCGTTTCTTTTATGGGACAGAAATGCTACTTTAAAACTGCTGTTTGTTACGAAAAAGCATTCACTTGAACCTCTTGCTTTATTTTTAGAAGCATTTGGTTATGGTAAACCAGCATTTCAAACAAGTATTTTATTTTGTGGGAGCTACGTGAAATAAGGCGGAGGCCAGTTAGTTTCTAGTAGATGGATGCAGACTGGAAAAGTCCCAGATATTTCTGAAGCCTAGGTAGGTGCAATGTGATTCTTTAAATTCCAAATTGCTTAATATCCACATTACATAAAACAGATAAATATAATAAGTAAGGCAACATTAGACTCCGTTTCTGAGGCCCTGAGATCTCTTTACATAATTTATTATAATTATTTGTGGTATGTTTTTTTTTTTTAACAACTCTTTTTATTGACAGATTGCACAAAAGACGCAGCACTCTGTACCCCGGAGGGACTGCAAACAAGCATTTCTGATCATAAGCAGCGATCTAAACAGCATCTTAGAACATAACCCCTGACCCCCCGCCCACCTACCCCACCCCGTCCGCCAACACCTCCCCCCCCGGATCCCCCCCGGCACAATGTCGTTTCGGTCCTGTAGAGAAAAGAAGAAGGTTACATACATAGAGCAATGTGTACTATGTTGCCCCCATGACCCCATCACATCACTCTCTCGGTGTCTCTTGACAGCGCTGGCGGTTCCAGCCATATACCTCTGTAATCCGCCCATCGTTTCCATATTTTGTAATGTTTCCTAGGGCAGCCCCTGGCTTCAAAAACTGGCCGTTCCAACCCCATACAAAAATCAAGGCCCTTTTTCCACACCACAACCTTCGGAGCCTGGGGGTCTTTCCAGGCCTGAGCCACTTCTCGCTTCGCAACCGTAAGACCCAACTGGAGCAGATGTCTCTTACATAGATTGCCGCCTACTCCTTCGAAAACGTGGAGAAGCCCCAGTTTGGGAGTACGGGGAAGGTCCCAGCCCAGCACTTCGGATAAACAATCCCACACCCCGGTCCAAAAGCTAGCCAAATTACCACAACTCCACACCGTATGTAGGAAAGTGCCCACCTCATGACCACATCGCAAGCATTCAGGGGATTCAATCAGTCCAGCCTGCCACAATCTCTCCCTGGTGTAGTAAGCCCTATGTAGGTACTTGAATTGGATAAAGCGCAGGCGCATGGCAAAAGCCACTCCTCTTGGGGCTTCGAGGGCTTCTCGCCATTCTTCTTCCTCTAGCTCCCCCACATCCCTTTCTCAGGAATCCCGCAGCTTCTGCAGTGAGGAGGAGCAATGTGTGACCAGTGTTTGGTAGACGCAGGATATTTTCTTCTCCTCCAGGTCTCCCATGAACACTTGCCTCTATCGGGCTAAACTCGGGCAAGGAGTCCAGTCCCTCCAGGGTAGGTGTAATGGCATGACGGAATTGCAAGTACCTAAAGAACTGCATTCAGGGCATGTGAAACTCCTCCCTGAGCTCTTGAAAGGATTTAAGGGTTTGTGGTATGTTTTGACGTATAAACAAAAAATAACAATTGGTACAGTAATCGATTTGATGACGATCCTAACTTGTAAGGGCCTCCTAGCGCCCCTTGCCAAGGATATGCCAGTTTTCAGAAAGGCCTTTTGACCCAATCTCTTCTCACACTGTCAAAGGCTCCTAAGGTGCCTAATCTCTCCCTTAGTTTATACTCACTGGCCTCATTTCCCCTGGAGAAATGACCAGGTGTGAAACTGAATCTGTCCCATGTTAGTCATATTTTTGGCTTAACTCTGAATTTTGTAATGTAAAAACTACAAATGTTAGAATGCAAAGAAAAACAACCACTGACAACCCCAAAAGGTCCGGCCTTGAAAAGGGTGACCTGTTGCTTTTCCTTTTGCCAGCATATGCAATACAAATCAAAAGAAAACAAAGTAAGAAGGCTGCTATCAAAAAGTGGCAGGCATATGTTTGCAGAAAGATCAGCAAAAAAAAGGGCACTCCTTTTCTGACGGTTGTGCAAATATAATTGGGCAAAATATGGTCATTCATGGTGTAAAACAACCAGTGGAAGAAGTGGGCTGACCCATGGTGGGTGGGAGCCAATTGCACTGAAACCGTCAAATTGATGAAGAGGACTGATTGAAAACCTGTATATTATGTAATTTTACAGATAGCCTGTCGCCATGAGTTGACACAAGAAACAGCTGAGGGTGAGACTGAGAGTGGAACCAAAACTTTCTCACCTTCATAACTCTTCTGGAATGAGGAGCCGATGCTAAGGAATTGAAACAGTCATTGAATAGATTCCCGACGTGATGAACCGCTGACTTGCTTTCCAGTGTTCAGGGCTGTGTGCACCGGACCGAGTATACATTCTTGCGCATCGTACAAGCACAGGAACAACCCTGCTCAAAAGCAAATTGCCATAAATTCATCGTGCGGCGATTCCTGAATCCACGGAAAGTGCTGCCAGATGCACGCACAGTATTGAAAAGGTGCACACCGCACAGAATTTAGTGCATGCACTTTGATGTGTGCATGCACATTGGGCAGTGCTGACAACAGGACAACTTTAGCTAAGTACGTGGAAGTGTTGAGCGTATGCTTACTGTGCACTGCTGAATATTTATAGTCGAGTCGCCCCGTACACTATGCTGATCTAAGTACACGCACAAGGATAACTGTATGCTCACCGCAGAGAGCAAAGTACGTGCACTGTGACACTTGCACGATGTATTGGACAGACCACAGGCCGAGTGTGTAAAGTATGCACCATATTTAGGTCAGAGTAGATGCAAAGTCTTGATTGCATGTACATTGTAGAGCAGAGAGCGATTATGCAAACCGAGTGTATGAACAATCCCAATGCGCTCTTTGGGGGCGCGCATTGGGATATTTTACTGTGTGGGCTGGGGGCACGGGGGTGGTTTGCATCTTCAGAGGCACATCTTTAGATTTGGGGAGATTTGCCCAGTTACTAACATCTACAGTGATGTTATTATACACTCTAGACCAAGGATTCTGACTGTATTTTTCAGTATGACATGTGCTATGAAGTAAAGGTGGGAAGTACAACATAAGCCTTCGAGCCGCTAGGATTCGTGAAAAGGGGTCTGAGGAAATGCCCCCTCCCATCCAATAATGTGGACGCACAAATACCGTGCCCTGCACATCGAGAGCCATCAGCTGGGCGATAAAATATTTTTACCATGCTGAAGTCCAGCAAGTCCCTGAGTTCTTTGTCTGTCCCGACTGTGTCCATTCTCTGGTGCTGGTTCATGTTTCCAGCAGGCTCTGCGCTGGCAGTCCTGGAGAGGAGCATGTGGGGGGAGATGGTTAAAGGACGGAGGCACTGCACAGGAAACCGATACAGGGGCGAGGGGCTCAATCGGACACCACCGGCCCTCCCACCACACCTTAAGCAAACACAAAGAGCCAGGACGGAGTACTTGTGTGCCCCGATAAACACTAGAAAAGTTGTTAATAGGGTCACTTGGGGATTAAGGCGGCACGCGATCAGAGGCACAGTAGGGCTCCTTCCCTTAGGGGGGGGGGGGTTCACGTCCTTCACCAGGGCCCAGGCACATTTGATGCCCATTGTTTACAAAGTTAAACAATGTGTGCACGAAATGAGCAGGCATTTTGGTAATAGGTTATCAACTGGTGGTCACTGCGTGTACAATTTACAAAGACGAGTCTTTTCTGTGCCGCGAAACGGGACTGCGGGGGGCGGAAAGGCATGAACTGGAGTGAGGAGGCCAAGGGAATTTGCTACTCCGAGGGTATAAACCCACATTAAAAGCAGAAAGCGAAGTCTTGCGGTTTTGGCGCAAAGTGACCTTAGTTGTGTTTTTAGGGAGACTGAACACTCCGCGCAAAACTCTTAATTCACAAAATTAAGCAAGGCTTGGTCTCTCAAGAAACTGTACGTCAGACTATCCATTCAATAGTGTAGTCGGTTTGTTACGGTGGGCCACAGCTGCTGTTTGATCAGTAAAACACATCCACAATAGAGTATAAGAACAGGAAGGAAAGGAAGACGGGAAACAGGGGAGGGGACACGAGGGAGAGGAGGAGGAGGAGGAGGAGGAGCAGCGAGCAGAGGAGCTTGAAACGAGGACGGGAGAGGAGAAAGCGGTTGTCTGACGTAGACTTTTCTCTTCCCCCGACTTCCTTCTGCTGTAAAAGGTTTCTAATCTTTATGGGGCAGGCCACATAAAAATAACAAATCTTTTACAGCAGAAGGAAGTCAAGGAACCCAGTCTGAAAAGGACTGGGCTAAAAGAGAAAGAAGTACGTCACTAACACCTCCTTTCCAATGGCTGGTGACTGTGTAGCATGAACGGTGATGCCAGCCAATGGTAAAGAGGGGCGGGGCTTAACCTCGCTAGTGAAATCTACCCTCTAAACATAAGATCTCGCCAGCTCGATTGCGCAGGTGTGCAGCCATCGCAGGCCGAGACCTAAAAACGACGTACCTTTCTTAAACATACAGATTCAGGTTGTGAGTATCCAAGATTGAGCCTTAAATATAATGCAAAAATCATACAAAAAAATTTGGGAAAGTCAAATCCTTACTTTTCTTGGAAATGGCGATTTTCTACATTAACTACAATAGCAGGAGCTCGTCGTTGAAATGGAAAAATCACATAAATAAGCTATAGTGACCAATCTTCTAGTGCTTGGCTTGGTGTGAGCAGTTTGTAAACGCATGATTAGGGTTTCCTATCTGACAAAATAGCACATCCCCCTCACAGTGCTCGAGACACAGTTGCATAAGATCTTTGAAAACAATCATTTTGTAGGAGCCTACAATTAGCAGGTCACCAGGGAGAATATACTTTTGTACACAACAAAACATACAGGTCTGAAATGGTTCATTGGCTGGCAGGGAGTTGTGGTCCATCAACTGCGGCTGTTTCCAGTACAGACTTTACGTTCAGGCACGTTCCTACAACTCGGCTGCCTAGGCTAGAGGCAGTGTGCCCCGGTGCTTCGGCAAACATCCTTCTCTCAGTTCACCCACCCACCCACCCATCTTTCTACGCATCTAGTGACTTGTGACCTCAGTCACTCCTCCTTGCGTTCGTTCCGTTCATCTAACCACCTGCCACTGACTCGCACTTTATTTATCCATTCCCCATGCACACTACGTTATGTTATGTTATGTTATATTTATTTTTATATAGCGCGCGGCGACTCAAAAAGAGTATCCCGGCGCTTTAGCAGCGAGACCTAAGACGAGATAACATAACACAGCAATAAAACAAAAAAAAGGGGAGCTCAGAAAAAAAAAGGGAACAGAGCCTATGAAGTAAACAACCAGGTCTTTAGACCCTTCCTAAAAGCAAGTAGACTGGTGGCGCCCCGAAGTGTCAGCGGCAGAGAGTTCCACAGCTGTGGTGCCAGCAGTCCAAAGGAGCGACCTCCAATGCGAGCTCTTTTCACACGTGGTACCACTGCCAAGAACTGTGACTCCGATCTGAGAGCGCGGGCAGGATGATAAAAGGCCAGTCTCCTTTGGAGGTACTTCGCGCCCCCAGCATGGAGGGCTTTATAAGCCAGAGTCAGCGCTTTAAAGATGATCCGCTTGCGGATAGGCAGCCAATGTAAGGCCTGCAAGAGACCCGCAACACTGGTTCGCCTATTTAAGCCATAGATGGCTCTCGCCGCAGCGTTCTGCGCGACCTGGAGCCGCTGCAGCAAATACTCTGGCAGGCCCAGGTAGAGGACGTTAGCATAATCCATCCTGGACCCGATCAAAGCCTGCACGGTCAGTTTCCGATGTTCTTCCGATAAAAGGGGTAGAAACTTCCTCAACACCTTGAGGAGGCCAAAGCAGGTACCCGTCACCCCCAAGATCTGGGCTCTCATCGTCAGGCCCTTGTCCATCTTGACCCCCAAGTTCTTAGCAACTAAAGATGGATGGGCTGGTGGAAACATGTTGGTAGGCCACCAGGTTTGCCAGTCAGGATCAGACGCACACCCGAAGAAGAGAACCTCAGACTTCTCAGAATTGCACTTGAGGCCACTCAGATGAAACCATCTAAAGACAGCCTCAAGGCAATCCCGGATGCTCTCTCCATTAAAATCTCCTCCGCTCTTACAAGAGAAGAGGAGCTGAGTGTCGTCAGCGTAGGACACGATCCGGGCCCCGAAAGACTCCGCCAATGCCGCCAGAGGGGTCATAAAGATGTTAACCCCTTTAAAGCTAGTAAACAAACCTCCCCAGTGCTGCGCTGTCCATTATCCGGTGCTGAACTGGACGTCCAGCGGTCGCACGCAGCACTGGGGAGGTAGTGCCCGTGACGACCGTTGGCCGACGGCAGCACTTAAGGGGTTAAAGAGGGTCGGGCTCAAAATAGAGCCCTGCGGGACCCCGACACCCAATGGCGGCATCACAGCAGAGTCCGGGGAGGCCCAGACTGTTTGTCGGCGGTCAGCTAGAAATGATGAAAACCAGCTGAGCACCGTCCCCCTTAGGCCAATCTCATAGAGTCTAGAGAGGAGGCCCTCATGGGGAACGGTGTCAAAGGCCGCCGACAAGTCCAACATGACCAGCATGGCCTTGCCCCCAGAGTCCAGTACCCCTTTAATGTCTTCCGACACCTCCAGGAGCGCTGTCTCTGTGCTGAGGTTTGGACGAAAGCCCGATTGAGTGGCATGCAGAATCTCATGCGATTCCAGAAAATTGGAGAGCACTGTTTGTATATGCTTCTCCAGAATTTTCATAAGGGCTGGCAAGAGAGAGATCGGTCTATAATTGACCAATGCCGCAGGGTCAAGACCAGGCTTCTTCAGCAGGGGGATGACCATTGCCTGCTTCCAAGCTTGCGGAACCAGACCCTGGCTCAACGAGAGGTTCAAGAGTGGATTGACCAGTGGATTTAAAGCTTCCGCCATTTTTGATAGAAACTTAGCCGGGCAGGGGTCCAAGGGCGATCCAGATTTAAGCGTGCCCATAAGCCCTAAGGAAGCAGAGGCTGAAATGGGGGGGAAGATTGCCAGCAGCGGGCCTGATAGAACCGCCAGACGCGAACCGTCCTCCGTGCAGATTGACCCCACAGGTGCCACCAGATGGAAAGAGTCCTGGATAAGCTTTATCTGTACTACAACACATACAAGCTCACTATCAATGAAGCAGCACTTTCAGTGGAAACCTTTTGGGGAGAATGCAGTCAGTAGTGTATTACTACTGCCCTGTGAGGGTTTTAAGACTACTTCTGGTAGGGTGCAGCTGCTACTCTGTGTTGGCGTGGGATTTCTGCAAGTTGTATAAGACTGCAGTAAGAATGCTTCTGCTAGTCTGGGTGGGTGGTAACATTCTTCAAGTACGGTTTGACTGCTAGCCTGTGATGGTGTGAGTGCTGTCGGTATTTGGAGTCTTTCGCTTTTCCATCATTAGGGCTTTAGCAGTGATATCATGGCTGGAGACACTCTGTTTCCTGACTTAAATGCTGGAGAAGTCTTACTATTGAAACAGTACTGCAGCATTTGTGTAAAACCGGAGACACTTGGCCCCCACTTGTGAGCCTTCGTGATCCTCTTTTCCTAATTAGGCTGCCCAAAAATTGGTTGCGAGGGAGGAGATCATTAATGACCCCGATGGCCTTTTATTTACATTTGAGCACCATTGTCCAGTGACCGCTGGCAGGGCACCACTGCCTGCCAAGTGCCCTGCACAGACCCTTTGATATTGGGTACAAGTGATTGAGTTTCATTGTATAACCACGCTCTAAACTCGTTCTTCCCGTGCCTCTTGGCACTTGCAGACCCTCAACGTCTTTTCCAGGATTCTGCAAGTGGCTTCAAGTAAACCTCTCAGCAGCAGTTACTTGATTTTTCTGACACTGGTCGCAATACACCAACCTCTGTGCCACTCGGGCTCCCCTGCATGAGTGCAGCCGCAGAAGGGGAGTGGCTGTTTTTTTTATGCACATGCACTGTCGAGCAGTCCATTCCACCCTGCCGAGTCATTACTTCTGGACACAGCATTCCTCTTGGAACTAGAGAATTCAAAACACTTCATGCCTTATTTTACCGGCCATATACTCCAGCCATATGCAGCAAGGTGTGATATTGCTGTTTTTTTAAAGCAGGGACTGGAACCTCAGTTGTTGGAGCTAGTGGCGCCACAGCAAAGTGCTTTGATGGAGTAGCAAGTCTGGTTTCTTCTACTGACAAAAGGCTGGTTGAGTCAGCAATAAAATATCAGACCTACTCTGCAGTAACTGTGGGAATGTACAAACTGGTTTGAGGGGACTCCCTGTGTTATAACCATTCTTAATGGGCTCATATTGTGTCAATAGGAGTGTTTCATATCCAGTGTCCTGGTGCCACCTTCCCTTTTTACTCACACGGAGTGAAAAGAAAACCCTCCTTGATTTACACGCAACAAAATACTTAGCACAAAATTGCAAATGTACACAATGAAAAGCAGACATTTCTTCCTTAACTAGAAATTTGTGTAAGTAGGTGTTTAGGTGTTAAAATACGTTTGCAAAAGAGTTCACAGTGTTAAAACCCTTCCTACTGCTTTTGGCATGGTATACAGCATGCAAAGGCTCTTTCTACTGCATCTGACACAGTATTTGCCTTAACAATTTCTCTATCAGTTATGCTCGATGGAGCCTCTTCATAGGCAGAGTACCGCTAAGGTGGCCCAGTCAGATGCCAATAAAAAAGGTCAGCACAGGGGTAGAATCATTTACCCTCGCTCTGTCCTGCTTTGTAGAATGTTTTGTGATTGCACAAGGGGTTTACTTAAGGACTGTGTTATTGAGGTATTTTTTTTCACCTTGTTGGTAAAAAGAATGTACTTGTTTGTTATTTGGATTTTACGTACTGCCAGCTTCATTAAGCCAATTCACAATTTCCATAATGTGGGTGTAAAGGGAGAGTGACATTTTAGTTCAGCTACCATATACATTCCTATCCTATGAGAGATGGACATTGTGTTCTGCTTTGAGTTGAGGTGTTGTAAGGAGATGACCAGTAAAATGGATGTGTAAAAATGGTGGAATGCGATGGTAATTCCACTCCCTACCTGTCTGTTTGGTGGTGGTAAAAGCTTCCAGCTAGAGAAACAACCTGGATATGGACCACGACTTAAGGACGTGTGATTAGTAGTATTTCTCGTCTGCGCTGCTTGAGGGATATACTGGTGTTATTTACATCTAAGCCTCAAATCTGTGACTTGCAGAATGTAGACAATGTAGACGATGACAATCGCAGCAACATGCAGTGGTTTGTGTTTTTGTAATAAACTCGGAGTCTACCGTTGTGCTGATTCTGCTAGTGTGCAGATAGTAAATACGCGTTTTGCTTGTAGAGTTAGAACAGATCCTTTAGTTAGTGGAGTCACTGAGTGGACTAGGCACTTTAAATTGATTTGGTCTGACCAGAAAGCTATACTGAACACGGACACGTTAAGGATATGCCGAGCCTGTGGCTGGTTTCGTTCTGGAATTTGCATTGATGGGTGCTGTTGTAATTTAGCGTCATCTTTTCATTTCGTGGAGGATCAGTTTTGTACCATGCATGTGAGCACTGAGTAGAAACTTCTCCAGAAGAGACCCAGCAGGTTAAATCTGTTTAAAAAGGTATTTAAATCCAGGGCGTATGCGCAGAGAACAAATTCGCTACAGAATTAAGTTGAATTGCATGGTCAGAGCCTATTTCTGCTGCTATGCACTCTTTATTTTTTCGAACATTCTTGATGATCTCGGCTAATTCATATGAATCCAGAACCAGTAGTTATTTGCGGAGTAAATTTCATTCACTATATTTGAATGCCTTTTTAGCACAGAGAAACATTAATCTCAAGATCTCTTAACTGATAAATGTGCCTGAAATTACCTCTGGGTAAGATGTTGCACTCTTTTTTTCCCTGCTGCTAAGCATTGTAATACTATTTCCTTTAACTTGGGAAAATGGAGGATGAAAGTGCCCTTTTTAACCCCCACAACTATTAATGGGTAACTGATCAACACAAATCATGCATCAAGTGTTTGCCATGCTATGTCGTGTCGCTGTACCTGGAGAGAGCCGACGGCCTTCGAAGTCTTTTCTGCTGCTATTGTGTCACATCGATAGAAAGATACATTACTTTCTTTTGGACAGGAGCCAAATGTTGTGATTTCTTATATTAGCCATCTGCTGACCAAAACTTAGCCTGTCCAAAAATTCAGCTCATCTAACCAAACGTCTGAGCCTCCTTCTGACCAAACATTATTTAGATCTGGACAGTCCTCATTCCATAACTGCCCAGTCCTTCGCTGGTGCTGCAACCAACCTCTGCAACATGCTTCCTCTCACCCGGATCTTCTCTCCTTTAGAAGAAAAGCAAAACAAGCCTCTTTCTTTCTGCTCCTACTGAGCTAAGAGTTCAGAACCACAAACCTCCTTCGCACTCTTTGGGTCTCCTTCTTTAGAACTCAAATGTCTTGTTTGGTTCAGATTTAATTCACCATCATCTTTCTTGCCATGCCTCTTTATATGAAATGGTTCAGTTGTTATTTCTCTATACTGTTACATTCTATATTTTCCCTATAATCCTACTGATACATGTAAAGCGCATTAATGCCTATTAGCGCATGGTAAATAAGCTAATGTAGAGGTGCTCTCCATGACCGATAAGGTTTACTGCATTAGCAGGCCTCAAATACTTGAACAAGCCAGTCCTCCGCTGCATACTTCATGCCGATCGCGAAAAGCAACAGGTAACATCATGGCAACTCCCTACAGCAAGCAAAGAGGGAAACCCTACGAACCCAACAGTGAGACAATAGCAAGAATATCTCACGTTCCTGTAGATACTGAACACTGGGGGATTCCACTAGGCTTTCCTGGCCGAGTCCACAAGATCAGGACCCCAAAGAAGACCACTTTGGGAATAAATGACTATTTGGCCCTCTGGAGACAATGAGGAGCAACCTGTGGTAAGACGCCGAATGTGCAAACAAACTCGAATGTTATTAATGTCGCCGTGAAAGTACTTGTCATTCTCCAGTAGCAAAATCCTCCTTTTTTCTTTGCCTCTAGGAAGTGGCTCACAAGTGGTATGTGTTTGAAAAATTTGAGAAAAATGTGCCATTTTACTTATTAGTTGTAACAGATTAAATTAACGCAGCTATGCCTTCTGCAGTAAGGTATTGCGATGGTGTAAATTTGGGGACGAGGAAAGAAAGTCAAGTTGGATTGAAGCGGGGCAGTAAGGGGAATAATGATGAGTTTATTTTGTAGTAAGAAATGCTAGGTTAAGATTATTGCTGGTTAGTCTGTACTACCTGGAGGAAGAGATTCTCAAATTCTGCAAACAATAGATGTAAACGCATCAGTGGTTTCAGTTCGGTTGGATGTAGTATTAACATCTGGCATTTGCGGCACCACATTAATCAACTGGATCCTATGGATCCCTCCCTTTCTCATATCATTAATGCTTTGCTGCAGAGAAGGAAGCCGGCGCTTGCATTATGCTGTTGCATGGTCTCTTTAGTAAATTGCGTTCTTATCCTTTTATTTTTCTTGAGTTCATTGCTAGTGCACGTCCTGACTCTTCCCTAAGCTCTTCCTAGTACTCTCTGCTGCTTGGGGACATGATTCCTCTGCTGAATCAGTTGCATTACTCGTTCATTGTTGCGAATCAACATGGTTTTCGTATGCAGGAGCACATCTGTCACCATCCTACGTGTCATGCATGCCCTCTGGGTTGTAAATGCCATTCAAAAAATATCCTGTTAATTCTACAGCCGTGTATTATAGGACCTTCGCTCTCTATAGCAGAAGCAAATGTGTTTTGTTTTCCCTTGAATATGTTATCGACTTTCTCAAATGAACATAGTAAAAGTAGAGCTGGAGTTGGCCAAAATTCTCAGGAGGATTCCCTGTGAGTGACACAGTGAAATTACATGCTGCATTATTCATGGTAGATGCATTTACCTACCATAACCCTATAATCTCTGTTAAATTTCGCAACCAGGCACATGTTGACTTAGTATTTCGTTTCAAAACGTTACCACATCTTGAGTTTGGCTAGCTGTTGAAGATGTCTCCGTTTGCAGTACAGTCTCTCTTGCAGTTGACCACTGGTTTGTTAACCCCCCTACTCCCCCCTCCCCCCCCGATTTACCAATCTATTTGCTTGTTCCTTCACTTTTACCTATGATTGGCTGTAACAAGATCTTTATACATTGCTTAGTTTGCCCTCTCTGTCGTAGGAACTGCCTCCTCTAGTCACTGATCAATTCTCAACCCCAATGTTCCTCAAATTGTTACAGATTGATATAGTCTTGACTGGAGTTGGGGGCTAGTGTATAAGAGTTTGAGCATAGAAGTGTTCGAGGGGTTAGGGGATTGCCCTGTTTGGATCGGGAAGGGGAAATTGAATTTGGAAGTTTGGTTTGTTCCATTGGGGTAAAAAGTTGATTCCATCTTTGTGCGTACATCCATTGAACGCTTCCTAGACCAGGGTGCATAGAGAAGTGGCATACTGAGGAGAGTATCTGAAGCTTTCTACCATCTTTTAGTTGACAGAATGGCAGAGGTTTAACTACAAACTCCCTTGGTGCCATGAGGACCGCAGCATCCTATAACTCTGGATATGTTGTGGCCATTCTCATTGCACTGGGTATTGTGGAAATGTATGTTGCTGAGAGGTGGCAAAAAGTTAGTTTTGTTGTTGGCGCTGTTGCCACTAAAATAGCGTTGCTGCCACTGGGCAAGACCCCTTCAGAAGTTATTTTCTCTTGTGCACAGTTGTTTTCATGTGATATCTATTTATCAAATTATAATTTTATATATAACTCTACCCCAGTTTTCACCTGCACTGCTCTAGTCCTAGTTTTATCAGTGGCATCAGCTTATGAGGAATGCTTACTAGTAGGTTTGCTACCCCATGCAAATAGGGTATTGTAGGTGAAAATACTGTGTTTCATATACAAGCATTTCTAGATCGTAATAAAGCAGGAATTGTCATGATTGAAATATTAGATATATTTGTACCCTTTTAAAGTACTTTGAATTAGGAATTGGCGACTTTTGATTACACGCCGAGGAATCATTCTGCGTCCAACTTCCAGGAGTAGAGAGTTAAATAATTTCATTATGGACCATCATGGACTGCCCCGTTCAGTACTCTTTTGGCGCTAGTCCACATAGGTTGGGACCCAGCGTGGAATAGAAGAAGCTGGCTTGCAAAAAGCCTTTGTAATCTCCCCAGCACTGGAGATCTTAGTGGCGATGCTTCTTTTAATAAAGAGCTGCTTTCAGTAGCAAAATTGTGAATTTTTTTATGACATTGAAAGCGTCAGGTTGCATTCCGGTAACTGCGAACACCAACGACTGTTACAGTGCGGAACAAGGAACAGAATGCAAACTTTTACCATTTCAAATGGTTTATGTTAGTATTGATTTGATGGGTTGTAAGGGGGTAGTTTGATAATTAATCATTTGATGATGTAGAAGACAACCTGGTCAATAACTGAGCTGTAAATTAAATGAAAAAGAATTGAATTTAGCCAAATAAATGCTGCTTGTGGGGAAGTGAAGAGGTGAAGTGAGATAAGAGACTTGACAGGTATCAATGTCATTGACATTTAATGCATTGCACTTGTCAAACTTAATGATGATGAGTATATTTTAGTTTTTTTGCTGGCACAGGTTTAGGTCATATGTAATGGTACATCTCTAGCATGTGAACTCTCAATCCTGTCCTGATTTCTAAAGCAGCAGTTGTGTGGCTGCATTGAACGTCTTCATTTGCGTATGTGGGCACCTGTCTCTACTGCCGCTCATTGCCCTTGCTCATGGCTTCCGTAGTCGTCCTGGTTTTCTAATTTGTTCATTTGGCTCTTGCATGTTATTTCAGTAAGTCGTTAATATTTCTGCCCCAGAGAGAATTTTGCAGATTGAAAATATCGCCGGGTGATGTGGGTGAATTAATGGAAAACGAAAACTGAGAAACCACATTGAAGGAAACCAGATCGTTGAAAAACAATTTTAAGGAAAGACAATTTTAAGGAAATAAAATAAAAAAAAAACGAAAATGTAAGGACCTCTTTTAAAGGAAAGATTTTAAGGACAAATCTAAAATTGCATTAAACATGGGTAGAGTTTACGACTACTCTGGGTTTTTTGGGTTCAGGGGTAGGTAATGTTTAGGGTTATGAGGGGTGCTTGGGGGTCAGGAATAATTGGATTTCGGGCATAGACATGGGTATTTAGGGTTCAGAGATGGGGGAGATGCTTTTTAGGGCACACAGATGATTGCTGTTTAGGTGTGTGGGGAGTTTTAGGTGTCAGGGATGGGTGAAGTGTAAGGGTGTTGAAGACTTTAGGGTTCATGTATAGGTTGAGTGTGGGGCCTGTGATGGTGTTTAAGGTTTAATTCTGGATAGCGGCTGGGGTGGTCTAGAGTTTTTAGGGTTCAGATTGGGGTGGAGTTTAGATATAGAAAGGTTTTGAGTTGAAGGATGAGTAGTTTAGGGTGATGAGGAGTTCTTATGGGGCATGGATGGCTGGTATTTTATGGGCGGTGAAGGCTTTTAGGGTTAAGCAATGGGTGGAGTTTGGGTGTGCTGAAGTGTTTGAAGAGGCATGGGAAGGGTGGGGTTTGGGCATAGAAAGGAGTTTTTAAGATTCAGGAATGGGTGGAGTTGGGGTAGTGAGTGATATGGTTCAGGTAGGGTGGTTTTTTAGGGTAGAAAGGGGTGTTAGGTTTCAGGGATGAGTGTAGTTTAGGTGTGATGTGGGGTTTTATGGGGTAGAAATTGATGCCGTTTAGTTGTTGTGAGGGTTCAGCGATGGATGGTGTTTAATGGTGGTGATGGATCAGCACACTAAAAGCATCCAAAATAATTTTTACAATGTAAAAGATACAAATAGGAAGTATTGTCCGCTGCGGTAAAGCACTGAAATTAATATCTCTGACAAAACTGTTTCTGAAAGTACAACCAGCAAGCATTGCATTTACACTTAAAAACTAAGCATTCACAAGACAATTTCTACCAAAAAGAAATTCTATTAATTTGTTTCTACAAAAAGGTAAGTGCCATTCATTTAGAAATTTACGTTATATGATTTAGATGAAATGGTTTCTCAGTAGTGGTATTCCATGAAATCAGTTTTCTATGAAATCACATACGACCATCACACGATGATGTAACTGGCTCTGTGTTTTAATTCAAATGTTCAGATAAATACCTGAAACTGAGCCACTTAATCTATGTGGGAAATAGCTTTTAAATTCAAGCAATTTCTTTACTTAGGCATTAGACTTATACATTATATTCCTGCCCTGTCCCCACTGCCAATATGCAAATTATGCTGCAAATTTGTTTGGAATTGATGGTTGGACTTCAGAGGAAATATAGGTGTCTGTGAGGAAGGGGGAGGCAATCTGAAGCCTTGTGGGTGATGTGAAGTGGCGTTCTGGCACAAAATGGATCAGATCACGGAGAACGTACATATAAGGTTTTAGAAGGGGGTCTGGACCAGAGGTAAGAGTGGCTTTCAGTAATTGTGGGGCATGTGGAGTTTTTCTGGGGGAAAAGTCAGCAGAAATTAGGTGACAGAGCATAGGGGGAGGAGTTGCTCAGGCAAGTATTGCTGTCTACTTCAGCCCTTCCTTTACACACTTCTCTCTGTAACCCCTTCTCTTTCCTGCCCCTGTTATTGACATCCTACCTAACCCCGCCTTTCCTTAATGAACTTCCATCTCCAATTTTGGTTAGCCTATATCTCACCACACAAGCTTTGAGCCCTTGGAGGAAGGCGCAGAGGAGTATGGGTTCTAGAGGTTAAATGGCAATGGTTAGTGAGAATGTAGTGCAAGATGTTTTTTTCCCCTTCACAACAAATGTTATTGTTGACGGACACAATAAGCCCATGAAGTCACAGGGCAATACATTGTATTCATAGTACGGCATTAGTAAAGATGTGAACTTTGATACAATTCATTCGTCGAGAAAATGAGTATATACAAGACTGGATTAAACATAGATGAACATTATAAACAAAGAACAGCAGTGTCGCAATGTCCATGTATACGTTAACAGATAGTCTCCAATCGTGATATTTTAGCATAAATACAGTTATTCACAGTACACATGCCCAACCTTGTATCTTCAGGGCGGACCATCAGTACAATATTGCTTTGGGAATAGGCTCAAGATATAGACCCCGATAATCAGCCCACCGCTTCCATATTTTCGGGTGTTTCTGGGGACATCCCCATGCCTTAAAAATCGGAATTTCCAGCCCCACGGAGAAATCAAGGCCCTGCTTCCAGGCCCTGACAGAGGGCGGGGAAGTCGCTTTCCAAGCCTTAGCAATGTTGTGCTTAGCCAGAGTTTGCCCTAGAAATAGCAGGTGTCTTTTCTATCTATTACCTCTGATCCCTTCGGTGACGTGAAGCATAGTTAAGCGTGGTGACCGTGGAACATCCCACCCCAGAACCTCAGAGAGACCAGTCAGCACCCCACGCCAAAACAGCGATAAAGCAGTAGAGTCCCATATCGTGTGGAGGAAGGTGCCCTCTGCCAAACCGCAGCATAGGCATAAGGGAGATGCAATCATCCCAGCGTGCCAATCCTGTAGCAAGTAAAGTATACCCGGCAGAGGTATTTGAATTGTAGTAGTCGAAGGCGCTCCGCAATGGCCGCACCGCGCGGGGTTCAAGAGACTCAACCCAGTCGTCCTCGTCAAGTGCACCCATGTCCTCCTACCAGGCCTCTCTGGTCTTGTGGAATCTAGTGTGGCTATTAGTGACTATAGTGCGGTATAATGCTGTGATTTTGTGTGCGCCCATCGCACCTAAAAACACCTTGGCCTCAATGTCAGGAATGGTGTCTTGCAGAGCAAGGAATGGGAAGAATGTGTGGCAAAATTGCAGATACCTATAAAATTGGGATCGGGGCATTTGAAAGTCAGATTGTAGCTGTTGGAAGGACTTAAGGGTCTGGCCATGAAGGATATCGCCAACCTAGTGCAAGATGTTTTAGTAGGGCTGGTTCCATGGTACCATATTTACATAAAAAAGGGTGTCTGCAAATCCAAACCCAGGCCAAGAGATGGTTTTTGCAAGTCAGTCTTCAAATTTCAGCTGCACATTTGGTAAACTTGCCAACCAAGTCATTTTAGCCTTTTTCTGTTTAATTTTTCGAAATATTTGACTTTTTAAATTATTTTTAATATTGCACTGTTGGAAAGTATCCACTCATAGCAATATGTATTGAAGCCTAAACAATTGCCTTGGAAAAACAAATGGCAGCTTTGGCAAAGTTTAAACCTTTTTGGAAATGTTTTAAAGGTTGATGAGCATATATATTTTAAATAATACATTTGGAAAGGGATAATCTATGGTACCCCTGTCCCTCTGAACATAGGAAATGCAAAGATGGACGGAGCACTGAAGCTTTTCATGTCCCCCCAGTCACAGATCTGGGTCGAATCCATCATCGTTCTTTAGCTCACTTCACCACCCCAGTTCAGACCCAGCCATATGCAAATCCGTCTTGGCCCTGTTCCTCATGGGAACAGTCCAGCCCGAACGGCCAAGCCAGGTCTACCCTGGACCGTAAACAAGCATCCTGGGACCGGTATCGGGGGTAACAACACTCATCGGCCAGATTTAGATCTTGGCGGGTTACTCAGTCACAACGGTGACTGATATCCCGTCCATTGACATATAAATCCCATAGGATATAATGAGATTTATATGTCGGCGTACAGTGTATCCGTCACGGTTGTGACGGAGTAACCTGTCCACCAAGATCTACATCAGACCCATAGTCTTTGTTGATTTCTCATCCTTACCACCTCTAGTGCTGTTGGGGTGTATGTTTCTTAGGTGCTCCACTTCCTGGTCCATGTTGAATTTACCGGTTTCTTGGCACATAACTAATTTGGGCACTTATTTTTTGGGGAGTTTTATATAGCTCAAACTTGACCCGAAGGTATTGGAGCTCTTTGCGTGAGCCCCAGTTGTGTTACAGGTGGACACGTCCATTTTGTTATGCCATGGGAGATTACGTGATTTGTCCGGAATCACAGAATGTTGAGCGTTCCTGCCAAACTCTGACCCTGTTCCCCAGCTTTGAGGTTAAATGCTATAGCGGTTAGGCTACATCCTCTCCTATGTTATTACCGAAAACAGTGAAGATTGTGAAATACTGCTCTAGAGTGCAGTAAAGCCAACTGTGGGTTTCGAGCAAAGTCCAAGCAATAAATAAAATTTGGCAAAATTCTCTATCTTGTTAAATTTTCTGCACCTCAAAGATAGAGGTCAAATATTAGGCTATGTCTCCTAATGCTGATGTTGTTTTGAAGCTGGGGACTGGTGTTTACAAATTGCTCTCTCTTTGCAGACAAAAAAAGAAAAAGTAAATTTGTGAAAATCTGCTGGAGTACATAAAGTGTGAAATTAAAGCGTGTAGTGTTAGGATTTTACTTTTGTTGTCACACAAAAAAATGTATATACCTGAAATTTAACTGTACACATTCAACAGTCAGGAATACAAGCCTATTAAGCACATTATTTTGCCATTCTGAAGTGTAATAGAAACAAAGATTTAAATATGATCAGACAAATCAAGAGTCTTTACTGGGTGATCCACAAATAATAAATATTCTCTGAAACAAGATTTCCGCACCATATTTGTGTGCAGTATAGCTTTATCAATAACATTGCATGTCTGTGCAAATTTAATGATCTTTCAATCGAAAATATTCTGTCTGTAAATGAGTGTGCTACCACATGATGCTTCCGTTACATTAAAAAGTAGTCTCACTTATGCTCATTAAAGCTAAGTCGGCCGCAAAAGTTTTTTGGACTAAAATGTGGTTTGTGTTTCTAAAACATTTGGGAAGCATTGCTGTAGAGGATAACTTGCTACGCCACCATGGTTTGGAGTTAGACCCATGACCTTTGCATCAAAAGCACACACATACAGACACCCACTTCTAACAAATATGCATGAACACAACAAGGGTATTTTACTGCTTGAACTTTAAATGGACATCACACTCATGCTAGCGTGGCAGAAATTGAAGTCTGCAGATGACAGAAAGATGGTTATAATAGAGTAGTGTCATCCTGAATCTAGGAGAAACGAAGAGGAGACTGACCGGTAGCTTGGATGATGGTCACTGAGTAGGCAACGGAATATGTGGAAATGGGGATGTAGGATGTTTGGTTTCCTTTAAGTGTGTAGGAGAGCACATGCACACATGGTCAGTGACAGCTACCGCCCCCTCCCTGTGGACCCACATCAACCCAGAACACATTGACACGAAACATAATGGTCTTTGGAAGGCGGGGGATCACAAGACCCCCCGGCCGTATTTATTAAGATGCAAAATAATAAAATTGTTAAACAAAAAGATACAAATTTATGCAAAACATTCAGGGATATTAGATACAATCATATCAACAAGTATGATAGGCTAACCTTAACAAGATTCTAATACAGCTTGTTTCCTAACCGAATCTAACATCCTTCTCTGAAATTTTGCATACTAACATTCTGGCCATATGGCGAGGTCGCTAACCGGTGTCAGGTCTTACTAGCTGCGCCCTTACCGCAGGTGCGCATGCGCAGCCGAGCCCGTTAATTACTCGGTCCACGCCGTGAACTCCATTTACCCACTAAAGGAGGGCCCTTACTCTGCGCCATTTGCTGACGTCATGAGTACGCGCGGGGTGGCTACCAGCCTAAGGACAGCGTGACTCCCCTACCCGCGCCCCTTTGAAGCACCAGTTATACCTGCCCCTGAAGTTCTAGGAGGGGCCAGTGACCCCTCCCCCTGGACAGACACCAGACCTTAAAATAGCTGTTCACCGGTCATGACCTTACCGCATGTCCATACCCTAAGAAATACGACGACCTGTGGGGAAAAGGAAAGTACTAAAGGACAACTACACTATCTAAATCAACATGTCATGACATACCATCGTCGGGCTACTAGGGGAAAAAAGGCCTAAACAAAATTGCAACCGACCTTTATACTTCGACACCACTTTCGAAACGGGAACTAAACAATTATTGCATGTCAATACACACAATAAACAGGTCTACAATATGCACAAACACCGCAAAGTTCCAGGGATGGAGGGTGGGGAAAATTAGGAAGCCCCGAGCGCGGGGCACGACCAGTGTGGAGGAGCATCCAGGCAACAAGGGGCCACCTGAGCGCTCCCCCCTCCTTTATTCCCGGGGTCGCGGGGAGGGGGCGGCACGCCCCCTCCCCCTGCCCCTCAGCAGCCCGCCCCCCCCGTCCCGTCCCGGAAGTCTGCACAACGCCTTCCGGGTCAGGGGTCGGGTGCCAGCCAACCAGTGGTGTGGCGCGCACCCCCGCGTCATCACTGGACGCCGGGAGGTCACGCCCCACCACTGGAAGGCAAGGGGAGAGGGGGTCGCCGCACCGCCATGTGGGCAGGGGGGCCGAGGGCCCCCCCTTTTCAACTGCTCCATGCTGAAACCTGAATTGTGCTAAGCAATGGCGGCATGCAGTGGCGGCCCCCACGACATGAAGATGGGTGTGCGGGAGGGAAAGAGGGATGGACGGACAGACCGACGGACGGACGGACAGACGGATGGGTGGGCCGGCGGAGTGGTAATGGGAAAGGAAACATTCTAATTTTTAAAACATTCCTTTTCCCTGCAGCCTCAGACGGCTGCCGCACAGGCTCTAAGCTCTCCCAGCAGTCTCTGGGAAGGCAGAGGTTGCTCAGCAAAGCTTGGTGCTGCTCTCCTGCCACGAGAGCAGCGCCAGGATTGGTCTGAGTGGCCTGCTCTGCCGATCAGACACTGCCTGTGGGCCTGCAGCATTTCTCCAACCCGGCTATGAACACAGTTGGGTTGGAGAAATAGATGTGCGCATGTATGTTTGGTCGGCCAACATATATGTACACTTTTAAATACCACCACCTGCCTGTCATGGCCCGGTCCTGCCCCACACACGTGTCCGAATCAGTCAAAGAAAAATACAATTATATTGTTTCATTATTTCATTTTTCTGTGTCTGACACGGACGATTGGGGCGACACTCCTCCGCCAATTACGGAGGAGCCACCCTGGCAGCATGTTAAGACAAGCATGCACAAGTGTTCATGTGTTAGCAAAGTGTATCTGACAGAGGAAGAATCCGGTAGATTTAAAATAATCTTTTATGCATGCCATACATGCATTCAATTAGAGGCACCCAAAGAACCAGTAGCATTAGGTTATGGAGAAATACTCCTCGGGGCTGAGATAAGATGTGATTGACAAAGTCTGAAGCCAAGAGCTAAAAGAGGCTGGTTAAGAAAAAGCCAATTGTGGAAATGGAGGGACCCAAAGCCCACTGTATGTATATTAGAAACAATGTGTCTTAGAGGGCTGCATTTCGAACACCTAAAAAGGTTCCAATTAACATCAGTGTTGGGCCTCTTCCTTGTCTTTTGTGCCTTTGGAGAAGGAATGTGATGGTGTTACATTGACAAGGCAGCTATTTTGGAAAGGATACGGAAAGATTTTGCTTTTACTTTTAACCCTGTGTCTGGATCAGTGAAAGTAGAATACAGGAACTGAAGTTTCACACATCCTTGTTGCTACAAGCCACGCACGCTATGCAATGGATACGTTTGCCTTTGTGGTTTCTGTCCTGCACTTTGATCGGTTTTTGCGTGCTGACTTTTTAGTTTTTCTTAAAACGTAAGTTTTTCCCTAATTTGGCTTGGGCATTAGATGTTTGTTTGTTCCCACAACTTGGTCGGATAACCAGAGGCGTTTTAAGGCATGGGCAAAGTGGGTTCTGGCCCTGTGCCCCAGTCTTTCGAGGGCCCCCTGTTAGAGCCACCTTTGTTCGACAGAGTGTCTTGCCCTAATGATATTGAATGATTCTTAACCCCTTCCACGCTCATGACGAGCTGAGCTCGTCATGAGTTGCGCCGCTCGCACGCCCATGACGAGCTCAGCTCGTCATGTAACGCGGTATTTTTAAAAAGTCAGTGCACAGCGGGAAAACCGCTAGCGCTGATGCGGTTAAACAGATTATTTTAAATACTGTTTTCCTTTAATTTATTTTTAATGTGGATGATGTGTGAGAGTCTATTACAGACATTTTGCAGAGAAATGTTGTGTTTATTTTTCATCCAACATCCATCATATATAAAAAAAAAATGGGGGGGTCTCAGAGGTTGTTTCCAATAATATTAATCATAAATTCAGACCTGTTCTTTACAGCGCCCCCAAAATAGGTTGGGCCCAGGGCCCCCAAAATCATTAAGATGTCCCTGCGGATAACTAAATCCAAATGGCGGTGTGAATGAAAGGTTATCTAGTTAGGCTTTGAGAAGAGGAGGTATGCTATCTTTGGACAAAGAGAGAGGTGGAGTGGTGTAAGAGTTTGAAGTATGCAAATAAAAACCATTCTTTCTACAGTTTGTTGCAAAAGCCAGTGAGC
Source organism: Lissotriton helveticus (assembly GCF_964261635.1). Taxonomy (NCBI): domain Eukaryota; kingdom Metazoa; phylum Chordata; class Amphibia; order Caudata; family Salamandridae; genus Lissotriton; species Lissotriton helveticus. The sequence goes on from NC_136059.1 coordinate 1,200,805,885, forward strand.
GTTTTTTGTGATGTACATTTATTGCCAGTGAAAGCTGCCTTGTATAACTACAAATTATAGAATACTCACAATAGACTTAGTACGATCCTTGCCGGAGGTTGCGGCCTACTGGTGTCTATGAAGTACTTTAATGAAGATATCACAGATTTTTGAAGTTCCTGAGGATATGCTCTCAGGGCTTGCCATAAGACTTGCACTCCTAGGTGCCTGGGTCCGGACGTTTAGAAGCTGTCATGGCTCCATATGCAAATCCTGTATATTTGTGGCCAGTGAAGAGTTTTAAGTCCTCATGATGGAGGCACATATAAACGTGTGGCTGTGCCAGCTATGGGGACTGGTACAGATTCAATGCAAACGCCTTTTTGAAACCTGAAAAAACTTTCTCCATATTTGCATCATTATAGCCAAAATGTTGTGCTTTTGTCGGGGTTTGTTGAAAAACGATGAACTAGAACGTAGTGCAGAGAAATAATCAACATGGCCAATGATTGGCCTCAGTTGTATATAGGAAGGCTCCAGCCCTCCCATGAAAGTGTTTTATTTTCAAATGTATTTGTGAATTACATAAATAATGAAACATTTCATTTATTTGTTTGATAAATGCTTGTTTCTGGATTTTTTGTGTGTATTGTTTTGCGGTTCAAATAATTTGAGGTGCTTAGACCAGGGTCCCTGTCTTCCGGTAATGACTCAGTAGGGGTCACCGGATTCCAGTAATGATTCAATGAAGGTCCCCGCATTTTAATAATGATTAATTGGGGCAGGTGGGCCCATCATCCCATTAATGATTCAGTGAAGGTCCCTGCATTCCAATAATGTTTCATTGGGGGGTGTAGGGGCCCATCATTCCAATAATGATTCAGGGAAGGTCCCTGCATTCCAATACTGTTTCATTGGGGGGTGTAGGGGCCCAGCATTCCAATAATGATTCAGTGGAGGTCTATGGGTTCCAGTAATTAAGTGGGGGTCAACAGAAGTCGTTACCTATTTAGTGATGTTTGTTTCCTCCTGTGTGCGTTGTGGTACAAAAGACAGACCCAATGGAAATCGGACCCTAGGAAAACGTGTTGGTACAGAACACACATCCGCACTAGCAATACTTGTTCTTGGACTTAGTCATATGCTGCACAATTCCTAACTCATATTTTTATTTTTTATTTTACAGAGTTTTGTATAGCGTGAACTAGACCCGAATCGGGTATTGGAGAGCTTTACATAGTACCAGTTGCATTACATGAGGACACATTCATTTTTTTTTTGTTAGGCACAGGTAGATTAAGTGATTTGCCCAGAATCACAGGATGTTCAGCGTCATTGCCGAGACTCGAACCCAATTCCCCGGATTCGAGGTAGACTGCCCTAGCCGTCAGGCCAACTCCTCTCCCCAATTGGTGCAAGAGGACAAGACTAACACGTGTCACCATGTTCATTGCCCTAGATGGGTCTACTGCACTGAGTTTAGAGTATCATATCAGTCGCAAAGGATCTATTCAGTTAGGGCAGAGTTTGCAGGGGGTGTGCAACAATTCAGCTCCTTGACTTGGTGCACAAGTCTAACTAGAAAGCAAATACGTGCTTAAGAGAAGAGGGAGCCCTGAGTTACATTTTATTAACGTTGACAGTGAAGTTTTGTGTGGTGAATCCTATGCACAGAACATTGGATCAGCTTAAATTAATATATATATTATTTTGTTGTTAAAACATTTGAATAGTCAATATTTATTACAGACAGAATACATATTTTGTAATTTGTAATTGTATTTGTAGAGCGCAACTGGCGCTCCGGAAGGAGCATCCTGGCGCTGGATTGATAGTATGCAATCAGTTACCTAAGCTGAATTAGATGGCGGCCATGACATATTCGTCTGGGAGATTGAAAATCCAGGTTTTTAGTTGCTTCCTAAACTGGGTTTCTTGAGTCTGGGACCGGAGATTTTTGGGCATGGAGTTCCAGGCTCTGGAGGACAGATAAGTCAGAGTTTTGCCACCTTTGGTTTTGAGGTTGAATTTAGCTAGTTTTATCAGATTGTCATTGGAGGATCGTAGGGTCCTGGAAGGGTTGTAGTGGGGTGTAACGCCTGGTTAGATACTTAGGACCTGTGTAATTGAATGCCCAAAATGCGATGATTAGAATCTTAAAAAGTATCCTTTTATGCAGAGGTAGCCAATGAAGAGTTTTCAAGGCAGCTGATGCTGAGGATTTCCTGGGTAGTTTTAATACTAATCTGGCTGCTGAGTGTTGAACACTTTGGAGTTTTTTCAGTGTAGATTTTTTCACTCCTGCCATCAGACCATTGCAATAGTCTAGGCGGGCGAGGATTAGAGCCACTGCTACCGCCTTTCTTGATTCAGTGGGCAAGAAGTCGAAGAACTTTTTAAGAGATTTTATGATACCAAAGCTGCATCCTGCCACATTCCTGACATGTTGGTCAAAGGATAACTCAGTGTCAAACAAGACTCCGAGATTTCTTGCTGTCACTACAGTTTGAGGGGGAGCGGTGGAGTCTTCTGGCCACCAAAGGCTGGGACAGAAATTGACATTTTTTCCCATTGGGAGGATTTCTGTCTTGCTGGCGTTACATTTAAGATGGTTTTTTTCCATCCAGTGGAAAACGTCCTTCAGGCAATTTTTAAGATTTTGTTCAGCATCAGTGGAATTTTCCTCTAATGGCACAATGAGTTGAGTATGCGAAGGAGGCACTACAGGTCCAGAGCAGGCTCTACCCAGAAATGCTGGTCAAGCCCTTGCCACCTCCCAACCTTGAGGTCTGACTGAGCAAAAACTAGCGTGGTCTTGAGAAGGGAATCCCCCTCTCACACATAGATACACTTTAGGGCGTGTAGACACATAGTCCCAACTACACTCCCACTAGTTTACCTACACTCACCTTTTTATTTAGGTCCTGAAGAAAGCCAGTCTAGTCATAAGGCACTGGCTGAAACATGTTGACCCACTGGATGTGACTGGTCGTAACTCGCCTCTCACATCCCCTTGCCTTATTTTTAACCGCTGACGGAGGCCCAGGTATTAAAGTCTAATTCACCCTCGGGTACTGGGACCACCGTCTAGCCGTTTTAACATCACTCTCTTATCCTTCATCACTGCACACTCAGCAATATACCAGCTCCGCTGTAGTCAGGCGTTGAAGCACACCCGGGGCACGCTAGGTGCTACTGGGTGGGCCCGATGATGAAGCATGCCACCAACTAGGTTGGTGGGTGAGGGCTTTATGAACACACCTGCAAGGTGTTCCCACTCCGTGACAAAACACACCAGAGTCTTCCCCCTCCCCTAAATAACTTTTGTAAAACAAAGTAATTTTAGCTAGTCTCATTTTGATTAAACCGCACAATGAGTTGAGTGTCATAGGCGTACGAAGTTACTAGTATGCCGAATGATTCAATCGGGGAGATAAGTGGGATCAAATAAACATTAAAAAGTAGAGGGCTCAGAATAGAGCCCTGAGGGACTCCAGACCGAACCATTTTCTCTTTAGAGAGGAAAGGGCCCAAGGCAATGGTTTGGGATCTATCTGTTAAAAAGGATGTTATCCACGCTAGAACCACGTCTGAGATACCAATATCTTTTAATCTACCCAACAGTATAGAGTGTGAGATGGTATCGAACGCTGCTGTGAGGTCCAATAGAATCAGCACGCCGTTCTTTCTTTGATCCTGTAGCAGCTTTATGGAGTCTGTCAATTCAATCCGTGCTGTTTCCGTAGAATGATGAGGGCGGAAACCTGACTGTTGGGGATGGAGGACGTTGTATGTTTCTATATGGCATTTTAGTTCTTTATATACCATCTGTTCAGTGATTTTTCCCAAGACTGGGAGGAGTGATATTGGGCGTAGATTGGTGAGGTCTGAGGGTGATTTATTAGGCGTTTTCCTCAAGGGCTTTACAATTCCCTGTTTCCATTCACGTGGGACTATCCCTGTATTGAGGGAAGAGTTTACAATCTTATTTATGATGGGATTCACCACATCAATTAGATGATGAAGAATTCTTGGGGGGCAGGGGTCCGAGGGAGCTCCTGATTTACAGGCTAGGATTACTTCACGTGTTTGGGATAAACTGACCGGTGAGAAAATTTTAAGACTTCCAATTGTGTTTTCTCCCTGATCAGAGAGGGTAGAAGTCTGAGGGACTCGGTGTATAGGAAAGTTTTTCTGTATTAAGTCAATTTTCTCCTCAAAGAAGTCAGCTATTTGATTGCAGAAATCTTGGGATGGAGGTATTACGGGCTGTAACGTTCTGGGGTGGGTGAAAGTCTTCACTATCGAAAACAAAGTTTTTTGTTTTTGTTTAGCTTCCTTGATGGCATTAATATAGAAATCTTTCTTGGCAATTTTTATGCTGGAATGATATATCTTCCTCAGCTGGATATAAGAGTTTCTGTCTGCCATGTCGTAAGTTTTACGCCAATTGCGTTCGCCTTTTTTACATAGTAGGTGGGCTTTGGCTAAATCTGGAGTAAACCAGGGGGCATTTGTCTTGCCTCTTTTCTCCATTCTTCGGGGACGTTTGAGTGGAACACGTACTTTAATCTCATGCTGCATCCAGCTCTGGAAGCTTTTTGAGTCATGTTCTACGTCACCAGTCAGACTAGGAATCTGTATTTGAGTGATAGGCTTAAGCTTGAAACCTTCCTCTACCATTTTCCAGTTAACATAGTTCTCTGAATGTGAACTGGATTTAATTAGATTCTGGGGGCGTGAGGTTCTGATGCAAAATGGGATCTGACTATGATCTGTCCAGATTTGTGCGACAGAAGATTGGGTTTCTAGAAGGGGAAAGTTAGTGCATACCCCATCTAATATGTGTCCAGCTTGATGTGTGGGCTGTTTAACCCGTTGTTGAAGGTTAAAAATTTCCAAGGTCTGATGAAAATTAAGTGCCTGTAAGTCAGCTTTAAATTCTAGGTGCAAATTAAAATCACCCAGGAGAGTAAAGTGTGGGTATCGGATGAGGAGCTGACCTAAGGAGTCACTAAGAGAATCTAGGAATCTGGTTGCACAGCCCGGGGGGGCGGTAGATTAGTCCTCCTGAGAAGGAGGAGGTCTCGTTCAGTTTGATGGAAAAACCTAGGCCTTCTATACCTTTGAGGGGTTCTAAGTTGAATGTGTGGCATTTGAAGTGGTTTCTTAACACCAAGGCAACTCCTCCACCTCTCCCCTTCAGTCTGTCCTGCCTGAGGATGGTATAGCCTTGAGGGAGGGCGATGGCTAGGTCAGGGTTACTATTATCAGTTAGCCAGGTTTCGGTTATGAGGAGGCAATCTAGGTCTAACTCCAGGATGAGATCATTTATATCTTGGCTATGGTTACACATGGAGCGAGCGTTGATCATCCCTCCTTTAAAATGTGAAATATTATCGACCAAATTGATTAGGGGAGCTTTTGTCTTGGACGGGGACCAGGAGGAGGTCCACCTGCAAAGCTTACAGCTAAAGGGCCCTTTGATGTTATTCATTTCAACCTTACAAGTACAACTGTTTTCTATACGTAGACTTTGGAGAAAGTTGGCCTGGTACCTTCTGATGGAAGGTTCTTGTCCAGAGTGTCCTGCGCCTGTCGTGGTCCGGGCGCAGACGGGCTTGCCTTAGGCGCGCCTTCGGCGCGCAAACGGCGCTCCCGCTGCGCTCGTCCGCTGCGCTTCCTGAAAATGCACATATTTAGTGTGGGCGGGGGGGGGGGCGTGGCCTCGAGGGGGCGTGGCCTGTGAGCACGCCGGCGATGGCGGCCGCTGAAGTTACAATGTCCGCAACAGCGATCAAATCGGCTGTGCGGGATGCTGGAAATGGGCTTCTGCCCCAAGAGAGAGCAAAGGAGGTATGCTTCGTTAAAAAACAATAAATTCAAGTGACATTCAAAATTTTCTTAAAAAGTGATTGCGTACCACCAGCTCCCGGCTTCCGCCTCAGGAGTGGGTTCCAAGTAGGTGAGGACGCTTGTTGTCAGCGCCTTATATGCTGGGCGGGGGGGGTGGGGGCGTGGCCTCTAGGGGGCGTGGCCTGTGAGCACGCCGGCGATGGCGGCCGCTAAAGTTACAATGTCCGCAACAGCGATCAAATCGGCTGTGCGGGATGCTGGAAATGGGCTTCTGCCCCAAGAGAGAGCAAAGGAGGTATGCTTCGTTAAAATACAATAAATTCAAGTGACAGTCAAACATTTTTTTTAAAGTGATTGCGTACCACCAGCTCCCGGCTTCCGCCTCAGGAGTGGGTTCCAAGTAGGAGTCTGAGCTGTATGATAGTTCCAAAACATTATTTTTTTTCCTTTTTTATTTAAAAGATTGGGGTTCATATTATCCAATTGCACTGCTCACATAACTTCCATATCAGTGAGAATGGAAACAGTTGACATTTAGGGGCTACCGCTCCTATCACTTATTAATGTGTTGGAACATGATGCATGTTCTGTGCTCTGTAACACCTGCATTTCTTATACTGCCTTTCAAATGTACATTTGTTTAGTGGGCTATATGTATGTAAAATATGGTACTGCAGTTGTAACAACCGCTTTCACGTTCATCCTTTCCAATGGACGTTTTCAAATGCAACCTCTTGAACTGCTAATGTTGATGTAAGGATATATATAATACACGTTAAGCGATACAGCCATTTAACAACGACATTTTGCCCATCACAAAATATGTTCTTTTAATTTCGGAGGCACTGCAGGGGGTGCTATGGCTGTGTTGCCTATAAAACTGTCTAATTTGAGAGGATTTTAGTTTTAATAGAATACCCTTTTGCGTAAGTCTTTCAGTTTGATACCAATCTACTGAGTTCAATGCTTATCAGCCAGTATAAAATAGTACTTATGAACGTATGTTAATGGAACGTTCTGCTTATAAAACAAAATATGAAAACCACTGAAGGGCCCCAGTTATGGTTAGTTACACTACCATAACCATTTATTCAAACGCCCCTGTTTTTATGGCTCACACATATACTTGCGGTTGTCCTTCCAAATAAGAGGCATTTCCTTTTAAATATACTGAGAGTTAATACTACTGCTTTTGTGAATCAGGTCTCGTCAGCGGCGGCCCCCAAACTGTTGAATGCTCTGACTGTACAGATTCGGGAATAATCTTCCCTCGCACTTTTCAGGAAAAACTTGAAAGCACAGCTTTTTAATCAACCTTAGCTCTGCAGCTTCTAAACCAAATTTTAAGATTCACATCAGGAAACCTTTTTGCTGAACGATTCTCTGCATAAATGACCTAAAGATAAATCTAACTTCCACCACACCAATCTCTTACTGACCTTCTACATGTCCGTATGAATGGCACCAAGTATTATATCATAAATGGCACTGTTCAACACAACATTTTTTATGTGCTTCTGATCTATTTTCGAACAATTTCAACCTGTTTGTTGTGTTGTGCATTTTCGGGAAATTGACAGGGCTGCATGTATTGGAGATATTTCTTTAAGCATAGTTTTTTAACAGTCTCTGTAATACTAGGCAGTATTTGATGGTGGAACTATTTAGTCTAAATCTGCTCTGTTCAATGGAAATATGTATGATCGTACTTGTAACTCTTAGAGAAAGTTTAGAAAATGTCCATACATCCTCGAGATAAAATAGTTGCATCGTGATTTTTCGAGGACCTTATTTTATATAAAGTTGGTTAATGTTACCTCCTTTCCCGGAGGAGGGAATATTTATTTTGATGGCGTTACAAAACAAACATAACATGACTGTCTGACCACTCCCCATCCGTTAGTCAAGCCCATTGCCAATTTTAATTTAAATTAGTCCTATAATGGAATTTAATGGTTGATCAAGTATAATATTTCATTAAAAACGTTATTGTAGATTTATTTTCTTAGTATAAAAGATCTGCCCTTTTATTTCAGTTGTCGTACTCTCCTCATTTTGATTACCTCACAGGAATTGTGTGAACTGTGTTTATTATTTATCATATTTCCTTCACCAGCATGTCCTAAAGACAGTGTACATTCCACCAATGCATTCTTCACTAGACTTTGTACATTGCCCACAGACCTGAAGATTTTCCTGGTTCTGCCTATCTAGTGGATCTGTAAAATATAGGATGCCAGTTGTGCCCCTAAGCAACCCTTGGTGAATGCCTCCTGATACATTTTTATGCTGCTTCAAAAAACTGTGCAACCTTGATTAAACATCAAGAACTAAATCTTTAGTTTACGTAAGTTTCACTTGAATAAACAATGCTCTTCTTTTTCAGCTGTCCCCTTTCCTCCAAACCACCGGCTTACAGCAAAGGAGGTGTTCGACAATGATGGGAAACCCCGGGTAGATGTCCTCAAAGCCCATCTCATGAAAGAAGGTCGACTGGAAGAGAACATTGCTTTGAGAATTATCACAGAGGGAGCATCTATTCTACGTCAAGAAAAGAATTTGCTTGATATTGATGCACCGGTCACAGGTAAACAGTTTAATAAAATAGGGTTCAATGCATGCCAGCAGCTTGGAGTATCTAGTGAAATCCCTTTCCTAAATCCTACTAGTGGTTGAAAAGTTCCTTGGGCATGCATCCATTCCCAGCGCTGTGGTTTTCAGTACAGCCAGGATGTTAATTGCTCCTTTCCACTTGCGGCTGGATCTCAACAAAGACATCTGTATCCTAGGGTTTTGCAAATATTATTGCTAGTATTCCATCTTATATGGCCCTGATTTAAGAAACAAAGTTAAATTCACGAAACGCTATAACCTGAACGGCTGTGCATGGAGTTAGGTTAAAAGTTTGTTAGAACTCTTGGAATAAACTTCTCTGAGGGAGAAGTGCTTCTCCTTAGCATTTGTAGTCAGGCTCAAAAGTATAAGGGATCTCAGGGACAAGCCCCACCGATAATGTATGGTAGCGCGACGGTCCGCCCAGGATCATGCACCGTGAGAGTGAAGCTGAGCATGACAGCAGGTCCCCAGCACAGCAGAGCGTCTTTAACACCCCGTGTTGATGTGACCAGCATATCTAGTGGGGCGCAGGGAGCAAGAGACACATATAAGCTGCACGACAGGCATGTCCCACTAACAGAGCAATATAACATTAACAGCAGGACATGCTTCGTTCATTTCAGAGACCGCCATTTATTCAGTTTTCCAGTGTATTTCTTTATTCTGAAACCTTGTCATTTTGAGCCACTAATGAATTCAATCACCATTTAATAAGTGGAAAATGTGCATGCCATTTAGAATAGGTGTAATAAATATCTAAACATTTGTAATAACTTATTGTTTTTGTAATAGCGTTCATGGTCAGTAGGGTCGCTTCTGAGCACTAATAAGCACGTAAAATGAGAAACCTGTGATACGCGCACACAAAGCTGCATTCGAATCTCATGGCACACTTTGTGTACTGTATCAAAAATAGATGCATTTTTTTGCAAGTCCACAGTAATATTCGCTTATTGTGTTCCAAGTGTGAAGGAAACACAGTTCAGAACTTCTTAAGGAAACTTTTCATTTCTTTGTGTGTTATTGCAGGACGGGCATTATTAAAAGTTTACGAATGCATGCCTGTGTTTTTTAATATGGGTTTATGTGCTGTTTCAAACTTTATTTTCTTAACCGTGACAGAAAGATGGACAAGAATGTGTTGTTTATTTTATATCCTCTATTTTCTTGCCTATATAACCAAATCGCGGTTTACTCATATGCTACGGTTGCAAAGAAGGGCAAGATAATGTGGCAGCCCTTGCCATGAAATTATCTGACACCCCTCCCTTTTTTCTGCTAGTGCTCGTTGGCAATATACAAAATTAATAAACGAGTCGTTGTCAATGCTACCTGGGACATTTTCTCTCGCATGTGAATTTTTGAAGAATCAGCAGGTTCATGCCCGTGGCCACACTTGACATCGCAATTCGATGGGCTGTATCCACTGAAAATGTGGTAAGCCTGGCCCCCAAGTCTGCAGTGCTCCCTTTTGTGCAAGAGCAGGTTCAACAGATAATAATGGCTACTGTTAACCATAGCCGGATGAAGGCAACTACTTTAATAGAGTTTCTTGGTTTTGGAATGTGTACAGTCATGATCGTGCAGTATTCACACAGCAGGTTCAGCAGCAGACATTCATAAAAAAAAAATTACGATTGTGACTACATCACGTTCTGAAAGAGACAGCTGACCTGTAGGTTGTCGAATAAGGAGACGCAAGACAAGCGATGAGAATAAGCCAATATATCTCTTAAGTGGTTGCGTGCTTCATGCACAAAAAGCTAATCCTGTTTCGCGGAACCATTTAATTCGCCCATCCGCCTTTCCTGTAGAGCTGAAGTGCTCGTCTCAGACATGTAATGCCCCGTTCTCGCTGTCAGATTCTCCAGTTGCACATATGCATGTGATTCCCAATGTTTAGAGATGAAACGTGGTGCCTCATCATTAAACTGTTGCAATTTTAACCTCATCTGAAATCAGTGGACCACCCCAGTGTTAAACAGAACGTGCAGTAGACTATCTTCTTAGTAATTTAGTTTGGTAATTACAAAAATAAAAATCTATAAAATGTGCATAAAAGCTGCCATCATAATACATATATTGCATCATTTCTGGTGCACAAAAACATTATGATATCCAGTACATTATTTGGTTTTTCATAAGTCTTACTGCTTTGGCTAAAAATTTACCTAAATGATAACCGGCAAGACCATCTTTCATCAACCTAAAAGTGTTTTTTTTTTGTTTTGATACTTTTATTCTGTTTTATGTAATAGAAATAAATTTAGCTTAACACAAAACAGAGAAGCGATCAAGGAACGGGAGTCATTAAATTCGATGCTCCATCTATAATAAAGAACAGATCATAAAAGTTAAATATTGGTAGCAATGGCTATTCCGGTTTTGGTTTCCATGGATATTTCCTAGGTTATACGTAAATTAAGACGGCCAAGTTTGATGTAGAAGATATACCATGACGTAATAACGTAAAGAAGTCAGTTTGGAAACAACGTCTCCAGAAAGTAGGAAAGAACAAAGAAGATATACAATCAGGAGGAAGAGTGCAAGATTCTGGTCCAACATCTTCGATTTAATTGATTGGCAAGCGTTTGACAAATTACATTTTCAGGTATTTTAATCTCAAGGTTTTGCAGTTCTTTTAAAACCTGAAAGGCAAACTTCACCAAGAGCCAGTCCCGGCGATAGGCCGAACGGCCAGCAGAAACAATGTTCAGTGCAACGGTGCCGCCACAAAGTGGTAGCACTTCCATTCTAATGCACATCAGCATTTGTGTGTAATGGTTACTTCTAACGAAGCTTTCCGCTACTTTGAGATGCACCTTGTTGAACAACCAATTTCTGTCGATTACTAGATTTAGAATTTAACTAAAACATGCCTGTAGCAACACAGAAACTTTCCTCACTCTCTCGCTGTATCTATGGTGATTAGTGGAACAAAACAAAACCGAGAGTTCAGATGTATAAATGAAGACATATAAAGGTTAGTGGTGAAAAGAATGCTTCCTCTTTACACAACTTAATTGTATCGTATTTGAAAGGCATCGTATGAATTATTAAGAGGGTGTAAGGTACTAGAGTTGATTTGTGTTCTGTAGGTCATGAGCGCATTCGAATGATATTCTCACACACGTTTAATGAGCAGTTCATGTTCAGAGCATTTAGTCAGTTTTATGTTTATTGACAGTACCATTGGTGATTTATCGAAGACTTCAGTTACTGTTTGCACCAAGGTTAGCAGCAGCAACAAATTGGACCTATAAGAATCTATGCCTTTGTAATCATTCTATACATGACCACCGTACAGAGGCAAAGACAAGCATAAACTCATTGATGACAGGAGAGGTGGCTAAGTTGTCGACTTAGAACGCATTCAGATTTAGTGTCTTTTAAAGAGGTGCATCTTCAATTCTTATCTAAATTGGAGCAGCGCTGGGGTAGTCCTTATGGATATGGGGATGTTGCATAGATGGAAAATTGTAAGAACAACAGGAGTGTAACCCATAGACCGAGTTGAGATCTCGGTGAGTAGACCAAAACAACAATATCTCAACTGGTTTCATTAAAGGAGTCAATTACATATGTATGTATAATACATTACAACGCAAGAAAGAGGGAGACTTGTGGTACTTTTTTAAAAAGTGCCCATGGCATCATATCTTTAGAAGATAAAAATGAAAAACAGTTGTAACAGCACTGTAGGCACAAAATGGAGAGGAAGCCCGAATTGGACTGGGTGCGCAAATGTGTTTGTGACACATAAGGGTGGCGACGCAAGTGACAATGTGAAAACAGCGAAAAGGCACAATGTGACAAAGTGAGAAATTTATATTCAAGAGGAATTTATGGTTCATCAAGAGCGAGTTACAATGGTTGATCAAGATTTTGCTGAGCAATTTAAGTGAATCGTAATGGAGTTTTACGCAACAAGTTGCACTGAAGTCGACGACGTTTCGATCCTATTGATTCAGGATTACCATCAGGACCGGGTTGCCAATTATGGAGTGCTGAGGGTCAGGTCATGTGAAGGAACCTTGGAGAAGGAAAGGGAGCTGGGGTGGACCGCAGCGAGCAAAACCATCAGCGCTGTGGCAGGTAGCCAGAGGTGGCTGTGAACTGGATGAGACCATGCTGGGTGACCGATGGGTGAATCCAATTGAAGTCGCGCCGGAGGGTGGCGTCAGCAGGCAGAGGAGGGTACGGGTGGGTCACGGGAACCTGAGGAGCCAGGTGGACGACGCACAGGGTCGGGCACCGATCCACTGGGTGTATGTGACGGCTGCAGTTGGACATGCAAGGGGAACCGTTTGTTAGAGGAATCAATCCAGGGAACGGAGAGGCGCTGCGATCAGCAGGGTGGCCCCCGGAGCAGCCGCACATGATTGTGGCGACTGGATGCTGATCGCAGTGCCTCTCCGCCTCCTGGATTGATTCCTCTACCAAACGGTTCCCCTTGCATGTCCGACTGCAGCCGGCACATACACCCAGTAGATCGGTGCCCCGACCCTATGTGTCGTCCATCTGGCTCCGCAGGTTCCCGTTACCCGCCCGTACCCTCCTCTTACTGCTGACACCACCCTCTTGCGCGACTTCAACTGGATTTACCCATCGGTCACCCAGCATTGTCTCATCTAGGTCACAGCCACCATTGGCTACCTGCCACAGCGCTGACTGTTGTACTCGCTGCAGTCCACCCTGACTCCCTTCCCTTCTCCAAGGTTTCTTCACGTGACCTGACCCTCAGCACTCCATAATTGGCAACCCGGTCCGGATGATGATCCTGAATCAATAGAATCGAAACGTTGTCAACTCTTCAGTGCAACCTGCGGCGCAAAACTCCATATGGTTCACTTAAATTGCTCAGTAAAATCTTGATCAACCATTGTAACTCGCTCTTGATGAACCATAAATTCCTCTTGTATATAAATTTCTCACTTTGTCACATTGCGCCATTTTGCTGTTTCACATTGTCACTTGCTTCACCACCCTTGTGTGTCAAAAGCACATTTGCACACCAAGTCCAATTTGGGCTGCCTCTGCAGTTTGTGTCTACAGTGCTGTTATAACTGTTTGTTTCATTTTTGTCTTCTAAATATATGATGCCATGGGCACTTTTTTTAAACGTACCACGAGTCTCCCTCTTTCTGACGTCGTAATGTATTATACATACATATGTAATTGACTCCCTCAATTAAACCAGTTGAGATATTATTGGTTTTTTTTTTTTGCATAGATTGAAAAGGCATGCTACCTTTTTTTTCGTTTTTACACTTCGTAGTCTGTTGTCAGATGGTGTACAGAAAAATACCAGGCTGGTGACCCAAGTATCTATGTATTTGTTTAGTTGTTTGTGCAAAAGGGACTTGGAAGTTATAGTCGCGTCCAAAATATTTTGGGGTTTCAATGAGATGTGTGTGGAAATAGATTTTCATATTGCACTTGCATACATTCTTGGAAACGAGCCTGAGCCTTCCTTCTGCGATAATATCAGAATACACCAAAACGTGCACGAGAAAAATTGTCACTTCCTCATGGTTTTTAGGTCTCGCGACCTATCGATGCGCGCATGCGGAGCGAGAATTCAAGTAGCGAAAATCCTCATGAAACCACCAGCTTTTTGCTGGCGTTTTCATGAAGTTCACGTGAACCACGTGACACGCATCAGGCACTCCTCCCACACTTCACGGACATCTGTTCATTTCTCCTGCACAAGGCTCGCAAAAGGCTCTCCTCCCTCCCCACATCAAAGGCATCAATCACCCTCCCACAGGCTTCCCCAGCGCTGCCCCGCCCCCTGCTTCACGGCCAGGCCATCTGTTCCCTGCCAGACCTCTCACACCTCCGTCACAGCATGCCTGTTTATGTGCTTGTAATTATTCATGGCCGGCCGCAGGCCTCTCCGTTTACAACGAACCATCCTTTGTGTTTATTAACGCAACCCCTACACGTCATATAAACCGCCCACCATCCGAACATCAGTTACAATGCACCCGGATGCATCGCAAGAGAACTAACGACATTCGGAAGACGCCCGGTGATTTTATACCCTTAACACTCTGTAAGCTGCACTGATTAAATAGCTTTCTAGTAAACTTGCATGTTGCATGCATTTCGTCTAAATGGTATTGACACCACGAGCGAGTGACGTATTGTTCTGAACCTTGCTAACTTTTCCCCGTCCGGTGAGTTACACACCGTTAACACAGCTTAGTGACTCGCTTGGAGTCACTTTTAACATCGCGTTTGAGCGCACAACTCATAACATCATTAACATCACTACCTGACCTACTAAGACACTGCCGAAATAAAACTGATACCTCGAACGGGTATCGTAACGGTTGAATCTTTTTAATTTCAACTTTTTTCGTTCTGTGTGTTAAACACCTAGTCTCCTCTGCCCCCTAACAACTAAAAAAAACCAAGCATTGGCATAGCCAATAGGTCTCGCTTGTGGGACATTATAAGTATTTAGTTTTGCAGCACAATATCCTTGGTGCAACAAGATATTGTGCTGCAAAACTAACTACTTATAAGGTCCCACAAGCAAGACCTATTGGCAATGCCAATGCTTGTTTATATTGCTGTAACTTTAGTCACAGAAACAACCTTTGCTGCTAGTAAGGCAGTCTACCCTTTGTCATGACTATTATCTCTCTTCACAGATTTGACACCTTGCATACTGATTTGGGTTAAACCCTTTCCTAATTCTGTATATACGGTGGATGGCTGTATTTTGCATATAGTATTGACTGTGAGCATTACAAAATTCCAATAAAAACTCCATCTAAAAAAATAAGAATTTACAAAAAAATACACACGAAAAAGGTAATGTCATTAACTGTATCTGTAGACGCAGAGTGCAATATGCAATGTGTTACCATTGTTGAGGAAGGGGCTGCATGACACCCAAAGGCTTGCACAATGTCTGACAAGAAGACCATTTGCTTCCATATTTTATCTGAATGCAAGTGCTTATGCCTTTCATCAAAAATCGATGGTTTCCAAATACCTGTTTTTGTTAAATGCATCTGTTGGAATGTATTCATGTAGCATTAATGTATTTATCCCAGACCATTGGGATCTAACAGTGTCTTACCATAATCTCCATAACTAGCTCCTCAGGCCTTTTTTGTTCACAGTAGTTTTTAGGTGCTGTTTTTCTCCTCTTTTAGTACTGCAACGGAGCACTGAGGGACACTTCACAACTCCTTGGAGTCCTCGACCAGTGGTTATTAACTACTGCAGCATCTTTGTATTGGATGTAGCTTCTGGACAGCAGTACATATGTCTCCGGTTATTGGATGTGGGTGGTTAAAAAGCAACCACTCTGCTGATTTTGCACTAAACCCCATCTACCCTCCCACTCCAGCGAGAAAGCCAGAGCATCATAGTGAGTGGGTGGAAAGGGACGAGAAGTGTTCACTGCTCCCAGCCTCTTTACCTATGGCTCCCTCTGAACCCCACCTGAAGTACTTGGGAGGGTAATGGGTTCCCTTCTGGGTTCTCACATGTGAAGTTAATGCCACCAGTTATTGGGCACAGTGGCAGTTTCATTCACTAGACATCAGGGAAGCTTAATCATTGTCTACTAAGCAGTGCTAATGAGTATTATTGTTGGAATATGCATTTTTTATTGCATATTAAGAACTGGTAATAGCACATATTACTGCCATGTATCAATAAGATTACTAACAGATTTAGTAATGGTGTACTTACTGGGTTATGGGTATGAAGTGTGGTTACTGCAAACTGGACCTTGGCTGCTAACTTTAAACTCCTTGGCAATTGTGTGCTGGCAGGACAGTGGCAATAACACCTGGCTGCTGGTATCTATTAATGACGTGCTATAGGTGGAACCATGTAGGGAGTAATTTTAGGCAGAGGAGCCTGATTGTGCACATCGGTTGCTAGAGAAGCTTGGAGCATGAGAGAAAAATTGGGCATGGATGGCAACGAGATGCCACAGAGAGGTGTAGTGTCGGTAATGTCAAAACTTTATAGTTCGGTTAATAAATGCCATTGCAATGATAAATAAGGTTATATATCAAACCATTTAAAAATGTGAAAGACATCAACTTAATCAAAGATCATTCAATACATACAAAATGAAAGCAACAAGTACAATCCCAGGTGAAGCGGTTTATCCCGCACAGCTGTGCACCTTTAACTGGACAGTATTTTAATGTATTGCCCCTTGTGGTAATAAGATTTAAATTCTCTTTCCTCACGGCGAGCGTCTGTCAGCCCAACATGGGCCCTCTGGGGTGGCGGGGGATGCGTCGACACATATTCTTGGTTCTCTAGTGTTCGTGGCTTCAAGTGCTGTTTACAAAGATGCTTGCGATTTGAAGTTTCCTTGAGCTTGGACAAGATGCGTCACGGCCTGCAGCTCATGGTGCCAGAGCCGGGAATGCCAAGGTGTTCGCCGCCCTGCCAGGTACACCACGTTCCTAGAGCCGGGCTCTGGGGAGATTGACTCATTAACTGAAGAGTCTGGATTCTCTAGTCCCCGAAAGAAAACGGCAAACATTTCGGAACAGCTTTTTATTCTGAATTGTAACCCTCCTCGTCCTCCTTTTTTCCAGCTCCAGCCCAAGTAGTTTCTGTTCCATGGTAATGACGTTGTTTTCGGGAGTGTAACAATCCCCCTGTTTAATGGTTCGTAATATTTAAATCCCTCGGGAACCGGTGCTCTAACCCGCACTGGAAGCCGCGCTGTCCGTGTGTCCCTCTTGGCATTTTATCAACATTCCTAGTGTGCTAAATGATTTTTTAAGTCGCTTAATCTGAGGGTCGCTGCTGGCCGCGTGCAGCAGCCGTCGGTAGCGGTGGATTTGCTCCGTCTATTTGCTCGAGCTGTGTACAAAGTGGGATTAGAGCCGCTTCAGACAGCTCGTGCCAGGGAGCCGGTGCTGCCGTCCCGCCGCCGCCCTAGCTTCCGGCGGCAGGAATGGCGCGCTTTTACTCTAACCTCTTCCTTGCCATAAGCGTTCTTCAAGAAGTCCTGTTTCGTTTGCTGTTGCCGCAAACGAAAAATTGCTATTATAAACGTTGATTTATATATCTATATGTTATCAATAGCACAATGGGAACAGGTTCATCATGACTTATTAGTTTCTTTTTGATTTCATAATTACCGAATGTTCGAAAGGATTTCTTCCCGCCCTCATGTGATGTTAAAACTAAAAACAGCAACTATTGAATATGCTTCAACAGGTTTTTAATTATAAATCCAGGTAGACGAATACTTTGGAGATTAAAAGAAGAGATCCGATGGAAGCAAGCAGCTAGGAAGGCTCAGCTTTGAGAGCCAATGGCATACCGACTTGGTCGCCAAGACCTTGCTCCAGTGCACAGCCTTATATGACCGAGTGCCAGAATTTTTTGACAGGTTAGCGCGGAAGTACCAGCCATTAAGAAATGTGATCGCAGAAAAGAAACCTCGCCTAACTGACGGCAGATCTCCTCGACCATGCTGGCAGAAGTCTGTGTGAGAGCAGCCGTGTACAGGAACTCCTTGTCCCTTGTTATCCATTTCTGGCAAAACTATGTGAAAATTAGGAAGGCTGTTAAGGCACTGCTCGTTAAACTGTTTAATATTTTGGACTTTGTCCTTCTCATTTTCCAACATCTTTTCCAGAGGTCCTTGCAATTTCTTTTTTATTATTTTAGTGTCTGCGATAGAAGAGTGCGGGTTGGCGCCTTCCTGTAGTGCTGGCACCCTGTAATGTAACTGAGAATGTTCCAGGTGCTGCGTTTCCACAAACCTTATTTGTTTGAAGCACAAGTTAGTATAGTTTTGTCCATCAATATCTGCTTGTTTACAAGAGGGTTTCGCAATTGAGTTTTCTGAAAAACTTGCACCCATTACATGTAAATTTAGACGTTTTAAAATTCTAAATATTTATTTTTACGAAGTAGCAGATTTGTTTTAATTTTTGTAGTCATGATTTGAATGCACTCTAAACATTTAATTTTGAAACGCTCAGCTCTTGTGGAGGGCAGATTTATGAAAGGTTTTGTGTCACCCTTGTGCCACGGAAGGGGACACAGGACAAAGCAAAACCTAGAATTAGATTTACCCAGCTAAGAAAAGCCACCTTGCATGGCCCTGCGTGGCTTAGTAAATATGGAGTAACGCAAGCATTTAACAGTTTGAGAGGCGAGAATGAGGGGGCAGTGAACACACTAATGCAGATATAGTGAACCTGTGGCAGTTAAGTTAAAAAATATTATGGGTATTGTGTTTAAATTTCGGCTAAAAGATTAATTCCACAACAATGAACTGTGCGGCTGCGTTATTGTTAGATTCATGTTTTCTCTGGAAGCTAGTGGCCAACATTTGCACCAGCATGGTTTCTAATGCAGTCATTTTTAGGTCCAGCTTAGACAGTGCATGTACTGTTTCTTCCAGGCCTATATTTTTTTCCTATCCAGGGCCTACGGATCACCCATTGCCTACCATTGAGTGCATCCTTTTCGGCTGGCTCCATCATGTACTTCTCTTCCTTCTGTGCTCCTCCCCTGTCGTAATTGGTTTGCACCCACACTCCCTCCTTCAATTGCCCATGTCTACCCTCCCTTCCATTGTCTATGTTGCTCGGCTCCCAACCTTCCTTTGTTTATGTTGTTCTGCTCCCACTATCCCTCCCTCTTTCTGCCTTATTCTGCTTCCACCCTCCTTCCGATACTCAGCATTGCTCTGCTACCACTCACCATAACTTAAAAGGTACTAAGATGCTGACACTGCCTGCCGCATCATGGTGCTTTTTTCCTCACTTCCTCCGTTGGACTTGTTGCCCCTCCCCATCCAGCATAGCAAAGTACAGTGTTATGACACAGAAATAGCTGACTGCTTGATGTTGCTTACTCACCCCTGCCTTCTGTTGTCCATATTGCCTTCAGCCCACCATTACAACATAAAACGATATGAGGCAGGCACCACTGACCACGCCATAGCAATTTGTTTCCCCCTCCATGATGCCACACACCTTACCCTCAATCTCGCCAATAATTAAAATAATGCTATGAAGCGCTAGCTTCTGTGCAATACAGCTAAAAAAACATTGACCAAGCCAAATGTTTGCATAGGGGAGACCCATTGGCTTTGCAAATGCTTATTTGCGTTAGCCAAGTGGGGATTCCAGAAACCATTCCTTCTACACTTAGCTGTGAAGAATCCCAGTGATCCTTATTTCATAACAGTTCTTCTGAGGAGTCATATTAAGTTTTTGAAGCATCGCATTGGTAGTAGTAATTAGATACCGTAATTCATTCTAAGTCACTGATTCCCTTTCAGGGAGGAAATAATGGATTAAGAGCAAGTTGATTTTCTGGGTTGCATATCCACAGAATTTTGGATAGGTGAATAATTTGTAATCGCGCTCACTTCCTGCTCTTGTTCCTTGAGGACAACACCTCACTGAAGGTTGATGGAAATATTAAGAACACCTCCTTTGTGAATGCCCATCTTGCATGTGGGATAGAGTTTATTTCTTGGTTGTCTTTTGCTGCATCTGGGTAGTTATGCTCTTTCACTTCAGCATAAGAATAGTTTTTTATAGTCTTGCATTGTTTGTAGACTATCTCACAGTTTTGTAGGATAACTTTCCAAGCTATTCCCAGGAAAACATGACTTTTAATTTCTCAGAGAAGGGAAGCTCATAACACTTTTTAGGGCTCGCGCCCTGCGTTGCACTTGCGCAGTGCTCGCGCAGGCGAGAGCCCTTTTGTCCAGGGTTTGAAAACGGACCCTGGAATCGCACACGCTTCCTGTTGGGTTCCGCTATTGGGCTTTGCCTGCGTGTTTTTTGTAACAGAGCACACAATAGGCCAAAAGCACCCGCACCAAAGCTCATATGTTTGCAATTAACGTGCCCAGACACGGGCGCGATAATTGAAAACATATGACTCGTAGTGGCGCGCGCACCACTCTCGGGTGTGTTTTAACTGCGTCGGATTTATCGCACAGCTTCTAACTCTAGTCAGAAACATGCAAATAAGGAGATTGACTTATTCACTGAATAGTCTGGATTCTCTAGTCTCCGAAAGAAAACAGCAAACATTTCGGAACAGCTTTTTATTCTGAATTGTAACCCCCTGAATATCAATGGAGAGTAAAATGCTTGTAGTGCATCTGATGTGGCATTGCTAGTAATTCATTTCATCTCATAACCCCCAGCACACTCCTCTGTTTCCTTGCCATTGTCCACACTACAGTTAATGTGCTCTCAAGTAGTAGATTAATATTTGATGGAGGAGGAGCTTAAGTGTTTACAAGGTCACGATCTTGAACCAGGTTTGAAAGATGTGTGGGTAGATTATACAACTGTTCCAGCATTTGAGCATCTACCTTAAGATTTCCACTTCCCTTCACAGAGGACCACTGAACAAAAATAGCATATTGACTTTCCTCTGACTACCGGGTCCTTGGCAGTGCACATTCTGGAGGGTTTTCTATAACCCTTCACTAGTGATCTTGTCCCAGTTTAATTTCAATTTACCTTGGTGCAGAAGAGAACACTAACTGCCTTTTAAAACGCTCTATACTTACTTAATTTTGTCATTGCGTTTATTAAAAGTGTGTTTTACTAATCTTCTTTTCTCCTCCTCGACAGCCTACTTGCGCAGAAAGGGAGAGTTTGTACGCTCAGGGCCTATGCATGCTGCCTTTCTAGAATAGCGTTACATATTGATATCTTTTTTTGGAAGGTCTTCCTGTCTGATGGCCTGCATAGTCAATTTCAAATTGAAGGCTTGAAAAAAATCAAATCTCTCCCATGTAGAAGTTGCACCAGCTAAAGTTGTTGGCATCTCTGCTTTAAAACTCCTCATCAAACAGTTAATGCTCTTCTTTTGTCTTTTTGTTTTTCATTTAAGAAAGGGGTAATATTAGACAAGAATATAAACAATGATGAATAAATTAAGAACATAGATTTCATAGATGTGCTGAAGTGTTAAATCCTCCATAAAAACTCAGTCTGAACATTAAAACATTTTAATCCAAGTAATGTGAAGTTTTGATGCTAAATTCACAAAAACAGACATGTAAGGCATCTCTTACTCCTGTCCACCATCACATTGTTCTGTGTCATATCTGGGTTGAATCCATCGTTGTTCTTTAGCTCACTTAGCCACCCCAGTTCAGACCAGCCATAGGCAAATCAGTCTTGATCCTGTTCCTTATGGGAACAGTCCAGCCTGAACTGCCAAGCCAGGTTTTCCCTGGACTGGAAACATACATCCTAGGACCGGCTTCGGGGTAACACCCTTCATCAGCCAGGCTAGCTTAAATCCAAAGTGAGCAAGTGACCCACATCTGGGCATATCCTGCTAACTTAGTGCGAACAAAGCAAACACAAGGAGATGATGGATGGAGTGCTGAAACTTTTCAGACACTCACCCCCAGTCACAAATCTGGGTTGAATCCATCATCGTTATTTAGCTCACTTCGCCACCCCAGTTCAAATCCAGCCATATGCAAATCAGGCCGGACCCTGTTCTCATGGTGTCTCCTACATGTATAGGAGGCATTTTTTTCAACTGACTATTTAGCTACATGTTCTAAGAATGTCTTTCTTTGAAAATTGGTTAGATTACTAAATGGTTGGTAAATTTGTTGGTAACTTGTATATTGCTTTATTAGTTTGTGTTGCTTTGCCTTTGAGAATGATTATTTGGAATTCTAGTTGTGTTCCGTCTGTCGCTTGGACTGCGGTTTCATTCTGACAGGTCTTCTCCAGAATACAGTTAGAGCGAGCAGTTTCCTCGTTGGTTTCCACCTTGTTGGTCTATCCGCTTTTCTTCAAGAATAAATGTCTTGAATTCATCTTGCTGACCCCTAAGTCTTCATGATGCATGCCATCTTGCCACCTACGCCACCAACAGCAATTTGGTGATAATGATTAAGACTACAAGGAGGTTGGGCCGGCTGAGGTATTCAGCGACCAGTAGTTCATGTAGAGGATCTGAAAATCTAGTGCAAATCTTCATTTATCTTCAGACTGTTTCGTTTGTGGTTTGTCAGATATTATTAGCTGTTTTAATGCTACGCAATTCGAGATGTTCTTCTATGCTTTCTTCTCAAGCACGAGGACGAGATGCATGCTTGAAGACTTTCGTGTGCTTCATCTTGCTTCTTTAGACTAGAGCACCAGGCTCACTTTGTTGGTTTATCAACTATTTGAGCACTGAGGTAAATCATTGGCATTTCATGCCTCAAATGTATGGACTCATCACTTTAATTTTGACACAACTTTGAAGATTACTGCTAGTCATTACAATGAGATTTTCTACTGCTGAAGCACAGAACTCAGATTAATTCTTTACTTTCCTGAAAGCACGTTGTAGATTGCACTTCTCAATGTCTATTTTCTTGGCCATTTATAATAGCAAACAGCTCATTGTTTATGCATTCCAATTTATTTAAATTAAAAAACAGTTCTCAAATGGAGACAATGGCATTATGTATTTGAAAATTACCTTGTGGCTATAGATGGAAAGAATTTTTCTGCAGAAAGGAAAAAAGCATTTTTCTTTAGTCTTCTCGGTGACTCGGGTCAGAAGATATTTGATAATTCTGTGGAAACAGAACCACCTTCTAGACGATTTATGCCATTAGGTGAGTAGGAGGAGACCACTTAGAGAAATGTTTTACAGAATAACTTCTTCTCATGTTAGAGTGACAATTTTGTTTTTAAACACTAAAACAATTGATTCTGGAAACTGTTGAGTACATTCCAGCTCTTAGTATTTTTAGCTTTCAAGTGCGATGTTGAGGACAATATAGACAGACGTGCTTGGGAGATCAGTTTGCTTGTAACTGTGGATATAAGAAACTTCAAGAAAGATTACTTGATGGCAGGATTCCCAATTTCGCATAAGGTTATTGACATCGCCAAGGGCAGTAAATATTAGAAAATGTATGTAAATGTTTCACCTGCTGATGATTTTTCTGCTTCAATTATTGTGTATCCCATTGGAGCTTAGGACAACAATTACGACTCGGGGTTTAAAAAAAAAGGATGCATTTCAGATGTGGTTCCAAAGCTCACTCATGCATCTAGTCTATATGTCTGACCATGGTCCTTGTTGCATTACATGCAAAAAAGGTAGTCATTTTCAGAGTTTTTGCAAGAGTTCAAATATGATATGCTTATAAAGTTAGACCTGTCACTTACTTTTAAGGTAAAACTTGAAATTTCTGAATGATTCATGTGATGTTCACATTGTAGAACCTGCTAATTCCTCAGTGTGTTTTTGCAGTTGCTACTCACAATAAAAAACGGGGACATTCAGCAGTGAATCGCTGGTGGCTATTGGCCTGCTTATTTTTCTGTCATTAATATTAAATTTTCCTATCAAGAGGCCCTTTCTGAATCCTCCAAGGATTTCACCACATTCATGACGTTATTTTCTTTTTAGATACCTAAGCATTCCTTTCAGCCTGGCATCTGACTGCTAGTGTTTTTCTAGAAATAAAGGAATGTCCTATTTAAAGACATCAGCGGGATACAGGCACATAATACCCTAGATCAGGTCCTTCAAATTTGATCTGAGATGGGCATGCCACTTTCAGTCTAAAGGAACAAACCTTTAAGCAGTGAAGCTGGCTACTTAACTCATACTATTTCTTCTGAAGGGATCAAACCCAAATCCAATTTAAGTGCAGTGATTAACAGTGCACGTAAGCCATCCAACAAAGATTCACATAGATTGTTCTTGGGTCGAAGTAAACATTATGCATGCTTTGTCGAAGAATAACCTTTTATAGTGGAACCTTTGAGGAAATTGTTGCGGAATAGAGAAATTTGTGTTGGGTGTTAAGCAAGATGAAGTTTTTGTCTGTGTGTGACTAGATTGTGTCTGCACCATCTCTCACGCCCTTTGATTCGTCTGCCAAGTTTTCTGTTAGAGTTTATAACCGCTTTACCGGAATTGGGTGTTTGTTGACTCAGTGGCAAGTTAGCAAGGAATGCACTTTAGATTTCATTTTGTGTACTTTGAAGAAGGTACAAATACATTTAAGTTCAGTTGAAGCCTTGGCTTATTGTATGGGTGGGGGGAAAATGTAGATTTTAGAACATATTTGGTGGCCAACAAATGTTATGTTGTTACTCCACCGTACAACACAAGGTTCTCACAACAGGAATGGTTACAGGTAAAGCACCCGCCAGGTTTGTGCATTTGTTTTCAAGGCTTCAGAAATATTCCTTTGTTAATAAACATATTCCTAAAAAAAAAATGTCTGATAACTGATTGTGACACATGGCATTATCAGATAATTCTGAGGACTCTGAAGTCGCAGATAATGAGTGTGAAGAAGCAGTCGTCGATGCCTCGCAAGCTTGTATTGGAACTGAACTGGTACAAAGAAAGGCTGATTACCAGAGTGTGATAAGGGTCGTCATTTGAAGGAAGTGAAAAGATGCATGGTTGAAAGATGGCCTCATATCAGTGTGCTGGATAAATCCCTACTCTCTTATCAACAAGTAACTTCGAAGTTGACAGATGTGAACAATATGATAACCAGTCAGGGGTGTTTGGTCCTACAATCATCTCAAAAACGGTAGTTTTACTTTGGAGAATGTCGACATCCTTTTATGATGGCTACTAAAAAGTTAGTTTAAAAAATTGTAATTGTGGCCAGCCATGGATAGTCATGTTGAAGATTTTGTGGACAGGTGTCAGCAATGCTTGTTGGCTGACTAGCAATAGAAATATCTAAAGAACATGTCAGTTTCCTTCATTAACTCTTAAAGTGTTGCAGAAATTGGCCATTGAATTGCAGGATCTTGAGTTATAAAGAGGACTTGAAGAAAAGTTGAAGTCTCAGTAGTATTTAATCACATCAACACAATCCAGAAAGAGACCAGAATAACAGTTGGAATTTTGTCAGAATAACAGTAGCCATCATAACCACTATGGGGATGTTACAAAATAGGATAAGGGAGTAGGGGAAGAGGAATGGCTGAGAGGGAAAAGAAAACAGCTGAGAGGAAAAAGGTGACAATGCAAAATGGAGTAATTTATTTTACAACACAACTCTACTTCAAGGAAAATTACAAAAAAACAAGTACATATCATATATATTATATATATATATAGATCTCTTTCAATAGAGTACCAGCTGTAAAAAGAAAGGTAACTATAAAAGGTCAGGAGAGAATAGCTAACAAAACCATAGGAATGTACTAAAGAAATAAACAGGGGAGAGGGAATTCTAGGGAGGGAAGGGGAAAGGTACTTGGACTGCTGAAAGGTGGTGACCAGGGATGCAGAATAATATTAATTCATTACAAAATCCTCATCACTCGGGTACCTAACGTTCACTATTATTATTCTCTTCCACACCACTTCCATTAGTGGCCACAGACAAGTGTGTGGATTCCATAGAGTGATTCCCCCTGTGCATTTAGCAATCCTGTCTATGCCCAAGGTTTGGACATTTTCTAAAGTAACTATGTTCCTCCCGATTTTCATGCAAAGAGAAATGGCTGCTATTCGTGCTCTTTGTTTTCTGATAATCTGACTTTAGCACAATCCCCTTCTTTGAATTTTGGCTGGGCAACACAATTTTGCCAATCGTATCTTTCCATGTTTTTGCTTTGATATTGTTAGATTGGTCCCATTCTGTACTCCCTGTTCACTTTGCTTGTAATTTCTCTTTTTAACCAATATATTGTCAATTTAGTTCTCAGCTTTCTACCTTTAAGTGAAAAAAATGTCAATGACCCCTTAAAATTGTTAGGAGTAGAGCGGTATGCCCACATCATTTCCTGTAGATCTTTTCTAATAGGGACATGCCTCATTTCTGCTCTTTGCATACAGTCTTTTATTATACAGTTTATTTGCTCTATCATGCCATTCACTTTTGGGCAGTACAGTGCTGTTTTCTTTCAAGACATCTTTAATTTGGAAAGATGCAAATAGTACACCATTATCTATAATAAGGGTCTCCGCTACACTGGACTCATGATTTACTCTATCTCTACAGGGGGACAATGGGGGTTGCTTTGTACTAAGAGTTTTGTCAATATTAGCACTATCAGTGCCATGCCTAACTATATTTTCAATCTATGTGCCCATATGGGGCCACTAGTAGTCAGAACATATCTTGTTCTTTGTGGGGCTTTAGCCAAGATGACCTTCATGTGCGAGATCTATGATTCTTTATCTTGTTTCTTGTGGAGGAACAATTTTATCCCCTCAGCAAATATATTTTCCAGAATTCTAATCTCACCTCTCAGTATTTTGCTAGGAGGTCAGGAAATTAACTTTGTTTTTTTTTAAACTTTCAGGCCACCCTTTGTGCATATGTGAGAGAAGAGTTTTAAATTCTTCATCTTTAGTTATGCATTCTTCCCATTCGTTGGGATTAGGCTAGGCAGTGTTACTTCCAGGACAATATCCTCAAATTTCTTTCACATCTTCAGTGCTACTTTTCAGGGAATTATGGGAGAGGTAATCAGCAATATTATTTTGTGACCCAGGGAAATACTACATTTTGAAATTGTATCCTTCAGGACCAAGTACCCAGTGAGAAATTCTTGGTGTAGTTCTCTCCGACCCTTTTGCAGTAAATGCATAAGTTAAGGATTTGTGATCCATTCTGATGGTAAATGAAATTCCCCACAGAAAAAAATGTAAAGTACTTTACTTCCCAATTGCAGGCTAGAGCTTCTTTCTCTACCACCGAATACCTAAACTTAGCTGCCTTTCCGTCGAGAGCTCTAAAGGGAGCAATGTGTTCGGTTTCCTTTAATTTTTTGTGTAAGCATAGCTCCCAATCCCTTATTGCTGTCATCAGCGGTGAATTGAGTAGGTTTGTTTGGGTAAACTTTTCCTAAAGGCAGATTATTGAGTATGACTGACTTGATGCACTGGATAGCATCTAGACATTTATCAGCCCAGTAAAACATTTTTTGTGGGTTTCGAATGTGGCCTACTATATTTGCAAAACCATGAACAAATTTAGAGTAGAACTCAGCGAGCCCTTGGAACAACTTAAGAACTTCCTTACTGGTGGGAACAGGTGCTTCTTTATGGACTCCACTAGATCCCATTTAGTTAAATCCCCTCTTGGGATACTGTACAACCCAGATACTCTAGAGATTTTATTCCATTATGACATTTTTCTTTTTTATGGTTTATCCTGCATCTCTGTCTTTGTAACACTTCCCTAAGGGGAGTGTTATGTTCAGTTTCACTAGTACTGAAAATCAAAATGTCATCATTAAAGCAAATCTTTTTAGAAATACCTTGAAGTAGATGTTGCATGATTCTTTGAAAGGCAGCTGCAGGTGACGCAAGACCAAATGGCATGCATCTATATTGGAAAGCCCCTAGTGGGGTGATAAATGAGGTTAGGTGTCTTGTAGGGGGAGGTTTTTCTACTTGATGATAAGCAGCGGATAAGTCTAAGACACTAAAATAGGAAGCATCATCAATGAGTGTTAGTATATCATAAATGTAGGGCAACGGTTGCCCGTCTACCCGTATGTTTGAGTTTAAATCCCTTACATCAACACAAAGTCTAATTTGTCCCTTTGTGGATTTACCTACTATAACAATGGAGACAAACCACTCGGAACTAAATTAATTGAACATGTTCAATGTTCAAGCAGTTTGTTTATTCCATCCTTGAGTTGCGTATACTATAGGTGAGGAATAGGTCTGACCTTATGCACAATAGGCTTAGCATTGGATCTGAGCAGAATGGGGTGTTGATAATTCTTCAACAATCCCAACTTCTCAGAGAATACGTTGGGAAAATCTTTGCATATTCCCTCCCCACACATGGAGGAATTCACTAGTAGAACCGGATCGGGTTATTTGAATAAAGCCTGGTCCCCAAATCTTTTCGATATTTCCATCGAGAAGGTTTGACACATTTCCATCATTCCTTCCAGTTGTATCAAATCCCCAGTTTGTCTGGTGGCTCTAATACACCATAACTATTCGGGAACGTTTTCTCAAATACATTCCTATCTAATAGAATGTATGGGGAACATGAGTCAACAAGGACAGTCACAGCTTCGTTATCCAATAAGGCTTCACAAGATAGGAAATTTTACCTCCTTGTCATCTTCAGTCACTTGAAAGACATACTTCCTTTCTTCTTGGATGTCGGATTCTATCATATGTACTTGTTTAATCTGTAGGTTTCTTCATACTCTAACAATATGTCTCTTTTTACCATTTTTTCTATACATGGAATTCCGTGCTTGACAGTTCACATTAATTGCTAGGTGCCCTACATTTCCACAACGCTAGCATTGAACTTTTTCATTTACTGTACTCTGTTTGGTAGGGTCATCTACTTTAATGCATGGAGGAATCTCCTGTTTCTTGATTGTATTCGCTTATGCAGTGGGTAACTGTCTTTCTGTGTTAGTCTTAGCTTCTTTCATCTATTCAGTGGTATGCTCGATTCCTCCAGCTAAGTCAATTGATTGCTTGAGATGAAGATTTTGTGTAAGTAGTTTTTCACGTACCCTTGGATTATTTGTACATCTTACTAGTTGGTCGCGGACCAAGGAATCAGTCAAAGGGACAAAATCGCAAGTATTGGACTACACTTTAAAGGCAGCAATATGATGTAACCTTTTCTGCCTTGCCCTGTATTCTATTGAAAAATATGTCTTTCCAAGACTATTTTTTCCAAAGTATTCTTGGTGTTTATTCGAGG
Organism: Lissotriton helveticus; assembly: GCF_964261635.1. Classification (NCBI taxonomy): domain Eukaryota; kingdom Metazoa; phylum Chordata; class Amphibia; order Caudata; family Salamandridae; genus Lissotriton; species Lissotriton helveticus. The sequence continues at coordinate 1,200,835,025 of NC_136059.1, forward strand.
TAGTTTGTTACACATCTACTTGCTCATCTTCTTCCTCATCCTCGGGGTTAGATATATTTTCATGTATCTTACGTCCTTCAATACTCTGGTTGTGTAGTAAAATATGTTTGTGTGACGCAGTGCATTATTCTCTTTCTATAGCAATTAAATAGGACTCAAACAATTGTGATTATTGTCTCCAAGGAACAGTGCGTTCACCTTCCTCATTGAGAAACGGTGGGGTTTGGGACATGCCGGCTGCTGCCATAATATTAATGTATATGTAATAGTCCATTAAAGGTGAAAACTGCAGAATAAGATACTGAGGAGGCCCAGGTGGTAAGGAAAGTACATTGCTGTTGAATGTGCAATGCATAAAATTAAAATTGTTTTTTGTTGCAAAGTAATTATCCAGAAATACGATGAAGTCAGGGAGCACTCTTTCTTTGGATCCTAGAGGGTGTGTATGGATGTTTTGATAGGCTACTAAAGAGGAGACAGCCATCACACTTCCCAGGTTGTACACATTAGGAGAAGGGTTAGAATTCACTCTTGCCGGCTGGCCTCATCCTATTCCCAGAACATCTGGAGCGATGACATGTCTAGGATGCTCCGTCCAAACACTCATCTCGGCTGCGTGTACCGCTCAGTACATTAGGCAAAAGTCCTGGCATTGTCCCCCACAGGCACAGTGACTCAATAGTGCTCACTGCCCAATTGTGCTAGGTCAACATCCTCCAACAATGACGGGCATCACTCTCCACCGGAACGAGCTGGGCTCATGATGCACAGAGGTGTGCCAGGAACAGATTATGAGGTGGAAGGTGGGCTGAAACATAGCATTTGCAAGGCCCAGTCGCCGGAGACGCAAACAGTCTTTTGAGGAGCATTCAACAAGCTGTACAAAGTAGCTGTAAGCTAATTGCATATAATGGTAACTCCTTGTGAATAGGGACTGTGATTGCAACTCGAATAAGCAGGTAGTTAGCAGCGGCCAGAAAATCAACGTTTTAATGTTGCTGAAGGTACACAGTAGATTGTACACTAGCCTAAGTCCTAGAGCCAGTCTATTTTCTTGATTTTTGACTGGTCACCGTATATGGGGGTGATGATGTCGCCGTTTCCACACAGCTTGTAGGTGTCGCCAGTGTCATAATGTTGTCTCAGTGGTATTGAATCACATCATCACAATCCAGTCAGAGATCAGTATGACAGTTCGAATCTTGACAGAATAACAATCAATCTTGTGGGGAAACAATTTTATCCCCTCTGCAAATATATTTTCCCGAATTGTTTAATTCTAATCTCATCTCTCAATATTTTGCTAAGAGGTCAGGTAATTAACATTGTTTTAAAAAAACTTTCTGGCCACCCTTCGTGGATATATTAGAGAAGAGTTTTGAATTCTTCATCCTAAGGCATGCATTGTTGTAAGTGTTTTGGATTAGGCTAAGCAATGTTACTTCCAGGACAATGTCGTCTAATTTCTTCTACTTCTTCAATGGTACTTTTCAGGAGATTATGGGAGAAGTATGGGAATGGTCCAAGAAAAGGAATGGGTTGGGCACAAACAGCTGAGAGGAAAAAGGAAAACTGCTGAGAAGGAAAGGAACTCCAGAGAGGGAAAAGATAACAGTATACAATATAGTAATATAAATTACAACACAATGTCGCATTCACCGCATTGTCCTGCGTGAGTATTTTTGTAAATGGGTCACATTTACATTAGCTGATGCCCCAGCTACGGGTAATGTGATTAATTTTTTAGGTCTTGCCTGGTGAAAGCAGCACATGCGCTGCTCTCGCTATTGCGAGTACCTTTTGGAATCAATTCTGCAGAGGGCTTTCATGCACGAGTCTGCATGGACAAACATGGCTGCTCACGCCATTTGTCCATAGCAAACAGTGTGCGTGTGTCCGTAGGGACTGTGGACAGTCCGACGACATTTTGTTGCCACAGCAACGAAAATGCCGCTTCGTGTGTGCTTTTAATTAGCGCGGGCTTTGCGCGATCGCTTTCACTTTCACGGCCGCTTGTTTGAGCACATATTCGCCTACTTCTACTCCTGTAGAAGATGTCTCTGGGTGGGATAATAGCCCTGTTTACCGTGATACCCGAGACAGCGACTAAAATCTCCCAAAAACACTCACCAGCAGAAGGAGGCTGTTCTTCCTTCTTCGCTCTTCTTGTGCGGCCTGACATTTTCTCCAGCCTGAAGGTACCTATTAGCCGCTCACTTCCTGCTCTGACTGAAGAGGCGGAGAGTGGATTGTAATGTCTGAGAGCCTCGGCGCTAGGGGCACCGCACCTGCAGCACCCAACATGCGCTTACACATAATATGGCTTGGCTCAAAGAAACTCGCCATGATGGAATGGACATCGCAAGAGGAAAAAAACGAGAAACCCCGAAAATCGGCGCTTATCCTGAACTTTCTTTTTAGAGAAAAGCCCCTGTACAGACAATAATTAGTCACAGTCAGGTGGACATATATTATACGTTTCCTATTACTGATGGTTTGCAATACCGTTTTTAAAAGGTGTTTTATATTTGCCCATTGTGAACAATATACACATTTTTGCAGAGGTATACCATGATATTTATAATCGACAATGTTAATCCCTTCAACAAAAAGCAAAACGAAACCAGATACATTGATGTGGAGCTTTTCAGAGAATACAAGAGAAGAATCCACAGAGCGTCTTAATTGTAGCATGTTTTTGTACCAAGTAAGTCAAAGGTAAGAATATATAGCGTCTTGACATATACATCTTCATAATGCCTTAAAGAGAGAGAAAAATAATTTCAACTTCGCACCCCGATAATGTTTTGGGACACAATCCAAAATGTCCGCCTTGTTTCAAAGCGCTTACTAGTTAGTCGCCCCTGCTTACATTGAACACCTCCTTTCCAAGATGGCCGTCATACTAGCAAATAGCTAAATAAAGGCGTGCGTGCTAGGTTCCCCAAGGCATCAGTTACACATCACATGATTGTAGCAAATCACTTTCTATTCTTGTGCCTAGCAAAACAAGCATTTGCAATGCAATAGGTCTCACATTTACACGAGTTTAAGCTATTGTCATTGTGAATGACAATGACTTTTATTTATGTTTTGGTTTTTAAAAAGGAAGGTACTCCCAAACACTTGAGTGTGAGTAATTGGGTTTTCATTGAACATACTTTAAAGTACAAAAATTTAAATCGGTGTTCACAGAACCTAATGAAGTTTAGCCTGTTAGTGAAAGTGCTGTTTTAGTGAAAGGTGGCTGTTGAATGGAATATCGGATCTGCCATGAAGTTGAGACCTAATTGGACGGAGGGAATTTTAAAGCGGCAATTTTACAAATGATGATTCATGGTTTGATGAACAAGATGAATACTTACAAAAGAGAAAAGTATGTGAGCCGACAATTTCAGTTTGTGAAATTTGCGCACCAGTCATCTGATGACAGTGGTTGTTCTGTTACTGGCAGTGGTTCCAATGATGCTGCGATTGTCCCTGACAGTGGTTCTTATGATAATACTCAAAGTGTTGCATCTGGTATACAAAGTGTTGGACCCGGTCCTTTGGGCAGGTTCACCCCGTGACTTTTTTTTTGCTTTTTTCCTAGCCTGTTTTTGGAACCGGGGTTGGTGATTTTAGGCCTCTGCGCACTTTTTCACTGTGGTACAGTGTAAAGTGCGTGTGCTCTCTGTGGATGGATGGTGAGCGCCCTGCCCTCCCATAGGAATGAATGGGAAATATGTATGCCCATGGTAGATTCCTGATGCGTGGGGAGTGCAGGGTTGAGTTTGATATGTATGAACTTGTGAGAATGAATGCTGCAGAATGGTGTATGCGGCATGGCTGTGTCTAGTCTAGAAGCGCCACTTTTAGAAGTTGGCATAATTGTGTAGTGAGTCTGCTGGCACGTGATTGGCTGATGCGCCTGGGCCTGCTGGTGGATGGACTGTCTGTTTGAGTAGGATGGGGTCTGCCAGGCCTGGAGGAGGGGGTCTGAGTCAGCCGTAGATGAAAGGCCCCCATCTGCTGTCACGGATGGGAGGGAAGAGCTATGGTGGTGCCAGGCTGCGCCTGTCAGCCCACCCTGCTGCCTCTCCCTCCTGATGACCCACTGTCACCTCTGACCTGAGGCTGACAGGAGAGGGAAACCAGATACACCCAGGGCTTAGGGGCTCGCTGACACAAAGACTTCAAAAGACTTCAAAGCCTTTTCTGTGTATAAGAAGGGGCTGTGTTCCCTTCCAGTGGGTTCTTGTCTTGTTCTGTGCTGACTGGGATCTACCCGGGGCGGGCGCTGCCCAGCCCCTGGAGGCGGATGGACTGCTGGGGGACTCTTCCTGACTGTCCCCCTGCCTGCTGCATGGCTTGGAAGACTTTGCTGGTCCATAGCGCTTAGGTGCGCTGTATTTGCTTTTCCTAGCGCCTGGGAGCGCTTTGCCTATTTTTCTAGCGCTTTGGAGCGCTTTATTGCCCAAGTGCTGGAGAGCGCTTTATTTGTCTTCATAGCGCTACTTGGCCCCAAGCGCTTAATAGCGCTTCAACTTTTATGGGGTGCTGTTTGTAGCGAGGGTGCCACCCCTCGGATCGTGGTTCCCCGCCTGCCTGCCTAAAGAGGAGGGCCGCTGCGCTGCCCGCAGCGACCCGGAAGTGGTCGGCCGGCCGGCCAATCTCAGCGCGGCCGGCCGGAAGTCCCGCCCCCCCGCAGTCGGCGGGAAGAAGAAGAGGAAGGCGGGGGAGATGGCGACGGTGCGCGGGGCTCCTCTTGGCGGAGGGAGCCCTGAGGAGAAGATGGCGGCCGTTGCGGGGCTCCCGTGACCAAGAGGGAGCCCCGAGAGAAGGGGAAAGCCTGGCTGCCTCGCCGCCGGTCTCCCGTGTGGAGAGGGAGACCGGACTCGCTAGGAGCCGAGAGGGAGGTGCCGGCAGCCGGGAGGACGCCGCAGAGAGCGGTGCGACGCTGGAGCCCCCCCGCAGCAGAACCGGTGAGTGAAGGGCTGCGGGGGGAGGAAGCTCCGTGCGGTGCCGGTCCAGGCACCGAGTAAGGGCGGCCCCGAATGGCAGTGGGTCGCCCCACCGAGGTTACAGAGCCGCGAGGGGCTCTGGAGGGCACGAATTGCTGGATGTTGGTGCCGCTTCGGGGCACAGAGTCAGGGCGGCCCCGGTTGGCAGCGGGTCGCCCCAACGTAGTCTAGAGCCAGCGAGGCTCCCACGTCCAGGGGGCATTGGGTTGCCAGCCCAGCGGCCGCATCGGGGGGCATTGGGTTCTGAGTCCCCCGAGAGGGACTCCCCGCCCCCAGTAGTGCGAGCGTGTGCATCGTCAAGAGGAAGCCCCGAGGGCTTCAAGGGCGGCCCCGACTGGCAGCGGGTCGCCCCAACGTGACCCAGAGCCTGTGTGGCTGCAACGTGGACCTAGCTGTGTGCAGAGCCTGTGGGACTCTAGCGTAGCGCAGTTTGCGCCTGGGGGCCAGTGAGGGCCCTGGCGCAGTGTTGATGATTCTCCAGCTGCCCAGCAATTAGTGGGCAGTTGCACCGTTTAGGCGCAAATTCAGGAGAGAGTCCCTGTGTGGGACAGCGAGGGCACAGTGGTGCCAGGCCTTCCCAGCTGCGCAGCACTTAGTGCCAGCTGCAATGTTTAGGCCCTTGTGAGTGTTCCCAGGGGCCCAGCAAGTAGTGGGCCCCTGCATCGTTTAGGCCCCTGACATTGAGACTCAGGGCGTTCTAGCCCCAACAAGGCCAGTTGGCCTAGGGACTGCCACAGGTGGTGGCTTATGTAGGTTTTGCGCAATTGTATGGTTCTTGCACCTCTGAATGTGATTTCTTGCATCATGTCTTATTCCTGCACCTCTGAATGTTTTTAGACATCATGTGACTATTGCGCTACTGTATTATTCTGGTACCTCTGAATGTAATTTTATTGCATCATGTGCGTTATTCTTAACACCGCTGAATGTGTAGGTTTATACATTGTGTTTTTCTTTACTACTCCTCTGAATGTATATCTATGCATCATGGGTAATGTGTTCTCTCTTAGACCCCTAAATGCTGTGTGATACTTAGGTGGTTTTCCTTTACTGCTCCTCTGAATGTATATTTATGCATCATGGGTAATGTGTTCTTTCTTAGACCCCTAAATGCTGTGTGACACTTAGGTGGTTGTTCTTTTAGTACAGGTGGTCCTAGTGAGGTCCTGGTCCCCTGGGTGACAGTCTCCTAAGGTGGTTAGGGTTGCGTAGGTGGTACTTACCTGTCCCCAGTAGTTACTGGATGTGATCTATAACTGTTACTTTGTGTTACAGTGATTTTATACACTTTTATTCTAAGTTCTATAAGTACTATTTCTATTTCTAAAAGTGCTGATTATGACAGCGGCCCATGTGGCCCTGTCCTGTGTAAATAATCCCTTGTGAATATTGCCGTGCCAGTTGGCACAATGTACATGTGTGATTGCTATCTGATATGTTTTGACAATACAAAAGTTAGTTTAATATAACCTTGTGTGGAGTCTCTTTTGTGGTGTACCTAATATGTTGTGGCTGTTGTGCGCTGACGCAAATGCTTTACACATCGCCTCCGAGTTTAGCCTAGACTGCTCGCGCCATGCTACCTAGAGGGTGAGCAGGGGTTATCTTGGCGTGTGACTTCCTTGCCCTGACTGGAATGGTGGTTTCGGCCTGGCTTTGGCGTCAGCCTTAGCCTACCCGAAATAGCCGGTTTCCAACACAAAGGAAGGCCGATGACAGTGTTGTTGAAAACCCACATTCTTGCAGAACAGTTGTGAAGTTGCTCGAGAAGTTATGTGACTTGTTTATTAAGTAGTTATAGTATTCAAACGTATGTATTTCACTGCATTAATATTTGAGATTCTCAAAGTGGTTTCCTTTATTTTTATTCATGGCAATGCTTCTGTTATTATTTATTTTGTTAATTTGTTTTGGAAAGTGAGATGTGTATTCATCAATTGGTATGCTTTGTTTTTGCAAAGCTTATTATTATTAGCAGTCTTTGTTATTGGTGAAATTTAGAATTATCTGTGTTTTTTCAGCTGTGATCTGGACTGAAGTGTCTTTCAGGCAGAGCTTTTCCAAACTTGCAATAGGCACCTTTGGTTGTTTTACCTCCTGGGCCTATTGGCTTTATTTCAAGCTCTGCGTTGTCTTCGACTCCTGAGTCGGTGTGTTTTCTTGCAAGTTATGGCACCTAGTCAACAGTAGCATACCAGAACAAGCGAGACTTTGAGCTATTGGCTTTGTAAATGACAATGCCTTTTATTTATTTTTTTAAAAGCTACAATAAAGACCATTGTCATTTACAATACCAATAGGTCAAAGTTTCTAAAATGAGACCTATTGCATTGCAAATGCTTGTTGTTTACAAGCGCCCCATGCATCGCATTCTTGTTACTAGAGGCCACGCCCCTTTCTCTAGGCGAGCCAGGTCTAATGAAAGGCCCGTGGCCGCTATTACAGTGAAAGCGCGGTTTGGGGCGCTTTTACTAAAAAAAAGCATTTGTTTGTCAAGTTGACAGACACATGCTTTTCTTTTTGTAAAAGCGCCCCGTGTAGTGCCTGCAGTAGGAGAAACCATTAAAGAAAATAGTGCTTTCAGACTAAAGAAGACGTACAGTGTAACAACTGAAGTAAAAGGGCAAGTCCTCATGGGAGGTTACAAATGAAGACAAGGCGGTACTAAGGAGGGACTAACAAGCCTATTACTGAATCAGAAGCCAGCATTTACGAAGGACAATGACACAGGACAATGACAAAAATGGATGGAGAGTGGGCAAGGCTTCAAGTCCATACTCCAATACAGCATGGCTTGCAGAGCAGCTCATGCACTGATCAGGCTCGTCCTCAAAACTAAACTGTTTCTGGTAGAGTCCTTTAGCTGCAAATTGAATATTTCCCAGGCATCTGATTTGGTTCGGAAATTTTTCAACAATAACTGCATGCCAGAAGGTGGCACATTGGGGTTCTGCACTGATGCTGTTCCGCTTTAGAAATAATTTGTGGGGACCTATATGGGCCTCTCCCGTGCACGGTCAGTCACTTTCTTTCTGCGCCAGTACATGCAGATCCAGACTCCCTCTCGTCTCTCGGAGAGTTGCACCTAGATATTTTACACAAAGTGTCTTCCAGTGTTCAAGGAATATCGCGCCCTAAAATGACAGATTTCAAGCCCTGTAGAGACTGTTGTAAACAAATGTCTGTGACAGATCCCCACCAGGTATGACTGCGATGCCTGGGGTCGAGCCACGACTCCAAGGCCTGCTGTGAATGTGTGTCAATGAACTCAAAGGCCTTTAGGGAAAGCATTGCAAAATGTTGTCCCCACGCTTAAGAAGTCTTAAAGCCTGGACCACCGTAAGTCCTGCTCTGTGTCCATGCCCATTCTTGGTTTCTTTCCCGCTCCCAGAGTCAACGGAACTGCTCCAACGGCCAGTGTTCATTGTACTCCAAGTCCTCAAGTAAGCATAATAAACAAAAGAAATCAGAATGGGATACCGGTCCCTAGTGCCAAGTCTGAGGGAAATGCCACCCTTCTGGATCCCGCTTACGGCCAAGGGGGATTTGCGCCACCCTTCTTGATCCTGATCCTGCAGCTGGTTCTTGCACAACCAGAGCTTCAGGGGCCTTCAGTCAAGCTAAATCAGATTGAAGATTTTTGCAAACCTATGCTCTGGCTCTTTGCATCCCACCCAACTCCCTCTGGCACGCTTTCAGGTCCCAATGAACAGAGAGGTCTTCAACCTGGGATACCTCCAGCAGGTTGTGCCTTGGTGCCAGTTTGCCCTCCGCACTTGTCTTACCTCCAACTCCGCTGCGGGTGCCATGACCTCGCCAACCCTGGGAACGATGATGCTGATGCCGACTTCGCCACCTGGAGGTGTGGCTCGAGTTTCCCTCGCGACGTTGGTCTAACCTTGACCAACATCGCACCAGCATCTGCCCGAGGCACTGCTCCCCCCCACTTGAATTGACACAGGCTTGACAACATGCTTTGCATTCCCTTTTTGGTACTGATTTGGATAATCATTTTGACCTGGGAGTTTGCTCAGCCCTACCAAGATGACAGCAAGTACAATGACGTGCAGGAGGCTAGTGGCCTAGGGTACCTCGTGGAGGCAGGTAATTTTTCTCTCCCTGGACCAGCCACAGAGGAATCGGCTTCCTACAGCATCGTAATGCGTAGGGTGGCGGAAGTTCTTGACCTTCAGTTCCCCACCTTGAAGGTTAAGACAAATGTATTTACTGAAGTCCTCCAGCAGGGGCAAATATCTTCTGAGCTCCTTCTTCCCTTTAATTAGGCATTGACTTGTTTTCCCTACTCTGGCCCCCTAGTCAGTAGACATATTACAAGACTCCATTGCCTGGCAGCCCAGCTTGTCTTTTACAGCACCCTACTCCCGAAAACTTAGTGGTGCAGGGTTTCACCAGATGCTCTGAACGAAATACATTTCACACCACACCCCCTGATAGGGAATTTAAGCGAGTGCAGACATTCAGCAAGCGCGTCTTTTCTTCTACCAACTTGACCCTCTGGTCTGTTGCCCTTTGGGTTTCGGTGGCAGAAGTCCTCCCTGGTGTGCCTGTAGACCTTCACCGTGTACTATCTCTGGCAATGCAGGATGGTTGTGATTCTGCCAACTTCACAATTTGTTGTGGTTTGGACACCACCAATTCCATTGGGCGGGTCATTGAAACCATTGTTGCCATTATTCTGCCAAGCAAGGCTGAGTTCTACTGGGTTCTCGTCCTCTCCTCCCCACCTCACTGACTACAACCATTACTACACTCCTTTAGTGGCTATTAACCCAAGATTCCCTTCCCACCAACCTGTCCACCTTTCTCAAGGAATCCAAGTAATTTTGCGGTAGAGGCCATAATGCCCCCTGCCCCATAGGGTAAGGTCAGCGTATAGCCTAGCCTATGGCATCCCCTCTTTAACGTGCCCTTATAGGTACACAGGCACCCAATGAGAGGAAGAAACCACTGATTCTCACCGGGTTGACAAGCGATCACATCAGACAGGTGGGTCCCACAGATTTTTCACAAGGTGTACTCCTGTCAGAAAGCGTACCTGAATTCCTTAGACTCCGTGGAAGCAGATGGCCAGTAGGTTCTCGCTAATGGTGAGAATTTCCCAACTCCCCTACACCCCTGTACCCAGAGAACTCTGAGCCCAGGAATGAAAGGGAAAGGGGAAGTGGATAACAAACAGAGAGACTGCCACACATATAATCTTCTACTCTTCTTTCAGGAAGATCATCTCCTGCAAAAGTAAGCATAAAATTACTACAGTTCCCCACTATAATTTGGCACCTTCTCCTATCTCTCTCTCACAATTTCTCTAAGTCTAAGTACCTGAATGTGTGTGGAACTTAGCCCCTCTCTTTGTAGATAATTAAATAGGTCTGGAACTAGGACGCCCAGGTAAGTAGCCTTTTCTTTAGTCTCTGCGTGGAATTCAAGCAGCACTTGAAGAAATGTCCTCTGCTGAAGGTCTAGTTGGTATAATACTGTATAACCAATATGCATATCAGAGTATACCCTACTATACTTGCAGTCATCTAGGCACAGGGAGGTTGAAAGGAGATAGCCGCTGAATAATCCTCCCCAAGGTCTCTACCTTAAGCAAACGAGTCTTTGACTATTATAGTTCAGTCTGTCTCAAAATTGAACCAAGTCTTTCTCTTATGTAGCACAACTGGTTACAACGAAAATTAGAATTCTGCTTCAAACGTTGGAGTGAATAGGAACCACCCGGCATGAAAGTTCACTGGTACGAATTGGCTTCTGAACAAGAACAGTGCTAGGCTCTTACCTCACTCTAGTAGACTTGGACACACAAGCACGAGAGGAGTCCTACCAAGAGCGGAGGCAAGGAACAGCGCCACAGCTGAGGAACGATACTGGAACGGAAACGCGCTAAAGACAGGAATAGTCTAGCGCTCAAGAAAGAAAGGGACAGGGAATGCTTGGACCTGAATTTCGAGAACTGGGATACTTCGAAAAGACGCGCTAAAACAGAAGCGTCTTACTCACAGGAATTGGACTGTTGAAGTGCGCAGAGCAAACGACTCGAGCGCACAAAATGGCCGCCACGAAAGACTAGAGCGTAAGGCAACTAGTCAGTGGCACAATCAGGAAGTGTCTCTTTACATCTGGATTGCGCTACCAGTAGCCTCCAAAGACAGACAGGACGCGTGGAACTGGAACCTGTCTTGATCTTGAAACGAACCCTTGATGCCAAACTCTCCACCATCCGCTGGGACCTGACAGTACCCCCCACCAAAGCCCCCTCACTAGGCTTTTGAGGATATGTCTTGTGAAACTCAGCTACCAGCCGCGGGGCGTGTACATTCTTGCTTGGTTCCCAGGAACGATCTTCAGGACCGAAACCCTTCCAATCTACCAGATAGAACAAGGTGTTTCTTCTCAATTTGGAGTCTAGAATTCTCTTAACCTCAAACTCCTCTGCAGATTGGACTTGCCCTGGAGCAGGGGGATGAGAACGTTGAAAGTTTGGAGGATTACGTTTAATCAAGGAAACATGGAAAGTGGGATGAATCTTCATTGACTTGGGAAGAGCCAACCTAACACTAACAGGATTGACCATTTCCACCACTGGATAGGGACCCACAAACCGAGGCTGAAATTTTCTGTTCCCCTTCAACCGCATATAGCGAGTGGAAACCCACACCAACTCCCCTGCCTCAAATTCTGGACTCTCCCTTCGCTTCTTGTCTGCCTGCTTCTTATAGTTCTGTTTTGCCTTAACAAGATTCTCAGATGCTGACTGAAAGGCCTTATGTAAATCTTGGATTACCTTTTCTGCTGCAGGGACATCTACTTCCATTCCACCTACTAACATATTCGGATGTCTACCAGAATTAAGGAAAAATGGGGAGTATCCCGTGGCAGAATGGACTGAATTATTGTAAGCAAACTCCGCAGTACTCAATAGAGAAGGCCATTCTCCCTCTCGATCCATCAAATACAAACGAAGGTACTGCTCCAAATCCTGGTTCACCCTTTCCGTCTGTCCATCCGTCTCTGGATGGAAGCTGGTGGACAGACGAGAATCCACCCCCAAACCTCTCAAGAAAGATCTCCAAAATCGAGAGACAAACTGGGAACCTCGATCAGAGATCACAATCTTAGGGATTCCGTGCAGCCGCACAATGTGTTGAACCAACAAGTCTGCCAACTGAGAAGCTGTCGGAAGACCTTTGAGGGGGACAAAGTGACTCATTTTTGTGAACTGGTCAACCACCACCCAAATTACAGAATAACCTTGACTAGAGGGTAACTCTACAATAAAATCCATGGAAATGGTATGCCAAGGAGAGGGTGCTACGGGCAAAGGCCTAAGTAACCCTTGGGGTGGCTGTCTAGAACTTTTTCCTTTTATACACTGTTCACAAGTGGCGATGTGCTGCCTAACCTGTGCTTCCATGCCTGGCCAAAAATACATCCTCTTCACCAGTTCCAGCGTTTTGACTGTTCCTTTATGACCGGCCAATGGATGATCATGAAACTGCTGGATGATTAATGACTGTAATTCTTCAACTGGAACAAACAGTTTCCCTTGAAAGTATGGTTTCCCATCCTTTAGTTCTCTTTCTGGACCTTCGGAAATCCACTCGGTGAATTCTTTTCCTTGGAAGGCTTCACGAACTCGCTTTTCCAGCTCATCTTCCACAAAAGCTGCTACAATTTTATTCTGTGGAATGATGTAGCCTTCCTCCTTCTTGTCCGTCACATCTCCCAGACTCAGCCGAGAAAGGGCGTCAGCTTTTCCATTAGCTGACCCAGGTTTGTAAGTCAAAACAAAGTCATAGTCCGCGAAGAAAAGGGACCATCTCAACTGGCGCGGGGAAAGTGTTCTGACTGACTTTAAGAACTGCAAATTGCGATGATCTGTGAACACTGTGATGACATGTTGAGCTCCGAGCAGATAATGCCTCCAAACCTTAAAAGCTTCTTTGACTGCCAAAAGTTCTTTGTCAGAAATGGGATAATTTATTTCAGCAGCTGCAAGCTTCCGAGAATGATAGGCCACAGGATGTAATTGACCCGTCTGTTTCTGTCGCTGAGACAGAATGCCTCCAATGGCAAAATTGGAAGCGTCCGCTTCCACATAAAAAGGTTCTTTCAAATCAGGGTGTTGCAAAATGGGTGCAGATACAAAAGCTTCTTTTAACTGTAGAAACGCCTCTTCGGACTCTTTGCCCCAAACAAAACGCTCATTTTTCTTTAGAAGTCGAGTAATGGGTCTGACCTTTTCAGAGAAATTCTGAATAAATCGCCGATAAAAATTGGCGAATCCCAAAAAACTCTGTATTTCCTTGATGGCGCGGGGAGCAGGCCAGGACCTAATGGCTTCCAGTTTAGAATGATCCATGTTGACACCTTCAGAAGAAAGGATGAAACCCAAAAATTCCACCTTGGCAGAATGAAACACACATTTCTCCAATTTCACATACAGCTGGTTCTGGAGCAGGCGTTCTAAAATGACACGAACATGTCGGACATGTTCTTCCATGTTGTTTGAAAAAATGAGGATGTCATCTATATAGACAACGGCAAAACGATCCAAAAATTCTCTTAGAAGGTCATTTACAAAATGCTGGAAGGCTGCCGGAGCGTTACATAACGCAAAAGGCATGACCTGATACTCAAACAGGCCTAATCGGGTGCGAAATGCAGTCTTCCATTCCTCACCCTCCGCCATTCGCACCAAATGGTACGCTCCCCTCAAATCCAACTTGGTGAAAATTCTTGCACTCTTAACTTGATCCAGGAGTTCCGAAATGAGAGGCAATGGATATCGGTTCTTTTTGGTGACCAAGTTTAATGCACGATAATCGATGCAGGTTCTCAGGGTCCCATCCTTCTTAGGAATAAAAAAGAGGGGGGACGAGACTGGCGACTGAGAGGGTCGGATGAAACCACTCTCTAAGTTCTGTTCAATATATTCTTTAAGATGCTGGTTCTCTGGTTCCGAAAGCGCATAGATGCGACTACACGGTAAAGTGGCTCCAGGCTCCAACTCGATACGACAATCATATTCCCGATGAGGAGGTAATTTTTTGGCTTCTTTTTCATTGAAGACCTCCTTCAAGTCAAGATAGGCTTCCGGAATTTCTGGAGCTTCCACAACACAAACCATGGGCATTTGATTTGCCAAAAGCGCGGACATAGTCGTCGGTGAGGTCTCTACTGATGCATGAAAACAGTGTTCAGTACAGAATTTAGAAGTCATCTCCACAGTACGTTTTGCCCAATCTATCCTTGGGTTATGCTCAGTAAGCCAAGGCAGCCCCAAAATCATTTGAAACTGAGGAGCGTCAATGAGGTTAAAGCTAATAAAACTCCGATGTTCCTCTGGACCAATGACAGTAATAACCTCAGTGTCAAAAACTATTGGGCCTGAAGATAACTCCGTTCCATCCACTGCTCGCACCGGTTCTGGCTTTAGTTTCTTTTCAAACTGAATTCCCACCATTTTGGCAAATTGGAGATCACAAAAGTTTCCAGTGGCTCCGGAATCCAACATTATGGACACCCTTTCACTCCGACCCTTACCGAACCATACTGTGCATGACAAGATTAAATGTGGAGCTACAGTCTGTCCTTCATTTGCTAGTAGCTGAGTCTTGGGAGTTGTCTCAGGGGCTGCTCCCACCAGTGCAACTCCGTCTACTGGTGGAGCTTGTCTTTTACCCATGAATTGGTTTTTGGTTTCTTTGGGCATTCTTTGACAAAGTGACCAGGCTGCCCACAATACATGCATAATTTTCCTAAGCGCCGCTTTTCTCTCTCCTCCTGAGACAAAGGACCACGAACAGCACCAATCTGCATGGGTTCCTCACTAGTATGAACTTCACTATTCTTCACAGGCTCTGAACGAACTCGATCAAAACGTGGCGGGAAGGGTTTGACATCTCTTCGTTTCTCACTCCGACGTTCAGCTTGCCTTTGATCAATTTGGAGGACCAAGTCGATTAACTCTGAGACATCAGTAGGTCTTCTTGGAATTTGGGACAACCCATCCTTTAACTCGTCCCTTAGGCCTCTATAGAAAATTGCCGCTCTTTTCGCTGCAGGCCAATTAGTTTCCACAATTAGCTTGTTGTATTGTGCCAAATAAGCAACTAGTTCTCTGTTTCCCTGTTTCAGATCCAAGAGCTCGTTATCAGTGGTCTGAGAAATTGTACGACGATCAAAGATTCGAAGAAACTCTGCCTTGAAATCTTCAAATTTATACAACACCGGATCATTAGAGGAGACCAGAGGCATTGACCACGCTGCAGCATCACCACTAAGATAGGACAGCACAAACGCCACTTTAGACTGATCCTCTTTAAATAAAATGGGCTTACAGAGGAAATGCAGGGAACACTGGGTCAAAAAGATTTGAGCCTTATGCGGATCTCCTTGAAATCTTTCGGGAGGGGCCAAAGGAATGGTAGGGGACATTGCATGGACAACTTGCGTAGTTAACGCAGATGATGACGAAGAGGTAGGAGCAAAGGTTGGAGCCTTAAGCCCTCCAAAATTAGGACTGGGACTCACAGAAAGTTCTTCTACTCGCTGCCTAAGGTAACTAGCCTCCTGATTGGACTTCCTAACCTCTTCCCTGGTTTCACTAAGCTGCTTTTGCAAATCCTCTAGAATGGTTGCCAAAGCTTTCACATCTAAACCTTCTGCCATTCTGCCCAGACGGAGAGAAATGTTTACGGCACTTCAATCTGTCAGAAAGCGTACCTGAATTCCTTAGACTCCGTGGAAGCAGATGGCCAGTAGGTTCTCGCTAATGGTGAGAATTTCCCAACTCCCCTACACCCCTGTACCCAGAGAACTCTGAGCCCAGGAATGAAAGGGAAAGGGGAAGTGGATAACAAACAGAGAGACTGCCACACATATAATCTTCTACTCTTCTTTCAGGAAGATCATCTCCTGCAAAAGTAAGCATAAAATTACTACAGTTCCCCACTATAATTTGGCACCTTCTCCTATCTCTCTCTCACAATTTCTCTAAGTCTAAGTACCTGAATGTGTGTGGAACTTAGCCCCTCTCTTTGTAGATAATTAAATAGGTCTGGAACTAGGACGCCCAGGTAAGTAGCCTTTTCTTTAGTCTCTGCGTGGAATTCAAGCAGCACTTGAAGAAATGTCCTCTGCTGAAGGTCTAGTTGGTATAATACTGTATAACCAATATGCATATCAGAGTATACCCTACTATACTTGCAGTCATCTAGGCACAGGGAGGTTGAAAGGAGATAGCCGCTGAATAATCCTCCCCAAGGTCTCTACCTTAAGCAAACGAGTCTTTGACTATTATAGTTCACAGTCTGTCTCAAAATTGAACCAAGTCTTTCTCTTATGTAGCACAACTGGTTACAACGAAAATTAGAATTCTGCTTCAAACGTTGGAGTGAATAGGAACCACCCGGCATGAAAGTTCACTGGTACGAATTGGCTTCTGAACAAGAACAGTGCTAGGCTCTTACCTCACTCTAGTAGACTTGGACACACAAGCACGAGAGGAGTCCTACCAAGAGCGGAGGCAAGGAACAGCGCCACAGCTGAGGAACGATTCTGGAACTGGAACGGAAACGCGCTAAAGACAGGAATAGTCTAGCGCTCAAGAAAGAAAGGGACAGGGAATGCTTGGACCTGAATTTCGAGAACTGGGATACTTCGAAAAGACGCGCTAAAACAGAAGCGTCTTACTCACAGGAATTGGACTGTTGAAGTGCGCAGAGCAAACGACTCGAGCGCACAAAATGGCCGCCACGAAAGACTAGAGTGTAAGGCAACTAGTCAGTGGCACAATCAGGAAGTGTCTCTTTACATCTGGATTGCGCTACCAGTAGCCTCCAAAGACAGACAGGACGCGTGGAACTGGAACCTGTCTTGATCTTGAAACGAACCCTTGATGCCAAACTCTCCACCATCCGCTGGGACCTGACAACTCCTTACCCTTTATCTCTTCTCCACTGAACCTTCCACCATCCCCTCAGTGACTGATTGAGAACCATCTCTCCCTTTTGCGGCAGAAAGTGTAAGCTCTTTTGGCCAAAGTGGCTGCAGAGAGGGGTATGGTGCCAATAGTAGGATGTGGTTGATGTTCACCCTATTTTCTGGTGCCCAAGAATGACGAAGGTCTTATACCTATTCTTCTCAATGTCTTAATCTATAAGAAGTTCATAATACTCCTCCTGGCCCAGATCTTGTTGTCTGACCTTGACCCTGGAGACCTTTTTGTCTCACTAGCATCCCTTGGGTGTTCACAAAAAGCATGGTGTTGGTGACCACGCCCCTTCAGAGGTCACAGGTGCCCGTCTCTCCCCCCCCCCCCCAACTTGACGACGGACTGCCTGGGACGAGCCCACCTTCAACAGTCAATCACCTCCAGACTGCGGCAAACCTACAAGTACCCTCTTTGGGGTTCACTATCAACATGCCAAAGTCACACCTGACTCTTTCTCGGATATTCCCCCTTCATCACAGCTATTTTGGACACATTTTGGCTTTGTGCCTTTCCCCTGAGAAAGAGTTCAGGACATTCAGGTTTTGATTCACTTCTAGGTAGAGTCTGAGGCTGCTGGGATTGATGGCCTCCTGCATACTTCAAGCCTAGCATACCAGGTGGCATATGCGGGCTCTGCAGTAGGGTCTGACGTCCCAGTGGGCTCAACATCAGGGTGACCTCTCTAGACCATGTTCAGATTTCGGAGGAATCTGCATAAGATCTTTAGTGATGGTTACTAGATCGCAGTTGGGTCAGTAGCAGGCGCTTCTCTCTTCCCCACTCATTCATGACTGATGCATTGATTTTGGGTAAGGGTAGCCATGTTGGGGAGGTGGAGATCAGAGGTCTCTGCTCGCCGGTGGAGTCCCGGCTCCACATCAGTCTTCTGGACCCGAGGGTGATTCGATTTGCTGTGATAGCCTTCCTGCTGTCGATCATGGGGAGGCTGATACAGGTGCTAACAGACAAATCCACTGATATGTGGTACTGCAACAGACAAAACTGGGTGAGAGGGGTTGGTGGGGGGATCATGGACTCTGTGCCAGGAGGCCTTGCACCTCTGAAAATGACTGGGCTATCAAGGAATTTTCCAGTTGATGAATCACTTGGCAGGATCATTGAATGCTAGCGTAGACAAGCTCCGCTGTCACTGCCTAGTAGATCACGAATAACAGGTGCTCCCAGAGGTGTGGCACAAGGTCTCTTCCACAAAGGGGGAGAAGTTTGACTTGATCTGTTCTCTACCACCGTGTGTTGGAGTTTCTAAGGCTTCTCTCACTTGAAGTCTAGTTGTGCCTTGCATGGAACTCAGGACTTCTGTGTGTGTGTGTGTTTTTTTTTTTTGCCTTGCAATTACCACCCCTGCCCTGGGTTTGCAAGGATATTAGTACAGGCTGGGCCTGCATCATTGTAGTGTCTCCAGATTGGACATGAAGAGTATGGTATACAGAACTCCGTAACTTGAGCATATATTCTCCAATCGGGCTGCCACTCTTGGATGACCTTCTCTCACAGCAACAGGGCACAGTTCTGCCCTTAAGACTTCACAATCTCCACCATCATGTGTGGAGATTGAGCAGCAACAGCAAAATACCTTTGACTTTCCACTGGAGGTGGTTGATGTCATCTTGGCAGCCAGGCAGCCTTCAACGAACACTGTATACGCCTGTCTATGGGACAAGTTTGTGGCTTGGTGCCACACACACCAGATTGCCCTCCTCCAGGCCAATATATCTGATGTTTTGTTTGTTAATTCTCTTTCCCAGGAAGGCTGTGCTTTGGGCACAGTTAATGGTTATTTTTCAGCCCTTTCAGCCTTCTTATGGCTGCCAGAACAGCCTTCTTTGTTTAGGACATCGGTTGTGATGCGATTTGTGAAAGGGCTTCAATACGTTTCCCGCATCTTCCTTCACCATGCCCCAATGGAATCTTAATGTTGTCCTGACTTATCTGATGTACACTCTGTTTGATCCATTTCACACCTGTTCTTTAGAGCTCCTTACTATCAAGACTGTGTTCTTCATTGCCATCACCATGGAATGACATGTGAGTGAGCTTCATGCTCTTTGTATCAATCTGCCATGTACTTCTTCCTAGATAAACTGGTTTTGCGGACACAAGCATAATTCCTGCCGAACGTCGTGACGCCGTAGCACATTTGTCAAACCATCAGCGTGCAGCCTTTTATGCTCCACCTCACCACTCAAAGGAGGAGAAGAGACTTCAGCACTTGGAGCCCTAAAGAACACTGAGCTTCCACATAGATTGTACCAAGGTCACCGGCTGGATGATCACCTCTTTGTGGGGTTTTCTATAGCAAAAAAATGCAGAATAGAACCATCTTCAGCTGGATCGTGCTCTGCATTCAAATCTGCTACATGTTGGCAAAGATGAAGACTTTGGAATAACTGCATGCTAATTCTACCACGGCCAAAGCTGCTTCCACTCGGTTGGCACATGGAATCCCTGTCCTAGACATTTGTCAGTGGGATACATGAACGTCACTCCATAAGTTCACAAAGCATTTTTGCCTGAAGAGTCAAGTTTGCAGAGAGGGTGATTTTGCCCACTAGGTCCTGTAGGACTTTCTGGTTTGAGTCCATCCGTAGACCCACCTCCAAATAGGTATTGGTGTGCTATCTATATCAGAAGAACATGTTACTTACCTTTGGAACACTCTTTCTGGTACCGACTCTATCTAGCCGCAGATTTCTCCCCTCCATCCTAGTTACGTTGTTGTATTCCATCCATTAAGAAGATCCCAATTCTGGATTTGCACTGTGTTCAAAATAAATAGAGGCACTTTTTGTGTTTCATGGCACTTAAAATTAGTGACAGTGAGATGTTGCTTCCCTTTGCCTACCCATTCCAAGCCTGAGGCAATTATTACCTTAGAAATCTGTCAGTCCTGGCTCTGTGTAGCAACACCTTTTTAGGCAGCAGTCTATGCGAAAAGACTTGGGAACATTTTGAAAGCTTTCCTGAGGTTGCATTCTGCCCATTGCTTACCACTGACTTTGTCGTTTGTAACTCACATTTGCTTGCTTTCTGTTTGCTGGCTTTATTTGTTTTAGGCTGCCCAGCATGTCTTTTCCTCAAGCGGAGCATAGCCTATTTACCACCTCTGACTTGTATTCTTTCACAAGTTCTTGCTTTCTGTAAACAAGCTTTTAATGTTTGTTCTTATCACATTTGCAATGCATTCTAGGACAAGGCCAAATGTCAGGCTTTGTCTTCTGGGGGTTGTTGGTGTTTACTTATCTTTGTCTTACTTCAAAGTGAGAGGATTTATGGGACAATATTGCTGGGTAGTAGGGGTAGAAAAGAAAGTTTTTTTTTTTTTACTAGCACACAACACAATTTAAATGTTTGTAAATGTTCTGTGAAAATATTTCAGAATATTCCAATATTAGGAAAGCACAAGTGAAGTAATTGTGTTAGAAACAAATATTTGAATACATTCGAAACAAATCAATACACTAGGTGATGCCATTTCCACACATTTTTGTTTGTGCACAGTATAGATTTATCAGTAAAACTGTAAGTGCAAATGCAATGGTTATTTCAAACAAAATGTGCTGTCTGTAATGACAGTGCGCTACCACACCATGCATACTCGCTGTACGCCTCTCTACGACACCCCACGCCACTCTACCACATGATATGCACCCTCTGCGCCCCTCCGCTCTCCTCTACCTGCCCCTCCAAACCACCTGACTCCACTCCACACCACCTGATACCTCACCCCTCTGTTCCACTCCCCTCTGTGCCCCTCCACCACACTGTACTCCGCCCAGCCACCCCTCCGCTCTGTGCCCCGTCCTTCCGCTCTACTCCATTAGCATTTTACCAATGCTAAACAGCAGCCACGCTGTTGTACAACATAGCTAAAACACATTGACAAAGCCAATTGCTCTTGCATAGGCGAGACCTATTGGCCTTACCAATGGTTGATTTTTATTCTTTTTCCATCTAATTAATGTAGGCCCCAATCACAACTATCCAGTCAAACGGTTTTACCAATTAGAGCTCTGAAAGATAAGAAGCTAATGAAAGGGTAAGCATATATAGAATGCAACCGGCATTACCCACCATTAGTCCTGTTTATGCAGAGATAGGGCAGCTAACTTACTTATTGGATGCAGACAGTGTAGCTCCTAGGAAATCATGCAAACAATGTGCTTGTTCTGCTAATTTCAAATGGTATCCTCTGTATCTGGTTTATAACCCATTCTTTACCAAGGAGGCTAATAAAACAGGGTACTTTTAGTTTAAGCACCACAAAGGTTTTTAAAAGTGGATTTTTTCAGATTTCATGCAAACAAGCCGAAATTGGTTGCGTGTTTTTAATAGATCTCAGGACTGTCTTCATATTATTTATTCAGCTCTAGGTAATGTCCTCCTTATTGTCAAGAGCCTGATTATTCTCCTTTCTAGAAATTCAAGGACTAAGAATTTTCGGCATTCTCTTTCATATTATGCATCCACCCACAACCCATGCAAAGCAGGCTTTTATCTACAGTAACCAGAAATAGAACTGCATGTAGGATGGATGTCTTGTAGTTTATCATTCCTATAGTAAAATAATGTGGCTCGAACTTGCAGGCTGTGGGTTTATTTGCTGGATGTCTTGTAGTTTATCTTTAATCTTTTCTCTTTTGAGGAAAAGTCAATTGTCTTTCAGTATCTTTTGGGTATTTAATGCTAAAACTCGATCACTTTGTTGGTTACCCCAAAAAGTCTTGAGTGCTCTCTGGAATCTTGGTCAGGTTTCTGAGAACACCCTCTTATTTCTAAATATGTTTTTATTCCTTCCTTTCAGCTTGATCAGAATCTGCGATTCTTAGAAGGCAATTGAAAAACGATTATACGGTTTATATTCTTACGGTGCCAACTGCTTGCTTTAATTCGCTTACTGCATTAGTTGTTCACATTTGATGTGAGAGAACACAGCGAAAGGCTGGGGTAGCCTATCCCTGAATAGGAATCCAGCACATCCCATTGCCAAGCAAAGGCTGACCAGTTGAAGAGCAGCAAGGAAGAGAAAAGGGCCTATGTGGAGATCTTAGACAGCTTAACACTGATTTAAGAAAAGGCACTCAGTGTAGATTTAGGTTTGAATAAGCTAGAGAAGAGGAGGGAAAGCATGCATTTAAATGCAGGAACATTATTTTATTTGCCCCCTAGTTGAATTGTTTCATCTGGAATCCGAAACCATTCAAATGCGATGCTTTTAATGCAAGCAAAGTCATCTTCATTCTGTCTTTCAATGGTAACTCTGGGAAAGAGCCTGGCAGCAGATGTTTACTTCTTCGACGCTTAAGTTAATTTTCCTGTGGCTCACTTTTCACTTCTAAGTTTTCATAATCATGGATAGTTTGTTTTACTCAGTTTAAGTAAACTTTGGGAGTTTAAGTCAGTTAGGTGCTGTATCAGGAAAAAGTACATACAGTAAATGTTTTTTAATTTTGTATCTGCGGTTAAGTTCACGGAAACAAATACATTGTTTTTATTTATAATTTCATATATAGATTTTTTTTTTTTTTTTTAAACAAGTGTCCCCATGTCTGCTTCACACTAAGCGGATCCTTTCTTCTTAGTCAAAATAGTTTGTTTCTTGAGTGGGAGGGTAACTATCAAGTCGTGAACCTCCCTTTTAGCCCGGCTCCTTAACTCCTCTGCTCCTCACCGCCTACTGATTCTTTTTCTAAGTATTTTTCACTCTCCGTTGTTACCCCCGGCCCCTTTGCACTCTGGCATTTTTCCACTGTTAACTGTTGTGCTATGTCAAGTCAAAAAGGCTTTATTTCGATAAAAACTTATCATAAAAGCTTCACAGTAAAAAACACACAATATCATTCTTAAAAATAAAAAAGAAGATACAGAAATTTAATTACATTTGACCTTAAAATCTTAATTTTCAGATAAAAGAAGCAAATCATAAATTATTTAAAAGAGAATTAAACATTTCCTTTAAGCCTTTTGCTTCCAATGAACTAGGCCCATGATAAGAATCTAGAAAGGGCACAGACATACAGTGGGCGAGAGTCCGACATTAAAATGCGTAGTGCCTCAATGTGATGCCTAGTCCCTAACAAACGGCACAATTGCTTGAGCCATCTTCTTCTTGGTTGGGCATACTCCTGACACTCAAACAAAAAGTGCTATGTCTCCATCTCTCCCTTTGCCACCTTCAGAGAGATCCTTTTTAGACCTCTCCTAACAGTGAGCTTTCTCTGCTGCCTCGAAGGGTATTGTATACAGTAAAGGGCTTAGAGCCCACCCATTACTTCTCATTCGTTGGCTACATTGCTGCTCACTTCTGCTGCCTTCCAATTGGGCGGCGGAAGTCGACTGCACTTACTTCTCTTGCGGTTGTAGCAGGGACCAAGTACTGATGGCTTCATCTTGATTGGGGGCCTTCCAGTCTTTTATTGCCTCAATCACCGCACCAGCAGGTGAAGCGCCGTCAGTATTGCCATCCTTGTTGCTTCTTCTCCTGATTCTCTCCCCCTCCCACATCGATATTTCATAATCCTCTACCAACTCCCAGTCTGTATAGCTTCTTCCTCTTTCCCCCACCTCTGTGTTGCTTATACCCTGCCAATCCCGCTGTGTTGCTTATTTCCCTCCCAACCTATCATTGTCGCTCATGGTTATCCCCTCCCCACTAACTGTCATAATGGGGAAAAAACGCAATAACGTGGCCAGTACTCTACTTCATAGCATTTTTAGAATTTTTTTTTTTCTGTACCGTTGCCACTTCTATGATGCAATTCTTGCTTCATGTACCTCTACTGCTCAAGTTGCAGAATCAACAGAAGGCATCATCTAGTCACTCCATTTCCTTGCAGACTCTCGATGCAGCACTGACTAGCAGAACACAGAGGACTGGTCAGAGGCTGGTTGCTCAGCACCTCTGCATTTTGGCATCGACTGAAGAGGGTGACTTTCTTTTCCCAGTGCAGAGACACAGCATAATTAACTCCCCACTGGTCTTCTTGGGGGCTCGTGTCACAAGGACAAACTAAAAGCCTTCCTGTCTCTTAGTACTGGTTTCTTTGTTGTCACTGGCTGGCAATAGCCCCCTGTAAACTTTTTCAATACAGCAGAAGATGTTTGATGCTACCTTTACTCTCCCAGCAGCGATTCAGGTTATTGCAAAGTGTTAGTGCTATTTTCAAGTTCTCGGATTTGTTTTTAAATATCATTCTTTTTCCTTGCTTATGACATTTTGCTTAAACCCTGCCACGTCCCCGTTGTGTTGCCATAATGAAAAAAGAGCTATAACACGGCCAATGCTGGACACCTCATATCGCTTTTTTTTACCTTGTTTTTTTTGTTCATGAGAGCCCTATTCTCTCATACATGGATGAATGTTCCCTGTAATGACTTCTGTATGCTACCATGGTTACCAGTAAGCTGAACTGCAATTCCGTTTTTTCATACACCCTGTCGTTCCAGGATTATTGTATGCTTATTCAGGTTCCACTTTTTTCAGCCCTGGCTCCATCATCCATCCACACACGTTCATCAGCAGCATGGCCAAAAGACATTGGCATAGCCAATAGCTCTTGCATAGGCGAGTCTTATTGGCTTTGCCAATGCTTCTTGGACCTTCCCATATCACCAACCCTTTCATCATCTGTGTTTTTTCTCTACATATCCCCTTTTTCCTTAGCTTTCTTCTCTTGTACTGCTCCCTATATACCCTCCGTCTCGCCTTCCTGTCTGTCATTGTAGACCCCCAGTTAAAATGTGTGCAGTCATTAAAGTTCTATCGTGGAGAAGTGTGGCTCACTGGTTAGAGGAGGCAGACCCTGAAGCAGAGGTCAGACTCGGGACCAGGGTTCAATTCCTGATGCGGCAGGGTCTTGAGCCCAAATGTCCACGGACTCGATAATTCTCGCTTCAGGTGCCTACTCGAATCACGGGTTCACACTCTGCAACTCTGGGCAATAGCTTGCTTAATCTCCACTACGGCCCCCCCCCCCCGCGGCGGGATGCCTGGCTTTCACCTTGGGGATGCCCAGTAGGGGTTATCTCACAGGGAAAACGCCTGGACGGGTTCCCAAAGCTAGCGCCTTGAGACCTTGCGGTGATAAGGCGCTATATAAGAACCTTTGACATTTACATATTGTAAGAGTTGGTAAGGGATCCTGGATGTGGAGGAAAAAAGATTATCTAAAATGAGTGAAACGTTTCCAATGTGATTTTGTTTTTTGCTTCAGGCACATTTGTTTGATACCAGTGATCTGAATACAAAGAAAGCATACAAACAGAGGTGGAAATTAAATTCATGGCCATATACTTAGGCAAATAAAATGGATTTAAACATGTAATCACTGCAAGGTTTGGCAAAAAACAAAACAATGGGCACCTAATGATCCTGGGCCCATTGTTTCCTGGGAGGAGGTTTTCATTAGAATGCATCTAGCAGCTGAAGAGAAATTCAATAGCAGATGAATTAAGTCAGCAAAACAGCCTAAAGAAGGGGAAATGACCTACTATAGAAGAGTATTAAGGCTTTGTTTTGAATCTGTGTTATGGGAACGGGCAAAATGGAATCTGACTATATCCAACTAGGCCAAGGCTTTTATGGATTGGACCTGCATGCATATTGAAAATATGGCAGCATCTACTTTACATCCACTATTTGCATTTGTGATATCTATTGGTCATTTGCCACATCATAATTCTGCAACACAACCAACCTTTGCAGTTGTTGCTCGGATATGAATTTACCTTAAAGAAATTAAAAAGCAAGGGTGTTTGGCAAAACTGGATAAAATTGGTTTAATTAAACGCAGCGGCCAGGAGAGTCTTGACAGAATTCTGTCAAGTCTCCCAGTGTACAAAGTTTTGGCTGGTTTTATACATTTTGTGAAGTACCATAAAACGTTCTCTGCATTCTTAAAAGGCATTACAGTCATAAATTTAACAGGTTTGTGCATATGATAAGGACACAGATGGCTCTCGACCTCGTGGAGAGCTAGTGTGGGCCAGTGTGCATGTCCAGATGTCCGGCATGAGGAACGAGTGATCACTACTTGTGGTGTGCATGTTGTGTCCTGATCTTTGAGTGTTTCTAGCTGTATGTGCATCTAGCTTTGTGGTATTTTTGGGGAACATGAGTCTTTGGCCAAACGTGTTTTATTGGGGCCAATTCCCATGGACCTGTATTCCCTGGGCATGTGTATATCTTTGGGTTAAGAGAGACCCCACCTGTGAACTGTTAATCGAAAAGCGTGGGTCACAGGGTGTGTCTAACCACGTATTAATTTACACCTGATGGAAAAGATTTTCATCAGAAGGTAATGGACCAGACAACACAGATTTCCACATCCTCTCTTAGCCGTCTCCTAAAAATTCAGGAGCTACTAAGTAATAAAACATTTACTTCCATGGCTGTGACCTGCAAACTTAATGAACTTCCACTCTACGTTTGTGGGTGGAAGACTTATTTATGCATGAGAAAGCTGAGATTAGGCACATTCGCTGGAAACACTAAAGCACTTAAGCACTCTGCTAACCATTTGATGAAGGAAAAATGCTTACAAATATCACTATTCGACAGAGCTGAAGCACATGTGTTTGTTAGTCTCTTTAGCAATACAATTTATTCTTCTGAAATTGTCGTTTTTTCCCCGAAAGTGGGACATTGTACATGTAGTGCTCCCAACATTGCATGACACTACATTGTAAGCAACAGTGTTTTCTTCAAATAATTTTGTAGACATTATACGATTTGAATATGCACATGAATGTAAATCTAATGGAATGAAACATCCAATGTAAACAAGCAAATAAACCCACAGCCTGCAAGTTATAGCCACATTATTTAACTATATGAATGATAAACATGTATGGAAAAGGTACTCCAAATAATGCATGCAGCACATGTGAGTTGTGAAAGTTGGGACAAGTTAAACAAGTAATGACAGCATCAACAGGTCTAGCCTATGTGAGAGCTATTTGCTTTGTCAGTGTCTTTTAGCCAAGTTACACAGCAGGCGTGTGCTGTGCAGCAATGCTGAATGTGTTTTTTTTTTAAGTGCTATGACTCAGCCAGGTCTGGCTGTGCCATATTGCTTTTTAGGTCTCGCCTACGCTGCGCGCATGCGTTTCATAGGAGCACATACTTGTGCTTGTGGCGACATTCACCAAGCGGGATCGAGCAGGGGCGTGCCACAAGCATGAGTATGTGCTTCCAAAAAGAGCAAACAGCTGCTGCTTCGCGCACGCGTTCGGAAGCATTCCCAGGGCATCTCTTCTATTCTGTGCACTCCCCCACCCCTCCCACTTCTTGTTTATTTGTTTCGGGGCAGGAACACTCGCGCTTATTATTTTTTCTTTAATTGTAACAAGTTCAAAGGTCCACTTAACACAGCAGCTGTCCTCGAGACTTTGTCCGCGGCACCTCTGAGATCTGAAGGAAACCTGAGTGGGGAACATGAAAGGGGCTCTCTGGAGATGTTACAAAGCACCATAAACTGGGCAGAGGACACTCGGGCGCATCCATTTGAAGGGAGAGGGTGGCTGGTTCTGCTTCTAAGCTCAGGTCATGAAGCCAAACTCTTAATGGAAGAAAGGGCGCTTGGGCTGACTTCGATAAAAGGAATGTTTAACAGCCAAGGGCACATTCTAAACTCAAATACTTGTTACCAGCAAACGTGCGATTGCGCAGCAACCAGGGGCATGCATACCCTAGGTTAAAACACAAGGCTCTAACAATTGCCACTTACTTTTCTTTGCGTCGATCAATCTAGTGTGATTAAAGCGCTCACACTAAGACTGCCTCATCTCAACGCCCAAAAGGAGCCTGGACACGAGGTAAACAAGACGTCCAAGAAGCTTTGCACAGGATCACACTGTGCAATAATTTAAATGAGCTGACAGTGAGGTATCTCACAAGCACTGCTGAAACGCGCCACATACACACAACTATGAACACACTCTCGCTCGCCCATTCTCTCTTATACACACAGCCCCCTCTATCACCTGGGCACAGTTTCTCACACAGACCCAAAACCAATTTCTCATGCTCATACACTCACACACACACAGCCTCTCCCAGACGCAAGCCCCCTCTCTCGTAAGCACGCAGTCTCATACACAGTCTGGCCCCTGTCGCTCTCAGTCTCACACATCCCCGTCCTTTCACTCTCACACACAGACACATACAACGAATTGTCCAAGTGGACACACTGTCTAGTATGTGACCCCAGGCCCTCGGTGGAAAGCTGCTGAAGGTACCACGCCAGAAAGCTGAGCCCACGATCAGTGTTGTAAAGGAGGTAACGCCAGGGTCGCGCTTTCATCTGTGCACGCTGGAGTCTTTCCTGCAGCGTTCTGAAGATGTTTCACCGTATGTGCACAGGTGTAGCCAATGTTATTTTTTTGTATTGATCAACAATAAGGTTTTAGAAATATATCTCAAAATAAGCATTCACAAAGCCGAAAGGATGGCAGGCTAATACCCGATCTATTGGCTTTGCTAGTGCTTATAGGATATTGATAAGTAGCTTGCTTTGGCTGATGTATCTGTTAGGTGATGTTCACTTTGTTTTTTTGTGATGGTAACACACTTCCTCGGCAAGCAGCATTGTCTGTACCAGGTGTGAGAGCACAAGACAGACCATATAAAATCTTAGTCACAAGATCCTTGTTTTGGGTAAAATCATGAGTAAGATGTTGAGGATTCTATTTTAATTACTGGTTCTTGGCATTTAAGAGTCGGGATCCGGAGCACTTAACGTTTTCAGAGACCCCCTCATAATTGTAAATCTTCTTTCCTAGTTAGCTGCAATAGGCACTTTAGACAATGAGAACCTCCTCTACATGGTGCTGAAATGTTATAGTGCTGTTGACTTCCATCAAGGCACTTGTCTTGCTGTCTGTGCATTAAAAAGCTGTGGAATGTGCCCATAAAGGTTTCCTGAGGCAAGCATGCATTTCTAAATCAGGGTGCAGTCTGTAGTAATTATATAGCTCTTCAATCCCTGGCGGCACGACTCAGGATAATGTTCTGCATGGTTAAACACTTATAAGGTCCCAACGGCGAGACTTATTGGCTATGCCATTGCTTGTTTTAATTGCTGGCGAGACGGTGGGCCAGGTAGCATGTCGGAGGGAGGAAGGGGGAGAGGAGTGCTACATGGAGAATGAGGATGCCTCCCACCAGCAATTTTATAAAAAAAGCGCTAGATGCGGTCAGCGCAGGCGGTCTTTCTTTTTTTTTAAACTGGGAGGTGGAAGCAACAACAGGGGCAAGTGACACAATGCAGGACAAGATGGTGTGAGGTGGAAACAACACATTGGAGGCAAGCAACAACATGGGGGGACTCCAGTATCAAAAACTTATAACAAAATTAATCTGAACTTGTGTTAAGTATTGTGGTGCTCATGTAAAGCAAACTGCAAATACATGCACTCTTATGGAGTGCTGAAACTACAAGAAAAAAGTAGCTCTGAAAGCATGAATAGTTGAAGGACATTGGGCAAGGAAACGTTCCTTGGGCCATGCTCCAAAGAAAGGACAAACACACAAAGAGGGATCTTACTGTGCAACTGATGACCAAAGAGAAGCAAGGAAATGAGTGATGTAATCAGCCCACCACTCATGAGCAATAGGCAGACTCTAAGCCCTTGTAAATAAACAAAATG
Source organism: Lissotriton helveticus (assembly GCF_964261635.1). Classification (NCBI taxonomy): domain Eukaryota; kingdom Metazoa; phylum Chordata; class Amphibia; order Caudata; family Salamandridae; genus Lissotriton; species Lissotriton helveticus. The sequence goes on from NC_136059.1 coordinate 1,200,864,713, forward strand.
TCTTGCAAGCAACAGTGTATGTGCTATCTCAGGCGAGAGCTGGAAACTAATCATTTTGAACATTTGTTTGGAACAACAAAAGCTAGTCGTAGACACATTCATTGTTAGCCTTAGTGTCCATCTAGCAAAAAAAAAAGCGACCTCCAATCCATTCCTTGAGATTGCAATGCTTGTATATTTTAACACCTCCCACGTCATGCTTATTAGGGCAAGAACTTCATCAGGATCATAGGATGTACCCTCTCCATACTGAATGGACTAACAACTCAAAATTTAGAAGGGCTGTACTTTGTCTCTCACTGTGTATTTCATATATGACATAACTGAAAATAGAAAAGCAAGCCTTCGAATGAGTGGACCTGGTTATAGTGCAAAAATACCTGCATATTTTGGTGATCAATAAATGACATGCTTACTAGAAGATGGAAGTTGGTAACAAAAACTCATTCTTAACCACATCGATGCTCGATGAGTTCCAGCCCTGTGCTGGAATATGCAAAAACCCATTATTCATGACGAGCTGGGCTCGTCATGAGCGTGCTGGGAGGCTACTGCATGACGAGCCCAGCTCGTCATGAGTGTGGAAGGGGTTAATCACATACCCACTTGGTAAAAACATACCATAAAATTAGAGTTGGTAATGAGTGTTTCGCAAATGGTTGAACAGTCCTGTAGAATCATTATTGCCCAAAAGCTAGTCAGTGGGCAAGAAGACTAAAACACTTAAGAACTCCTGAAATACTGGTTAAAGAAAATTACTGCTGTGTAAGCTTGTAGCCCGAAATGAGTAAATCATCAGGCTCCTTAATGATGATAATCGATTTTGGTAAAAACTGCTAGTACTCATAAAATAGGGAAAGAGACCCATGAAGCGGAAGGAGAACACATTTTCCAGCAATCATGCTTGAAGTCTTTAGCATTCAAAACACTGTCCGACATGCATACATGTTCATATAGGATAAATTAAAGGGAGACAGTGCAACGTATGTTTGCACGCTAGAAGTCATTGCAGTATACTGACTATTACTGACTTAAATTGAAATGTGAGACCTAAATCAAATATGCTAAATATATTAATAGGAAAAATAATGCAGTATAATATGTATAAATCATATTGAAATATAATTGTGTAAAATTAATACCGATCGAAGAAAGGCTGATGCGAGCATACATGAATGGTAAAATGAATGCTCGACTTGTCACTCCTTAAAAAAAACACACACAGTTAAGGGGATGCCTCATATCAAACATAAATTGGGAGCAGTGATTGCAGATGGAAAACTGACTTCTCAGTGTCTCCCTCAAGAACTTCATCTGTATTTTCATCATAAAGGATCCACTGTGTACCACTAAACTAGGTGTTGCTTTTTTAAAATCTACACAATCTTTTGCTGCAACTGCTGACTTCTCCAAAAGTGACTCGTCTACAAAAAATAAACTATTCTTTAGTTTTGCGGGGTAAAGTACCACATGTAATTTCACAATTGTGATTTAATCAACCTCCAAATGTTCACCAGGCATAAATTCTCCAGTCTTTCAAAGGTGGCCCCGTGTGGGTGGGGTGGCTCTCCAACCTTATCCAGTATTAGGGGTGTCTTTCATAGATTCACATGCCTGAATCATTCCCCGTCGTCGAGACGGGAGCCTCCGGTACATAAAAAAGTAATGTCCTATAGACATACATAGAGAAAATAGGCCTAAGGGTCTCACCTTAGTAGCCTTTCTTTGTCCTTATGCAAAAAGGACCAAACTCTCACAGTCAGCCAATCAGCTCCGACCTCCCTCTAGAACCTTCCTGGGAGGAGCCTCAGTCCCTCAGATTTTCTACCGCACGTTGTGCTAGGGAGTCTCCAGCCTGAGCTCTTCTCAGGATTCCTTATAAATCATCTACTTTCCTTTGAAAAGTGAATCTTCATTCTACAATCTTCAAGGACTACTTCAGTAACACTTTGAGGCAGTAAGTGTTTTCTTTCCACTGCTTTCTTCGATGTCTGAATCCCAGAAGAAAGCCCTTTTCAGGGCCTGCTCTTCATGTGGGAAGAAAAGGCTCCATGTGGATGATAAGCATACCTTATGCTTATATTGCCTTTATCCGGACCACGTCCCTGCAGACTGCAAAATATGTAGGTTTTTCCCTAGAAAGACCGTGAGAGACAGGGAAGGCCGCCTTCTCATCTGGCTCGACAGACTCAAGGACAGAGACACTCTGGAATCTTCCGAAAGTAGTGTCTCTAAAACCTCAGCAGTCTCTCAAAAGAGGCCAAGGGTAACTTCCCCTGGCCCCTCAGACACCCCTCCTAGGAAGACAGCCAAGAAGTCTTCAGAGGCAAGATCTACGACATCTTCTGTGTCTGTTAAGGATACTCAGACTTTTAAAAAGCCTGCTCAGGCATCTAGCAGACCTGCCCAGAGGACTACCTCAGTAACTACCACGGTGTCGACGACGTCAGCGTTGTCTCTTACACCGTCGACGATGACATCTCCATCATCGTCATCGACAGGTAGACCTATTTCCTCTGTTTTACTGCTGAAATCGTCGACGACAAAGACCCTGTCGACGTCGAAGACTACTCCGTCGACGAAAACTACGCCGTCGACGACGATAACGAACCTGTCGACGACGAACCCACCACCGACAGCCCCGACGACGACAGCATCGACGAGGGCATCGACGACGAAGACGTCGACGACGAAAACGTCGACGAGAACGACATCGACGACGGGCTCGCCGTCGACGAGTGCACCGACGACGTCACGGTCGTCGACGACCAAATTGCCGTCTACGGAGATTCCGTCGACGAGGACCCTACCGTCGACGAAGGACTCGTCGTCGTCGACGAAGTTAAAGACGCCGTCGACGGAGGACTCGTCGTCGTCGTCGACGAAGTTAAAGCTGCCGTCGACGGAGGACTCGTCGTCGACGAAGACGCTTCCAGACACATGGAAGAAAACCAAGCTCGTGGAGGTGTCATCCCTCACGCTACCACCGTCGACGACGCCTTCGGCGGCTTCCACCTCCAGTCCTGCGTTGGGCAAGACTACTAAGCCGCATATTACGCCGGAGACCACGTCTCCAAGCAAAGTGGAGATGCAACCGCCTAACGAAATCTTCCAGAGTGAAGACTCAGAAGAGGATGACCACCTGGGCCCCGCTACTTCCATCTCGGACCTACATGCCAAATGCCAAAGCACTGACGAGGAGGTAGAGGAATTCTCTTACCAGGAGCACTCCGTCCACACTAAAGTCAGCACGGAGGTTACCCCCATGATATGCCTACCTGCTGCTCTAGTGAACGACCTGAAATTCCTTGTACAGGATTACAAACAACGCTTCCCGGACGCTGACAGTAGAGATCAGCCGCCTATCGTTCATAACCCAGCAGCAGCCCCAAAACCGTCTCGACCTCCCCCTCAGGCCCACCATGAGAAGATTCAACCTCAGGAGGTAGTGTCGTCAGACGAGGATGAGGAGGAGGAAGAATTGGAGGAAGGAGAGGTCCAGGAGGCCCACTCTACCCATGATGAGGAGGATGAATATGTGGCGTCCTCACCAGCATCGCCCCAACCGTGCCATGCTGTCTCGCCGCCGGTAGACATAGGCGGCTTCCATAAAATTGTGGAAAGAGCGGCGAAGAGATTCCATATGGCTATCGAATCCACAGAAACTGAATGCTTCCTGCACGATTTTAAGGAGCAGACTCAAAAGACGACTAAATCTATTCCAATAATAGAATTTCTATGGGAACAAGGCAAGAAAATAATGCTGACGCCCGCTTCTGTGTCTGCGGTTGTTCCGCGCCTAGACAAAAAATACAAAGCCCCACTGTCTGCAGCGGTTTGCCTAAATGGGCACCCTAAACCGGATTCAGTGGTCACACAAGCGGCCCAGAAACACTCCCGCAACCCTTCCTCCCCGCTGTCCGCTCCTCCGGACAAAGAAGGAAGAAAACTGGACACGATCGGCAAAAGGTTCACCACGACTTCGGCCATGACCGTCAAGGTGGCCAACTCCATTGCCCTGTTGGGGTGTTATAATCGCCAACTCTGGGAAGACATAGCCCCATATTTGTCAGACCTGCCGGACACAGTCCATGGGGAAGTCCAGGCTCTACTAGTGGAGGGTCAATCTTCAGCAGCCGAAATAATAGACTGTGCTATCGATGCGGCCATGACTGGCTTTCGTCAACTTGCTGGAGCTGCGGTCCTACGCCGTCAAGGATGGCTTAAAGCGACGTCGTTCCGCCAGGAGGTGCAGTCCAAGGTCCTGGACATGCCCTTCGATGGCCAGCACCTTTTTGGGTCCAAAATCGATGAGGCATTGCAAACCATGAAGAAGGACACGGATACGGCAAGGGCTCTGGGTACCTTACAGTCCCGGAACCAGTCCTTTCGAGGCAACAGATCCAGAGGACAGTCCTCGTATCGAGGTTCCTATCAGAATAGGTCCTCGTACTCCTATACTAACAAAGGTCAATACCAACACAAGCAACCTCAAGGCCGTCAATCATCCTATGGACGATCTAACTTCAGAGGCAAGAATGCAAAGAGGGGCACTGGCGGCCGCCAGTGACGAGCTACTCCAGCCAGTCCAGCCACCCTATCCCTCCTTACAAATTGGAGGAAAATTGACCCATTTCCTCAACAATTGGCAACTCATAACCACGGACAGGTGGGTTCTCCAAATTATACGTTTTGGCCATTCCCTCGAATTCACCACCATCCCTCCCAGGACTCCTCCTCGCAGGCGGGCGCACAAAAACTTACGCCTGCTTCTCCAGGAAATTTCTGTAATGCTGAAGAAAGGAGCTATCGAGCGCGTTCCGGCACCCCTGAAGGGGAAGGGCTTTTACTCCCACTTCTTTCTTGTACGCCAGAAAGAGGACAAGTGGCGGCCCATTCTGGACCTCCGAGCGCTCAACGTCTTCCTACGAAGCCAATCGTTCAGGATGGTGACGATTCAAGAAATACTAGGCATTCTAGAAAAAGGAGATTTCATGACATCCTTGGATCTCCAGGATGCCTACTACCACATTCCCATCCTCAAGTGTCACAGAAAATTCCTGAGGTTCGAGGTTGCAGGGCAACATTATCAATTCAAGGTACTACCGTTCGGCCTCAAATCCGCGCCGCGGATTTTCACGAAGTGCCTTGCACCAGTGGCAGCTTTCCTGCGTCAAATGGGTCACCAGGTCTTCCCCTACCTAGACGACTGGCTGGTGAAAGCACCCTCAGAGGAAGACGCAGCCAAATCCTCCAACGCCTGCACAAATCTTTTTCAGAGGCTGGGATTAACCCTCAATCTCAAGAAATCCTGTGTCGTCCCTACGAAAAAAATTACCTTCCTCGGAGCAACCTTGGACACAGAGCGCGCAAGAGCCTTTCCCTCGAAGGAAAGGACAGACAAGATATTGTCCCTGGCCACGGCTGTGGCGACCAGGACACACCTGAAGGTCCGGGCCTATACATCCCTCCTGGGCATGATGTCCTCCTGTATACTCCTCGTCCCTCACTGCAGACTCAGAATGCGCCCGTTGCAGGAGGCGCTCGCGAGCCAATGGACTCAAAGTACTGGCTCTTTCGAGGACACTGTCTGGATAACACCCAAAATGACCAAGAGTCTAACCTGGTGGAGGCGTCGCAAAAATCTGACCATAGGACTGTCATTTCTCCTTCCGGCACCACCTCTGGTGATCACCACGGACGCTTCCCTGGAGGGATGGGGAGCTGTCCTTCAGGACCTTCGGATCAGCGGCAAATGGGACACTCAAGAAAAACAGCTTCATATCAATCTTTTAGAGCTGAGAGCCGTGTATCTGGCACTACAGGCCTTTCTACCACGCATCCGGCACTCCCCAGTGCTCGTCAAAACGGACAACACCACGACGATGCACTATCTCAACAAACAGGGAGGAACGCGTTCGCTCTCTCTATCACGCGAATCGCAGAAGATCTGGAACTGGCTAGTGCTGCAGGGAATCGCACTCAAAGCCGACTATGTGCCGGGCAAGGACAATACCATCGCCGACGCCCTAAGCAGGCAACGATCACTCTCCCAAGAGTGGGAACTGAGCGACAGCGCGCTGACTCACATCTTCTCTCAATGGGGAGTCCCAAGAATCGACCTGTTTGCCACCAAGGGGAACGCCAAATGCCCAAGCTACGCAAGCTGGCATCCCCAACAGGGATCACTGGGGAATGCCTTTTCCATCGGTTGGTTCAGCGTGTTTGCGTACGCTTTTCCTCCGTTTCCCATGATCCTGAGGCTCCTCAGGAAGATGAAGGCGGAGCCCTGTACCCTGATCCTGATTGCCCCGTACTGGCCGAGACAACACTGGTTCTCGGATCTACTTCGGCTCTCTATCAAGACACCGATTCGTCTGCGACAGCACCCGAACCTCCTGACGATGTCCAAGGGGCAGGTGCAACACCCGAACCTGCAATCGCTCAGCTTATCGGCCTGGCTCCTGAGCACAGAGAGTTCGGTGGCCTAAATATCCCGCAGGACTGCAGAGATATACTGGCAAAAGCGAGAGCAGACAGTACCAACAAAACCTACTCTCTCAAATGGAAAAGATTCTGCATTTGGTGTTCGGACCAGGGCCTGCAACCGCTGTTCGTCACACCTGAACAGCTATTGCCATACCTGCTGCACTTGGCACGATCAGGACTGGCACATGCATCCATAAAAGTCCACCTAGCAGCTATATCGAGGTTCACCAGAACTTTCACGGGACCTTCCCTGTGGTCCAATAGACTTGTCAAACAATTCCTGAAGGGGCTTTATAGATCCTTTCCGAGGCCTCGGAAAGTCCCCCCAATGTGGCATCTGAACCTAGTTCTCAACCAACTTATGAGGCATCCCTTTGAACCCATTCATCGAGCATCCATCAAATACGTCTCATGGAAAACTGCACTCTTGCTCGCTCTAACATCGGCCAGGAGAGTGAGCGAACTTCAAGCCCTGTCCATTCAGGATCCATACATGCAATTCAGACAGGACAGAGTAATGTTAAGACCGAACCCAAAGTTCATACCGAAAGTGCCTTCGGACTTTCATCTCAATGAGCCAATAGTCCTTAGGTCTTTCTTTGCAAACCCTTCCACCGCAGCCGAAAGGGCACTCCATTCTTTAGATCTCAAGAGATGTCTAAAGTTCTATCTGGATAAAACCAAAGCCTTCAGAAAATCCTCGCAACTATTCGTGGTATACAGCAATCCAAGAATGGGCCTGCCTCTCACGAAGCAAAGCATCTCGAGATGGATTTCCTCAGCGATTGCATTCTGTCATACCAAGGCCGGACGGCCTTTGACTGATCGTGTCACTGCACATTCCACCAGGGCGATGTCCACATCAGCAGCACTTTTCGCTGGAGTGCCGATCCTGGACATATGCAGAGCGGCGACCTGGAAGTCACCGCACACCTTCTCCAGACACTACTGCCTGGATCTCGAACTTCAGAAGGATGCAGCAGTGGGCCAGGCGGTGCTACGCCATCTCTTTCAGTGAGGTGAGCCTTCCCTCATCCCGCCATCCAGGTATGCACATTATCTGCTATTGTGATGCTCTGCTTATGCTGTCTTTTTACATGCTGTAGTACAATGTGTGCATTGTCTAACATGCCTGCAGGGCACCTTTCCATCACGAATGTGCATTTCTAATTGCTAGCTACTCTGATTCAGGCATGTGAATCTATGAAAGACACCCCTAATACTGGATAAGAACTGCGTTACTTACCTGTAACAGCAGTTATCCAGTATTGGTGTCTTTCATAGATTCACATGCAACCCTCCCGCCTCCCCTGGGAAGTCTCACATCCCTCTCTCACAATATTACGCCTAACTAGCTGAGTGCGTACGAAAATCTGAGGGACTGAGGCTCCTCCCAGGAAGGTTCTAGAGGGAGGTCGGAGCTGATTGGCTGACTGTGAGAGTTTGGTCCTTTTTGCATAAGGACAAAGAAAGGCTACTAAGGTGAGACCCTTAGGCCTATTTTCTCTATGTATGTCTATAGGACATTACTTTTTTATGTACCGGAGGCTCCCGTCTCGACGACGGGGAATGATTCAGGCATGTGAATCTATGAAAGACAACAATACTGGATAACTGCTGTTACAGGTAAGTAACGCAGTTCTTCTGTCTTCTTCGGGGTTTCTTCAGGGTCCACTGGGAAGGGTCCTTAATCTTTAAAATTCCTACCGCGACTTGCACATAGACTTGTATGGAGCATGTGGTTGTGTTCATTTACTGCACACACTCTGTGGGGTCCTTGTCTACTCACCTTTGTTAGTTCCTTGGGGTCCCAGCAATTATATGTCCTGTCAGCATTGTCCTGACTCGAATTGTGGTTCTTATACCACTTTTTTAGTAAATGCTTTCACTGTGTCATAGTGCTATTTACTGTGATTTCTTTGCTAAAGTATTGTGTGCTTTGTGTCTATCTCCGTGTGGGAGATACTGTAACGTACTAGGTAGTGTTATATAATAAATACATATTTTTATAACTACTGAAGGCTGCTACCACTAGGATAGATTTCTAAGGTTGTCTGAGACCTCTGAAATCACCATAAGTGTTGTCTGGACTGGTGCAAGGTGCCCACTTACATTAGTGGACATCATATACCAGGCCAGCCTCTCACAACGTGTGAATCTAGAACACCCACAATCTGATCTTTAAGACGGTGCTCGTAAGGCACCTCTCCATATTCCGTATAGTCCTCTCCCTCCTTAGCAAAGTACACAATCTTGGTAATGGAGGGGCGGAAGAGGTTCAGGGGGAGAGTGTGCCCAAGGGGGATCGAGGTCTGTACCGTCACAGGCTGAAAGCCTCAAGCCAGCTAGTTGGGAAATATTTAAAAAAATACTGTCACCAGACTGTTAGAGTTAACTAATGTAAAGTGTGGAAGGAGCATCCCAACTCTCCTTGGGAGTGTCCTCTCCTATTATTCACCCTGTGGGGCGTTTCAGGGACCCGGGAAAAGCTTGCCTGTGTAGCATCGTACGATGAACCAATCGTACAGCAATACTCTTTGATCAGCTGCCTGCGCATGTGCGAGCTGGGCAGAAACGAATTGGGACTTCCTATTTGTTAGCACGAAGCGCATCTTTTCCACTTCCACTCCCACTCCACATAAAATTACGGGCAAGAAAAGATTGTGCGAAGAAGCTTAGCGCACACATGAATAAATTAGTTAAATTAGAGCGCATACAAGCCCCCTAGTCAACATGAACAATAAACCTATTAATAAAACAAGTACACTTAACTCGCTGCTGCAGCAGCAAATAAAAAGGAAGGACTTTGACGTCACTATGTTATATACCCTATAGGTTGGGCTGTGATTGGTGGAGAAAAGAAGGGTCTAAGCCTTCTGGGTTTTGTAGTTTAAAGTTTAATTGGCTGCTGTAATGCTTCAGTAAAGAAAGAGAAGCAAAATCGGAAGCCTTTCTTTCCTGTCATAAAATTTATTTTTGAGCCATCTTGAAATTTGCAAGTCAGCTGTGACTCAGTTTTATGCTGCGGAAAAAAACGTGCATGGGGAGACAGGGGGACTTAAAAGTTGCCTGACCCCAGAGAAGGGCTGAGGCTTAAACGAGGCAAGGAAAACTCCGTTCCTATATGGAGAAACCGCACCAAAATTGCCACATGTCTCTTGAGGCACAAATGATTAGTCATTCAAGTACCCATTGTAAATGCCCGAGTTGTCTGCCATTTTGTAATTGGCTCGCAAATCACTTTTGGCTCGAGTTTCACGCAGCGTTTTATTTTGAAAAAGGCTGTGCGCAGATGGGAACACAGGACAGTCCCTGTACCAAGGCATGTGCCGCGTGGGTTGGCTGACAGCAGAGTTGGCTAGATGCATGCCAGGGACCTCCACCCGAGCCCTGCAGTGCACAGGCTTCGATGGGCACCACTTGAATTGGCTTACAGCCACTGGCGTAATGAAAAGTGAGGGGGCCTCCCTGCACGGTACTGAGGGGCCCCCTCCGGGCTCAATCAGGAGCTCTCTAGCCAGAGTGCAGTGCCGAGGGGGCCCCTTGGAGCTAGGGGCCCCCACGCACCGCGGGGGCTGCGTGGGCCTGTGTTACGCCCCTGCTTAAAGCAGTGGGTAAGGTGCAGGGACTGGCTGCAGGCCAGGTCCTGTGCCGAGCCCCTGCTGCGGACGGCTGAAGGGAAATTGCTCAGCCTCCGTCTTGTGACATAATCTCGAGCTCATGAAGTAATTGCATTCATTTTCAGTCTTAATGGCAATGCAGATCACCTTACGCGCCTGGGCCCTGCTTTCTGTTTATTTGATGTTCCGTGAAAGCAAAGTTTTTGGCACTGCCCTTCCAGGATGAATAACAGACATTTTGAATCAGGTGGAACATTCGTATTCCGACAGACTATTCCTCTGTTGATTATAAATAAAGTAGAGCAGGGTTCTGTCACACGATTGCTGCAAACAATCTGTTTCCCTAGCTGGTACTTGCAGCTTTATTAAAGAGAACTGACATAACCTGCCGAGCTCGCATTTTAAATTACTTTACAAGTTAATAGAACCAAGCAGTCTCTTCTGAATAGACTAGGTTGTTACTCATGTCCTACCTCTTTGACATTCTCAAACTAGGGGTATGCTGCCATGTCGCAGAGTGCCAGAAATGCCTTTGTACATTTTGATACAGAGTTTGAACATCAGTGCAACGTCATACCGGATGTTTGGTGCCAAGTCTGTGGCAGTATCGTTCTACCATTACCAGAGCAACCATGAATACAGGAACCACCTTACCAGGCGTTTTGTCTAATCAACAAACTCTTGCATTGAACTGTTTGAATATCTAATTTTATAGGACATCAAGATATCACTCAGTATTGTGATTGGAGATCCTCAGAACTAGATGGAGGTCCACCTATGTGTTCCCTACCCATGAAGCTCAGGACCCAAAAGAGGAATTTGAATAACCGGCGCTTGTTGTACTATCCAATATAAAGTTTCCTAGCTATCGTGAAGGAAAGTTTCAATTCTATTAAGGATGCGGAAGCGAGGATTATGCTCATCTCGTTCTCATTTTTTTGCTCAGCAGCTTTAACCAATAACAACAAAAGACTACAAATCCCAGGAGTCTTTTCACAGTTTAAAATAACCATAGAGGCACTCACATACAAACATCAAGGAATAGCACTTCCTCTTTCTTCAGGCGAAACAAATAATCCGATGTGCTGTTAATACTCTGGTTTCTTAAGCGCGGCTAACACCATTAGGTTTCTTGGCGCTGTGCTGGGGGAGCGGTGGAAAGAGTGTGAGACGGGATCTAAAGGTATGAGGTAGAGAAAAGGAAAGTTTTAAGAAGTGATCTGAAACCAGGGTATGAGGGTGCAAGCCTGAGAGAAAGTGGGAGGGAGTTCCAGAGGGATGGGGCCAAAAAAGAAAACCTAAGGCCTCCGTATTTTTTCCTCTTGAATCTGGGAACAGATAATAAGGCCATTTGAGATGAACGAAGATTGCAGGACGGGGTATAAAGATGAAGAAGGGAAGAAATAAAGGAGGGACCATGGCCAGAGAGGGACTTAGAAATGATACAGCCTAGCTTGAATTTACAGCGGGCGGATACCGGGAGCCAGTGGAGACTCTTTAATAGTGGACGAACGTGCTGATCTCTCGGCTGGTGGTAGATCAAGCGGGCAGCTTGATTTTGGATCAGCTGGAGTCTTTTCAGTTGGTAATCAGGAATGCCAACATACAATGCGTTAGCGTAATCAAGTCTACTGATCACTAACGCAAGTAGCTCTAACGTGAGCGCTTCGGTGGTAAGTAGGCGGGAGATTTTTCAAATTTTCCTGAGTTGGAAGTGGCTGGCGGACACCACTGCGCTGATCTGGGGAGTCATAGAGAGGTCATTACTAATGACGACACCCAGACTTTTGGCAGAGTTAACTGGAGAGGGAGGGCTTCCAAGGCTGGCAGGCCAGATGGAAGGCTGCCAAGGATTGGAAGCTCCCCCGACAATAATCAGCTCCGTCTTGTCGGGGTTAAGCTTCAGGTGGTTTGAGCTCATCCAGTTACTGATGAAACAGAGTGTATTTTGGAAAGTGGAAGTAGAGTCATCAGAGGAGTCAATGGTGAAAATCAACTGAATGTCATCCGCGTAGTTGAACGCGGTGACATTCATCCCACGAAGGGCACGGAGTAAAGGGGCTAAATACAAATTAAAAAGGAGAGGGGACAGGGAGGAACCCTGGGGAACACCACAGGTCAGCTCTACCTGAGTGGCAGAAAACTGGGACAGCCTGACGGCTTGTTGACGTTCCGTCAAAAAAGACTGAACCCAGTCAAGGGCGGTCCCATGGATGCCAGCCTCTCTGACACGGCCGACCAGAATACCATGGTCGACCGTGTCGAAGGCGGCCGATAAATCCAAAAGGACTAGGGCTTGTCGGGTGTTAACATCAGCCCCTCTGCGCAGTTCGTCCATCACGGAGAGAATAACTGCCTCCGTGGAGTGCGCAGGTCTGAACCCTGCCTGCTTGGAGTCTAAGACACATGAGTCCTCAATGAAGGTACTGAGTGTTTGAGTTACGTGCGATTCCAAGACTTTACTGAGAAAGGGGAGAAGGGATATGGGACGGTAGTTGCTGAAGATGGAGGGGTCTGCCGAAGGTTTTTTTAGGATGGCAACCACCTCGGCCTGTTTAAAGGAACAAGGAACTTCCCCTGTGGCCAAAGAGTTGTTTATAAGGGCCAAGGGGGGTTCAGGGCAGGAAATGAAAGCTGCTCGAAGGGCCGAGGGAGGGCAGCAGTCGCGGGGGGAACCAGAGGAAATTTTATGCAGAAGTGAAGAAAAATTGACTGTCGAGATGGGGGGGATCAGGGTTAAAGTGTGAGGGTTAAGATAGTCAATAGGCTCAGTGGACAGGGAAGGAACAAGCGGGGTATGGGCGGCAATGCTAGATTTGATTTTGACAATTTTTTCTATAAAAAATTCGTTCAAGGAATCACACAGATGTTGAGAGGGAAGTGGCCCTATTGTGAGTCTCGCTGGGTTGGATAGTTCCTCTACAATTGAGAATATGTCCTTTGATTTATTTACAGAATCCATAATTTTGTTCGAAAAATAGGAGGATTTAGCCGAGGATATAGCTGTTTTGTATTTTTTGAGCTGGGAGGAAAATACCTCCTTAGTCTCGAGGGAATACCCCCGGCGCCACCGCCGTTCTGCCTGACGGAGGCCTAATTTTAAAGCTCTCAGGTCCTCGGTGAACCACCTTTGAGCATCATGACAACGTCTAGCTCTAACTAATTTTAAGGGAGCTACTACGTCGGCAGCAGAGGTAAGCCAACGAGTGAGATTTGATGACTGGACATCGATGGAGACAGATGGATCAGAGGTGGGGGGGGGGGGGGGGGCTGAGGAACTAAGGAGAGAACTAAATTCATTTAGGTCTGACCTATTCCAGTTACGGGCCAGGAAATTGGTTTCTCGAGGCTTAACAGGCCGGGGCATCCCCAGAGTAAAAGTAATTAAAGAATGATCTGACCAAAGGCATGGCAGGACAAGAGGGGAAGATATATCCAGGCAAGATGTCCAAACCTGGTCTAAGGTGTGCCCTTTTATATGCGTGGGCGAGTGGATGTGCTGGGTACAATTCAGACCTAACATAAGGTCTGAAAAGGCCAGTGAGCCAAGGGATTCATGGATGTCCGATGGCCAATAGTTAAAGTCTCCCAGAACCAAAACGTTGGAATTATTGATGGTGAGCTGAGAGATGAGGTCACCAAACTGGGCTGGAAGATTGGGCATGGGTTGAGGAGGACGATAAATCAGGGCACAAATAAGAGAGGACCCTGGCTGTTCCAATCTGAGTACCAAGCAATCCGTCATGGGGATGCAGGTGGTAGGCACTATGGAAAAACGAATCGGATGCTTAACAATAGCAGCGACCCCCCCTCCGACCTTGCCGGAGGCACGGTTGGCTTGTAGTATGTAATATCCAGGGGGGATGGCAGCTAAGATGTCAGGGGAGGAGTCGTCAGTTAACCAGGTCTCGGTCAGGAATAGGATGTCCGGTTGTTCTGACTCCAACAGATAAAAAATGTCTAATTGGTGACTGACCAGGGACCGGGTATTAAGGTAAAACACAGACAAAGAGGGGTTAGAGGCTCTTGCTAATGAGTGGGTACAGGGTCTGGGTTCCAAAACCAGTGACCTGGGAGTGGGGCGGGGAGTAGTAATCTCAGGAAAAGAATTGCGGGTAGTGAACAAGCCAAGTGAGGCAAGCCTGAGGGCTGACTCAGGTGGGGGAAGTGCGGGATTATGGCATAACATAAGGGAGGAACGGGAATACATAAGGACAGGGACAGAGTAACGCGCACCTAGCCCCGGTCGGCCGCGGACGGGCGTAGACGGGCTTAACTCAGGCGCAACTCCGGCGCGCCTACGATGCGCCCGCTGCGATCGTCCGCTGCGCTGACACATGGGGGCCGTTGAAATAGGATGATGGCGAGGGGGGTGTGGCGAGGCTCTAGCTCGCGGCCAACCCGTTCCAAGATGGCGCCCGCGGCCGCTGGGGAGCCCGTTAGGCGGTCAGCCCACAGCGGGCGGCCTGGCCTCCACGGGAATGGCGATCCACTCGGGGAATGAGTGTCCCCGCTAGTAGTCAGCGGAATAAAGGTAAGGGTGTTTAAAAAAAGAGGTCGCTGTTCGTAGTCAGCAGGACCAAGGTCGGGTAAAAAGACTGCTCGTAATCAGCAGAGATAGGAGTTAAAAGGAATAATGGCAGCGCTCCAGCAATTGCGCGTCAGCCCCCTGCCACAGGGCTACTTGAAAATAAAAGAAATAATATCAGCAATTTGATAACTTATCGTTATCCCTGAAATAGAAAAGTCAATGAAGTAGGATAATCAACAATCCACACAATAAGAGTTCACATAACAAATCCAACGCTGGTATCTCACCATAACCCTCTGGAACTACAATACTTAGTCAACCTGAAGCATGCCAACATCGAGTTAGGGAAGGAATAGTTATCACGCTGGGTGGGATAATCCTTGCCTCTGCTTTCTTAATAGAATTGAAACTTTCCTTCACAATAGCTAGGAAATTTTATATTCTGTGTCCGGACCAGAGGCTCCGATTATACTAGTTCAAAGCTGATTTCTATGTGTCTGGGGTTTTTCAGGAAATTTGCCACAGCCTGCTTACCCAGGCTTAGCTGCCTTTGCTGCATTTTATCGTTTTCATTTGCTTTGGAACCTACCCTTTATTGTGATGCTCTTACTCTAAGGCCCTCATTATGACCTTGTCGGAAAATTCTGACTCTGCAGTAACCCCTGTTTACGCAAGGATGGCAATTACAAGTAGTACAATAAAATCAGCACCCTTGCAATATTCACCAGGTACATATCAGCAGGTCTAACCAACTGATATATATATATATATATATATATATATATATATATATATATATATATATACTGGAGTAAAATGCCTGCTAAATACTGGGAAATTCACGTTTTGTCACGGAAAGCACCTACTTGTACATGTCATGTCCCATTTTGAAGTAATCATAGGTACCGTTTATCACATCTGTTAAATTCCGAAGCCTGCTTTTTGGGTTTTTAAGTTGCAATAAATAGCACACCACTTTTCAGGGAATTCATGATCTGTGTTGTTCTCTGTAGACCTGTCTTGAGACCCCACTCTTTATTCGTCCAAAAAACACACCTTTTGTCCACTTCTTTATAAAATAGGAACTGGTGTGGGTGACCGGTTACGCAGAGGGAGAGAAGTATGCCTATTTAAGGCATTCATATGCTTGTACGTTGTTGCAATTAAAGCTTTGTTTTAAAAAATATTGAAGCAGTTTCCATCCCTGCCAATGGGTGCTTCAGTTTCAACAGTTTTTTTTTAATGGTAATGAACCTACAGTTTAAGAATAACACTGGTCTCAAATGTAATTTTATTCTGTTTGATAAAATTCCAAAGTGCTTGCTTCTGCTCTTTCTGGCTGGCCTAGTTTTATATCCTTCCTTTGATTATGTTGGAAGTTTTCTTGCTATAGGTAGGCTTTACTTGATCCATTTAGAATGCACAATATATTGTGATCAAAAATGTTTCAGTGTGGAATATTTGTTGAAGAGAGCAGAGTGGCAACACTTGTTCCTAGTCTACAGATTTTAAAAGCTGAATATAATAATTTGTAATATATCTGTATAGTGCCAACAAGAAGCCTTGTGGCATAACATTCAACCAAACAGTTGAATTATTTACTAGGGTAAGTCTCTCATGAAGAGAGTAACTAAAGGCTTGAGGTGTTTTAGGCAGTACATGGCAGGCTTGTGTTTTATTTGTTTGCCTTAAGCCGTGGCCTGTGCATTTGCTGTCTACATTAAGAAAACACTAAGTACATAAAAATACTTCAACATTAGCCTCCTGTAATTTCCATCTCTTGGTTTGCTGGTTTGTGCCACTACAGAGAGTGGACCAACCATATGCATCTTAGAAGCTGTACATTCTCTGTAGCTATGCAACATCCCTGAATGAAAAGTGGTTTATAACTAGCGTGCTTATCTGGGAGTAGGGTGTCCTAGCTTTTGTGTAGAGAGGATCCTAAACTAATTAATAAACTGGTAATAAGATCAATGAAGAAATAGGTACGTTTTCATAATTTGATTATATTCTTTGCACAGCTTTCTAGGCTTAATCAGTGGCCACAACAAGCTTTCCTTTACTTGAGAATATGAGCAAGGGCTGCAATACTAGATTTCAGGAATCTGAAAGAAGTTAGGGAATGAAAAGACAGGCTAGATAGTGTAGGGGAAATGAGTTTATGAGGACTTTGCGACAGAAGCATGAGATTTGAAAGAGCAGTGCTGTCTGATCGGAAGTCAGTGCAAGTGATTGAGATGTCTAAAGATTTTATTTATTTTGCTGAGATATAGAAGGTTAGCTGCAGCATTTTTCATAAACTGGACTCTGCCAAGAAAACAGGCAAAAGGAAAACAGAGTTGCAGTATTGTAGCCGAGAAATAATGTTTGCATTTTCCTTCAAGAATTTAGTAGGAGGGAAATGATTTTATTGATGACTTTCATCAAGAGAAAGCAAGTAGAGAGGAGTACATTGATATGGTGCTCAGAGGTGATTTTGTTGCCAAAAATGGCTCCAAACTTGCAGGCAAAAGTGGCATCCAGGGGAGGGGAACCTAAGTCTTGTGGCCACCAAGTGGATGACCATCCTGAAGGGTTGCCGAAGATGACAATTTCTGTTCCATCAGTATTCAGCAGTATTGAGTTAGAGTTCATCTAGTTTTTTATGGCATATAGGCAGCTTTTGGGATATACATATTGCTATGAAGTCGTAGTGTTAGTAGTGTGTCATCTGCATAAGCAAGAATCTCCGGCCATACGACTGAATGAGGAATGTCATAGGGCCTATATTTGTAAGGAGTGTGTGACTTAAATAAGATCCCTCAGGAACATCATATATGTTCTCTTTAAATTGGGAGTGAAAAAAAGAGCAAGAGACGGCACCTGACATTGGTTACTCAGAAATGATGCAAATCACGTTCATGCCATGCCCCATATGCCAATGTTAGCCAGGCTATACCACAGTATGTTATACAATAGCATTTCAAATGACACTGAGGGGTGTAAAATAACCAAGGCGGCTATATACCCAGTATCTAGGATAATTCTTATGTTATTCGGCGACTGATACGAAGACTGTTTCAGTTCCAAGTTTAGGGCGACTTCACTCTGAATGGTATCCAGCATAACACCAGCCATGTCTAATTGGGGGTAATAGTTGAGGTACTGTTGCTTTTAGGGATGTTGTCTAAAATCTAGAGAACTTTGCTGACTAGTATTTAGTTATGGTATGAGTGCACTGAGCTAGGCTTCATTGTTAAAGCCTTTAAACATGAGACTATTAAATGTTGATTATTTTCTTGGTGTTTTGCTAATGGAAGGCTTTTCTATATATTGTTGCAGATTGCAGTGATGATTAGCAAGTACTTAGGGTTGTAACGATTCACACGAAAGAAGGAATTCTTACAATTTTGTAACATTAGAAAACTCCTATAACCTAACTATATGAAAGGTTTGTGGTAAGGGTGGAGGTGTGGGGGATGTTCAAAGTAGTATTTCAAGGAAGTGGTTACAGAAATATTCGGTGGAATTTGGTAAATGTTAAATAGTGTAGTTGTGATATTTGTTGTTGACTAGTAAATTATCAGGGTTTTCTATGTAGGACCTTATTCTAGTGGGATGCTTTACTGTGTGATAATTATCTCCTTTCCTGCGATAAAGTTAGGTTGGAGAAATGGTGTTTTACACTTCTATTCTGCAATGCACTATGCTTTAATCTTTAAAGCATTATGAAGCATGGGATGAGGTCTGACTTTTACTACACAAAGTTTCCGCAGTTATTTCAATTACTGCACTTTTTTCCAGGGACGAATGTTGACCAAGTGATGTGTGACATGAGACATCAATAGATTAATAAATTGATATTTAGCAACGTCTAATGGAGCTCTGTGACTGATTCATTCAGTAAGATTTCCTATACTAGATAATACTGGTATACAGGAGTTTTATTGAAAACTGAAAAGGGAGCGGTTGATAAAGATTAGAACATTTGAATGATGGGAGTTCCATTGAAGACAATGAAATGGCTTAAGGCTTTCTAATGGTTGGTATATGCTTTCTTCTCCAACATTCCAATGTTTGTTTTTCTGTTTCTCTCTTTTTATTAATTTAGTACAGTCTACTCTCAGTGGGTGGAATATTCGAATAGCCTTACAGCCCTTCTGCCTTGGGCTATATCTAACCTCTCCTTCCTTAAAGGCTTGTCTCCGTCATTGATAGCAAATATTAAGTTTTGGGCAATCTTATATTCATTTCTTAGAATAAGACACTAAGGGTGGTTGTAATGGCGCACCTTAGTGAGTCATTTATAGGAAGGACTAGTCTTTTATTCTATTAGTGACTCTGTCCAGGGATTTTAACTTTGTGCACTCAGGTTTGTTTGTACTAGATTTCACAGACTTTAGAACATTTTTGATCAGCTATGAGTCATCTATGTATAAAGTTCATCTTGTAAAATGCTTAGGCCCAGGTTTAATGCATGATTATTTCCTTGAATATGAGCATTGTTTCAAATATTTAAACCGCTTGGGTGATATGGACGTACTGGAGACATCCATAGCACCAGTACTCGGGTGCTGTGGACTTCTCCAGCTTTTCTCACCACTGGCAACCCTCCTCCCCCGGGCGCAAACGTTTTTATGCCCCCCCTCCTTCCCAGGGACAGATTTGACGTTGCATCTAGTCTACCCCCGGTTGGGTTGAAATGCTGCTAGACATTAGGCATTATTTTATTTTGTAGCAAAATAGGTGGAAGCGGCCTTCTAGGCATCTAGCCTAGCTCTTACCCACCCAAATAACCTCAGCAGTCTCAGTCCCCCATCGGGGGTAGATAGGTGTTTTCCTCCAATCTGTCCCCCACTAGCCCACAAGGAAATGTATTGGGGGGCGGCTCTCCTAGCAATGGGCTAATGCTCCCCCACGCGCTGAAATCTTTCAGCCCGGGGGGTCGTGTAGTGTACTGTATTTGCAATACATCATTGTTATTTAACAGTACGTGTAAGTGCCATGTTTATCTTTGCTTCATGTTCCTGTTCTGGATCGGAGTGGTTGCTAACGACTCTCTGGTTGACTGTTCTCAGTAACGGTTGAGATCAGGAGCTGACAAGTCCGTCCAGGTCACGGGCAACTTACTTGAAGAATAAAGCACCTTTAATTTAGCAGCTTGTTGGTGTCTTTGTTCTACACATATTGGTGACGATCCGGTTCCAACACTGTTGCCCACCGACAGGAACCCCATGCTGTGTTTGGTTTTCCTTGTGTCAGCCACCTCTGCAGTTTCCAACTCAAACTCCGATTAATTTTGTTGAAGTAAACAAAACGCGTTATTGATCGGACTGCTTGCCCCTCATGCCTCTTCACTAGGTAATTTGGGGTTGCTAGGTTGTGTTTCTATTTGGTTACCATGAGCTCCATCTTCCAGAACAAGTGTTACAGCATGCTCCTGTCTGACGTTTTCTGGTGACTCATCCCTTCAGCTGATGTTGGGCGTCTTTCTCAGTTATGGTTGAGCTCCAGAGCTGAAAAACGATGGATTTAGGCCCAGATCTCTGTACTGGGGTGAATGTATGACATTGTTCTGCATTCTGTCCATCACCTGTTGTTTTTGCTTTTGTCACCCCGAGTGGGACGGGTATGCTCAGACGTGAGTCCTGTGCTCTCCATGCCACTGAAATCAAGCTATCCAGGCTGATGAGGGCTGAAAGCCCGAAACCGGTCTTTGGATGCTTGTTTCCAGTCCAGGGAGGACCTGGCTTGGCAGTTCGGGCTGGACTGTTCCCATGGGGCACAGGGTCAAGACTGATTTGCATATAGCTGGGTTCAAACTGGAAAGGCATGGGGAGCAAAAAAACGATGGATTTAGGCCCAGATCTCTGTACTGGGGTGAATGTATGACATTGTTCTGCATTCTGTCCATCACCTGTTGTTTTTGCTTTTGAGCTCCAGAGCTGACCTGTACTTCCAGGTCGTAGGCAACTTACTTGAAGAATAAACCACCTTTACTTCAGAAGCTCCTCGGTATCTTCTTTCTTCACAGGGGGATAGAGAGCCACTAAACACCAAGGAGTATGGGGTCCATGCAAGGCCTACCATCCTGGATTCCCCTGGGTGTCTAGTTTTCAGAAATGTCTTGGTTTGGTTGGTTTCTCTGGGTAGCCGTCAATCATCAACCAAAAAAGGGCTCCTATTCCCCTTGCCAAATCATATCACTTTTGTGACAGAAATGTTGATGTCGCCACTTTGTATTTTGGTGTATTTCCTGTTGCGGGTGCTAGGCCTACTGACACAAGTGAGATGCCATTTTTAATGCGAGACTTGGGGAAATGGTAGGTGGTAGTACATTTTGGCTCCCTGTAGATTCCACAACTTTCCATCACAGAAATGTGAGAAGATTCGTGTTTTTTTGTTTTTAGTCTAAGTTTGAGATTTGCAAAGGGCTACTGGCTAAGAAAACCTGGAGAAATCCACACAAGGCACTCCATCCAGGATGTCCTTATGTCTCTTGTTTTAAAGAATATACAGGTTTGCTATGTTTCCCTAGGTGCCTGCTGAGCTGGGCTCAAAATTCACAACAACCCACATTGAAAAAAGTCGGTTTTAAGTGGGAAAGATGTGATGTGTCCATGTTGTGTTTAGGACCCTTTCCTGTTTCAGGCACTAGGCCTACCCCCACAAGTGAGGCGCCATTGTAATCAGAAGGCATGCGGGAATATAGAATAATACTAAGCAATTGAATTTCTCTGCATTTGTTGCTTCCAAATGTAAGATGAAAGGCATTTTGATAAATGCCCACTGAATCACATGGTAGTATGGGTACCCACTAATTCAAAGAGATACAAATAACCACTGCTCATAAACTCTGTATCTGGTTTCTATTTCAGAAACACATAGTTTTCTTTGACACCCATTTTTCACTCTTTATATTTTACCAAATGAATTGCTGTATGCCCGGTAAACAACGAAAAACCATTGTACGGTGCAGTTCAGTTGTTGGCTTTGGGTACCTTGGGTTCATGGAGAACCCACAAACTATATATATTCCCGCCACCAGAAGGCTCTAACGGACATAATGCTTTTGTAAATCCCCCCTTGTACCAAGAAATTACAAATGAAAACATTGTCACAAAGGGCTGTTTTGTCCTTTTACTTTTCAATATTTCTTTTTCAACTGTTTCTCTGTGGGATACCCTTGAGGTATCTACACAAATGCCCCTTGTTGAATTTAGTATTTTGTCTACTTCTCAGAAATCTATAGCTTTCCTGGATCACCCATGGGTTTCACCTTGGTTTCTATCTCCAATTGGAAGTAGACTAAAAGCCTACAAATTTGGTAAAATGGGCTACCTCTTTGAAAAAAGTAAGGTAAAAAAGTTTTTTGATTCAGCTGTGTGTTCCTGAGGAAAAATTATGACTTTAGCTCAGCAAACCTTTCGTAGATGCCATTTTTAGGAGAAAAAAAAACAATCTTTTTTGTGGCTCATGTTTTCCTATTTTTCCCAAGAAACCAAACATTTAGCTAATATTGGTTATTTTCTAAGTCCCCTCCAGGGGAATCCACAAACCCTGGGTACAGTTGAAATCCCCCGGATGTTTGCAAAATCAGTACGCACATTTTGCATAGATAACTTATGTGGAAAAAAGTTATGGCGGTGTAAGCGTGAACAACTCCAAATAGCCAAGAAAGGGCTAACCATTCTAGGGGGAAAAGACCTAGCAACGAAGGGTTAATGTATTGATATTAAAGTGCAGTTATCGCAGTACAAAACTATACACATCAGTTAGGCAGCCTGTGGGGTTGCTTTGTGCAAAGTTCAAAGTTTGATTGGGTCAAGAGATAATGCCATAAACTTGGAAACAAAATATCTGAATGGTCAGTCACTGTAAATGTATGAGAGGTATAGTGCCTGCTTTCGATCTAAGAAATGGTTACGTGTATTACAAGTCTAACTTCTGACAAAATTTGGTGCACTTATAAAACAGGCAGTAAATATGCATTTATCTAGCATTAAATACATTATTTTCAGTAAGTGTTGTGATCTGTGACACAAGAGCTTGCCTTTTATTTATTTTTTAAATAATTGGAGTGCAAGTCCTTTGCTACTTTTAAGGAACTGATAGCTATATGTTTTGTTCATCCTTTCTATTCGCCACAGAAGTTAATTGTTTTTTTATTATGGCTAATTTTTTTGTTTATTTTGCGTAGTACTCTATTTCCAGTTGCTGCTCAAACCATGTTGCAAAAGCGAATTGAATTGCCATTTGAATTGTGGTGTTTTGTGTTAAATTAAGTCCTTGTTGTGGGCCGGAGTGTCATTTGGATGTAATCCTTCGTCATTTGCAAACACAAGCCAACTGTGGTCAACAAGTGTCATTTCTTTGTGAGAGACAAAGTTTGAAAACATGCGGTCCATTCTGCAACTACCTCATTGTCACATGGTGTGTTTTTTTGGTTCCCTTTCTCCCTCTTGGCAATTATTTTGTTTTTAGACGACTGCAGTAAACAGCACTATAACAATGAGACTCCTGGAGCACTAACTATACCTGTCAACAAGGAGGTCCTCTGAGGGCACGACAGTCTGCATCTGCTTACCTGCAGGGAAAAGAGTTTAACTAGCGTTTGTTTTTCTACCTGAAGCAGTACAACGCTAGGGCGCCTCTGCTCTTGTTCACCATATCTTTAAAATAAGCCATCCTGAAGTGAGAGGGGTTAGTAGCTGATTCAACAGGTGTTTATGCCTTGTGCTAGAAATGGTGAATGATGAACATGTTTGCAATATAACGATGATATGAACTTCATGTAGATCGTATTTCTCCTTGTAATATTTTCAATTCTCTATCCTTATAATATTGATCAGTTTGGTGAATTTTTACCTGTCATGGTTCCATTCCACACATGATGCTTCTCACGTCACCTGCGTGAGCATGCGCTGTCATTTGCTAGACTTTTGTGTTTTGTAATGTGCTTGGAACACGCCCATTGCTGACCAATCGTTGTTATGATTGTCTCTCTTTTTTGCTGCTTTCTAGTTGGGCTGCATTTGCAATGCATGACTTCCTTTTTCATGGCGCCTGTACCAAGCACCGATTAATTATGCTGGATATTCGTGTCTCCCCGCTGGCCATCAGCTGCTCATGCTGTGACTCTGGTATTATTTGTTCTGAAAAAAAAGCGCTATGACGTGGTCACTGCTGGCCACGTCATACCGCTTTTTTTCACCTTCTACTAAACCTGTCCCTGTTTTTTCTTACCCTGCCCTGTTTCTTAATCATTACTCTATTTCTTCTCCGCCTGCCCTCCTGTCTCTTGTTTCTTCTGCCCCTCCCATTTTCCCTCCTCTCACATATTTACCCCACCTATGTAACCGGGTTGTCCGTTGTACGGCCATGAAGTTAACGTACGGGTGTGCACTGCATTGACTTTGAAGATATAAAAGAGGATACAATTTAACAAGCCCTCACAATTTGAGACTTCCATCCAGTGGGACTCAAACAGTTTACGATATTCACATTCCCCCATTTTCTCTGGTAAAAGGTACGTCTTTACAGTGCTGTGCCAGCATGAATTCCTAAGAATATTTGCGTCCTCCCTTCACCTCCTTGCCATAAATGTCAAACAAACCTACATAATTCCTCATAGTGAATTTCAAATTGCTATACACGTAGGCAGAACCCAAACTATATAGTGATGACATGCTGCACAACTAATGGAAGTGCCATGAGTTATTTTCACGAGATTCCAATGTTAACAGTTTCCATAGAAACATTGGGCCTACATGGCCTTGGATGCAGAATCGCGCAAAAGCGCACTCAGTACATGCTTGGCCTACTAGGGTATATACTTGAGAACACACATCCTTTGACAGATGGATCAGCATGAGCCCTCCCCGTCTCTGTTTATTCTCCCAACAGAAGGGGAAAAAGCATATTGAAGCTGCCAGCGCTAGCCGCTTCATAGCACTTTTTAAAATCCCCCTCTGTTCCACCCGATTGCCAAAGCCAGTAGCTCGCCCATAGGGAAAAGCTATTGTCTTTACAAATGCTCGTTTATATTAGTTCGATAACGTGCTGTACAGGTTTTTAGGTGTATGTTTCTTTTTGTTTCCAGCGCTGGTAGTTCTCGCTTCAACAGCCTTAAGAGCCAACATTACCATGGTTGACTCTTTGTGTCTAAGCAGGGATTTGGATGACTTGATGTCAAATAGGCCATGGTCCACCATAAGACTCGTTGGAGGAGAGGGGGGCAATTCAGATTACAATGTTGCGCTTAGCGACAGGGTTGTGTGCCGTTGAGTGTCACATTTCCCTCCTGTGTAACTGGTTGGGGTGCATAATGACCTACAGACAAGTAAGTGCAGTCAAACATGGGCTTACCATACCGAGCGCGCACCTCCGTGACACTGTGCGCATTTTGACTCCAATGAAGATCTAGTTGTACATGAAAATTTGTCGTTTTTCGGATTGGTTTTAGTTATTGAGCATGGTTTCCTGTAACGCGTCAAAGCATTTGAAGGATACAAGACAGTGTAGACATTTTGAAAACTAGATAAACTACAGTATATAAGTACGGTAGTATCAAGTGACCGTCGGCTAGTCTTGATCTTTTCAAACCATAGGTCTCCAAAGCAATGTTATGACAAATTGGTTCCCCTGATTGTGCCAATTAAATATGCGTGTGCTGTACTGTCAATGGCACTGGCTCTGGCACCTTTGTGTGAATTCTCGATTGTCCCCAACGAGTGTGAGGCTTCTGTGCTCAATTTGTTCTGCATGCAAATTAATTTGAATTTTTAAAGCTGCTCTTCTGTACCTCATAGTCCCCTGAACAACACCAAATATTACATTTGACAAAGCTCTTTCCTAGTTTTATAGTAACATGGCAATGAAGGCTAGCCACTGTTTTCTGGCTTTTGCAGAACATACTGTTTCAAAAATTAGAGAGCCGCCTAAACTTCGTTTCACCATATGGCTAGTGTTAAACTTAAGCTATAAACAGACACCACCCCTCCCACCACAAAGATGCAAATACCTCAGTGACAGCCTCAGTGACGACTGTGCAGCACCTTAAGCACGTGCACACCCCATACTGCTTGTGTTTCTACCATATCTACACATTGAGGCAGTAAACCTAACCATTATACTTCCATATATCAGGCCTACTTTTAAAAAATATGCAAGTTTGCTAGATTTCCGTAGGTGCCTCCTGAGATGTGGCCCAACATCCACAGCTACCCTATTTGCAAAAAAGGTGTCCGTTTTTAGTGAAAGAATTTGATGTATCCATGTTGCTTTTTGGACCTTTTCTTGTCATGGGCACTAGGCCTACCCACACAATTGAGGTGCCATTTTTACGAGGAGACTTGAGGGAATGCTAGGTGGAAGAAAGTTTGTGACTCCCTGCAAATTTCAGAGCTTTCCGTCACAGAAATGTGATGAAAATGTTAATTATTTCAGTCAAAGTTTGAGGTTTGCAAGGGATTCTGTGTAAAACATGCTGCTGAGAGCCATTGAAGTCTCACCCCATCCTGGATTCCCCTCTGTGTCTAGTTAAACAAGCATTTGCAATGCAATAGGTCTCGCAGCATTTAAGTTTGAGTTGCTGGCATTGTAAATAACAATGCTTTGCATACTTTTTTTTGTTGGTGTCCGTGTGTGCATGGCAGTGGTGGTGTCTGTGTGTGCATGCCAGTGGTGGTGTCTGTGTGTGCATGGCAGTGGTGGTGTCCGTGTGTGTATGGGAGTGGTGGTGTCCATGTGTGCATGGCAGTGGTGGTGTCCGTGTGTGCATGCCAGTGGTGGTGTCCGTGTGTGTATGGGAGTGGTGGTGTCCGTATGTGCATGGCAGTGGTGGTGTCCGTATGTGCATGGCAGTGGTGGTGTCCGTGTGCATGGCAGTGGTGGTGTCCGTGTGTGCATGGCAGTGGTGGTGTCCGTGTGTGTGTATGGCAGTGGTGGTGTCCGTGTGTGCACGGCAGTGGCGGTTTCCCTGTGTGTATGGCAGTGGTGTTGTTGCTGCTGCTGTAGTATTTTGACTGGTGGTGCTGGTAACGCGTGGTATTGATTGCACTAGTATTGCAGCTGCTAGACCTGCTGGTGGTGCTACTGGTAGTGGTTGTTTTACTGCAGAGACTTTTTCTGCTGCAGGTAGTGGTGGTCCTCCTGCTGTCAGTGGTGGTACTTCTAGTGGAGCTACAGCGGTGCTGCTGCTTTTGGTGGTGTCCCTGCTGCTTGTGTTGTTGGGGCTGGTACTGCTGCCTCTGGTGGAGTTTTAGTGCTGCAGCAACCCCTTGCTGGTAGGGCTGCTCACACACTGCCCCTGCACACTCACACACTGCCCCTACACACACACAGACTGAAGATGTATAGGTGCCCGAGTCATCATTCACACGCATGTATGCATCATAATGCACTAGTGACCCGAGCGTGGTGATGTACTCACGCATGGACCGCCAGGCATGTGTACATTTGTTACAACTGAAATGTTTTCCCCCTTTTTTTAATGCACCGTTCCAAGATGGCGTTCGGTCATCTTGGACCGCTAAAGTAAAAAATAATATGAAACGCTGCTGAGAGGAGCAGCCCAGCAGCAAATTGCAGCTGCTGGGACGTCTGAAATATAATCAAATAGGGAGGGGTGGGGAGTGCTCAGCGAGCGTAGAGGAACGGTAAATAGAGAGGGATGGGGGAGCAGAGGAGATATGAGTGGGGAAAAAAGTGTAACTTGACAGGGTGGAAGCAACGTGTGAGCTGAGCAAGAGTGAGTGCAACAGGTAAAGTGCATGGCGAGGAGAGGGGAGAGCAAGGAAAAGTAGGAGGGAAAAAAATAAAGCCCTGGCGTAAGTTACCAAATCAAAAGGATGGTAAGAGGCAGAAACACAAGTGGAGGAAAGAAAGCTATTGATTAAGAAGCCAGTAATTGAGATCGGCAAGAGAGCCAAGCAATGATAATGGGCTGACGCTGTTAACATTGGTAGTGCCTATATGTGGGCGAGATATGAAAACATAATTTCCCTACCTTAAATCTTAACCTTTTTGTGCTGGTAGGAGCAGTGTTGTTCTGTCATTTTATACAAAATTATGTTTGTGGGATGGAAAACATAGATGTTCGCCCTGGTCAGGTACTGTGCTGCTGCAGACTTCACGCGTATGGGGCGTGGCTGTCTGTGCCTGGGTGTCTCCTGGTACATCCGCCCTATGTACGGGTGCACCTGGGCAAATATTACGTCGAAGGGGGGCAATTCATCCGTTGGCATATAACAATTAGTTGAATAATACAAACGAAACGGCCCTTGCTCTGCAGAAGGAATAGTCCCCGCGTCACCTGGTGGAGTCACGTTATGGGGCGCGGTGGGTGTTTCGGGGTGTCCATGGAGTAGGGGACCGCGGCGGCGGCCTCGGGGTGCTCCTGGCGGCTGCTCCGTCTCGGAGGAGGCCCTGGTCCCTGCCGCCGAGGCCAGGTCTGCCCAGCGCCGAAGCAGGAAGGCCTGATAAGGCTGGAGCACTGAAAGCCGCGTCTTATCTCGGGCCGCACATGGCCCGAGAGTGCATCCTTTTCCTGTGCTGGACGGGAGACGTAAACTGGCCGTCTCCTGACAGCCAGGGGCCTCGGGCGCCGCCCCCGCTCTGCGCGGCCGGAGGGGCCAGCTCGCCGAAGGAATGGCAAGTCAATAGTAATGTTTCTTATAGATGGAGCATCCTTACGGTCTGTTAATTCAAATATAAAAGGTGCTTGCGCAGCGCACACCATGAACTAATAAAGAAAAATGGTCTCGATCTCCACTCCCATGACGGCAGCTGGGAAAAGAAAAGGGGGTGTCCTCGCGCGGGCTGGCTCTGGCTGGCACCCCGGGCTGGGACGTGCTCGTGATGCCTTGGCGGGGCTTGCTGGGCTTGCTTGTGTGCTTCCCAGAGAGACAGGAGATTGGGAACGCGCGCGCGCGGCCGGCTCCGATCGCTTTCCTGAGCGTGCGCGCGCCAGTCTCTGTCTCCTGGGAAGCAGACTCCGCAACTATAGTATCGCGCCTGGTGCGATGCATATGGCTTCGCCATATGCATCGCAGGCGCGAGACCTAAAAAATGTAGAGTTTTGCTAGGTTTCTCTTGGTGCCAGCTGGGCTTAGGCTCAAAATCCACAGCAACCCACTTTGCAACAAAAAAAAAGTTCAGTTTTGAGTGGAAACATTTGATGCGTCCTTGTGTTTTCAATACATTCTGGTCAGTCGAGTTTTGCGCTCTATAAAAATGCCTCCAAAAATGTATCTGACCGTGTGTAATGTAACTAGCTAGCTCTCATGTAAAGTCCTCCAACATCTTCGGGCCACTTGAGTTAACATTATATAATGAAATATTTCTCACAGTACCTGGTGAACTGCTGTGAATGGGCTTTGAAATTAGAGTGCTGAGCGGAGTAGGACAACAGAAAAGGCAACGGGGCAGGCATGAATTGGTGTGGTAGAGATGAATGCTACTGCCATTTTCATGTAGCATGGTAATAATGATTAAACAGTGGCAGCGGCATCACTTGATCTACACGCACCCATAAACAAAAAAATACCCTAACCTTGTGTAATGTAACTGGCACTTTAGTAAAGCGCTTCAGTGCCTTTGGATAAGTCGAGTTTGTGCTCTATAAAAATGCCCCCAAAAATAAATCTGACATTGTGTAATGTAACTGGCGCTCATGGAAATCGATCAAACAACTTTGGGTCTCTTGACTTCACATTATATGAACAAGCGTCAAAGGAAACGCTACTGGAGTTGCCCAAGCCTTGCCCTTAACTGTGCTGCAAGGTTGGGGTCCTGAACGTCCGATGACGAGTCTCGCTAAAGCAACCAGCAGCGAAGTGGGAGAGGTTTGGGGTAAATCATTGCGCTTTGAAGTCAAAGAAAATTAAAGAGGCAATTTCAAGAGCAGCTTCTGAAATTTC
This sequence comes from Lissotriton helveticus, assembly GCF_964261635.1. NCBI lineage: Eukaryota > Metazoa > Chordata > Amphibia > Caudata > Salamandridae > Lissotriton > Lissotriton helveticus. Next base: position 1,200,894,253 of record NC_136059.1, read on the forward strand.
ATAGCGGTATTTAAACAGGACTGGGAGATTAAGTGACAGGCGCCAAAGCTGTACCAACATAAACTGGTAAATAGTAACACGAGCAGCAATTAAAGAAAAAATAGTCCCCCAAATCAGCACATTAATACAGAAGCGTAATGTTAACAGTAATTGGGCTATGCTTTGTGGGAAGAACCAAACACAAAAAGGAGGGACGTAGAGGAAAGAGTAAACACTAGCAAGCAATCAATTTTGAATGACAGTCAAAGTGACGAATAAAAAGGCAGTGGGCAGGCTGGGAACCCACATAGTGAATTCAGCATGTCTAGGCTCGACTTAAAAATGTAGATGTGCTACTGTAAGAGCAGGGAATTTGGGCATGACATGCCATGCGCTGCTTTGGTTTTCCTCTTTGTGTAAGGATACTTGGATTGAGAAGGACTATACTTCACGTCTTGCTACTAAAGCAGTTTCCAAATGTTTTTGAAGCTTTCTGTACCCCTAAGCATGTTCGAAATAGCGCTATAAAATTGTTGCCTGGGTCTGTTCATAATGGTGGTATATGTTAAGTTGATAACCTATCAATCGTTGCCAATTGGTCTTTAAATATATTTTAGACCACCCAAGAGAGAAAACAATCAAATGGTGTTGGATTTTTGGAGTGTGTGTGGGGAGGGGAGGGTCAGTTATGGCATGCTGTCTTTTGTGGAAGAGTCTCTTTGAAGTATGGTGGTAGCCACAGATGCATAGTCAAATGTGATTTGTACTCTATTCCAACCTTCCCAGGTGTACATGGTTTACAAAGTGTACCACACTTGAAAAACCAAACCTGCTCTCTATACCAAGCTTCCACCACCTCCCCTTCCTTGGTTGAGCATTCCAATAAATCCGATAGCAGGTGCCAAAATTAAGGATGTGTGAAGCAGGAGATGTCAAAGTTGTTGGGCGCCAACACCTTTTTCTGTTACCAAAAGCCGCCTAAAGTCAATAGGTGCCATCAAGGCTCATGTGATATTTGTAGCGCCTCCACCTCATACCTCAAAAGAAGGATTCATAAATCACGGAGCTACTCCGGGTCCCTCGAAAATGCATCAACAAGCCACAGACACAGATGTTGTCTTCTCTTACGCCAATTGTGAAAGCAATTTTCAGCTGTCTGAATCAACAGGAAAAAAAACATTTTTGCGATATAGTTTCTCAGAATACATGTGTGAAATGTCTGTCAGTACACACAAGGTGCCTTTTAATTCACTAACTTCAAAATGAAATATATTAAAACTAATTTCAGAAAAAGATTCTTTAGAAAATTGCCATTTTACTTCATTATTGGTCCACTGAATTTTTTTTCCAAGGATGGAAGAAAAATTCAAGCTCTAACACTTCCAAAACGAATTTTCTACAAATTGGAACCTAGAGAGAGCAGAAACTACAGGCCCTTACCCTATTGTGCCCTTAAGTACTCCGTGGCTATTGCCATGTTTTATGCTACTTCTTGGTTTTAGAAAAAGAAATTTTGTTTTTATTAAATGTGGTGTTAGCTAAGACTTTTTGTATTAAAAAAAAAATATATATATATACTATACATAGTTCAGGGTACTTTCACTCCCCTGTCTTTATCCAGTGGTCGCTGTAGTGTCATTAACATTTCGCTTTTACCCACCACAACATACTGCATGGGTCACAGGGTTAAGCCACTTCAGCCATTGGCTCACCTCCCTGTGAGTGACATCATTTTATCTTGCACATTGGGCATATCCACACATTAAGTAGTCCCCTTTAGGCCTCATTTCTCTCTATGATCACTGTACTCCTCAGTGATTTACAATATCCTTGTTATATATACGAAGGCGTACTTTATCCCATTTATAATATTCTGTTTTCGCATTTGTTTGAAATCAAAAAGGTTACACTTAAATCTCTGCTAGAATAGCCAAGTCAAAGTTCATGAGTCACTAGACTCCCTTGGGGGTATTGTGTCGATTAATGCCCACACCTGGTCCCTACACACTACTAAGCAAAGAGTTGAGAAGCCGGGCGAAAAGTAAAATAACTAAGATGCCAGACTGTTTCTCAAAGTCCAAATTAGATTGTCCTAGGTTGACGGTTAACAAATACTTAAACACAAACAGGATTACTTTGGGTTACTTATGCTGCATTCCCAATGTGTGAAACCAGCAGCGCCTTTTAACTTTTTAGGGGCTGGTTGCATTCAAATTACTATACCAAACGTGAATTGGGGTCAGGGAGGTCCAGTACCTAGACATGCAAACAGCAGTACCGATGGGAACATGGACAGACTCGCTGCTCACCCTCTGAATTCTTGTGAAGCGTGTATCCAATTGTGACTGGTGCTTATCTATGTGATGAACACTGCTTTATCAGCAGAAAAGTTTAGTGCTCTTGTGAGACTGGGTACTTCTGAGATTTCGGCGGCTCTGCATACTGTGAGTCCTAGTAATCCTGGATATTGTCCCCAATATGTTGGGATTCACTATACTGCACTGTAGTGTCCTCTTAGGGTTGTGGTATGTGCAATCTACATTAGACAGGTGGTCTACGATGCTTACTAGAATGTTCATTTTCTATTATTTTGACTCGTGACTTTCAAGCTCATCCTGGCAGATTTACCACGGTGCGTGGCCTTAAGTAAGAGATCGATAGGACAAGTTCTGCAAATTTCTGTCCGGTTTCTGACACAGTTTCTCGGGTCTCTTGTGGGAGACTGGCATTTTCCTGAATGAGCTACTAGTTGTGTTCATTGAAGAGCTAGCTGTGTTGAGGGGTGGTTATCTTAATCCATACAATTTAACATAGAGTTTTGGAATAAAAAAATTGAAAAACACAACATTGGAAATAGAAAATGAAGAATGTAGTTAGAAACTTAACAGACTTTAAATATTTCAATTTTCAAAATATTTATTTTAACAGGTGATAACCATGCTGTAAGGTACTATAATTTCTGCCCTCAACAATATTTATCACATTCAGTAAAGTACTCTAACCACACTTTCACACTAATGTTTTTCAAATGTTTAATTCGACCATTTGATCTTTTTAGATATGCAACTAGAATAGACCCTATTATAAGTAAGGACAGAATACATATACTTTTAAATAAAATCAAAACGTCTTGACTGGAGCCAGACATCAAAAACTTCACTTGTTCATTTTTTAATGGTTACAATCGTAATGTGAGTCATTTTTTTACATTTTTATGGCGGTAGGGAAAGCGCCAGATGTCTTTCTTCAAAGGGAAATTTGGGCCGAAGTTGGGCACTAGTGTCTATGAATCTTGGTACCCCTCCTATGTCCGTTACTACGTATCCATATTATTCTGCTATCTCTCCGGTACAAGACTGCTGCATTCCTGAGGTGCTTCTGTAATGTGTACATTCTTTCTTTGTTTCTATTGAGATTTTCTCCTTACTGTGTTTACTGTGCACAGCTGGAGTGGAGGTATTTTACTGAGTAAAGAAGCCTGCAAGACTGATCACGACTAACCTATGTGGCATGTACAGCTGTTTTCTTAGTGTGCTAGTGGGGAATTTGTGACATGGTGGGCTTTAATGCCATGTAGATGCATATGAGAACGCTGTGTTAAACTTATGCACCAGTTTGCATACGCCCAAAAACAGTGAGATGCCAGACCTTGTTTGTGTTGCAGTGTAAAGCATGGTAAAACAATTTTTATATACTTGCTTTTCTTACTACTCTAATTGTACTGGGTCCTTTAGACAGTCTGTAGCACTTTCATTTACCACAGGGGCAATGATCCTCTGATGAATCTTTCTCTGCCGATGGGAGTGGAAAAAATTAAGGTAAACAAACACCACGTTAGCTGTGCTATGTGGACCATTAATTGACAGCCAACTCACAAGTTTGAAATCCGATTTAGGTATACCACTTTCAAGACCATGCTGTAGAAATAAAGGATAGCAACAGAAAGTCCCAACCTCCTAAAGAAGCTAAGTCAAGTTAGGATTATGCAGACGAAAAGCACTGCTATGCAGAACAAAATAAGTAATACTGGATGTTCTGTCAGAGCTCGATGATTCTCCCTACAACACATTAAGCCATTAGAAAACTGCACAGTTTGAATGGAAGAATCAATATGACTCAATAATAGACTCAGACACATAATTGATACATGTAGTTATTGTATTAAAGAACCAAAGTTCCTTGCAGTAAGCAGTTGTTTGAGATGTTTAGTTAAGAATATCACAGTTTGTATAAAAATGCCAAACATTTAAGCAGACTGTATTGGATGTTTTATTTAAAATTGGTATCACAGAGTTAGAGTCCTACCACCATTAAGGCAGAAGGATAGTTAATTGTCTTAACAGCTCAAGCTCTATGAAGATGGGGAAAGGGTTCAAAATTAAAGTCCGCTAAGGGCGAGTCCATTAGCATGAACAAAGAAATAGAATTGATATGGTTCGGAAGAGAAGGTTTCAGTCCTTCAGCTATAACTTGTAGCATTAGCAAAGCAGTCCAAAAGCAAAGAAAAGTTCAAAAGTCGCACAAGAAAAGACAAGCATTGAAAATGCAATAGGTCTCGCAGCATTAGAGTTAGTGCTTTTAGAATTGTTTATGGGTTTTTTTTGTAAATCTATAGCATTTTTGTTTCCTGTAGCCAATGCTAAAGAATTTCAAAAAAAAAAAGCCATAAACATTTTTAAAAGCTCTGAAATGCAGTCTGAAATGCTGGATATATATTCAGTACAGATATACTATATTGTTAATGAAGACATAGGATATAATATGTTGTACTGTATACACACAATTAGATGGGAACGTGCTGTGTGTGTCAGCGATTGAAAGAGACTGCACTCAGAGTTGCTGTGCGCATCAGTAAACACCATACACATATACAATAGCACCACACCCAAACAGAGCCTCTCTCAGTCTGGTAGTGTCCCCAGGGCCAGAAGGGTCTTCAACCCATGCTGTCTCCCCTGGACATCATGCTTGGGGACTTTAGGGCTCTGATGCTAAAAAAATAAATATATAAATATTAAAGGATTTATGAAGTCACGTCACGTGCGGGCGCCCAGACTAGCAGTGTGTTTCAATAAAAGAGCCTGCGGCATGCTGAATTGGTTTCTATAGGTGGTCTTCATAATAATAGCTGACTGGCGTCCTCCCCCCATCCCCGCCTAAACCCAGAAGCCCCTCTTCATCCGCTAAGGAAGTGGTGAATAAAAAAAGTGAAATTACGGCCAGCGCAAGCCATGAATAAAAAAAGTGAAATTACGGCCGGCGCAAGCCATGAATAAAAAAAGCGAAATTACGGCCGGCGCAAGCCATGAATAAAAAAGTGAAATTACGGCCGGCGCAAGCCATGAATAAACAAGTTAAAAAACAAGAAGTGGGCAAAGAGGTGTCACCAGGGAGACGGGGAGAGGAAGGAAGAAGAGGGAACGTGGAAGGAAAGTGAATGCAGCAGGGGGCGGAGCGGATCGCTTTGAAGTACGTTTTCACAGATACATGGAAAATCACTAATTCCTGCACATTACAGGGGGAGCGGATCCCTTTGAAGTATGGCCTCGCGGCCGTGAAAGAAGTGTGTGTTAATTAGGGGGAGGAGAAGTGAGGCCGAGTGCGCTGGGGAAGCAACAGCAACAGATGCTTTAATTTGAAGCTCTCGGAGGCAGGCGGCTCGGATGATAACACCGGAGGGTGGTGGCAGTTATGCCAGTGAGTGCTGGGAGCACTGGCTGTGATGCTGGTGGCAGCAATGCTGACGGCACTGGCGCTGCTGCTGGCGAAGCTACCACGGATGCTTGCTCCAACACTGTTGATCCTGGTAGCACTGTTTATGGTATAGCTAGTACTGCTGGCAAAGATGCTGGGGTACTGGAGGTACGGATGGTGGCAGCACTGCTGGTGATATAGGCAGTAAGGCTGGCGGTAGGGGTGCTGGTGGCACTGACAACGATGCCGCTGATGGTAAATATGATAAGGGCAGTGATGCTGTGGAATACATACGGAGAATCCTGCTGAGAGGTATCTGAAGGGTAGATGTACTGGCAGTGAGGCTTGCATGCTGGTGGTCGTGGCACCGATAATACTGCTGAGAGGCGTCTGAAGAGCAGTGGTACTGGCAGCGAGGCTGTGGAATAAATACTGATAATACTGCAGAGACATATCTGGAGGGCAGTGCTACCGGCAGTGAGGCTTTCGGCAGCGACAGTAACAGTGAGGATTGCACGCTGGAGTCAGCGGCACAGAAAATACTCCCGAGAGGCAGTGGTACTGGCCTCAATGAAAGCATGCTGGCTCCTCTGATAGTAGTGGTACCGGTAATGCTGCTGAGAGAGATGACCGGAGTAGTGTTACTGGCAGTGACGGAGTTGGCAGCAGTAGAAGAGAAGCGTGCACTGCCGGCAGTGGTACTTCTGAGAAAAAGCATTAGGGCAGTGGTAAAGGCAGTGACGTGTTTGGCAGTGGTAGTACCAGCAGAGGTGTGTGCATGCTGGTGCAGGTGGCAGTCGCACTGCTGAGGGAGATGGCAAGGGCAGCGGTGCTGCCAGTGAGGCGTGCATGCTGGGGGCAGTAGTTGTGGTACTGATAATACTTCTGTGAGACATCGTAAATACAGTGGTACTCGAGGTGACGCCGTTGGTACCGATAGTGGTAGTACCGATGCTTGCATGGTAGTGGTACTGCTAGTAAGGGCAGTGGTACGGGCAGTGATGCTTTTGGCATTGACAGTACTAGCCGCGATGGTGGCAGCAGTACTGCTGAGAGAGATCGTAAGTGCAGTGGTACGGGCAGTGACGCTTTTGGCAGCGTGATAGTAATAGCGGTGGCAGCAGTACTGCTGAGAAAGATGGTACGGACAGCAGTACGGGCAGCGGCGCTTTTGGCAGCAAGAGTAGTGGGAGCAACGCTTGCAGCGCTGGCGGCGATGCTGCTGGCAGTGATGGGGATGACTCCGGTGCCAGTAATGACACTGACATCCAGGGAGACTGGCAAAGGGTGGGGGTGAGGCGGGGGGGAGGTACTCACGTGGGCTTCTGTGGGAAAATTAAGCCCTCGGCCCCCAGCGCGCACAGGGACAGCAGCAGGACCATGGCCGCCAGCGAATAAGTGCAGGAAGAGACGCGGCTCAGAGACCCCGGCAACGTCATCTTTCCAACAAGAGCAAAGAACAACAAGCCTTTCACCGTAACACGGCTGGCAGGGGAGGGGGCGGAGAGGGGAGAGGTGCGACACGGCAGTAGGAGGAGGAGGGGGGAGGAGAGTAGGGGAGGCACGGCCTAGCGGCAGGCAGGCAGGGGAGGAGAGGAGGAGGGGGGAGGAGAGTAGGGGAGGCACGGCCTAGCGGCCGTGCAATCAAGTAGTGAGGGGGCGGAGCTGGGGGAGGCTGTGAGAGAGAGTAGGCAAGGCAGGCGGCTGGGGGCATGTGCACGCGCTTTTAAGCTCAATGCACATGCGCATTGAGCTTAAAAGTCACGGGCACTGCAAGGAATCGCCACGATTCCTTGCAAGTTAGATAAAGTCTGGATGAGCCCCTATAGTCTCGCTTGCTCGATGCGCATGCGCATCGACAGGCGAGACCTAAAAAAGTATGACGTTGCACCTTCTTTGGAGTTCCTTCTTTTATAGGGTTTTTAACATCTTCCCAGTGAGGTAGCACCACACCACCATTGAAAGACTATCGCATGTCCATATCCGCATCATGTCACCTGAGACATTTGAAACATTGAACAGCTTTCTCATTGTATTAATGAGAAACTAGAGATTCAAAAGTCTACATAGTCCTAACATTGATAGAAAGGAAAATTAAAGTTGCATTCTAAAGTAACAGCTGCAATCCTGTTCCTACAGGAATATTTCACTGTGAATATTGAAGAAACATTCAGGAATTTCAGGGTGTACACATGTACAGGTCAAATAATGCAACATTTCACTAGTAGAAAATAAACTATTGTATAAAGTCAGGAAAAAGGTCCACATTAGAAACCGCTTTTTGAAACGGCATTTGAGTTGGCATCACTCATTTAAATGAAATCACTCTAAACCAAAATCACATATTGTGAAATTAAATCAGTTCACAGAATAATTATGTAAAAAGTTCACCAGTCATTATTACACGAAAATAAGTAGCGTTAAAAATACCTTGCTACCACAATTTCACAATAATCATATAAGCATATTTTTTAAAGTCTTATTATAAAAATCGTTTTTATATTTTGGTAAACTAAAGGAGCTGTAGTATTACTATGCTAGGTTTCAGGCGTGTACTTGGTGCAACTCGTTTATATGTATTAATATTATCTTATGTGTTTTCTTCATCTTCACATTTTAAAGCAAGCTTTTAAGTTGTTTCTACTACACTGGTCTCGTTTTCGTGTGTACTGCGTCTAATGTGTGCACTTTCAGCTTATGAATGTGTTGTGTTTTATGATTTTATAAATCGTGCTGCATCGTTTGAAGATTGCACTGCTTTATGTTTATAATTATTTTCGTTCATGAGAAAGTCTGCATGCTTTTCATTTGGAAAATCACCTCTATGGAGAGCTTTCATAATAAGTAATCCAAATCTTTTTACTAGTTAGATTTTCTGCTGTAGTGCAGCATCCTAAAGGACAAAGCAGTGCAATTGTCAAGTATAGCTCTATGCTTTCTTCATATCTCATGGTGGTGTCTACTCTATCGTCACACTGCAATTCTGCTGGAGCAAGATAGTTTTCTGTGCAGGGCTACCACCGACATTGCCCTTCCTCAGTAGTTTTGAATGGTTCTCTTTCATGTTAGGGCCATGCGCAAGTCTGTTATCGGAACCTTGCTGCCAGTCATATCCATGATGAAACAAGCATTTGCAATGCAATAGGTCTCGCAGTGACGAGAGTTTCAGCTATTGACATTGTAAATAACAATGCCTTTTAGTTATGTTTTTAAAACGGAAACAAAAATAAAAGTCATTATTTCCAATGTCAATAGCTCAAATTTGCGTAAATGCGAGACCCATTGCATTGCAAAGGCTTGTTTCTCTTCTTACTGAATGATTTTCAGATTTTTCAAATTTGTATGAGCAATACACATGGTCTGTATTTACTCAGCATTGAATAATCTTTAGCGAGAGATGTCTTTGGTCATTGTTTTTAATTTAATTTATTGCAACAACAAAAGCATTTTACCACAAAATTCAATTGCAGCCAACATTGCCATGTGACAGAAGCACTTGCCTGTTAGGAAGGGATCATAAGCAGGGCACATGTGGGGGGACGCTGTCGTCACGACAGGAAGTGACGTCATGAAAGGTGGCTTGCACCATCAGACTTATTGCCTCCCCTCGCTCACCGCTCAGAAGCCAGCGCGTGAGCAACGTTCTGAATGCGCTTCTATTTCGCCCCAGAGAGGCCAAAGAGTGAATGTGACTCCATTTGCTCCAGTTATCGAGCTCCCGGTAAAATAAGTGGGGTGATGCCGTCCACCCGTGTGGTACCCCGACTCGAGCCCTGATTATAAGGACGAGGTTGCAGAATTTGTGGGGGACAGTTGTTTAACTTAGAAAGGACAAACTAAACAAAAGACTTATTCATGCATATTTACATTAACAGACACACTGAGAAGAGAGGATGGACTGTAAATGATGATTAGGGTTCCCTTAACATGAGGTGATGTTAGCTGAGATCGCAGACCATGCTGGTTGCTGTCTGCGCTGATTTACACGATTGTCGTCGTCCCTCACCCGCAAGCCCACTTTATCCTCGCCTGTTCTGCCGTTCCTTGGGTGCGTGCGTTTTTTTAGGTGAGCGACGAGGGTTTCTTCCGGTGGCCTCAGTAAGTCCCTTTATTGCAGTACGTGCCGCAGAGGTGTAACTACTAAAGGACGGCTGCGTCCCCCATGGGGGGGCCGAAGTTGAGGACGCCACTGAGGACCATTAAAGAAGCGGCGGGAGGCCAGGTGGGCATGGCAGTTCACACAACTAAGTAAGTAGGTGTGCCTAAAGGCGAGAGAAGCGCTGAAAGGCATGAATGCACTAGGCTGTGGTGCCGAGCTTTGCACGGAGGCGGCTAACATTAGGTTAGTGCGGCTTGTGCATCCCTCAGACACCCACTCTGCCCTTTCCTCAGTCCTCCTCCCGTCAGAGTAAGGCACATACGACATCCTGCTTCGTGCACATTGGATGTAAAATCAAACAAGTGCACTTTTAACAAACTCGGATTGCAACTGCCTGGTGCAGACCGAGGAGGTAGTGCCTGCCTGTAGGATTGTTTGGCAAGCGGATTGGAGCTGATCCGAGTGACTGAAGTGGGTTACGGTAGTAGTGACTGGCGGATATCAACCTCCTGGAATAGCCTGGAAGCAAGTAAGGATTTTTGGTATAGATATTACTGCAGTCAGAGCCAGTGCATCTTATCGCCCCAATCACGTTTTGTGCTGCCTCAAGTCCCCCTACCACTAAGCACTACCGCGCCCAGCCCCTCTGGGGAGCCAGGGGGTCAGGGTGTATGGCAGAACGGTAATTTAGTTCAGGTGGCAAAGTGAGCGCAGGAGCAGCAACTGATTGCCACCTAGAAATAGAGTGAGGACACCGGAACTTGACCTAACGGTCAACAAATTATATAGGCCAGCGGCGCGGCTATAGCACAAAGGCAGAGGGGGAGGTTAGTCTTTTTGTGCATTACCGGGTTCCTGCCTATAACCAGACGGACTACCATATGGTGTAGCAGATCCAGGTGTAAAAGGGTGACGCTACCAACCAGAATATAAGATCCTTAAGTATTGCCCGGCGGTGTCGCCTCTCGAACCCACAAGATATTAACAAATGAAGAGGCAGGCGCTGGAGACTGGAAGGCAGGAAACAAGGTTTTATTTTCTCCGGAGGAGAAACACATCAGTTGGACAGCAGGTATCGTTCTGAGGTGCTCTACCCGCATCTCTGAGGCCTGGCCTCTTATACACAAGTTTGTCACTTTATTGCATGTAACACATTCTCGTCAATACTTTGATGTACGGAAAGACATCCTCGGAATCTCCCCTTCAGGCCCGTTCCCACATATAGTTACAGTTGAAGTCCCCACCCCGGTCACAACAGGTGATGATTATCGCGCAGCTGGATATTCCGCCGATTCATGGAATGTGTGGGGTTCGATCGGATCTCGTAGGGTGGGGGCTTTGATCGACCCGAGGGTTCTTTAATGGGAGGAAGCTTCCTACTGTACTGGGGGCAATAAACAGCATCCGCAGAGTCAGGTGGTGGCCTGGGAACGAGGGAGACAAACGGGCACACAGGAAAAGGGGGTTTGTATCAAAAGACCTGGGACCATGAAAGGAATGAAGGGAGGTGTCGTGCTGGGAACAGGATGGGATTCCGAGGCAGAGCTGCGTTGAAGAGGGGTTTATGACCCGAGGCATGTGATGGCGAGGGGGTTGTCAGCATGCGGGGGATGCCTGCGAGGCTAGGAGAGGGAGAGAGACGCGCTGGCTATCGGCAAAGAGCAGGGAAGCCATGGTGTTCAAAATGGCGGCTGTTTACGTGCACGAAAAGGGTTCGAGAAGAGCAAGAGGGCGCCGATAATGTTGACGGTTTCAGCCTAACTTTCAACAGTCCTCCCTTTTCAACGTATCTAGCCAACTTGCTTACTCAATGTCAATTTTCATCAAATTCCTAACCTCGGCATCATACAATGCTCTCATGTGTTCGCTTCCAAAGTCCACAGTTTTGGGGAAGATACAACTTGCACATAAAGAACACAGAGGTGGCAGACATTGAATTCCTAAGCATAGACCACATATTACAACTACAGGAATCATGATAATGGTGAGCAGTCTCCAGCCCCAGTTCTTAACGGTGTCCCAGAACCAACCACCAAGCGACCATTCTTCTTGTTCTTGGTGGACTTCTGAAGAGAGTCTGTGAAGATGTTCGATGGCTTTGTACACTGAGGGTGAGTTGTCCGGTATGTATGTACAACAGCTGGACCCAATAATGCGGCATGCTCCACCACGGTCCGCAAGAACCACATCTAGGACAAGGCGGTTCTGGAGGGCCACCAAGCGGACTGCTTGGAGCTCGGCAGTGTTGTTAGCAAAGATACCAGCTGTGATGTTCATGGTTGTCTCAACTGCCTGAGTCAGATGTCGGATGGCACGGCTGTTTGCCATCGGGCCCCAGAGGGGGACGAGTCCTTTCATAGCATCGAGGAACTGCGCTCCTGTTGAGTCGGCTTGCTCAATGTCTTTGGCTCGCTTTTGTCTATGATGATTCGCTGGGGCCACATAAGTCGGAGGAAGGATGAAAGAGATGAAACAAGTGCCCCCCCAGCCTTTGGGGAGCCAGGTGTAGGCCTTTGTGCCGCAGACGAAATACATGTTTGGGGATGACACAAAGGAAGGTGGATCCGTGGAATCCAAAGTTCTGGTGAAGCGGCAAGCGCTGCGGCCCACCAACTGTGTCCCAAGTCCTTCTACACACATGTGGCCTGTGACGTTGATGACTGACAGGGCCACAGTCAGGGTGGCAGCCGCTCGTTTCCGTAGGTAGGAGAAGGTGGGTCTGGTTGGATTGTTGAACACCTGCATTTCGATTCGTTCTTTAGCAGGGATGTCCATTTGGATTGAGTCGTTGGAGGTCTGCGGGCAGAAGTGTATCTTCGTTTTGTTTCGCCGGCCCCCGTGGGAGAAATGCGTTACGGTTTTGCTGGAGGTGGCATTGTCCTTATAGCTTTCTTGCAGGAGGATCAGCCAAGCAAGGCAAGAACCATGAACTGAGAAGGGCGAAGGGATGAATGGTATCGAGTGTCCAGTGGCGTGGGGTAGCAACCCACAGATCCAACAGTTGGTGGCATTGGTGGCGAGATTGTGCTGGTGAAGGAGCTGTACGAAAGAGTTATTCCAGAACTCCTTTCGCCTCTCTCTGAGTTGAGGAGAGAGCGAAACCAGATAATGTTCTTTCGTGGTGGTAGGCCGAGCGGTGGTCAGGAACGTTTCGTGAGCAGACGCATTTTCCTCCACAATCCAGAGTGTGGTCATGAGGAGAAAGCAGAAAAGGATTGCGATGAAGAGTGCAATTGTCTTTGAGCTATGGAGTCTGTCTGTTCTCGGATTTCTGTAGTGGGTATTTCCTGTTGTCTCCATCGTCTTCTTATTTGGCGCTTCCATCATCTTCTTATCTGGCGCTTCCATCATTTTCGTTTTCAAGGTGCTCGGTAGTGGGCAGAACCACAGACTTAGTTTAGCTTCTCTCCAGGTAACCCTTGGTAGTTTTGGGTCACCGTTCTGAGACCTTTTAACCTAGTCAGTGGCCTACTTAGCCGAAGCTCCCTCCTTTCGACGCAGGAAATACCCTTCTCGAGATGGCACAGTGGGATCAGAATGTTTTGAAAGTTCAAGTGTCTCTGTGTCGGGATAACAGTTCAATGATGGTCGGTCTTTGTTCAGGAGCTCTTCTTGGGTACTGACGTTGTCTGTCGTGGCCAGGGCTGAGGAGACCTTTTTGCAGTGATGGGCATGCAGCCAATGCTTTTTCTCCTCCACTCGAAGAGCTGTCCGAGTGGTGATCAACACTTGCCAGGGTCCCGTCCACCGGGGTTCCAAACTCTTCGACCGCTGAAAATTCCGGATCAGCACGAAATCCCCAGGTTGGATGGCATGACCCGGACCCCTGGAAGCATCGGGGATGGCCTGCTGCACCTGCTGATGAATGACAGACAGAGTTTCAGTCAATTTATACAGATAATCAGACATTAGGACGTCCGGGACGTCATGAATGGAAGTTGGTTTTGGGGCAGACCAGACACTCATGGGTCGACCGAAGACAACTTCATAAGGAGTTAAGTGATGTCGGGTGGGGGTAGAGCGCATCGATAGCAATGCCAGTGGGAGGGCGTCTGGCCATTTCAGACCCGTGGTAGCCACTATCTTGGCCAGTTTAGGCTTTAGTGTGGCATTGTGTCGCTCAACAAGTCCAGCAGATTGGGGGTGGAAGACTGCGTGAAATTTCTGTCTGATGCCCAACCCCTTTAAGATGAGCTGGATAACTTCGGCTATAAAGTGGGGGCCATTATCACTCCATAAAATACGACAGAGGCCTTAACGGGGGAAAAATTCCTTTAACAGTACTTTTGCGGTGGCCATAGCGGTGTTGTCACGGGTTGGATATGCTTCCACCCACTTGCTAAATGCGCACACCACAACAAGTACATATTTTAGGCCTTGGCACCTGTCTAGCTGGATGTAGTCCATCTGCAGGACTTCGAATGGGTGGTTTGGGACCCCAAATCCCCCCCGGGGTACTACAGTTCCTTTCCCGGGGTTGTGTTGCAGGCATATTAAACATTGTTGGACCAGGCGTTTGGCGGAATCTGGGATTTTAGCATTGTGCCAAACTCTGGAGACAAGTTCGATCATGGGGGCTGACCCTATGTGGGCAGGGAAGTGTGCCATGGTCAGTATGGGAATCAGGTATGAGTCAGGTAGCAACCATTTGTTTGTGGCTTTTGTCCGCCAGCAGCCTTCGTCATCTTTTAATCCCACCCGTGTCCATTCAGTCAGTTCGTGTTGTGTGCTAGCCGTCTGAATGTCTCTAATAGTGTCCTTAGCGTCAGTCCAGTTTTCTGCTTGTGACCTGGTCACGTACATACGTGTTGTCGTCCTATTTTCAGCTGTCGTTCGGGCAGTGATGTCGGCTAGCGCGTTTCCCTGTCCAATAATGTCCGTCACCTTTTTGTGTGCCTGGCATTTGATGACTGCAAGCTTTTTGGGGAGAAGGACAGCTTCGATCAAGGCAGAGACTAGATCCCCGTGCAAAATGGGTGTGCCGTGTGAGGTCAAGAATCCCCTTTCCCTCCAAAGGAGCCCAAAATGGTGAACCACCCCGAAGGCATACTGGCTGTCGGTGTAGATGTTTGCTGTGGTTCCTGCTGCTAGGATGCAAGCTCGTGTTAGGGCAATCAGTTCCGCTGCCTGGGCAGATCGTTGCGTGATGCGGGCTGTCTCGATTACAGTTCGAGCCGTGGTGACTGCATAGGCAGCGGAAGTGGTGCCATCGGGGAGTTTGATGCAAGAACCGTCCACCCACAGCTCCCCGTCAGGGTCAGGGAAAGCCGTGTCTCTGAGGTCAACCCTACTTCTAGTCTGTTCGTCTGTGAGAGTCACGCAGTCATGTATAGGGTGTACGTTGGGATCGTTCTCTGGTAAGGGTAACAGGGTTGCCGGGTTCAGTGTGGTGCATCTTTTCAGGGTGATATGGGGTGCAAGCAAGGTCAGTTCGTATCCGGTCAGTCGTGCGCTCGTCAGGTGTTGCGTCTTGGTTTGGTTCAGGAGGGTGTCAACTGCGTGGGGTACCAGTACCGTGAGGGAATTCGAGAGTACGATCCCCTCACTCTGTCGGATAGAGATTGCAGCAGCAGCCACGGCTCGAAGGCAGGCAGGTAAGGCCCTGGCTACAGGGTCAAGAGTGGCAGAGAAGTAAGCGCACGGTCGTTGTCTCGGGCCAATGGCCTGGGTCAGGACGGACAAAGCGCACCCCTCCCTTTCGTGAGTGTAGAGGGAGAAGGGCTTTTTGTAATCAGGGGTACCTAAGACAGGGGCCGAACAAAGGGCATCTCGTAGTTCCGTGAAGGAGGTCTGACACTCAGGGGTCCAAGGGAGTGGGAAGGGGATGTCTTTACTTAGCAGAGAAAGCAGCGGTTTCACAATGAGGCTAAAGTTTGGTAACCACTGTCGGCAGAAGGAGGTGAGGCCTAGTAGGGAGCGAACCTGTTTCTGGGTCTTAGGGACAGGAGTTTCAAGAATGGTTCGGATCCGGTTGGGAGTGAGTTTCCTTCCTTCTTTGGACAAAAGGTGGCCTAGGTAAGTGACCTGGGGTTGGCAGAATTGCAACTTCTTCTTGGAGACCTTGTGACCATTTTCCGCAAGGAAGTGCAGGAGTTGAATGGTGGCGGTAACCGCTAATGGGGTAGTGTCGGCTGCCAAAAGGATGTCATCGACATATTGTACTAACACCACTCCATCGGGTAACTGGACTTGATCCAGTTGTCTTTTGAGGGCCTGGCTGTAGATGCTAGGGCTTTCTGTGTAGCCCTGGGGTGCTCGGCAAAACCTATATGAGCGGGCTTTTAGGGTAAAGCCGAAGAGATATCGGCTGTCTGGGTGGATGGGGATGGAAAAGAATGCATTTTTGAGGTCGATGACGGTGAAGGTGGTGGCAGTAGAAGGAATCAAAGTCAGGATGGTGGTGATGTCTGAGACCACAGGGTACTGGGGTACCACCACTTTGTTGATCTCTCGGAGGTCGATGATAAAACGGTATGCTTTCTCATCTCCCTCTCCCTGTTTCTTGATGATGGGCAAGATAGGGCTGTTGCAAATGTTGCTAACCACTTCCTCTACCACTCCTGCGTCTATCAGTGACTGGATAATCTTTACCAATGCCTTCTCGCCCTCGGGCGATATCCGATATTGTGGAAGTTTTGGGAGTGTTGCGTCTGGTCGGACAGTAATGTGCACTGGGTCAATCAACATACGCCCTATGTCCGAATCCGCCTTTGCCCACAGATACGGAGGCAGAGTGTCAAGCAGGGATGTATCAGCGTCGGTGATGGAAAACATGTGTTGGGGAGAGCAATGTCTAAGCAGAACGGGTTTGTCGTAAAGAAACACTCGAACTCCATCTTGAGAACATCTGATCGTCGCTCGGAAGTGTTTCAGTAAGTCAAGTCCCATAATGGCGTCAGGGCTATTGGAGGAGAGCAAAAACGTGGTGTCAGTGGTGTTGTTTTCTACGTCAAAGAGAATCGGGGCAGACAAAGGGTTAGTGGAGGGCGTTCCCTCGAAACCTGTCGATGTTATGAGTGAGCCAGACAAGGGTGCCCTTGGAATCAGTCGTTTAGATAACGCACTACGTGTTGCGCCAGTGTCTACCAGAAATGGAGACTTGGTACCCAGGACCTTAGCAGTGACGTAAGGGCCCTGCTGGTCAACATGGAGCTCGACTGGATCCCTCCCTTGCCCTTGGCTGTCCTATGCGAAGTTGTGGGCGTCCTCATAGTCGGATTGCTGATATTGGTTCTGCCTGGGTCGATCAAACGTATTTGGTCTGCCTGATCTGTCGTTAGTCGTGTCATTTGGGGGCCCTCGCTGTTGTCCCTTATTTCTCAGTCCACTTGCTATGTCCCTGGGGTCTCTGTTTTTGATTATTTCCAGAAGAACTGGGCACTGGGATTTCCAATGGCCAGTTCCTTTGCAGAAAGCACACTGGTTCTCTCTAAGGTCTGTACGTCCACTGTAGGAAGTCAGAGTGCGGTCCTGGGGAAATGTAGTCTTAGGGACGTTCGTCTGGTAGTTTCCCCGGTATTGGTCTCGTCCTATAGTCACCCCTTGCAGTTTGGCAATCATCACCCTCTCTTTCAGGTCCTTCTTCTTTTTCTCTGTTGCCCTATCGTTTTCATTTTTCTGATGTTCATAATATTGGGCCATTTGGAGAATAGCTGTAGGTTTGGAGGCTGCCCAACTACTCTCGCTGGCCTGTAGTTTCTGGGAGATCTCCGATGACAGGCCCTTAACATAATTCTGGACAAACAGATGGTGTCCGGTCGCAGTGGTCATGTCCTGGCCGCTGTAATCGGAGAACACCGTTTCAAACCGGGAGAAGTATTCCGATACATCCTCTTGGGGTTTCTGGCGACAGGCCGTTACTATCGACCAGTCCACTTTCTTTTCTGGAATCAGGGTTTTTAATTTCTCTACGATTTTATCTGGAAGGTCTAGAATGGATTTCAAAGGCTTTTGTCCTGGTCCCCGTTGTTTATCCAGGTCATCGAGTTGTGACCAGGTATGTCCAACCAGCTCAAGGTGGTCGACTTTCCGGATTTGCTTCCACACATCAGCTGGTAGACATAACCCGAAGAACAAGTCGATGTCAGCCAGGGTCATAATCGTTGAACCCAGGGCTGTACCCAATTCAGTATAAAAGGCAGTGGGGTTTTTACGCAGGTCAGGCAGAGATTTCCGGAATGTCAGAATCTCTTGCCGGTCCCATGGCTGGTAGACCCAGTTGTACACTACCCTTCCCTTTGCATCTTGGTTGTTTGCATCATCGTGAGTCCCTGTACCTCGGGGAGGAACCCAGTAAGGGGCAGCTTCTCGTATCGGCATCATGGTGTTAGATTGCTCGGTTGGTGGCTCGGTCACTACGGAGGTCGTGGGTTTAGTTCCCGACTCTCGTTCAGTGAGGTGGCGGAAAACCTCAAGCGTACGCGTAAGGAGGTCCGTCACATCACACTCGCCCTCATCCCTGATATCGACCTTCCGATACAGAGTCGTAAGGCTCTCGGGACCTTTGTCTCGATATCGGTCCTCGTATGTGTTCAAGACATGGTAACAGTCGTACGGTAAAATGTCGTCTGTGACTCCCTGTATACGATTTAAACATATCCGTGATGTACTCTTCACCTTCCTTCCTTTCTACCAGTGTCCTTGCTATCCTGTCGATCCCTGTTCGCTCATCTTTGCTTAGTCTGTTTGTTCTTGCAGAACCAGCCCTTCGGGTCTCGGGGTCGTCTAACGTTGTTGTCGACGTAGTATTTAATGCAAGGGGTTCGGCCGGTACAGAGGCCATGGGGGCCGAAGCTGTGGCGGTACCCTCATCCGTGCCTGGGGGTGGTGGGTGCTGTGTCAAGGGTTGGGAAGGGGCATATGGAGGGGGCATGTAGGTGATCGGAGGACCCAACAGCAGATCATCGTTGGCTCGTTGTTTCGAGGGTAAATCAGGGTAGAGTGTGGAGGGCGTTCTAACTGGACACTGGTTTGATGTTTCCCTTTCTAGTTTCTGTTTAGCTTTTTCCCTTTCCTTTATCTCTCCCTCTAGTTTCTGAGCAGCTAGGTGGGCTGCTTTTCGCAGCTCTTTTCCCAACCTACTCTCAGTTTTCTTTTTACGTTGTTCAGTTTCTTTGCGCCACATGCCGAAACTATCGAGCATAGTAGGTGTTGTCTTGTTTTTACCAAGGGCTGTTTCTAGCGCTTTTATTTTATCATCATTGAAAGATCCTATCAGTGGCCACTGACTTTCTCGATCCTTTTTCGTATATTTATGCCATAGTTTGCTATAGGCTATAGCGATCAATCCATGCTTCATGAACATGTCCTTATTAGGGGTGCCTTCCAGTGGAGCCGGATGGTTCACCTCTAATAAGCGGTCCGGGCTAAACAGGCTACTAATCAGTGGGGAGAAGACAGACATGACGGCTCGCAATGAGGGACAAAAAGTCAGCACTGCCTATCTTATCACTGTGTGCAAAGACTAGACAGAATATTTCTATTCTACGTTGTTTGCAGGCAGTGAATACCTCATGAATCAATAACAAATGACCAATAAATATTCAATGGGGAGAATAAGTAGGCCCGCAAAGGTCTGCGGTACCTACCCCTTTCACTATCTGCAAAAAGGGTGGTCTCTTTCCTGTTTGCAGACAGAGAATCTCCAGAAAACAATAGTTTTGCGAACAACAGTTCAGTTTCAAGTAATTATTCAGTGGGGGAGAAAAAAATAGGCACGACGGCTGCCTTACCTATCCTCCACTGCTTGCAAAGAGAGAGCCTGTTGTTTCTCCGTTTGCAGACAGTGAATCTCCAAATAAATAAAAAGAGCAATACTAGTATTTCCTAAACAATCAAGCAATTATTTCGCAACTCGTCGTGTTTACACGACCTTACCCGGACCGCATGGACAGTTTCTTGTCTTCCGAATCCAGCGCCCGATCGTCCTCTTTTCTCCGTTATCTTCGCGGCACTCCTGATGGTTCCCAGTCAGGACCGTAGATCACTCGAGAGAGGTCTGTTCGGAACCAGTGAAGTTCGGATGATCGGCTGTCAGACCAGGGTCTATCGGACAGGCGCGCTCCCGATCGTTGCAGTCGTTCACTCTGTCGTCAGGACCTCTCCCACTGGATCCACGAGTCGCTGATGGGCCCCACGCTTGGGACGCCAATTGTAAAAGGGTGACGCTACCAACCAGAATATAAGATCCTTAAGTATTGCCCGGCGGTGTCGCCTCTCGAACCCACAAGATATTAACAAATGAAGAGGCAGGCGCTGGAGACTGGAAGGCAGGAAACAAGGTTTTATTTTCTCCGGAGGAGAAACACATCAGTTGGACAGCAGGTATCGTTCTGAGGTGCTCTACCCGCATCTCTGAGGCCTGGCCTCTTATACACAAGTTTGTCACTTTATTGCATGTAACACATTCTCGTCAATACTTTGATGTACGGAAAGACATCCTCGGAATCTCCCCTTCAGGCCCGTTCCCACATACAGGTACAGTTGAAGTCCCCACCCCGGTCACAACAGGTGATGATTATCGCGCAGCTGGATATTCCGCCGATTCACGGAATGTGTGGGGTTCGATCGGATCTCGTAGGGTGGGGGCTTTGATCGACCCGAGGGTTCTTTAATGGGAGGAAGCTTCCTACTGTACTGGGGGCAATAAACAGCATCCGCAGAGTCAGGTGGTGGCCTGGGAACGAGGGAGACAAACGGGCACACAGGAAAAGGGGGTTTGTATCAAAAGACCTGGGACCATGAAAGGAATGAAGGGAGGTGTCGTGCTGGGAACAGGATGGGATTCCGAGGCAGAGCTGCGTTGAAGAGGGGTTTATGACCCGAGGCATGTGAGGGCGAGGGGGTTGTCAGCATGCGGGGGATGCCTGCGAGGCTAGGAGAGGGAGAGAGACGCGCTGGCTATCGGCAAAGAGCAGGGAAGCCATGGTGTTCAAAATGGCGGCTGTTTACGTGCACGAAAAGGGTTCGAGAAGAGCAAGAGGGCGCCGATAATGTTGACGGTTTCAGCCTAACTTTCAACACAGGGCTGCAGAGGGAAATGCTGCCGAAAGAGGGGTCAGAAATACATTAAAAAAACAAGTGCGCAGAACGACTGCCGATATTATATACACTGTTGCGGGACAGTTCAGTTTCGAAAACGAAGCCTGACACGCAAAAAGGATTTCCGGCCGGGTGAAAGGAGAGGCGTGACACGCACTGAAGGGGCGGAGAAACAACGGAGCAGGCTGCGGAGTCTGGTCTGACACGGAGGGACAGGACTAGAGGAGCCGGTGAGGGGGGGCGTCGGGGCACATTGACGGTGCCCGCCCCCCCCAGTGATGGAAGCCCTGCGTGTGCCCGGTGAGCGGGGTTGGGAGTGTGTGTGTGCGCGTTTGTAAGAGGGGGAGAGGGGGGAGGGGGGTACGCGCGCTTGTATATGCCTGCGTGTGTTGTGCCTGTCTGCGTGTATGTGTGTGTGGGGGGGGGGCTGTGCCTGTGTGTACGTGTGCCTGTGTGGTGTGTGCGCACTGGAATGTGAGACACGAGAGGGGCACGGCGCCGTGCGCGCCCACAAGGTCAAATCTGCGCTCGTGCACCCTCTCGTGTCCACATTCCCAAATACGGGTAACATTAGTTGTCTTGCTGACCGCATTCAATGCTTTCGCATTGAATGCTAGGTCAGCTCGACCTAAAAACGATGCCATATTCCAAATGTGGACGAGGCAGTTGTGCAATTTTTGTGCTCTTCGTTAAACCAACCAGTTGTGCAAATTAGATTGTTTAAAGGTGTTTGACCTGTGTGTTGCCCTCTCACATCGTGAAACTGTGTCTGGACCGCTGATTCTAAAACTAAGTCACTTGTTTGCTCTGCACTATAGTTTCTAAACATTTGATTAGCATTTGTGTAATAGCGCCAGGCTAGACTTGGATATCTTGGCTCAAGATAGTCTTCTTTTGTTTTAGCCTCTAGCTGTGATGTTTACTAGGATCAATACAGGGTCCTATCATTTTGCTGATGGTTACACTGTGCCTTTGACTTGACATCTTGTTGTTGGTGATTTGGAAGATGGAGTTCTTACAGACATTTTCTACTTCAGAATATTGGTTGGTCAAAATAATTTTATTCAGCTGAAAACAGCAGCCTTAAAAGTGTAGGTCTTCATACCAGCAATAGATAAAAGATGCATACATTTGTAAAAAGGTACAAATTGTACTTTACAGAAAGACATTAAAAGCATACAGTACCATGTATACATAAAGATCCTTCTAATCATTTTTGAGTGACATAGTAATTCTTAATCTTTACAGCACTTAAAATAAAATGTAAGATATTCACACAGCACATCAGAGGACAATTGTTGTAAACCTGGTTGCCCTGTTCATCTTAGAGCCACGTAATAAGATACCCCCCCCCCCCTTTCCAGAGTGCAGATGAAGATGGCAGTGAACTGTAGTGTTATTAACTTCCTGGGATAACGTAGCCTGCTCTAGGTTTGCCCTATTCTGTTCTTCAACCATCTGCTTGCTAATTGCCTTCGCTTGTTCAGGGTTATTAAAAGCCTTTAACCACCCCTGGTCAGACAGTGCCTTTTTGACAAATCTTAATCATGGGCTATGAAGAGCCTTATCAAGAATTAGGCTGTCCTTAATAATCTATTGTGTAAGAACCAGCTCCTGTTTCTGCCAAATTGAAATCCACAAAAAAAGTAGCTGGCTAATTTTCACTTGGTCCTCCAAAAAAGACAGACCTTACACACCACACATATATAACAGCCGTGTGGAACCGCCAGAAGTCTTTCTAGCAAATCTATTTTCTGTAGTTGATCGGAATTCTGATATCCCCACAAGCCAGAGTCGTATGTAGTAATGGACAGGCATTTACTTCTATACAAATTTTGCATTTCTTTCAAAGGTTTTTGACCAAGTTTCTGTGCAAATCTAGAAATAGCCTCCACGGATCTCTCTAACTGCTGAGATTTAACATTAAACAACTGAGGCCAAGGAAGTGAAGGAATGCCTAGAAACGTACAAAAAATGATCTGCCCCGCCCCCCCCCCCCCCCCCCCCCCCACACACAACTGAGCTCTCATTTATGTTTGATAAAGAAAACCTGTGCACACAAATAGAAATCAAACATATAATATGTCAGTTTGTGAATCTGAAAGAAAAAAACAGTAGACGCCTGTTGATCTTGTTGCTTTAATACTCGTACTAGACAGCGCCAGCCGACACGCGTTTCGTCTGAGTACAATACACTCTGACTCTTCAGGGCTTACTCCTAATAGAAGCAAGAAAATCAATCCCCCGCAACCTGTAATAATTCCAACCCGGTTCGGGTGTCTGCAGATTGTCGGGCGTAGAGGACAAGAATCTATTAGTCCGCTGTGGGAGAGGAAATATGTCGAAGTATCTTTACTGCCAGTATCGCAATGTTGAAGGCTCCTCAGTGCAAAGCCTGCCGGTCTGCCCAACATCAGTTCCGGCGTCTTCCTTCTTGGCATCTCTCAATTATGTGTTGGTGAATTTTAGTATTCTTTGGGCCACAAATCATAATAAGTCTTTAGAAGATTAACTTTAATTTTCCAAATTATTCATAAAAATAGTAAAATTATTTAGAAGATCCTGAAAACTGTTCACAGCTCTGGCTAGCGGGACTGCGTCATCTGCATACAACAGCACCGGGAATGGGCGTCTGTTTACAAGGGGAAGATGCTTTTCATTTTGAACTAAGTAGTACACCAGCCCATTAACATAGAGCTTAAATAAAAAGGGTGCTAAAATACAACCTTGACAGACTCCTCTAACAAAGTGCACAGGCTCTGTGTATTCTCCATTTTCTCCAAATCGAGTATCTTATGCATGGAATAATTACACCATCCTGTGTCTACTAGGTGTATTACATGCATATATTCTTTTTCAGCACCTGTAGCTGCATAGCTGCAATACAGTGCACGCAGGCTTTGCCAGTGGTCGTTTAAATTGAAGCATTTATTTAGTGTATCCACTAAGTAATGACTTGTACAGACATCAGAAAAACATCAAATTTCAAGAACTGTAAGCCCCACATGGAGTTTTTTTTCCTGGATGAAAGACCATTTTTAAATGTGATAATGAGTAAAGGTCTTGGAGTAATCTTCAAATGTTTCTTATTCAGGCCTCTCTGGTTTAAAATAATTTGAGTGGGCCCTCTAACGTGACCTAATACCTTTTTTCAGTTATGCCAAATGTAAAATATTTAGTACAACCTAAATCATTTTAGTTGAGCTTGAGTGCATTTCTTCCAAGAAATGCAAGCAAAAACTCATTCTGCTGTGCCTCTCAGTTCATCACCTTTAACATATGCAGTGTAAAGATTTAAAAGCGAGACCAGCAATTTAAGGGGAAGTAGATATGGGTAATAGACAGTATCGTCATACGTGCAAGGAAGTGGGCAGTGTCTCAGAGATTGTATCTGCAGTGGTGGACATCACAGAGGTATGCTGTTCTTGGGGAGTTGATCTACAAAATTCCCCAAGCACACACTGAGCTGACCACTGACCCCAGAGGCCCATATGGCTAGCCAACTGTGTGCTCGACCCATGTGCACACATGGCATGTCTTAACGGGAGCAACACAATAGATAAAAGGAATGAAAGTTGTTGCAGAGAGTGTTGTGCTTGCCAGGCAGAGTTGCTTCCATCACCCTGTCGATCTTAGTTGGCCTTCTTCAGTCTCCCATGAAGAGCTCAGTGTGTGTTGTGAGCATAAGCGTGTCAGTAAGGTGGATTCTAGTCTGCCTACCTATGGTCTTGTGGGAGGGTGGAACAGATGTATAAGTTCTCCTCAGTCTCCCGTGCTTATTGAGATGACTTGGTCTTTCACACAGGTCAAGGTCAGTAACAGAACATTTCCACACTCAGAGTGATTCACAACCAACAAGAACCCACACAAGTCAAAGAGTTAAACAGTGAGTGCCAGCTTATTTTTCATTGGTCCGGCTGCTGGGAGGATGGGAGGATGCCCTCCCACCACTCACGGTCTAGTTCATCGCCTAGTTTCCAGCCGTCAGTGCGAGAAAATATCTCTTTTTGCATTGTCACCCCTATTTTTTGTGGACTGATGCTGCTGGTTTTTGAACTCTACACACTGAGGCACAACTGTCCAGGCCCCAGTGTGTAGGTGCTCTGACCCCTAAAAAAAGGACACATTTTGGTAACGCCCAAATTAAATTTTTAGCCTTACTATAAGACCGAAGTATGTGGTACAGAAAAATGCACTAGTGTCTTGGGGAGTTAAATATCTTCTGTGGACAGACAAAAAAAGTACATCTTTTTAGGTCTACCTATGTAGCCTCACTGCTACAGTGTTTACTCCTGCAGGTGAATGTGTCAAAATAATATATTTTTTATACAGGAAAAACCCCTACTTTTTAATATCAAGCAAGTCCACCCTAAGTAGACCTTATAGCCCGCAGGATGTGCTGTCTAGTGGTGCATGCAAGGATTTAGTGCTGGTATGTTACTGCAATTGCTAGCCTCCAAACGCTGTTTCACTGAGCAGAGTGGTGGTTACCCAATGGAAAAGACTAAAGCTCAGAGAAAATAATATTTTTGAAAACTTTGGATTGGGACAAACTACTGAAATCATTGAATCACTAATTTTTATATTTATTGAAAATCAAATTCACTGGTAAAGTTAGATTATTGATAAATATTTAGGAAAGGTTAGTCCTAAAAACTCAGATTTTGGCTGCTGTACCTTCAGTTGACTAATTACCATTAGGCTGCCACTAGCTAGACTATGTGACTGCTCTTTCAGCAGAAACAGTGGATTGGTCTTGGTCTTGGACTATGTGACTGCTCTTTCAGCAGAAACAGTGGATTAGGTCTTTTGGCAGGAAGACCTGGGTGTGAGGCATGTGACTCCTCATCTCAGGAAGGGGCGGGGGAACTCAATTAATTTGAAATGGACAAGGGCGACGCATTCCCATTCATAGATTAGTGTATAGGAAGACCTGGTCAAATGAAACCTTTGTTCCCTGGGCCATATATGGTCAACTTGGCACCTGCCCAATGGGGGTTAGCGGGTGCTGGTCCCGGAACCAGTTTGCTGGTGTTGAGGAGTAGAGAAATGCTCATTTCCCTAAACATACCCATGGCTAACACCAGAGACCTTAAGGGGGGGGGTGTGTACTGCCTTATTGGATTTGCCTTAGAATGGTGCTCTGTGGGATAGTTTGCTGTAAGGCAAAGTGGCAGTGCCTCGTAATGAATTTCTCACATTCATATCATGTTTTTATGCAGGGCAGACGTAGCTATGTACATACAATCGACGTTGGGTGGGTTTTAAGGCATAGGAGGAGGAATGATTAAGAGATCATGTGTAAAGTTCTGGTGTGGGTTTAGAGACTGATGCTTAAGGGTTGGATCTTGAGCTCATTTTGGATTTAAGACATGGCGGTCTGCTGCAAAGAGCACATACACACAAAGTAGTTCCCTTCATTGCAAGAGACTACTGTGAAAATGTGCGCTTTTTAAGAACAAAGGAGTCGGCCACGTGGTAAAACGAGGGATAAGACCTAGACACGACGTGCCTCAAAAGGGAGCGAAAGTGATGTGGGCTCCATTACCCGGACCTCGTTAGCTGGACGCACGGACCCGTTGCGTTCTTCTTTATTTTTTGCCCTAGGCTACCCCGGAAAGCTGTGGACGTACCCACCCACCACTTTCGCTCCCTTTTGAGGCACGGGGTGCCTAGGTCTCATCCCTCGTTTTACCACGTGGCCGACTACAGATTTGGCAGTCGCCACCACGACCCTGCCAACCCTATTAGCCTATCAGCCATGATGAGTCACATCTCCTTCACGGTGTGACGAAACACGTGTCGGCTGGCTATTATTTTCTGTACTGACCACCAATTGACTTATAAAAAACATCTTCACCTACATGAACCTTCGTGTCTAATCTTTTGAACCTTTCACGTATTTTCCATTATCTTGTAATTTTGCGTCCTGACTGCAGGACCACCGATTTTCATCAGCGTGTGCACAGGATCTGTTCTTCTACTTCGGTTTAGGCCTCCCTATACCGTTACAGGGGTGGTTTCTCCCTCTGGCTTTGTGTTCCCCTGTCCTGCATTGCACCGCGTGCCTACTGCACGAATAGCACCATCAAGAGATCACACCGCTTAGAGCGCCACTTATTCCTGTTCTCTCAACTCAAACCCAGTCTCTTTCAAAAAGTGCGTGCCATTCATGCCTGCATGTAAACGGGTTATTAAAGTTGCAGAATTTCTAGGATTGAAAACGAGTTTGTGTAAACTGTTTTCATAAACATTAAAATAAGAGTTGGTTTAGCCCGGTCTTTCTGCTCCATAAATAATGGCCAGTGCCTCGGCACAACTGCCTTTGATTGAAGTGATTGACTCTCCCACAATTGATTTTCGATTATGTTACATGTTGTAGGATGTCTGTTTTTTTACGTGTTAACTAAAATGGTGCTTGCGCTTTCTCTTGCGAAAATGTATTATTTTTTATGACCACTAGCTTTTGGCCTGCCCTTTACTTACCATTGGTTGACTTCTTATATGTCTTATTTTCCTCCCTTTCATTGGTTAGCGCGTTTCAGCGTGTGTGAGATTCACCTAGTTTTTGTGTATTTGTTTTCCCCCCAAGGACGTTGGATCAAGATCTGATTGATTTCTTGATGAGTGTTCTTTTGGCCTACTTGCACTCGTACTGTGGTACTTTTGTAATGCTTTTACTTGCAAGACACCTTAAAACCATCAGAGTTTAAGCTTGTGTTTCCTGGTATTTCCAAGAGCTGAATGTAAACAACTAGCAATAACTAAGCTTTGTGGCACATGACCATTTTCCGAAACATAAATGTCGGCAGCCTGATGCTTTTCTTGATTATGAAGCTATACACATACTCCCCAATTTTAAGACTGTTGTCATATAGTATGTGTTTCTCTAAATTAACATTTGCTGCGGTCACATTTTCTTATTTGTTGGATACTCATTTAGGAATTTAGAGGATCTTTTATTAATCATCAAATGTAGTGAGGCCAAACGGATTGTTTCACCTTTACCCACCCTAACCTTTAAAATCACCCTACCTGTACCCTCCCCGAACTCTCAAGTCACCCTCACCTCCGTATACCTCTGGCCACTCCAGAACCCTATTGTCACCCTTAGCTCTCATTACCTCTACCCATCCCTAATATCACTTTTTTTTTTAATAACATAAAAAGGCCATCTTCAAAAACAAAACAACATTCAAATGTACTTGCTTGGTAAAGTACTGTGTGGTAAAGATACAAATGCTTAATTTAGTTGAATTTACCTGCATGATAAAGGCAGTTTCCCCTCAAGCAGTACACATTCCTGCCTCTTTATTAAACACTACCCTGCCTTCACCCTAGTTCACCTCAACGTTTTTGGGCATTGACAGTTTTTTTAATACCCTTCAGTGTTTGGTGGGCATCTTCGCCTCTTTGACTGCTTTCCACTTCTCTCACTACCCTACACTTTAAGTCTTTTCGGAGGCAGCATATCTGCTGTCGCTTGTAAGACCTTTTGTTTACTTACCGCAGGCTTAGAGACAGTCCACTGCTCGTCCTTGGCTGGCTTAATCGTCCCTCTCATTTACTTGCTTCTTCTTGGTCAGCGAGTTTTGGCTTCACTTCCTCTTCATGTGTTTCTCTACCTTTGAGCAAGACCCAAGTACTGCTTTCCTTGCACTGTGTCCTTCCACTACTTTCTGAGCTACTTTGTTTAGTTTTTATTGCTCCCTCTGGCTCCCTCTCCCCTCTCGCATTGATGCTTGCCTTGCCCCCCCACACTCCTCCTGCGTTGTTGCTTGTCCAGTCTGCTCCCACCCGTATTGTTACTTGCCCCGTCCACCTCCTCCCCCTTGGTTTCTCTCCAACCCCCCCTCGTGTCCCACAGGAGCAATAAGCGCTCAAGGGCACAACAATTGGTTTCCAGATGAAACACAGATGCAGACAGCGCTACACTCCCTGTACTGCTTGGCCTTTTTGGCACTGCTTTGTTAGGCCACCGCTGCTAACTTCAGCTCAGATGTGACATAATTGTAAACATTTTTTGGGGGCCAGAAAATAATGCCATCTCAGGAAAACAGATCACTGCCCCTTGTGGTTGGGTCTGACCGCGTCAGTGTTTTCTTTCTAACTTTCGGCCATGCTGCACAGCAGCCCACACTGCTGTACAACTTAGCTAGGAGAAATTGACATTTCCAATAGCTCTTACGTAAGCGAGACCTACTGGCTTTGCCAATGCTTGTTTCTTCTGAAGGATGCCAGGCTTTGGAAGACTCGTTGGCACTCCTATGTAATTGGAAGGTGGGTACTACAATGAATGTCATGTTGCCATCCCAATTATAATGAGCTCTGCTTCGCCGTCCAATTGTTCAACTGCTGTATGACCTTTGCAGACATTTTGGCACAGGGTCAAGTGTCGATGTGGGAACGTATGTGGTCAGCAACGCATTTTCAGTAAGTTGCAAGAACCTGAAGGAAAGTCCTGCTATGCTGGTTGTCTTCTCACTGCCCGGTATGAGGTAGTGTAGGCAAGCTATTCTCTGTTTAGAGCACATGAACACCTACAGGTGTACTCTACAACGAAATGTGGTATTAAGCTCCAAGTTAAACTAAAATAAGGACGCACTTTTCTGACAGCAAGATTTTCTGCACGAGCCCTTGATGTATGATTTCACAGGCTTTTGCTGTCCTTCTTTTATAGCCTAATTGGTGTACCACTGCTCAGCTAGATCAAAGCAAGCCATCTATTCCCAGCATTTCTATCATTTAAAAATGAATTTACATATTTGCAGTCAGTAGACCTCTGGGACTAATCAGCATGCGAATCAACCTCCTCTCAGGGACATGCTGTGAGATTTTTGAGCCTTGAAGAACACGGTCTGCTGCCCTAAAGCCAGCGCTGCCATCCAGGGAACATCAAAAAAAGGAGCCGAGTCCTTGCGATCTGACGGAGACGTCGAAAACGCGTGGTATGGTGTTAGCAGAAGCCACACTTGTATATGTGTGTCTTATATATGCATGTGTGCATATACACTGGCAGATGGCTCACATTTACTCACTAAATCCACACGGCACCTCAAATTGATGCGTCGGAGGGGAGGGGGGTGTAGTGAGTAATGTGGTGCCTGTGCTCTGACCGAGGCCTGTCCCTGCCCCAATGTCTGCCCCGTTCCAAAATCTGTATTAAATCTCCTTAGCTCCCTTCACCTGTTTCCCTTACCCTCACAAATGAGTAAAGCTTTGATCTGGATCATTCTGGTTGTTCAGAAGTCTAACAAATAAACAAATGTTTGGGATAGAACTATAGGTGTTTCACGTGCGCCACTGAGGTGTATGTTTGATGAATGCAGAAAGCCCGTGTTCCTCGTACTGTGCTCTCGTGAAACTGCATGGAGGTGCCTGCCGACGGTATGCAAGAGAAGGGAAATAAAGAAAAGCGTTTACTGTGCGCGGACGTTCTCCTCTGGCTTTTGTCTGATGAGCAGCGGCGGCTTAGGGCCAACGAGAATAGGCCAGGAGGGCTTGGGGGGGGAGGGGAGGGGTATTCATACACGTGACTGACTCTTGGCAGCTGCCCTTGCCTTTTTAGAGGGGATCTCCGTAAAATAGGCCCATCTCACTTCATATGTAGTGTATATAAAGTCCTGCTGAATGGCAATTAGAAAGTCAACAAGGACACGTGGATCAGTGCAGGAGTAAGCCTGTTGTCCCATTATACTGGCTTGCTGTTCTAAGCATGGCCCATCATATGGAGGTAATCTGGGCCTTCCTCTTTGCCAGTTGTTCGTTACTTAAGAAGGGAGATGTGATCTTGAAATTCAACTGGTAACCGTGGTTGAACTTGGTTCTAGTACTTGTTCCCACGCGTGATCGCATTGTGAGGACTCGGCCAAATAATTTTTCCTTGCAGCACCTCATTTACCAAAGCCTGAAGGGGTTAGAAGTGAGATACATGAAGCATTAAACACCATTTAAATAAAAAATGACTTTTTAAATTAACTTCCTCAGTTTAGCATTTACCTATAAAAAGAAAAAGGTGATTTGGACTAGCTGTCGACCCAATAATGAGATATTATGAAGAGCGGGGGATGAGATGCAGTAATGTCGCCACATAGAAAAGAGTCTTTTCCCAAAATAGCGCACTGATCTTTTGTACGGATCTATTATGAACTCTGCAAGAAATAAAGCATTACATCTTTTCATGGCTTTAATTACAGTTTACCTTTAGTGGAAGACTGACGTCTGCCACATGAGTTTATCTATTATTAAGATAAGAGGATTTGTCAAGATATGCCCCTACTCTTCTTTGTACTGACCTAAGCAGCTTTTCAGCACAAATCCATTGTCTCTCCCAGGACCGTTATTATATGCCCTGAAGAAGTTAATTTTCAATGAACTAAATGCGTTGGCTGGCTTGTTTGTATTTGGACATTTTTGAAAATAAATGATTGATCAAGACCATTCCAACTGGAACATATGATGTATTGACTTTTTGACCAACCGTCTTGTAATAACGAGTGGTGCACCACTCCAACGTTTGGGATTAGCATTTTCAGTATTATTCACAACGAACCCATTGTTGCTTATTTGTCTTGTCTTGCGCAACTGACAACCATTGGCAAAGCCAAAAGTCCTGGCTTGTTGTAGGTGTAATGTTACTTGTATTATGGATCTGGATGGGATGTTCAAGAAAGCTCATTGGGGCGGAAGACCTGGAACTCTCTCCCAGTCGGCATAAAGAATAACCCTACACTGCTATCTTTCATGAAATCGCTAAAAACTTGGCTTTTCGCCAACCAACATGTCATCTACAGTTACATCGGCAACCTTATTGGGACTGACTGGTATCAGCGTCTAGATGCCCCCGGCATTTGTGAGCTTTATAAATGCACAAATCAAATAAAAAATCAAATCGTGACAGAAATAGCAAAAGACAAGTCGGGCGGCACACTATGCTAAGCACAGATTCCTAGCTTAAGTGTTTGAAGCCACGCTCTTAATTACATCAGCCCGCCCCTTTGAGAGACTCCCCATTTTTTTTCGCATCCCACTTAAAGGTCTGTCTTTACTTTTCTTTTCTTTTTTTTACGTTTTGGAGGTTCTCCGCACTTTTCAGAGACACACGAATTTCAAATTAGGTTCATATGTTATACATTTTAAAGTACACAGCCGTATCAATACCTTGCTTTATATTGCACTTATTGCATGCCTTCCCTTCTGGCAGTTGAATGCTAGGCCCATCTTGTTTCTTGTTTGCTTCTTGATCGCAGTGGCTCAGCCTATACCAGAATGTTTAGCCAAGCAAGAAGTACTTGGGCTACTGAGAGGCCTGTGAGAATGTAAATGTTGCCCAGTCTGCTCATCTCTTACTTTTTCATTTCAAATGTGCATTCTTTCCCTGTTCAATGCTGATGGCAATGACTGAAGCACAGGATGGCATGCAGATAAGGTTGGGACCTCTGATTGGATGCTTGTTGGTGATTCTGTGGGGACATGGACCTTCAGTCTTGCCATAAGGAAATGAGGGCATCCTAGCCACAAGGGAATGAATAAATGAGATTAGACATGCATCTCGTTTTGGGGGGGTGGGGGGGGGATGGCTAGAAATGGAGAGTTGGGCCTTGTAATGACTGAAGTGGGAGGGGGACGAATTAACAGCAGTGATCACACACGCACTTTTTTTCCCAAAAACTCTATTTTCAATTTTACCAACAATACAACCGTCTGTCTAGGAAACCACACGTGTTCATATTAATAAATATACACATTTGGCAGTAGGAACAATATGACATTACATGAATCTTGAGGACCCAACCTGAAAACCAAATCACCTCCCCCCAAGTATCCGTGTTCTGTTTTCACTCTCCAATTCAAACAAACTGTCTGTATGTTGAAGTATAGGAGCCCCCCAACCCCCCCCCCCCGCCCCTGCTTGTACCTCTCTGGTGTCATTCTGGGTAATCCTGCCCGTCTCGGGGTCATCACACACCCACACACACGCCGTGAAAGAGGCAGAGACCGCCGAGCGAAGGATGGATAATGTAAATCGAGAGTGGTTATGTGGAGAGTACATTCAGCATGATGGAAATATCGACCATTCAGATTACAGCATCTACAAAAAACATTTTCATAAACTACAAAAAAAAAAGTCTTCGAACTCATTCTTCTTTAAGTCAGACCATGATATATTGAGTGCATTACTTATTTTCAGAACTCTGAAATAGATAAAAGGAACGCTGGACGATTTGGTTGGTGGACTCAGCAGGTGCCCAGGACAAGATGTTGAGCATGCAATGTCCCTACAGCAAGACAGCTAGTGTCTGATTGGTCGGCCCTTGTAAAACGTGCTGGCATGGCTCTGCATGCAACAGCTGAAACTAGGCACCCCTGTGCTTTAACTTTCTTATATTGTCCTAGCTCCTCAACTATATGCTTTTCAACAAGGACTGTAAAACATTAGGAAGAAACAAGTGTCAGAAGGAGGGGCAGTCCTATAAGGGGCAAGTGAGTAAAATAAGTGGATAATGGTAAATTTCACCTGGCTGAAATGGAAGTAGACCCCCCTCCTACTCTTCCCCCCTACCAAAGAGGGCGTAGATGTCCTTTTGCTTCTGTGTGGAAAAGCAACATAAAGGCCTAGTTGCCTCCTTAGCGCTGCATAACACTGCATTATTTAGGGCTCCCTAAATGCAATTTGAGTGATAGTTGGAGGAGAGAGAAAAATCCTGTGTGAAGCCTCTCCATGGCACCCATCCACCTACAAAGATGTAAAGTGTGGATTCCCATTCAGACACTGGATTTCAGTTTGACCTAAACTATCCACTCAGAAGGACCACGCGATCCTTTTGCGGGTTGGATCCTGCACCATAGGAGTCCATGCACTGCAGAAGTCTATGTGGTTGTCCACTTTAGAAGGCAACAGCATGCATCCACTACAGAGTGAACAGAAGTGCAGCCATTAAGAGAACATGGAGGGACGTGGAATCCTTTTCTACCCCCTCTGACAAGATACAGGGCTGAGGGTACCATAATACTTTAAAAGATCTACATGCACACGACGAGAAAAGGACCTGGAGCCCATTATTGGCTTCATTTCACTTTCAATAGAGTCTGGGGCGTTGAAATTCTCTACACAGGGCAATGCGAGTAAACCTTAATGCAAGGAAATTGCTTGTGAGAACGCAAGGGGTCCCCTAAGGTTTGTGTTCATCATTCAGCCTGTGGAAAACAGTCTGATCGCTAAGGTACAAGTTGGAATGGTGTCATTCTTGTTCATTGTTGCTGTCTACAGGTTGAATAACGCTTTAAAAACAGTAACAATGCCGCCGTGTTTCATAGCTCAAGGCCGTCTGGTGCTGTCATAGCGCTGATCTAGTAAAACAGGTTGTGCATGTTTGAAAACTAAAGACAATTGAACTGCCTTCAGGCCATTGGCTTGTATGTGTTGAAAAGCTTGAACGTTACTGATAGGCATAAGGCGTGAACTGTTAAAAGGATAACCACATGGTGTTGGTGGTACATGTGCAGCACAGTCGAAAGATAATTTAAATCGAAGTAATTTAGGGGGTGGTACGTTTAACAAATCCGCTTTTTAGTGATGTGCAAGAGTTTTGTACAGGGGCATCCTAGAGGTGGCCATATCTAGCGCAGGTTTGTTTTAGTTATCTACATCAAATACATCTGCATGCATTTAACTTTTTACTTACTAGTAGTCCAGAAAATCTTTAGAAACATCTGATCGTCCTGGAGCTATGTTGGACTTCATTGATGTAGATGTGTTCTGCAGGTGATGAGAGGCTGTGGGTACAACCCCTGGTTTCTACTGGGGTCTGGAAGAGGCAGCAAACAAAACAATGATGGTAGTAGGAGTGTTGGTTATGCTCCAAAGGAAATCGTGTAACTTGGCCAATAGAACATTTTTGGGCGTCGCTTAACAATGTAACAAGCAGTTTGTTAACCGGTTGCTACTAGTTCTATAAAATATACACAGCGTAGGCATTGGCTCTGCCTGGAGGAGTATTTTCTCTCTCATTATGTTATAGACTGTTTAATGCATCAGTCTGCCTTCCAGGAAGTGTTCAATTGAAATGTTTGAGGGAGGGCTTTAGACCTGAGGAAGCACCCTCAGTTAACCCTCTGTTTCTCACGCGCAGGTCTTTCTTTTATATGCATTCTATGCGGAAAACAATCATTTGTTTGCTACATTTGTTCCAGCATTAGCAAACCTAACAGACCAGGCCTTAATTTGTGAAAAAGCATGTGTCCATGCCTGTAGTTACAAATGTAAGCTAATTGAGACCAGACCTGTTTTCTTTGCCAGTGCTTGTGCAAAGCGCTCTGTGCCACACTAATGCTAGAAGGTGCAAAACAGATGCTGATAACGTGTTAGGGAATACGCTTCAAGGGCTTTAAAGTATGTACCTAGAAGGGCATGTCTTGATGTGGGAAATTGGAAGACCCTCTAACATACCTGTTGCAACACTTACAATTTGGGGACTCGATTGGTTCGTGTTGCAGTGCTTAAAAA
Organism: Lissotriton helveticus; assembly: GCF_964261635.1. NCBI lineage: Eukaryota > Metazoa > Chordata > Amphibia > Caudata > Salamandridae > Lissotriton > Lissotriton helveticus. Next base: position 1,200,929,571 of record NC_136059.1, read on the forward strand.
ATGCAATTGTTTTATGTGACGAGAAGTGACTGCTTTAAAATATGATATAACATGAGGTTATACTGGACTGGAATGTTTTAGAAACATTTTTTTTAGATGTCCACGTTTTAAATGTGCCATACTCTTACATGCTAAGAAAGCATGTAGTAACTAAAGTTACATTGCATATGCCCCTTTCTTAATAACTTGAAATACGTAAATGAAATGTTGGTAGTTATGATTCATACCTTAAAAGCTGATAGATATAACGTCCTACTTATGCAGTGCGCGGGTTTCCAAAGTTGCTAACTAGCGCTGCCACCGTTTTTAATGCTACTCGCAGCGCTACAGTGCTCGTTAGTTCTCGAACTGAATATTTCTGCGCCTGTGCCAATCTGTTAATTGTGCATTTGGTGAAACTGTAAAGTCTGCAGTTAATTTTGTAAGAGGCCCTATGAATGCTGTGGCGTTTGGAAGCCAATGAGACGCTCTCGGCCCCTTTCGCAATGCCTGACGTGCTTTCCTGCGAGGATTGTCCTACAGACGGCGTTGTGGAGGGGCCATGCAGTTAAATATAGCGAGAGGAATCAAGAGGCTGGTGAGACGCACTGGGTGGAGGGGGAAACCCGAGCTCGAAGCTGTGACCTCCGAGATTACACTCTAAGACAGCTATCACTGGGCGGGATGCAGCAGCCAGTCTATTTCAGTATAATACATCTTAAGAAGTAGCTTACTGTGTTAGAAGCGCTTAGCAGCGGGTTTAGGAAATCCTGCCACTGCTCCCTCCCTGGGTAGTCCCACGATGGCAGTGGATACTCGTTTGGAATATGATCAGCACATTTCAGGGTGTTTTCATTATACTGTGGGGGAATTCTAACTGCTCAGCGTACTTAAGAACTCCAGCATTTCTAACTAATGCTTATATATAATCAAGGCTCCCTGTTTTCCTGATTTTTACAGATAAATACAGACCGAAAACATTCATTTTCTTGTCTGTATTTATTTTTAAATGTGGATAAAAACGGAAATTGTTTTTTTTTTTAGTAATTCTAAATAGTCTGCCATGACTGCCAGGTCAATAGATGTGTGTATTGATAGATAAGGGGGTTAAAAAGAAAGGAATTTTAGTAAATAGGCTTTAACAGGATTAGATATGCACAAGGTTGATACTTAAATTTGCATATTTTCATATAAGTGCGCTGATTTATCTTCTGGGATGTTCACAGCACTGAAGCCTGGCAGACATTTAAGCTTGAATGCATATTTATTGGTTAAATAAATGTGGAAATATACTAATTTCAGCTTAATTTTTCCACAATACCCAAAATAAATATGGATAAATACAGATGAAATTAGCAAAACATAAACATGGATAAATACAGACGGAAATGGCAAAAAAACAAATACCATAAAACCCGGAGCCCCTTATAATACACAGTGCAGCTCTTTTGGTTCTATATCATCTTAGTAGGCATCAGGTTCCTGGAACTAAGAAATAGTTGTTGGGAGTGAGCTATCCTGGTTTACTGCATGGAGTGGAGTACCATTCCAACTGTCAAATGACCTCCCATTCCCCACTTACTTGACTTGGATTGAGAAGGAGCGGTCATGAGTGAATCATCCTGGTCTCCTGCGTACCTCCATTAATGGCCTTGTTCAGTCTCCATACATGCCCGGTTGAAGGACGGGCATCACACTCAGTATCATGTTGCTCAATCAAGGTAGAGAAGTCTCGAGCATCCCCCTTCCCCAACTTTCCTAAAAGTCAGTATTGGTGCGTTGGGAAGGAACTCTGATGTAGTTGGCCTGGCACACTAGGATGCAGTGTCTAAAATACTCTATGCCAGTGGCTCTTAACCCTTTGACTTCTGTGGGCACTCACTGAATTATTATTGGAGTCCGGGAAGTGTAAGATTATGTAGGATTGACCATTCTTTTAGTATTAGAGTTATGTGGAGTTTACGTGGAATTTACTGAGTTCAACACCACTCTTTGTTCTAGATTCGAAGTATAAGTATTGTAGGATGGAATGGTATTCCTGGATTGGTATGCTTGAATTGCCATTGAAGGTGCCATGGGAGTGTTCAATAAAGAAAATTCATGCTTGACCTTTAGGGTGTCCTCTTTTATTGCGGTTGAAGGTTACACCTATTGAATCATTTTTGGAATCTGGCGCCCCCCACTGAGTCATTACTGTAAGCTTGGAACCCCTGCTGAACAGTTTTGATTATTTGAACCTCAAAGCAATACATGACAATGCAAAAAAAAAGTATTCCCTAAAAAAAGAATACACAGATGATGAAATATTTTATTTAATTATCAACCTAATATAATGGAGCTTTACTAAATGATTTTGAGGCCACTCCTGTTAAAATCTATATTTTGTTTGATGGACTTGCACTTCTCCCACAAATCAATCTGAGGATACATATCTAAATTTGTATTCTCCAATTTCAAATTCCTTCACATTTCTTAGAGCTTTTTCAAATTTTCAATTTTACATTTTCCTTTTTATACACTTTATTAATCTGTAAATATAATTACATTTTCTAAGAAAGTCTCTGACCTCCTGAGTAGGATTCGCGGACTTCCCTAGGGGTTCTGGACCACAGGTTAAGAACAACTGCTCGGAGTTTACCCTGATTTGTTGCGAACCCTAGAAAAGGAAGGGTTTGTTAACTCCCTACCCAGCAATACCTGCCTCTGTACCATGCAAAGAAAAAGTATGCAAAATATTTCTCTGCAATTAGACATTTCCCATAACTATTTTACGTCCAATGACAGATGTTTGCAGACTTTGTCTCTCACAGTTTTGTTTTTGCTGAGTTTTTCTATGCATTATACATTGAGTAGGGAAAGAACAGTATTTTCTTAGATTTACGTTATTCCAACCTCTTCCCCATTTTCTTAAGTGAAGAAAATACCCCTGTCATCTTAATACAAAACTTAAATTGTACCGTAATGTAATAAAACAGAGGGAGCCTTTATCATGGAAGTGATTTTTTTTCATTAAACTGTTAAAAGGTCCGCCAAAATTCACAGTGATTACGAACTGGTTGATGCCTGACAGTAAAAGTAACCAGCGTAATCAGACCACTGTAAAATATAAATGCATGCTGGCTTGCGTTTTAACAAAGTGTCCCACCAAATCCTCTGGTTATGATGAGATGTGCAGGTGACATTGGTAATAAAGGGTTTCGGTTGTATGTTGATGCAATACCTGTCTTAAATGTAAATCGGTTACTGTGTGACTCTTATATCACCATACAAAACTGGACCTATTCTGCATGCGTGTTATCTTGAGACTACATGACAAACAGATATTCGCAATGCAAAGAGGTCTAAGCTCTGAAAACTAGTATATGAGCTGACTGGTTTTGTGGTCCGTCGGACGAGCTACCTCCCTGGTGCTGCGCACGTCCAACGGCCGACGCGGCCGCACCCGTTTCTTCGAACGTTCAGCACTGGCGCTGAACGTTCGAAGCAGCAAACGGGTTAACATTCCAGCCCCCCTGCTTGCTATGGCTGAAGGGGTGAGATGGGTAGGGTTTGCCACTTGACTTTGTGTGTGGACTGATGACGCAAATGTAGAATGTATGTATCTAGCTTGGAGCCTGGCTTTTTGTCCAGAATATGGCTGCAGTTATGTACTTTGCTGTACGCCTAGTCTTTTTCACTTAAAGAGGCTGAAGATCACGACCCAGGAGATAGGTGGGTTCGGTGAAGAATAATAAGCATGCGTACTGCAGAGGCTGCTCTGAAACATTCCTTTTTAGGTGGAGCCTGGGCAGCGCATGTGCTATGTGAGGCATGCTGTAATCAAATTGAAGCTCCACCCCCGCTCCGCCCATATTTTTCTTTGGCTGGTGTCATTGTGCGTTGTAAATGCTTGCTTCTGATTCGTTAATAGACTTGTTAGATCCTCCTTAGTAACCAACACCTTGTCTTCATTTGTAACCTCCCATGAGGACTGGCCTGTAAGCACCATTATTTTTAATGAGTTTCTCCTACTGCAGGCACAACATGCTTTTCTGCAAAATTCAGTCCGCCTTGCGCACTTTCACTTTCCCGGGACAATGGCGGCTTCTTTGAAGTCAAATCGGTCTCGCGTTTACATGTTAATTATCAAAACAGATAAATAAAGGCATTTGCAATTCCTAGAGCTTAAACTCTTACAAATGCGAGACCTATTGCATTGCAAATGTTTGTTAATGGGGCGGGAGTAAACTAGAAATCTCACTGCAAGTGGCAGGAATGGAGGCCACGAGATCTTAATGGGTGTTCTTTTTATATTAATAATCTGTTTGTGTGTCTTGCAGCTGATAAAATATTTTGAAAATTGACGCTTTATCTATTTCTCCAAAAATGCATATTTAAGCTCGGGCACATGATACTTTTTGTAAGGGCGGTCACGCCTAAACATGAACCCTTCTTTCGCGTCTCTAAGACATTTCAAAGACAAATGTATTGTTACAGGATAAATAGCCGCGTAATGCTGCCATGCTTTCACACTTGAGCTAGCTGGCTGCTTCTGAGAGAAACCGCGATGGGAAAACTCCAGCTGAATTTTCTTCTCCGGCCCTTCTCAACATTGCCCCCTCGTGGCACTCTAGAAAACTGCAACCTGTGAATGGAATCCCGCCTCTCCATTTGTAGATTTGCTCTGCGTATCTCATTGCATTTCTAATAGATCCTAATATGATTCTCCTCGAAGATGGGCTCTCTGATTACACCAGCTCAGTTGCATGATGTCGTTTACTCGCCCCCGTTCTAGCCAGACATCTGAAATCTGCTGAGCATGAAACCCGAGCCCTGTGTGGCTTAAGTGAACGTACATCAACATACTTCGTTCCCCGCTGCATTTGTTAATGGTCCCAGTGGCTTTCAGAGTGAAGAAGGCAATTTACGGCAAGCCTTTGTCTCTGGGCCACGGCTCCCCGTCTCTGCACTAATTGTTATCACTATTCGCTTGGGACGGCCATTACCAAAACACTGAAAGCCAAGGTCTGATCTTCGAAGTCTTGTTTACTAAAGTCATTTGTTTTTTTGACAGCCAGCGCTGCTTGAGCATGTGTTGCAATTGTCAGGGTCGTTTATCAAATTCTCTGTGTCCTGCATCTAACAGTGCCAATTTAAAGCACACAAATGATATCGACATGATCTAGATTACAGCGGGCCTCCTTCCGAGTTGTGTGGTACTTTCGTAGCGACTGGAGCATAGTTTTGCATCACAAGTGGCATAACGTGATCACATTTCGAACTATCATGGAAGTTTTTTCTGCTGAACTTTCAACGGGTAATAGAATACCTTGTTAAATGTGTGCTGGCCTAAAATTCAAGGTTCAGTTTTGTTGTTCAGAAAGAGGGTGGGTGGTGGGGACGAACGGGCAGTTTTTCCATCGTATTCACCATTCTGACTAGCAGAACTCGAAATGTGGGAAGTAATCCTGCAACGCTGGAAAACTGAACTGTCCCAGTCCTGTGATTTCCATGGTTGTGATAGTCTTATGGTGTGAGTGACCTCACAATGCGGAACAAGGCCTCTAGTAGAGCCCTCTAGATTACCAAGAAGGGACCCCCTTGTTGCCTCTAAGCCAAAACTGAGGACAGGATTCACCTTTTGTGAGTGTATAAAGTCGTACAGCAGTAGTACTACTCACATACTACAAAATGCAAGTCACAAGCCTACGGCGGAGATCTCCCCCTCTCCTGTCTTTTCTATATGAATATCTCGCCCCAGTGGGGAAGATCACTGCACACATAAGTGTAAGATTTAGTAGTAAATGTGTCAGGGGCCAGGAGGAGTGGTTGGAAATTAGGGAATAATTACCACAATATGGGTGGAGCTCAGGGAATACGTTTTTGCATTTGGGTAATTTGTTTCATGGCAAATGCTGCTTTTTGTTTTATTTATTAACTAGCAGCCCGCCCCAGCGTTGCTTGGGGCAGAAAGGGGCTGGGGGCAGTCACCCGCTCCCGCCCCGACCCCCTCCCGCACCGACTCCCTCCCGCCCTGACTCACTCGCGCCCCCCTCCCGCCCTGACTCACTCGCGCCCCCCTCCCGCCCTGACTCACTCGCGCCCCCTCCCGCCCGACTCACTCGCGCCCCCGCCCCGACTCACTCGCGCTCCGACATTTTTCTTTACTGCTTCCTCCTTCTTGCCTCCCGCTGCATCACACAGTTTCGCACTGAACATTCCCTTTCCTTACCTGTGCCGCCGCTCCTCACTGCACAGCCGCTCGTCACTGCACCGCCGCTCCTCCTTCGTCGTCATCACGCACGTCGCGTCGCGGCCAGCGCTAGGTCCCGGCCGGCGCTACTTTCAGGGGACTACTTTGTTTACAAACTTAATTGTTTTAATTTACTTTTTTTAAAAATTTATATAGCCTATGTCCATCTACACACCCTGACATTTTCATAGATGTATCGGCTGTGTAGATTGGTGCTGTGGTTCCCGAGTTTACCTGGCCAAAAGGTGCAAGTTCTCTCTTTATAATAGTAGTATAGATATTTTTCACATTGAGTACTGACTATGCTTAATGGCCAAACGTTGCACAGCTACCTTTGAAACGTGCAGTCTTTAGTGTTACAAACGTTTTTGTTAGTGAAATGGGAGCGCAAATGTCAGACACACCTTAAGGCGAGACGTAATTTAAGAACGTGCAGCCACGTCTTGGGGGGAAAAAAAGGTGAAGACATCGTCTGGCAGTGCAGTAAAACTATGTTTTGATACCTTGTTTACAGCTCAGTGACCTCAGATTTCAATGTATTTGTAACTCGATGCTTATGGGCTTCCTCTTTGATTGTTAATGGTTTCTGGCATACATTATTTATGTCTGCTAACCTCAGTTGGGTGTCTGTGTCGCAGCTCTTAAGAGTTTGAAACTGCTTTTGTGTTTAAAAATAAATTTCATTGACTGCAGGCACTGGAGACGTTCCTGAGATGGTGTTTAGTTTGTAGTTGTGAAATAGTATACTCTTCTGAACTTTAGTATTGTTTCTCGTCCAGCTGTTTGCTGCACGTATTCTAATTTGAGTTCTTGCAGCATGCCCAACCTCCATGCAGTTGGAATAGAACTTGTACTCTCTTGCGCGAGTGCTCTGCCACTCGAACTTGTACTCTCTTGCGCGAGTGCTCTGCCACTCCCTGTCTCCTCCTAGTCTTTCTTTCCCTCTATCTTCTTGATGCCCAGAATATTGCATATTGATTCCCTTGTCTCAGCCATAGGTCATTGTCTGGTATCCCAGACAGAATATATTTCTTCACTGCTGTTGTGTTTTGCAGGTCACATAGACTGTTCCTCTCCATTAAAAAAAAAAAAAAAAGAGAACATTTTCCTACTTGTAGTGGAGTTTTTGCAGTGTTTTTACTGCCAAATCTACATTTAGAATATTGTACTATTTTCTCCAGTATTTTGTTAAATCAGAAGCTGAAAGCATTTGTGAAAGTTGTGAAGCTGTAGGAAAAACTTAAGCTTGAAGAGGGAAATCTTGGCTTGGCACTTAGCTCCTGGGTTCATCTTTGATTAGATTCCGGGTTGCAAGCTTCTCGTGGTAGCCATCATATGCCATGGCTCTCCCAACACTCCTGGTTTGTGTTTCTGACCAGACGTTTTGTAGATTGCATTACTACCTAGAGTGTCACTCCAAATCTGGAGACCTTCTTGCTATTCATAGTGTTGACACAAGGCTTATGCTTATTTCAAGCTTGGGAGCAGTAACAGAGTTCATGTGGGTGTAGGACTACATTTCTTACTAGTCACCCTAGATCTTCACATCAGCCTTTGCTATTATCATTATTAAACCCTTTAGCGTTTAAATCCTGTTTAACATATCTGTTCGAGCATTTAGAATTAAAACAATAGTTGCTCTTAGGACCTGGTAGCATTATCTGAGAGTAAATCCTGGAAAGGTTCTTGTACAGTGCAAATACTTTTTTGGTTAGCCCATTGTCAAAGGGTAGATGTTTCATCCATATTTTTTTAGTTCATACAAATCAATGGAAAGCAAGTTCATGGTTAGTGTCGTATAAGAAAAAGAGGGTGTTTATGTTTCTTTTGTCCAACTTTGTGCAGTGCTTCTGGCACCCAAATCAATATGTTCACAGTGTAAAAGAGCAGCACTAATTCTGTAACTTTGTTTTGCCTGCACGGCTGCGGAGACTTTGCCAGACCTGCATTCTGTGCATTACTACAGTAGTACCCTTTACAAACCTCCCAAGTCAGAACAAAATCATGAAAAACTGCCTTACTAGTGCCACATTTCGGTGACTCAACTGATCACCCAAGAAAAGACTCATGTACACCTTAGTGAGTTAATATGGTTGTGGTGGCAACAGGTGCGTGTCATAAGAGTTGAATCCTAGTGAGCTGATCTATCTTTACATTATTTTAAGGTTGATGAAAGGAATATAGTAGAATTGGGTAAACAGTTCTTACTACCGTGTAGAACTGCAGAAGTGATGTCAGGTGCTTCCAGAATGCTCCAAAAACTACACATGTGAATCCTTGTGAGATAGTACAAACCTTTTTTGTGGCCTCACCAGAGATAGTGCCATCTGTCTGTAGGAAATCACCACTGTACAACATAATCCACAGAGCCAGTCCTTGCTCCAGATTTCATAACTTTAGTGTCCATCTCTGTTGCCTTGCTCTTGTTTGTTGTTTCCCCCCTTTTCTGTGATTGATCCATCAACAGCAGCGTTTTGATCAGATGATTCATTGTCATACCTACTCCGAACTCACGAGCCACATCTAAACAAGAGTGGGCCTCTTGTATTTAAAGGTAATAGTGACTGACTGGCATTTCCAATGTTTTTTTTTTTTAAGTGGGACATCCTCATAAGTTGCAGTTTCATTTACCTTTTTGAAAAGTGCTATTTTTTTGTGGGACAACCGACTAGACACCCTCCCAACACTTTTGCATTCAGAAAACTGATGTCTCACTTTAGAACTGCCTATTAACAAAAAAAATCAGTGTGAGGGAGAGGTGGGGCCTTGGAGGGGGGCGGGGTCCCCCAACTACCTAAGAGGCGCACACTGTCTCATCCCTCAACCAACCCCTCCCCCTTTCCAAAAAAGGAGAAAAAAAAGCTTGCTGAGGATGACACCAATGTCCTGTGTTTTTTCACACCCCTTAATGGATATGGGCTGCCCAGAGCCTGCAAAAACCAGCTGGAATCCACTCTGTGTAGTGGCTGTAAACTCCTCTTTCCTGCTACCATGTGATATCAGTTCGTCACAGGGTGACCGTGTGAAGGGAGCCGATATCGTGAGACACATGGTGGCACAGGTCTGCTCCGTTCTGGGAAGCAACTGTCCATGTTTATTATTTTTTTTAATTTATTTTAGAGGTACGTGCAGTGCCAACAATTTAGGTTCCTGTTTTCAAGAAAATGTATACGGTAAAACGAGGAGACCCATGTCTAGAGTCTGAAAGGGGCTCTTGTCCCATTTGTTTTTGAGCTGTTCCTCTAATTGTTTCCGTTTTCTGCTGCCCCTTTATCTTTATCTTATTAGCATGTTTTATGAGCGCCACCTCGCTCAAGTAGTGTAAACTCACCAGCTCTCTATTCGTTAGCTGACAAAGAGGCAGGCACATCAAAGCATGCTGTAGCTGGGGCCCAGACAGCAGAAAGAGACCAAAGCTATCAATAATTCTGGGGCTTTTTCCGTGTGCTACTTACCATATCAAACGCATTCACACTGAAACAACACAACTGCTTGAAAGCTGGCCAATGGAACGTTTGCCTCAATAACAAATTCCAGAATTGCCAAAATCTGTGTTTCTTCTCTGAAACGGGCACTTTAGCTGTGGAGTGGTTTGCTTTGTATTCTCTTACCAGTACAAAGAAGGTTATGTGTTTCTACTGGGCGATGAACCAGTGAATAGCATAATTTCTTCACCTGAGAGGAGCCAGGCTGTGAGCCCCAGCATATAGTGGAGAGGTGTGGTTCACTGGTTAGAGGCGGCAGACCTGTAAGCAGAGAACGGCCCGGGACCAGGGTTCAATTCCCGACGCGGCAGGGTCTTGGACCAGGGTCAACGGACTCGATAATTCTCGCCTCAGTGCCTACTCCCAGCAACCAGGGAACACACTCGGTAACTCTGGGCATTAAGCTTGCCTCATCTCTACAACGGCCCCCCACTGACGCCGGGGATGCCTGGTTTCACCCTGGAGATACCCAGAAAGGGACCATCTCACAAGGAAAACCAGGACGGGTTCCCCAGCGGTCTACAGCGCCAGGACACTCAGGTAGAGTAAAAGTGCGCTTTACAAGTATCCCACATATACCCCTAGTAATCAACCCAGAATCGTACCCAAGCGATCCGAATTCTCGGACTTTTTAAAGCTTAATCGTCAAAGATTTGGGTAGGCACGTGCAGAATGGCAAAGTGACACCACTGCTAACTTTTAATAAGAAACATGCATAATAATTAACACAATTTTAAATTGATACATTTACCAAACAATGACAGTTGTTTGCTTCTTTGGGATAAACCCGCCACAGTTTCTAAGCTCAACTTAGGTCAGAGCGACCGACTTTGGAACCAGGTTTGAGTCTCTGCTCCGGCTCAAAATCCTGTGATTCTGGGCAAATCACCTAATCTCCCCATGCAGTGCTTGAAATTGAAAAATAGAAGTGCAGGCACTCTATACCAGAGTACCTGCTTGTTTGTGAGAAGTGCTGGTACTCTCCAATTAAAGGTATTGCATTCTCTTGAAAAGTGCTGGTACTCTCCCTCTCAAAATAAAAAAGTGCTGGTACTCAGTACCGGACAGTACCGGCCCATTTAAAGCCCTGTCCCCATGCATAAAAAATGAATGTGTCCTTGTTTACTTTAACTAGTTTTCATGTAAAGAGTCCCACTACCTTTGGGTCGAGTTTGCGCTATATAAAACTGCAAAAAAACAAACAAAAAAACTTGCTAGCGGATTGTCCAATTTATCTGGCTTCCGGCTGTGCTCGGAGTGCGAGGGCAGTGACTGCCTTGTAGGCTGTCCAATACCATCACATTCCTTCTGAAGCTGGCCTTTCCATTGGGCATTCCATAGCATACTGTATTGAAGACCAGCAGTCTGGCTGATCCTACTATGCTGGGGTGTTATTATCAAGTTCTGGTCATTTGATTACCGCCAATCAATTACGACTTGGTGTTTATAATATCCTATATTTGATACTTTATTCCTAGGTGTGGCTGGCTCTTGGTGATTCTACTCATCATGGTGCATGAGTCGCTGATGGCCCCAATAAGTTGCCCACCTCGCCAATCCTAAATGGGCAATTTATATTTTACTGCCTCTTGCAGTCCCTCTAGGTTTCATGTTTCACTTGACTTCTTAGTCTCTTTTACTGGGCTTTAGTAGAGTAACCTCTTTTTGGTAGACTTGCTCTGATTATTTCCAGCCCAATGTCCAACCACTGTGTGAAAGGACACCGTATGTGACCATCGTTTCCACATTTGCAAAATCAGGGCAGTTTCCAACTTGTAAAGACACATTGTGTAAGTGTTTATCAAGGTATAGGAGTCTGCATACACTTGTGCTTGCTGAAGACAACGTTTGTGGTAATGTCGGAGAAATCAACAGTAAAAAGAACGGCCCACCAGGGCTTAAAACGGGCCCACAAACAGCCAGGAAACCGGCCCTTAGACACTGACCTCTCAGACAAGTTTTTCTGCCATTGCCAGATTACTGCATAGGCCCTGTTCCCTGTTGCTGAACTCCACTAAGGTCAAAATCCTATTTCCTGTGTATACACAGCACTGCCAAAACTTTTCCCACCCCTGTTTCCTTCTCACACAATCTCCTCAGTTGCTCACATTTGTCTTAACCAAGGTGGTCTCCTGGGACTGTCCTCCAGCCTACTAAACATTTGCAAGATAAAAACCAACTTACCATGTCCTTGTACCAACAGTCTCCATTAATAGCTTGTACATGTCATTGGCAGTTATTGCAATAACCTGCTTGGTGGGCTCTCCCTCCTATGCCCTCACACACTTGGAGGCCTGAGGTTTGCCATCTATTCCCTTTCTTACAATCCTAGTAGCGTTTATTCTGCCACCCTACCCCCCAGACACCCATAATAAAGTCTCCTTATGTCAAAGGCTTACATCACATATCGTAACTGCCTAGCCCATGTCCCTACAAGACAGAATCTGTCAGGCAGTCCCCAACTACTGATCCAACCTCTTTAGCCTGCACTCCATAACACGGGATAGCAGAAAAATTGATCAGTTTTCGGAGATTTCCACTGCCATCTTCCTCTGGCAAGATGACCCATTATTCTTGCGTGTGCTCTCACCCATGGCCACATAAGGTACATGTACTATTATGTGTGATTGCTGTTTCTGTGCACTCCATCTTTTTTTGTTACGATGCTCTCACGCTACTAGTAAATGTGAACAGAGAATTGAATTTGCAATAGTGCCACATCAACTTATTTGCTACTGATATATGCAAATTAATGGAACACGAAAACTGATAAACCACACTGGAGGAAACCAAATATTGGAAAACCAATTTTGAGGAAAGACGTTTTTGAGAAAATACACTAAAATCGAAAATTAATAAAAGTTAATTTAAAGGAACAAGTCAACGTGCATTAAACTTTGGTGGAGTTTAGGAATATTGTGGAGGTTTGGGTTCAGGAATGGGTAATGTTTAGGGTGATGAGGGGTTCTTAGGGGTCAGGAATAGATGGAGTGCTGGAATAGAAACAAGTTTTTAGGGTTCAGAGATGGGTGGAGTGTATGGGTGGTGAGATTTTTTTTCTGGATTTACTGAAGTGGTGTTTGGGTGTGTGAGGTGTTTTTAGGTTTCAGTGATGGGTGAGTGTAAGGTGTTAAGGGGGTTTGGGGCTCATGTATGGGCGGATTTTAGGGCAGGGAAGATTTTTTTTAATTCAATTAAGGGTAGCAGCCAAGGCGATGAAAAATTGTTAGGGTTCAGGAGGGGGTGGCGTTTAGGGTGGTGAAGGGGTTTAAGAATCCAGGGATGGTGGAATGTAGATCTAGAAAAGGGTTTTCAGGGTTCAGGGAGGAGAAGTTTAGGGTGATGAGTTATTTCGGGTCATGGATGGCTGGTGTTTAAGGGTGGTGAAGGTTTTTTTTAGTGTTTAAGGATGGGTGCAGTTTGGGTGTGCTGAGGTATTTTAAGGGTTAGCGGATGGGAGGGGGTTAGGCATAGAAAGGGGTTTTTAGGGTTCAGTAATGGGTGGAGTTAGTGTAGTGAGTTTTTTTTATGGTTCAGGGATGATGGATTTTTGGGGTTGAAAGGGCTATTAGGCTTCAGGGTTGAGAGTAGTTTAGGTATGGCGAGGGGTTGTAGGGGACAGGGATTGATGGTGTTTTGGGGTTGTGAGGGGTCAGTGATAAATGGTGTTCGAGAGGTAATGGGTCAGCGAATTAAAAGTATCCAAATTCATTGTTTGACAGTGTAAAATATATAAAGATGAAATAATGGCCTCTGAAGTAAAGCACTGAAATAAAAATATCAGACACAACTGTTTCTGAAAGTAAGACCTGAAACCATTGCATTTCCTCTATAAAAGAAATTGCATTCAAAAGCCAATTTCGACCAAAAAGACATCCCACGAATTGGTTTCTATGAAAAGGTAAGTGCCAATTATTCTGAAAAGTTCAATTAAATGGTTTCGCAGTGAAATAGTATTTCTATGAAATCACGTACAACCATTTGCTACGGTTTTAAACTTGATAATCTAATCTTTTAAAAAAAGGATTGCAAACATACATTGCGACAAAACAACCTCCTTCATAATAACTGCCACACTGGTTCGTTGACCTGCTGCTTCGTTTTCGGGATGCAGCAAAGTCAACCTACCAACACCTTCTGCCACAATAAGCAAAAACAAACGGTGGGGTGCTGCCTCACTATTGTAACAGAAATGTCTAATTGTTACTTTCTCTTTTGTAAATAACGCGTTGATGTTCTCACCATCATGGGGCAGTGCTGCTGAATGAACCTCTGAACTTTCTCATTGCTGCTCGATGGCATGTTGGAGGCTCCTTTTCAATTCACAAGTCGCTTTTGGGGAATATCCCTATACCAGCAGTTAGATTTTAACAGTCATTTGGGCGTCGGCATTATGAAACGTATGTTCCTTCTGCCCAGGTCTCTATGCCGACTACTTGGTTTGCCTTGCTACAGATGGAGTATCGTGCCAGCTGTATGTAAAAAGATGCAAGTTTCGCTAGTCTCCTGCTAATCAGAATGTCAACGCTGGCCTTCACTCTGGTTGACAAGTGAGCACGTTTTGCATTTGAATTTCTGCTTTTTAGCCACAATCCTTCCTCTTTGGTACCTGAATTTCAGCTCTGGTCTCACTAGTGGCAGGCAGACTGTTTATTTTGATGCCGAGTATACTGTGCATTCTTTATGAAAAAGAAGTTGGTATGTCTAATTATGCATTTTTTTCGTTACCATTCATCAGATGTCTCTTCATTTTAATTTGGGTGCTCGAGTAATGGCCACAGTAGTTTAGCTTTTCTGCTATGGCAGAATTTTAACATATAGCAATTTTAGGCGACTGTGTGGGCAAGTGTAAAATCATGGTGCTGGTGGCCTCTGCTATTTGCAGGTGAATCTGAGTTCTATAAAGGGAGGTGGATTGTGAGGCTTAGTATGTGTCCAATATGCCCCTTGCTGCTGTAAGCACGTGATGGGTACCCTATTCCTATACCATGTATAAACTCCGTGATTACCACTCCAAACTAAACTATGAACACCTTTATGAGGAGAGGATGTGGCCGAACAGGCTAAGGCGGTCTATCTCAAATCTGGGGAACCGGGTTCGAGTCTCGACAAAGACGCTCAACATCCTGTGATTCTGGGCAAATCGCTTAATCTCCCCATGCCTAACAAAAATTAATGTGTCCTTGTGTAACGTAACTGGTACTCATGTAAAGCGGTCTGATAGCAGATACCTTTGGGTCAAGTTCGCACTACATAAAACTCCGGGGGGGGGAGGAGAGTCTGTTAGCAGTGTATATTTGCACCCACTAGCCGTTTCCTTTTTGGAAGAATAGCCCTCACCCCAAACTGGTGGCATGCTTCATCACCAGTACTCTACATCTCGATATTATTTTGGTTCAGATGGGCTCAACCGTTCTAGTGGGAGAACTTTACATGCTGCTTACTTTGTTTGAGATCTAGCATGTGTTTTTGGAAGCAAAATTTGCCTTGGAAATGATCACTCAATGTATTGCATTCTTATTTTCTCCAGACAAGATTAAAACCTATGTTCGTGAATAAAGAGGGAAATTATCCCATCATCATATTTAGCCAACATGTGTCTGCTTACTTTGATGCCCAAAGGGTCACAAGGATTTAATCAAAATGCTATGTTTCTATCTGCTAGCAAGGTTATAACTATGGATTAAGAACCAAAAAAACGCATTAAAATTGAGAAATGTATACACGTTACACTTAGTTTCAACATGCAAAGGTGATTAGTGTTACATAGCTGGCTTCATGATAACACTGTACTCTGGTGAAAAGGGAGATATAAAGGATATTTCTCATATCTGGTTATTAATATCAAGCACCAGGCAAATCGTCTCACAAGGGATGGAGAAAGAACATCTTCCTGTAGTCACAAACTGCATGTCTGAATAAGCAAAAAAATTAAAATAACCGGACGTCCTTTCAGAGGCACATATAGTTTCGAAGCATACTTAGCATACTGCTGGCTCGCAACTTAGTTCTTCAAGGGCCAATTCCACTGGCAATCACGTCTCTCCTTTCTCTCGCTTATGCTCTGAGGAATGGTGAAATAAATGTAGACAGAAAAGTTCTGTGTAGTGGTGTTACATCATGCTTACATGTAGGCTATTCTTTCAAAACGGAAAAAGTAGGGCAACATTAACGTACCCTGCCAATAAGCTCTGTTCATAGCTTACTATACTGTTGCTGTGGTATTTAAGGGAGGACATATCAGTACATTTTCCTCCCTCTTGCTCCCTTTTTTGTGTATGTAACCTCAGATTGACTCAGTGACTGACCATTCCCTAATGCTGACCTCGACCAATATCGTGTTTCCCTCCCTCTTCTCCCCTCTCCAAACCTACTCACTCATTTCTTTCACACTCAATCCCCTTAGTCATTGGAGGTGTGTATTGTTTATTTTAGTTCATGCATGCTGCAAAGCACATATACATATAACTGCTTTTGAGAATGTAAAAACACTCAATCCCCTTAGTCATTGTAGGTGTGTATTGTTTATTTTACTTCATGCATGCTGCAAAGCACATATACATATAACTGCTTTTGAGAATGTAAAAACACTCAATCCCCTTAGTCATTGTAGGTGTGTATTGTTTATTTTACTTCATGCATGCTGCAAAGCACATATACATATAACTGCTTTTGAGAATGTCTGGTTCAATAAGTGAAACAAGGCTTCATCGTGCACTACTGGAGACCCAAATTAAAGTCATAAGTAGAATGATTATCTGCTTCAACCTGCAAAGAGAGGACCCCTGAAAAAATGATATATAGGTGGTAGATACCACCGAAAAGCACCGTCCTGTGTCAGCTTCTGCCATGAAATAAAAATCTTTTTTCAGCATTCCTTGTTGCCGGTGCCTGCTTTTGGAGAAGGAGGGGTAGGAATGATGTATGTATGTGTATATATATAAATATATATATATATAATCAATATCGGAGTTTCCATAGAAAAAGCTTTTTTTGTTTTGCCAATAAGTTGGGTGCCGTTTGATGAATCTTCACGAAACTTTCAAAACTAATTTGACGCTTACTTTACTTGCTGTCTGGAAAGTTTCGGGGTGGTCTGAGAAGCAGGGGCAAAGAAAAGGGGGGGGGGGGGGGGTTCCAAAACGCATTTCCCTCCTGTTAATTTCCATAGGGAATTTAGAGAAGACTACAGCCCGAATAGCTGGCTGGAATTACTCCAAATTTGGAAGAATGCTAGATCCTGGTCCAGGGAAGTGCCTTTTGGTAGTTTAATGTAAAATAGTTTAGTACTTTTACTGATATTAACGGAAATCCTGAAATGGTATATCTAGGGGCGTGGATGCGACAGTCCACGTGCTGTAATCTAATTGGCTGCCAATACATCAACCAGGAAGTATTGGCAGCCGTCTTACGACTTTTTCAGCCTGGATCCACAAAAAACATTAAAAATATCGACAATGGGGCAGGGTAGGAATAGCCTGTCCCCCAGATGTGGTGGTGTTTTTTTTCCAATTTTGCTATGAAATTATGGGTGGATCAGCAAATTTACAGCAAAACTGGAAAAAAATGCGATCTCCAGCGCCAGGTACCGGGGGCATTTAAAAAAAAAAAGAGGGGGGTGCACGGAGCCCCTTGCTAAGACTCTTAGAGCCCAGAGGACCACCACCTTCCCGGGGCTTTTGATTTAATCATGGAGGGGGTCCAAGCGAACCCCTCTCCTGGGCTGATTACAAGCCCTAGGTGCCACCATCCCCACCAGGTTAATTATAAAAGCAATGTGGGGGAGGGGGACAGTGCAGATACCGGAGATCACCACATCCCCGGGGCCAAATCAAGCTGTGAAGGGGGCTGCGCTGACCCTCCACTCATACAGTTCTCACTCACCCACCCAATCAGCCAACTGACTGACACAACCACTCACTCGCCAATACAGCCACGCACACAGTTACTAAGTCACCCACACAGCTACTTACACACACACACTTAAACACTCCTACAACCGCTCACACACGCACATCTGTACAGGCACTTAGACACCCACTCACACACTGATACACATTGTCACAGTGACCCACATAAACTATGCTAAAAAAAAAAAAAAAAGGAATCACTGATAGTACACAAAGTATACAAATTTAACTTCAGTGGTACCTTACCATATATGTTTAAAACACAAAAACTCTTGGAAAACATAATCACTGGATGTTGCCATCAGTGATTTCATCAGTGATGTAATTTGAGATGTCCTTAGTGATGTCACCAGTGATGTAATATGTGAGGTTGTAAACTGCATCGCGGGGCGTAAGCTTTAGTTACCTCGGGTAACTTTATAATCCCTTTGTAAAGTGCAAACATATCACCTCTTAAGGTTTCAAGACTGATGAATTTCTCTAGTTTGGTACGAGTGAAATAAGAGCCTAACTATAACGTCCCTTTAACCTTTTGTTTTTTTCAGTGAATATATCTCCCCAATATACTTTATAGAATACTCAATACTCTATAGTCATTCGTGCACGTAAACAAAGCATTCAATGCAGAGCCCTTTATCAGTTTAAAATAAGAATATATTTTTTATTTATTCAAACATGCATAAAATGATAAATTCATACTTTTATAAACATTTCAACATAATGCCACTTGACATAATATCTAAGTGGAAATATATGTCTAAATTACCTTAAACCCTCTCCCAATTGCCCACATGGAACACTAAAAATTCATTCCGTACTCACTAAATATTAATGCCACACACTCATGTCCTCTGTGCCCTGTTAAAAATAGAAATATCGCATAATACAGAAACGTAGAACATCACAAAGATGACCTAGTCATAAGACTTTTTTTTTTAATGCGCGCTAGCACAACATGAATAGTTTGCATGTGAGATATCTGACAACTTTGTTTTTTCCAAAATGAGAAACCTGGCAAACATATATTGAAAATAAGATTACAATATGAGAATTATATTCGTTAATATTCATCTACAATAGGATGGTGTATACAATAGACTATTGACGTTTCATACGTAATGGATCGTTAAAAAATGCATGGTCGGTTGTTTGATTATTGAGCCTAGGCGTCCTGAAAGTGCTGCGTATTTATTAC
Source organism: Lissotriton helveticus (assembly GCF_964261635.1). Taxonomy (NCBI): domain Eukaryota; kingdom Metazoa; phylum Chordata; class Amphibia; order Caudata; family Salamandridae; genus Lissotriton; species Lissotriton helveticus. The sequence goes on from NC_136059.1 coordinate 1,200,948,372, forward strand.
TGGAAAGTGTGGTAACGTGGCGAGATGGAGGGCAGGCCTGTAATTCACCTACTTAAATGTATGGGAATACTACATTGCGCTGCGGTTTTCGAAAGGGTGGTATTCCTGACGCTGCTTGGAGCTTCCACTGTCTGAAGCACAGGCTCCACTTCCTTCCGGTGTCACGCGCAGGTAGAGCGCCGTTTCCGTGTTCCATGGAACCTCAGTCTCCGGCCTTCAGGTGCGCCTAGTGCAGAGGTCTTCAAACTTTTTGATGCCGAGACCCCCTTGTAAAACCTTTTTAGGCGTAAGGACCCCCTTCCGACAAACGTTTCTAGAAACTGGTACTCCTCATCAACAACTTTTGACAACCATAAATGCGCCTGTTAGACCTCATCACATCCCTCCATCATTCATCCACCCACATTTTCACACATCCATCCATACATCCATCCTTCATCCATCCACCCTTTCATCCTTCCATCCATACATCTATCCTTCATCCATCCACCCTTTCATCCTTCCATCCATACATCCATCCTTTACCCATCCACCCTTCCATCCATCCACCCATCATTCATCCACCCACCTTTTCACACATCCATCCATCATTCATCCATGCAACCTTTTATCCATTCATACATCCATCCACCCTTTCATCCTCCCATCCATACATCCATCCTTCATCCATCCACCCTTTCATCCTCCCATCCATACATCCATCCTTCATCCATCCACCCTTTCATCCTCCCATCCATAAATCCATCCTTCATCCATCCACCCTTTCATCCATCCATCCATCCACCCTTTCATCCATCCACCCATCATTCATCCCCCCACCTTTTCACACATCCATCCACTCATCATTCATCCCCCCACCTTTTCACACATCCATCCACTCATCATTCATCCACCCACCTTTTCACACATCCATCCATCCTTCAGCCTTACATCCATCCATCCACCCATCATTCATCCACCCACCTTTTCTGTGCCTCTCTCATGGGGGGGGAGGGGTGGGGTCAGTATCTCTCTGCGTCGTCTCCCTTCTTCTTTCCCGCTCATGGGAGGGCATCTCTGTGCCTCCCTGCTGGGGGCGGGGGACGTGTCACGGGACCCACAGCTCCAGGCGCACAACATCCATTGAACTCAAAGGGCTACACTACAGCCTGCTTGCCCCTGGCACCCCCCCCCCCCAGCTCCCCCCAGCTCGTGTATGTGAGCCCGGCTGAAACAGCTTCAGGGACACACACACAGTCACACCCAAGTACTTGACAAGTCTTTAAAAGACCTTTTACTTGTTAATGAGGCGACACCTCGGTGTGAATTAGGCCTCCGCCGTGAGCACCCTCGATCAGCCCAATGCCAGGAACTGCACTCTGCAGAATCTGCGACCCCCTTCCCAGGACTCCACGACCCCCCTGGGGGTCGCGCCCCACAGATTGAAGACCGCTGGCCTAGTGTGACGAAGCCCGGTGAGAGAGGAGTCACGCGCGCAAATCTTTGCTGTGGGTGTTATTTTAGCGCGAGCGTCGCTGCAGCTATCTTACAGCATCTTACAACAGGATGCAGAAAGGAAGCGCTACCGATATCGAGCCGTTCATTTATATGCACGTTTTCATTTGCGTGATCGGAGCATCGATATCGTGGGTCCTGGCTGCGTTAAGCGAACGTGTTCTGACATTTGGCGATAGTGTGCATTTAATGTAAAACGTTTTAGAAATTAAACCATACTCCTTGATGAATGAAGGAAAGCCCAGTCACCAAGAGGGCAAACTCAGCGATGTCAAGATGCGGCCCTTGAGTTGGATTTGAGTTGTCGCCGTCCGCTTTGTCCACATAATGTTAATAATTTTTCCACACGTTCAGCCCCATCATTTGTACAACTCCTCTAAAAAAGTTGCATACTTCTTTTCATTTACACTAAATTGTGTTGACATTACATTATTAAGGTTAAGCAAGTATCTAAATAACCAGGTTACATTAATTTAGAATTGGGTTTACTACTCCCTTCAATTTGAATTTGTTTAATATAAATAGGATAACTAACTATTAAATATTTGTTAGGGTTATTGATGGCTAATTCAATTTCATTATTTATATTTTTACAGTTAGGAGTGTATTTTAATTTTACCTACTTTGTTTCAGTTAAACTTAATATAATTAAGAAGTTAGCATTTTTCATTTTAGTTTAATTTATACGTAATTATTATTAAAGCTAAGTATTTAACGTTTGTGCTGTCTTTTAAATATAATTTGAGTTCATTTAATTAACACATTAAGCATGTATCAGAGTAAGTACACCATACGGAAGCAGTTGCTCGTTTCAGTTATGGCAGCACAGTAATGTTACGTAGAAGTGAAGCCAGCACAGTTATATAAATACAAGTCTGAATGTGGCAGTGGTAAAATACTAATTTTCTCCTTTTAACTGTGGTCATGCCATCTTGCAAATGTTCTATTAAGTAGACGTTAGAAACTGTGAACTGCAGAAATGAATAACAGAATGAAAATTTACTTTACTCCACCTCACAACAGCCTTGTGTTCTCTTTCCTCTAGTTTGTGGCGATATCCATGGGCAGTTCTTTGACTTGATGAAGTTGTTTGAAGTCGGGGGCTCTCCTGCCAACACGCGCTACCTCTTCTTAGGGGACTACGTTGACAGAGGATATTTCAGTATTGAAGTAAGTCATTTTTTGTTCTGTATTGAAAAGGGTGTTGGCCATTGTATTGCTTCTCACCTCCAGATAATACAGAATACCACTCTCCCACATTGAGGCTCAAACATGACGAAGCAATAAACATAACATAACACAACACCACCTGGAAAGGAATTTCACTTTATAAAATAAAGCACTTCAAAGACTGTTCTCAGAATAAGGCTTGGGCTTGTATTTATGCAATGCTCTCTAACAGAAAGGTTTTGCCAGATATCAACTGAGCAACATTACATTGTATACAGATATATATATATATATATATATATATATATATATATATATATATATATATATATATATATATATATATATATATATATATATATATATATATATACATACATATATATATATATACATACATATATATATATCTGTATACATTTGAATGTTGTTTATATATATATATATATATATATATTTTATGGGGGCAGAACAGCACAAAATAAAATAATTTAGCATCCATTTCCTTTTCTGTGTCCGTGTTTGCTGAGGAGTGACTCCGATCGAGCTACTGGAGCTGAGCTACGGATATTTATATATATATATATATATATATATATATATATATATATATATATATATATATATATATATATATATATATAGAGAGAGAGAGAGAGAGAGAGAGATGTTTCAGGTTTATTTGTTTGATTAATTAAAATCTTACAAGAATAGCTAAAATATCAACAAGTTATTAAAATTATTAAGCAATCCTGCTTTCCAGTTTATAACCAGTGATTTGCTTATATATCCTACACGTTAGATTATAAAACAATTGATTGTTTAGTATTAGAGTATTAGGTGCAAAGACTTGATTATATTTTGTACATGTTAGCTCAATCGATAAGTAACTCAAATAAAAGCCTCCAACTTCTGTTTTACAGCACATAAACATTTTACAAATGCTGAATTCATTTCTAAGTCCTCAGGGTTTAAGCATGCAATCAGGGCTTGCCTACATGTCCTTACACCACATATATTAAACAGTCTCTTAAGGGTAGTTTTTCTTTCACTTTCCAAATCCAGGCAGAGACACAATAAATGAATAATGTTTTCTGGTACTAATTTACAAAGCCTGCATAGATTTTCTTCTTCGATCTCTTACATGGTGGTAAGTGACATAGTCCTGGCAAACAACCAAATCTAGCTTTGATAAATATCGGTTTATTTTTCTTGGTTTCTTTCTACTAACAAATCTTTGTCTTTTATCAATGAAAGATGGTTGGTAAGCTTATTTATTGTTTTTTTGAAGCTGTCCTGTGTAATAGCGTTATTCCAAATCGATGTTATAGATACACAGAATAATAACACACTTGGCAAATGCAACAGTTAAATGCATGGATTTCAATATGATAATATGGACATAATACTGGACGTCCTGCAAGGAATCAGAAAGATGTATACACTAAATACATCCTTGATCATGTTATGCATCAGTTTAATTTATCCTCTGTATAAGACATACTATTTGACACAGTGTGACAATCTGCACAGATAGAGGATCGGTACCCAAACACATTTTGGCGGTAGACATGATGATAAAGACTGATGTTCAGGCATGTAACTGAATATCCGTCAATCTATTCATTTTCTATCTAAACCAAGCCAATTCCGGAGTGTTTCTAGATTCTCTTCTTTCAGGTGGAAAAGAGAAATGAAATGACAATCCTTAACACTATCAGTGAGTCTGTTTGATGTTTAGTTTGGGCGATTCTCCCAGAGACTGTTCATACATGCACACTTCTCTTCATCACCCATTATATTACAGTGCTTCAGTCTGAGAAGCTGTACCACATTGGAGACCTAATTATTTACATAAAAGTGTGTCCGATCAATGCCTTCTATCATTACTGAAATGTGTTACAAAGGCACAAACCTTTGAGTTTGACATGCAGCTATGTGGGCTTCAGTACACATGTTCGCGAAGCTCTACTGCCTTGACAGTCAAGCCTAGCAAGAGGGGCATTTTGCCTCTTCTGTCCTGCTCAGCTTTTTGTTCTCCGCTATTTCTAGTACTTAAGGAGGCGCTGCTTTGGTGTCTATTCAAACAAAGAGGAAGCTACGGTTAGAAGTATCCATCACAAGAACAAGTTTCGCTCAGTAATGATCTTTCTGGTAGATCTAATTTCAGATTCCTCACCGCCTTCTCTCCTACTTCCCGTTCTATGGAAATTATATCTAGGAGTTGCTGCCTGTCCCTGCCCCACTGCCTTACCTGTGCCTTGTCTTGTATTTTTTGTCCTTTTTGCCCACTTGGCTCTTTTTGCCCGTTTACCTTCTTTCTCACTTTTTCCTTTATGCCCTTTTTCTTCTGTAGTTTTATCTTTCCTCCTTGTTGCTCCCTTTGCCCCCCTCTGAGCCATTCCCGCCTTTTCTCCCTCTGCGCCACACCCATACCTGCTTTCCAGCTGCTCACTTCCAGCACTGCCTGCTGCCCCCATATCTCCACCCACTCCTGGCCCTAACTAATGTCTGCTACAGCTCGGCCCACCTATTAAGAAGGTGCTGCCTGATCCGTGCCACCCTGCCTTATCTGTGCCCGGTCCCTTTGTTTGCCTGCTTATTTTTGCCTTTTGTCTCTTTGCCTTTTTTTCTTGTGTACATGCTTGTCTTTTTTTCAGTTTTTGTTCTTTGTCTGCTTGTCTTACCCTTTTGTCTATTTGCCCTTTTCTTGTGTACTGTCCGCATGTCTTTGCTTTTTGTCTCTTTGCCTTTTTTCAGATATATATACCGCTCGCACTGTCACTCTAGTTTCATCTCTCAACTTTTGCCTTTCTGCCTGAATTTCATTCACTTTTGCATTCCGTTTCCAGCTTTTTCACACTCATTCTAGCATTCTTTTCCGCTTTTGCCTTCTTGCCACTTTATGCCAGTTTTATTCTCTTTCCCATCTTTCCTTTGTGCTCCTTTTGCTTACTAGCCCTTTCCTTCCGTCTTTAGCACCCTTTTACGCGCTCTGAGGCCTTCCCCCAGCTGCTTACGTACCTGCTTTACCTTTCTCTCCCCCAGCCCTGCCCATCACCTCCTGGATATTCTTCCTCCAGGGCCTATTTATTGGCGGCCACAGCACGCTCGTCTGCGCTAGTCCACAGTCCACCCCGCCACAGCCTCAGATTCAGCTCTCTGACACTAACCTCCAAACACCGGAGTACCCTACATTAGTCATTTCTTTGCCTCTCCCCCTAGCAACTGAATGAACTTTTCCTGTGTCACCTGTCACTACTCCTGTGAGCCCTCAGACCCGCTCCCACTGCCAGCCCCTACCTTCTTACCCGCAACTTCGGACCGATACACCTGCTTGCTCGTTATACATGTCACCCAAGTCTGGGACCTCCTGCATTATCACTCACCAGAGCTCCTCTTCATAACCAAAACCTGGCTTCCTTCATCATTGACACCTGACATCCCAGCAGCGGTCCCCCTACCCGGCTTCAAATTCAAATTCACAAGATGGGACAGAACGTGCAAATCAGTAGGACTGTTAACCGTCATCCATTAAGCAAATTTCCATCCACCAACTCTGACCCCGCCTGGAACAACTGGCTTTCAAGCTACAGATCTCCTTCAACCCCTCCCTTGGAAGGTTCCTTCTTTTCTGACTTCTCGGACCCCTCCCTTGGAAGGTTCCTTCTTTTCTGACTTCTCGGACCGCAATTTAATTGCGCAAACTCCATCAAAGTCCTATTCGCCCTTTGGTGTTTGAATCCATCTCTTTCATCCTACTCCGCAACTTCGATTTCCAGCTGGAAAACCACACAGACGCAAACTCCATCAGCTTCTTGCAGGACCATAATACACTCTGACTCACCCAACAAGTGAAAGACCCCGCCCACACCACCAGATATGTCCTCTAACCTATTTTCTCCAACTTTGCCCACATCATTGTGGATAAGCCCGTCCCTCTCACCTGGACTGACAACTTCCTCATCCACCTTGACCTGCTTATGCTCCACCAATGTTTAACTGCACCCCCACCGCCAAAACTGCTTGCCACAACTGGAACAGGATCCCTGATGAAACATAGATCAAGGAGCTGCAATCCTGCCACCCGTGCCACCATGACGTCCTCATTATCCATCATCAATTTTAGTGCCTGGATCACCTCCTGCGCAGAGTCCGAGGCACTCTTCAAGGTGGTGCAGACCTCAGTAATCTGGTACAGAAACTCACAAAACAACATTGCATCAACTCGAACACCCCAAGTTGGCAACACCCATGACGCAAATGACAAATCACCTACAAATCAGTCCTCCGGTTTTACTGTCAATAATTCCACCAAATGATCAGCTCTGACAGAAAAAATTGAGAACAGGTCCAACAACGGCAAAGAAATTGCCATAGTGAAGAACTTTACCCCCTCCCCCCGCTGCGAGCTTCACAACCGTCACCCCATCATACCTCTCCTGCTGTCAGCTCCCCAGCCATCACACGATTACACACTCCATTCTCCCACTACTTCAGAGACAAAATCAACATCTACAACAACTTTGCCCCCACCAGACCCTTTCCCCATTGCCTCCTTCCAACACAAGTCAAGCCTCCTTGCAAACAACAATGACTTGTTAGCCCACCATATCTGGGATGGAAAGCACGTTGACCATGCGCTCCACTTAACTCATGATCCCCATCAGATACCTGCCCATACTTCATCTTCACAAAGGGACTTGACCCCACCTGCTCCGCACTCACTTTAATACTCAACGACTCCCTCTCCCCACACGCCTCCATACTACCCTTCTGGAAAAGAAACCTCAGTAGACCATAAGACTGTGGCAATCTACTGACCGATCTCCTTGCTTCCCTAACCAGCTAAAGTCCTGGAAAAACTCCTCAACAAATCACTGACCTAGCACCTCAACAGCCACCAACTCCTGGACTCCCCTCATTCTGGCTTCAGGCCAAAGCACAGCACGAGGCCACCCTCATTGCCGCCACTCACGACATCTGCATGATCATGGACAGAGGGAACACCATGGCACTTATCAGGCTCAACCTCTCAACAGTCTCCTAGCCATCCTCATAAAATGCCTCCACAAACCTGACATATGTGGACCTGCTCTCCAAGGGAAACATCCTTTACCACGCGGATTTTACTCCGCAAGGCTTTTACAACGCGTCCATTACAACGCAAGTCGTAACCACGACTTGAGCTGGAGGGTGCTAGAGGATTAAGAATAGTATATTTACTATTCCAACACCTTCCCTAGTGTCCACGGGGACTGGTGGTAGAATAGTAAATTATTCTATTCTCAATCCGCGCCCCCAACGACTTGCGTTGTAAGGGACGCGTTGTAAAAGCACGCGTTGTGACGGTACGCGTCGTACCGTCATACATCCTCTCTCCAATGGATGAACTCTTTCTTCACTAGTCGCACCTAATCTTTCAGCCTGACAACATAGGCCTCTGCTGTCGCCAACCACATCTGTTGAGTCCCACAAGGATCCACTCAGCCCACACCCACATGGCACCTCTCACCAACATCATGAAAACCCGTGGAATCTGCATCCGCTTGTACACCAATGACTCCCAGCTCTTCATTTCCCTTGTACGCCGCTCCCAACACCCAGACCAAATTAATAATCATATGTCCAAAGTCACCAGCTGTACGAACACCAACTGCCTGAAACTCAGCTCGGACTAAGCAGAAGTAGAACATACTTTTTTGGGGGGGGAAAGCACAACATACTGTGGACCTGAGCCTGTTGGCCAGCCGAACTGAGAGCAGCATCTATTCAGGCCAAATGAGCCAGGAACCTATTGATAATGGTTGATATCCAGCTCTTGATAATTAACCAAATATACAAAGTCTCCTCCGAATTCTACACCCACAAGCTCCTCAGGAAAATTTAAATGGCTCCAGCTAAACACCATAGAACTGTCACTCGGTCTCATATCTCCAGCAGACTGGGCTATGCCAGTGCACTCAGTCTGCATGACCGCCCTGCTCACGAAGTGGCTTAAGGTCATCCAAAGCACTAAAGAAGACTCACGCTCAAACTCCTACTCCATTTACTCCTCTCCACACACCTCAAAGACCTCCACTGGCTCCTTATCCATAAAAGCAAACTCTTCAAGCTCCTCGCACACGTACAGATCAAGGCCACACTTACCTTAACAGCCGCGTCCTCATCCACACCGACTAGAAACCTCTGCTCGGCCGGCTTCCTGCTCGCCCACTTGCACCTGCATCCGAAGACCCAGAATCGGCGGGCATGCCTTCTCATACCTTGCTCCTAAAGTCTGGAACAACTCTCCGCACTTCAGAGCTGCTAGCTCGGTCTTTGAATTTTGCAAGAAACTGAAACCCTGGTTCCTCAGTTAGGCTCCTGTCAGAGCCAACAGAACCCCTTCTTTCAAGTGCCTGAATACCCTCCCAGGTGAGATGTGCACTGTATAAATGAGGGCATAAAAACATCTTATTGAGTTGGAATATATCACATCAAAAGCCAGTGAATGTAATCAAGTAGTAGAGTGCCTGTAGATGCGCCAGCATTGAATCCAGTTGAATTGACAACCTTGTTCTCCCTCAATGACTAGAAGGCAGCAAAAACATTTCTGGCTCAGATAAATCTTATCCTTACTGCATCTGCCACCCCGGTTACATGGACCGCATTTAGTCTCCATTTTAGATTCTCCTTCTTAGGTTGACATCTCTTTCTCGTGGTGACTTTTCAAACACTTTCCTGCTAATGGGTAAATGTGCTATATGTTCATTTCTGATAGGCATTGACACCCTCTGGTCTGTACAGTTGGTACCAGGGTCCTACAGTTAGATCGCTGTGCCATTGTTTTCCTTTCTTTCTGTGCTCGTTGGGAGACAGCTTGTTTTAGCTAGAAGAAACCAAATGAGCTCCTCTGCCACAGTGGATAGGACTTACTTTATTACATAAACTGCTTCAGTGCTGAAGCTCGGGAAAAAGAGCACTTTCATGTTGGGATTATCATAGAACTGCTGTGAACTGTGACTGAGATGAAGCCAAGCTGACCCTGACTAACATCCTGTACACTTAGACCGGCTTCTTGCCGTTTAAGACCAAGGTATGGGGGTTAGACTATCTCAGTTGACCTAGCAGAGGGGTACTCCTGCTATGCTCGCTTTAGTATAGTAGTAGATACAGATAGGAATAAGGTGTAGCATTAGTAACAATTAAAATAATTGAATTGTTCATATTGTTTACCATTCTAATAATGCTGATTACTGAAACATGTCTCATCTTTCTAATACCTGTAGCTCATGCTTTATTTGCAAGAATATGTTCATTTCAATAAATGTTTGTAAATTAATTTTCATATCCTGCTTGTGTTAACCTTGGGCATGCAAGAGCGAACAAATGAAAGTATTAGATCTGTTTCCATGGATTCTTGTGGATCAGTTTCATGTTTAAGGTTTCCTGTATTGTCAGTTACCCTGGTCAAATCTTGGGTTGGATGTGGTACTGTGAGCTACCTGAAACATACCAACACTTACTTATGGTATGTGTGGACTAAGTCTCTAAATTGTGAAGTTCGGGTTGGTCTAATACACAGTTGTGCTAGATTTGTAGGAACCGTATAACAAGGTGCCACCAGCGTTCTAGGTCAGGTACTTATTTAATGCGTCTCCTGAGTAGTTTTTTTGCATACAATAACTACTGCCACAGCAATGGCAGTGTCTGCCATTAGTCCAGTGACTGTTAATGCCATTATGGGTAAAAGGCCCACCAAACAGGAGGACATTTTGTTTTGGGTTTCAAAAAAGCAAATCAGCTTAAAGCAGTGTTTCCCCATACCTGACCCGAAAATAAATGTAGAATTCTCACTATGTGTCTTCAATTTAGTATGGTTCCTCTAATTGAAGATTGTGCCATATGAAGTACGGTCTTTGCTTACAGCATAAATGATAGAATGCACACTAAATTTGAAAAAGTCTTGAGTTTAATGCTTGAAGGCCAAGTATGAGCATACTCCCCTGAAACACGCCCCGTCTGTGCGCGTAAATGTTTGTAGAAAAACTGAGCCTCGTCAGGTCTCCAAGAACTAAGATGCACTGCCAGCGGACATGAATAGATAAAAGCAACGAAGTTCCAATGATTTCTACCATTTCAATCCATTTTACTCCAGAAGTAAATCATGTTTAAATCAAATAATTTCATCCTTCCTAATTTGAGCAACCAAAGTTCACAGAGGTGCCAATCCAGGTTTTTCACAATCAAACTGCTGTTCCTCAGGGCTAACTAGAATAAAACTAAAAAATAAAAATCAATGACCACCTCATAATCAAAGCAAGATACTGTACTCATTTTTTTACATTGCGTATGTGACAAAAAGCTATACAAAATTAAGAAATGATGTAAAAGCAACCGTTCAACAAATGCATTTAGTGAGTGAGAAAACATGTGTGCAAAGACCATAATGATTCCAGGCTCAGAAATAGCCTTCGTATTTTATACAAAACAGTGATGACCAGCATAAAGTTTTATCATGTGATTAAAAATGTAAATTAAATTAAATTGTAGGAAATTCATTGGTTGATGAAGCTGCAAAGTCAGATGTTGAGATTGTTGGAGTAGCTTTGATTTTCTCGTTCACATGCGGGAATAAATGATATTATGCCTGTGGTCACTGCTTCGGCTAGTGGCACGCCCCTACCTAAAAACTATACCGTTAAATCCTATCTGTTGAGTACCCAACACATTCCTTTTGGCTGCATTTGCGGGTTGGGCTTGAGTGACACCCAACCTGGACCTCAGGTTAGCGCTAATAATTGCTGTGCATGAAGGATTAGCATCTGCCTATGCTAGTGTGGCTACAGCGAAGGCAAGCTGGCATTAATTAAATTTTATGAATTGTGCTTGTTTCAGCGAGGTCAATTTTTTTTCCTCAATCCTCTGCAAGGTGACGTATTCATTGTGTCTTCTGTCCGTCGTATAATCTGGTTTTCATTTGACAGTTTTCCTTACAGGGCACATTAATAGGCAGCCAGTCCAAAATTGGTAAATCCACACGCACTAGCATTGGTTCATAGGGACTCTCCGCTATTTCCACTTTTTCCTTATTTTTTTGAGCATAGCGACTAACTATTACATTAACCATTGGAATAGTTCACCTTTGTTTGAAGTTTTGAATTCTCAGACACAGGACCTAGAGTCCATTTTCGAATTTTTTTGCTGCCACTATTCTAAATTCGATTAAAAAACTTTTCTGGGTGATCATTGATGAAAAAGGTTTCTGCATTCCAGTCGCTGAGACTATTAACGCATGAGCGTAATGGATAGATGAAAAGCACCTAGCCTTCATCTTGTCTTTTAAATACATTTTTTAACCTTACTGCAGTAGATCTTGATCAAGGATAGATATATAAAGTTTGTTTCAATTTTGGGTAATACTTTTTCTGCAAAGTCCTGAGGAGACCGTAAAGAAAAGGGCCTAAATGCATCGACCTACATTACCCAGGATCAACGCCCGTTGAAAAGAACAAGCATACAATTTATATGCTGTGACAGATCTATGATATGAATATGGTTCAATGCAATTTGATTGTATAATATACTAATAAGTCTTATAGTACTTGACGTTTGTACCTAGAGATGGCTAGTTTTAGAATATTACCATTATGGCCCTTTGGCCATCATTTGTGGTTACATTTTTACCTAGTTAACAACATTCTAGCAGGCTTTTTTAATATGTGTTGTAAATATGCTTACCGTACAAGAATAAGTAAAAGTTTCTTGACAAGAAGAACTATTTTCCTTGTTGGTGTCTTCTTTCTTTTCTTCTCTGCAGACCAGCAATGCCACCATTTTGTTTCTTGAGTTCTAAGGGTGTCTAAGACACCACTGAGTTGACAAATATTAAGTCTTACTCTGACTTGGTTTTTAGATTCATCCTGCTAGAGCCATGTTGATGTTTGTGGTTTGTTTGAGCAGCCTAGGCTCTAGAAGGTTATATAGGCTCTCCTCCTCTTTTGGTTTACATGCTGGTGTGGCGGCTAGTTTCCTTGTTACAGAAAAGCTACTGGTTGCCGGGTCTTTAATAAGCAGACAAAAAATATGACCTTTATTGTGACATTTGTCAGCGAATTAAAAGACCCACCATTGTCCGCTCACTGCACTCCTTTTAGCTTCTAATGAAGAACTACAATGTGTCTATTTGGATAATTGCAGCGCACTCCATTCGGATGGTGCATTTAAAAACATTTTTTTGTCTGTTAATTCATGTTTTCAATTTCTCTGGGTGTGGCTACTGCGATCCTGCTGATGCTTGAACAGTTATTAAAGATTTGCAAGTCTTCTGTACATATGCAGTAACAGCATTACACTCTGACCATGGCCTGACCTTTGCCTTGAAGGCTTACCAAGCTACCATGGGCAACCAGGGTGTTTCTGTGCATTATTCCTCTCCCTGTCATGCTGAGGGAAATTCAGTAGTAGAGTGGAAGAACCGTGACTTAAATCAGTCAACAGCTAGAGTGTTACGTTCAGGTTGTAGTTGGATCTATCTACTGTATGAAGTACAGAGAGCGTTAAATAATCTACCTAGAACATCTTTGGGTTGTCAGACCTATGAGGTCCTTTTCAGCTCCAAATGTATGTCGCAGATCTTGATAACCTTGTCATATGGCTCATCTGCCACCATCTGTGCGATCAAAGAATGTTTCGCTGTCTTACATGAATTACAAGACTTCAGAGCTCAGTGCTCAAATGTGAATCTTAATTGTTCTGCCACTGATGAAGTGAAAGAGCAACCTGTGACTTCTGGCTAGATTCCTAAATTTGGGGATCTGGTATGCGAAAAGATTGCAGAAAAAAGAGTTTGGCCCGTCCTATAATGCACCGGTGCCTGTCCTTGCTGTTCAAGGTACCGAAATGTGAATTTGTCACAGCTTGATGGTTGTAAACGGAAACAGCAAGTTTCCATTGATTTGATTAAACTCTGCAGTTTGGCCAGTTCTCAACAGTAGGTGGCTAGGAAATCTGGGTAGTTTCTTATCTCCGCTCCTTACCTTGCAGGAGATCCATTTACATGCATTAAGTATTCTAATATAGGTACTACCTGACTGAATTCTTCGGATGCTGAACTTGCACTTATGCCTGTTAGTAATGCCACTGCTGCTTCTGGCAGTGAAATTATATATTATCAAATGCCTTTTGAGGTACCAACCTGTTCTCCTTTGCCTAATGATGTCCCTGTTTTTGCACAGTCTGCCTCTGGTTATTTTGACAACATTCATGATTTTTCTACAGATTCTTCACATACCTCCTTGCATGGTATACATGCACTGTGCTTTTGTTCTTTTGGTTAAAACAGACGCATTTGATTCCTCCATGGTCCTACATTTGGGGTGATCTTTCATTGTTTTTCCATTACATCTGGATTGGATTTGTTCAGTGCTTTTCGTGCTGTAGAACGGACACTTAATCCCAGAACGTTCTTCTCCAGAACTGGTAGCTAAAGTACTTAAACTCCATTCTTCTTCACATACAGTCCAAAGAGACTTTCGCTTATGAGCATTACTGCATTTCCTGTCCATGATTGTATTATTTGAGATAAGAACCCTCATGACATTTTTGGTCCTACAGAAACTTTACAAATTCTAAATGTTTTTAAAATTGCTGTGGACGATATATTAACTCCAGGTTCAGTTTCAGATGATTGGGATGTTGTGAGTGTTTCAAACATGTTATCCAAATTACAATCTTGTACAGTATTTGAAAATGAGGATTTGTATTTGAATTCTACAAACTATGGTAACATGTTTTGCTGCCATCCTTATGCTCATCACTATTTACACAGAGGCAGTGCACCTCGTACTGGTTTAAACGATATACAGTGGGAAAAAGTTCGGAAGCTGCACTTTTTCCGTTCCGATGTTCACAGTCATGCCGCTGCCATTGAGAAAGGGTCAGAGGACTTGAAACGCGTCTGGCAACAACACGGCATTCACATTTCGATGGTTTTATTTTCCGCTGGTGTGCAGCCTTCGTGGAATAAATATAGAAGAAATCAACCTACCTGAAGTGGCTCTTCGATTGGGGGTAACTCTGTTTGATATATATATATATATATATATATCTATATCCTACTGGCGGTCGCCAGTAGGTAGTTATTGTTAGGACCTAGTTTCCATAGGAAATCCACAACATTCTATTTGGAATAACTTTGGCGCCAGTGGACGAATCTTCGTGAATTTCTCCAAGAAAATGGCCTGCTCGGTTGCGCTCCTTCCCTGAAAGTTTGGGGGTGATTCGTCAAGTGGGGGCTGAGAAAAAAGGGGGGTCCCAAAATGTGTTTTCCCCATGCAATTTTCCATAGGGACCTTTAGCCAGGGCTACAGCCTGAACGGCTGAACGGAATTACACAAAATTTGGGAGAGCGGTAGAGTTCTGTTCGCAGATTGTGCTTTTTGTTAAATGGTGTAAATCCGTTCAGTAGTTTCTGATAAAAGTGCATGTAAAATCATAGCGATATCTAGAGTCGGAGTTCAGTACGCGTACTGAAATCTGTTCAATTACGAGCGCGAGCTGCATGCTGATTGGCTGTGAACTGTCTGTCAACACTCGAAACCAGGAAGTGTTGGCGGCCACCTTGTGCCTCGCTAGAACCGTGTCACAAGAAAACAGTAAAACAAAGTTGAGAAATAAGGGAAGGGGGTAGGGTAGAGATATTCTGACTCTCTAGGCTTAGGGGGTCGTATATGGATGTTTAGGCTCTATTTTTTATTTTATTTTTTTTAAAGAAAAATCGTGGCGTAGGCGTATGTAAATACCTACAATTACGAACAGGAGCTGCATGCTGATTGGCTGTCAATACTCCAAACCAGGAAGTATTGGCAGCCATGTTGTTTGTCGGAAGAGCAGAGTCACAAGAAAACAGTAAAACAAAGTTGAGAAAAAAGGAAAGGGGGCAGGGTAGAAACATTCTGAGCCTATAGTCTTGGTCAGGGGGTGGTACATGGATCTTTAGGCTCAATTTATATAAAAAAAAAAAATGGCGGGGTACTCGTGCAGTACTTGTAAGCGGTGGAAAAGGTGGTAAAAAAAAATAGAAGTCCGTTTTATTGATTAGGTCCGGGGGGGGGGTAAATTACGGGGGCAATTTTTCTGCATAATGGGGGCTTGGAAGGTGCCCCGAGCACTGGGGAACAGCACTCCTCTGGTTTTATTTTGAAGTATGCGGGGGGGGGGGGGGTTACGGTCCTACTCTCCGCAGTCTCGGGGAGCAGCACCCTCGGGTGTTTTAAAAAAATATATATGTTTTGAGCGCTCTCTCTCCCCGTACATGTTGCGGGGAACACCACCTTTCTGGGGAAGTGATATGTAAAATGACCTTCCAGCTCTGGGTACGTGCATTGTCTGGAGTTTTTTTTATTAATGTTGGGAGGGTGGGCTTGATAATACGTCCTTGTAAATTCCCATAGAAGCCTATGTTCTGATGTTAACATGGGCTTCTATGGGAAATAAGAAGGCCGTATTATGAAGCTCATTATCGCCGTTTTATCAGCAGTTTCTTGCCAATAAAACTGCGATAATTTTAACACCAGTCCTTGATAATATGCATCTAAGTTTACTGGTGAAAAAAAAGAGCAATTACCCATATTGTCAACAAAAGGCGATACATTATCGTCGCATTTATTGGCAGGAAACTGCAGATAAAGCGGAGATAATGGGCTTGATAATATGTACTTGTGAATAACCATAGCAGCCTAGGTTAGGATCAGAACCTGGGCTGCTATGGGAAGTTACAAGGGCCTATTATCAAGCATATTATCGCTGCTTTATCGGCAGTTTCCTCTCGATAAAAGCGGCGATAATGTATCGCCTTTTGTATGTAAACCTTTCCTTTTTTTTGGAGCTGCAGTTGTATTCTCTCCGCATGCTCCGCGTCGTTTCGAAGTTCACGTTTTTTTCTTCAAGTTCAACAAGCAAACCTTTGTTTATATCAGTTAGTAAATCTGTTGCTTTTTTTTCCCGTTCGTGTGATTCATTCGGTGCTGTACTTTGTACAGTATTAATAGTCATATTTTTTATATATTTATTTGAAAGGTAGTGCAGAGGCGCCAAACGTTGATTACGTACACCGTCCGCCGCCATTTTAGTAGTTTCTCACCATTGTATTTATTATATCAGTTAGAACTCAGTAGTTTTCAATCCTAGTCTTGAATATCTTACTATAGTATTCCAACATTATTTTTATTGTGGACCGTCCTACCCCTCCCCCACAAAATAAAAGAAGTATGTAGTTTTTTTTAATTAACTTTTATTAAACAATAAATATAAAAGAAACTCAATTAACTTTTATTAAACAATAAATATAAACGAAACTAAATTATATCTATATTAGAACTGGCAAAATAAGTTAAACAATGTTATAAAGAAATTGTGAAATGGATTCCAAAAGGTGTGCGATTGGTAATCTGCAAAAGAAAATTAGAGTTTAGAATTATGTAGATGTGAGTAAATGAGCTGAAGCATTACAAGTTGTGGTAACTCTACAGTTTTACGTGTGCAGTGTGACTCGTATATTCCTGTTCTGTTATAGTGCCGCGTTCAAGTGGTGTCTATATGGAAGTGCCTATTGTGTTACTAACGCCCGTTATGGCGACTTATTTCTAATGCATTCCTATGAAGGATTTGTAGATCTAGGCCTCTGTGCTTCACCGTTGTATAAAGCTTGCGGCCAAACACTGCAGCCACTGGGATGGACAACTTCAGGTGGGCTGATCTTCTACACGTCCAAGTAGACAGCAGCGTCTAAGTTTAAGAGAGATAGAGAAATTATGTCACAGAGAGAGAGCGAGAAAACAACATTAAAACTGTGTCGCAGAGTCTGGTGTTGAGATTTTTTGTTGAACTAGACGTAGATTTACTAGCTCCTTACATCACTTTACCCATGTTAAAAGTGACTCAAAAGTGGCTTAATAAGGTTGATCTATTTGTCAGACTGTTGTAACCTATCTGTTGTCACTGCTCGGAGGTAATTATACATTTTACAGAGAAGCTGCTGTACACTACGCACTCTGGGCCATAATATCAAGCCTTTGGCGACAAAAATTGCCACTTTATCGGCAGGAAAGTGTCGCTAAAGTGGTGATAATGGGTTTGATAATATGCTCTATGGAATTCCAATCGAAGCTCATGTCAGATGTCTTTCATATCTAACATGAGCTTCGATTGGAATTCCATAGAGCATATTATCAAACCTATTATGGCCACGTTAGCGGCAGTTTGCTGCCGATAAAGTGGTGATAATTTTGTCGCCAAGGGTTGATAAAATGGCCCTCTCTCGTTTCACAAATAAAGCTAACACTACAGTTTTACGAGTGCAGTGTACCTGGTACATTTTACTTGTTGTAGTGCCGCG
This sequence comes from Lissotriton helveticus, assembly GCF_964261635.1. Taxonomy (NCBI): domain Eukaryota; kingdom Metazoa; phylum Chordata; class Amphibia; order Caudata; family Salamandridae; genus Lissotriton; species Lissotriton helveticus. Next base: position 1,200,966,415 of record NC_136059.1, read on the forward strand.
TTCAAGTGGTGTCTATATGGAAGTGCCTACTGCGTTACAGACGCCCGTTATGGCGACTTATTTCTAATGCATTCCTATGAAGGATTTGTAGATCTAGGCCTCTGTGCTTACCGTTGTGTAAACTTTGAGCTAAACACATTAGGAAGTGGAGTTGACAACTTAAGGTCGGCTGATCTTGTACACGTCCAAGTAGACAGCAGTGTCTAAGTTTGAGAGAAAGAAAAATGATGTCACAGAGAGTGAGAGAGAGAGAAAACAACATTAAAACTGTGTCGCAGAGTCTGGAGTTGAGATTGTTTGTTGAACCAGACGTAGATTTACTAGCTCCTTGCATCACTTTACCCATGTTAAAAGTGACTCAAAAGTGGCGTAATAAGGTTGATGATCTGTTTGTCAGACTGTTGTAACCTATCTGTTGTCACTGCTCGGAGGTAATTATAAATTTTACAGAGAAGCTGCTGTACACTACGCACTTTGGGCCATAATATCAAGCCTTTGGCGACAAAAATTATTGCCACTTTATCGGCAGGAAAGTGTCGCTAAAGTGGCGATAATGGGTTTGATAATATGTTCTATGGAATTCCAATCGAAGCTCATGTCAGATGTCCTTCACACCTATGTGATGCTTCGATTGGAATTCCATAGAGTATATTATCAAACCCATTAGCGCCACTTTCCTGCCGATAAAGTGGCGATAATTCTGTTGCCAAGGTTTGATAATATGGCCCTCTCTCCTTTCATAAATAAAAGCTACACTACAGTTTTACGAGTGCAGTGTAGCTGGTACATTTTACTTGTTATAGTGCCACGTTCAATTGGTGTCTATATGGAAGTGCCTACTGCGGTACTGACGCCCGTTATGGCGACTTATTTCTAATGCACTGCTATGAAGGCATTGTATATATATATATATATATATCGTGGAAACAGTCCCTCCCGACAAGAGAGACTCAGAGGCCGAAGGGGTTTTCTGAGAAGCCAGCTCGTATTTATTCTTCTTCTGGCAGCGGTGGCGAATGCATTTCGGCTTTGACAGCCTTCCTCAGCGCCCAACGCAGAACACACCCATCAATCCCCACCTGTGTAAAATACTGTCCAGCGCTCGCTGCTCCTCCCCTAATGAAGTTGTCACACCCATAGCAGTTTGTTGCGGATGAATAAACTACAGATCCCAGCAGGCACTGTAACGTCCAGCCTGGGTGGGTGGTATGGCGGAGTGAGGCAAAACAATGGGTTCGCGCTGATTACAGGTAGGTTGTGTGCACATCCAAGTTGAAGAACATCCACGGCCGGCTTCCTTGGTCCCCTTACTCCGCAACTTCCAGCTCCACAGGAACACATGCGGGGCAGGGGCAGTCAATGCGGACTTTGCACCAATCGGTAAAATACCTAAGTCTCCCCGGAATTCCTGTGGCTGCTGGCGGTCCAAAGGAACTGTCGATACCTCGACGTATTGCAGCTGCAAGCAGTCTGATGCCAGTATTTGTCCTTTGACCTTTGGTGTCGCGGGGCCTTCCGTAATGCGTCCCTGGCAGGCGCAGCAAAATCTCGTGGAAACAGTCCCTCCCGACAAGAGAGACTCAGAGGCCGAAGGGGTTTTCTGAGAAGCCAGCTCGTATTTATTCTTCTTCTGGCAGCGGTGGCGAATGCATTTCGGCTTTGACAGCCTTCCTCAGCGCCCAACGCAGAACACACCCATCAATCCCCACCTGTGTAAAATACTGTCCAGCGCTCGCTGCTCCTCCCCTAATGAAGTTGTCACACCCATAGCAGTTTGTTGCGGATGAATAAACTACAGATCCCAGCAGGCACTGTAACGTCCAGCCTGGGTGGGTGGTATGGCGGAGTGAGGCAAAACAATGGGTTCGCGCTGATTACAGGTAGGTTGTGTGCACATCCAAGTTGAAGAACATCCACGGCCGGCTTCCTTGGTCCCCTTACTCCGCAACTTCCAGCTCCACAGGAACACATGCGGGGCAGGGGCAGTCAATGCGGACTTTGCACCAATCGGTAAAATACCTAAGTCTCCCCGGAATTCCTGTGGCTGCTGGCGGTCCAAAGGAACTGTCGATACCTCGACGTATTGCAGCTGCAAGCAGTCTGATGCCAGTATTTGTCCTTTGACCTTTGGTGTCGCGGGGCCTTCCGTAATGCGTCCCTGGCAGACGCAGCAAAATCTCGTGGAAACAGTCCCTCCCGACAAGAGAGACTCAGAGGCCGAAGGGGTTTTCTGAGAAGCCAGCTCGTATTTATTCTTCTTCTGGCAGCGGTGGCGAATGCATTTCGGCTTTGACAGCCTTCCTCAGCGCCCAACGCAGAACACACCCATCAATCCCCACCTGTGTAAAATACTGTCCAGCGCTCGCTGCTCCTCCCCTAATGAAGTTGTCACACCCATAGCAGTTTGTTGCGGATGAATAAACTACAGATCCCAGCAGGCACTGTAACGTCCAGCCTGGGTGGGTGGTATGGCGGAGTGAGGCAAAACAATGGGTTCGCGCTGATTACAGGTAGGTTGTGTGCACATCCAAGTTGAAGAACATCCACGGCCGGCTTCCTTGGTCCCCTTACTCCGCAACTTCCAGCTCCACAGGAACACATGCGGGGCAGGGGCAGTCAATGCGGACTTTGCACCAATCGGTAAAATACCTAAGTCTCCCCGGAATTCCTGTGGCTGCTGGCGGTCCAAAGGAACTGTCGATACCTCGACGTATTGCAGCTGCAAGCAGTCTGATGCCAGTATTTGTCCTTTGACCTTTGGTGTCGCGGGGCCTTCCGTAATGCGTCCCTGGCAGGCGCAGCAAAATCTCGTGGAAACAGTCCCTCCCGACAAGAGAGACTCAGAGGCCGAAGGGGTTTTCTGAGAAGCCAGCTCGTATTTATTCTTCTTCTGGCAGCGGTGGCGAATGCATTTCGGCTTTGACAGCCTTCCTCAGCGCCCAACGCAGAACACACCCATCAATCCCCACCTGTGTAAAATACTGTCCAGCGCTCGCTGCTCCTCCCCTAATGAAGTTGTCACACCCATAGCAGTTTGTTGCGGATGAATAAACTACAGATCCCAGCAGGCACTGTAACGTCCAGCCTGGGTGGGTGGTATGGCGGAGTGAGGCAAAACAATGGGTTCGCGCTGATTACAGGTAGGTTGTGTGCACATCCAAGTTGAAGAACATCCACGGCCGGCTTCCTTGGTCCCCTTACTCCGCAACTTCCAGCTCCACAGGAACGCCCGTTATGGCGACTTATTTCTAATGCATTCCTATGAAGGATTTGTAGATCTAGGCCTCTGTGCTTACCGTTGTGTAAACTTTGAGCTAAACACATTAGGAAGTGGAGTTGACAACTTAAGGTCGGCTGATCTTGTACACGTCCAAGTAGACAGCAGTGTCTAAGTTTGAGAGAAAGAAAAATGATGTCACAGAGAGTGAGAGAGAGAGAAAACAACATTAAAACTGTGTCGCAGAGTCTGGAGTTGAGATTGTTTGTTGAACCAGACGTAGATTTACTAGCTCCTTGCATCACTTTACCCATTTTAAAAGTGACTCAAAAGTGGCGTAATAAGGTTGATGATCTGTTTGTCAGACTGTTGTAACCTATCTGTTGTCACTGCTCGGAGGTAATTATAAATTTTACAGAGAAGCTGCTGTACACTACGCACTTTGGGCGGTACTGACGCCCGTTATGGCGACTTATTTCTAATGCATTGCTATGAAGGCATTGTATATGTATATATATATATATATATATATATATATATATATATATATATATATATATATATATATATATAGGCTGCTGTGCTTACCTTGTATAAAGAGTGCGGCCACCGGAGTTCATCACTCGACTTGAACTCTGCTTCTATACGTCAAAGTATTTCCAATAAGTTGCAGAGAATTCCATTGCTGTTGCTCTATAGGCCGTGGTTGCTTTTGAAGGATGTTTGCTGAAGGAAACAAAAGGACGTTTTGATTAGTCATCGTAAACTGAGTTGCGTAACTATTATCAAAAGTGAATTTTAATGTGGGTTCTTAATTTTCCTTAGTTAAGACTGTTGCAGCTCCAGCAAACAAAGGAAGATCAATAAGTTAATAAAGGCCTGGGACGGCCTCGTGACGCAGAAAAAAAAATACTATCATGGACGCACAATTAATAATAATAGAGGCCTAAGCACGTGGCATAGTACAGAAATACGAGACAGAAATTTATGCACGCCCAATTTTTAGGATTAGAGGTGTATAGGACCTCGTGACTTATAAAGAAATATTTCAATTATGTAAGTACAATTTAAAACCATTGAGGGGTAGGAAAGCCATATGAAGGATAAAAAAAATAGTATTATGCATATACAATTTACAGTGGAGGCTGATGTGACGTCTTCTCTTACCTTTGTTTCTTTTGTCGTGTCTTGAAAGGTTGCGGTTTTTCTGAGTTTGGGGTGTTTTCGACAGTCTGTCTGTCATTGCAGCAGAGGCAGGCAAAAGAGAGCGTGCTCACGTCAGTGCCCGCATTATATGGGAACCGCAGGGGCTGACCAAACCAAGCCCAGGGCCGTCATTGGTAGAGTTTTTGCGGTCTATAAGAATGATGGGGGACATCACATTGGCTTATTTATTGGTTTCTAAGCTAAATGATAGCAAGCTGTCAGGACCCTAAGACCCCAAGTAGCAATAATCACGCACAAGAGGTCTTTGGACAGAAGATTAAGACCAGTAAAGGCTTCTTGGTCTGAGCTGACACGAAATCTGCATTCCAAGATGGCCGCCGATTTCGCGTTTGGTTTGGCAGTCTAGTTGTTAGACCTTGCCACCGCTGAAGCCCAGGTGAGGCGCGCTCTAGTTTGAAGCTGCGCAATTCACTGAGAATTCCAGCGTGAGCAGAAGTGTTTTACCCGTGGAGATTTTTAAGTGAAAATAAATAGTTATAGAAGCGCCTAAGTATTAAAGATAGTAGCGGTTTCTGAGGAGGCAATTACCCGTGATTACTAGTGCTATTTCGAGGAGTAGCGTAAAGGTTCCGAGGAGTTTTGGAGTGAAGAGGCTTCATTCTGAGGCGAACTTCGAGACTTGAAGTCGACGAGCGGAACGTCTGTCAAGAGAAGAAAAACAAGAAAGACAGAGCTAAGTGGCAAACAGAGAACAATGTTATAGTCGTTTTAAGATGATATTGATGAGAGAAAAATATGAACTAATACTTACCTTGAGAAAATATAATTCATAATTCTTGCTGAGTGTTCAAATGAATGTATATACAAAGAAATGGAGTTACTCTAAAATAAAATGGAGAAGAAGTTAATATTAGTAATAAGGAATACAGAAGACTACGACACCAGTCAGCTAGCCAGTTAGTTAAACATTAATATGGAATACAGAAGACTACATCACCAGTCAGTTTAGTCAACTAGGTAAGTTAAGAGCATTGCAGACACAGTAATTAGTTAATAGTTGTAATAAGGATACGTAATTAACCTTGTTTGTGTAATTTTGAAAACACAGGAGTTGTCAGACTAAGAAGAGTATACTAGAAATAAACAGGCTACGTAGAGTCCACAAGAAAGAATCCCAAAAACGAAGTGGAACTCGAATAGCCATCAACCAGTGCTTATGCGAATAAAAGCAGGAGAGAGGCTAGTTCTTGGAAGTTAATGGTAGGTGTAAATTAAGAGAATAAGAATAGGAAAAGGTAGAGTAGAGTAGGGAGAAAACGGGCATTAATTATTTTCTTTCCCTTCAGGTTCAGAATACTTTAGCAGTCTGCAGGTCGGACTAGACGAAAGGAACCAGCCAAGACAGTCTCTTCTCTTCTCTTTTGTTATTTTATCCAATATCCCCCTTCCCCCAAGGTAACAATTTAGATACTCGTGCAATTGAGCTCTGGGTTGTTGTCTGGTGGGATTTGGGACCTAGCATCTCTGTTCCTGTGCGGCAAAACTTAGAGTTTTCTCGGAGTCTGACAGAATGAAGTGCCCAAGTTGCACTTAGCACCCGAACAGAGATTGCGGAGGGAATAGATCTACAAGGCTTAGGAGCAGTCCTAGATACCATTCAAGAAGAGTTGAGCGCAGTCCGAGAGGAAAATCATAACCTTAGGTTAGAAATAGTAAATTCTAGAAAGGAAACCGCAGAACTGGCACAAAGGCTAACACAACCTTTTAGTTCAGGACAAGATGCACAAGATCCTTTATCAGAGAGCTCCAATAGGATAACCACGCAGGTAATCCATTCATTGTCCCCAGTTATTCCTTTAGCTGCCCAAGAACGATTTAGTGGAGACCCACAAAAGGCGAAAATATTTATTACACAATGTTCACTACATTTCATGTGCCGCCCTTCGATTTTCCCTGATGCTCAGTCCAGAGTCGCCTTCGTGTTGTCATATCTAAGCGGGGATGCAGCATCATGGTCATTGCCCTTAATTACCAGAAATGATCCTATATTGCGGAATTATGAAGAGTTTAAACAGGAGTTTCTTCGAATCATCGACAGGAGAAGAATATCCCAAGCTATTGACAACGAATTACTTGATTTAAAACAAGGGAATCTGGACTTAGTGTCCTATCTGGCCCAGTTTAATAAACTCGTGGTGGAAACGGACTGGCCGGAGAGTAAGAGAGCTACAGTTTTCTATCGCGGTTTGAAGGATGAGCTAAAAGATGTGTTGGCCGGGATACCAAATAGACCTACAGAGATTTCAGCGTTAGTAGACTTAGTGCTGGAGATAGATTTTCGACAAGGAGAAAGGAAAGGAGAGAAAAGAAAAGATTTTAGACCAGTGGTTCCCAGGTTTGACAGAGTTAGGTCGGAGAGTAGCCGAAGTTACGAAGGGCAATCGGGCACGGAGCCTATGCAGATTGGAACCAACTTGGTCCCTTGTCGAAGGAAGAAAAGGAGAAAAGAAGAACTAGTAATCTGTGCATGTATTGTGGATCTGGAGGCCACTTTGTCAGGAATTGTCCGAAGAAACCGAAGACAACCTTCAAGTCGAAGGAAAACTAGTAGCACCACCTGTTGGAGGAGTTGAACAGGTGGGTGCGATTTAAAAAGAAACTCCCAAAGAACATAGAGTGGCCAACATTATGCAGTCTGCAGCACCTCATTTAATCTTGTCAATGGAGGTTAAATTCAGAGACATAACATTGACAGAAGTCTCAGTAATGATAGACTCGGGGGCCACGGGAAACTTTTGCGATTTGAAATCTGCAAATAAGGTGGGAATACAAGCGATTAAAAATAATCTACAAGTGAACCTGTTAGAGCCGTTGATTGGACAAATTTATCATCTGGTCCTATTGTGAGTCACACAGAAGTAATTCATCTTATTTCAAACGATGGACATGAGGAAATGATTCAATTCAATTTGATTGATGCTCCTCAATTTGAACTAATACTTGGCCTTCCCTGGCTCACTGAACATAATCCAACGATTAACTGGAGTACTAGAACAATAAGAATGGATTCCAATTACTGCTTAGAAAATTGTTTTGAGGATCACAAAAAAAACCAAGAGTCAAATCCAGCTTATTCTTTGTGTCTAACCGGAGAATCAATATGTGTCATCGACGTTCAAGAGATCCCTGAAGAATACAAGGATTTTGAAGACATGTTTAATGAAGTGGAAGCAGAACAACTTCCTCCCCACCGAATCTACGACTGCAAAATTGAGATAGAACCCGGTTCAAATCTACCCTGCAGTCGAGTGTATGCTTTAACGGGGAAAAAAACACCACACCTGAAGGAGTACTTGGACAAGTACTTAGCCAATGGATTCATTCGGCCCTCACAATCCCCTGTATCGTCGCCCTTATTTTCTGTGCCTAAGAAGGAAGGGGACTTGCGAACCTGCATTGACTACCGAGCCATAAACAAAATCACGAAGAAGAATCGGTATCCGCTGCCCCTTATTTCGGTCTTATTGGAACAAGTTAAAGGAGCCCAAACATTCACCAAACTCGGTCTGAGAGGAGCTTACCACCTGGTTAGAATGCGAGAAGGCGATGAATGGAAGACAGCCTTTAGGACGAGATTTAGGTTGTTCGCATACCAAGTCATGCCTTACGGCCTGTGCAACACCCCGGCTGCCTACCAACATTTCATAAATGACGTCCTGAAGGAGTACATAGATCAATGTGCGATAGTGTACATAGATGATATTCTTATTTATTCCTCAGATAAGGAAAAGCATCAAGATCAAGTCAAAGGGGTTCTACAAAAATTAAAGGACAACAGATTATTTGTAAAACTAGAAAAATGTGCATTCAATGTGTCAAAAGTAGAATTTATGGGTTTCGTCATTTCCCCTATTGGAATACTTATGGATAAATGGAAAATTGAAGCAGTAATCAATTGGAAGTCCCCTGCGAGCGTCAAGGAGGTTAAAAGCTTCCTTGGGTTCGTGAATTTCTATCGACGGTTCATCAGCGAATCCTCACGAAAGATCTTACCGCTCACCAAACTGCTGAAGAAAGGAATTCAGTTTGAGTGGTCAAAAGAAGCCGAAGAAGCCTTCGATGCCTTGAAGCAAGATTTCACCTCGGCCCCGATTCTTCAACATGCTGATCCCTCCGAACCCTTCTATGTGGAGACCGATGCCTCAGACCAAGCAGTAGGAGGAGTTCTATCCCAACGGAACAAGGTGACTGGGCAACTACATCCAGTCGCCTACAGATCGAGGAAACTGACCCCTGCTGAAATAAATTATACCATCACCGAGAAGGAGCTATTGGCAATAAAAGATGCCTTTAAGGAGTGGCGACACTACCTCATGGGGGCACAGCATCAGGTAACGGTATTTACAGACCATCGTAATCTAAAATTCTTGAAAACGACCAGGACACTTTCCCCGAGACAGTTGAGATGGTCATTGTATTTTGCTGATTACGACTTTGTAATCACCTATCGACCAGGGACACAAAACGGAAAAGCGGATGCTTTATCTAGAATAAATACAGAGAATCAGAAAACTCCCTTGGAAAATCAATCTATCATTCCAAGTGCTAAGATAGTTGGTGTCACTACTTCAGTCAATCTCGAAACAAGCATCTCTGAAGTGATGGATTCAGAGGCCATGCAGAACTGGGTGAGGGAAGAAGGCAGAAGAATCATTCGTCAACTACCTTATTTTCAGGAAACCTTATATATACCCACCAAGGAGTTACGATTCAGAAAAGGGGGTGGTGAAGGACAGAGCATCTGAATTAAGCAGAACACTCCTACCCAGTCAAAAGATCAGGGCTTGATCCATCACCGTTTTTTAGCTCACTGCACCATCCCAGTTCAGAACCTGGCTACATGCAAATTAGTCTGTCCCTGGCCCAGTGCATCATGGGAACAGGGCAGACCAAACTACCAAGCCAATTCTTTACTGGAAAGGAAACAAGCTTCCGGGGACCGGTTTCTGGCATTGCAGCCGTCTTCGGCCCGGCTTGCTTGAATCCTGATGGTGCAGTGAGCAAGGGACTCATGTCTGAGCATACCCTTCCACTCCTATAGGGGGCAAAACGATTCAGAAAAGGCGGTGGTGAAGGACAGAGCATCTGAATTAAGCAGAACACTCCTACCCAGTCAAAAGATCAGGGCTTGATCCATCACCGTTTTTTAGCTCACTGCACCATCCCAGTTCAGAACCTGGCTACATGCAAATTAGTCTGTCCCTGGCCCAGTGCATCATGGGAACAGGGCAGACCAAACTACCAAGCCAATTCTTTACTGGAAAGGAAACAAGCTTCCGGGGACCGGTTTCTGGCATTGCAGTTAAGTTTTAGTTAAGTACTAAAAATCTGAGACTAAAGGGAAACCGGAAATTCCAACCCAGATTTATCGGCCCTTATCCAGTGGAAGAAAAGATAAATCAAGTAACTTATCGAATTACATTGCCACCCAAATTAAAGATCCACCCAGTCTTCCACGTTTCTTTATTGAAGAAGGCCCCGGCTAATCTGCGAAAGAAACTGCCTCCTAAACCTCTTCATTTAGAAACAGGAACAGAGTTCGAAGTCAAGGAAATTCTAGACGCAAAATGGTCTAAAAGACAGTTGTATTATCTGGTGCATTGGAAAGGATATGGCCCAGAGGAACGATCTTGGGAACGGGACAAAGATGTTCATGCTCCAAGATTGATTAAGTCATTTCATCAATGATTTCCTACCAAGCCAAGACGGAGGGAATCTACCTTGTTGGAGGGTACTGTCAGGACCCTAAGACCCCAAGTAGCAATAATCACGCACAAGAGGTCTTTGGACAGAAGATTAAGACCAGTAAAGGCTTCTTGGTCTGAGCTGACATGAAATCGGCATTCCAAGATGGCCGCCAAATTCGGGTTTGGTTTGACAGTCTAGTTGTTAGACCTTGCCACCGCTGAAGCCCAGGTGAGGCGCGCTCTAGATTGAAGCTGCGCACTTCACTGAGAATTCCAGCGTGAGCAGAAGTGTTTTACCCGTGGAGATTTTCGAGTGAAAATAAATAGTTATAGAAGCGTTAGTCTTAAAGATAGTAGCGGTTTCTGAGGAGGCAATTAACCGTGATTACTAGCGCTATTTCGAGGAGTAGCGTAAAGGTTTCGAGGAGTTTTGAAGTGAAGAGGCTTCATTCTGAGGCGAACTTCGAGACTTGAAGTCGACGAGCGGAACTTCTGTCAAGAGAAGAGAAACAAGAAAGACAGCTAAGTGGCAAACAGAGAACAATGCTATAGTCGTTTTAAGACGATATTGATGAGAGAAAAATATGAACTAATACTTACCTGGAGAAAAGATAATTTGTAATTCTTGCTGAGTGTTCAAATGAATGTATATACAAAGAAATGGAATTACTCTAAAATAAAATAGAGAAGAAGTTAATATTAGTACTAAGGAATACAGAAGACTACGACACCAGTCAGCTAGCCAGTTAGTTAAACATTAATATGGAATACAGAAGACTACATCACCAGTCAGTTTAGTCAAGTAAGTAAGTTAAGAGCTTTGCAGACACAGTAATTAGTTAATAGTTTTTAATAAGGATACATAATTAACCTTGTGTGTGTAATTTTGAAAACACAGGAGTTGTCAGACTAAGAAGAGAGTATACTAGAAATAAACAGGCTACGTAGAGTCCACAAGAAAGAATCCCAAAAACGAAGTGGAACTCGAATAGCCATCAACCAGTGCTTATGCGAATAAAAGAAGGAGAGAGGCTAGTTCTTGGAAGTTAATGGTAGGTGTAAATTAAGAGAATAAGAATAGGAAAAGATAGAGTAGGGAGAAAACAGGCATTAATTATTTTCTTTCCCTTCAGGTTCAGAATACTTTAGCAGTCTGCAGGTCGGACTAGACGAAAGGAACCAGCCAAGACAGTCTCTTCTCTTCTCTTTTGTTATTTTATCCAATATTCCCCTTCCCCCAAGGTAACAATTTAGAGACTCGTGCAATTGAGCTCTAGGTTGTTGTCTGGTGAGATTTGGGACCTTGCATCTCTGTGCCTGAGCGGCAAAACTTACAGAGTTTTCTCGGAGTCTGACACAAGCATGCTTGGTGGTGGCATGTGGGTAGTGTGGGCGGGCGTGCACCGCGCATGTGCAAGTATGAGTGTGTGCACCAACAATTAACAACAGAGAGAGATGGGGGCGGTGTTATAATGTGCGCAGAGGCAGGCCCAGAATCTGATCTGCAATGAGTCAGCACTTCTAATAATTTTCCTTAGCGCGTCCTGAGCTCTGATTTGTGACTGAGAGGGTGATCGCACCATAGTTTGTACTGCTTATCATACTCCGTGTGTACCCGCGCATACGGTACGAATATGCTTTGACGTTCCGCGTCGCATTAAAGCTTCGGTGAAACGTCATGTATGGCGTTCTGTACGCGAAAGGGGGCAATGTTTCTACTTGGTTTAAAACATGTATGTATTTAATGTATATACTAAGGGCAGCCATTTCGGATAACTATGATTTTTAAAAAATACTTTTAATAATCCTATATTACTTTTAAAAAGAATTACACACATCGCGGTAGATCATGCGTACTCGTATTGAAAGAGCTGCGCAAGCGCATCATAAGCGTACGCAAAGCCATGTGACCTAAAAAGTAGAGATTTGATTGGTTCGTAACTTTTCCTATTGCGACTGTTGAAAGTTCCGTCCCATTATAATTTTTCGACTTTGACTTTCTAAGAAGAAGCATTTGTTGTGAGAATCTTCTCAAATAGAAGGAAGTTCACCATAATAAGAGCAATGGAGTCATCTTCCAGCAGTTCGTCAGAGGGAGATTTCATTCCTGAAGAAGCTCCAAAGAAGAGGAAAGAAGCTCTAATTTGGAAGTTTTTCACTTTTCCAGAAGGTCAAAAAAAGGTTAATGCTGCAAAAGTAACCTGTAAAATTTGCCAAACAACTCTTTCAAGAGGTGATCCATGTAAAAAATACTCCTTTGGCACAGCAAATATGGTGCGACACGTGAAGAACTTGTACCCCAAGAACTTTGTTCGAGCTGGAAGACGGAGGTTGCACGAGAACCCACCTGCTGCTACACCAAGCACATCATCTGCAGCAGTATTTTCAGCAAGCAGTCCACACCCACATATTGATTCTGACTTTGCTAAAGTTAAATTTCTTTGCATTTATTGCGATAAACTTTTGTGTTATGGGGAACAGTCTATCGACCTGATAAAACACAGGATACTGGATCATTGCTGTCCTCGACATTAGTTGTTCTTTTTTTCATTCTTGTGTTCCGGTTGGAATTTGTTGAGTAAACACAAAAAAAATACAAAACAAACAAGCATTGGCATAGCCAATAGGTCTCGCCTTTGGGACCTTATAAGTGAAAAGCGAGACCTATTGGCTATGCCAATGCTTGTTCTTTAAGGGAAAACATAGATGTTCGATTTAAGCCTGGAAGCACCGTGCCTGCCGCACTGAAGCCGCCCTGACAGAAGGTGAAAGAGATGCAATGTTAATATCGAACTATGGGTTGCCTGCATTTTGGCGAATAGAACATTTTATTGTGCGCACTGAATTGGCTGTTTTAAAAAATTACAAATTACATTTTGCAATGTGTTCAAGGAAGAATTTCATACACTGCACTAAAACAAACTGTCGATTACAATTCTCTGCGCATGCGAAGATGAAATGACACTCAGGCTCCAGGAATTAAGTGCTTTAAAAAAAACATGTCATTTTCGGAATTTTCGGTTTGTATTTTCCAGTGAAAAAGAATCAATAGCCGAGTTGAAACGCGTCGGGACAATGAAACTTTGCTGGCAACCTAATGAATAATTATGTTGAATAAAGCGCTGTAAACTCCATGATGGATCCAGGCAGTGGGGGAGAGATAAAACAAGAGCGGCCGGGAAACTGAAAGTACGGCCGGCCGGCCAGCCATGAATAATTAGGGGAGAAGAAACTGCACAGCACACGCTGGGAGAAGCCCTTTGATGTGCTGTGCGGCGGTGAAAAAATGCAATTAGGAGCGAGGGAGGCTGATGCGCGTGCTTGTTTGCTCACGTGATTCACGTGAACTTAAAGAAAACCGCACGAACGAAACCCTTGGTTTCACGAGTTTTTTGAGCACTTGAATTCTCGCACCCTCAATGCGCTTGCGCGCATTGATAGGTCGCGAGACCTAAAAAAACTGTTCTTTTTAGAACTACCTTCACTGCTCAAAGAAAGAACTATAATTCTATGTTAGTGTGTAAAAGTTTGTCAGAATGAATGTGTAGTTCATAAATAAATGAATGAATAAATATATTACTAGTGTATTGAGAATATCAAAGTGCAGAGCTATAAGGAAGTGCTACAGCATAAATCTATAAGGTGTTTACCTATAGTATACTGTAGTATGTGCGAAGCACTTGAATGTAACATATGTACATAAATATGTTAGAAGTCTATGCTTCAATTTGCGCTGCTGGTGAAACTGCCTGGGTGAATTTGTATGTGTTAGGGGTGGATTTACAATCCCCTTGTGCCTCTTTTACACAGCTGTTGCGTCATTTTTGTGACACAGCGGTGGTGCAAAAGATGTGCCATGGTGTGTGCTACTAACAATGTGATGCATTTGGAGGGTGCATTACATTGTAAAGTCCTGCGCCAGAAGATGCTTTCCTGTGCAGAAGGGGGTGCAACAACGCCTCCTAAAAGTGACTGAGTGAAATGTATAACATTTCATTCAGTCACTTTTGAGCTTATGCTGCATCAAAACCTTGCACATGTTTGAAGCAGGTATAAGGATTGATACAGCTTTGTGAGCACAGGGCCCCAGAGCATTGCTGGAGTTGTGTTATACTTGCAACCGAAGTCAAGCAATAATTAATCCCAAAATTACTTTGCAATTTAGTTTTGTTATTATTTTATAATAAGAAAATTAAATATAATCTAAAAAAATTAAATACATATTAATATTTATATTAAAAATATAAGAAATTTGTGTAAACAGAAAGACATAATTAATACATTTAGAACTTATCATTTAAAAAACCTTGCAAATTCATTGAAAAAACCATAGGTTTCACACACGTTATAGTTAGGAATTAGCATTTAAAAAAATATGCAAATTCATTGAAAAAACCCTAGTTTTCACAAGTTATAGTTAGCTGAACATTTCTCTCATACAAAACCTTTGAAATTCCTCCGTTATAGTTAGCTTAGCTAACTATAACTTGCGCGCCCAATACACTGCTGATGACATCACATATAACATCACTCATGTCATGGTCAGTGACATCACTCATGACATCACTGATGATATCATCCTTGTGAAAGAATGGCAGACCTCTTTTTGGCGTAATATAACCTTTGATGCACACCTTCAGAAATAGAAATTGAAAGAAAAAAAAAATGGAGATACCAATACCACTTACCAACAACCTTTTTAGTAATTCCGCCATCTACATACCCATACACTCATTCATCAACAGTTCTATATAGTCACTTATACATGTACTCACTTATCATATGTACTCATATACTTATAAATACTGTTACACACCGACACTCATTCAGTTACTCACACACATACTCACATATGCAAATAAACTATCAAACATTCATTTGTTTGCATATACAGCTATACACACACCACTACACTTACTTTTACAGAAACGTACACACACTTACTCTCTTAAACAATCAGTGATAGAAACACATACTTATTTATACAGGAACTTTTTTAATTTGTCACTGTCATATATCCTTACTTATATACATCGATACTCACACATGTTTAAAACATATGTACTTAGTCATAAAGACACTATGGAGGCAGTCATTCACTCACTAGCACACCCATACACACATTCATCCACCCGTTCAGTCCTGCACACATGCTGTCTTCAAAACACATACAAACAGTGAGTCAGTCATTCATGCATCTGTGCCCTAAGTAATACCCGCCACCAAACCATACAGACACTCATTCTGATACTCAAAAAAAACAATTAATAACCCATATAGACACTCGTGTAGCTACTCACCAACCCATGCAGCCACTTATACACAAAGTGAGACACTGATACAGATATTTACATATTTAAACATTACTAGCTAATACATGTATTCACTAAGATACACTTAATAAGTCAGTTATAGAATGAAATGTACAAAGAAAACATCCATTTAGACACTTATTTACCCATTTATTCTTCCATCGACCTTTAGATATACATATATAAAAACATATTTTTTTTGAAAGACTCACATTCAGTGGATGATGTCATCAGTGATTTCATCAGTGATGTCATTTGAGATGTCATCAGTGATGTCATGAGTGATGTCACTGACCATGTCATGAGTGATGTTCTATGTGACGTCATCAGCAGTGCATTGCGGGCGCGCAAGTTATAGTTAGCTGAGCTAACTATAACGGAGGAATTTCAAAGGTTTTGTATGAGAGAAATGTTCAGCTAACTATAACATGTGAAAACTAGGGTTTTTTCAATGAATTTGCATGGTTTTTTAAATGCTAATTCCTAACTATAACGTGTGTGAAACCTATGATTTTTCAATGAATTTGCAAGGTTTTTTAAATGCTAATTTCTAACTATAACGTGTGTGAAACCTATGTTTTTTTCAGTGAATATATATATATATATCTACATAATGCATGCCTTAAAGAGGCTACATGGTACCAAAAAGCCTTAAATTAAGGTGTCGATCTATGGTCATACTGCCCTTTGATACATGAGCTAGTCTAATCACAACTGCTGGACTACTGAAGGCCGTATTATCTAGAAAGCCCTAAGTGTCACAGAGGCATAAATGATTTCTACCATGTACCACATAACTTTGCTGTGCATCAAAGATAATTCTGCTATCGTCATTCCATCTCTAAAGAAATCGGAGATTGTGTGCCTTTACCTCTTTTAGTTTTAGTCTTTGTTTGGTTCAGTTCTGATTTTTTGCATTTAAAAAAGGTGTGGGGTGAGTCGCAAAGAGTTGATTATCCATGGACTTCTGTATATTTTGTTTGTTTACTAGCAAATTTGGATCCAGAGCCTTGAATCCTGTGAGACTAATGCATATAAACAAATACATTCCATTGGAAGGAGGAGTATTTTTCCCTTTTCCAGTGCAGGATTTTGTGGTTCCTTGGAGGACTCAAGTATCCAAGCAGTCTGATTGACGGGCAGCACCTGAAACGTTTTGTTGCTGTGGCCATTACTGGATGCCAGGCACTGAAGCTTAATTCATGAGCGAAATAGTAGAGGGAGTACATGATGTAGTGGGGCAGCTCCTAACCCTAAGAGAGAGTTTGAGGTGGTCCCAGAGTGGATGATTCTGACCCACAAACATGCAAAAAAAGCATCCATTTATTCTTGAAGAGTTCACAGATTAAAATCTGAATCTGCAAGTTCACTGTTAGATGCTTGGTTATTTTTTTTTCAAACTTAAAAAGTGTGAATACTGTAGTATGTGCTTTATTACTTTAGTTTTATTCATTTATCTTGTTATGGTAGAATCTTATTAAGTATTGTGTGTTTCCCTTTAAGCACACTAGTTGTACTCATTTGAATGGCTAAGTTCTATGTTCTAGTGTGTTCATATGTTACACTAGGGATCAGTTCATGCAGACAGCTGATCTACAAGGACGTGCTCTTTTATATGGAATAAACTTCTTCCTAATTCAATTGGATACTTATTTATTTCCAATTCCAAGATACTACAAATATTTTTAGTTTGGGACACAGCAAATTAGATTTTACTTCATCAACATCATAGAAACACATTTCATTCTTCTTCATCCAACTAGGATTAGTTTTAGAAAGTGGTTTTCTACATCTCATAAGAGAAAATGGACTCATACCTAAAGATGGATGAGGTGTCACACGATAAGTCCATAGCATTTTCAACAACTCACTGTTCCATTCAAGTTTAGATTTAACGCACAACTGTAAAGTGCTTTTAATAATCCGGTTAAGTCTCTCCACAACTCCATTGCAAGAAGGATGATACAACGGGGACTGTTTATGTTTAATACCTTTGGAGACAAAGAACGACTGCATATCTTTAGACTTAAATTGTGTGCCATTGTCTGTAAGAATAGATGCAGGATAGCCTTCTTGAACAAAAAATGTTTCTAAAAATGTAATAACACAAACAGCATTGACTTTATCAACCACTTTTAATTCAAACCACCTTGAAAACAAATCTACCACAACAACAATAAATGTTACTGTTTGATCAAACCAAGAAATAGGACCCATAACGTCCATTGCTAAATCCTCCCAAGGAAGATTAGGAGAAGTTACTTCCCCCAATGGTGGATTAAAAGTCTTCTTAGATTTGTCAGAAGTCTCACAACTGACACACTCCCTAACGAATTTCTCTATTTTACCATCCATCCCAGGCCATTCAAATGAGTACAACTAGTGTGCTTAAAGGGAAACACACAATACTTAATAAGATTCTACCATAATAAGATAAGTGAATAAAACTAAAGTAATAAAGCACATACTACAAATACTTAAATAGCATTTATCTGTACGTATGTAGTAACAGCATTCCACTCTGACTTTAGGTGTCGTTTGATGAACCTGAATACAACTTCCCCCAAATAGCTGTCTCCCATAGAAAATAACGCTGAATTGAATTACATTGAAATGGTGGAATAACTTTGGTAACCTACAGTTTGATAAATGTTTAAATGGACGAGAAACAATCAAGGCTCACACCACATGACCGTTTTGCTTTCATTTCTGTTCCGGCCTATTGGGAGTGGTTAGCACAGATGAAGCAATGTATGAGCTGAAACCCTCTAGTATGGAGGTTAAAGAATGCAGCGGCCACGGTGGTCAGTACCTCCACTTTTTTGGCAAAAGGAAAGAGAAATATGGTAACATCTGGCCTTAAGCGTAGTGGTAAAAGTCATGATTTTCTGTCGACAGGGACAGTGTACTAATTAGTTATGGCCTAGTTAAAACTGCATGTCTCTGATAGTCCAAATCATATAGGGCCAGATGTACAACCCTTTCATTTAGCGCCTCGCAATTTGCGACTCATTGCGAGTTGCAAAATGCGAGGGGCTAAATGAAATGTACAACAGTGTTATTACACTGTTTTGAGATTCCCAGTGGGGTCACGAATTGCGAGCCTCATTAATATTAATGAGCCTTTCGCAAATTGCGAGCCCATTGGG
The DNA here is from genome assembly GCF_964261635.1 of Lissotriton helveticus. NCBI lineage: Eukaryota > Metazoa > Chordata > Amphibia > Caudata > Salamandridae > Lissotriton > Lissotriton helveticus. The sequence continues at coordinate 1,200,985,007 of NC_136059.1, forward strand.
AATGCCAGACCTTCCCGGGATGGTGGCCTGCTGGGCTCAGCAGACCAGCATGTCTGGGACTTCTTTTTAATAAAGCAGCTTTTTTTTTTTTAAATGCAGCCCGTTGTCCTTAAATGAAAACAGGATGCATTTAATTTTTTTTTTTAAATGGAACGTTTTTGTTTCATTTTTTAAGGGCAGGCAGTGATCCCTGGAAAAAAAATATTTTCCTCTCCTTTTGCAAAGGGGAAGGAGACCCCTTCCCTTTTGCGACCCATTACTACCCTCTTGCAGAGGGTGGTAATTTGCGAGTGTTTTGTGACTGCTATTGCGGTTTCAAAACATTTGTACATGGGGTTGCGCTCGCTATTAGGAAGGGAACGCCCCTGACTAATAGCGACTCGCAATTCCAAAATAGCGAGTCGCAAAAAAGTCGTACATCTGGCCCCAAGGCATTATTGTCATGTTATTGTATTTTCCAAAAATGCACTGCATTTCTGTATTTCCTTAAAATCTGCTGTTGTAAAAAGGGCGTTTATTTAGTTGAATAAAATTAGCATGTGCAGAGCTTCTCGGTTGACTAACAAAAGTAACTATGTGTCGATCATCCCACGATATTGTACAAAAATTCTTTAAGGAGAATACCTTTTGAACAGCTTTGAGACAGCTTGTTTTAGAATCTCTCAAAATGTATTATTCCAACACGATAATCCTGGATTTTTACTTCTCTCTTTGCAATGATGTTTGCAAAAGCTGACGGCACAAGATATCCATCTCTAATTGTACTTTTATTTTGCAGTGTGTGCTGTATTTGTGGGCCTTGAAAATCCTTTATCCAAAAACATTGTTTTTACTTCGTGGGAATCATGAATGTAGACATTTAACGGAGTATTTCACATTCAAGCAAGAATGTAAGTATTTTCATTTTGCATTTATTTGTATAGCTTTTCTGGGTATATGAGATTGCATCAAAACTTTTAAAGCAAACTGTGACGCATTTAATGCTCATGCATATGAATGTAGAGGGATTATGGTTTATGCTCGAGCAACGGGGTCCTATGCCTGCTTTCGTGAGTGGTATTTGAAAGTAGGGCTTTAGGGAATGCCATATGTTGATCTCTTTCATTTGTTGTTGATGAATTCTCTATCTTGGATGCGAGTCTGTTAGAAATGGGAAGAGTGAGGACCTGAAGAACATGAATATTAGAAAGTTTTAGGCTTTGCCAAGTGCTCTAGACTTGGCATTGGCAACCTAATATTTCTTGAGGGTAATTTGCATGCTTGGGTTTCGAAACCATTTGGAAAGGTGTGAATGAAGGAAACTGAATACCTTGACGTTTAAGGATCGTGGTCGTGTTTTGAGGTTATCGCTACAGATGGAGAAAACATGCACTACTGGATGAGGTATTCATTTACGAATCACTCTTCAGTCAGCAGATTGATTTCCACGTACCCTCAATAACCATAGAGGGGTTGGACCATTCCCGCTAGAAGAAGAACAGTGCTTTCATTTAGATGGTCGTCCTGTCTATGAATAGTAGCACAAATGGGAATAGATGATTTACTTTTCTCCACAGTATTAAACTTTTTTAATATCTTTCCTCTCACAAAACGTCAATGTGTTTTTGGGCTTCAAGTTTAGATGCGACCTGTGAAAAAACTGAATTTGGTTTTGGCAAAAGCATTAATTGCGTAAACAGTAGACAGACTTAAAAATTCGATTTTGTTTTGGGGTTTTGTTTTGCACATTTCGTGCTGTTGACTTGACACTACAATGTAGTGTTGGTCAAACACAGTAAGAAGTGCCCCATCATTGTCTTAGCTTTAGCCAGTCCATGCTAATTTCCATTTAGAACCATCTTAATCCATTCAAATATGGCCCGACCTTTAAATTGCGTAAACAGTAGACAGACTTAAAAATTCGATTTTGTTTTGGGGTTTTGTTTTGCACATTTCGTGCTGTTGACTTGACACTACAATGTAGTGTTGGTCAAACACAGTAAGAAGTGCCCCATCATTGTCTTAGCTTTAGCCAGTCCATGCTAATTTCCATTTAGAACCATCTTAATCCATTCAAATATGGCCCGACCTTTATGTAGTGGCAAGGTCTGCAATTACTGGAGGTGTGCTTTAATTTCCGATCTCACAAAAGGTAACCACATGGTATATTGCGAAAAACGCAACCAAAAATGGAGGTAAGGGAAGAACAACTCATGTGTTAAGACGAGAACCCTCACTCACCCTAGAGTGACATGCTTCATCATTGGGTCCCCTCTTCACACTGGGACCGCAAGGTACCCAGTGCGGGCTACAAACCCCCCGTAGGAGAGGGGCGCAAGGTGCTTTTGTGTCATCTAGTCTAGGGCTATGAGTGAGGGGCAGAGTGCAAAACAAAACGTAAATAAGTGTGAGTTTAAAACTATCTCCTGGTGGGTGAGATTAATCTTTATTAATACCCCCAGTGGAAAGGTAAATAAGCTAAGTGCAAATAGGGTTATGGATATTTCCCTATTGGAATCTGGTCAACATGTTTCTGCCTCTATAGACCAAAAGGTTCTTCGCATTCTTCAGGACCATTCTCTTTCACTCTGCTCTACTTGTGCAAAAAATAATAAATGGATACCATACTTTTACTGGTATGGGGATTGTCTGTGATACCAGCTTCTAGTCCGGTCCACATGATGCTGTAAGGATATAGAAAACACAAGTCATCATACTAGTTACCAATGTTTTCAAACCACCAGTGCCCCTCACCAACACTGCATAAACGTGTAAATACATAATATCTTTGTGGATAGCCTCACCAATTCGAGACTATTAGTCATACTGCACCTTCATAAGTCCCTTCATAGCAGGTTTCAGGACTCTAAAGGTGTATAAAATCACAAAAACAATTGTCAGAAGTCACCACTCTTCTCTTGTCATCTCCATCTCACAATTCATGTTCATATGCTAAGTTCTTAAAGATGTGAGCAAATCAATTGGGTTTCTAGCTCCTATATCAGGGTAACAGAAATGTGGAGATTGTTTGCATTGATACTCTACTCTTGTGCCCATTATTAAGTTGATCGTGTTTATATCAATGACATGACATTCTCTGTGGACTCAATTTAAGTGTAAAGTCAGGGCTTCACTGTGACTTCCATACATCACACATGTATCTCATACGTATTATCCTATCAGGAAGGGAAGCACACGTAATCTCAAAGCACCTCAGTGGTGTGCGCGCTAGGGAGGTCAAATGCGCGCCACCACTTTAATTTCCACCCTTTTCCTACCAATGCTGAATTCGTCACCTTGGTCGAGAGAAACTTGCACCTTGATACTGATCAGTCACATAAAACCTAAAAGAGTTTACCCAAAATAACCACAGGGCTGGGGTATAGTAGAATCAATTAGCCAAAACACCCCTGATATTTCACTAGAGAAAATATATATATATATATATATATATTCTAGTGAAATATCTATATATATATATATATATATATATATATATCCATTTAGAAAACGTCATGACAATGTCTTATCCCACATTCACCAAATTACACAACGTGAAAAGCAAAAGAGGGGGGAGAAACCAGAACGAAACATGTATGAGTGGTGAATAACGTTTTGTTTATATCTATACATTTTAACCTGTTTACTGCGGCGGACATTCTGCTGTGGGCGTTCTACACAGTGGGTAGGGCTGCGTCGGCCGTTGGTCGTGCGCAGCACCCAGAAGGTAGTGTTTGCGTCTGTCAATGGCCGACGCGAGGACGAAATGGGTTAAATGTTATAATAATCTGGTATTTGTAAAGCACGAACAATTACCCCTAAGGGTGTCAAGGCGCTGGGGGCCGTTGGAAAGATTAAGCGAGCAATGGCCCAGAGTCGCATGGTTCCGGGCTAACCTGCCGCCGGCGCCAGCGATTGAACTGTGAAAACCCGTGTTCCGGAGTCAGCCCCCCCTGGCCGCTGCGCCACACCTCTTCCTATAGTAATCTAAACGCAGATAGGCAAAAACTAGGATCACAGAAGACCGTACATCCACCATCAATTAAATTCATCAAGAACAAAAGACCAGTGAAAATATCAGTATTGGGCTTAGTCAGGCGTCATTATACACAAGCTGATGCTGTACAGTAGGATTTCAAAGATTGGTTCATGTAACCAGACCCAGTCAAATCTGGAGATACTCGTGAATAAATGCACAACAGGTGAACATATGAGAAAGTACCTAAAGTTTTTTTGTAATTGATCAGTTGAGAATAATGCCTGTTTACTTGTTCTCTTATCAATTCCATATAGCAATCATTGGGTACGTGTCATATTTGTTATTGTAAATACCCTGTCGGCTCATACAGATTAATTGAACTATCCAGGCAAGTTGATTTCTCACGTTAAATAGCATATAATACCAATATAAGTGGTTTTTGCAGCAGATTATTAGTCAAGGAATTCTTCATGGGGATTTCTGCCACATGAGGATCTCGCCTCACATTTGTCTTTTTAATGTGCTAATTGTTTGATTCCAGATGTGTTTGCAAAAATATTCTTTAGTAGCTTTTACATTGTCTTGCCAGATCAGTGATCCTCCGGTCTTGAGTTGTGCTGTATTTTCCAAAGAGTGTTTTATCCAACTTGTATGAGAAATTATTCCATGAAATGAAGTTGCTTTTCCTTTTTGCCTCAAAATACACTTGGTCACTCCCCAGTGTGAGTAGTAAGTGAGCAGTGAGTGCTCTTTTCACTTGTGCTGAGGTGGTGAGAATATATCAATTTCTGGTCTAAAGTTTCAGACGTTGAGCCAACTAGATCCTCAGCTTATGGTGTCCACGTTTTACAAAACAAAAAACAGCATTGTGCTGTTCAGTTGCTTGAGAATTTCATCTTCTGTAATGAAAGCTATTTGTTCCATTATTTTGCTTTAACTAGATAGACTGCTATTGGCTACTACCTTGACAGATTGGTAGATACTTGACATCCATTGTGCAGTTGGCTAATCATAGACATTTCTCCTCTAACCCTCATTTGATGTCAGAAACTAGAGCTAGGAAGGATCCGACACCCTAAACTTCCCCTTAAACAGTTCCATTGCTGAAATGTGGAGAAAGGCGTCGCTTAATTGAAGGGGCGGTGAGCAGAATGTGGCTGTATCTTACAGCCCCTCATAATGAGATTGACACTTAAAAATACATACCTGGTTGTCTGATGAATGTAAACCTATGTATGACTGACGAAAAGGAAATTTGATTAACACATTCAGATTCTCAAGGATGAACAATGTGATAGTGTGAGATCTGATTAATAACTAAAGGTCTTATATCCCCCACAGCTGAAGCTCTGATGCATGTGAGTCACCATTTTCCATCTTGTAACAGGCACAAGGGTTCAGCACGTTAAAAACAGATGTGATGCCAATAGATAGGGAGTGTCAGTAGATGTGAAGCAAACTTAAAGCTTGAGAATAAACATGCACTGTATTGTTGCAAGTGATAAGGGCAAAAGTGATGAGCGCAAGGCATTTTAAGTCTGTGTGCCTAATACGTTTGACCATAACATCCTTTTTAGGTCTCGCCTGTCGATGCGCATGCGCATCGAGCAAGCGAGACTATAGGGGCTCATCCAGACTTTATCTAACTTGCAAGGAATCGTGGCGATTCCTTGCAGTGCCCGTGACTTTTAAGCTCAATGCGCATGTGCATTGAGCTTAAAAGCGCGTGCACATGCACCCAGCCGCCTACTCTCTCTCTCAGCCTTCCCACAACTCCGCCCCCTCACTACTTGATTGCACGGCCGCTAGGCCGTGCCTCCCCTACTCTCCTCCCCCCTCCTCCTCTCCTCCCATGCCTGCCTGCCTCAACTCTCCGCCTCCCGCCCCCTCCCCCTGCACGGCCGCTAGGCCGTGCCTCCCCTACTCTCCTCCCCCCTCCTCCTCTCCTCCCATGCCTGCCTGCCTCAACTCTCCGCCTCCCGCCCCCTCCCCCTAGTTTACAACGGATGCATGCAAACATGTTTTTTCAGATTGCAACGTTATTTTAATATTATATTATAATCTCTATATGTCATACTTACATGGGCAGGTAAATCCCCAGGAAGTACAGTGCCCGGTGGGTTAGTGTCCCTGAACGAAATGCCAACCGTACGGATATATAAACCGACTTCCTGGGTCGCAGGGCCGGACCCGGAGAGCGAAAATGTGTGTGGCTATGAGCCTGAGGACGCTGCTGGAATGAAACTTACTTCTCTGAGCATCGGGTTAAACTCCGAGGTCACGCGCCTCGGGCTGTCTCTGCCCCGACGAGCTGGGACACGTGTGCTTCAGACCCTGAATGCCCCGGACACGCTACGGGAGTCTCCCCTCCTCCCACCCTCCCAAGAAGCAGGTCCCTAAATTGTTCAGACCCCGAGACCTCCTGGGCATGTCTCACGGGGTCTCTCCCTCAACAAACAAGAAACGCGTGTTGTTCAGACCCTGAGAGCCGCAAACACGCAGCTAAGTGCCCCCTCCCCCAGCAAGCTGTTTCACTGAGGGTTCAGACCCTGAGCCAACCCCCCCCCCCCCCCCTCCAGCCCCCCCCAAAAGTAACACCTTTGCTTGATTTCGGGTCCTCCGCAGAGAGGGGCCGGTGCTTACCTCGCCCTGTGCCCGGCTCAGGCTCCTGGGGTCGGCACTCGCTCCCTGCCTGGGACTCTCCGCCGGGCTCGACTGGCACAGCTCGGACAGGGCTGCAGCCTCGGTGGCGTGCCCCCTCCCGCCCCTGCACAGCCCCCGGGCTCCGCTGTGACACTGAGCGCACTGCTCACCTGACTGACGGACAGCCCCCGCCTCCACTGACTGACTGACACAGCTCCGGGACACAGCTTTCAGCAGCGCCTCGTCCTCTTCAGAGGCACAGCTCTTCTTTCAGCAGCACCTCGTCCTCTTCACAGCCACAGCTCTCAGCAGCGCCTCGTCCTCTTCAGAGGCACAGCTCCCCGCCTCCACTAACTGCCTGCCACAGCTCTCAGCAGCGCCTCGTCCTCTTCACAGCAACAGCTCTCAGCAGCGCCTCGTCCTCTTCACAGCCACAGCTCTCAGCAGCGCCTCGTCCTCTTCAGAGACACAGCCCCCGCCTCCACTGACTGACTGACACAGCTCCGGGACACAGCTCTCAGCAGCGCCTCGTCCTCTTCACAGCAACAGCTCTCAGCAGCGCCTCGTCCTCTTCACAGCCACAGCTCCCAGCAGCTCCTCGTCCTCTTCAGAGGCACAGCTCCTCGTCCTCTTCAGAGGCACAGCTCCTCTTTCAGCAGCACCTCACTCTCTTCACAGCCACAGCTCCAATTTCAGCAGAACCTTGGTCTCTTCACAGCTCCAATTTCAGGAGAACCTTGTTCTCTTCACAGCCACAGCTCCAATTTCAGCATCATCTCATCCTCTTACCAGCCATCGTCTCAACTTTCAGCGGCACCCCATTCGCTTGCTAACCCACTGCTCGACTTCAGAAGCATTTGCCGTCGCCCCGACCCCACAGCTGCAGTTTCAGCACCACCTAGCCACAGCTCTAAATTTGGTAGCACCTCATCGACCCCCAGGCTACAGCTCCAGATTTAGCAGCACCTCGCCCTCATCAGGAGTCACAGCTCCAGTTCAGCACCGACCCACAGCTCTCCAATTTTAGCAGCAGCTCCCCCAAACCACAGCTCCAGTTTCAGCAGCACCTCGCCACCCTACTGAGCCACAGCAACTGGATAGCAGCACTCCCCTCCCCCGAGCCACACCTCCAGCCTCAGCAGCACATCACCCTTCTCCCAACATCGTCTCAACCTGGTCCGGATCCGGGTCAAGAGCACCCCACCGTGACCCTCAGCAGCACCTCACCCTGACCCTCAGCAGCACCTCACCCTGACCCTCAGCTCCAGTTTCAGCAGCTAGAAACTCGATCTTCTCCGGTTCCACAGCTCCACTACCAGCAGCGCCTAACCCTATTCCCAGTCCACAGCTCCACTCCCAGCAGCACCCGCCCTATTCCCAGTTCACAGCTCCACTACCAGCAGCGCTCCCTTCTTTTCCCAGTCCACAGCTCCACTCCCAGCAGCACCCGCCCTATTCCCAGTTCACAGCTCCACTTCCAGCAGCGCTCCCTTCTCTTCCCAGCCCACAGCTCCACTCCCAGCAGTCCCAGCAGCCCCACCCTCCTCCCAGTCCACAGCTCTACTCCCAGCAGCCCCGCCTCTTCCAAGTCCACAGCTCTACTCCCAGCAGCCCCGCCCCACCTCCACTTTGTTGTCTAGTTGGCAGACTCAGCTGAGAGGCCAACAACTGAATGGGTGCATGCAATAGGTCTCGGAGCATTTGAGTTAGAGCTTTTAGATTTGTTTATGGCTTTTTTTCTTTGTAATTCTTTAGCATTGCCTACAGGAAACAAAAATGCTAAAGATAAAAAAAAAAACCCATAAACAATTCTAAAAGCACAAACTCTAATGCTGCGAGACCTATTGCATTTCCAATGCTTGTTTGACCATAACAGCCTTGAAGGGAAAGACTTTCTAGATGTGGAAGCTCAAGGTTTGAAATTATTATAATGAGTTTGATTGGGAAAGGTGGTTATTGAGTTCAGAGGAACGACTGAGCAATGCGAGTACAAGGGGAAGAGAACTCTTAAAACAGGCTGGCAGTGTTTCCATTTTGTTGTAGGCTGCAGAAATACTGGTGCCTAGGTCGACCAAGGACATCTTTTTTCATGAGATTAGAGAGGATGCACTGCCTAAGCCTTGGCACATGCAATGTTTCTTGGTGGGGACTAGTGTGGTGCTAGGAGGATTTAGTGTTCAGCTTGTATGCCTACTTTTTTGTGTGGGGCTGGAGTAGTAGTTTCCTAGATTTGCTGAGTATTCCTTCCTTGGTGCTGGAACTAAGGAGGAAACTCCCCAGATGTTTGACATTGTTATTTGGTGGGTGGTGCAAAACTTGCATAATCTTTATTTGTGAGGAATTTTGGTCCATACGGTGAAGCCCTCAGAATTCATAATTTGCCCATCTGGATTTGGCAGTATTGTCAACCCACTTTTGCGCCAATGTGGACAGTTATATATGCAAGTAGTTTAATGGAGAGTCATTTTACCGCTAATAATGCCTTTGGTTGATTCAGAGTAATCACTAATATGTCCGCTAGTCTGACAAAGCACATTGCCTGATCATAATTATGCTTATATATCATCTATGAGCATACTTCAGGAGAATACAGAAGACTGTAGCATTTAATACGTTTGATAAAGTCATTAGAACAAGAAACCTAATGGTTTTCCTTAAATGATTCTTATATAATTAGTTCAAAGTAAATCAATTCCAGAATGACTGTTTATCTTCAGTAGGCTCTGAAGAAGCATTTTAATACTTTAACATTTCAAAGGCACCAAGCTGAGCATATATTGATTTCAGCTCTAATCTCTGCCAAAGTGGAATTTACAAGATAGAAAGGACTGCACAGAAAAGCAGCTTCTAGCTTGTGGACCGACTGCTCACAGTGGGACAACCAAGCACTACTATGAGTTTGATGGATTTTGAGGTACTATGGTGGGCTGCAGTTTCCAATCATGTTAGGTAGCTACTGCATTAAAATGTGGCACTCCCAGGAGCAAGTGTTTATATCTGGGACCACCATCCTCATCCAGCAGACCCAAGAGCATCAATTTAGGGTGCAGATGAACTGGCTTCCCCAGCATAGCCCTAAGAGAACTCCCCACCCACTCCGAATAACCTTGGATGACCTGGAATTCCCAAACTACATGAAAGAGAGATCCCCTCCGTACAATGGTTGCCCTCTGGGTCCCTACGAAGGCCCATCCAACAGAGCCTTTTGGGTGTTAAATAGGCCCGATGTAAGTAGTGAAATTGTCAAGCAGAGACTGGAGGAAATCACCAGGGCTCTGGGCACCATCTATGCCTTCCTCTACTAATAATTCAGGCTTCCAATCCCTCCTGCCCATTATCACATATGTCAACTAGCAGGCTGGGGCCCAGATTATCAAGGAGTGGTGTAGTCTGAATATATTGAGAGCCCCCCTGTGTTTCATAGTCAAATTGGCCTCCAGGGGTCTAAATGCGGTGAAAGTTTCAGAGAACCTCCTAAGGGGGTTAAACGTACTCCTCAACTGCTGAAATGTAAAGAACTGTGAATTGTGCTATTTGAATTCCTCCCCGAGTTCCTCATATCATTTCACGTACAAGCCTGAGCAAACATCTTAGTCTTCCCACCCCAGGCACCGGGTGCCACCCAAGTAGATTCGGGAGGCCCAGCTCACTGCCGTCTCCAGCGAGCACAGGTCTTCCTCACATTGAGTTCCACACAGCAGACTCCGGACTCCTGAGGTGCCAAGCTAGGTATCCAGGCTGCCCATGCCTCATCTGCTCACCTGGCCGTGACGCCCCAAAGCCCTCACGTCATCAAGGGCATCTATGCTACGGATTTCATCGGATGGTTGAGACCCAATACATTATGCTGTGCATGTGCGAATAACACTATCAAGACAGTGGAGGCTGACTGAGGTCTAATGTGTAGTACAATTGTTTGAATGTAAAAACATCGTACATACTTGGCGGGAACAAATTAGCCTAAACATTCAGACACAAAATCTCGGATGTAGAGTAGTTGACAGTGCACAGAATGCAAGTCCTGCCTTAAACTGAAAGCTTTTTCTGGATATAATGAGCAGTCCCTTTACGTCTTTAAGTGTGTACACATCTGCACAGAAGCAAATTTGTAAAAAGAAAGTATTCCAAATGTATTGCTCCATGCCTCTTCTTCAAGGGGTCTCTTATTTGTTACCTACTGAGAATGTTTTGTTGTTAGTATGAGTGGGCGTAATGTCCCCTTCCTCACATATGGGATTCTATGTGTGTTCACTGTATGTTGGAAAAGTGGATGCACTACAAAGGGCCCAGTTATTTGGATAATCTTCAAGGCAACGATTACCTTTGTCATTTAGCCTTTCTGCTACAGTGCAATTACTGGCTTTGATAAACATAACTAATCATTGATACTTATTGCCAAGCTGCTGTTCTCTGGCCTGGGGAACAGCAATCCGTATCTTATATATTGGAAGTACCCTTCTATAGAGTGTCGGTAGCGGTCTCTGCCATAAAAATGAATTTCTGATTGTATACTTTATTCTGTCACATTCACATTTTTAGCCATTAAGCTGTCATGAGAAAAAAGATGTACGTGTATCACACAGCATAGTGCATGGTATGTAAAACTGATCTATTTTCAAGTATGTGAAACAGATGCATTTTCTACACCTCTACGAATTAGAAGTGTAATTTGTTTTTGGTAGTGCAGCGGCGCACAACACAGTGTAGGACACCTGTTTCTGGTAATGTTGCACACATATTTACACAGATTCATAAGGAGCAGATTCACACAAAAAAAGTTCCCCATATGTGCCGAGGACCACTATATCAGTATGTGTTTTTTCAGGCCCAAAAATATTTTTTTGCCAATTTCCTTTTTTTTGATTGAGAAGGGCAAGATACCTTCCTTCACTATAAAGTTTTGCAAAACGCATAATAAAACTAGTATTGTGAAACCCCCGAGGCTGGCAGCCAAAGCTAGGCCTACTGGCTTTTCCAGTGCTTGGTTAAATTGTTTCAGCGTACACCCTTCCTCCTCCAGACTGCTCTGGAGTGGTTCAAGCTATGTTTTTTATGGCCACAGCACAACTAATTAAAGATTACCAGCCACCTCACAATGGGATGCAAGAGGCCGCAGTTATTCTCAGATCTGGGCAAGAGAATGGTATGTTCTCACAAAAAAAATGTTATCACCTACAAATTGCTCGGGCTGCAGAGTTACAGATCATTGCTGTTCCAATCCGTGTGTTTAATATCCGTTTAAAAAAATTGATGTACAAGTCTGGTCTTTAACCTGGCTCATGTCTAGAATAGCTGAGGTGCCACCCTGTGATCATGATCTTAGGTGAGCCACAGATTTATGTTAACAGTCATAATATCAATCTGCTTAAACTGCAGGAATTCTTAAAAACTATTTTTTATCCCACACAAACAGTCACAATTTCTCCGATAGAATTTAAATTTCTTGAAGAACTTAACACGGTTATGTCAAACTTACCTAATGGGATAACATGTGGAGAGGACTGTTTTCTTGCAGAATTATTTGAAAGCTTTTAGCAGCAGGTGAAATTCCTCCTTTTAATTTTGGAGTAATTATCCACATTTTAAAATGAAGAAAATCACGAAGATCCTAACTCCTACTCTGAATATAATAGTATAGCCAAATTCATAGCAAATAGAAGTAGTAGTGTCACTGCAGACATTATCACAGGGCACCAGTTATATTCCAATGGAAACTATTAATTTGAAGCCCATGACAATTTTAAAACTAAGCAGATTCCTGGCTAAAATTAATTTTGCACAAGAAAAAAGGATCGTAACCAGTGCAGGCCGGGGCAGAGAAACAGGGTGTATATCGAGTAGTACAGTTAAAGCAGTAATAGAAGGTAGATGAATCTCTTTAATTTCCAAAACTTTATGCAATTCCACCCAGAATTCTCTTAAGGCTGGGCAAGAGAACAACATGTGTTCCAAATCTACTGCAACTGCTTGGCACTTAGGGCATTTAGTACGGTCACTATAAGTATTGTTAAGGGACCACTTAGAAATCCTTTCTGGTGTATAATACAGCATGCAGGTGGTTCTAAACTGTTGCAGCCTTAAACTTGATGATCGCACAGAATTATTAATGTTAGAGAAAGAACTAGCTATCTGCTTCGATATTATATTTAAACCTGTTTTACTACTCCATTTCTCTGCTAGTTTTAAACAATCATCAGTTTTAAAAGCACTGAGACACCTGTAAGCTTCACTTATAGTCGACTTGTTTTTGGATGCATATAGACAATTCCAAATATCGCAATCTAAAATTTCATAGATTTTGTTTTTCCGTATCGGAAAATAATGTTGCTGTAAGTATTTAAATCTCATTGTTTCTGGCAAGTCGTACAATATTTTCAGTGTATGAAAATCTAAGAACCCGAGTGCACCGTATAAGTCCCCCAAAACATTGATACCCTGAGCAGACCATCTAAGGGCCATACCGTCATTAAAAATCCCAGGAAGACCCGGATTACCCCATAACTGTAGTTTCGGGTGATAAAAAGTAGTCCTACAGAATGCTAATAGTATATTGGACCAAATCCTGATTACATCCTTGGCGGTCTTGAATTTCACCCTCTTAAAATAGTTGGGGTCATTGACTCGGAACAAACACATATTTGAATCAGATTTTGGCATAAATAAATGAAAAAAGAATGGGTCTTCACTATTGAGTAGAGACCGAAGACGCCTAACAAACGAGGCCCAGAAATATAGCTTAACGTCGGGGAAGTTAAGGCCACCCTTATCCAAACTATTTTTTAAAAGTGCCAGCGATCTTCGAGCTTTTCTGAATCCCCAGATAAAGCTGCTGAAGATTCCATCTAATTGCTCAAAAAAAGAATTATTCAGTGCTAAAGATATTGAACGAAAAAGATAAAGAAATTTAGGTAAAACCTTCATTTTAATTAAGTTGATTCTGCCAATTAGGTTCAAGGGGAGTCTGTGCCATTTTTAGTAACAAAGTAGTAGATTTAATTAGCTCATTATAGTTAATATGATTGATTTCTCGTATTTTAGAAGTGATTTTGACGCCTAGATAAGTGGCAACTTTTACAAATCTCTGGAACCACTGCCACTGGTACATAATTAGCTATAATTTGTGTTTTGTTTATATTAAGCTTATAGCCAGAAACTTTTCCAAACTTACAGGCCTCTATGGTAATCCCTTGTAGTGCCTCTATAACATCGGGAGAATAGATAGCAATATCATCGGCGTATGCCGTAATTTTCAATGCCTGTGAGCCGGACCTAAAAGGTGTAATTCGCGGTTGTGCCTGAAGAGTGTGTAGAAAGGGCTCCAGAGAAAGGGCACATAATAAGGGGCAACCTTGGCGAGTGCCCCGTGAGATGGAAAAGTCTGAGGAGGTCAACCCACCATAGCTGATACAAGCTGTAGGGTTATCATACAGCCCCCGTATCCCCTTTGCAAATTGTCCCCTAAACCCCATCTTTGTCATAGCATACCAGAGATAATCCCACCCCACTCGGTCAAAAGCCTTCAGCAAGATAATACCGCGTGGGTTAGATTCCGTCTCAGCCACATCAAACGCCGTAATGGCCATATTAACGTGAGTGGTGGTGTCCCTCCCAATCACAAACCCATGTTGTTGCGGGTTGACTATTTTAGGCATAAGAGGAGCCAACCTGGTCACTAGAATTTTGGCAAATATTTTTGCATCGGTATTAATAAGAGAGATGGGTCCATATGAATCCCCGATCCTCCTTTGCTTTGCCCTTTTTAAGATAAAAAATTGTTTTGGCCCTGTTACAAGAGTTGGGAGCTTTTCCAGTTACCCCAATGGATTGTATGACTTGTAGCAGTAGAGGTGACAGTTCCTCTAGGCAGATTTTATAAATCTCCGCAGGGATGGTATCTTCCCCTGCGGCCTTCCCGGCAGGTAAAGAAGCAATAGCCTGTCTAAGCTCTAGCCCAGTAATATCTTCAGAGAGTTGATCCATTTCTGAGATATTGCAGATGTTTATTGCATTCTCATCCAGATAGTCCTGTATTGAGACTACACATGGAGAAGACTCCGGGGTATACAAAGAACTATAAAAATTCACGAATTGTTCTAGTATGTCATTTGGCTGATCATGTAGCATATTATCAGATCCTCGGATATTAGCAGTGTTAGCTCTGTCCTCCGCAACCTTATAGGCCAGGATTTTGCCGATTTTGTCCCCTCCCTCATATTGCGCTATTCTAAATTTGTGTAAATTGGCACTGTTTTTTTGGAAAAGTTTTGCCTTAGTGTCAGCTTTTAATTGGCCTAATTTCAGATTTATTTCAGCTACGGCAGGTAGATTTAGCCATAGAGCTGTAGCGAGCAGTATTTCTTGTGCGGCAATACTAGAGGTTAGAGATTCATTCAGTTTGTGGCACTCCAAATTTTGTCTAAGCACATATCCCTGCGTGAAGCCCCGAATACTTGCTTTGCAGGCGTCCCAAACCATGGTGCATGTAGTAGAATTCTGATTAAACTCAAAATTAGCAAGATGGATTTTAAGCTGAGCTATAAAAACAGAATCTGATACTAAATATCTAGGGAAAGAGAATGGTCTGGGGCAAGAACGAGTATATGGAGTGGAAAATATCAGCAGGATTATGGTCCGAAGAGATTTGAGGACACACCTCCATAGAGCTGGTATTCAATAAATTATCGTTAACAAAAGCCATATCCAAACGGGAGCATGATTTGTGAGGTGCAGAATAATATGTGTACCCAGGAGTGTTTGGGTGTATGTTGCGCCAAGCATCTGGATAGGCAAATATCCAGAATAGAAACCCTGGTTTTACGCATCCGCTGAAAACTCCCAGGCCTAGTGGTATCTTGTTGGTAATCCATAATGCAGTTGAAATCACCCATTATAATGAGCTCCCCCTCCCAGTTCAGAAGTTCTACTTTCAAATAATCAAACACCCTAGGTTCATCCCTATTTGAGCCATAAACCACACATAGAACATATTTATGATTTTCAATACTTAGCTGAGCAATAGCCCATCTGCCATCCCTATCGTGAGCAGTTTTCAGAGTTTCTGCCCTAAGTCGTTTGTCCTTAAGGATGGCAACCCCTCTAATAGAAACCCCAAAAGCAGAACTGATTATAGTATCATATCCGATTTGATATAGCAATTTTTTATCCTTATGAGCAATATGTGTTTTAGATAAAAAAAACAAAGTGTGGGTTGTGCAATCTCAACTCTTCCGACACTAAGCGTCTCTTACTCTTACTATTTAATCCCGCAACGTTCCAAGCTAAGCATCCTAATTTATGCATTCAAAAAAAGAAACAAAAAAAGACATAATTAACCAAGTTGAATACTTCTGTTCCTAAACAAGGAAATGTCATACTTTTAATCCCCTTTAACGCATGTCTCCCCATCAGATTGCAAATACATGTATTTTATATTTTTATCCCCCAAACCCCACCACCCTGCGGAGAACTGAGAACCCCCTCCCTCCGCCCCCCAATCTCCCACCCGCCAAGGGGAGAGACCACCCTTCAGCCTCAGCTGCCGCTGTAGAGGCAGCGCCTGGTGCAAGCCCTACCCCCCTCTGACGGAATATTCAGGACGCTGCAAAAAAAACTAATATTTATCTAGAGAAAAAAAAGAAGAGAAAAAAGAGATAAAAGAAAAACAAAAACAAAGGATCCTGACCCCCCAAGAATTAAGTCTTGATCTCCCTTTCTGCTATGTCAGCCTCGTAATTCTACCCCCTCAATTGATATAGCTGAAGCCAAACTCAAACTAAGTTAGATAACATCGACTCAGCTTCTTTTATATCAGTAAAAAAATAGGTGTGACCACCTTTGATAACCTTAAGGCGGGCGGGTTCCTGAAGAAATACCTGCCCCCCAATAGATTTAAATGGGTCAATCAATTTTCGCTGTTGCCACTGTCTATCCATGGTGGCTTTACTAAGATCCGAGCGAACAAAAAGAGAGAAGTTCTCTATAGCTACAGGGGAATTAGGACGTGCTTTTTGTCAGACAGCCTGCCTTAATAAAAAATTACCAAAACAGATAAGGAACGGACGAGGAAATTTGCTCTCTTTGTTTCTTTGGAATAGGGGTAGACGACGTGCCTGCTGAATTTGGGAATCCCAGTCCCAGTCTGCTAAATCTGGAAAGGCTTTTTGTAGTAAACTAACAAGAAAGGCCCTCGGGTCAGACCCTTCGGACCCCTCCGGTATTCCAACAAGTCTCAAGTTCGATCTTCTCTGTCGGTTTCCAAGTCCTCAACTTTTAGTTGCAAAGATATCATCTGAGTGTCATGTTGACTCACTACAGTATCGATACGGGTTGCCACCTCCTCTACAGTCACCACCTGTTGTTGTAAGTCTTCAATATCCTGCGAGACCCCTCCAAGTTTAGAGGTCAATTCATGTAAGGAAGTCTGTAATTTATTGTTATCTTCCCGGAGCTGGAGATAGTGTTCTTGTGCCTTTAGATGTTGGCTGGTTAAAGTTTGTAGTATGATATCAAGGGGAGAGATGTTTGTCTCCTGTTCATGTTCATGTTCCTGAGTCATAATTGTTTTTTTAACAGAGGTCACAGATTTTATTGGAATTGGGGCGATAGAAGCGTTTAAAGTAGAGGACTCAAGCGCAGACTCAACCTCTTGGTCGGGTGGAACAATTGGTGTATCAGTGTCAGCCTTGGAGATATCGAAAGAGCTCACCGAGGGAGCAGGGCAGCCTATAGTGGGATCAAAATCCGTGGGGCTAGTACTTGACAGCTTTAAAGTCATACTTTTCACAAGCCCCTTTGCCTCCAACCATTTCCTCAGGGGGCTCTTAGCGATAAAAATTTTCCTGGAGGTCGAGGTGTTGCTTGTAATCAGCCGGTTGGGAGCAATACCTACTTTCCCCCCTTTTTTAACTTTAGGCTTGTTTTTAGCCTTACGCCTTCTATCCACCAAAGGTTTCGCTGTATTATCAGAGAGATCAACCGTCTCTTCCTCCACCTCTGCTTCATAATCTTCATAGGAGCCTAGTTCAGTACTCTCCTCTTCACTCCCTACAATAGTGTGGCATAAAACGGACCCAACACACACCTCTAGGGTGGGTGGTCCGGTTTCGTCTACAGGAAGAACAGTGACCAGTCCCGAACCAGTAGCAAGTGGCAGTTCCAGAGAGCCCAGGTCCGAATCACCCGGCCTCTAAGCATCAGATGCCTCATCAATTGTAATTGTGCTTGTGTTTATATTACCCTCTATATCATTTCTGACCATAACCAGAGCATCCGTAGATTCTGTAGTGGACACACTCTTAGAGGATGTGTTTGACGGCAGCATAATCGGACCTGAAACATTGTTGCTACTCTGGGGGTTTTCCGTAGCTTCTATAGCTTCTGTAGTAACTGTTACTATTGTAGCCATAGATGATGTATCCTAAGCTGCCAATTCTAATGGAGTAGTTAAGTGGCCCACTGCACCCCCTTTCAGTGGTCCCTGACCCCCCCTGCTCCGCAACATTCTTGGCAGCATTTCTTCCCAGAGGAGCACCCTGTAGCTGTCAGCGTAGGTGGTCGAAGCAATGGCTTACCCGCCAGCACCCGATCAGGCCCCTTGGTTACTGCAGCCACGGATGTCTCTGCTGTCTCTGTTGCCGCGTGGCTCACTCCTGTCTCCGCCCCCAAGGAAACCGCAGGAGAAGCCGCCACGGTCTCCGAAGCCACAGCTGCCACTTCCGTTACTACTGCAATTGTGGGGGGGGGGGAGCGGCAGCAACAACCCCCAAGGCATTCTTGTTATTACGGGTGGATCTTGGAGGATTTCTTGGCGTCATTTTACCGCCTCCCAAAGCACAGGCCACCGGCTGCAGACAAGACCAGCCAAACCCCGAGCCAGCGAGCAGTCCACGGATCCCATGCCGAAAGATCCGCGGATGACCCAGAAGCAACCAGAGCATCGGGCGCAGAAAAAATCTGTCGCCACTCCCGGTAAGTCTCCGTTTTCACCAATTATCTCAATACAGGCTCCTTTTCCAAAGTTTTTCCCGCATGTAGGTACTCTGAACTTAAAAGGCACATCAAGGAGCACTTGGGCGTCCGTAATTCGTTACAGTTCATTAGCTCTCGTCAGAGAGGTAGGAAGCATCCAGGTTAGCTACCACTCGGCGGTGTCCTCACTCCGCCATCTTCGACCCGCCCGATTAATTAATTTTAGCTAGAGCCTGGATTTCTCCTAAACCCCCTAACATTTCGGATTGGTGGTCATTACTAAATGAAATTCACTCTATGGAGCTAGCTCTGGCAAAACTTAGAGGGGTTCGGTCATTAAAAAAATTTGGAAACATTTGGGGTAACTTTATCTAAAAATGTAAACCGGAAATTCAACATTATTAGGAAGTCTCTTTCCCGTAGCCGGCCATTAGTAGGCCGTACCATTCCTGCTGCTCCGCTTTTTGTATGTATAATAAGAACTATGTTTTTTCTTTCTCTCTTTGAGCTATCAAACTAAATTCTCTCTATGTGTACTAAGTGGAATTTGAAATATGCTTTGGGTACCATTTATATTTATTTTGTAAACTTTGGCTTTCTTTATTGTATTTGTACTGGTATGCTTTCCTCATCAGTTTGTCTATAAATTTTTTTTTTTTTAAAAAGCAGATTCCTGAGAGAGAGTTTTTATTATATGTGGAGCAAGCTTCTGACCTTGTGTCTGGGTAAACTTTTTTCTGTATACTAAAGAAATTAGTCTTCCTTGTTCACAAGCTTTTTACATAATATTTAAAATTCAGAAGTTAATCTGATTATCAATTCTGACGATGCCATCTGTTTTAAGATACAACATGGAACTGGTCAGGGGTGTCCGTTATCTTCCATTTTATTTGTGTTCTTTATAGAACCATTGATTATCACTCTTATGAACATGCCTGAAATCAAACTGTATACTGATGGTATAATGCTTTTTTTTAAAGCTGGGCAAGCAGATGTGTGAGCAAGTATTTTAGTATTTCGCTCTATTTCAAGAAGTATAAAAAAATCAATCTAGCACTGATGTTCTGTTGTCTAACTGTACACCAGAAATGTTGGTAGAAGGCATACAAGAGTTTTACAATTCTCAAGCAAATAGCCACTCAGGGACCAGCTAACATCCACTTTGGAAAACCTATACGATTTTAATTGTAGGCCACTGCTCACAAAAATCAAAGCCCTGCTTCAAAAGGAATCCTCTTCCCTATCCCTTATCAACAGAGTTGCTTTAATCTGTAGGCCTGTTGTACCTTTATGTAACTTGGTATTTGCTGCAGCCCCTTGTGTTTTAAATTCAACTTTTTTTTCTTTAAACTTAGAAACCATGCTTTCGTTATTTATTTGGAGAAGTAAAACTCTGAGTTTAGCCCTTAACAGGGAGAGGATCTGGCCTAAGGGCTAGAGCGGGCGACCTCGAAACTGGGGAACCAGGTTCGAGTCTCGGGTGCGATGCCGAACATCCTGTGATTCTGGGCAAATCACTTAATCTCCCCGTGCCTAACAAAATGAATGTGTCAATCTGTAACGCAACTGGTGCTCATGTAAAGCGCTCTAATACCTTCGGTCGAGTTTGCACTATATGAAACTAAAAAAACAAAACACTTTACACAGCAAAGGGTGCCTTAGCCCTCTTCATTATTAAGATGCACTATTATGTTTATTTTGCAAACAACTCAAATTATTTTAAAGGATCTTACTATTGAAGACGTTTTGAGATTGATTAAATCCTCCATAAGACCATTAAATGATTTTTCCAAAACAAAAGATTTTTTTCAATCCCCTTTATAGATGACTCAACACACCAGCACTATGTCTCTCACCTGTGATTGCAGTCTCCTGCAGGGCTTGTCGGAACGACACAGGGGACTTGGTGTTCCATGAGATTGGAGAAGGATTGGAGACAGGATTGGAGAAGCCCAAAATTCCACCAAGGAGCTATTTAAAATCTACAAGGAAATTTCCATGTATAGCTCCTCTGCTGACCCTTCACTTAGCTCAGTTGAATCTTGCAACCGTATTGCCACCTACTTCTCCGACAAAGTGGCTAATATCTACTCTACCTTTGCAGGGGGAAAGGGCAGGGCAACTGAGTTTAGGGAATCTCCTAACTTAGGTGCAGGCACAGATAGTTTGTGCAATTTTGTGATCCCCTCATCTAATGAGTTGCAGCGGATTTGTCGCTCGATTAAATCCGGGTCCCCTTATGACCCAGCATCACCGAAACTTCTCGGCCAAAGCATCGAAACCTTAGAACCTTTTATTAGAGATGTTCTTGACATCTCCTTCAAAACTTGCACGGTACCCAAAAAATGGAAGCAAGCAATTGTTCTCCCGCTCCAAAAAAAACCAAACCTTATCTGGGACAGGCTGGACAACCTGAGACCCATCTCCCTTCTTCCCTATATGGCCAAGGTGGCAGAAAAGGTGGTCAACTCTCAAATTATGACCTTTGTGGATGAATCCAATCTTCTCCACCCTACGCAGTTCGGATTCCGCCCTCGTCACTCGACAGAGTCTGCACTGCTTATGGCCACCGAGACTGTCAGACAAGGAGTTGATGAGGGTCAAACTATGGCACTCATCTTGCTTGACCTCAGTGCCGCCTTTGACACTGTAGCACATTCCATCTTGCTACAGTGTCTCAACAAGGGAGGAATTAATGGGAAGGCACTTAGATGGCTACAATCTTTTATGATGGAAAGAGGCTTCCAGGTCAGACAGGGTGAATGCTACTCCAAGCAATTCCATCTCGATCAAGGAGTTCCCCAGGGCTCTGCTCTTAGCCCCACCCTGTTTAACTTGTATGCATCTCCTGTAGCCACGATCGTGGAGAAATACGATATCCAACTCGTATCCTATGCTGACGACACGCAGCTGGCCATCTCCCTATCACGGGCGCCCGGCACCGCAGCCGCCAACTTCAGTGCCTGCATGCAGGAGCTAGCCTCCTGGATGTCTAACAACTGCCTGAAGTTGAACGGCTCCAAGACTGAGGTGCTCGTGGTGGGGAGTGGCCCGTCTGTGTGGTCCTCAGCATGGTGGCCAAATTGCTTGGGCCCTACACCTATGCCAGTACAACAGGCCAAAAATCTAGGGGTTCTATTTGATTCCGAGCTATCATTTACGCCATAGATCAACCGGGTTGTGGGAATATGTTTTGGAGTACTTAAAACCCTGCGCAGGGTCCTTGATATGCTCCCTGTTGGAGACAGACAGACCCTTGTACATGCCTTAGTAACTTCGAGACTAGATTATGCAAATCTACTGTACCTGGGTAGTACGGTCAGCAGCATCAATCGTCTCCAGGTGCTGCAGAATGCAGCGGCCAGGCTGGTGCTAAGGCTTCCGAGACGCACCTCTTCCAAAGCAGCCTTAAAATCTCTCCATTGGCTACCGGTCTGTGAAAGGATCAAATATAAAGCCCTCTGTGTTTGCCATCGGATCCTGGGAGGCAGGGCACCCGTCCCTTTGAATGGTCTCATTACCCCCTACAGACCAGAGCGGACGGTTAGATCCTCCGACACTGGCCTGGTCAATGTTCCCAAAATCCGCAGAGCCCGCATGGGCGGAAGATCGTTCCGTTTTCTTGCGGCCAAGAATTGGAACTCACTACCGACCGAACTACGTCTGGAACCCTCCGAGTCCAAATTCCGAAGAGCCCTCAAAACACACCTATTTCGCCTAGCACTGCCCTAGCTCGTCTTCCCTCAATCCCCTTTACTCATTAAGCAATCCAGCGCAGGGACACGCCGGTGAGCGTAACTAAGCGCTTTATAAAATTCCTAAATAAATAAATAAATAAATGAGTCCACGTGCCTTTCCACACGCTTAACCCGTTGACCGCGGCGCGAATTCCGCCCCCAGCCGTCCTCCACACACTCCCACTGTCACGTGGGACGGTCGGTGGCCGACCGCAGCACCGAAGGGGTTAAAGAGCACCAGTGGACCCTGGAGCAGGGTTTCACACCAGCACTGCGCCTCTGACCTGTGATTGCAGTCTCCCACAGGGCCGTGCAAATGAACGACACAGGGGGACTCTGTGTTCCATGAGCCCAGCCCCTTTTTACATGCTTAAAGAGCTGCAGCAGACTCCGGATCGGGACGCGCCCGGGCCAAGGGCCGGAGCCCAGAAGAGGCTGGGCTGGGTCCCCCCTGTAAAGTGGGCTTTCTTGATCCCTCACTTTGTTTTACCAGGGTCCAGCTGTTATCATGGGGAAACGAAAGTCCAAATCAAGTGATCATGGGCCAGAGGTTGCTAACACATTAGGTTCCTTTCTCCTGAGAGCTGCTGACCTTTATATCAAAGGAAATTGAGAGGGCAGAAAGAAGACAGTCCGGAGGAGAGGAGAGCCTAAAGAACCCTCAATTACTTTCAGTAATGGATGATACCTCGAGTAGAGGAGCTGCTAACCCCCTGTCTCTAATTGGTGACTCTGCATTGGAACCTCAACCTCTAGTAAGCAGCACCGGTAATCACAAGTCACCTGACGAGCCGCCGGTGTAAAAGAAGAGGGGTGGTAGGTCCCATAGAATCACCAAATCGAGCACTGGTGCTGGGAAAGAACCCCTTTAACGATTTCATCTGAAGTTGGGACTGAGTCTGTGATAACTACCATGGCTGTAGAACCAACTATCTTTCGTCTTTTGCAACCCTTAATGGATAGTTTGAATCGAATTGAAGATGGCTTAGCTCTACTTAATAGGCAGGGGCGTAATATACCTGTAGGGCTCTCCAACACCGTAGAGGTCTTGTTGGTTAACAAATCTAATGATCCTGCCGTTATCACCCCTCACCCTGCCGTAAGGGCTGAGTGTTTATTGGAACCACTCCACATCCAGGAGGCAAGGTACTCGTACACGGGGTAGGGTCTAGCAGTACCCACATGCAACTGTGGACACAGCCATCGGCTCCAAGCAACACAACTAATTTGTTATCTCAAGGTGTAGACTATATGTCTACTGATCATGGGGCATTACAAATAATCAGAGACCCCTCCGCACTAACCTTGAACTGCAGCCCCAACGGACATGTACACACATCAATGTTAGTTTCATCTAGTTCTAGGCAGGATTTACTTGGTGAGGGGTGCAAAAGGTTATTCATTATTGAACGGGCCTAATTTAAACCTCCCACCGGCTTTCTGCCCATACGTGATCATTCTGGCAAACACTGCGCAATTGGAATATGCGAAGTCAGAATCCACACACCAACTGATGAATAAATCATTACACTGGATGTTAAAGTACATTAACGCTTATGAAGAGTTCACTGGGTGGGTAACTCCCCTAAAACAATCAGGGGTACTGTATTGTTCTCAACTTTACCAATCCATGCCTTGTGAAATACCTTCTGGATATACTCCCTAACAGTCCTGTGGCATCTATGCTTTACTGTTAGGATTCTTTTATAGACCAGAGTATTATGTCCTATGGTATAGGGCTCGATAAAAATTCTGCTCCCCTATGTTTAGCTGCCCCAGAGAGATTAAATCACATAGCAACCATACCATTGGCTAATACATTTGCTGTTTTGGAAGGGCTTGAAATTTGTATTGACAGGTGGTTTGCAAGTTGGTCCAGTCCATCCAACATAGTGAGCCCCAGCAGGTGGTGGGCCCTATACAAGATCACCTACCAATAAACCAGAATTGTGATCCGATTAAATCAATAAGTTGAAATATTGCCGGCTTAACATCCAAACGACATGATGAAGATTGGTCTAGGATCATACAAAAATATGATCTAGTATGCTTTCAAGAAACAGGGGAAGTTGCAGCTGTTCACATTGATGGCTTTCACTCAATTCAAACACCAGCAACCCCGATCAGGACGAGCAAGAGGGGAATACTGACCTTAATTAGAAACACATTATATGTAAAAAACAAAGTTAGGACTGATGAGTCCTCTTATTACCATCTTATAGTTTCTAATGGGCTGGAAGACGAGGACATGTTTCTATTCAACTATACAATAATAACTTGGAGGGCAACATGTCCCAGGTAATTGAGTCACTAGAGTGTGCTAAGGCAATAAAGATCCATCGTAATCCCCTGAATGTAGTTTGGCTGGGCGATTTTAATGCTTACAGTTGTAGTAGGTTAGTTAGTATGTGGCCTAACTGATGAAGAAGGTGAGGTACCATTACATTTCTCTCACACCACATGTGGCAATGAACTACATAGGCTTTTGCTCATAAATAACTTGGTAATGCTTAACCCAATTGATGAACTCACGGGTACATTAGTAAAAACCTTTGGGGATAGAATATATGGTACTACCATTGATTACCTGTTGGTCGCAATGCCCTTAAAAATATTTCTTAATCAGATAGAAACTCTTGTTACAGATTTTAGTGACCATGTTGCAATCATTTTCCAAATATTTTGGAAACATTGTTTTAACCCACCTGATAGGAGACTTCCAGCGCCAACCATAGCGCTAAGGAATGGTATAGTCCTTAAATGGGCCAAGATAAATAAAACTGGATTAATACCAAAAATAGTTGGGCACACACAGCAGGAAATATGGACCTGCTTAGACCCCCATGGCAAACCATCAGACAAAGTCCAGTCATTTGTTTTATTGCAGAGTGCAGTGGAAAGCAACTTATGGACCTCTATGAGGAAGCATCAAATCTCGGCCCCTCGTTGTTTTGATGCTAGCTGTACCAAGGCACTCAGTAATCTAAACACAGCATTGAAGGATAAGCCAAAAGACAGGGCATTGGTTACTTACATCCGTTCCTAATATAAGGAAAGTAGGAGGCGTAGAGTTAACTTTTTGAAGGAAAACGCCTGGGATAAATTGCAACATGCAGCATTCTCAAAAACTCAAAAGAATGCTGGAACATAATTAATACACCATTCTTGAACCAAGATACAGCGCCAACTCTAGGCGTTCATGTGGGAGAAGATGCTTGGGTTGAATATTACTCAAGTATATTTGGGTCAGTCTCAGAAAGGGAAATGTTAACTGTTGGCGCCCTTACTATGGACCCGTACACCCCTATTATTTTTAGGTCGAGCCTGTCCCATTCCGCAGGAATGGATAGGGGAGACGTTTAGTGTTGCATCAGGAAAGCTAAACCAGCCGGCGGATTTCCACAAGTGCGTGTGATCGTGAACGCGCATCCGCCTGCTGGTTTAGCTTTCCTGATGCAACTCTAGGGATCCACTCCGCCCCCTGCTGCATGCGCTTTCCATCCGCCTGCCTCGAGCGCGTCCACTTCAAAGCCATCTGTTGCTCAGCCTCACTTCTCCACTTCTCCTCCCCCCTAATTACATCCCTGTTCCTGTCACGAGGCCGTGCTTCAAAGGGTTCCGCAGTCCCGCTGTCATTAATCTGGGCTTTTGCTTGGAGGCAGTGATGCTAAAAGAGTGGGCGTTCCTCGGGGGAGACTCGCACCGCAGCTGCTTTCCTTTTACCGCGTGCGCACCACTTGCAGGACGCCCCCTTGCCCTGTAACCAGACCTGTGGCTGCCTCTTGTCCAGCTGCTCAAACCAGTGCCCCCTTGCCCCCCCGCGCACCTCTCTCTGGATACGTCTGCCTTCATGAGCCCCCTTGTGTCATACCCGGAGAAAGCCCCCCACCCCCACCCTCTCCTCCTCAGTCCGTGCTATTCCGAGGAATACAAACACTTTGCCCAAAATCACCGGACATCGCTCCACACTGTATCCGAACGCCACACCCAGTGCCCCAAATCGACCTCTCCACCTCAAAGGCCTGTCGCTGCCTCCTGGGACCCGCCACTGCCTGCCTCTACAACACTGCGCTCCAAATCCCCTCCGCAATCCGCGGCCCCCAGCAGCCAGATAAACATTCCTCCCTTACAAATACAAGCGCCACCCCTGTACCGAACCCTCCCGCACTACCTCTGCTGTACGAACTTCCACACCATTCACCCATACAAACCCGCACCCAAACTCAACCCCTCCCTCCCCCGTCTTCGTGCATTAAATTACCCCGAATCCCCTCCGCAATCCGCGGCCCCCCAGCAGCCAGATAAACATTCCTCCCTTACAAATACAAGCGCCACCCCTGTACCGACCCTCCCGCACTCCCTCTGCTGTATGAACTTCCACACCATTCACCCATGCAAACCCGCACCCAAACTCAACCCCTCCCTCCCCCGTCTTCGTGCATTAAATTACCCCAAATCCCCTCCGCAATCCGCGGCCCCCCAGCAGCCAGATAAACATTCCTCCCTGACAAATACAAGTGCCACCCCTGTACCGAACCCTCCCGCACTCCCTCTGCTGTACGAACTTCCACACCATTCACCCATGCAAACCCGCACCCAAACTCAACCCCTCCCTCTCCCGTCTTCGTGCATTAAATTACCCTGTAGTACGTCCCCTGCCTCCCCAGCTGGGCACATATCCGTGGGCCGAGCCTGGCAAAAACATCCATCCTCTTGTGAATAGCACCAAAACTGCTGATCTGCGTTTCCCAGCACCGCACATACCTGACCCGCATTGATAACACTCTCCCCACCACACTCCAAAAACCACACTCCAAAAACCACCCGATCGTGCCTTCTCGTGCAACCACCTCCCCCTCACATAACATCCATTCGGGTTCACATGCAAAACATACTATCTGCAATGTAGATCGCAGGAAGACTGGGCTTTGAACCACCATCCAATGGCACAAGCTGCTCTTCGAACCCTCTCACCATACGGTTTGGAGCCAGAATCGCAATCACTTCTTGGGCAGAGGACGGACACCCTTCCCCCTCACCCCACCATAGACACACTCCCACAACATGAAACAGTCTTCCAGCGACATACTCGTTTGTGATAAGGCCACCAGAATTTCGAATTGCCTCAATAGCTAGTCTTCCCCTGCTCACTCTTAAGGAGCTTTACTGTCGCCTACGATGATGATTACAGAACACATGTTGAAAGTGTGTCTCAGCCTTTGCTTATTTCAGCACCTGGCAACAAATCCTAAAGCCTGAAAGTGAAAGCAAGTGGCTTCGGCACATCAGCTCTCTACGCAGAACTAGTGCATCCTGACTACGCCCATCTTTGTATTCCTGTGTGAAAACACAGATAAGAAGCTTGAGAAGGGCTCGTGGTTTATTGTATCAGGCCAGTGGCAGGAGAACCTACAGCTGTAAATCCTTTGCAGTTTTATTGTCTCCAAGCAGCGGGTCATGACTCAACAGCCTTGATGTGCATTTACTGTAAAGCACTGACCTTACCAGGCAGGGTTGGTTTCCGCGATTCCTAGTCACATGGCAATCAGCGCGTGCTCTTTGGGGACAGGGGGTTTCTAACATGTTAATCAAGCCTTGAACATGCCCTGCCCACTTCTCATAAGGTAGTCACATCGAGGGTCTCTCACATGCACTGGGTTCACTTTATCTGCTGGACCGGTTACAGTGGCTTGTGAAAGTTATGCTTAGGATTTACTGGTGGGCAGTTTTTTTATATGTGAAATAATGCAGCTCACAAAGTGATAAACACTATTGGTTAGAATCAATGGGACAGCTAGGTTTGCTCTACCAAACCACTGCAATTTCCCTTACTGAAAACATCAACAGCTGCTATTGTTTTCAAAGATGCTCAAAATCTCTAAAATCGCCCTCACTCTGTCTATCGCCCTCACTCTGTCTATCGCCCTCACTCTGTCTATCGCCCTCACTCTCTCTATCGCCCTCACTCTGTCTATCGCCCTCACTCTGTCTATCGCCCTCACTCTGTCTGTCGCCCTCACTCTGTCTGTCGCCCTCACTCTGTCTGTCGCCCTCACTCTGTCTGTCGCCCTCACTCTGTCTGTCGCCCTCACTCTGTCTGTCGCCCTCACTCTGTCTGTCGCCCTCACTCTGTCTGTCGCCCTCACTCTGTCTGTCGCCCTCACTCTGTCTGTCGCCCTCACTCTGTCTGTCGCCCTCACTCTGTCTGTCGCCCTCACTCTGTCTGTCGCCCTCACTCTGTCTGTCGCCCTCACTCTGTCTGTCGCCCTCACTCTGTCTGTCGCCCTCACTCTGTCTGTCGCCCTCACTCTGTCTGTCGCCCTCACTCTGTCTGTCGCCCTCACTCTGTCTGTCGCCCTCACTCTGTCTGTCGCCCTCACTCTGTCTGTCGCCCTCACTCTGTCTGTCGCCCTCACTCTGTCTGTCGCCCTCACTCTGTCTGTCGCCCTCACTCGGTCTGTCGCCCTCACTCGGTCTGTCGCCCTCACTCGGTCTGTCGCCCTCACTCGGTCTGTCGCCCTCACTCGGTCTGTCGCCCTCACTCGGTCTGTCGCCCTCACTCGGTCTGTCGCCCTCACTCGGTCTGTCGCCCTCACTCGGTCTGTCGCCCTCACTCGGTCTGTCGCCCTCACTCGGTCTGTCGCCCTCACTCGGTCTGTCGCCCTCACTCGGTCTGTCGCCCTCACTCTAACTATCTATCGCCCTTTATCTATCGGTCGCCCTAACTCTATCTATCTATCGCCCTTTATCTATTGGTCGCCCTAACTCTATCTATCCATCTATCCCCCTCACTCGGTCTATCCCCCTCACTCGGTCTATCCCCCTCACTCGGTCTATCCCCCTCACTCGGTCTATCCCCCTCACTCGGTCTATCGGTCTATCTATCTCTCGCCCTCACTCTGTCTATCTATCTCTCGCCCTCACTCTGTCTATCTATCTCTCGCCCTCACTCTGTCTATCTATCTCTCGCCCTCACTCTGTCTATCTATCTCTCGCCCTCACTCTGTCTATCTATCTCTCGCCCTCACTCTGTCTATCTATCTCTCGCCCTCACTCTGTCTATCTATCTCTCGCCCTCACTCTGTCTATCTATCTCTCGCCCTCACTCTGTCTATCTATCTCTCGCCCTCACTCTGTCTATCTATCTCTCGCCCTCACTCTGTCTATCTATCTCTCGCCCTCACTCTGTCTATCTATCTCTCGCCCTCACTCTGTCTATCTATCTCTCGCCCTCACTCTGTCTATCTATCTCTCGCCCTCACTCTGTCTATCTATCTCTCGCCCTCACTCTGTCTATCTATCTCTCGCCCTCACTCTGTCTATCTATCTCTCGCCCTCACTCTGTCTATCTATCTCTCGCCCTCACTCTGTCTATCTATCGCACTCCCCCTATCTATCTATCGCACTCCCCCTATCTATCGCACTCCCCCTATCTATCTATCTCCCTCACTCTATCTATCTATCGCACTCCCCCTATCTATCTATCTCCCTCACTCTATCTATCTATCGCACTCCCCCTATCTATCTATCGCACTCCCCCTATCTATCTATCGCACTCCCCCTATCTATCTATCGCACTCCCCCTATCTATCTATCGCACTCCCCCTATCTATCTATCGCACTCCCCCTATCTATCTATCGCACTCCCCCTATCTATCTATCGCACTCCCCCTATCTATCTATCGCACTCCCCCTATCTATCTATCGCACTCCCCCTATCTATCTATCGCACTCCCCCTATCTATCTATCTATCTCCCTCACTCTATCTATCTATCTCCCTCACTCTATCTATCTATCGCCCTCACTCTATCTATCTATCGCCCTCCCCCTATCTATCTATCGCCCTCCCCCTATCTATCTATCGCCCTCACTCTTATCTATCGATCGCATCACCACAGCATCACTCATCATCTCCACATCATCACTCAGCGCCACCACAACATCACTCAGCGCCACCAAAGCATCAATCTGTGCAACCATTCAACAACTGGTTCAAATATGTTCTCTCAATGTTTCAAGCTTTATTGCAAATGTCACAAAAAGATGTTAATATTTCACTGCTGTTCTAGGATTTTCGTCACAATAAAATACACTGAACATAATCTTCACAAAAGTTATTTACAAAAGTTTAAGCTATTGCCATTATAAATTACAATAACTTTTATTTAGGTATTAATTATTTAAAAAAGTTGTCATTGTTATTTGTAAAATCAATACATCTAAGACGTAAATACAACACATATTGCATTACAAATGCTATAGGTGTGACATTTGCGAAAGTTAAAACTATTGACATTGTAAATGACAAAGCTATTAATTTCGCTATTTTCAAAACCAACACATAAATAAAAAAATTGTCATTTACAATACCAATAGCTCAAACTTTCCTAATGCGAGACCTATTGCATTGTAAATGCTTGTTTCTTTGGCAGATGGAAAACGTGGTCTGCTGCAATGTAGCAGCACTAAAGCCCCAGGAATTTTTTTAAAACCATGACCTGTGGATTCCTTTTTTAACAAATGTCTTTAATGCAATCACGGCAGTGGGTTCCCCAGTCGCATGGAAAAAGACAATCATTGTACCAATACATAAAAAAGGGACAAATCCCTGCCCAAAAATTACAGGCCCATCTCACTTTTGGATGGCACAGTTAAATAAATGGGCCAATTTGTTATTAAACAAATAAGAGGATTGGGCTACCAATAAAAATCTATTAATACCGGTTCAATATGGGTTTAAAAAAGGGATGGGGACTCTAGACCAGTGTTTAAACTTACATTTAATTGCAGCTAAATATACCCAAGCCAAGGAATGAAATATTTGTATTGCTTTTATGGGCCTCTTGGCAGCGTTCGACTGGGTTTCCCACAGTAAGCTATGGAGTATCATGAAGGATATGGGTGTGGACGAAAATATTATAATTTTTATATGCCAACTATATGCTCAATCCTCTGCTTTTGTCTGATCTGGTAGCCAGCGTGAATGTACCAGGTCATTCCCTATTCTTAGGGGTGTGAGCCATGGGTGTGTCCTGGTTCCCCTTTTGTTCTCATTTTATACTAATGGTGTAGAATCTGTAGTGGATCAATTTGTAATTGATGTTCCCTTAGTAAATAAAAATGCACTCCCATAGTGCTCTATGCAGATGACGCCCTACTAATAGCCAGGACTGGTCTAGCGTTACAAAAGCTTATTGATAACTACGTGTCCTAAATGGCTTTGTTGGACCTTCGGGTTAACAAAACTAAAACCTACATCTTAATTAGAGGGCAACATCCAAAAAGATTCCCAGTTTTTAATATTGCTACCCTTAGGATTGAAATTACAAAGAATTTTTTATATGTTTTGTTTAACAGTTCAGGCACATGGTCAAACATGATTATTAATAGAGGCAATGCATTAGTAAAAAGCATTATGGCTATGTTCTCTTTCATAAAAAAAATTAGGTAACAAGCCCCTGGAACCAATAAAAAAGATATATGCTGCAAAAAGCTATTGCATCAGCTACATATGGGGCTGGGATCTGTGGATTAACGAAGACTGATGTTTTACAAAGGCTAGAAGATGGTTTTTAAAAGAAAGTTTTATCTCTTCATAAAAGCTGTTCACATTTGAACATTCTATATATATCAGATTTGATATCCGTTGCACTGGCTTTACTATGGCATTCTGTTTGACGGAGGGACACGGTCGGATTAACCCAAAACATCATCAGGGACAGTCTTCAATATGTTAAAGAAACCTTGTTGATATTGGGCTTTGATTCCCTATTTAGCGAGCCACTCATGTGTCAGTCAATTTCTAAAGCTGATATTAAATCCCGCCTTAGATTGCACTGGGAAAATAAAAGACATGCTCTAAACTGTTTCAAATCCACAATAGCCATATACCTGGGGCTTCCCACAATTCCCGATGAGGCATATTCATATTTGTCTTTTGTAACAAACACCTGGCACCGATATGTACTGGTGCGATTTAAGTTAAATTTGTTCCTGTGCATGCTGGGTTTTCCGGCATGTGTGTATTCTATTAAGGAACTGCCACTATGTTCATGTGATGCTATTTCCCTGCAATCAATTGGAATTGGATTGTATGATTGAATATGTATTTTATGATGTATTGTAATTTTATGATCTTATTCTCTAAGATCGAATAAAGTTAAATTGATTGACTCAACACCGCTAAATAAGTAGATTTAAAGACCAACCATTAACTCCTTACACTGTATTATCCTAGTGGAGAATTAATGGTCTCTCAAGCTATCTGATTTCTCAGCTAATGATAAATGCAAGACATGAGCCGACTTGGGCCATCAGATAAAAGTTGTTAAAGGTTGGCTTATGTAGTCGTATAAATGTTCTCTTTCACCACTTGAAAAATAGAGATGCTCGAAGTATAGAGTGCAGTGTGGATTTGGTATGGATTTTAATTGAGATTCCATGCTCATGGAAGGTATGAAATTGGAGGAAATTCCTTAAAACCATCAAGCAAGTTGAACTCTTTCTGCAAATTTATCGAAAATAGAAACAGAAAAAAACATTATGGTGTGTTTGGATGTCTGAAATCAATAATCTAGATTTTTTTCAGCTCTTAGAGGGGCGAATTTCAGAAGGATGCATTTTTACAAAAAATTGTTCATTTATCGAACTGCCCAGTGTTTTTTAACATAATCAAGCCCATGTCAACTCACTTGTTTTTGAGGTTTGCAGCATTGGAAATTGTTCACGTATTATATTCCGCTCTCCCAGACTAGACCATTTCTGGACAGAAGTGAGACCATATTGTGACAAAGAACCCAATATTTTATTCCCACGAGATCCCCTAATAATCTTATTAGGCTATGCAACTATTGCCTGAGTTTCAATCAGAAAATATAATCTAATCTTCTCGTTTTATCGCCCATCTGTAGCTATTATCAAAAATGTTTCGCCACATCGATTCTGACTTTGTTGATTGTTTAGATAAGATGAAAAGAGAGAACACATAAACAGTGCAAACAAATGTATCCAGCTTGCTTCTGGTTAGGCCAAAAAATTCAGAAACCTTTGGGGAAAATTTGAATAATTACTGACCATGATTTTCAGACTATATACATTTCACATTGTAAGCATACTGCCTACATTAACATTAATGTTTGTAATTAATATGGATTATTGGGTGCACATGAATTTTCAATATATATTTAATGAATTATTAATTGCTATAGAAAAAAAGAACAATTTTGGGCGAGCAGTCCGGTTTTGTCTCCTAAATTGTCAATTGCCAATCTATAGTATATTACATTACACACACTTGGAAATGCCGGATGATTTTGTTTCAGAAAGAACCTTTGTGCATTGTTAGGCAACCTTGCATTTCGGATCCATGTCCCTCATCGTGTGTGAGGACACTGGTTTTGGAACCATTAGGTCCAAGCCCAGTTGGAGAAGCTCCCTCTGTAAAATGTTCAGCTTAAGCCCAATATGATCCTGCGCTGTGTCTCAATTACAGTCTTTGTTCTGTTGGTAATCATAGGGGCGTGGCCGGTGTAATTAAGGGCGTGGCTTAAAACACTTGCGCTAAAAATCTGTACTTAAAAGGACCCAGCCCACTTAAAGCCCTGATTGTAGTCCAGTCCTGTTAGTCATAACAAATATGCTTCACTTTCTAATTGTACCAGTATTACAGTGAATTTCTCAGATATGGCCGATACTTAGGTTGGGTGGTGCTACTTCTTTTTTTTTTAATATTTCTTTTTATTAATACAAGGCATTCAAATGAGTGCATAAAACAGAGGTTAAACATTCCCTCACATCATTACAACATATCAATAATACTTGGGGGGGATGTGAAAAGAAAGGAGGGGGGGCTGAAATACTTTTACATACAAGGGTCTCGGGGATGCAAGTATATGCAAAATAGAGTCAACCGGTGGTACACAAATCTCCTCCCTGTATCGATTCCACAACCCCCAAACAGTCACCCATTTACGAGGTCGGCCTCTAGCCAGATAGACGTTTTTCTCCCGAAACATACACCAGTCCATGCTCTCTTTCCATTCCTCAAGTGTGGGCGGTCTCTTGGATCCCCACTGCTGTGCTATATTTCGTTTCGCTATCATTGCCCCTAGAGTGGCCCACCTGGTCTGTGCTGTGTTTAGATCTGTAGGTTCCCAGATATTAAGGAGACATCTCCTTGCCTCTGGTAACACTGTCACCCCCAATACCTCTCGCATAACATCAAGTATCGGACTCCAGTATTCCACCATATAGCGACATTCCCAGAGGATATGGAGGAACGTGCCCACCTGCCCACATCCCCGCCTGCACAAACCTTCTTCAGATTGCCCCATCCGGACCAAGCGTGGACCTGTGACATACACTCTATGTAGTATTTTCAACTGGACTAGCCTCAATCGTGCTGGAATCGCAACCTCCTTCGGGGAGGACACGGCCGATTGCCAGTCTTCATCATCTAGTTCAATACCGTCCCTCATCCATTTATCCCTCAACTCTACAAGAGGTCTGCTCTGGGGTTGATCAACTTCCTATAAATGAGGGAAATAGTCCTATCCGGCAGATGCCCATCCAATATTCTAACCTCCAATAGCGAGGCCTCGGGTATCTCCTCCTCCGCCGGTATCGCCTATTGTAGCGCATGCCGAACTTGCGCATAGCGGAAATACTCCGCTCCATTCAACTCAAATTCGGTTTGGGTGGTGCTACTTCTAAACAGTGAAATGAGTTGTTGAGAAGGACTGTTATGACTTTTGTTTTTATTGTAACTTTTGATTGCAGCTTTGTTCTGTAGATATTTCGCAGTTAAAAGTCAGGGATTGTGTACTTTGTAATAATTGCATTATTTTCATTATGTTCTCCCTCCTAAAAGGTAAAATCAAGTATTCAGAAAGGGTGTATGATGCCTGCATGGATGCCTTTGACTGCCTCCCGTTAGCGGCCCTGATGAACCAGCAGTTTCTGTGTGTACATGGTGGCTTATCTCCAGAAATCAATACCTTAGATGACATCAGAAAAGTAAGTGCCTCTAGTCTACAAGACAGTCATGTCCTTTCGGAGTCTATGTACTTGTATATGTCTCTGATTAGTCACTGGCTAACATCTGCAGGCTCTGCTGCCACCTCTGCGTTACAGCCGAGCTATATTTACTATTGTTTGAATGAAAACAGTTCAAAGGGGGTGCTTTGCCCATCTCCAGCTCGAAAGGCTGCACAATTTCTTTGTCAAAATGCATCGAGAGGCACATCTTCGAAGTGATTTTATTTAAAGTCCTGATTTTTATACGTGAGCAAATATCAGTTTGTTTATTTATTGACATTTTTCGGAAATTCCGTTTGGTGTACATTTTGTGTTCACTGGAAAGTGTATACCATGTGGTCCTTACTCTGAAACCATAGCGCAAGTACTAAATGCAGAGAGTTGTATTGATTCGCATCCGTTTCAACCACATGCAGAACGGCTTGTTTGAGTTGGCAGCCCTGCTTTATTTTTATATTTATTCATCGATTTAAATGATCCAGTTTAATCTTTACATTGATGCTCCACGTAACGATTTATTTTTTATTTTTAAAGAACTGGGTCGTTTGTAGGATTTTATGGGGATGGACCAGATGAGTACTTCATTTGAAATTGATACATTTAATTCTTTCTTTGAGCATTTTTGCGTATGTATATTATATTTGTGTTTTATTTATTTTGTACTCCTATTTAAAAGAAAACAGGTGGGCAACAGGTGTTGTGCGATACTTAGTAATGCTTAAAAGTAAAACAAACGCTACTAAATATTATTCATTTTCAAATTGTTTTACTCGGACACATTTAAGATTACAAAACGTTTTTGTTTTTTTAAATAATTTGTATTTTTACCCCAGGTGTAGATTTTTACAGAGTACAATAATACAACAAGCATTTACAATGCAATGGTTTCGCCTTTGGAAAAGTTAGAGCTATTGGCATTGTAAATGACAAAATTTGTATTTATGTGTTGGTTTTGAAAACAGATAAATAAATGGCATTGTCATTTACATTGCCATTAGGTTAATCTCGGCAGCCACTCTGCACTCCCTAGCATTCTGCAGTCACTCTGCACTCCCTAGCACTCCCTAGCAGTCTCTCTGCAGTCCCTAGCACTCCCTAGCACTCACTAGTCACTCTGCATTCTCTAGCACTCCCTAGCACTCCCTAGTCACTCTGCACTCTCTAGCACTCCCTAGTCACTCTGCACTCTCTAGCACTCCCTAGCACTCACTAGTCACTCTGCACTCTCTAGCACTCCCTAGTCACTCTGCACTCTCTAGCACTCCCTAGGCACTCTGCACTCTCTAGCACTCCCTAGGCACTCTCTAGCACTCCATAGCACTGCAGCCAGCCTTCCCGCCCCAGACTGATAGCCACTGAAGCGACGAGGAGGTCCGGGCACTCCCTGGGACGCTCCGTGCCAGGGGCTGAGGGTGGCGATTAGCGAACGTGCATTCCACCGGAAATCTTTGAAATAAATCCAGTTTAAAGAAAACGGAGGGTCGGTGGCAGTCAGAATAGAAATTCTATTAAAAAAATATATAACCTGCAACCCACGGGCTGGTCCAAGCTACGAGGGGAGATACGCAGCAGCGCGCGTCACCCGAAATAAACCCACGCAGAGAATAAAGTATCTAAGAGAAGAACTGGGCAAAAGCAAGACAAGCTGGTTAAATACAGTAAGACTTGTGGCAATCGGAGGTTTGAAGCCTGGCAACAATGTGATGCAGCCTAGATGAACAAGGCTTTGAGGCGCCTTCGGACCCGGGAGAGCAGGTGGGAAGCCGGGCACAGCGCTCGAGCCACATCCGGGGAGCCCGACTGGCAGGTCGGTGCCGGGGCTAAGGGGCGTGTGCACTGCCGCGGAGCCGGTGGGGCGGGCCAGAAGTCACCTTGAGGGTCCGCTCCGATAGAAGACAAGCGAAAGGACACCATGAAAACTTTCAGGGAGCCGAGCCTTCCAGCTGGCAAGACAAGCAATTCATTCCAACCTCCCCTGTCTGTCTCCCTCTCGTGGCCTCCTCCTCTCCCCTTCTTTCTGCCCTCCTCCTTCCTTCTTTCCCTCCCCTGCACTGCCCTGCCGCCCCCTTTCTGCCCTTTCTGAGCTATTGGCATTGTTAATGACAACATTTTTATTTGAGTTGGTTTTGAAAACAGATAAATAAATGGCATTTTGTCATTTACAATGCCAATAGCTTACTCTCGCAGCCTACACAATGGATACGCTCTACGTACATCCTCCAGATGTGTCTGCAATGCATGCCTTCACACCACCCAGTACCACCTTAATACCCAAATCAAAACAGGTGAGCAACACGCCATCCAGAACTCTCTGCAAAGCCTCCTCACACCATCTAAAGCCATGTGCACACCCTCCCCATCACCAGAGGAGGAGTACAGCCCCCCAGAAGCTTGTGTACAGCCCCTCACATCTTCCAGTACCCTGTGCACACCCTCTTACATACCCAACAAGGGATACAGCCTTCAAAACCCCATACGTGCCCAGTTCACAATAGCCAGTGCACTTTGCGCGCACACTAGACCTGGGGTACAGCCCTCATAACCCTTTCATTGACCTACTCCATCTAGTGACCTGCGCACACACACACCAGACGAGGGGCAAAGCCTCAAAAACTCACCATAGGGCACCCTGTGCACACCCTCTCACGCGCCAGATGAGGGATAGACGGTGCTAAATTTGTTAAATAAGTAAGTGCCAGGGCCTTCATCAGGAGGCCACTGCAGCTTGCACCTCCCATTGCCCCTGCCTGCTCTTTCAGTGACAGTACCAACGCAATTACTAACCACCACGCTCTTACAAGTGAGACAATTAGGACTATTCCGGGTCTCCACAACTGTAAGAGTGGCTTGGGTGGCAGGTATTAGTTATTTCTAAGGTCTGCTCTATTGAAATAAGAAACAACGTGTGCTCATCTCTAAATTAGACAATGAGCGCTGCCATGTTGCAGACTGTCAGATGTGCCGGTGTTGATAAATTAAGTGCCCATGTCAAGCACTGGAAACCACTGGATCAAATTAAGCACTGGGTATAGAGCCTCCAGAACCAGCTGCATGTCCTACTCACTCCAACCAGTGCTGTGTGAAACATCCTCTAATACATCAAATAAGTGATACAACCCCAACAACACTTTGCACGCTTCCTCACACCGTCTAGTGCCATGTGCACACCCTCTCACATAGCACACAACAGATGCAACCCTCATAACCCTTTGCACGTCCTACTCACACAGTCAGGTGCCATGTGCGCACCCTCACATATACACACACTAAACAAGGGACAATGCCACAAGTATCCATGCCATCCAATACCTTGTGCATAGCCTTCTCACACACGGGGTCACACACACACACACACACACAAGTGCATCTACCAGACGTCCCTAAAGTAAACATTAAACGTGCCTACTCTGAATGGAGAACATATGACACCTTCCTGCAATGCACCAGCATGTTACACAAGGCGGGCAATGCACTAGTATTGCATTAAATTTGTTTGGGAAAGTAATAGCCAGAGCCATAAGAATACAGCGTGTGAAAACTAACACTGATGTGGGCCGTGAGAGGCGGTGAAAAAAGTTAGAATACAGGATCGATTCCATCTTAAATGGATTGTGTTTGTGGTAATTTTGTGTGAGGGACATAAGACTTAAACCTGAACCAAACAGCAGATTCCCATACATGCAAGTACAGCGATGCAAATGTTTCACAGTGCAGAGGATGCACAGACAGCAGTGACTTGCGAACTGAGACTGGTAACACCACCGCCACCCACACGCTCATCCTACAGCAACAACAGTGAATTGTAAATCTGTAGACTTAGTATACCCAAAAAAAGTGACTTAGTAAAGCGGCCGGAGCTACTAACAAAGAAATGGGTTGTGGACAAAAGGCAAGTATATCCACCAATCAATCTTCTGTTCCATGTTTGAGCAACAGCCTATGTTGTGCAAAATGAAATTGAGAAACCGTGTACTCCAGGAACACAAGCAAGTAACAAATATGGCCAGACCCCACTATTCAATGAACTTTATCAAGCAAACTGATACTTTGCAAATAACAATGTAGAAACATACAGAATGTTGAGATCTTAGTCTCCAGCTCTGCTGTGTCCTGTCACAGAGGCGCATATGGAAGGGGTTAGGTCCAAAGTGGGGAAAGAGAGCTGGTACTAGATGCCCCGGCACCTGACATTCCAGGGATTCCCAGGTATAATTTACACCGCAGCCTCCAGTCTCCAGACTGCAGACTGCAGGAGCTGCACGGAAAGAGAGTACCAGTACCTCAGTGCAATTGAGAGCTGAACCCACTCACCTTACTCTTCACCTCCACGGTGCTGTTACTCTCCAGGAAGCGCAGGTTCTGCGACCTGCTGAAGCTGCGGTTTATGGCCACTGCTGCTTCGGACGCCTTGGCTGCGCTGGCTGGGGATGCAGGTGCCCCTACCGGGCGCGGAAGGCTATATGCAACTGCTTGTATCCGGGGGCTGTGCGCACTCCGGTGGGTAAATTCACTACCTCTCCCTGGACGCTAAGGATACTCTCCCACACCTTGTTCCCGCAGTTGCTCCAGACTCCTGGGATTGCTCACTCCTATAGGTAGGGGAGGGGCCGCCTGCTGCTCTGGGGCAGTTGCCACTTCCTGACTGGGTGCAGCTTGGGCACGGACCTGGAGCGGCCTGCACCCAGGGAGTAGGCCGGACTGAGGTCTCCGATCTGCATGTACCTTTAATGCAGCGCAGCTGGCTTCTAGCGTTCCTCCTTGCAGGCCGCATGCAGGACGCCACACCTGTGCCGGCGACACCGGTGGGGGAATATCAGCAGTGTTTTTTTCTGGGTTTTTTTATTTCCTTTTTTTATGCGTTTTTATATAGCGCGGACTTTACCCG
The DNA here is from genome assembly GCF_964261635.1 of Lissotriton helveticus. Taxonomy (NCBI): domain Eukaryota; kingdom Metazoa; phylum Chordata; class Amphibia; order Caudata; family Salamandridae; genus Lissotriton; species Lissotriton helveticus. The sequence goes on from NC_136059.1 coordinate 1,201,025,233, forward strand.
AAGGTGTCCGAGCGCTTCACAATAGCAACAGTAGTGATACATGAGGAGAAAATTACAAGTGAACAAATTACAAAAGCAAACGTTGACTCCATCTCCTATCCCATCAGTGATCGCCGTGCAAAAGAGATGCAAAGTTTCACGTGTAAAGGCAACACCGCTCTGTTTCAGACCCTGTCGTGGCCTGCCACCTCGCCTCCTCCCACCCAAAAGACACAGGAAGCGGGGAGGCAATATCAAAGACCCGAACTGCCTCGGAGAACCAGTACTGACCGCTGGACCCTCATGGGGCCTCTTCTAGGGAGCCCGCCCGAGCCTGGCACCCACACAATAAGGGAAGCACGAAATCTTGAAAACTGGCACAACATGCCCCTTTCTCGAGTTCCATTGGTCCGAGTGACCCCCCGCCACCAAACGGATCTAACGCACAGAGACGATCATTCTGGGCACACACTGAAGTCTCCTGGAAGTGGAACATCACTCCCTCCATCAAACAACTTAACAGCAGAAATGCTGCATTTTAGGAACATTCTGACCTCCCCAATCCATATATACCCCCCTAAGCCCGGATACAATTCCCCCAACAACAGATCTGTAAATAAGTGACTTGGGTGTCAGACACGTTGCTGCTCCTACCCCCTCCTCTAGGCTCTAAACACACTCTCAGCGCACTGAAGGCGGCCCCAAGCGATGTGCGCCCAGACATCGGTGTGAACTTCTGTGGCTGTCTCAGCTCGTATCTAACACCGAGCACATGATGCGGGGCACTTCTAGTGGAAACACAGGAACTCAGAGACCACAGGCTCTCTCCCCACACTCCATACCCCCCCCTTTACCGGGGGCACCCACTGCCTTTTCTACCCCCAGCCGGGCAGCGGGGACGTCGCCCAGACTCGAGCACAAAGCACAGCCCCGCACAAAAGATGGCAGAAGTTCGGGTCCTACCTTGAGACAGAGTGTCCGAGAGAGTCAAAATCCAGAAGAGCAAGATCAGCATGCTCCCTACTGCGGCCCCCAGGCGGCGGCTGAGTGTCGGGGGGCTTGACAAGGGGGGTGTCCGTTCCTTGGCGTCGCCGTCCTTTCTTCCTCCTCAATGTTCCTCCAGATAAATCATCCCCCACTGAAACGAGCTGCCAGACCGTCCGCCCCCTTGCCTCTCACACACTCTCGCGCACACAAAAAAGTCTTGTGTTAAGAGTCATGAAGTGAACACAGGCAGTGACGGCAGGTGGCTACACTGCTTCAGTCCCACTTGCAGTGCGAATTCGCTGCTCTCACCCTGCCTTGGCGCTTCAAGCCAATGTGCACCGGAACCAGCCAGGACTCTGAGCTGTACTGGGGGGGCGGAAAGGCACAGGGAGGGGGCGGGAGAGGACACGGACGGCCGGAAACGGCCGGAAACATTGCCAGGACAGCGAGGGGGGGCGGAAAGGCACAGGGAGGAGGCGGGAGAGGACACGGACGGCCGGAAACGGCCGGAAACATTGCCAGGACAGCGAGGGGGGGCGGAAAGGCACAGGGAGTGGGCGGGAGAGGACACGGACGGCCGGAAACATTGCCAGGACAGCGAGGGGGGGCGGAAAGGCACAGGGAAGGGGGCGGGAGAGGACACGGACGGCCGGAAACGGCCGGAAACATTGCCAGGACAGCGAGGGGGGGCGGAAAGGCACAGGGAGGGGGCGGGAGAGGACACGGACGGCCGGAAACATTGCCAGGACAGCGAGGGGGGGCGGAAAGGCACAGGGAGGGGGCGGGAGAGGACACGGACGGCCGGAAACGGCCGGAAACATTGCCAGGACAGCGAGGGGGGGCGGAAAGGCACAGGGAGGGGGCGGGAGAGGACACGGACGGCCGGAAACGGCCGGAAACATTGCCAGGACAGCGAGGGGGGGCGGAAAGGCACAGGGAGGGAGCGGGACGGACGGCGGGAGGGGGCGGGAGAGGACAGCGCTTCTGAATTCACTTTCAGTGAAAGGGGAGGGAACGGGAAAAAACGTAACTCCGCCCTGGGAAAAAATCTCCGGAACGCCCCCGAATCTGGTCCAGCCTTGATGGACAGATCCGGCACTCAATGGCTAGCCTCCATTTATGGAGCTAGCCAATGAGAGCCGGGGGACGTTCCAGGAGTCCTTATTGACGACATAGGATTTCACCTGCGCTGAAGAGCTGCGCAGAGCGCAGCCTTCGGCAGGCGAAACCCAAAAAGCAACCTGCCTAGCTCCCATTGCGAATATACAATATTCATAGTTCATAATCCATTTTGCAATAGAAAATCCATCATCCAGACATTTCATACAAAATTATTGCACAAGGAAAAACATGTTTGAGAGGAAAATAGAAACCAGATCAGATGTAAAAAAAAACTCATGAATTATGATAGTATAATAATAGATGAAATAATAGGTGGAAGAACAATTCAATTCCGAAACCGCCAAATTATTTCCAGTTTGGTAAAGTAACCTACTCTTTTAGCATAAATAGATTCTCGGTTAAAGACTCTCTGCATTTTTAAAATCCATTGAGAGATCGCCAGGACCACCTTGGGCGTCCAGTTAGCTAAGATAAGTGATCTGGCAATTCCCCACTACCAGCCCACATCTAAAGCACCTGGGATCCGCGGAGGGGAACATTTTATGGATCCGATCCAGAGTGTAGTAGATCATCCATTTGCTGAACCATGCCATCCTTCTCAGATTGATTGATTTCTGAATCATTTTGTCCACCATAAGCGTGGAAGGGTATACTCAGACATGAGTCCCTTGCTCACTGCTCCATCAGGATTCAAGCAAGCCGGGCCGACGACGCCTGAAATGGCAGAAACCGGTCCCCGGAAGCTTGTCTCCTTTCTGGTGAAGAATTGGCTTGGTAGTTTGGTCTGCCCTGTTCCCATGATGCACTGGGCCAGGGACAGACTAATTTGCATATAGCCAGGTTCTGAGCTGGGATGGGGCAGTGAGCTAAATAACGGTGATGGATCAAGCCCTGATCTTTGGACTGGGTAAGAGTGGTCTGCTTAATTCAGACACTCTGTTCATCATCACCCCCTTTTCTGAATCATCCTTCTCAGATTAGCAGCCCTGACTGTTATACTTCTTATATTATTATAATTCTGCCATAGTTGCAAGTTAAGAGTGCAGCCAGTAGTCAAGTTAATCTTCTCCAGGTGATCCAAGATCGCCTGTCTATTCTCCACTGATTTGAATAATTTAAACCAGTTGCCTATACCTTTGATTTTAGATATAAAATGAACTTTCCCCAGAAGAGCGCCTGGACAATCTTTTTTGAAAGTTTGGCCTGCGCAGAACTGCTTAACATGTGTGTACCTAAATAACAAGGGACTGCTCATATTGGTCCTACTATTACGTATGTTTCCATGAAAGGAGCCCTTCATTCCTGTAGAAATCATGAAGAGTAAAAAACCCCAGTTTTGCTCACTGATCACAATTTTGTGGTGTTCACTGTAGCCCCAATGGAATACATTCCTTTAATTTCATCAGGGGATGGAGCCACAGAATATCATAAATACCCCATATTTCTGATAAAGCAAAGTAATCACCCTTGGTGTCTTATAGCGTGTTTGGGTAAGCAATTAGACTCCCTGGTGCATCTTTATTCACTACTGCCCTTGAAGCTCCAGGCAAAATCTCATCTCTGGTTGTTTCCTCTTGCTCAGGGACGGACCATTCTGAATCACTGGAATCCCCGGGAGCATCTGAGGCTACGTCTCGTGCTCTATTACACCAGATTTTGACAGAATTGCAAAGTATGAAACTTTCTCAGGTGGAAGCACAAAAGAAAATGGAATCGCAGTTAGGTTCCATACACTCATCTCAAAATTGCAGTCCGAACTCGTTAGTCTCCAAATCAAAGTCGACGATGCAGAAAACCGTTCATGAAGATGTAATCTTCGTATTCTAGGAGTCCCTGAGGGTAGCGAGAATGGTCACTTTGTGGTGGAAGTAGTTTCTGATCTTATTTCTAAATGTCTGTCCTGAAATGGCAACTCTGCGAACTGATCTCACTATCACCAGAGCTCATCGGGTTCCGGCAGTGCAGTACCCCAATGCTAAATACCCAAGAACTATTATTGCAAATTTTGGTGACTTTAGAATTAAGGACAAGATTTTGGCACAAGCTATTTAGGACAAAGGATTCAGACATCTGAATGTTACATTAAAACAAATTCAGATATGTCCGCTTTTACGGCACGGAGGAGAAAAAAGTTTAGAGGCATGATTAATTACTTTCAGCAGCTTGGGGCCCTGGCAGGTATAATACAATAATCAAAATTGCCGTGGTTTTACAAAGAACAGGTCCAGATTTTCCACTCTGTGGAAACAGCTCAGGAGGTCTTACAGTCACTACAGCATGCAGGAGATGGGAATAAGGGCTAGTGTGTTTCTTCTTTTTTGCCTCTTTAGATAGTGGTAGCCTCCCTCTTATCCCCTTGGGTGCCACGTCATTGCACCCCAGCATAGGGAAAAGGTGGGGGATAGTTAGGGTCACAAAGGGAGAGGCAGAGGGGCTTCACACGTGTGGGGGATGGCACCCTAGGATCCCTCGACGGGCAGGGTTCCAAGGTCAAAGGACCCCACGGGTTGGTTGGGGTGAGTGTTTCACAAATGGGTTGGGAGGGGAGGGTGGCAGGGGCACAGGTTGGGGAATAATGTGTAGCACATGTTCAGTTAGTTTAAAGACCTATGCAAGTTACGTCTTTTTTTTCTGTGATCAGATAGTGTTTATTGTGGAAAAAAAATGGTCAGTAAAATGCTGCAGGTAGTGTCTTGCAATGTAAATGGTTTCAATAATAGACTTAAGAGACGATCTATGATGGCTTGGTTTAGATCTTTTCAAGCTGATGTTGTATTTTTACAAGAGACTCATTCTAAGGAGGGTGCTCCTGTAGATAAAGCCCCTGTCTTTATTCAACACGTATTTTATGCCTCCTCTGGTGCAGCTGTTACAGGGGTTGCTATCTTTGTAGCTAAGAAACTTCAATGCGAGATCTTGATGGTCCATAAAGATCATAGTGCCAGGTGGCTTTGGGTTCAGATGAAGATGTCAGACCAACTTTTTAGGTTTCGCCTCTCGATCCGCTGCGCAGCAGCGTTCATGCAGGGCGAAAACTTTTGTTTACTAGTATGGACAAAAGTCCCACCTCTCTGTTCCATTGGCTAGCTCCATAAATGGAGGCTAGCCATTGGAAGAGAAAGGCGTCCGTCGTTCTGCGAGGCGATTCGTGGGCGTTTCTGTCGAATTTTTCTCATCCCGCCCCTTTGTGACGTCATTCCGGCGGTGGGCAGTTATTATTATTTTTTTTTTATCGGCATGTTGGTTTAATTTCCAACGTGTGCCTTGCAGGGGTGGGCTGCGCGATTAGAGTTGCTAGCAGGTATCCCGTTCCCACCCCCCTCCCGCTGTCCGTGTGCCGTCCCCGCCCCCCCTCCCGCTGTCCGTGTGCCTGTCCCCCCTCCCGCTGTCCGTGTGCCCGTTAACCTGCCCCCTCGCGCTCTCCGTGTGCCCGTCCCCCCTCCCGCTGTCCGTGTGCCTGTCCCCCGTCCCGCTGTCCGTGTGCCCGGATAAGACTCTGCGGCGGGGGGGCCGGCCTGCCCTCAAGTGTTCGTGCATTTTTCTTGACTGGTTTGTGTAGCGGCGCGACCTGGAGCCCATGCCAAGTCCTGTTGCACACAGGAAGCAGGAAGTGAGACTCGAGCCAGAAGTGGCAGGCGGGGACATGGAGGTGACTTCACGTGTGCTGCCTGCTGCAGTGTGTCTCTCGGCGATCACCATGTCGTCCCCGACCGGCCCGTCCACCGCACCAACGATGGCCATCTACCAGCCTGAACCAAGCCTTGGGGCTACTCCCAACATCATGCCGAGGAGATGAGGGGACTAGGTACGCGCCTCACCAACTCGGAAGGAGCTTGTTTCTAGCCAGGCATGTGTGCCCTCGATCACCCAGCATCTCTGGACATGAACCCTCACCCACTTTATTATCGTGAACTCGGTGGGAGAGGAGTTCGGGGTGGGGTGCCCCTAAAAGCATCAGAGAGCAGTGATCTTTAAGTCCTGGGCAGCAGAAAAACCCGCCCGACTGCGTCCCTGGAAACTCATTAACCCTCTCTGCGCCGGAGCGCAAAGGAAACCGGTGGAACAAGTGTGACCAGAGGCGGGTATAAGAACACTCCCTCGTCAGACCGTGCCCGAGCCTCGCTGTGGGTGCCAGCAGCGAGGAGAACCGTGCCACTCTCTGGGCACTGCAGGAAGGTGGCAGCACCCCCAGCCCACCCCACAGTGTGCCAGGACAGAGAGCTGCCAGCAGAGCCAGGGGACAGCAGGTAGGTGGGCAGCACCCCCTGGGCCGTTACCCTCACCTCGCCCTCTGTTGTGTCCCCGGGGAGGGGCACGCACCACCTGCTCCACTCTCAGGAGTACAGCAGGTACATGGGCATGCAGCCCCCCCCCAGTGTGCCAGCAGAGGGAGCAGGCACGTGGTCTCTGCCACCTGAGGGCAGTGGGACATAGAGCTAGTAGGACAAGAAAGCGACCTGTGTGATCCTCGGCGGAAACCCAGCACCCTTCGACACCTCAACACTGGAGCTCTCGTCCTCCTCTTCTCACCTATTATTTCTCTTTTGTTAGTTTCTCTTTTGTAATTCCCCTTTCCCTCCACCCTCAGCCCTCACCGTCTTATCCTGCATACTCATTTGTTACACTTTTTCTTTCGTGGTTTATTCGCTCTTTTTTATGCTCTCTCCTTTGTTACTCCCTCTTGTTTCTCCATCTTTCCATCTCTATCAGCCGTAGTCCTCCCTCTCTTTTGCTTCTCTCTTCCTTTCACAAGCACTTGCTCCCCACCATTTTCTCTCCTATTTTGTTTTATACTATATCTTCCCTCATGCTGCTACCACGTGCCACTTAAACCTCCTTGCTTGAGACCAACGCATGTTTTTGTATAAATTTCGTCTGTCTTTTCCACTCCCCTCTCTTTACCCCTGTCACACCCACTTCCTGAACACCTTTCTTTGACTTTTATCCTGTCGGATGGCGCCATGAAGCAATATTTACGCGTCACGCAGCGCCTTACAAACTAATATAAATAATTACTTTTACTTCCCTCTATCTGTGCTGTCTATTCTGCTGTATGTCTATCTATAGGTGACTGCCTCCGTACACTCTCCAAAACACCCATTGGATGACAAGAAAGAGGAACGAGGCGCAGGACGAGAACTTGATTTGCCTAGGGTCACACATTGTAGGTCACGTAGGACAGCTGGGATTCACACCACGATCTCCTGGGTTTTAGCCTCCCAATACTCCACCTCTCCTCTGCTTAACTCTCTTCGTGTCTATTCTCTATCCTTCCTTATATCTGCCTTTCTCGTGTCGGTCTGTATATGGGTGTCTCACCGTATGTCTTTCTATTTTTCGCTTAGTCAATCTCTCTCTCTCTCTGTCATGACATACGTGATATGTGTATCCTTCTGCCCATCAATCCCTCTATTCCTGTACCGATCTCTCTCTTTCCAGCTCCGTCTCTGCCCGCCTTTCCCTCCCTCCAACTCTTTGCTTATCTTTCTAACTTTGCATGTCTGTCTATATTCCTACCTTCTCTCGAGCCATATCTTATCTTTCCAACTTTGCATGTCTGTCTATATTCCTGCATTCTCTCGAGCCATATCTTATCTTTCTAACTTTGCATGTCTGTCTATATTCCTGACTTCTCTCGAGCTATATACCTGTGTGCCTGTCACACTCCGGCTCTATTCGTGTCTGCCTGTCTTTCCGCTTTTTAGGTTTCGCCTCGCGATCCGCTGCGCATTATTTTTAGCTTCCTGTAATTTTGCCTTTTAATATGAGGTTACAGGAGGGAGCACTAGCTTCTTGGAGTTTCTTGTTGCTCAAATGGCTGTAATTTCTGATATTTTGAAGTTTCCCGCGTCCTCATTGCATGATTTTTGTTCGTGAGAAAGTGTCACTCATAGTCGCTGAAATGTCACTCATAAATTCGCTGAAATTATGAAAATGTCACACATGGCAATCTGAAACCTTGGCAGCTATGCGTCCCCCCACCCGCTGTCCGTGTCATTATTTTTAGCTTCCTGTAATTTTGCCATTTAATATGAGGTTACAGGAGGGAGCATTAGCTTCTTGGAGTTTCTTGTTGCTCAAATGGCTGTAATTTCTGATATTTTGAAGTTTCCCTCGTCTTCATTGCATGATTTTTGTTCGTGAGTAATTGCTGTCTGCTGAGCTTGTCCGTAGGGTACAATAGGTCTCACATTTGCGAGAGATTAAGCTAATGGCAATGTAAATGACAATGCTATTTATTTGTCTGTTTTCAAAACCAACACATAAATACAAATTTTGTCATTTAAAATGCCAATAGCTCTAACTTTTCCAAAGGCGAAACCATTGCATTGTAAATGCTTGTTAACTTTGCGAGCTACTATGCCCCTATTGAGGACTCTCCAGTATTCCTACAGTCCCTGTATGATTTTGCAACAACTTCATCTGGGTATCTTGTACTAGGGGGTGATTTTTACTTGTTGATTAACCCAGCCATAGATTGCTCTCGGGCCAATAAGAAACAAACTAAACCCAAATACAGAAAGGTGTTCCAAGATCTTATAAGGGATTTTTCATTAGTAGGCTGTTGGAGGGACCAATATCCAGACAAAAGGCAATATACTTACTATTCAGGTAGATTCCATTCCTCTTCGAGGATAGACTTTATTTTAATCTCACATACTCTTTTAAAGACTGAGTCTGCGATTTGTGAAAATCCTTTTTCAGATCACGCTCTGATCATTGTGAAGTTTGAAATTAAGACTCAAACGAAAATCAGGCCCAGATGGATATTCGATGACTCATTGCTTATTGATGAACAATGGGTGGCGCTTATGCGAGTGGCACTAGAGGAATTTTTAAAATTAAATATCAACACCGCTTCCACATTTTCTGTCTGGAATGCTTTAAAAACCTTTTTTCGAGGTTAGGTGATTGCATTTTTGGCCTTTAAAAGAAAAAAAGAGACCTCCCTAAGATCTAAGCTTGAGAAAGAGCTTAGCCATATTACCGCAGAATATCTTGCTATGCCAACTCCTGAAAGGAAAGCTAAACTCGCTGGTGCCAATTCCAATTTACATGATTTTTTTTGTATCCAAAGAAATTCTACACCATGACTCGGTTCTACAGAAAAGATGTGAGGAAAGGGAGCACATAGGTACATTTCTGGCTTGGTCTGCAAAAAAGAGATCAAATTCAAACCACGTTAAAACATTTTTGGATCCAACCACTCTGAGCTCTACGTCACTCACCAAGGAGATCCCAGAGGTTTTTCTCAATCACTACAAAGACCTCCATACTGAGACACATAATACTAGTCCGGAGGTCGCTCTAGATTGGCTCAATAAGATAAATATCCCTACTCTGTCATATGAGGCACAAGAGCTTCTGCGATCAGATATTTTCCTCGACGAAGTTACCCAGGCTATCAATCTTTCTCTGACTGCTAAGGCCTGTGGGCCAGACGGAATTCCATCAGAGATTTATAAGATCTTCTCCTCTCAACTTGCTGTATTTTTAAGTACACTATTCAACTGGTTTCTTGGATGGGACACAGTTCCAGAAAATTTCACTCAGGCTGCAGTAATAAGCTTTGCTAAAAAAGGGAAACCAGAAGATGAGGTCAACTCGTATAGGCCTATCAGTCTATTAAACAAACAGACTTGCGCAGGTTGTCCCTACACCGATCCATAATGATCAGAATGGCTTTCTCAAAAACAGACTATTGGCTTCCAACACTCATTATTTGGTACAGGAGATTGATTATTTTTCTATTAGCAATCTAAGGCGGCTGTAACAATGCTCGACGCTGAAAAAGCATTTGACAGAGTACAATGGCAGGTTTTATTTAGAATCTTTAAAAAATTTGCGATTCCAAGTAAATTCTGCTATGCGGTGAAAAATCTGTACCTTAATGCGAAAGCCTCCATAATCGTCAATGGAGATATTATAGGTACAATTTCTATCAGCTGGAGGACACGCCAAGGATGTCCGCTTTCTCCGGTCTTATTTTCTGTTAATTGAGCCTCTGGCATGTGCTATTCGTCAGGATGACACTATAACCGCTCTCTTGCCGGGTTCAGCCAAACTCAAACTCTTAGCCGATGACATGCTGCTGTATCTAGCAACAGATAGACAATTTAACAAGAGCCTTGGATAAAATTGGGGAGTTTACTAATATTGGAGGATACAAAATCAATCATTCTAAAGCAGAGGTGCTTCTCTTTAACAGCACTGCTGATATTTTGCCCCTCGCAATGCGGGAACATTATATTGCAGCCAAGCCAATAAGATATCTTGGGATTTTTGTGACCACCGGAATGGAAGATTTATACCCATTAAACGTTATCTCCACTTTTAACAAAAGAAAAAATCTGCTTAAACAATGGGAAAATCTCCCCATTTCAATTATGGGGCGTGTCCCCCCTATTAAAATGAATATTCTTCCACAATTATTTTTCTTTTTTCTAATTTAATGATTACCTTTCCAAAATCTTTTCTTGACTCCGTTCAGTCTGAATTTCAATGTTTTATCTGGTCTGCACAAAAACCGAGAATAATATTACAGATTCCTCAATTAGAAGTAGTGGACAAGGGCTTAGCTTTACCAGATGTACGGCTATATTATTATGCCTCAATTTTTATATGCCGTAATTACAACAACACAGAGGAGCTGATAGATGCCAATTTCTTTCTTATATTTATGCTTAAGGAATCAGAGATCGGCATTGTGCCCTTTTTATGCTTATACAAAACGTTCTTGTTTTTGCATGTTTCGGTGTATCCTGCTCACGTCCTGTATTTTACACACACACGCATTTAGTAATCTATGTATCTCTTATCTTCTATAGACAGTAATTCTGTTTCAGTCATCATGGGTTTACATTGTCGCATTTTCTTAGATCAGTAAATGGATGAAGTATATTGAATCAGACAATTTTTACTGCGATGAATTGTCCCTCCTACTGTTTTATTTCCACACATGGTATGGCCTTTCCCTAGTGTACGTGGATATTATTTATATATACAGTTTTTTTTTTATAGGTCAGCTTCTTTCAATATGCAGGGAAATCCAAGATCTTTTCTTGCCACTCCAGTCAGCGCAGATCCGAAGATAACTATATAGGCCCAGTAATTTATTGAATGCCTTTTTATGATGTTTTGTTGAGGTTTTTTGAGACTTGTCTACCCGTATGGCAGGAATGTCTACTAAGAAGGCTGGTTTTCAGCACTGCGGTGCCTCTCACCGGCAAATGTTGGTGACAGACCTGCACCTCGTTTGCCACTGGTATCTTAAACGATACCACAGCGCCAAGACATGCATTAATTGTCACGCCATGCACTCCAAGTCCTTGAGGAAGCGATCCCTCATGCTGCTTGCCGCTCATTGTGCTACACCGCAACAGTCTCAATCCCAGGTGAGCGCAAGGTCCCAGGATGAGTCATGGAGCCATTGACCTTCGTTGCTGTCCAAGTCGTCTCACTCTGGTAAGTCCCACAAAAAGAGTAAGAAGTTGAAGAGGTCTACTACTTACCCCCGCTATTCAAAGTCATCTGATGAGACGAGGGTGCGTCATCACTTTAGGCCTGGCTCCGTGGTTGAGCCTGTGCCTGGACCGTCTCTGCACTTCCCTGAGTTTCTGGGAATCCGAGCAACCCCTGTTTAACTCCGACAAATTTGAGGTAGTGCACCTCCTATTTGAGCTGACTATGCCCCGCTGGAGCACCTTCAGGCTGTTTGGGTTTAGAAGAGGCCCCTACTGGTTCCCCACCGGTGGGTCCACCCCCAGCGCCAGGCAGGCCCCTTGGATCCACGGATAGATCTGGACTGGGAAAGGTCGAGGTATTAGACTAGCGTCAGTCCAGTTGTTGATGCTCCCAGCGCCCTCCGTCTGCACCAGCTGCATTCTCATCCCCAACTCCATAATGGAGTCGAATGGGCGTCGTCCGACTCTGTCCCTGACTTGAGCTGTTCCCTCCAGGCCAAAACTGGAGCCCTACTCTTATGGGCTAGGACTTAGGGAAGATGGGGAGGGGCCACTGACTCTGAAAAATACCAACCCTTAGATCCTAATATGGACTGGTGTCCAGATGTGGCAGATGCCAGTGAACTGGCTTGGTCTCTCCGCCTACCGTGGCTATGGAGGAGGGAGCCTGATTTACAATGGTGGTGAGACAGGCATCTGAGGTCCTGGACCTTCAGCTGCTCACTGTGGCAATCAAGACGAACTGCTTGACATAGGTGCTTCAGCCATGAGCTACCCCATTAGAACTACATCTCACATTTAATGAAGTCCTTACCGATGTCCTGCTCTCGGCTTGGTGCACGCCATGCAAAGGGTCTTCTGTGAACAGGACAATTGCCTACTGCCATTGCCCACACCAGAGGGCCCCTCTTTCCTCACCCCGCCCCAGAGAGCTTGGTGTCCAAGCCTCCACTAGCTGAGTAAATCCTGGCACATTCCTTACCACCCCACCGGATAGGGAATCCAAAAGGCTGAACACCTTAGGTAAAAAAATATTTTCTTCTGCCAGTCTGGCACTGTGGTCTGTGAACACCGCCTGCCTTTTGGGCTGTTTACTCCCATTCCCTTTGGGATTCAATTGCGCAATGGCTGCCCATGGTCCCAAAGTAGGCCTGAGCCATAGTCTCCCAAGTCATAACTGATGGGAAAGACGCAGCTAAGTTCAGAATTGGATGTGGGCTGGACACGACTGACTCGCATAGTCAGATTGGTTTCTTTGTGTGTGGCCTTATGGCGCTATGCCTGGCTGATAAGTGACTATTCAGAGGATGTCCAAACCTTGCTTATGGACATGACCTTTGACTCCCATCTTTTCGGAGACAGGGCAGACTCGGTGCTGGAGCACTCCAAGGACAGCAGGGCTACGACCAGGACCATGAGCCTTTCCATAATCCCAGTCAGCCAATTTATGCTTTATGCTCCTTTCATGGCCACGAAGGGATCCGGCCAAACCCTTACCTGCCCAGCCACTACAGTGTGCAAGCTCCCCAGCCTCTGCGTCACCCCAGTCGGTCGGGCAGCCTGAGGTCAGGCCAATCCACCATCCCCTGGGCAGCCGCCGTCTCCAAGCCTCTTAAGTTTGTCCTCCAACCATCAAGGGCAACCTGTGCGAGGCAGGATATGCCATCATCTGCACCATTTGAGGTCAATAACGTCAGACCTCTGTGTTCTCCAGATTGTTCGAAGGGGCTTCTCCCTCCCCTTCATGACTACCCCTCCACCCATGCCATACACTTGCGACAGACTGATGGAGTACCAGCTCTCATTACTCTGCCAGGAATTGGCGGTTCTCTTGACCAAGTGGCCAGATGTAGGTTGTAGTTGTTCTTCACGCTACTTTTGGTTCCCAAGAACAATGAAGGCCTTTATCCTTTCCTAGACCTGCCCCGTCTCAATGTCTTCCTGAAAATGGAGAAATTCAAAATGCTCATGCTCGCGTAAGTTCATTATGCCCTTGACCCGGGTGACTGGATGGTAGTGTTGGACTTGCAGGACGCATACTTCCACATTCCTGTCCTGCCTACCTACAGGCGTTACATGCGGTTCACGGTGGGCCGCGAGTACTTTCATTTTGCTGTGTGCCCTTTTGGCCTTACCAGCTCCTCTCGTGTGTTCACTAAGGTGATGGTTTAAGCTCCTCTGCGGAGATCAGGGGTGCCAGTCTTCCCTATTTCGACGACTGACTGTTGAAGGCGGACCCTTACCAGGTTGTTGTCTCCCACCACCAGACTACGGTGGACACCCTGCACTCGCTGGGATTGACCATCAACGTGCCTAAGTCACACCTGACTCTCACACGCTCCCTTTTTTATCTGAGCTGTTCTTGACATGAAGCAGTTTTGGGCTTATCCTCCCGAACCGCGAGCCCAGGATATTGAGTCTATAATAGGGATGTTTCAGCATGTGTCCTGGGTTTTGGTGAAACTGACTCTGAGGCTGCAGGGCCTCATGGCCTCCAACATCCTGCTTGTGACGCATGCCCGCTGGTATATGCAGGTTGTCCAGTGGACCTGAAGTCAAGTGGTGCAGCATCTTGAGAAATCTCTCCGACGTGGTCCAGATCTCGGAGGTTACTACACAAGATCTACAGTGGTAGTTAACGAACTGCGATTGGGTCAGCGGTAGACTACCCAGATACGTTACTCCTGGGATGGGGGGGGGGCATCTGAGAGAGATGGAGGTCAGACGTCTCTGGTTCCGGTAGAACCCAGATTCCACATCAATCTATTGGAGCTTCGAGTGATCCTGCGGCTTTTGAAAGCCTTTCTACCCTCCATCAAGAGAAGGCTAGTGCAGGTGTTCACGGCCAACACCACCGCCGTGTGGTACTTCCACAAGCAGGGCTGGGTGAGGTCATGGGCCCTTGGTCAAGAGGTCCCTCCCCTCTCGACATGGCTGGAACAGCAGGGCATATCCCTGGTGGTTCAACAACTGATGGGCTCTCTGAACGCCAGGGCGGACAAACTCAGCCAAAGACATCTAGTGGACCAGGAATCGTGTCTCCATCTGGAGGTCATGCAAAGTCTCTTTCAGCACTGGGGAGAGCTTTGGTTAGATCTGTTCGCCACCTCTGAGAACGCACAGTATCAGTGGTTTTACGTGCTGGAGTTTCCAAGGCTGCTCTTGCTCGGAGATACTTTTCATCTCAAGTGAAGCTCAGGCCTCCTGTATGCTTCTCCACCCATACCACTTCTGCCCAGGCATCCCTCCATTAAGACGGTATACATATGCTGTTGGGGCAAGTTTGTGGCATGGTATGCAGAAAACAGGTTGGCCATGCCCGAAGGGTCAGTGAGCTCCAGGCATTGTCATCTAAGCCTCCGTACCTTAACATCTTTCCAGACAAGCTGGTCCTGCGCACCAGAGCTTCCATCCTTTTGAAGGTGGTCACTCCCTTTCATATGGACCAGTCTATCGCCCTGCCTACCTTTTTCGCTCTGCTGCATCACTCTAAGGAAGTGGAGCAACTCCATCGACTGGACCTAAAAAGAGCACCGTCTGTCTACCTTGCACAAAAGAGTTCTGGGTGGATGACCAACTCTTCATGGGGTATGTCTGAGCAAAGAAATGGAAGGCCATGCAGAAATGGATCATCTCACAATGGATCATGCTCTGCATTAAGATCTGCTACACATTGGCCATGAAGCCAATCCCAGAGCATTTGCCCGCTCATTCCACCAGACCAGAGTTTGCGACCACTGCGTTAACATGAAGAGTCTCGGTCCTGGATATCTGTCAAGCAGCAACGTGGGCTTCTCTGCAGATGTTCACAAAGTACTACTGCCTGGACAATACAGTCTGTTGGGACAGCGACTTGCCTGTTTGGTCCTGCTGGACTTTTTTCATCTGAAATAGTTTTGCAGACCTCCCCTCCGGGGAGGTATTGCTTGGGTGTTTATTATAAGATAAGGAATCTGTGGCTAGAAGACTCTATCAGATGAACATGTTACTCTCCTTCAGTAATGCCCTATCTGGTAGAGACTATGTGTAGCTGCAGATTCATTACTGACTCACCCATCCTACCTGCTCTGCAAACAGATTTCTAGGGAAGGGGCTGTTCTCCTTTAAGAACTCTAGTTTTCCACACTAGTGGTCAGTGTTCTTCGTGGCTCCACGCTCATGGCAAGTCACGAAACGGACATTGGTGTGCTGGGCTGGCGCCTACATAGGCACTGCGCACAACACTTCCCGCGCAGACTATGCCACGCAGAGCCGAATGAAGCCACCTACTGGCATGAAGGGGAACTGCTCATGGTAAATTTCCGGATCAAAAAGGTAAGGAATCTGTGGCTAAATTGAGTCTCTACCAGATAAAGCATTACCAAAGTTAAGTAACTTGTTCAGTTGTTTTCTCTTTTTTAAGTTTATTAAACTTTTTACAAGATTACAATCTGTATAATAGAACCATCAGTTGAAGCAACATACAGTAGGTTACGTTGTAAAATAGACTAACAGTAAGCAAGCAGGCAATACGGTGCACAACCATTCCTTGTGCGGAAAGAAAAGGGAAGGGAACAGGTACTAACTTGCAATGAAAGGTCCAACAGCCTAACACAGTATAGTTATTCTTCATATTAACATCAACACCATAATTATATAATCGTATCCCAACATCCTGATGACATTATTTATAATATAGCTGTTATAGTGGTATTCATTAGATTTGTCTAGTGTGGGGTCCAAATATTCTTGGGCCTGTGGGCCAGCAGAATTGTAGAATGTGTCTTGCTGGTCATTACAATAAATCAAGCCTGACAACCATGCTGTTAACGTAGGGGACCAGTTTTTCCCCCGTACATGCCACCCTCCTCTTGAAACTGAAAGCCCATTGATGCAAGCCGCCTGATTTCTTGTGGAATATTCATTGTGCACTCCAACAGCGCCAACATGGGTGATGGCTAGATATCCACCTCAGTCATCAGGGAGTCTGTGTGAATACATTTTGCCAGTAACTATTAACTTGTGGGCAGTCCCAAGCAATGAGGAAGAAGTCTGCTTCGGAAGAGCGGCATTTCGTGCAACAGGAGTTTACTGTAGTGCCTTGTTTCATTAACATTGGTTGTTCAACGCTGTAACACAGGCATTTACCATGCATACATTTACCGCACATCTGCCTTTACCAAGCACACCGTGTATCACACATGCAAGTATAAATAAGGTAAGTGGAATATATATATATATATATATATATATATATATATATATATATATATATATATATATATATATCTCAACAATCAAGAATAAGTGCGCTCTCAGGACACAAGGGAACCGGGACAAAACAGCTTGTGAAGCTGTTTTGTCCTGCTTCCCTTGTGTCCTGAGAGCGCACTTATTCTGGATTGTTGTTGGACATTTTTTGAAAGTATGCTCTGCCGGCGTGTGTGCCACCTCTCACGGGTCTCAGTGGTACCAGAAGGAGCTGCTGTTTGAAAGAATAAATATATATTTTTTTAGGGGTGGGGGGCAGACCCCCTAAACATCCCATTAAAAAAAAAAAAAAAAGTTATTTTTATTGAGGGGGAAAGATCATGCAAACCCCTCTCTTTTTATTAATGAACCTTACCACGCTATGCCCCTACCCACCCAAGAACCCTAAAATACACTACCACCCTGGGCCCCAACCCACCCCTAAAATCCAAAAATGCCCTTACCATCAATACCCTTAAACCACCTTTACCACCATAAACTCTTGCCCACCCCATAAACCTCAAAACACCCCCGCAATCCAATTCCCTTACCCACCTCTAAACCCTAAAAACACCCTTACAACCAATATCCTTAGTCACCCCTAAAAATACCCTTACCACCCAATACCCTTACCATGCCCTACAAATATCCTTACCTACCTGTGCCCACCTCTGAATGTGCGTATATATATTCGTGTGTGTATGTATATGTATGTGTATGTGTGTGTGTGTATATATATATATATATATATGTTCATGTATGTGTGTGTGTATAAATACACACATATATATACTTTCCTTAAATAGACTTAGCATGCATGGGGATGGTGTGCTTGGTAAAAAAAAAAAAAATGTCTTCTTCATAAATGTGTGCCTGGTAATTGCTGTGTTGTAAAGGCTGTTTCTGTAGTAGGGGATCTCTGTGTATAGTCATAATCTAGTGAATAGTCCCGCCCATGTGCGTGGACCCCGGAGCAATCAAAAATAATCTCTTAAATTGTCAAAACATGCAGAACTGCACAGACACTTAAGAGAGAATTTAAAGACCGATAATGCAGCCTATATCCACAGGCTACACTGTCCAGTACTTCAACTAGAAATTCCACAAAGAAAACCACAAACAGCACAGCCTGTCCAGATTTCTCCACAGAGAAAAACCTTGCCTTTACCAGCAAAACCCTCTGGAATGATAGAGAGGAAGAAGTGGACAGACAAGCCCCATAGGCTGCCATTATGTGGCACAGAACAGGATACTGTGCCTTTAAGAGAACTTTCCAGAACTCTCACAGTATCCCAGAATGCACTGCAGATCCCTTTTACTTTCAGTTCTTTTTTCCGGCTCCTGCTAGCAGGACCCTGGAGCATTGAGCGCTCCCTTTCTAAGGGTTTATTTAGTGATTTTTGCACTTTTTCAAGTGTTTGAGTGTATTTCATTTGAAGTACTTGTTGCTCTCTTCCTTGTGTGTGTTTCTGGGCACCCTTTTATTTTCAAAATGCCTGCTTTGTTTGACAAATGCCCAGAGTGTTCGAGGAAATAGGCCAGGTCTGACCCACACGAGGTGTGCATCATCTGCCTTCCCTCATCTCATGTCCCGAGGAGTGTGACATTTGCCAGGGCTTCTCCAGCAGGACCCTGAGAGATAGGATGAAGATCAGGCTCCAAGGCCTGGAAGACAGAAGACTGAAGGCACAAGGTGGGTCTGGGCAGACTTCCTATGCCCATGCTAAGGCCTCTGGGGGGCTCCCCAGGGGCAGGAAGGCCAGCAAACGTCCCCATTCTCCGTCAGCATCGATTGCACTGACGACGGCGTTGAGAGGGATGACTGCAGTCTGTTCCCCGTCTCCCCAGGGCTCTGGGTCGAAGTGGCGTCGACGCTCGGCGTCGAGGGAACTGAATAGACCGCCGTCGACGAGTTATCGACGTAGAGAGGTGGCCCGGCGTCAGCGCTCACCATCGTTGCGACTTCGCCGTCGGCGAAGAAGAGGAGGTCGGCGTTGAGGGGATCCTTGACGTCGAGGATGACGTCGAAGTCTCGCAGGCGGTCGGCGTCGAGGCGAAGGCGTTCGCCGTCGAGGAGGAGGCGCTCACCGTCGAGGAGGAGGCGCTCGCCGTCGAGGGGCCTACGGTCGCCGGCGGGACGATGTTCTTCGACGCCAGAGAGGCGCAGAAAGAGTTCTGGCGCCAGGAGTCATTCTAGTCGGCGGCATGTGCCGATAGGGGATTCTCCATCGCCTCAGCCTAGGAAGGAAGGAAAGTCACCGGGCTCGGTGTACTCTGCGGTGTATACACCTCCTAAGCCGAGGTCGACTCCACCTCTGCCTTCCTTGCCCAAGGAGCCTCCGCCGCGGACTCCCACCCCGCCGCCGCTCCCTCCTCAGCCTCAGCCTCATCCTCACCCTGTTCCTCGTCTCCCAGCTGGTGGACCGCCTCCGGTTCCTCCGAGGACAGCTTCACTGCCACAATATCCGACACCTCCTAAGGGGACCCCTCGGCCGAGGCCCCAGTCAGGCCGAAGTCACCTACTCCTGTGAGGCCTGTGGAGCGTCCGAAGCCGATGAGATCGCACTCTCGCTCCGGTCGGAGGGGTAGATCGCGGAGTCGTCACAGGTCGTCGACGAGATCAAGACGACGCCACAGGAGGCGCAGATCACGGTCCCTCACGGACTCTTCTGGGACCAGGGACTACTCACCGACTCTGTTGGAATCCCCTGGGACGAGGGTGTCGCCCGTAGACGACATCGTCGGGTTCCAAGATGTTCTGCTGAGGGGGGCAGCGAAGTTGGGCAACACGGTGTCTGTGCTTACGCCCACGACATCCGTGATTTTCGAGACGCTCCATAAAAAGCATCTGTCTCGACCATTGCTGCCTCTAGTACCAGGATTGGTAGAGCCCGCAGAGGAGTTGTTTCTCACTCCCGCGGTGACGAAGGCTGCTCCCTCCAGACTCCTTAAGAAGTACCGGGCCCCGGATTCTGACCCGGTATTCCTTCGGATGGATCCGACACCGGACTCTGTCATAGTGACGGCGGCTAGGAAGCAGCATGCCACCACCCCGTCTTCCACGGTCCCTCCTGATAAGGAGAGCCGCTGGATGGACTCGGCAGGCAGAAAGGTCTGTGGGACGGCATCTACTGCAATGAAGGCAGCTAGTGCCACGGCTTTGCTAGGACGGTACCTCCAGTCCCTCCAGAAATTCGCCGAGCTCCTTCCTCGAGAGAAGAAAGAGGAGTTTCAAGAGATTCTGAAGGAGGGGATGCTGGTGTCTAAACAACTCATCATCACGGCGGCTGATGTGTCTCTTCTGGCGGCACATGGATACTGCCATGGTGTCAACCAGCGACGCCACGCTTGGCTTCGCCTTACATCGCTCAAGCCAGAGGCTCAGCAGCAGGTGGCCAATCTGCCTTTCTCGGGGGAAACCATGTTTGGTAAGCATGCGGATGACGAGATGGCCCGCATGAAGGCGGATGCCGAGACCCTGACGGCTGTTGGGTTGGAGAAGCCCAAGGAGAAGATGACCTACCGCCCATTCCAGAGACGGTTTGGGGCGCAGGGCAGAGGGCGTGGGCAGGCGTCTGGACAGCAGCAACAATAGCAGCAGCAGTTCCGAAGGCCCTTCCAGAAGCGCCAGAAGGGCAGAGGCGGCCAGCAGTCCGCCGCAGCGATCAAAGGCCTGGCTGGGTCTCGGCCCTGAGCGGTTACTTCCCCTACATCCGTTACCCGCTCCGGTGGGGGGGAAGTGTTCAATTTTTTCTGGCAGAGTGGGGAAAAATTACTCCGGACAAGTGGGTGCTGAATATTGTTTGCAATGGATGCAGTCTTCGGTTCACCAGCCCGCCTCCAGCAATTCCTCCTGGCAGCTTGCAGTTTCAGCTGCGCGAGCTCCAGGCGGAGGCCGATATCCTGTTAAGGAAAAGGGCGATAGAAGACGTACCTCTGTCTCAAAGGGGAAGAGGTCTGTACTCCCGGTTCTTTCTGGTTCGCAAGATGGACAAGAACGAGTTCAGGCCCATTCTGGATTTGCGACAAGCAAACAAGTGGATTCGCAGAGAGAAATTTCGCATGCTGTTGTTGCATCAGATTTATCCTCAGCTGCAACAGGGAGACTGGCTCTGTGCTATAGATCTACAGGATGCGTACTTCCATGTGCCCATTGCACACAAACACCGGAGGTTCCTGCGATTCCAAGTCGGCGCCAATCATTATCAGTACACAGTGCTGCCTTTCGGGCTGAAATCTGCGCCCAGAACATTCTCGAAGTGCATGGCAGTGGTAGCCGCACACCTGAGGAAGAACAAGGTGTTTGTCTATCCGTACCTGGACGATTGGTTGATCAAGGCCTCCTCCTTCTCGGAAGCTCAAGCGCACTTCCAGAAGACGTGTGTTCTCTTGAACAAGTTGGGGTTGCACATCAACATGTCCAAGTCTGTCCTGACTCCGGTCCAGTGCATATAGTACTTGGGAGCCTCCATCAATACGCTGTCAGCAAGGGTGTCTCCTTCGGAGGAGAAACGATTATCACTCCTTCGGAAGGCTCAGGCTCTTATGACTGCTCCATCTACAACAGTGAGGACGGTGTCTTCTCTCCTGGGGTCAATGGCCTCTTGTATCTTCCTCACGCCACACGCACGGCTGCACATGAGACCATTGCAGGAGTGCTTGGAGGATCAGTGGGATCAGAGGAAAGGGTCTTGGGACGACAAGATACGAGTGTCTCTGCATGCTCTTCAGTCTCTGAAGTGGTGGTGTTCAGCGGAGAATCTCCTCAGAGGGGTTCCCTTCCACAAGGACATTCCCACACAGACTATCGTGACGGATGCGTCTCTCCACGGCTGGGGGGCGCACTCCGGAGACTTACAGATACAAGGAACGTGGTCACCTACGGAGTCCACGTATCACATCAATTTCCTGGAACTCTGAGCTGTTCACTTGGCACCGAAGGCCTTTCATCCGTCCTTCCAGACCAACTCTCTGCTTGTACATACGGACAATACGACCACGATGTATTACCTCAACAAGCAGGGGGGTTCGAGATCGTGCACTCTGTCGCAAGAGGCGCAGGCGATCTGGCACTGACTTCTAGCCAGAGGACTGACGATAACGGCTACCCATCTACCAGGTGTGCAGAATGTTCAGGCCGATGCACTGAGCAGACTGATTCAGGAAAACCACGAATGGGTCATAAAGACGAAGTACTAGGAGAAGTCTTTGCAAGGTGGGGGACTCCAGGCGTAGATCTGTTCGCCACCGCCGAAAACTGAAAATGCCGAGACTTCGCCTCCAGGTACTACTCTGGGGAATGCGTTATGGATCAAGTGGTCGAACAGCTTTCTGTACGCTTTTCCACCCATTCCCCTGATTCCGGCGGTGCTCATGAAGCTGTCCCAGTCCAGGGCGCGGATGAGCCTGATTGCCCCGGAATGGCCCAGGCAGAGGTGGTTCACGGACCTGCTTCACCGGTCTCTCCTTCCTCACATACGGCTGCCGTGCCGGCTGGACCTTCTCACGAAGTTCGGGGGGCAGATGGTGCACCCCAACCTCTCGTCTTTTAGTTTGGCGGCATGGCTCCTGAGATAGTGCAATATGGCCATTTGAATCTACCAGAAGATTGTATGGACATACTGAAGGAGGCTAAGCGACCTTCCACTAGGACTTCCTATGCTTACAAGTGGAAGAGATTTTGCATCTGGTGCAAGTCCAAGAACTATGACCCAACGACGTGTAAGGAAGATGTTATCCTTCCGTATCTTCTACATTTGGCGCAGTCTGGCCTTAATGTCCATTCCATTAAGGTTCATCTCGCTGCGCTGACTGCCTACAGAAAATGCCCTTCACAGACTTCCTTCTTCCAGATCCCTGTGATCAAAGATTTTTTTGAAGGCTTGAAGAAAGTGTTCCCTCCTGTCCGGTTTCCTTCGCCTTCATGGGAATTGAACGTGGTGCTGTCCAGATTGATGAAGGAGCCTTTTGAACCTATTCATAAGGCTTCGTTGCCGCACCTTTCCTGGAAGGCGGCGTTCCTCGTGGCCATTACATCGGCCCGCAGGGTGAGTGAAATTCAGGCGTTGTGTTGCCAAGAACCTTATACTGTATTTCATGCTGCTAAGGTTGTTATGCGTACTCACCCTAAATTTCTTCCTAAGGTTATATCTGATTTCCATGTTAACCAGACCATAACTTAACCTACGTTTTTTCAGAATCCTTCATCTCCAGCGGAAAGGTCCCTGCATTCCCTGGATGTTAGGAGGGTGTTGAAAGTTTATCTGGATAAAACCAAGGATATTCGTAGGTCAGACCAATTGTTTATCAATTATGGATCAGTCAGGACCGGTCTTGCTACCTCAAAACAGTCCATCTCGAGGTGGATTGTGTCCTGTATATAATTGTGTTACCAAAAGGCTAATAAGACCTTAGGGGGTAAACGTAAGGCTCATTTCACCTGGGGCAAAGCTGCCACAACTGCTTTGCTATGTAATGTTCCAATTGCAGAAATCTGCAAGGCGGCCACTTGGAAGTCGGTCCATACCTTTGCTAAGCATTACTGTCTGGACACTGATGCCAGGACAGACGCTCAGGTTGGGCAGGCTTCGCTGCGAAATCTGTTCGCACAGTAGTGGTAATATTTCCTTTTTTCTCCACCGCCGCTGTGGTGTGGGGATGGGCTTGCCATTCTATTCACTAGATTATGACTATACACAGAGATCCCCTACTACAGAAGGAGTAGTTTCTGTCCTGTAACTCCAGTTCTGTAGTAGGGGTATCTCTGTTATAGTCATAAGCGCCTGCCCTCCTCCCCGGTGGAGAGAGATATTCATGTAAGGAATGCTACAGGTCTGGCGTGTTACGCCTTCAAAAAGAACTGAAAGTAAAAGGGACCTGCAGTGCATTCTGGGATACTGTGAGAGTTCTGGAAAGTTCTCTTAAAGGCACAGTATCCTGTTCTGAGCCACATAATGGCAGCCTATGGGGCTTGTCTGTCCACTTCTTCCTCTCTATCATTTCAGAGGGTTTTGCTGGTAAAGGCAAGGTTTTTCGCTGTGGAGAAATCTGGACAGGCTGTGCTGTTTGTGGTTTTTTTGGTGGAATTTCCAGTTGAAGTACTGGACAGTGTAGCCTGTGGATATAGGCGGCATCATCTGTCTTTAAATTCTCTCTTAAGTGTCTGTGCAGTTCTGCATGTTTTGACAACTTAAGAGATTATTTTTGATTGCTCCGGGGTCCACGCACATGGGTGGGACTATTCACTAGATTATAACTATAACAGAGATACCCCTACTACAGAACTGTAGTTACAGGACAGAAACTACTCCTTCTCGTAACATTAGGGTTGTACTAAAGGCTTGATGTAAAATGAATTCATCTCAACCTACCATTAGCGCTAGTATCATCTGAGCGCACCAGTAAGCCATTCTTGCCTGAAATAGCAATTTGAAGATCTGTGTCTCAATGTATTCTAGCATTCATAACGAAAATGGGGGATTCTGCTTGCATTGATTTGTAGAGTCAAGTGACTGTGCTAATTTGAGGAAAGTATAGTGTTTTTACAGACAAAGGGTTCCTGTGGAGATGATGGAAAGCTTGCCTTACATAATGCTTGGAGCCTAAAGTAAAACAGGATGTCCAAGGCAGAGTGGCCAGGCATATAGGTGCTATGTGAGCATTCAATGAAGTAACCAGCAGGAAATCTATTCCAGAGGTTTATTAGCTCTCAGCTTTTGCAGCCTACTGAGGAATGCAGGTTCTCTAATGAGTTTGTAAAGTGGGTAATGGTTGAGCGAGTCTTCTGGGATGTAAGAGACTAGGCATGATGTTCTTTTATGGTGTTTTTCCTAGGCAGTCTGTGTGCATAGTACCAAATTGATTTCTCCATGGCTGCGGGAAGGACTTTGCCCATTAAGGGTACCCATTGGTATGGGGTCTCCTGTATTTCTCTCAATTGCCAAATGGGCCATGAATGGAAGACAATATAACCAATAGTATGTGAATTGTGCCTGCAGGCAGGAAAAGTTAAGTTTGAAGTCATTTGCCTTGGGGCCACCTTGTTTTCATGGTAGTATGTGTACCTCCTATTTAAAGCTAGGCTGTTTGTCCACGCCAGTGTGACTATAAAATAACCCAAATTCTGGAGGAAGTGTTTGTTAAGCGCAATTGAAATATTGCAGCCCAGGTAGATCAATTTACGAAGAATATCCATTTTCATAAGCTCAGTCTGTCCCAGAGTGGCAAACTGTAAATCTTTTAACTTGATCTATGACGTTTGACATTGCTACACCATTGTGGTCTTATTATAACTGTAGCTTAAACTTGGCTTACTGAAATGCCAGGTAGTTGATTGAAGGCCAGTACCCCGTGAATGGGAAGTCAATGTTACAATTTTGGGATTAGGGTTAGTGAAAATATTGTGGCCTTACTCCAGTTTATAGAAATACCTGATAACCATCTAAATACTGTAAATTCCCTGAGGATCGGGGTAAGGTTTTTGTCAGTTGCATACTGTGATATCGTCCGGGTATAGAGAAGATTGCAGGAGGTGAAATTTTATCCATTTGCAGCTTGATTCTGTCTAATCACCAGAGCCATCAGTTCCAGCGCCACACTGAACAAAATGCTGGAGAGGGAATATCCTTGACTAGTGTCCCTCTTAATAGGAATTGAAGCAGCGAAAAGCCCAAAACACTAATCCAGGTTGCAGAACCAGAACACCGCAATCTGATCAATCTCAGGAATCCTGCTGGTAGTCCCATCTTGTTCGACACCGCAAACGGGAACTCCAGTCCCAGTGACGTCTAGGAGGACCTCCATGGCATCAAGTTAACAGTCAACATAGGTCATGCAATGTAGATCTTCCAGAAATAAAATCGCCTCAGGCAGAACTACGTCCAGCAGCAATTGAAGTAACCTATTAGACAGTATCTTTGCAAGAATCTTGCTGTCAGGGTTAATAATGGAGAGCTCCCTCTATGAATCATCACAGTGCCTGTGGGTTACCAGGTTTTAGTAGTGTTATAAGAAGTCTCACAGAAGGTGGAGGGCAGGGCTCTGGATGTTTGTTCCTATTTAAATACTTGTGATAGTTTAAGAGCCAGCAGGTGAGAGTATGCTTTATAGAACTCACTAGAGAGTACATCGTTGCCAGGAGCTTTTCACGCAGGTAGGCTAGAAATTACAGATTTGATTCCTTCTAGGGTAATGGGTACATCAAAATATTATTGGCGTGCACGGTATACCCAGGCCAGTGAGATGTGACTAAAAAGCTCGGGGCGCTCAGCCTGCATCTAGTATTCACATGAGATGTATAGGTTAGAGTATTATGCATTAAATTCTGAAAGTATATCCTCCACTTCATCCACCATACTGCCACGCTCTGGGACCCTTTTTTGGCGGAATTGCTGTCGTCTTGCTGCCCACCCTGACTTGTTGCCGCTACTGACCTCTAGACCCTGTGGGGGAACCGACACCTCGCCGGACCCGCTTCGCGGGTCCCGCAGCGCGCCTTATGCTCGCTGCTGTCCTGGGAGCATAGGCGTGATTTTGGAAGACCACTGTGTGCGCGGAGCTGCCGACAGGGAGGCAGGGACTCAAGCTACCAGGAGTCCCTGCGAGCCCCATTCGACACACCTGGGCTGCTCTCCCTGCTGGCCCCGCCCACGGAGTGATAAGCGGGTCAGGAGCTTGTGTTAGTGGCACCCTTTTTTGGCGGAATTGCTGTCGTCTTGCTGCCCACCCTGACTTGTTGCCGCTACTGACCTCTAGACCCTGTGGGGAACCGACACCTCGCCGGACCCGCTTCGCGGGTCCCGCAGCGCGCCTTATGCTCGGTGCTGTCCTGGGAGCATAGGCGTGATTTTGGAAGACCACTGAGTGCGCGGAGCTGACCGGCAGGGCTGCGAGCAGAAGGCAGGGACTCAAGCTACCAGGAGTCCCTGCGAGCCCCATTCGACACACCTGGGCTGCTCTCCCTGCTGGCCCCGCCCCCCCGCCCACGGAGTGATAAGCGGGTCAGGAGCTTGTGTTAGTGGGACCCTTTTTTGGCGGAATTGCTGTCGTCTTGCTGCCCACCCTGACTTGTTGCCGCTACTGACCTCTAGACCCTGTGGGGAACCGACACCTCGCCGGACCCGCTTCGCGGGTCCCGCAGCGCGCCTTATGCTCGGTGCTGTCCTGGGAGCATACTTATTTACAACAGGGGGTGGTGATGGACAGAGTCTCTGAATTAAGCAGAGTACTCTCACCCAGTCAAGAGATCAGGGCTAGATCCAACACCGTTTTTTAGCTCATTGCACCATCCCAGTTTCAGAACCTGGCTGTATGCAAATTAGTCTGTCCCTGGCCCAGTGCATCATGGGAACAGGGCAGACCAGACTACAAAAGCCAATTCTTACACTGGGAAGGAAACAAGCTTCCGGGGACCGGTTTCTGGCATTTCAGCCGTCTTCGGCCCGACTTGCTTGAATCCTGATGGTGCAATGAGCAAGGGACTCACATCTGAGTATACCCTTCCACGCTTAGGGTGGACAAAATTATTGACAACAGGGGGTGGTGATGGACAGAGTCTCTGAATTAAGCAGAGTACTCTCACCCAGTCAAGAGATCAGGGCTAGATCCAACACCGTTTTTTAGGTCATTGCACCATCCCAGTTTCAGAACCTGGCTGTATGCAAATTAGTCTGTCCATGGCCCAGTGCATCATGGGAACAGGGCAGACCAGTCTACAAAAGCCAATTCTTACACTGGGAAGGAAACAAGCTTCCGGGGACCGGTTTCTGGCATTTCAGCCGTCTTCGGCCCGGCTTGCTTGAATCCTGATGGTGCAATGAGCAAGGGACTCACATCTGAGTATACCCTTCCACGCTTAGGGTGGACAAAATTATTTACAACAGGCGGTGGTGATGGACAGAGTCTCTGAATTAAGCAGAGTACTCTCACCCAGTCAAGAGATCAGGGCTAGATCCAACACCGTTTTTTAGCTCATTGCACCATCCCAGTTTCAGAACCTGGCTGTATGCAAATTAGTCTGTCCCTGGCCCAGTGCATCATGGGAACAGGGCAGACCAGACTACAAAAGCCAATTCTTACACTGGGAAGGAAACAAGCTTCCGGGGACCGGTTTCTGGCATTTCAGCCGTCTTCGGCCCGGCTTGCTTGAATCCTGATGGTGCAATGAGCAAGGAACTCACATCTGAGTATACCCTTCCACGCTTAGGGTGGACAAAATTATTTACAACAGGGGGTGGTGATGGACAGAGTCTCTGAATTAAGCAGAGTACTCTCACCCAGTCAAGAGATCAGGGCTAGATCCAACACCGTTTTTTAGCTCATTGCACCATCCCAGTTTCAGAACCTGGCTGTATGCAAATTAGTCTGTCCCTGGCCCAGTGCATCATGGGAACAGGGCAGACCAGACTACAAAAGCCAATTCTTACACTGGGAAGGAAACAAGCTTCCGGGGACCGGTTTCTGGCATTTCAGCCGTCTTCGGCCCGGCTTGCTTGAATCCTGATGGTGCAATGAGCACTGGGTAAGAGTGGTCTGCTTAATTCAGACACTCTGTTCATCACCACCCCCTTTTCCGAATCGTTTTTGGCCACTATAGGTGTGGCAGGGTATACTCCGACATGAGTCCCTTGCTCACTGCTCCATCAGGATTCAAGCAAGCCGGGCCGACGACGGCTGAAATGCTAGAAACCGGTCCCCGGAAGCTTGTCTCCTTTCTGGTGAAGAATTGGCTTGGTAGTTTGGTCTGCCCTGTTCCCATGATGCACTGGGTCAGGGACAGACTAATTTGCATATAGCCAGGTTCTGAGCTGGGATGGGGCAGTGAGCTAAATGTTATGTTATGTTATGTTATTTTAATTTATATAGCGCTCAGATGCCGCAGCCAAGAGGCGTCCCGGCGCTTTCCAAAGATGGTAGAACACAACACAGCAGAAATAACCAGAAAAGCAATGTTAAACTGAAGAGAATAAGAAGGTTTTTAGTGCCTTCCTAAAAGGGAGCAGATCTGGGATGGAACGAAGAGTAGTAGGTAAAGAATTCCAGAGATTTCCTTCCCAGAGATTCTAGAGAAATAACGGTGATGGATCAAGCCCTGATCTTTGGACTGGGTAAGAGTGGTCTGCTTAATTCAGACACTCTGTTCATCACCACCCCCTTTTCTGAATCGTTTTTGGCCACTATAGGTGTGGCAGGGTATACTCAGACATGAGTCCCTTGCTCACTGCTCCATCAGGATTCAAGCAAGCCGGGCCGACGACGGCTGAAATGCCAGAAACCGGTCCCCGGAAGCTTGTCTCCTTTCTGGTGAAGAATTGGCTTGGTAGTTTGGTCTGCCCTGTTCCCATGATGCACTGGGTCAGGGACAGACTAATTTGCATATAGCCAGGTTCTGAGCTGGGATGGGGCAGTGAGCTAAATAACGGTGATGGATCAAGCCCTGATCTTTGGACTGGGTAAGAGTGGTCTGCTTAATTCAGACACTCTGTTCATCACCACCCCCTTTTCTGAATCGTTTTTGGCCACTATAGGTGTGGCAGGGTATACTCAGACATGAGTCCCTTGCTCACTGCTCCATCAGGATTCAAGCAAGCCGGGCCGACGACGGCTGAAATGCCAGAAACCGGTCCCCGGAAGCTTGTCTCCTTTCTGGTGAAGAATTGGCTTGGTAGTTTGGTCTGCCCTGTTCCCATGATGCACTGGGTCAGGGACAGACTAATTTGCATATAGCCAGGTTCTGAGCTGGGATGGGGCAGTGAGCTAAATAACGGTGATGGATCAAGCCCTGATCTTTGGACTGGGTAAGAGTGGTCTGCTTAATTCAGACACTCTGTTCATCACCACCCCCTTTTCTGAATCGCCCTGGGAGCATAGGTGTGATTTTGGAAGACCACTGAGTGCGCGGAGCTGCCGGCAGGGCTGCGAGCAGAAGGCAGGGACTCAAGCTACCAGGAGTCCCTGCGAGCCCCCTTCGACACACCTGGGCTGCTCTCCCTGCTGGCCCCGCCCCCCGCCCATAATCTTTCCCCATCTGAATAAAAGGAGGTATGCAGACCGCTGCGCCGGAGCGTGCCCGGGAGAAGCCCGGGACAAGGGCGGGACCGTCTGCGGCCGTCCGAGGCCGGTAGAGACTGGACTGGACCTAGGCTCTTTGATTTGAGGTTGAACTTGGAAATCTTTGTGTTAGTGCCTTTTTTTGTGCCATAGTTGTTAGTTCAGTGTGGGGTTATATTTATTCAGTGATGTATCAAGCTGTTACTCTAATTTATACCCCTCTGTAATAGTGCCCACGTTCCCCGCCACCCCTGCCTCTGGTTCTGTCTTGGTAGGGTTCATGGAGTGCCGTGAAACAAGAAGCATGGCAGCTGCGGGAGGGAAAAAATTGACTGGGACACTAGATGATTTTATCGTGCGCACCAATTCCTTGATCAATGAGGGCATTCTACTCATGGAAAGAAGGGTGTCACATGAATTAGCAATAGCAAGAAGATCGTCGTTAGGCCTTATTGGTGTTGCACGTACCCCAGACAAATCCTTACATACTCCCAACTTAGTTCAGGCTGTAGCTGATATCCATGATATGGATGGTAGTCAGAAAGGCTCTGCAGTTATATTGCCCTCAAATCTCCAGGATGAGTATCCTACTCCCCCTGAGAGCAGCACTGGGCAAGTACAAACAATCCCCCAAGTATCCGACCAGACACAATGTACAGATGAACAAGGAAGGGGGAAGAGGGAGGGGGCAATTCCTAAACGTAAGCAATCATTTGTTTGTGTAACTAGAGCCAAAAAAGCTCGTCCCGCACCTGCTAGTCAAATCAGTGAGGAAGCAAATAATACGGGCGTCTCAGCAGAGGCAAGAGATTGCGTAACTGAGCCCACCGGTCAGATAAATGGGGCAGTTCAAAATGGCCCGGACACCATCAGTTTACCCCTGACCATCATCGATGATAGTATTTTGGATGATTCATTAGTGGATATTCTCCAAGACAGCATCACGGCTGATAGGTCACAGCGTGATATTACTGGGGAAGTTGTTGGGAAGGAGGAATCATTAGGTTGTACCATAACGAAAATTCTCAAAAGTTTACTTGCACCCCTAGAAGCCAGACTCAATGGCATTGAAAAAGTCCTACATGATATACATAAAGATATCAGGTTTCACGATAGTAACTATGCCAATAGGGCCACTAATGTACCCACTATAGTCACTAAAGCCCAACCGGTTGCCAAGAAAACTGCAATAGAAAATCGGAAAATGACAAAGGACCAGACTCTAAATTTAGCAACCCCCGTGATGAATAAAGCAAGTTCTCATGTACAATCTCACACATTAAATAAGCCCACTGCCCAGGCTAACTCTAGAACTCCCATAATCCCTGCCCCACAGATTGTTCCAGTTTCCACTGAAATAAATCAAACACGGCGCAATATTCATCTCCCACCTGACGCTTGCCTGTATGTGATTATACTGACTGGGGTAACAGAACTGGCTCCCTCACAATCAGAAACTTTCCAGGCACTTAAAAATAAGGTATGTCACTGGCTTATGAATTATCATCCCTTACCACCAAATCTTTGTGGCAATATGTTAATGGCTGAAAGAACACCATGGGTAGGATATAATCGGAAAACCATACATGGTGACTGTATAGTTGTGACCTTCGAAGATCCACAAGTTGTAGAATACATCTGCAGGAGAAATCCCCGTAATCACAATGGCTCCTTGGTCACGGCTAGACCCCTGTCCTTTTTTTATATGCCCAAGGATCAGCAAGATAATAGATGGAGCTGGCTCAAAACCCCAACACATCATAGAGGAAGTATGAGGCAAGAGGCACTTAGAGAAAGAAATCCCAATGGTTGGCATGGGACTAGCGAGGAGGGGTGGAACTTAGTTCAGCGTAGAGGAGGCATGTATAATCAAGACCCTAGATTCCAAATAGATAGGTGTAGGGGCAACGGCATGATTGGTGGCTACAACCATAGTCATGCCGAGGTCCCTTACACACTAAATAACCCCTATAATGTTCCGATGGCAAATCAGTTTGCGTGCTTGACAGACCTAGATTGGGTTGATTGACAACAGGTGACTACCCCATCAGATTTGGATAAACCTAAAAGGGTTAAATTAGTGTCCCCGATAGATATGAGTCCGGAAAACAGGGTCAAAGACACGATTGATATGGTATTAGCCTCAATTATTGATAACCCTGCAACGGGCAATGCCGAAACAACCAGCTCAGCATATGAACTGGAGAGTAGGATTGTCTCAAGAGTAAGAAGAGGCACCAAAGTGGGAACCTGGAATATTGCCGGGCTTAGAAATAAAATTGATGATCCTATTTGGAGGAAATTTTTAGGCTCCGCAGATATCATCGCTCTTCAAGAGACTTGGGACACCAATAACATACTTACCTTAGATGGTTATACCACCTATTTCCTCCCCGCGGTCGCCACCTCTAGTGGTAGAGCAAGAGGAGGTCTGGTAACCTTAGTGGCTGCCAACATAGCAGGTATACATACTGTGATTGATTCTGGTTCACCTTATTGTTTGGTAGTCAAAATTGTCTGTAGAGGGGCTCATAATGTGTTAATTGTGAATTTTTACAACTCCTTTGATAGAGCCACCTCAACAAGTAATGTGATGGCGCTACACTCTTTCTTAACAGCTTACAAGGAATTGCCAGAGAATGATTGTTATGTAATTTTGTTGGGGGATTTTAACATTCATAGATGTCCTGACAAATGTCCGCCCAATGATCTTTTTGCTCCCCCTGGGCAGGTTGATTCTCACTTTGAGCACACGGAACAGGGGACACTGTTGGAACTTATCCTCGCAGAAAATGGCTTGATGTTGCCCACGGGGGACGACTCTAATATACCAACCTTTAAGGGTAACGGTTGTGGGTCAACTATCGACTACATCTTTACAAGCTTAACATTAGGGAGTAATATCGTAGAATACTCCCCGGAATGGTCCCATTTTAGTGACCACAACCCTGTTTTCCTATGAGTTAATGGAGTTTTTAGCGGTTCCGAGATGACATCAAATAGCGGGGTCAATCTCTCCGGGCCACAGACCAGGCCCGGAGAATTAAGTGGGGCAAAGTTATCCCCGAGGATTTCTTACGCAACCTTTTCAACAGTAGAGGCGAGGAGATGCACATCTGTTTGGATAAGGAAACAGGAGACAAGGAAGTAGCAGATGCATATCAAACGGTTTGCCTCCAGGTTATGACCGACTTAACAAATAACGGTAAAGTTAAAGACTCGGGATCTACTGGGTGGTTTGACCGTAACTGCTCAACATGTAATCGCAAATTGAAGGAGGCCCTGAAATGTAAGCCCCTTGATAGGAAACGAGTGGCTCTATTAAGGAAAGCTTACAAAGGAGCAGTGGAACAGAGGAGGCGGGAGATTAGGGAAGATGCTTGGGCAGAATTGACCTCTATAGATGTCATAAAAAATAGTGCAAAATTCTGGAAAGTGATTAACCAACCATACTTCTCAGACTCAAGCAATAATGTTTCAGATTGCGGCATCCAAGAGGACAAGTGGTTTTCACATTTCAAATCAGTTTACGAACACATGTCCGTAGGAGGCAACAATAGTCGCAGGGGGTCTACTTCTTTTTATTCCTTAGAAGTGAACGAGGCAGAGGTGGCCGAAGCTATCAATAAAATGACTAGTAATAAGGCCCCTGGCCCTGATGGTGTGCCAGCGGACCTTTTTAAGTGTGATATAGAGACATGGTCCAAAGTTCTAACCAATATCTTTAATAGAATCCCAACAACTGAGATCCCTAAGACCTGGTCACAGTCGGTAATTGTCCCCATTTTCAAAAAAGGTAACAGAGGAGAGCCAAGCAATTACCGCCCAATCTCCCTTATAGATTCTGCAGTAAAGGTACTTGGTAGGGTGGTACTATCTAAACTATCTGATTGGCTCGAGGACACAAATTCCCTTGCTCCCGTACAGTACGGGTTTAGAAAGGGACACAGTACCATTGATCAGAGCCTTAATCTTCAATTGTTAATTGGAAAGTATACTCTAGCAAAGCCAGGAAGTCTGTACATAGCTTTTATGGACCTGTCCTCGGCCTTCGATCGCGTAAACAGGTCCAAGCTTAGGGAACTACTTCTCAAAATGGGTATCGATGAGAACATAGTATACTTTCTTGCGGACCTCCATCGGGATCTCACTGCTACAGTGAGATACGATCGGAAGGGGAATAGGACAGGTGAGATTGGAATATCTAATGGGGTCAGGCAAGGTTGTATTCTAGCCCCATTATTATTTACTTTATATATTAATGAATTAGCAAGCGTCCTGGGAACAGCCTGTAAAGATATTCCAAAGGGAGGCAAGTCTTTATTGCCCGCTCTGTTATATGCGGATGATGCCGCACTCATATCACGCACACCAGTGGGTTTACAAAGTCTTTTAAACACATTTTATGAGTTTATGTCCGCTTTGGACCTTGGTGTTAACTACACTAAATCCCATGTCATGGCCTTGGGCACGAGGGGCAGGCAAAGGAAGCTGATGACCTTACATTGTAATGGAAATAGGCTATCTAGGGTAACTAAATTCCCATACTTAGGGGTGGTCTTTGATGAAAAATCCACTTGGCTTCCCCAACTATCTGAGAAGAGAAATGCATTTGTAAGATCTATCTCGGCTGTCTTGAGCTTTTCTCGTAAACTGGGAGTAAAACCACTGGAAGCAGTATTAAAAGTTTATGAAGCTAAATGCATTTCCATTGCAATGTACGGTGCAGACTTATGGGGATTCAAGAACGTCAAGCCGCTACAAGTGGCAGAGGATACATTTTTAAAGTCTATCCTCTCTGTCCCCCAATCGACACCTTGTTTTATTGTCCACCAAGAGTGCGGGGTGGGCTATTTAGAAGATCGAATTGCTATCGCGCCCCTTCTGAAGTGGATCTCGGTATGGTTAAACCCAGAGGTCAAGGTAAATCATGAGATCTTGAAGGATTGCCTTGGACTAGCACATTGGGACTCTATACCATGGTTAAGCTATGTGAAAAAAAAAACTGCAGTCTCATTGGGACGTCCGTAACTCTTTGAGGAACCTTCTAAACTGGTTAAAGCAGATATAAAATGGGTTAAGACTAACTTTAAACTTCACAGAGGGATGGATAGAGAGGGTTTGGAGCTGATTAAGCCATCTGTGAGAACCCATCAGTTGGTTGTTACATCGGAAAACGATCTAGAACTATATTTGAAAGTTGTCAATAATGCCAACCATAGATATCTATTAACTAAGTTTAGATTAAACAAGATCCATTTACTTATATCTGGGAGGACATGTTGGACTAAGGATATAGACCTGAAAGTATGCACTTGCGACGGTTTCTCAATAATGGACACGGCCCACTTTATGTTCTTTTGTGGGCACCTTAGGGAGACACGGAAAAAATTTATTGTACCACTGTTAAAGGACAAGGGTTTCAAACAAGTGAAACCTGCGCTCCTATATCTCCAACTGTTGTCCAATACATGGGAAATTTTCAATGTTGCTACTTTTTTAAACATAGCAATGAGATTCAGGGAAAAATTAACTAAATAGTCTGAGATGATACCAAGGAAACTGTCAAATAATTGATTTATGGCTTTTTAATTTAGATAACTTGCTGTAGTTTTAAAATCAAAACTCTTTGTAACGTATTTTTTCCTCAGCAGTTAACGTATTGTTTCTGATGGTTAATTGATATTTTATTCTGAATGTTTTTACCTTTTCTGATATGTTTACTTTTATGGTTTTTTTTCATAAACCGAATAAAGTATTTTTTGAATTTGAATTTTGCCACGCTCTACCTTAATCTGTACAGTATCCTTTGTTGAGCAGGTAGGGCACGAGTGCTGCAAGGA
The DNA here is from genome assembly GCF_964261635.1 of Lissotriton helveticus. Lineage (NCBI taxonomy): Eukaryota > Metazoa > Chordata > Amphibia > Caudata > Salamandridae > Lissotriton > Lissotriton helveticus. The sequence continues at coordinate 1,201,060,904 of NC_136059.1, forward strand.
TCCCACCCAGTCTCTCACCCCTACCATAGAACAGTGCTCTGGCGTGTTTATTCAAGTGTTTTACCTCCTGCTCAACCGCCTCACTAAACTCTGAGTTTTGATCTAATATCTGCTACGGTTTGAGTGCTATTCTTGTGCAGGTAGGTTGTTTCTGGTGAGTGTATCTCACGTTCAAGTTGGTCGAGATGGTCAAGGAATGCTTTTCTGATCCTTGGCTGCTTTGCTATGCATACTGTCCAAATATAAGCTTTGAAAGCTTCCCAGAGTGTATCCACATTGCTTACTTAAGAGCAATTGAACTGAAAATAGTTGGTGATCTCAGCCCTCATCTCCTCCATTAACACTGTGTTCTGAAGTGTTTGAGGTGACAGACACCTAGTAAATCTTGATGTCATGGAGTCGGCACAGCAACCATCAGCATAACTGGAGACTGTATGAAAAAGTGTGTGGCAGATGTTCAACTGACCTGATTCAGGAGCGGATATCTCTAGTGCCAATGCCAATAATCCAGTCTTGTCCAGGAGCCAGACACTCATATGTGCATACAATCCCTGAGCGAATGATACCTATTTCTTTAGATATCATTTAGATTATATGTCTCTTAATGTCTAGTAATATCAATGCAACGTAGTGGTGAGAGCTGTTCATTGAGTACAAGGTTAAAATCGCCGCTCCATGGTATGCTCTGAGAAGCCATAAATAAAACATGTTTGGGCCATAAACATTTGCTAGTGTGATGTGCTTCCTACGTAAAATACCCTGTATTAGATTATATTATCCTCAAGGTCACTCACCTCTTGGAGAATCCTAAAGAAGGTACCTAGTTATATAATAAAAACTGAGCCTTTGACGTAAGAGGAGTATGTTGCCAACACTCTGTATCCATTCCATTTAAGTGCAAATATGGGTTCTGATTGTTTGGTGGGGTACTTTTCTTGGAGGAATACCAATTTGATTTTGTGGCAATCCAAGAATGCAGTCATCTGTCTTCTCTTGCGGGGATTGTTTAACCTCCGAACATTCCACATGAGTACGTGGGGGGTTGTCATCTCAATACTTATCATTATCCAAGCAGTGTAGTGACAGCTTATGATGTGCCGTGTACCACATACCCAGTCACAGAACCTGCAGTAGGTGCGCTGAACATATAAAGTGATGTGGAAAGTCAACCTGCGATCTGTATGTGCTAGTAACATTTCTGCTATAATACCACCCACACAAGCTACCCCATCACCGGTGAACAATACCTGTTCACAATACCAAACACATGCTAAACAAATAGCCATCTCATAAACCAGTTGGAACGTCAAAAGCTTTTAAGTGGAATACCCCAGAGGGAAGCCGAGGTCCTAGCAAGAGGTCTGATGTATTTCAAACAGATTGGATAATCTGGCAGCACCAAATTGCAACATGAGTAATGACCAGGTATAGTCTACAGGGTTGCTAGTATTGATGGATTCCGTAATGTGGACCAAGAGCATATTATTGTGTCAAGATCTGGCTTCCAAATACTTGTTCCTCTCTTTGCTGTCACTAAGGACCTTTTCCTTGTTGAGCATGTTTTCGTCGGATGTTGTGGTGTCATCTTCAATAGTGAATATGCATGATTCAGCCGTCGACAGTCTTCCCTCTTGCTTGTCTAGGACTGTTTTCATTTGGTCCACTCTTGTCATGAACGAGTTGAGTTTGTCAATTGAGGTGAAATTCTTTTGCCTAGTTTTCCAGAAGATTGGGATCATGGGCGCCCAAGGTCATTTTGAAATTATACCAGTCCATAGGTATCTCAAAGGTATTATATGGCAGTGAAATATGGGGCTATGTTCCCGCACACAGGCTACAGGTGGCTGAAAATACGTTTTTGCGTCGGATTCTGCAAGTTCCCCAAGGCATGCCAGCTTGGTCAGTGCTCAAAGGGTTAGGGGTTGATTTTCTGGTGGATCAAGTGGCAATTAAACCTTTATTGTGCTGGATAAAGATATGGACAAGTGAAAATAATGGCTTAAATCGTCCGATTCTCTCAGACTGCCTTTCTCTGGAGCATGGTAACAAAATCCCCTTGCTGTGTTATGTAAAGGAGTCTTTTCATGCTCTCGAGAGGCCAGATATTTTTCTTGCACATTATACTTTAAGCCCCAGGGATGTTATTATTATAAAAATCTTATACCTTAAATATTCTTCTGCTCATCGCGAAAATATTGAGCTAAGAAAACCTTCAGTGAGGGCTTATGTTATGTTGAAGTCCATCCTGGGTATGTAACATTATCTTTTCTCACTTACTAGTGCTCATTATAGATATTTAATCATTTGTTTGAGATTTAATTATCTCCATTTTCTTTTAGCATCCCCGGCAGGATTTATCCCGCCACATCAAAGAGTACCCTGTGGTTGCGATACTAGGTCGCCACATGACACGTTACACTTTGTACTATTGTGCAAATTCTTTTCCTTGCCAAAAAGGCAATTCCTCTGTGCTCTTTTAAAGAGTCTGAGGTTTAGGCATGCTACAGTGGCACTTTTTTATTTACAGCTGTTGCTAAATGCTTTTAAGGCTTTCTGTGGCCCCTTACAGACCTAGGCTTTCTAGACCCGATTGAACTGTGTTCGGGCTATGCCTACATGGTCCCTTCTAGATTTATAGTGTGTACTGTTTATGAATCTGTGAGGTTTCTTGATTTACTCAACTTTTTTTAAAACGGGTTGTGCAATAGAACTATTTAATATTTGAAACTATAGTGTGTCTTTCCTTGTTTTTAATGTGTGGTTGTATCTATTATGGTTGCTTTTGCTTCCGAATAAAGACATTATTATTATAATTTTGCCTACTGAGGAGCAGCATTTTAACATCATGGCCATCTGCACCCATTTCTGATGTTTTGCCAGCCCCCCTCTAAAGGTGATGTTTTCGGCATGTGCCTCATATCGAATGCTGTTGTGGATTGCTTGGAGTCATTCTTGCCCATCACTGCCCAGCGACCCTACCATACAGTAGTAACACTGAAGCCTAATATCACCCAGAGGAATTTGTAGGGGACACACAATGAGTATCTGCACATCCCAGGTATCAGACCATGTACGTAGTTTTCTCAAGAATTTAGCCCTGCACAGTGTGCTCAAACCAATGGACATACAGGAGGTTTGCAATTGATAATCCAACCCATACAAAGTAATTGTCCTTTCATGAGTGTATCACCCACCTCACAGTACACTCTGAAAGGAAAGTGAGTGCTAGTTAGAAGCCTTTGCTGCTAATATATTTCAGGCTGTCTTTATAAGAAATCTAAGTCATGGACACACCTTCGCCCAAATCCAGTAGTGGTAGTGCAGCGGGCATACAGCACAGAGTAGCAATTTCAGAGATCACACAATGTCTTATTGCCTCATAGGTATTGGGCTATGTACATATAGTTGTTACTGAAGGTTATCCCCATTTGACGGGACATAATCTTTACGCGCAAGAAGGCTTCAGTTATTATCCAGCCCAGGTGAGGCCTTCAGTAATTGGTCTTTTCCGGTGCTCTAGTCCATTCATTCACACCAGGCTACATCGGGGACAGATGACCCCATTAGGCCATCTACCGCCACTGTCATAACTATTTGTCGTCCCCGGCAATCCAGCTGTCGGGTGCCACTGAAGCAGACATAGCCCTGGCTCCTTAAGTTACTTAAGCGCCAGGGAGCATGAGTCGGCCTGTCTGCCCCTAGGCCCCTCACACAACAGTACATGCTTTGGTTGGAGGAGCTCTCCCGGTGTAGTCTGCTGCAGGCCCTCATGCTGCCACTCTACTGCCCGGATTCAAGGGTAAATGAATCTCAAAACCCCAGTGGCAATGTGGTTAGGGCACCCAGGCGTTCGGCTCCAAATGCTCACTGTTAGAAATGAGGAACTCTATTTGACAGAGGTATGTACCTTGTCCCAGTAGGGACCCTTTCTAGTCAGTGTAAGGGGATCACATGTCTAAAATAACCCTTGCTCACCCCATGGTAGCTTGGCACGAGCAGTGAGGCTCATCTCAGAGGCTATGTGTAAAGCATTTGTACATAACACACAGTAATACAGTGAAAACACTACAAACATAGTTCATATTTATGTAAAACAAGACCAAAACTATAAAAATCCAACATACAGTTATCAAAATACGAATATTGCAAAAAATACCCTTAAAATACAGTTCCTTGAAGTGGTTGCTCCATCCGTGGCTGTCACAGCATCGTGAACAAACAAATCCAACAGTTTAGACCAACCGAGGCACCGCGGGCCAGCTACGGTGTCGGGAAGACCCGCAATCAGTACCTTGGAAATGCAGGGCGTCGTGGACCTTGCGATGAGCTCCAAAGAGGCTGCATCGGTCCCAGAGGTCAGTGCAGGAGTCATATGCCCTTTGTGAAAAGTGTACACTTGCGCCCTAGAGAATACCACTCTTGTCCACTTAACTCCAAAGGGGTACAGGTAGCTGGAGGTAAAACAGAGCAGTTTTATTACGCTAGAGCAGACGCGTACCAAAACGAGATTAGCATGTCCGTGAAAAGAATGAACCCTTGAAACAATTCTCCTTTCGTATTTATTCTATATAATAAACAGGCATGTGTGCAGACTCTACTCCCCACCCCTAATCCATTGGAAATGTCCATTCAGTTATGCATGCAAAGAAAATAGCTAATTGCACTACATTTTTAAGGCAAGCAATACGAGAGAAACCTGCAGGGCTTGACTAACTGCAAATTAAAAAGGAAACAGCCTGTGGTGTCCCATCTTACGATAAGCACAAATGAATAACACTGTGTAATTATTTTAGCAAATATTTGGTGCTTTCTAAGGGCATGGCGAACAGGAATATACACAAGTCAGCTCGTACTTGGAAAAACTCCACAGACAACAATATACAAAAATTTCAGGTAGATACAAAAATGGCTGAATTAGTCTTCTTGTCATACAACCTTTTCCTCGCCTTGAAGTCACACACATTGCAGATCGAACTCCGTGAGGTTGAGTTCAGGAGCGCTGGCAAGCACCTGGGCTGCGGTGTAAAGTGGATTGGAGTTCAGTGCCCTCAGGTCACGGTGCAGGCAGCAGCTCGGTGACCGATTCCAGTGGTGGCAGAGAGACTAGGGCTGCGGTGCAAAGTGTGATGGTGCTTGCTGCAATGGTGGCAGGTCACGTTGTAGGCAACGGCATCATTGTTGCTGAAGCGATGTCGTCGGTAGACGATCTGAGACAATGGCAGTGGGACATGGCTGCAGTGTAGGGCGGGGTTGTACATTGAGTAACTTACCAGGCCATGGTGCAGGCCGCGGCATCGATGTCTTCGTGGAGAGGCGTCGCCAGGGATATCATGGCTGTGATGTAAAGCGAGGCAATGCGAAGTGAGGTGCCCTCAGGTCATGGTGCAAGCAGCAGCTTGATGGTGTCAGGCGGTGTCGGTGAGACCAGGGTTGCAAGGAGGTCCTCTCTGCAGTGCCAACAGGTCACAGAGCTGGCAGCGGCGTCGTTGACCACATTGGGTTGCTTTTTCATCTGTTGTAGCACAAAGCACACTGTTCCTAGTGTTGGTATAGATGGTCTTGAAGTATTTGCTGTTCCTGAGACGTCTTGAAAAGGGGCAAGCTCTACCTTAAGCCCTTGGAGAAACTCAGGAAAATAAGTTGCAGGAAGTCCAGTCCTGTCCTTTCACTGCCCAAGACAGAAGCAGCCACTGTTGGCCAACACAGCAAAGCACACAGCAAAGTGATAGTTCCTCCTAACAGCTTCTCCAGCTCTTCCTCTCGGCAGGCTCCTTTGACCAAAAGAGTTATAAAGTTCTGGGGTCAGAGCCCCAATATTTATACTACTTTTCCCTTTGAAGTTTTAGGCAGAAAGTCTCTATACAAGGGACTTACTAGCAAATCAAATATAATGATAATGGAAAACCAATCGTAACACAATTTACAGTAGGATCACTTGCACTTTAGCACTGAATAACAGTATAGAAGTGCGCAGAAACACTAAATCTGCAAAAACGAATCCATCAAAACAGGAGGTAAGAAATCAAAAAGACTGGGGAAACGCGTCAAAAATGCAGGTCTTACACTCACAGTTATCATTGCACAGCATTGAAGCATGGATGCCAATCACTCCACTCCAAAAGCGGTTCCTAGCTCACTGAGCAGCTCCCAACCCCCAACATGCAGCCATGTTTTGAGACCTCACAGTCCGACCTGGCAGCACTCAGATATGCCGGCAGCCCCTTGTCTCAACCACCTGCAGAGCATCTGCAGCTCGACTAGGCCATCCTCGCCACAGTCTGGTAATGAAGTTCATCACTGATAACCATTACACCTGCAACGCAATGGATATTGTTTCCTGGCACGAGAAACCTAAAAAGTATGGCTATGTTGGAGTCAGCCTCTCTGGAGCACCCAAGGGTTATTTTGTTTTCTATTTACCCTGACATAGCGCATTTCAAGTCCAAACCAGTGGTCACATCTCAGCAATCTCTTTCCCGGGTCTCCGTCAAACAGGTGTAATAAATTATTGAAGCTGGGATTGTCATCATTGGAACAGGTAGTAGGGATCGCTTCCGCTTTGGTTTCATGGACATGTGCCAATTCGGACCAATAAGTGTACGTAAATCAGTTCTCCATAATTAACTACAGACATCGAACTCAGTTTCTCAAAGCTTATTATGCACCCAGTGCTTTCACAACTAGGCAGTAGGTGATGTGAGCAATGAATAATGACCACCATTTAAAGTTACTTCAAATAGCATGATGTGTTATTCACTGAAAAACAAAGGGTAAAGTTAAGTTATACGTAAGTAAGGTGGTACGATTTTAACCTGGGCTACAAAAAAACTTATAAATTCACTGAAAACCCAAAGGTTAAAGTGAAGTTATAAGCAGGTCTTCCAATAGACAAATACGACAGTTTTAAAACCAAAAAAACTGAAATTCCCCAGTTATACATAACTGATGTAAGTATAACTTTCAGAGCCATAGATTTCAGACATAAGTGATGTAATATGTTCAGTTATAAGCAGTGCATCATAGCGGTGCAAGTTAAATGTATGTCAGTTACGTATGATTGGTGAATTTCAGTGAGGTTTTTCTGGCATATGTAGAGGCTAGGAAGAGAAAGGTGAGAGAGAAGACAGAGGGAGGCACGGTGAGTGGCTAGTATCAGGGTGGAGAGAGCAATATAGAAGGAATGAAGGGGGTGGATGGCAGGACCATGGGATCCGAGGATGACTGCTGAGGTGGGGTGGAGAGTGTAAGAGGTAAATAGGTAAAAAACTGCATTTCCATCATGTGTTCAACCAACAATGGCACAAAAAAAGAGAAATTTTTCCCTGACATGATCAGAAGAAGCATACACTGATCCAATCAAAAAGCAATATGAAACTAGTGTTTCATGGGTGGGCAAACACAAGTATAGGCAGAAAGCCTTCAAATGAGGAGCAGGGAATTGGAGTGAAGAAGAAAGCAATCCCCTGATGATCAAATTGTTTTAATGAAGAGGGTGTTTTGAAGAAGTGATTTAAAGAGGACCACTTTTGAGGGTTTATGTATACCTACACTCTGTCGAGCCTCCCTATTAGTTGAATTAAGGGTTCATGTGTAAATGTATTAGGTATATTTGTTCACTTCTAGCTCGGTATGTAGTTTTGGTTATTTTCATGAGAAATCTCTATCCCAAAGTTGTTTTTCTGATTGATGTGGTTTCTGGGTGCAGCGGTGTTAGTGTGTATCTGCATGGAAGGGTATGTGCTGAAGTTATTTTCCATGCTTCGATCCATACAAAACAGTGCACATTAAGGTCATTGTCTTGTGATGTGTTCGTCAATGCAGTACAGTGTCACTAAAGGGTTGTAGATGCACGAATCATCCTACTTGTCTTCATCACCAGTCTTGTCAACATATTCAGCCTGGTTTTTAAAGGAATGCCTTTATCAAGTACATTCATGTGGGACTATGTACTGTGTGTAAATGGATGCGTCATAGACTGTGCATGTATGTATGGCTGTCCATTTTGTGAAATGTAGTCTTTAGTAGCTCGGTTGTCCTGTAATTTATGATGTAAATTCTATGTGTACAACCCAAGGTTTCCACCTGTATGTTGTTGTGGATTAGTACTGTAGTAACAACGAAATATTTGGACTCTTATGAAGCAGCACATCAAAGAACAAAGTGATAGACACTTGTTATTAAGTGACAGCTGGTGTCCCAATCCTCTTTGTTCTTCTTGAACCTCATTTTGGCCTGTAGTTTGCATATCATTTTTCATTGGATTTTTCTTTAATTGGAGCATTGTGTTCTAGATATTTAGGGCATGGCTGTTGTTCATTTTGAGTCACATTACCCTCACCAGTGCAGGTGTGCACCCTTGCCAGTTACCATTTTTAGCTGATTTGTTGGGTTCTCCTGGATAAACTTTTTCTGCAGATCCCACACTGTATGATGAAAAAAGAACAATTGATTTTTTTTAAGTGGGATGGGTATACCCAGACATGGGTCCCTTGCTCACTGTGCTACTGGATTCAAACTAGCCTGGCCGATGAAGGGTGACATACCCCCAAACAGGTCCCAGGATGCTTGTTTCTGGTTCGGGGAGGACCTGGCTTGGCAGTTCGGTCTGGACTGTTCCCATGAGGCACAGGGTCAAGACAGATTTGCATATGGCTGGGTCCAAACTGGGGTGGGGTAGTGAGCAAAAGAACAATGGATTTAACCCAGATCTCTTGACTGGGGGAGAATGTTTGAATAATTCAGCATTCTGTCCTTTTGTTGCAGCGTTCCACACTGTATGAATTTCTACAGACAGATTGATTCCAAAAACATTTTCACCAACAATAGTTTCCTCGGTGCCATCAGTTGGTGCCATGTGTCCTTAGGCACATCTGAGTTCTCCCTAGCACCAACTGGTGCACTGGTGTCCGTTCCTGTCTATCCTCACATCATTGATGTCAGGAGCTCCTCATAGTGCTTTACTGACAAAATTCCTGTTTTATAACCATAATTCGGTAAAGGGTCTCATCCTAGGATTTCAGGGCTTTAACCCTGTGACTGATCATGCAAAATGATATCCTTGTAGGACCCACATGACCTCTCCACGTAGTGTCTTGAAACAGATCACGACCTTTTGGTGTACCATATCTGTTCATTAGCGAGAAACCTAGCTATATTTGCCACGGCAAGCAGGGACATGCTGAAGCCCGCTCAGGGAAAAAGTATCTAGGTTTGGCCTGTATACTGGAAAATATTCATGAAGTGAGATATTGGCAGGAAGGTTATATATCCGCCAGATCTATTGTTACTGAAGGTTAGTACATTTTTTATCAGAATCTGCTTCTCATGTGCACCACAATTTTTATCCCGGCATCCAACCCCTGTTTTATTTGAGATTTGTTTCTGATTTTTGCTCTTATTTTTCTCTTCTTAAAGATGATTTACATTATGCCATTGTGCTCGGGTTTGAGCAGTACATATCATTCTACTGGTCATTTCGAGCAGCTGCCCCACATACTCCTGACATGCTTTGGTAGGAGAAGAATCATATGATGGACACCTGTGCTGTGATTGGCATTAGAACCATCTCAAACGGTCTCATTTGCATACAAGGCATGTTTACGGTGCCACCAGAGATGTTGAATTTCATCATTGAAAGAAGACAAGACGGATATTGGCTCTCCCAAACATGGTGTAACACCAAGCTTCCTTATTGTCAATGAGGAATGGTTTACTGTTCAGTGAACTTCCTCATTGTGATTGTTGTCATAACCAGCTACATACAAATAGTGCTGGAAACCTCTAGGAGTGGAAAAGTAACTCTTTCCTTCCCAATTTTACTCTGGAACCCGAACTTGTCTCAAAATCAGGGGAGGGACCCAGGAGTTGATCAAGGACCTTCAAGGCCAGGACCACTTCAGAGAAGGCTTCAGGTACTCTGCTGTATCGTGAGTGTAGAATGGTTCTGGTGTGCTATTGCATTGTGACATCGTGAAGGTCTTCCATTTCATGGCATGGTGCTAATGACTCATTATGCAGTGAGTGCAAGTAGTTTTGCCTCACTATGTGTATTGAAGGGTCATGGCCTAGCCTTCTAGCTTTCTGATCATGCAGAGAGATGTGTACCTAGAATTGAAGTGTTTCAGGCACCATGAATGTTTCTGCTTTCAAACCAGATTTTGGCGGGGGGCATCATATTTATCTGTAGCCACAAGTCCATCCACTTGCTTTGGACTTACCTAACACACAATAACAATTGTTATAACTTGATTGCATAATGCATATTAATTTGTCCAGAAGAATGATCTCAATAGACGAGAAAACAGATTGCTCCATTCCCTCAGATCAGGAAAATCAGGATATTACCTCAGCAAGATGTCAAAGTTCAGAGACCAATCTGACATTGGTTTAGGATTCTCCAACATATTGTCAACAATTCTGATTTCAGATATTTTCTGGAATCATTGACTGCCAGGTTGCATGCCTTTTGAGGCGATGTTAGCTCATTTGGAATCCTCCAGACAGTATCAGTAGAGTCTGTGGCAGTGCTCCTGCCACCACCTCATTTTCATTTGCTCGGGTTTTGATGACACACCTAGCTGCCTCCACAGTCCTTGCTATTTGATGTCACATTAAGGGCCTTTGGGAGCAAGTCTTTATCAGAAGCTGGCTGTGACCAATCAGCACACTAAGTTCCCAGATTGTGCTAGTTGTGAGCATGGGGAGTTCTTACCAATTAAGCAATCCTTCTTGGTGCCAGTTAAAGCCTTCACCAATCCCCACTGGAGGAAGAGGGGGATTTTAGCATAGGTGACTGCATCTGTTCAAAGCTTGCACTTCACTTGAACTACAAGTCCTCAAACTGGCAAGAGACCTCAGTATTTCAGAATGTTCCTGACAGTTGTGCTTTTTTTAGCCCCTTACAGGAGACAATCTGAACCCTGGGTGATGGGCCCAATAGCCAGGATCATGGAATTTGACATTGTAATCATCTAGTCCGCATTTAACAAGGCTGAAGATGGCCTAAAGCTTCTGAGGCAAGTCTAAACAAAAGAAGATGCACCGAAGAGCGGTACAAGGAGCTTCTTCTGAATTGATTCACATGAGGGATCCGGATAAAGTCCAAACCACTCTCAGAAATCTTTATTTGATGATGCTGGTGAGGTAGGGTGGTCCGGTTCCTTGGACAAAATGGTTCTAGGATGATAGCTACCTTCCTTCTGCTCTAGTTGTGATCTATGCTTTAGAAGAGTTAAGTTTAAGATGGCTCTAGTGAAGTGATGAAGACCTGGAGAGTCTACAAAATCTTTTCAGTTTTCCAATTTTGGGTGATGTCATCAGTGTTTTGTAGCAGGTCAGCTTGAAGGACTTGAGTTCTTATAACCTCCTGAGTAAATGGCTAAGAAGGAGTGGGGAGATGATTTCTACTTGATGTATCCTAGTCATGTTTTCAGCAGACTGTATCTAAAGTCTAAGCATTGCAAGGTGTGATAGCACTGAGCTTATTGGTAATGGACGATGGAGGTGTCCGTCTTTAAGTGCTCTTGAATAACAGAAGTCCGATCAATAGAATGCTGTATAAGGAATTGGTGTAGCAGTTAGGAAGGAAGAGAAGACTATAGCGAAGATGTGAACATGATTTGATCAACTAAAAAGATCACGCGGAGTTTGGAATATGTTTCTTCTAAATAGTTACTGTTTCAAGAGAGTTATCAGTATGAAAATAAACAGGACTCGTAACTGGTATTTTTGGAGGTAGGGGATGGTCCACGTGGAGTTCAGAGTTAAGAAAAGAGAGCTACAGGTAACTGCTACTGGAACCCTGATTTATTAGAGGTTGAGAAAGATGAGCTGTTTACAGAGCCCTATAAATATCGTGACGCTGGAGTGGTATGTAAGGGGTGCTGTAAATACCTTATTTTGCATGCAATATTTTTCACTTTGAAAGGGGCACTAAATGCACAGCCTGTATTTAACGTCCCTGATTACGCATATTTCGACTTTTTCTGTCTTCTGCCTGGTCAAGTGTCAGGATTGGTTTGCCGAAATCTGTGGAGATAAAAAGCGGTGGTGCAGTAATTATTTCAAAACTTTACTTATTTTGATCTCTGCAAAAGGAAGCATCCCCAAACTCTGAATGAGTGTGCCGTAGAGTGGCAAAGAAGGATAGCTAACTGTCAACTGTGGTAGATGGCATTAAAAGAATAAACATCCACCAAAGTACAGAACTGAGAGAAAATCTGTTTTCTTAAATGAAATGATGGCATATGATTAAGTGGTATTGAGAGGGATGCAGTTTCCCGATGGCAAACATGAACTGACAAGCCATAGCAAGTCATGGACTGTTTTTGTTTTGTAGGGAATTGAATTGTTATAAGACTGGGCACATGATAATGACTTTACCGGGTGCCAGTGTCTTGGTGATGGTGGTGTGCCTATCAATGTGTGCTTCTGAGCCTTTGAAGTAGAAAAACATTTTCACTTAAGCAGTTACTTTACTTTATAGCATCTTTATTCGATTCACAGAATCCTCAAAGCAACAATAAATACAGAAACATCATTGAAAAAAAGAAAAGGTATATACAATTCATTAGTCCTCATTTCGATTGCAATACAGCACATAGGATGTAATTTAACAGTTAGAAGCATATTCATGAAAAATGTAAATTGCAGCATGCCGGGTAACATCATATTGGTTGCAATACAGTACATACAGTAGGATTTACATAACTAGCAGCTATTCGATTAATTCCATAAAGTGCTAAGTGCAAGGTGCCCAGTAAACAACCATGAATGATAATTCGCATATGCATTCCACTATAAAATATAAAAGCTAGTTTTTACAGTCCGCAACAATAGGATTAGTTCCATAAAGTGCAAAGAGCAAAATGCAATTGAGTCAGAGGACTGTAGCATCACATAAATCGAAGAATGAATTTCCACACTATAAGTTTTATGATGTCATTAACTGTATACGTCAACATTTGAGTTTCATATGGCTGTGGTTATACTTACTTTTGTAGCTAATGCTATCACAAACTACAAGGTCATTAGGGGCGATGTGCTGTTCCCTGCATGGAATTCAGAAGTCATGTGATCAAGATGCATTCACCTAGTGATGCATGCTTGACAGTTTAAAACCCGTTTCTCGGTTTTGCACCGAAATCGCTCGGTCTCTGCAAGACTTTGTCAGTGGACTTACAGCCCGCCCATAGCTCACCATTTGTTAGCTTAAGCGTTACCCCTTATTTACTTTGCTCCCGTTTGCCAGGGCTTGCATGCGTCCTGTCTCTTCCTGTGTTTGGCCCTTCCCTTGAGCGTGGACCAAGTACTTGTGTCAATCCACTGCTCCCGTTTTTGGAGCTACTTTTTTTGTTTTGAAGCACTCAATATGAGTTGTTGTGTTTTCAGGACGTCTCCCATATCGCCGTCAATGTAGCACCACTCTATGCCATTCTACTCTGCACCACTCTATGCCATTCTACTCTGCACCACTCTATGCCACTTTTGTTTGTGCCACTCTACTCTGCACCTCTCTATGCCACTCGAATCTATGCCACTGTACATCACTCCAATCTATGCTACTCCACTCCACTCGACACTGTACCCCCCCGCCTCTCCACACAGTGTCACTACGCCAGCCTACCCCACTCATTGCCACTCTAGCCCACTCCACACAATGCCATTCTACACCGCTCATTGCAGAATGTTTTTGAGCATGACAATGAAGTTGAGTCAATGATCAAGTTTCCCAAGGGTTCCGGTGCTATAACCTCCTATAAGCACAGGAGGCAGCGGTAGAAGTAGAGGCACTGAGATGCAGCAGACCCTCCTTTCTGATTGAACCCCTGTAGAAGCTTATTTGGAAGGCTTCTCCAACACAAGAGTAGCATCTAATTTAGGATTATGCAACACTGCCTTCCTCATTCCCACACCAGGTCCTGGAGGAGCAAGAACACGAGTCTCTTGATGAATCCCAAGCTCCTCAGGGAACCATAGCTCTGCAGGACTCGATCACTACTTAGTTTCCCACTCTGGGTAGTTGGACGTGATGGCAGACGGGTGTGATATCGCAACTAGATTAAGTTACCTGTCCTTCTGCCTGAAAATACAGACTCTGGTTTCACCAGTAAGCTGTCCTTTTTTCCCCTCAGTTCGTACTCCTTCATAGATTACTTGATTGCCAACCTGAAGCCCAGAGAGATGGCCATCATAGAACCCTTAGCCATACTGACCTAGTGCCAGTGTAACTAGCACCTGTTTCTTAGGCATAGTCCGTGCAAGGCAGCAGCCACCTCTGGGCCTCAGTTAGACATGGTAAACAAGGCTCCTTTTTGGCCATCCAGCTCACTTCCTTGCAGACAAGCAAGTTGTACTACTCCATGTTAGCATTAGTAATAGTCTTCGTCCATTACTATAAAGATGCTTACGCTGAGTAAACTGGGGGCCAATGCTGCAGCAGCACCCTTGGCTCTCCCAATGAATCCAGTGCTTTTTATATAGTTCCAAGTCTTCAAGCAGCCTGAAGAGGTTCAGATGCAGTCACACTCCAGGCCATCTGTCTCGAAGTCTGTGGCACAAAAAGCACCAGGCACACAAGTAAAGCCCATCCTTGTTGTTGGAATATGTGATGGTAAGGGGGACTTGACTGAAGGGCCTCCCGCTTCCATGAAGGGCAAAGCTTCATCATCCCACATAATGTCTGGAGTCCTTCAGCAGGACAGTGACATGTTTTGGGATCTCTTCCACATGCAGGTTAACCCATTCGGTGCTGATGACGGCTCCTGGCCGTCATGAGTTACGGTGGGCGTGTGCTGATGACGGCCGGGAGCCGTCATGACCACGCCCTCGATCGGAATGTCCCGCACAGGCGCGGAATTCCGGACGCAGCCAGGGGGTTAATGCAAAGGATGACTTACTGACCTGTGGCTACCCCTGTCTGTATCACCTCTGTGCCCCCAGCTTATGCCCAAGTACAGTGGCGGTCTATGCAGGTCTGAAGCGAGAAAGCGGCGTCATTGGCCCAACCCTTAACCCTCAACCATGTAAATCTTCGCAAGTTGATCTGTGTGGCTTAGGTCTTGAAGCCCAAGAGAATGTCATTGGCACAGGAGGTAGTATTCAGCCCCTCAGCTGACCTGATTCATCAGCAGTACAAAAGAGGCTCAGTCATGGACAAATAGATAAGCGCACCATCCAAGTGGTACAAATTAAATAAGTTCTTTCTCAGGCAGTGAAGAACTGTATATGTTTCTTAGACATTACCATCTTTCTCTCGAAGGTTTTAGCAGTTTCTTTCTGTTTTCGGGTTGAGCCTCCAAGTACAAGCGGTTCTCTAGGGAAAGCGCCAAGCACATGCACTGGCCTCTACAGATGCTAAGAAGTCCCAGTAATATACATAGGACTCCGAAGATGTCCTTGTTTGATCTCAGGAGATTCATCATTAATCTTTGGAGTAGGTGCTGTTTCTCTTGCTAATGACTTTTAGACTCACATCAAAACTGTTCCAAGTGTCCCATAAATGTTATGGATAGAAAAAGATAAAAGAAAAACGTGCTTTTGTACATTTAGTCATGCATACTTCATTGTCCATAAAATCCGTTGGAGTAAGCATACTTGGTTCACAAGAAGTATGCAGCAACACATAGGATTTGCTTTGACTTTAATACATAAACTTGGGTTTTGTACATCATCAAAAGGGTATGTTTTGCACAAATCGAAGTTATGAGCTGGATTCATACATTTTACACTTTTTTTGTGAATCTTCCTACGAGCGCCTCAATTCTGCCAGATTCAGGAACGCAACAAAACGGATAAACACCATTATTAGAAGCTACTTTATAAGACATTTACTATGAAGGAAAAATGCTGGCCCTTAATTTAGCCCGTTTATGCATATGTATTTGTTCCTTTTAAATGTAAGTATGCATGGTGTAAACATTGTTTGATATGGATATTGCCATTCAGCAATTAGATTCACAGCAAGTTCTGTTGGTTATTAGTTTAAAATGTGACCCTAAATCCCTTCACTGGTCAAACGGACAAATATAAAGCAATTCATATACGTCCAAATATGAGGCTAGGCTACAGACTAGTGCTTCTGTGTTAAAACAGGATCCCGGTGAATCCAGCCTGGCTCTAACCCTCGTGTCCCAATTTTATCCAAGGCTTAAGTGAGCTACTGAAACAATTCCTTGGTGGACTGACATTGTTGGAATAAGTCTGGACTCCGCATTTGCTGAAAACTGCAAACCCCAACTCCCTCCACTTGATAAAGAATTCGCTATTAGGCTGTGGCCCATTTCCTGGACAATAATTTTAGCATGGTGGTTCCAGAAGGTCCTGGAATGACAGGATCTTTGTGTGGTGGTTGTTCTGAATGCCAAGCTTCCCTGTCAATTCCTTTCAGGTTCATCTAGCAGCCCATTGGAATCAGTAGCTGGAGAGTCTGCTTTGGACCATCCTTCTCAATATTGACTCTGAGATGGTAGTTCCATGCTTTCAATCTTCTGGTGAGATTTTACTTTTACCTACAGACTCCATAAATCATTGTCACAACAGACTTATCAGTGTTCAGGTGGAGTGGCTCACTGTGGGGAGCTTATCACAGGAACATTGGTGGTGATACTTTTTTTGGTGGGGCGGGGGTAGTTTTATATAGCGCAAACTAGACTTGAAAGTATCAGTGCTTTACATGAGCACTAGTTGCATTACAGACTGATACATTTATTTTTGTTAGGCACGGAGAGATTACGTGATTTGCCCAGAATCACAGTATGTTGAACATCCCTGCCGAGACTCAAACCTAGTTCCCCAGCTTTGAGGTCGACCACTCTAGCCGTTAGGCCACATCCTCTCAACTTCACTGGTGGCTTTCACCAGACATGTGTGTATCACATATAGATAGATTGGCTCCATGGACACACAGATTCTACAGCCATTTAGCTCATTAGATTTTCTCCTAAAGTGAAGTACAGTTGGCCATGCAGTTCTGCAGAGCACATATGAGTATACACACGCTGTCAGATGCTGCCTTCTCTGTCTTTCTTTTATTGTCTTTTCTTTGGATTCTACAAAAGGACTTCTAATTGGGGAGCACATGGAATAGAAGTAGATGTGGGAGTCCGCTAAAGTTAGCTTAATGATGACTTCATTACTATTATTCGATAGGCTCTGCTGCAAAACCTTTCAAGTCCCACCTACTTGTCCCTTGGTCAAAACTAAACATGAGTAATGTGGTTTTGCAGTACGGTTTAGGTCTCGCCTGAGAGAGTGCATGTGTTGTAGCTTTCAGGATATTTTGTTAGCTTAAAGAAGTTTAGAGCTCGCCCATTGCTTACCATTGGTTGACTTCATCGTTCACTTTTATTTTCTGGCTCTTGTTTGATCAGCGTGTGCCAGCTTCACTTCCTCCTTGTCTGTTTCTCCCTCCCCAGGAGCATGGCCCAAGTACTGCTTCCTTTTTCTGTGTGTGTGTGCTTCCATTGCTCATGCTTTCTGGCATGAGCTACTTTTTTCATCTGCTTGGTCCACTCACAGAGTGCGTGTGGTTGCAGACTGTTTCCTTCTCCTCCAACCTCCCCGGCATTATTACTTCCCCTTTTTCCCTGCCCCTCCCTCATTATTGCTTGCCCCATTCCTCTACCCCTCCCGTGTTTCTTGGGCCATTCCCCTTTTACCACTACCCTTCCCATCCCCATTGTTGCTTGCCCCTACCCCTCCCTCTACATTGCTTGCACCTTCTTTCTTCTGTTAGGAAATAAAAAAGCTCTAATGCCGGCTTTCATATCTCTTTTTTTCCCTAACATTTAGCAATGCTGCACAGCAGCTGCACTACTATACACCATGACAAAAACACGTTTACAAAGCCAATAACTCTCAAAGTTAAAACCTATAGGCTTTGCCAATGCTTCATTTTGTATGAGTTGGTTGCAGGCCGTAGTCTGTAGGGTTGAAAGAGTGTGTATTTGAAAGGTGGCCTAGGTGCGATGTTGCGGATCATTGTCCTTGTGTCAAAAAGCATCGGAGTCTAGTACAGTCATACATGATTTCAGAGAAAAATTAGTTTCAGAAACATTTTTGTAAGAGGCATTTATTTTAGGCCTTTACTTTAGGGGACATTAATTCAGTTTTTTTTATCTTTTACATTGTTATGCAATTACTTTTGATGCTTTAAATTCACTGACCCCCGCACCATACGTAAACAAATCAATTCCTGACTCCCACATAACCCTTACCCATAAAACCTTCTCAAACCACACCCATGACCCATCTGTATAACCCCTCACACCTACTAAACACCATCCATCCCAGACCCCTAAAAAGCCTCATCACTCCTAAAGTCCAACCACACCTGATCCCTAAAGGCACTTTCAACCAATAAGTTCCACCCATCCCTGAACCCGAAAAGACCCTCAAAGACTCTAGACTCCACCCATTCCTGAAACATAAAAACCCTGTTTTACCTCTAAAGTGTGCCTATGCCTAAAACCCCTTATCGCCTCTAAACCTCACCCATTCCTGAACACTAGGAACTTTGTCATCCCTAAATCTACTCATAGGAGAACCTTAAACCTCCCGCACCAACCCTGAACACTGCCCATATGTGAGTCCTAAAAACCCTCAACACTGCTGTATTCCATGCATCCCTGAACCCTAAAAACACCCTACCACCCCTAAAGTTCACCCTTTCCTCAGTCCTAAAAACCCCTTTCAACACCTGAACCCAAACCATCATTGACCCCTAAAAACCCTCATCACCCTTAAACAATACACGTTCCTGAACCCAAAAAACCCTCACTACCCCAAACTCTAACAAATTTTAATATTATTTAAAAATGTCCTTAAAATTATCTTTCTTTTAAAAAGTATCCTTTAATAATCGATTTTTTTTGTATTTCCTTAAAATTGTCTTTCCTTAACTGTTTTTCCATGATTTGGTTTCCTTCACTGTGTTTTCTCAGTTTTCATTTTTCCATTAATTCACATATAAAAAGGCTGGTGCCAGCTCACTGCTGGTATAGATACCAGGCAAAGGGAGATAGAGTGCCAATATTCTTATTAAAAGATGATATTCAGGTCTTTGCAAGATAGATTGATCTAGTGAGAAGAAAACTTTGTGCTTCAAGACCTGCCCCCTTCAAGGATTTTGTCGAGGCCAAAG
Source organism: Lissotriton helveticus (assembly GCF_964261635.1). Classification (NCBI taxonomy): domain Eukaryota; kingdom Metazoa; phylum Chordata; class Amphibia; order Caudata; family Salamandridae; genus Lissotriton; species Lissotriton helveticus. Next base: position 1,201,080,045 of record NC_136059.1, read on the forward strand.
GGTTTGACAAAATCCAGATTGTTCTATTAGAGCAGTTTGCAGAAACAAAGGAATAACTAAATGGATTTTGTACAGTCCACTATTTGTGTGTTTACCCGGTAATGGGCTGAGTCAACTTCAGATGTTTGAGGTGGGGGAATAGATACTCCGAGGCACACCAAATAATTATGTAATAGTTGTTAGTTGTTGCAGGTGGATGGGTTCTTGATTTTAGGAAAAAGGAGGAGGGTGTAGGTGTGAGCCAAGGATAGTAGGCGTGAATACCTGAATATCTCAAATGGAAGTTGCAGAGAAATCAGAATTAATGCTTGAGAAGTGTAATTGATGAGAAACCCAGCCTGACGGATGTAAAATGTATACAAGGAGGCGGCTGACAGCACATCGCTGCCTCCTCCATCATTTACCAGCTAGCAGGATCAAGTGTTTTGTAAGGTAATGTTATTTATCATTAACAAATAGGGACTGGGTTATTGATGGTTCTTACCCTGTATTAAAGGTAAATCGTGGCAATTGGGCAATAGCAAAATGGCGGTGTCTAATGCAAAATGAAAACCTATTTGACTGATGGCACATTTCCATAGTTTGGAACATCATGGCAGCCTTGGACCTTAATGTTGAATAATAAAATCAGATTTTTTTTTATTGTTTAGCGAGTTTGATTGTGAGATAAATTTCATAGTGCTCAACGCCCTATCAAGGAGTTACAAAATCAGAATCTTATTTACACGACAAAACATATTTTTTAAATAGTTTTTATGAATATAACTTATTAAACTGTAATACATTTTCTGAAAGCTTTATTCTCTTTCGTGACAGCATGCGTTTTCTATTGAAATATTGCACACGTTAATGCCGTAATTTCATTTTGAGTTTGTGCCCAGGCACTCTGGGTTTACTCGGCGCATTCCATGTGTATTACTTGCTGTTTGACAGAAGAATAAAAAAGCTAAATGTCTTTCAAGGTGATCTGATTTTCATCCGATGTATTTTTTGTTCACTTTCGCTTTTAAAGGTGATTCATTTTCTCCTTGTTGATTTATTTGTTTTCAGTTAGATCGATTCAAAGAACCACCTGCCTATGGTCCCATGTGTGATATTTTGTGGTCGGACCCCCTAGAAGACTTTGGCAATGAAAAGACTCAGGAACATTTCACTCACAACACAGTTAGAGGGTGTTCATACTTCTACAGGTGAGTAATGTGATCTCTATCTACCACAGTTGCAAGATTCTGCGCTTTCATGTTCGAGTTTGTTTAACCCTATAGCCTCCAGCTCGTGTAGGACAGTGTGCATATTTTCAAATCTAACACACACATTCTTAAATGTGAGAAAATCTGTAAATCACCTTTAAAAAAAATCAAGGACACATTCGGTTTGTTGATTATCTGAAATATATGTATTTATTTATTTATAAGCATCTAATCAACATATTTGTGTGTAATATTCCTTTTCAGTTTGTGTAAGAATTAAATGAACTCTCACAAAGATGTGTTGCATACATCATGTAAAGAGAAATAAGCCTGCAGTGGCCTGTGAATGAAATGTCTGCTGTCTTAAAAATGAGAACTCAGATTGATTCCAAAGGAAATATACAATTAAACATTCTGAAATAACGTTTTATGCAAAAAGTGCTTTGCAATTTTGAAATTCTTTATTTATCCAGGATTTTTCACATTTTCCTTGAATTGCAGGCTCAGAAACTGCCCCGATAATCATATGCTTTAGTGGCATGTAATTGTTCCTTGGCAGAAAGGAATAGGTCAAATGCCCATTGTACAGTTCTACAGAACCACGTCCATTGTGCTATGAGTTGTACAGTAGTCTTGTGTATACACTTTATAATGGAGGAAGGTGCGGTCTGACGGGTGCTTTGCCACTGTGTCCTCTGCTGTCTATTGCTTAGGTTGTGTGTCTAGTGTCGCTGTTTGCTGCCCCCTGCTGGGTCCAGGTGTGGACTTCTGTGACCTGCAACCCCTGGCATCTAGAAAGAACACCTCCTGCTAAACAGAGAGGTGCATACAGGGACCGCTCATTTTATGCCTGCTATGCCGATAATCCTGCTTGTAACAAGGACCTATTAGGCGTAGTGGAAGAATGACTGATTAACTGGATGAGGGTCAACTTGGGCTTGGGGAATCATTACTAATGTCTCCAGGTCTCTTTTTTACAACCTGTTTATTTGTTTGTAAACTTGATCACTCTTGACTCTTTGGGGATCCTCTGTTGTCTAAAGTGTTTTTGTTGCCACTACCGTGTTGGCCATTGCCTTTTTTACATTAGGCAATCACAATGTTTCTTTGGCCGTTGCATCAGGTTTTTGACTATTACCCCAACTATTACATAGCTATTTTGCTGCAGATGTCCAGAAGGTGACCCAAAACTCTTTTAATCTTCGATTGTATCTGCCTACTAAGTCATGATGTTAATTTACTAGCTCTGTCTCCTTGGATTTTGATTCCTTTCCAGTTTTTGTCCAAGTACATTTTAATTTTCTTTTGTGATTTTGCCCTAATATCTCACATTGGAATGGAGAATCTTACAGAGACTTCTAGCAGCAGATTCCTTACCTTAGAATTATCTCCAGGCATCAGACTGGATCCAGAATTTTCTTTGTGAGCAGCACCCCTGTGCGCTAGTAGGTAGTGTCGACCGGCATCGCCTGGCATAGTCTGCGCTGGATTTGACAGACGCGGTGCCTATGTAGGTGCCATCCCAGCACACTGATTTAATTTTTCTTTCTGCACCAGTTAGCACAGATCGGGAGAGAGCTACCCCTTCAGTCACTTTTCAACTGAGCTTTTTCGACAAGTTTTTTTGGGGAGAGCTTTTCTCCTAGTGTGGCAGAAATGTCCTTTCAAGCCCAACCAGCATCATGTTTGTCTTTGGTGCCTCGAGGGGGACCAAGATGTTAAGACCTGTGGCGACTGCCATACCATGAACCTGAAGGGCCTTGAGGGAGTGGTACCTCAAGTTCCTGGCAGCTCGAATGTGACTTTACAATTGTCTCATTTCTGGTCGAGAAGAAGGTCCCAGGATCGGTTGCAGAGCCCCAAAGTCTTTGTCACACTCGAAGTCGTTGGGTCATTTGGGTAGTTCCCACTGCAAACAGAAGAGAAAGAAGTTTATCACCTTGTCTGTTGGCGAACAAGACAAGAGAGTGTCAACATTTGAGTCCTGGCTCCACAGTTGAGCCAGCGCCTGAGCCGTCTCCATGCTTCCCCAATTTTCTGGGAGCCAGAGCGACGCTCACTCAACTTCACGCCTTATATTTAAACAGCCTGCTCCTGCATCTTGGGGCCTAGTTAATTCTGGAGGGGCCTGTACTCGTTCCACGCCGATTTCCCCAGCACCACTCATGCCCCTTGAATCCACAGATGGACCCGGACCGTTGCCGGTTGTAACACCTCAACCTTCCCCCGATGTCGGTCCCAGTGCCGAAGATCCTGGCGCCGCCCCCATTCTGATCCCAGACTCCAGAGCCTGAGCCCTATTATTATGGACTAAGACTCAGGGAGGATTTGGAGGGGTCGCTGGACCCTGAAGAAACCAGTATTTTGACTCAAGCATGGACTGGTGTGAGGATTTGGCAGAAGCCAGAGAACTGGACACCTCTCCATACACTAGTATGCTTTCTCCTTCTACCATGGCTATGGAAGAGGAAGTGTCTTTTGCAATGGTTTGAGAAGGGCGACCGAGGTCCTGGACCTTAGCTTGCTTTATGTGGAGGGCAAGACAAACATCTTGACCAAAGTGCTTCAAGTGAGAGTGACCTCTTCGGAACCACTTCTTCCTTTTAGTGCATCCCTTACCGATGACCTGCTTGGGACCTGCTCTACACCCAGCCCAGGGACGCCTGTGAACAGGGCGATTGCCCACCACCACTGCCCTGTTCCAGTGGACCCAAACTTCCTCATAAAACCCTACCCTAGAGAGCTTGGTGGTCCAAACCTCCACCTCCCAGGCATTTCCTACCACACACCCAAAAGAAAGGACGCCTTAAGGAGGCCCGGGCTGTCCTCTCCCAAGCTGTTGCTGATGGAAGAGATGTAGCCACGTTCACCATCTGATGTGGACTGGATACCACCAACTCGCTGGGCAGAGCAGTTTCATCAGCAGTAGCCATACGGCACCACGCATGGCTGAGGATGACTGGCTTTTCTGGGGATGTCCAAGCATCGCTTATGGAGACAAGGCAGTTTCGGTTCTGGAGTGCTTTAAGGACGGCATGGCTACAACAACGTCCTTGGGCCTTTCCAGGGCCCCTCATCACCCCCCATCTGCCTTTCGATTCTTTTGTGGCCACAGAGGGGGCTTCCAGCCACTCCTATATCCTCCCAACCACTGCAGCCTGCAAGCTTCCCAGCCTCTCCCCCACCACCATCCAAAGCCTCCAAATCCTTATATTCAGCCCCCTTACCATCATGGGCAAACAGTGAGAGGCAGGATACGCCATCATCTGATCCACTTGTGGTCTATAACATCAGACCAATGGGTTCTGTAGATTGGCCGGAAGGGCTAGTCTCTCCTCTTTGAGACTACCCTTCCACTCATGCCATCTGCTTGCAACAAGCTGATGGAGGACCATCTTTCTTTGCTCCGCCAGGAAGTGACTGCTCTCTTAACAAAAGGAGCCATGGAAAGCGTGCAGACGCCAGAAGTAGGCCATGGTTGCTATTCCCCCTACTTTCTGGTGCCCAGAAGGACAGAGGTCTCTGTACTATCCTCGACCTGCACCCGCTCTCATTTTCTTCCTCAAGCAGGAGAAATTCAAAACGCTCACACTTGCTCAAATCTGGTCTACCCTGGAGACTGGATGGTAGTGTTGGGCTTGCAGAACACATACTTCCACATTCCCATCCTGCCTGCCCATAGGCGTTACCTGCGGTTAACGGTGGGACAGTGGAGTGCTCCCTTTTGGCTTTACCAGCACCCATCGGATGTTAACCAAGGTGATGGTGGTGGTTGCAGCTCATCTGTGTCCCCTGTCTTAAAGACTAGCTGTTGAAAAGGGTGGCTCGCCCCAGGTTGTCTTCTTCAAACTCCAGACAATGGCATACCTCCTGCATTTGCTGGGCTTCACTATCAACTTGCCAAGTCACACCGACTCCCTCTCAGATGCTCCCCTTCATCTGAACTGTTCTGGACATGGTGCAGTTTCGGGCCTATCCTCCCAAACGTCAAGTCCAGGATATGCAGGCTATGATATCATTCAACCTCTATCCTGGATTTCGGAGAGACTGACTCTGATACTGCTGGGTCTCCTGCTTGTGACACCTGCCCGCTGGCATATTCATGCTCTGCAATGGGACCCGAAGTTCCAGTGGGCACAGCATCAAGGAACTCTATCTGAATTGGTCCAGATCTTAGAGGGAACTGCAAAAGATCTGCTGTGGTGGGTAATAAACTGAGATTGGGTCAGGAGCAAACCCCTCTCCTTCCAACCAGATCTGACCGTGGTGACAGATGTGTCACTCCTGGGATGAGACTGCCATCTGGGAGAGGTGGTGATCAGAGGCGGTCTCCAGTGGAATCCGGACACCACATCAACCTTCTGGAGCATCGAGCAGTCCGGCTTACATTGAAAGCCTTTCGATCTTCCATCAAAGGAAGGCTAGTGAGGATGTTCACAGACAACATCAGTGCCATGTGGTACTGCAAAAACAGGGCGAGGTGGGGTCGTGGACTCTTTGTTAAGAAGCTCTGCGTCTCTGGTTATGGATGGAACATCAGAACATTTCCTTGATGGTTTAACACCGGGCGGGCTCTCTTAATTCCAGGGTAGACAAACTCAGCCGAAGATGCCTAGCATATCACAAATGGTGTCTGCATCCGGAGATGATGCAAGGCCTCTTTCAGCAGTTGGGGGAGCCTTGGTTAGAGATGTTTGCCACCACTGAGAGTCCACAGTGTCATCTGTTCTGCATGCTGGAGTTCTCAAAGCAGCTCTCGCTTTTCTCTCAAGTAGCGATCAGGCCTCCTGTACGCCTTTTTGCCCCTACCACTCCTGCCCAGAGTCCTCAAGAAGATCAGGAATGACCAGACCCAAGTCATCCTTCTGGCTCTGGACTGGGCTCGAAGAGTTTGGTATCCTGAGCTGTTGCGCATGTCCATCGGTCCTCCAATCAGGCTAACTCTTCAGGGGGACCTTCTGTCGCTGCAGCAGGAGAGGGGTCTCCACCCGAACTTGTCCACACTCTGCCTTCTTGTGTGGAAATTGACTGGCGACAGTTGACCGCTTTCAACCTTCCCCCTGAAATCTGCAATTTTATTCTGGCAGCCAGACGTTCACTTCACCGAATCGGTATACACCTGTCATTGGGGCAAGTTTGTGGCATGGGTGTAAAAAAGCAGGTTGACCCCCTTTCTGCTCCCCTTTCTCAGGTTCTTCTCTTTATTCTTTCCCTTACCCAGTAGGGCTCTGCTCTGGACACCTTAAAGGGTTATCTTTCTGCTATCTCAGCCTTTCTGCTGTTGCCTGACCAGCTATCCCTCTTCAAATGCCCTATTGTTCATAGATTCTTGAGTGTTGAATGGTTGATCAACATAGGTTTCCTCATTCTCCCTTTATCATGCCTCAGTAGGACTGATGTGTGCTCCCTTTGAGGCCTTGCACAACTGTCTTCTTGGGCTCATTACCATCAAGACAGTTTTCCTGGTGGCAATAACATCTGGCCGGAGGTTCAGTGAGCTTCAGGTTTTGTCATCTAATCCCCCATAACTGACCATCTACACTGACAACTGGTTCTATGGACTAGAGCTCCCTTTCTACCGAAAGTAGTCACTCCCTTTCATGTAGGCCAGTCCATCAGCCTGCCTAATTTTAACGCTCCGCCACATCCCCCTAAGGAAGAGAAGCGACTTCACAGTCTGAATCCAAAAAGAGCGTAGGGTCATTTTACCTTGACCGCACAAGAGAGTTCTGGGTGGACGAACAACTCTTCATAGGGTACGTCAGAACGAAAAAGGGAAAGGCTGTGCAGAAGTGGACCATCTTCCAATGGATTGTGCGCTGCATTAAAATCTGCTACGCATTGTCCATGAAGTAACCCCCTGAGGGCTTGCATGCTCATTCTACTAGAGCCAAGGCGGAGACAACTGAGTTGGAACAAGGAGTCCTTGCCCTGGACAACAGCCAGGCAGCAACGTGGGCTTCCTTGCACACGTTCACAAAACACTACTGCCTAGACAGACAGTTTCGTCGGGACTGGTACTTTGCCCGTTTGGTCCTGCAGTATTTTTTAGCATGAAATTGTTTTGCTGACCCACCTCTGGGGAGGTATTGCTTGTGTATCTTGTCTAGGGTAAGGAATCTACAGCTAGAAGTCTCTATCAGATGAAAAAGTTACCTTTGGTAATGCTGTCTGGTAGAACCCCTGTTTAGCTGCGGATTGCTTACCGACCCACCCATCCTCTACACTCTCTGAACGGACTTCTAGGTACACAGCAGTTCTCTTCCAGGACCCTAGTTTTCCACTCCTGTGATCAGTGTTCTTCGTAACTCCTGGTGTGGAAAGTCGCAAAAAAAAAATTTGACCGCACACTGGGGTAACACCTATATAGGCTTTGCACATGTCACATTTGGTGCGGACTATGACACGTGGACGATTGACACCACCTACCTGTGCACAGGGTTACTGTTAATGAAAAGAATTTCAGATCCAGTCTGACGCCTGGGGATAACTCTGAGGTAAGGAATGTGCAGCTATAAATAGTTTCTACCAAATAGGGCGTTACCGAAGGTAAGTAACTTGTCCAACAGTGAACTGGCTACAATGTCTTATTCAGTAAGGAGCAGAGAAGAAGGCTATTCTGTGACAGATGTGGGGACAGCAAGAGGCTACCCTAAAATCTAAGACGTCCTATATGACAAACCACGTGCATGGAGGTGCACATTCACTGGAGTGACCACAACCCAGTGTCTCCTCTAACTTTTCAAGCACTCTATTATATAATTGATATATTTTGCATTCTTGAATTCTCAGTTCCAAGTCTTACTACTCTGCGATTGCGCTATGGAGGACCATTAGAAAGCCTCACCATCTTGGATTACAGATAAAAAGAAAAGGTATGTACTGAGGTCTAGTAACCATCTACCATCAGTTGCTAGTTCTCCCACGGCATGGGCATGGACATGGGAATTTAAGTTACCCATGTTAAAAGGATGTCCCATTTTTGGAAGACCATATTTTAAGCTGAGGTAAATACTCAACTGAGGAGCAACATATTCCAAAACATGTAGAGCACCTGTCAAGGGGACGCATGGGATGTATATCCTGTGCATGTAAACATTATGGGTCTGCTAGATGCTTCTTTGAGGGTCAGGGGCACCACAGGAAATCAGCTCCAGCAACCTTTAACCTTAATGCCAGTGTATCACCCATCTAGCCATATCGAAAGCTGTACCGGTCTATCTCCTACCTGTCGCTACAAACTCCTTGGCAACATGCTTGGAGCAATATAAATCGTTTACACAAAGCAAATAAATGCGGGCTGCTCTAAATGTCATGGCCTTTCAGAAGGCCAACTTTTCATCTCTTAAGTAAGGTTTTATTGCAGGTGCAAAGGAGCTTGTAAGTATCTGATTTGTCCTTAGTATCTCTCAACCTGTTCCTTCTTTGCCCTCAAAGATAGAGCTAATAAGCAAGTGGATAGGGCAAACCGCTTCACCGTTGATTACACGTTAATCTCCTAGTGATTGGACCTTATTGCACTATCTCAAACTGCTGACTTGCTTCTGGACGTCTCGCGTCGCGTTATTCCACTGTTTACAATGCCAGAGTTTAACATTGTTCACAGTTATTTGTAGGACTTGTATAATTACAGCTTCTACCCCTTCAGAGGGCAATCAGCTGCCAAGCTTTCTCAATCTGAATCCATACATTTTCTAATGCATACATTTCAAAGACGTCATTTTCAGTCACAAACGTTGACTGCAATTTCCTTCGTAACCGAAAAGCAAGGAGAAATGTCAGTTAATTGCACTGGAATTTACTGTACCGCAAGAAAGTCCTCATTAGACCACGGAGAATTTTTAATAAAACAACTTCATTTTTTGTAAATTCTTCATGGCCTCTGATCGTGAAGCGCTCTGGCAGTTGTGCACGATATAGGTCAGCTTTTGTATAAGATTAAGTTACATTGGTGTGGTGAATCGGCCAGATAGCTGGTAGTGCAGAACAAGAGCCCAGTGCCATGACCAAGTGTAGATGTTCATTTTTCCGCAGAAATACCTACTAAAGAACGGGAACTCCTGCAAGTTTAGGCTTTGTCACGAGCTGCCATGTTATCAGTAGGGTGCGAAACTGTTTACTCAAAGAAACAATATACGTGTGTAGCTGCTTGAAAGAGCTTGTGGAACTGACTATTCGTCATGAATGCTACCACCCTTATATTACCTTTTGCTGCATAGATAGCCATCTTTAATACCAAGCTGTGAGAATTTGTACAAACTCGCACGTCCACCGCTCAAATTAATTTCATATCGCCCAATACTAATTCACCACTAATCCTTTTTGGGTTCTGTAGTAGCGTGCTACATGCTGAAGAGTGCTTGGTGATCTCTTCAGGGGTAGTAAGCGCTATATAAATGCAATTACTTTGCTTGATGTACTGTACTATGAGTGGAAAGATTTAATACGTTTATGTGATATCATTGGTTGCAATGTAATCAAGATGTCGCTTTAGGGCTAAAATTGCGATGGATGCGCTGTACCGCCATCACAGAAGAACTTCCTAATAAGTTTTGTCTCACTTGTTTAACCCTTCATTTAGATCTAGAAACTCTTTTACTCCTTAAACCTAATCCTCACCTGGGATAGGGTATGTCGACCAACCTCATTCTCTTCATCTCTATTGATGCAAATGCACTTATTTTCCTCCCACTTTGTAGATGTGCTCTTTATTTGTTGCATGATTCCACCATCACTCTGTGAGATTCCAGAGGGTCGACTATCCTTTCCGGTCCCCGAATACCAGATTTGTCGAACCTGCTGAAACCATGGAAGCTGGATAAGACTTTTGAGTGCCTCTTCAATTTCTTATATATTTTGGTGCTGTTTTCCTTAATGTTTCCTCTGTCGAGATTCTCCTCTTCAACGATGAGGAGTATATCGATCAGAGAAGTAATTTTGATGGGTCCTGTCTTAATAGTGACTTCTTGGATAGACAGGTTTTTTTTCCCAGCAACTTGTGTGAACTGCACTTCTGTGACCATGATGGATGGAAGCCCCGTGGCTGAAGGCTTCTACAGTGGCCTAGAAGAATGACCTGACAATTTTGGCTTGGAAGCAGGAGATTAATATTTTATGTTTTAGGGCTTAGGTACAATTTCTCTAATTTTAGCGGCCATCAATACCTTCATGTCTACCTCCATTTGGGAGATTGACTTTTCTTTGTGCAATCTAAATTGCTATCCTCAGTCTGACGAGACATCTTTGAACAAATTAAAGCAACCTCTTAATAATCTGGTTCAGGAACTTAAACATTTCCACAATGTGGCTACTTCATATTAGGGTTTGATTGTTTGAACACCATTTGTGAATATTGTAAATGTTCTTTGTGAATAAGTTGTAAATATATGTATAGTAAGAAGAGGTTGTTTTAATGTGTATTGAATTGGTGAATTAATAACCGATATCCTTGCTTTAAAAAAGACAAAAATAAAATAGTGGATTCATTCAAACTTTGATGTGTTATATGACCATATAACACAAATTATATGGTCCAGAAAATAAAAAATTAAATAGTAAAGACAGTACTGGCATCTTGTTTTGTTCATTCAGCTTTTGTGGCTCAGCCTTACTGTTGGGGGCCCTGACCCAGTGGTGGTTTGTTGTTACTTCATATTCCGGGCATGAGCAGCATATATATTCCACTTTATTTTGGTCACAATTTGAGCAGTTTTTATTGCTTGATTAGTAGTTGCTCAAAAGGCTCCACGATTACGTAGGCCTCTTTGCTGTATCCATACAACATACATTTCCTAACAACTTCACTCAAACGAATTATTTCCTCATAGGATATGAGATGGTCATTGATTGATGGTGACGATAAGTTACGAGTCAAGTTATGAAAATAGTTCCACACAAAAAGCACTTTCTCATGTCTAGTAACTGTTGCTTGACTAATCAAGCATCCAACTCGCAAAATCCAGTGTTGTATTCAAATTATCAGTAATGTCAAATGTCAGTTTTCATATTTTGAATTTTAGTAGACATTGTTTTGCAAAGGGTTCATGCAAAACATCCATTTCCAATTCAGATAAACAACAGTAAAAGTGGTTGGATACATGAAATGGAGATTGTAGGAAAGGGGGAGAACGATTGCCCTATTAGTGAGTTTTGTATGTAAAGATAAACAGAAACAAGATGTTGTGGTTGCCACCATTTTGAAATTGTAACACAAAGTAAGCGAAGTTTTTTTTGAGGATAAACTCAAATTATATACAGCGTAATACATCTGTTATAGGAAACATAGAAATCAAGATGACAGATGATCTCTGGATGTGCCACTCGCCGTTCTAGGCGTTTTTTGGTGTTAGTGCAATTCTTTCACAGAAATTGTAACTGGTTGGTGTTGGGAGTTCGGGGTAAAGCCGCAGTGCGCTAAGGAGGGAAAAAGGTAATAGGTAATGAATGATTGGAATAAAAAGTATATTCTGTAGCTCGGAGAGTTGTGGTTTATAATGTCACAGTTTATTATCTCAACATGTTATTATAGCATAAAACACTCTAGGGACTATATGTAGTATACATTGTGTGCGCTGTGAATTCTAGTGTTTGTTGAACGGGATTTGTTATTTCATGATCACCTTTGCTAAATGTTGGTACGTCATTTTCTTTTGGGTTCTGTTCACTCGTGAAAGGACTTTAACGGCAAGGAACAGTTCTGGAAGAGCGCTGGTCGCAGCTTGCTTGGAAAGAAGTGATTTGAAATGAAGGGGCAATGAAGGAAAGGGATGACAATTTGATGGGCAGTGTTGGTGATTACCCTTATTTTCAGCATACTTTGTTCTAACCAGCAGGTGCCACATGTGTTTTTTGAACCATCAGGGTAATTGTTGATTGAAAAGTTTTTGATAATGGGGGTCTCTGGTGCTCGGCATCAGCAGTTAATTGTCAACACTAGTACGTATGACAGCCTGCCACATGGTGACACTGTTTGTCTAATTTAGAGATGAGTAAGAGTGTCCGGAACTTGAGGAATTTCACCCTACGGAATTTCGTGGAGTTACATAAAAACTCAGCGAGATTCCGCATAGATTTGTGGGTGGATTCTGCACGTTGCATTGATTTTAGCACCAGGAGCTTTTACCGGGCTGCAAAATCAGTGTGCATGGGACCACGTGGCTCGCCAGAGGGCACTGCTTCTTGCTGCCGCACAAGTAGATTTTCTACTCGAGCAGCAGCTTTCTCTCCATGAGCGGCAGCTTTCTCACCGTGAATGGTCAGCGCCATGAGACCCTTGTTGGTGATATGTGTGCTCAAGAAATGTAAATAACATAACAATGGTCGTGTTCAGAAAATCTTGCACACAGCGGTTGGTGGAGTTTTGCCGGAACTCCACTTTACAAACGTAGCAGGCAAAATTCCGCCGGCCGCGTGGATTTTATTGCCCACCTCTAGAGATGAGCACACAACAGTTGTTGGTTAGTTAATATACCTTAAGAATGCCTAATCCCTGCCACCTAAGCCATTTGTATAGCTTTGTGGGCCTGAATTGTCACACTCCTTAGGAGTGTGATTGTTAGTAGTTGTGTTAGTACTGTCATTGGCAGTGCTGGTAGCAGCAATGGCTGGTGCTACCTGCAGTGGCCTCCTGATGAGGGCCCTGGCACATTTTTTCCTTCAAATGAAGCACTGCCTGTCAGCAAATCCTGTATTCAATGGGTAATAACCAAGCCCTTGGACACAGTGTTTTTCAATGTATGCTTCTTTCTAGGCCAGTGGCGGGCCTCCTTAAACTGATCTGATCAGTAAGTTGAGCAGAGTGTCCTTCCTAGTTCCATTGAAGACTTCCGAACCAGGCATACAACAAGAGATTTTGGAAGCATGTGGGTCTCGCAGGGTGGTGATGAGGGGAGAGTTGAACAGTGAGAAGCCCTAGCGTAGGGTGAGCAGTAAGATTACCATCTCTAGGCCTGCTCTTTATAACATGGCAACCCACCTTCTGGGGAATGTACGTACAATGGGGGATATCCAGCTTGAATTGCCTCATCCCCTATGCACTGCACACAATGCTGCCTTCCTGTGTTTGGATTCTGCCTTTAACATTGAAGAAGAAACTGCTACACTTTGGAAAGGCCAATTTCTGGATCATGATGATGATCCCAATAGTTAAAATTAACGTTTTACGAAACACAGTTCAATAATAATGTCGCTTAGTCTTACTTCCTCCTGCATTTCTTTAAACTAGCTTTTTAAATTGTCAATTATGTTATAAGGTTAGAATATTGCTATGATTGTTTGCAATTCTTAAGCACCTGGACATGCTGGAGATGGTTGTCGAACGTGTAACTTGAAATGTTTAACCAAGAACCTAATGTCTAACTATCCATTGTTAACTGTACATGTGAATTCAGTCAGATTTAAACTGTGTGAACTCTGAATGATCCTGCTGCCAGATCACTAAGCAGCATTGTACTATACAGTAGCCGTTCTACACTTCTGCACCATGTTCTGTATATGCACAGGGGTATGCCATCCACCTTAATCACATCACCCATGGTATATGAAAAGAATGAAGTGCTCTCAGTAACAATATCAGGAAGAAAGATGGATTTTTGCAGCCCTCCTAAATGTAAGTGTGCAGCAGCTGCAGTCCCCATAATTGAAATTTTTCTGAACTCACTCTAAATGCAAAAATAATAAACCATGTACTTTAGAAGCTGTAGTGTGTATGTGTGTGTGTGTAAAACATACTCTAAATGCAGAGTTAGTTATGGTTAGATCAGCAATCCACAACTGCGATACAAACCATAATTCACACTCTAAAAGCAGTACTCATTGTCTCATCCTTAATATAACACATGCAACTACAAGTGTCATAAATGATACTCCAAGCCACATTACTTCTAACGTTCCCAATAATACTATCAATGAAAATTTTGAACATATTATTTGCGGTTTTCATTATGTGATATTGTGAGAGCAAACCCCTTAGATGCTGGGACTTCCCCCCTATCAGTCCCCCTACCCCGCGCAAAGCCTTTTATTGGGGCTATTTGGGGTAGTTCGCGCTTCGACCACCATAGCATTTTGTCCACATAAGGTATCCACGCCAAATTAGCGTCCTGTTTTCCCAACATCCCCGGGATTCTAGAGGTACCCTCGGATTCTCCTGGAAGGGACCGAAAATTAGCCACAATACAGCTACATTTTGAGGAAAGTTGGGAAAATGGGAAAGAGTGCTGCAAAAAAAAGCATCTTGTTGTCTTCCTACAAATGGTATCAACATAGGGCTTACGGTGCTAAAATCACAGTCTTCGCAGCTTACAGAAACCGGCAGACGTTTGTCAGAAAACCACAGCTTTGGCATTTTACTGGGACATTGCCCATTTTTCCAAATTGTTGTGCTTTTAACCTCCTTCCAGTTAGTGTTAGAAATGGATGTGAAACAACTGGTGGATCCCAGAAAGTTATACATTTCTTGAAGGTAGCCAAAATTCTGAATTCAGCAAGGAGTCATTTATGTAGGTTTGTCGAGGTTTTCCTATAGAATTTAACGGTCAAATTTAAAAAATATTGAAATTGAGGTGAAATAAACAGCCATTTGTGAAACACAATATAGCACCCCACAGCCGACTACAAGTTGAGCACCTCGATCCTTAAGTCCCATATATATCAGTTTCTGTGCATAAGGACTCCGGGACCTGCTGCGGTTGGGTCCCACTGGGATTCCAGAGAAAAGACTTCAAGAAGTATGGAGGTAGCACCAGATATGCAGTCATAGAACAGCCAGAAGTAACTTGTATCAATATTCTTTTTATTCTTCTTCTTATAAAAATGGAACAACAGCCAACACGTTTCGTTCCTATCAAAGGAACTTCGTCAGGGCAGGTGATATGATGAGTAAACCACATAAGGTTCCAAATGAAAGGTATTCGAATCAGGTGGCGCCCAATCAGATCAGAATGGTATCTGTAGCCAAGTCCCTAGTAGTGTACTATATAACCAGTATACAGACGTCATCAATATGCTTCAATTCAAGTCAGTATAAAAGTAATCAATGTGGCTCAGATCACAGTAATATCGATAATCTATTTCATCCAGAACAGTACGGAGCCACTTATCCAAAACCGCATGTGAGATCACTTCAGGCCGATGTGATCAACCAACTCACTTAATTCTCAAGACCCAAATATTGTCGCAAAATTGTATGTCAATGGTCAAGTATGTAGACGGCCCAACTTCCAACTGTAGAAAAAGCAGAATAATGGAGGTAGCCCTGATATGCCACCAACCTTCCCAGTCAAACAGACGGGGTGTCCACCGTGCGTTCCCGTATCGCGCAAAACGCCATTTGTGCCTACGTTTTCAACTGTAACTTCTTCTAACTATGGCAGATTTTTTAGAGCAATTAAGTCTGCTGGACCTTTCTGGTTCCGGGTATATAAAAGTCTTTAAGGTTCACCAAGAACCCGAGGTACCCAGAGCTAATAACTGAGCTGCACCTTGCAGTGCTTTTTCATGGTATATTGGGTATACAGCAATTTATTTGGTAAAATATAAAGAGTGAAAAAATAAGTATCAAGGGAACCTATGTATTTCCAAAATGGGAACAAGATATGGAGTTTAGAAGCAGTGGATATGTGCACATTTCTGAACTTGTGGATACCCATACTAGCATGTGAATTAGAGGGCATTATTGAAACACACTTATTTTTTTACACCATGTCTTCTTTTTTACACACTGTCTTCGATTTGGAAGGCACAAATGCAGAGAAAGACTATTAGTAATAACACTTGTACTAATCTGTGTTCCCCTAAGTAGTCTCCCAATAAAAATGGTACCTCACTTGTGTGGGTAGGCCTGGTGCCCGTGACAGGAAATGGCCCAAAATGCAATGTGGACACCAAATATTTTCACTGAAAATTGACCCTTTTTTCACAATGTGCCTAGCTGTGATTTTTGGGCTGTCGCTCAGCAGGCACCTAGGGAAACCTGACAAACCTGTACATTTTTTAGGACTAGACACCCAGGGGAGTCCAGGATGGGGTGGCTTGTGTGGTTCTGTTAGGCAGAATCCCTTTCAAATCTCAAAATTTGTCCCAAAAAATATTTTCCTCACAATTTTGTGTTGAAAAGTTCTGGAATCTGAGAGGAGCCATAAACTTCTTTCCACCCAGTATTCCTCCAAGACTCTCCATAAAAATGGTACCTCACTTGTGTGGTTAGCCTGGTACCCGTGACAGGGAAGAGCCCAAAACGTATTGTGGAGACATCAAAATTATCTGTCACAAAATGATCTGGTTTTGCAAGGGGTCACCTGCAATTTTGGTCCCGGGCTCGGCTGGCATCTAGGGAAACCTACCAAGCCCAAACATTTCTAAAAACTAGACCATCAGGAGAGTCCAGGAAGGTATGGCTTGCGTGGATCCCCGACCTTTTCTTACCCAGAATCCCCTGCAAACCTCAAAGGGTTTAACATTGCAGTGCGTGTGCTGTGTCCTGTTTTGAAGGACAGTTTGCTCACTAATAATTCAGATATCTAGGTTTTTTAACTTGTTTAAGCTCACTTAGACATTTTTGTTTGTTAATTCTCAAAACCACTAAACAGATTTACACCGAACCAAGCAAAGGAACCTCCTTGAGTTAGGTTCTACTTTCATGCCAAGTATGGTGTATTTATGTTTTACTGTTTTTTTCTGCAACAGTAAGCAAACATTCCTATGGGAGTTGAAATGGAAATACGCAGTTTTTTGATCCTTTAATTCCTTGCACCTCTAGTGAATTGGAAATACCATGTCATGGTAAACTCAAATAAGACAACCTTTTTTTTTATCCTCGTCAGTCATTAAGCAAACATAATCCATTTGATGAATCTCCACGAAACCTTCCAAAAAGATAATAATTTTGGACTACTTTGTGCATGGAAAATTGCGGGGCAAAGTAAAAAAGAGGGTCCCAAAACGCAAAATTCCAATGCATTTTCCATAGACTTCTTTAAGAAGCGCTACTGCAAAAACTGCTGAACAGAATTACCCCAGATTTGACAGGAAACTAAATCTTGGTCCTCAGATTGTGCTTTTTGCGATTTGGTGTAAATCAATTTAGTCGTTTTTGAGCAATTAAGGTTCCAAAATATATGTGTATCTGAACGGTTGGGTTCAAGGAACTCTCGCAAGAGTCTCTCAAACCCAATTAAAAAAAATAGAGCATTCTGATTAATCCAGGGAGCTTTTTCTTCCTTTGTACCTTTTCGCTCCCGCAGTAGTGAGCGCGCTCATTCGTTGCCAGCGACATGAAAAAAAAGTTGCTGGCAAATATTACAGGACTCGGGGACTTATTTGCCTGTCCCGAAGTGGTATAACAAGATAATCCAGAGGGACCCCAGGTCCAAATTTGGAAGCCTCTAATGGCCCCGGGAAGCCCACCCCAGAGGCACAGTTGTTTCTCTGCCCGCACCGGCAGGTAAACTTGTGTTTGCTCTCACCTAGCAGGAGCATTTTTAAAACTCAGACCAAACTGGAACTTTGTCAAAGCCTGCTCCCATTGGGCATGGACTTTAACAATGCTCCAGCCAGGTAGCAGCAGACTTGAGATCTGTGAAGGGAGCAACATAATAGCTGCTCCCTGAGGGCGGGAGCAGTGCCGGATCCCGCACCATGCAGGAGCGGACTGGGGCCGTGGGG